>NC_090989.1:258801342-260051342 GCF_041146395.1 Eulemur rufifrons | reverse complement strand
GTTAAGATCATTCTCAAATTTATATGGAAAGGCAACAATCTAGAATAAATCAATTTTGACAAAGAGGAATAAAGTAGGAAGAATCAATCTAACTGATTTCAAGACTTATTATATAGCTACAGCAATAAAGACTGTGGTATTGGAAGAGGGATAAACACATAGATCAATGGAACAGAATAGAGAACATAAAAGCAGACTTACAAAATATGCCCAAGTAATTTTTGACACAGGTGCAACAGCACTTCAATGTTTTCCTAGGAGGAAAGATAGTCTTTTCAACAAATTGTGCTAGTGCAATTGGATATCCATAGGTAAAACAAAAACAAATAATAAAAAAAAAAAGAACAGGGCACCTCCCCCCCCCCACCCCCAGCTGCTTACTCAGTAAGTGAGGGCTCAGGTTCTATTGGTGTACTCTGTGGTGTCAGGAATGCTGGTGCCCTGTTTCAATTTAAGGAACTCTGGCAAAGTGTCAGGACCTTGGTGGGCTGGTACTTCAATGCACTTCTTTTGATTACAGGGAGAAGTGTCCCAATGGCAACAACAAAAACAAGGACTGGGGTATTGCTAGCCCTCTGGGTAGGGGCTTCATGAATAATATTGTATGGAAGAAACTGAGCTAATGCAATGATAGCATTAATGAGACTTAAATCGTTGTGGTCTGTGACAGAATGAAGTGGGGGATGGCAGTTCAAACACTTTGTCAGGCAATCAGCATTGGCCACAGCTTGGGAGTTCCTAAGCAAGGTATTATGCTTCCAGACCTTTGATGCTTCATCCTTGTGTAGAAAGCATATTGACAGGTTAGTGCCTCACCCCTACCTGTCCAGATCTCTCAGGTTCCCTAACTGTGGGGTAGGGGGTGGGCTGAGTTGGTGTAGGGATCCAGTCTGTCTCTCTCTATCCTGAGGCTGCTACTTCTGCAGCCTCACTGCCCTTGTTGATTGACTCAGACCCTTTGGCCTCAGTCTTCCAGTCCCACAAGGGAGGTCATGTCCTCGACAAACTTGACATTTCTGATGAAATCGCCCACCAGAATGGAGGAATCAGATGTCCCTGGCCTGTCACAAATGTTTATGGCAGTTATTCATATTAGCAAAAAACTGGAGACAATCCAGATATAAAGAAAATATGGGATGTGTATACAATACGTATGGTCACTATCAAAGTTTTTGAATTCTGGGCCACAGGTAACCACAAGGGCTAAAGCATCCACTTTGGGTCACTTGGTACCTTTTGGTAAACTTTCTTCATGGAGCCTACTGATCCCTTGGGGTTCTGGCTGGGCATTGTCTTGAATGTACCAATTCCATTTGATAATTGAGCTCTGTTGAGTGTGGCTAAATTTATTGGTAGAGTTTGTAAGCATCCAAATAAGAATGGGCAGTTCAAGTAGCAGTTACATATAGCACTCTAGCTTTAAGACATTCAGCCTCCATGAATGCACAATAGCAAGAGGGGTATTACTATTCAAAGGGATCTATCTGGGGGTTGCCTCAGGTAACTTGTCTAAAATCTGACATGTGTACCCGAGTGGCAATTTTCTGTTGCCACAGACGCCATTTAGCATGCATGGAGGTTATGGACACACATTGTTGCATAGGGTTAGCAGGCTCTGAAAATTTTAAAAGCAGTGCTTGGGTCACAGCTTGTTAAATGACTTCTAAGGCCTTCTGCTGCAAAGCGCCCTGTTCAAAGCTGGCAGCTTTGTTGGACAGCTCACCTTGACCATGGAGCCAAAAGAACACCCAAGTTGGGCACATGCTGTGTTGAGTACGCAAGAGGCCTACCAGCTATTGGGGCCTCCTTTCTGAGTGGGTCCTGCCAAGACCAACAATTTTCACTTGATATTATCTGGAATACTTCTTTGGTTTCCTGCCCAAGTGGTCTTGGTATTCAGCCTCTGGCAGTTCATTGTTAGTCTCCATGTCTCAAAGGCTTTCTGACCAGCCAAACTGGGCCAGTATATTGTAACATGGTGGTTTGTAACATTTTTATCTGCAGCAGGTTTTGAATTACCACTGTTAACTTACTGTTCTCCACTTAGTATGGTGTCCATCTGAGTGGTACCCACTTTCTGAGCTCTCTGGCCCTGAGGCAGATACTCCACCCTAGGCCAGGTACTAAGGGATATTGCCCTGCCAGCATCATCAAAAACCATGGTTATTGTCAGCCTGAACCTTGCTCACTGCGAGTTTTTGTGAAGCAGGTTTATTGTGCACTGGTTACCAACCTGAGTCTGGTGACAACAACAAATGACACAAAGTAGATTTATTACTTACAGATAGGCAGCAAGGGACAACAGAAGCCTAGGATCCATGGCAAGTCAGTCCCCCAAAGTTCAGGAAATCTGCCCAGGGCAGAGGGGAGGCTGGAAAGCTGCCTGCATAGGTTTTATACCCAGGGACACAGGACATGTTGGGCTAAAGTGTTGAAGGAAACCGTGTCTTAGGGAACGGGGATGGGACTAGAACAGCACTTGGGCAGTTCCTATCAGTCCCTCCTCTAGAGTTTGCATTCCCAGCACATTCTATGGTTCTTTTTGACAACTACAAGTGAGAAAAGGGGGTTGAAGTGGGTTGGTCCAAGGCCACCTGAAGAACTGCCCTGTAGTGGCAGTTCAAATTAAAATTCAGTTTTATTAGGCTAAACTGTAAACTACTTGTCTGTTTGACAGATTCTCTTTGACTAAACTCTAGCCAGGCTTCTCTGAGCCCTTTCTCTACTAGCCCTAAACCTTTGCCTGCAAAGACTTAGAAATCATGGACATTGTTTCTAACAACTCATATCCCTAGGATAAGCCTAGCCCCGGAAGTGCTTGTCTGAGAAAATTCAAGGTTGCTAAGAATTTACTCTGTTCCAGCCAACACCTAAAGACACAGTCCCTGTGTCCCAGTCTGTGTATGAGGGTGAGAACCTAGCTTGGGGATAAGATCCAGTTAACAAACCCAAATGGGTTTCACATGGACCAACCTTCCCTTTCCCATTTATCAATATAATACTTCCCTGACTCTGAGTCCCCACTTGCCCCTCCCTATTCTCCCTTTAAAACACCCAGTCAATTCAATATAAATCAAAGTTCAGTTATGCTGGACTCTTCTTATTGCAGTAGTATATTACTGATTAAAATCTGTCCTTATTAATTTAACCGGTAATCTGGCTTTATCTTTGACTTGTTCTGTGTTTGCATAGTGCAGGGGTCAATAGGTTGAGTTCTATCAATCTGGGGACCCTCTTCTCTAGCTCCCCCTTCTGAGATTTCTCCCTTACTATCTAGAAGTTGTGGTTATACCAGACCTTATCCTTTACTTGTCCTCTACTTGTCCAGGCCAGATAGACAGCAGGCTTTCTGTTGCAGTTTCAGCTGTCCTACAGTTACATCAGGACTATAGCTAGCACTTAAGTCCAAGGTGCAAGAGCATTAAATTTAGCTTGTGCCTGTCTCCTCTTCCAAATTTCATATCCCATCCAAAATTTTCCTGCTTTTTCTTCAGTTTTTGGAGCTCTTGGGTAGTTGTTTCTGGTATTTTGCCCAGAATCTATATTTATTATCTGTGGGAGTGTTGGCCTGGTAGATTACTCTACCATGTCTTCGCTGTGCATTTGCTGTTTGCTTACTTGGAATGCCAAAAACAATACAACAAATCCTCTCTTCAAATGTTTTAGAGGTTGTTCTTGATGATAATATTCACCTTGCTCATACAGGTATGTCTTAAATTTATTTTGTACAATAAATGCAAGTGCAAATGTTTAGTATGTCAGTGAGGTAATATAGGTTCTGGAGACAAACTGCCAAGATCTGCATATTGGCTCTGCCACTCACTAACTGTATTATCATCCTAGGCAAATTTCCTAACTTCTCTGCTCAACACACTTTCCTCAATTACATAATGCTAATAACTGTACTTACCTCACTGTGTTACTGTGAAGATTCAATGTGAAAATACACACAAATGAGAACAGTGTCTGATATATAGAAAGAGCTTGATGTTAATTAACTCACATTACTGCAGATGTGTGAAATAAATGTCCCTCTAATCAAAAAAAAAAAAACAACAGCATTACTCACAAAATTTTAATATGTTTGAGGACTTTCAAGGATCAAGATTATGTATGACAAAAATTAGGAAAGCAAGCACACAAACAGAAAATTTGTATCAGAGGAAGAAGAAAATTAGTACATAGCCCAAATATTCAACTTTACAAAGTATTTTTAAAATGCTGGCTAAAACAGCAATGAAGTACCATTTTATAGCTATTAAATCAGAAATATTAAAATTAGCAGCCAGTACTGAATAGTTTGTGGTCAAATGGTATACTGTACTTTATTGGTGACAATGTGAATTTATACAACGGTTTTGGCAAAGTGTTTGCAATACATTTGAATGGAAACAAACTTTGTATGCCTGTGATATGGGACTTCCTGGAACTCAGTATTGATAGCATTCTCTCTCCAACAAACAGTGTACATAACTAATTTCAGATTCAATCCTTTCCAGTGTGTCCCATAATATCAATTCCTTGGGTATGTTCTGACATCTCAGATAGGTATGGAGAATGAAGAGTGAGAAATGTCAAACCCAGAGCCAAGGAGTACGAGCATCTATCTGGGAAAGTAAGATAATAACACTCAGGAACTAAGACTCAAATATCAGGAAAAGATGTGGGTACAAAATAAAAACACTGAAAGTCAGATTAGATCATGTCAGAGCTTTTAGGATTCAGTTTGGAGACAATGTTCTGTTGATGTAGCTAGAGATACTAATATAAATAGTATTCTTACAGTGTTTCTTAGCTCCATTTTTCAAGTTCTAAAGAAATTTCAACCCTCTGAACTGAAAAGCAGAAGACCCTAAGAATTACAATCATCATTAAACTTTTGAGTTATTTTGGTGGAACAGATGGATCTATTTATATATTTATCAGGCTCAAGGAAAAAGATAAATTTGATTTAGTCTTCTGGCTCCTACATTCTCACTCACTAACAGGTTGTTACTGACTGGATTATGAAAAGGCTGACAAGAATCTTTGAAAATATTAGACTTCAGATAAACTTGCAGCAGATAAGCATGATACAACACACCTCCTCCCAAGCTTCAATTAAAATATTCGTAAGGCTTAAAACAAAAAACTTAAGGTTGCAAAGACCAATTAAGCATATAGAAACATGATATTCAAACATCATTAAAATGAAAAAATCTTTCAAGATCTGTTTCCCATCTCAGTCTAAATCAGGGATCTGGAGTTGTAGCCTCAAGGAACTAGTCTCAAATAGCTCAGTGCCTGCATAATAGCTTTCTTTGGGTTTCCATTGCAGGTCCACTTACTTGCTTTATAATTCTTCCTTACCTGAATGACTTTATTAGCAATAAAAAACACATTAATATTGCCTTAGGAATTAAACTAATTAAAAGCTGACTATCAGCTATACTTATTCTGTAATTTAATTTCATCTGTTTCTTTGTATATATTTGCTTTTACATACAGAATTTATCACCAACCAGATATCTCAGGATCCCTAATTTATAAAAGACATGCAGAAGAAAAAACATTTCGATGATATGCATAAAATCACAACCACAGTAATTGGATCATAGCTATACTAATTAAGAGATGAGGAATCTATGTTCATTTGTAAGTGATTACACAAAGGAAGAGAAAATATAGGTTAAGTAACAAAATGTTAATTTTTTTATATAAACAAATTAGATATTCCAAGTTCTTCAATTTGTAGTTTAAACTTCCACATGTGCTCCTTTAGGTCCTTTTGCCTTTGATTTTGTTTCCTTTGGAATCTTTCCATTTTGACATTGTGTAAATCTGGCTACTGTAGAAACACCATCCACAAACTTGGTTTTGAAAAGAACGTTTGCATTGTTAAACATACCTTCTTTTAGCGACACTACAATGAACTTAAGAGAAAAAGAAAAAAAGCATAAAAAAATTATATAATATTATTAAAGAAGTTTAGTCCTTTATACTGAGGATGAGAATTGTTTGGAGATCATTTTGATTTTGTTATTTCTTTAAACAGTTATATTAGGCACCTAAATAAATGCTAGCTTTTTATTATTTGGTTTTAGATGTCTCAGTTTTATCTCAAGATCTTTCTTACACAGGTTTACTGTTTCCTGGTGGTTGACTGCTTCTTGCTATCTTTTGTAGCTGGCATTTATTCACTGTTTTGCTGCTAGCTCTAACAGACCTGGTGAAATATTTTTCCTTGTGATATTTTAATGTCAAAGAAGGTTTCAAGTTCCTACAGCACTACCACTAGCCCAAATGGAACCTTTACATAATTAAGGCACCACTTCAATGTTATCTGCCAAAAAACTGCCATAATAAAGAAATACACAATCTGATAAGTATGATGAATGGAGCCCCCAGAGTTGTACCATGTATATTTGGCAGTCCCAGTTCCTACACAGTCATAGTACAACAATAACAAACTCTCCCTAGTTTCAGGAGGCTTGTTTTTACTTTTTAGCCAGGACAAAGTTCCCCTATCAAGTCCCGCGTAACTGTCTGATACCTGAGCTATGTCCCCAAAACAGTTTTAATTGTACATCTTCATGGCAGCCAGCTAAACAATATTAACCCTACATCAATTCTAAATTATGACTAAATTAGATTCTCCCTCAGGTTTCAATCAACGTTTTTAATGCCTGGCTCTTCCTTTAAAAGGAGACTGAACCCTTTTTCCTCTTATACCCATTTGAACGTAAGTTTATTTAAATAGATATATAATGCTTTAATATTCTTCAATCCTAAGTATCTTACTTAAACTATTACCGGAACTTTTTTTCTAGTCTTACCTGAGAATGTGTGAAATGAGTACGCAGCATCTGTCCAATATTCTGGGTATGAGAAAGATCCAAGGCAGCATCTACCTCATCAAGGATATAAATTGGAGCAGGTTTGAAGAGGAGCATGGACAGTATTAATGACAAAGCCACTAAAGACCTAGGAAAAGGTCAGTGGAAGAACATCCATAAAAATTTGATTTTATAATACCACTTTTTATCAAAACACTGAAACAAATCTGTGATACTATTACTATGGTGAATAGTGCAGATTAATCTGAAAGATTGTCATATAAAAAAGAATCTTAAGTTTCAAATGTCAACACTTTTGTTGAATTAAAATATTTTTTATTTTAGCTTTCTACTTTTCCTCTCTTCATAAGTATATTGTTTTCATACGATAATTTTAATATTGCCATATTGTGTTCGTTCAGTACTTGTCCTTAAGAAAAGATTATGGTAGTTTTAATAGTTTTTTTTTTTTTTCCTTCCCCAATTGCTTATTAGAGCTCAGGTAGCAGGTGAGTGAGTGCTACGTATTTATTTGTTAAGACAATAGCTCTTGTCTTGGTAACAGTATAACTGGTTTAGATGTCCTCTTTTAAACTATGTAGGCACCCACATACACAGACACTATAAATATATAGGCACCATTTGCTAGGAAGCGGCAGAGATTATGGTCATTATCCTAAGTACTTTACAGTGTCAAGATGTTCAAACAATCCTTGTGTAAGATTTATAGTTACACCTACTCAAAAATTCTATAGTTCTGTTTTCAGTGCTCTTCCAGCTCACCATTCACTTTAAATGAAGCTGTTTTCATTCTAATCTGATATGAATAGTCACAATAATCTTATATTTTGTCTTAAGAATCATATTTTATTAAAAAGCCTTGTATTTTTTAATATAAAATATTTATACTTATTTAACATTAGAATAAAAATTACAATAACAATTGTCACATACTTATTCTATAATGAAATACCTCCTGGCATGCAGTACTAGAATAGTCAATCCAATGCTTGCTGCATTCCAATAGGGTATTAATTAAGAAACACATAAGTGAGGAAAGAATGTGTACACAAGTGGAGGAAAAATCAAGATTTCTAGAAAAGGAAAGGGATGAAACAGTACAATAAAAAACAAGGCATAGTGAGACTGATATTTACCTCTACAGAGGATTGGCTTTCTTTGTGCCAACTGCGTAAAGCATTCAGCTTTAAACTTAATTTTTTAAAAAAATGTATTTCACACTAAGAGTTGAACTGCTATGCTCGACAGTGGTACATCTAAAAATAATTTTACAGCATCTTAATTATGGAAATAATCTGTAGGCTCCCCCAAGAAGAGAAACAAACATTTCCTATTTTCCTCAAAACATTTTCCAGGCATTTGCTAAACATAGTTAAAAGATACCGTAATCTAAATTGTAGAATTCGATTTTGATTAACAGGCAGCAGGAACTGTCTTTTAGGTGCTTAAAATATTTAGGAATTTTATAAATGATGAAAAGTATAAATACATTTCTACTCATGAAAATAATAAAAGAATTCATAGGGAAAATTAACTTTTCTATGTACATAAAAAAAGTTACATGATAATAGGACACAGAAAAACAATTCAAGGCCTATAGATTATACATTTGACAGGAGAAAAAGCAAATACTAAATTAATAACCAATTTCAATTACGTGGATATTCATAATTTTCTTTTCGGAGGTTTTAATTATTTGGCTGCCTGCAGGTAAAGTGTTAGGACACAGGACCTTTTAAGTTTCTATCACTATGTTGATTTTCTGAGTCACTGTTGTAAGGCTGGGAAAAACTTCCCCAAATCCATGTTTTCTCCAACACTCTTCTTCATGCCTTTATGTAGATGCAAGGTTCCATCTGGTATCATTTTCCTTTTGCCTGAGAACTTCCTTTAACCTGTAGTATGATTCTGTTGGATCTAACTTTTTCAGTTTTTATCTCAAAAATTATTCATACTGCTTTCAATTTGCAGAATATTTCTGTTAGATATATAATTCTAAGTTGACATGTTTTTCTTCCAACACTTTATAGATGTTCCAGACTTTGGGCTTACATAGTTTTTGACAAGAAGTCTGAAGTCATTCTTATCTTTGTTCACTGGCACATAATATGCCTCTTTTCCTTTGGCCTGTTTTTTAATATTTTACTCCTAATTACTGGTTTTTGGCAATTTTATATATGTCTTGCTGTTTTTTTTTTTTTTTTAAGTTCATTTAAATTTACTTTTATTCTTTTTAGAGACAAGGTCTCGCTATTGCCTAGGTTAGAGTGCTAAGGCACAATCACATCTCACTATAGCCTCAAACTCCTGGGCTTAAGGGATCCTCCTGCCAGCCTGTGTCTGAGGTTCATCTCCGTTATTTTTGAGTATGTTTCTACTGACTGATTTCTCTTCGTTAGAGTCAAATTTTATTGATTTTTGTCTTATAATTTTTATTAGATGCTGGCTATTGTGATGATATGTTGTTTAATATCTCTTTTTCTTTTGTCTTCCTTTAAAGAGCACTGGGCTTTGTTCTGATAAACAATTAAGTAACATGTAGATCAGCTTGAGCTCTTTAAGGCCTGTTGTTAAGTTTCCTAGGGTGAGTCTAGTAACCTTCACTTTTAGGGACAGTATAGACCTAATGCCAAGCTCTCTGGGCCTCACAAAATTCTAATAGTATCTGTCTTTTTAACTTAGACTATGTTTGGGTTTCCTTCTCTGTATCTGAAGTCCAGCAACTGCTACTAGAGAGAAAGCCAGAGTGAACACAGGGCTCAGCACTCCTGTTTCCTCTTTGAGGTATCATAATCTTGTGCTACTCATTTTCCAATATTTGAAAATAATTATTTTTCATGTATTTTGTCTAGTTTTCTAGTTCCTTAGTCTTTTCTTTTTTTTTTTTTTTTTTTTTTGAGACAGAGTCTCACTCTGTTGCCCGGGCTAGAGTGAGTGCCGTGGCGTCAGCCTAGCTCACAGCAACCTCAAACTCCTGGGCTCAAGCAATCCTTCTGCCTCAGCCTCCCGAGGAGCTGGGACTACAGGCATGCGCCACTATGCCCAGCTAATTTTTTTCTATATATATTTTTTAGTTGGCCAGATAATTTCTTTCTATTTTTAGTAGAGATGGGGTCTCACTCTTGCTCAGGCTGGTCTCGAACTCCTGACCTCAAGCGATCCACCGGCCTCGGCCTCCCAGAGTGCTAGGATTACAGGCGTGAGCCACCGCGCCCGGCCTAGTTCCTTATTCTTGTATCTCTTTTGTCGCCTATTATTTCAATCAAATGTTCCAACCAAAATTTTTAGATCTATGTATTAGGCTCCTTAAACTCTACATGCAAAGGTAGCTAAGAAAATCAAAACATAAATAAAATTAGGGGGTAATGAGATGATGGATTACAATAAAGTATGAAAAATGAAAAATAATATTGCAAAGGTACTACTCACCTCTGACCACCACTAAGTTCAGTTAGGTTTTCTTTCCAGGTATTTCCTAAGGCAACCTTGAACTCCAGACCATCTAAAACAGTTTGCCCCTCTGGTGGTGCAAGCATAGCATTAGCACCAGGCAAAAGAGTAGAAAAAATAGACCCAAAGTCTTTGTTCACCTGGATTAAAAAAAAAATCATATTAAAATATCAGAATGCTTTCTAAGAAGAATAAGTTGTTGATATATGTACATGCAATTCAGCAGGTCCATTCTGTTGTCTGTTACTCTAACTCAGGGGCTGGCAAACTATGGCCCATGTGACAAATCTGGTCATGCCCATTTCTTTACAAATTATGTATGGGTGCTAGCGCTAGTGCTACAACAGAATTAAGTAGTTCCAACAGAGACTGGGTGGCTAACAAACCGAGAAATATTTACTATCTGACCCCTTAAAAAATAGTTTCTATTTCCAAGGGGAACTAGAAGCTATACCTCTAACTCTACTCCAAAGTTTTGACACTTTTATAGAACATATTGCAGGAATCCTTAAGACACACACAACTGTATCACATAGGAGAAGAAAACCCAAAATATTTGGAGAAGCAAACATGAAACTCAAACTCTTTTTGGAATAAAGTGTTTTCTTATTAAACTTTTCTGTTTATTGATAGGGTAGGATGGGGCTGTCATTACTAGCTAAAAACCTAAGTAGATCAGGGTGTGAGGTCCAGGAAAAAGTGGCATAAAATCAAAGGACTAGATTTGTTCAAGGTTTTAAAGTATTCTTTTCTATATGTCTCATTTCATAGCCAATGAGATTAAGGTCTTGAGGGCCAGGATTGGGACCGGGTCCCAAGAGAATACGAAGCTGTTTGGCCTGCCCTTTTCTACTGTGGCAAGACGATTACATGGGGGAAAGGCAGGGGGTAGGAAAATGGTGGAAGAGAGGTGACCTCCTGGCTCTCTATTCCCACAGAAAGAGGTGAAGAACTCAGTCGGCCACACGAGAGGACCGCTCCCCGCCAAGAACAGCGTTGTATAACTGCAGAGAAACAGCGTGGGACTTGCAACGCAGGGAAAAAAAAAGGTGAATGGGAAATACAAATGCAAAGTCTGGAGAGTGCGAGATGAACAAGAGAGAACAGAGCATGGGACGGCCATGCCCACCTGGCCAGCCAGTGCAGTGGGCTCTGACCCACAGGAGAACGTCCTGCTCCCCCACTAACCTCTACACCCACTCAGACAGGGATGTGCCTGAAGTCAGTGCAAAATCGCAGCATGAGATGGTGGGCTCTGTGGAGAGGGGACGATAGCTGGAAACATTTTGAACTCCCCCCCGGTGCTAGGACTGCAGTGGGTGGGAGAGGGACTGGTCTAAGTGATCACTTCCCGCGACCACTCCAGTGAGTTAGGAGACAAGACACCTCGCTTCCGGTGGTCAGCAGGGGCCAGCACAAAGGAGGTGAATACTGAAAAGGGGGCTCTACCCCTGGAAACAGCTGACAATTAGGCCAGTTCCAGGCAGGACAGAAAGAGCAAGACCATCTGCCAACTCCTGAGCAGTCGCCCCCAGCACTAGCTCTACGCGGGTGGATAGCCTCCATTTTGGGGGTCTACAACCTGGATGCTGTGCAGTGCTACAGTTTCGGGCAGCACCCCTCCCCAGCCTGCCCTTCCGCAATTGTTGATTCAGGCAGCAGGGCCTATGTTGCGTTGATGGGCAAATCTTGAGTGCTTTCCCATAATGCTAGTTCCCCAGCAGTGGGAGGCCGCCACCTATGGGCACCCCAGATGCTGGGAAGCTGGGCAGACTTGGGCATCACCACACCCCTCCCCTAGCCCAGCAACTTTTGCACCAGACGTGGAGGGCTCTGCCCCTGGAGGTTGGGAGAAGCGAGAAAAGCCGCTTTCCCAGTGCAACTGGTGTGAATCTGTGGGGCTTTGGTGCTCATCAATAATGATAGCCCATTGATTCAGCCTACCAGACCAGCTTAGATCGTCTAATAAGAACATAACTCTAGGCCCTGTTCTGCGCACCGGAGCAGCAGCCAACAGTGGGGTTTATGATCAAGGAAGAAAAATCCTGTTCCAATCTCTCTACATCCATGCCAGCATTTCTTGTTTTGGGACTTTTTGATAAAGACCATTCTCACTGGAGTTAGGTGGTATCTACCAGGCTCATGGATTGGCAGAATCAATATTGTTAAAATGTCCATATTACCTAAAGTGATCTACAGAATTAATGTAATCCCTATCAAAATACCACCATCATTCTTTACAGATTTAGAAAAAAATAATTCTATGCTTCGTCTGGAACCAGAGAAGACCGCGTATAGCCAAAGCAATCTTAAGCAAAAAGAACACATTGGGAGGCATCAGTCTGCCAGACTTCAAACTTTACTACAAGGCTGTAGTAACCAAAACAGTGTGGTACTGGCACAAGAACAGAAATATAGACCTTTGGAATAGGATGGAGATCCCAGATATAAAACCATCCTCATATTGTCATCTAATCTTCAACAAAGCAGACAAAAATATACACTGGGAAAAAGAATCTCTATTCAGTAAGTGGTGCTGGCAAAACTGGATATCCACATGCAGAAGACTGAAATTAGATCCCCACCTCTCACAAAAATCAATTTAAAATGGATAACAGACTTAAATCTAAGGCATTAAACCTTAATTAAGAATTCTGGAAGAAAATCTTGGGAAGACCCTTTCAGACATTGGCCTGAGCAAAGAATTTATGAAGAAAGACCCCCAAAGCAATCACAGCAACAAAAATAAACAAATGGGACCTAACCAAATTAAAAAGCTTCTGCACAGCCAAGGAAACTATCATTAGAGTGAATAGACAACCTAGAGAAAGGGAGAAAATATTTGCTTTCTACACATCTGATAAAGGGCTGATAACACGAATCTACACAGAACTTAAGAAAATCAACAAGAAAAAAATCAAACAACCCCATCAATAAATGGGCAAAAGACATGATCAGAAACTTTTCAAAAGAAGACAGACTAATGGCCAGCAAACATAAAAAAGTGCTCAACATTTCTAATCATTAGGGAAATGCAAATCAAAACCACAATGAGATATCACCTAAGTCCAGTGAGAGTAGCCTTTATCAAAAAGTCCTAAAACAAGAAATGCTGGCATGGATGTGGAGAGATTGGAACACTCTTACACTGCTGGTGGGACTGCAAATTAGTACAATTCCTGTGAAAAGTAATTTGGAGATACCTCAAAGAGCTAAAAATAGAAATACCATTTGATCTGGCAATCCCACTACTAGGCATCTATCCAAAGAAAAAAAGACATTCTATAATAAAGACATCTGCACTCAAATGTTTATAGTAGCACAATTCACAATTTCAAAGATGTGGGAACAACCCAAGTGCCCATCAACACGAGTGGACTAATAAACTGTGGTATACATAGACCATGGAATACTACTCAACTACAAAAAAAAATTGGTGAACTATTACCTCTTATATTATCCTGAACTATTACCCCTTATATTATATAAAGACTGAGGCCATCCTTTGAAGTGAGGTATCACAAGGATGAAAAAACGCTCACCACATGTACTCGCTATCAAATTAGTACTAACTGATCAACACTAAGGTGTTCACATGGTAGTAATACTCATTGGGTGCTGGTCAGGTGGGGAGGGTTGGAGAAGTAAACCTACAACTAATGGAAGCAGAACGCATTGTATGGGGGAAGAACATGCTTGTAGCCCTGGTTTGAGTGAAGCAAACACATTACATGTGACCAAAATGTTTGTACCCCCATAATATCCTGAATTAAAAAAAATGAAAAAAAAAAAAAAAAAAAAAAGAAAAGAAAAAGACTACATAGTGATTTAGGGCCAAAATGCTCACTTGTAAGAGGGTAATTTTTGTGCCTACACTTATTTGGGATTCTGGCCATCTGTTTTTAAAAACATGACTAATAATCTTAGTTCTGTAATCAAATTTTAGAGTGCAACACACAAGGATTTGACAGCCATGTTTTCTACAGAAATCTTCAAATTCAATATTTAAATGTAAATATACTTTTTTATGAATACTTATAACAAGGAAATCTCCTAGACACAAGCAGTGCTCCTAAATATAGATTTACTGAGGAACACACATTTTAAAAGCAGTTACACACCTGCTAAGTAATATCCTACACAGAAGCAAGTTGTAGTTTTATCTGGGATAGATTTCCAGAACTAGGCAATGATCATCAAAAAAGGGGGCAAGAACCACTGTCTTTCTGAGAATGATGGAAGATAGCACAGTATGTATAAACACCCTAAGTTCTTTTTCTTTTCCTATTAGGCCAGGTGGAGGAGAGACAGCTCAGGACTAAGAGTGGAGTGTTACTAAACTCTGAACACAACCATGGACCCCATGTGATAATTCCTCCAAAAGAGAAAAAAGACTTATCAAGTTAATGGGCAGCGAAGAAGACTGATGTAAAGATGAAATAAAACAGAAATTATGCAAGTATGAAAACAAATAAAAAATGCCTATAATAATCTGGCTTTGTCAATCAAGTATGCTTGATGCCAGAAGGAAGACTATAATGCTGAAAATACCTACCTTTTTAGGATATTGTGAGCATTAGATGAGAAAATTAATTTGTGAATAGTGACTGACACATAATAGGAAGAGCAAGGTTAATTTAAACAACAGATTCTAATTTGTAGTAAATCTAAGAACCATAATGGGAAAAAAAAAGAACAAAACCTCTCAGATCCAATGTTAAATGGATAAAATGGATATGTACAAGAATAATGGAGTCAACTTTTTACATGGAATTTTTAGTAAAAGACAAATATTACAGGGGAAGGGAACACTGAATTTCAAAGTCTTAGTGCAAGAAAAACAAGATGACTGAAGAGATAATTGAGTTGCCATTGCTGAAAATAAAGTTCCTGTAGAATTACAAAGAAAAAGAGGCAAGGTGCCCAAGTGAATCTCAGAAAGCATAGGTTTGCTAAAGTATCAAATAGCACAGCGACTATGTTTAGAATCTTTTAAGCAAGAGTCTTTTGCTATAGGAAAAATGAGAAAACTTTCACATGAGAGGCTAAGGAATTATCCTAAAGAGAGATATATGAAGGCAGGAAAGTGGAAATAACAGTGAAGAAGCTTGAGATCTGCCAAAGCTGTCATAAAGCAAAAATGGAATTGGGACTGTTGAGTAAGAGTCCCATAAAAGAGAGTACTAAACTTGCTCGTTCACTGTCCAATTTTTAAAGAGAAACAGGGTGACAGCATCCAGTAGTAGTCAAGTCCAAAAGACAAAATGCATTTAAAAGACAAAGTCTATGAGGTTTTAATTCAGGTATGAACATGTGCCTCATTCAAACACAAATTTCTCTGAGTATAAACTCAATGACAATATTTTTCATTCTTGCCTCCTCATAAAAAATAAAAGACATACCTTTTGCCAGGCAATATTGAGGGCTTGGTTTTTCTTTTGGTCAAGGTCTTCTATAGTTGTAAGGATTTTGGCTTTGTCATTTTCTACAATTCTCTTCTTCTTCATCAAGTCATTATACTGTGAGATAAAAAGCAGTTAATTGGGAAAATATAAAATTTCCTCTATGTTCTGAAATTCAGTCAGGAGTTAAAAAGGTTTCATTTTTTTAAATATATAATACATACTCTCCTGTTTACCAAAAAAGATATAATACATGAAGAGTTATAATATAAACCAAATTATGAGTAAAATCATCCACATATGCATCATAAAATTCAATTACTAGAATTGAGAATTTATAGTACAAGGTCTTGAAATATTTTGATTCCACAAATATTCCCTTATCTCTCAAGCAGCCAAGACAAAAAAAAACCCTGTCATATATAAATTCAAGTAAAAGTAGCCCTGAATGCTCTCTTCATCGGTCAGTCTTAACAGCAACATGAGTAAAATTTCAGTTCTTTACCATGATGTATATGTCCTACATAAGTTGGCCCTTTTATCCCTTGACTTCATGGCATCAGACTCCTCCCCCAGGTTCTGGTCTTATGGTCTTTTACAGTTCTTGGAACATAATAAACTCATTATTGTCTTATGGCCCCTGCATTGTTCTTTCTCCCTGGAATACTCTTTCTACCAGACATAACTGGTGCCTCAAATGTCAGCTTACACATTATCTCTCCAGTGTGGCCTTCCTTTGAGAAAGGCTGTAGAGGAATAATTATACTATGAACAGCTGTGGAACTTTCTAAAACTCTCCTAACTTTCTCCTCAAAGCCTCACGTTTTAAGGAGGGTTCATATTCTTCCTTAACAACTCTGGCCAGTCCTGCCATCTTCCTTGCTGTCGCTCTCCTTTATGGCCAAGATCCCAAAACCTCCTCTCCACATCGTTATCTTATTTCTTACATAAGTCTATGTGATTTCTTATATGGAGAGACACAGAACACAAGAAAAAACAAAAGGCCACCTATTGATCAACAAGCACCTTCCTCTCTTGTAAGGAGATGGGAGTTGATGAATTCTTTTGGAAAAAAAAAATGAGACCCAGTTCTCATTATATAATAAAAGCAAACAAGTAAAAGAAAAACACATTTCACCACGTTATACACCTCAAATTCAGACCAAAGATTTCCTTCCACAAATATGCCACATATTGTAAAGCTTTAATGTAAAATTGAAAACCAGCAGGAGTATTTTATAGAGAGATCGCAACATCTACATTATTAGCTTGTTTGGTATCTAACATAACCTAGATTCTTTGTGCATACTTATGTCAATAACAGTTTTAAATAAAATTCATTATAGAAAAATTTCTTAAAAGTAATTGAGCTCATAAGCATTATCAGTCTTGCAGGTATCTTATTTTACTTTAATATACAAATTCAAATAGAATTTTACAGAATTAAAGAAGGTATGGAACATTAATATAAAATTTTTAAGACTGCTCTTTTTTTATGTTGCTGTCAAGAGTAGGACTGCTTCTCCCACTGGGTTTCTCTAGTGACAGGGCCTCCCAAGTTCATTACTAGATGACATTAAAACTCCCTTCTCAGATTCTAAAAGCTGTCAGGGTAGGGGAGATGGGTAACATTATCTAGTAATTGAGAGCATTAAAACCAAGTAGATGCTGCTGTATTTACAGATTAGTGAAACAGTGGTTATGTATATAACAATTCTGGACATTACTTATATAATGGTTTCTTTTTTTTTTTTTTTTTTTTTTGAGACAGAGTCTCACTCTGTTGCCCAGGCTAGAGTGAGTGCCGTGGCGTCAGCCTAGCTCACAGCAACCTCAAACTCCTGAGCTCAAGCGATCCTCCTGTCTCAGCCTCCCGAGTGGCTGGGACTACAGGCATGCACCACCATGCCCGGCTAATTTTTTCTATATATATTTTTTAGCTGTCCATATAATTTCTTTCTATTTTTAGTAGAGATGGGGTCTCGCTCTTGCTCAGGCTGGTCTCGAACTCCTGAGCTCAAACGATCCGCCCACCTCGGCCTCCCAGAGTGCTAGGATTACAGGCGTGAGCCACCGCGCCCGGCCTATAATGGTTTCTGTATACACTAGAGTCAAAAGGAAGCAGCAGTTACGGAGTGACTGGTCAGGAGGCAGACAGCAGCATACCACCCTATTTTTCAAGGCTTTTCAGGGCAAGTGAAAGGAATGATAGAAATGGGAAGAATTAACAGGATCCAAAAGTGTTGTATTTACACCAAGAATAAGAAAATAGTCGAACATGTTTACAGCAGAACAAAAGCTAGTAGAAAAGTCATTCATGACATATAATAGAATATAAAAACAACTGATTATGAAAAAGAATGAAATAAGAAAAAAATGAAGAAAAGGGAGAAAAGGAAGGCAGAAAGAAAACAAGTATCAAGGACATCTAGCAAAAGGTTAAGTCTAACAATTGCATCAGAAATCATATAGTGCTATCAATGCCAGTCATGTCTGAATGTGGCCAGTTATTCATAGGAAATTGACTTACTCGCTCTTCTGCTTCTGTCAGTACATTCATAGCTCTCATATTGACATTTCTTCCTAGTTTCTCCTTCATTTCTTGCAACTTGTGAAGTCTCTGACCAGCTTCTTTGGGGTTGTTAGTTTTGAAATCATAGGCACTATTGGGTTGGCCAAAGAGGTGTTTCTCTGCATTAATCCAGTCATAATCTTTCAACATTTTGGATACCTAGCCACATATGAAGATAAAAGGATCTATGATTGTTTACAAACTAACATTTATAAACCAGTTTCTTAAATACTTATTAATTTTAAATCAAATATTGGGGGAAAACCCCATAATGACTATTTAAAAAAATGAAGTTCATTATTGACAGGAATAAAGATGAGTATTTTTGCCTGGAGCACAGGCTACAGAAACAAGAGATTGTATAGCAAGACATCTTTCTATTATTAAATATTTAAGCATTAGAAGAGGAGCCAACTTATAGAGAAATTTCTACAGAGTATATGCAAAACAATTCCATTAGAATGAAATATATTAATAAATCAGATGAGGTTCCTTCAGATTTTACCAAATTCTATCACTTCAAAAAACAACTTGTGAGAAGTCAAAATTCTTCTTATAATACTTAAGTGATAGATTGGTAAAATGGGAACCTAATCCTGACTGGTATCTAATAATTTTTTCTAAGAATTATAACCTAAGACGGAGAAAAAAAACTGCCTTAAATGTTGACTGTCTTTCTGCTGCCACCCACTTTTGACAATGACACAGTATATTTGTTCATATAATATGACTGATTATAAAGTTCAAATTATAGTGCTTACAGACTTTCTTCTACTAAAATTATTTAAGGTTCATTCTGACTGGTAGATTCCAATCCTTGTCAATTTGTTTATCCTTATTAATTCCATGGGTATGATCCCACCTCTGGGCCCCAAAGTAAAATTATCATTTATAGTCTATCTTCCCTACTGACCTGTAAGCTCTTTGAAGGCATTCTGTGTGCATATTGCTCATCTTTATATCTTCAGTACATGGCATTAGTATCTGATACTAGTAGCTAAGCAATAAATATTTGATAAACTATGTTTTTCATAGAATCCTTGGCTTCTAGCAGCTCGCCTTGCAAGTCTCCCCTTTTACCTCTTCAATAGCAAATAAAATCCCCTAGCAATCACCAATACTACCAAAAAACTATTAGCAATAACATTGGGATTGGTAATATCTCAGTGAATCCACTAACACTAAGCTACTAGGCTAATGGGAAATCAATAGTAATAAAATAAAGTGGGAGATTATAATGTAGCCATAAAAAATGTTCTTTAAACCAAGTTCTGTGGTTCTTTCAGAGTGTGGGGAGACTGTCTCATATATTCTTGATCCTTCTGAAGTTAAAGCTGGTGTATTTTTTATGATGCTAAAAAAGATCCTGGGCATTGAAAAGGCTGGTACCAAACTGTTATAAACTCAAAAGAAAACATGAAGGATGAATTATTAATACAACACAAATGTAGCCTCTCAACCAAGCAATAAATTTCTGCAAAAGCATGTGTTCTCTTTAAAGTACTTAAGTAAAGGCACTGTGATAAATGAAAGAAGGAAATGTTAAGAGTGATCAAAAAACAGCAGGATAACCTCAATAATATAACTGCTTGGCCAAATATCAGATTTTTTATAAAGTTACAAAAATTGACAGTAGTAACCCACATAAGGACATCTGAAAGCCAAGTAAGTACCTTTTTTAAGTTGCCTGTATATATGTTTGTGAATTATTTTAATTCAATATGAAATAAGGCAAAAAATATAAATTATTATTACTAATACATTAGAAATTAGTTCTATCAACATTTGGGGGTAAAAAAACAGTTATTTCCATGGGAGAGCACCAGGCATTTGGTAAATACATGTGGTAGATAGGAACAAATATCTGAAATTAAATTTAAAAATGAAACATGCCATTTGTTAAAAATGAACATTGTTGAAAAGCAGTTAACACATGAGGCTGTAGTTTTGCTATTTATACTGAGTCTTCTCCATCGAGTAGTTTACTAAAATTTTGCAACAGCCCAGACATAAAATTTGATTACTAAGGATAAAAATGAACACGAACGTGCCTTCGCAGCACCATCTTCAGCTTCCCGTTTATGTTTGCTGATGTTGTGGTCTAATTCCTTAATTTTAAGCTGAGCATCATTGTTTTGCTCCTTGTGTTTTGCCACTTCTGCACATTTAGCTTTAATTACACTGTCTTGGGCTGTTATCACTTCTTTTTGCTTAGTCACCTCTTCTTGAGCTTTATTTACTGACTCCTGAAACAAAAAATTAGAAGAAATTATATAGTTAGGTAAAATATTATATAAATGTTTTTAGTTTACTGAAGAATTGTCTGAGAGACTTCTGGGTAAGAAGGCAACTTGATTACAGGCAGATGATGGTCACCTAACTCTCTATACTTTCTATCATCATTAAAAAGACTAATGAATTACCACGAGAAAAAAGGGTTGAAATGCAATGTTCACGCTGAAAATAGAGAGTTTCTGCTGGATGCAGTTTAGATGGGATTAACACTGGGTGAGAGGAAGAGGGACTACTGGAAGCTGACCTGTAAGATCTCTCAAAAAAGTGACAATTCTAGAACAGTAATCAACACTTTTGTCTCATGCTCTTACCATAACAAGAGTAAAAACATCAAGAGCACTAAAGTCAAACACCTTAAGCCAACATTTCATAAAGAGATTAGCATTTTCAATTATTCCAATTTGATAAAAAAAAAGTCTTACCTTATTTTTAGCCACTTCAGCTGCCATTACTTCAATCTGACCTTCATAGGATTTGATAGCGTCATTTACAGCTTCAAGCTGTTGTTTATAGGATGCATACTCTCTCTTAAGCTCTTCCAGCTCCAGAGTGATAGCTTCAACTTCCTATAAAAGACACAGTAACTGGGTATTCACATGGGTTGTCAACTACTAAAAAATAAACACACACAGAGCAGCTAAATTAATAATATTCTCATGTAACAGTTTAGTTATCACTCAACTATCAAAAGTACATGTTAATCTTCCCCACAAGGCAAGAAAGAAGTTTATTTTCTTATACTTAAAAAAAAAAAAATGACAAATGTGTAATTTTTATGGGTTCAAAGAACTCTCCATAAATTATTTCCTTTATCCTTTAACTTCTATAGGGAAAACAATATAAAATTCCATGTAACAAATTAATTAGTGGAGATAACAGTTTTTTTAAACAAAACTACTGAACGTGCACAAAATTTTCTCAATTTTCTTCTTTCTCACTATAGCCTTTAGTTAATTAGAAAATACTTTGTACAGCTATTTAATGATAGAATCTTATAGTGAGTTAAAAAACTTGTGAAGAAAATATATTTAGGTAACATTGTATAGAACAATGATTAAGAACACAGCCTTTGGAGACAAAACTCTATGTTCAAATTCCAGCTTTAGCACTGTTGTAACCATAACATGCTCTTCTTACATCATTCTTTCAAAGTGCACATCCACATATGGGATTATCAAATAGAAACGTTGACTTGCTGAACCTCTGATATTACAGCTCCACAACATCATGTAATCCATTCCTGGTGGAGAGTTGTCCACTCCTAAGAATCCATTTACCAAAAGGCAACTTTGCTCTTTGCCTAAAATTAGCAAGCCAATGCATCCTATACTCACAACTATATGACACTCAATTATAGGGTTTTCAGAGAAATATACAGGTTGAGTATCCCTTATCAAAAATACTTGGGAACAGAACTGTTTTGGACTTTTTAGAGTTTTGGAATACTTGCATTATACTGACTGAGCATCTCAAATATAAAATGCTCCAAAGAGCATTTCCTTTGAGTGTCACGTTGACACTCAAAAAGTTTGATTTTGCAGCATTTTGGATTTGAGATGCTCATCCTGTATATTTATTTGTAAGATGCATAATTTGTGTGCTAAAGAACACAGCTTGCTTTTAGATTTGGGGATCAAATCTGATGAATAAGGCCAACAGATGATGCTCTACCACCTTCAGCTCCATGTAGACATTAAAAGATTGGTTCCGTTTCAAGAAAGGTTATTACCTGTTGTTTTTCTTTCATTTTCTTGCTAGATGCATCTGCTTTTGTTTTGGCACAATCCAATTTTTCCTGAGCATCCTTCAGCTCTCTCTCTCTTTCAGCTTCGGCATTTTTCATTTTATTCTCCAACACTTCATATTTTTCTTCAGCTTTCTTTTGAATTTCTTTAGTGTTTCTTAAAGTCTCCTCACTTTCCTCTACATCATAAAGTAGGCAAATGTGGCTAAATTAATAGTTATAGATAAAGGCTTATAAATGTAACTTTTAATAGAAGAAATGATCTGGAAAATTATAGGCTCGAGTTTAAAAAATTAACTATACCAACAATAGTCTAGAAATGGTATATTGAAACATACATCCTAAGAGCCATACTTGAATTATCTAAGATCTGTAAAGAAATAATTTCTATTGGTATAAAATTGAGTAACATAAACTTTATCCTACTTTTAAAAAGGTTTTGAAGCAACATATAAAAAAGATCACACTTCATATTTTTAACGTAACTATGTGCTTCCTAAATTCAGAACTGACAGTAAAACCATGATATTTTCCCCTAATTTTAGTTGCCAGAAAGCTTAAAAATCAATATCATAAACAAGCTTATTTTGTGTTCTTTGTCCATTTATACATATTCAAGAAACCTGTCGATAAAGTAGGCAAGTATTGTGAGAACATGTTTACAGGATACAATATAGATAAAAACATTATCCGAAAATTTATGAAAGAAACAAATAAAACAGCAAGACAGAATAGACATGGTGCTGTCACAACTGACATACATTGTCAGTGTTAGCACTTTAAGTGCAAATATAACCCTGGAAGCCATGACTGCAGAATTTCCTAAACTACCTTTCACTGCAGAACAAAAATATTAGTGGAGAAATAGGCGTGTGGATATTGTCCCAAGGAATGACAAAACAAAAACTATCATATGCAATTAAATTCTGAGAAAAAAGTATAAGACAGCTTCTTAAAATAAGGGAGATAGCAATATAGTAAATTATATTAAATATTAAAAACTTTTGTCTGACAAATACTGTGAACAAAAAATTAAAAGACAAGCACATAAGCCAAAAAAGGTATTTGCAATGCACATATCCTACAAGAAATGAGAACTCTTAAGTATGAGAACAATGAGAAAAAAAATATGAACCACTCATGGGCAAAGAAATAAATAGAAAATTCACAGAAGTAGAAACACACAAGTCCAATGAACACATAAAAAAAAAAATCCCAAATTTCACCAGCAATCAGGGAAATGCAAATTAAAATGTTAATATACTATCTCTTCATAACCAACAGACTGGAGACTTTTAAAAATCTATAAAGAAAAGGATTTGGAAAAATAGAAATTTTCATATGCTACTAGTGGAAATGAATATTGGTAAAAATGGACAGAACTTTGACAATGTATAATAAAAATGAAGACAACCCTACTCTAAGACTTAGAAATCCCATATTTGGATTTACCCTAAAGAAACACTCCTACATGTGTTAACAGAGTCCTCCAAATACCTAAAGTATGGTAAGAGATATCAACAGACCAGAGATTAAGCACAGAATGTTTTCATCTTACCAATGGTTTTTTTAAGGGCATCTAATTCTTCTTGTTGCTTGTGATATGAGCTTTGTTGGAGCTTGGTTTGTAATAAATCTGCCTCCTCAGTTTTCATCTCCCACTGTTGTTTTAGTTGGCGATACCTTACAAAAAGAGAAGTATATAATAAATGTCTATAATTTTTCTGGTATTTGAGACATAATTCAAACTTCAGGCTCTTACCTAAATTAAACTCACATATAATATAAACAATATAAGATGCTACTTGCTACAAGAATAGTTTTGATGACGCTCAAGTTTCTGAGGCATCAATTAATTCAAATCTGATTTGGTCATTAAAGGTAACAACTCTAAAAGACCAAAATCCATAATAACTATTTACAGAAATAGTCATTTTTAGAAAACACTAAAAATAATTTCTGAATAAATTGGTTTCCTTAAAAATAGTCCCTTCTGCTGACTTCCTATAAGAAAAAAGTACACACTACTCACCACAAAAATAAATTATAACCATTATACAAAATTTCAAATATTTGGTTATTAATGCCCATTTTCAAATGTTAAATAATATTCCCTACTTTTTATAATGAGACTGACAGTTTAGGAAGACTTAGTATTGAACTTAATCATCTGCACTATACTTTCTTGAAATCCTTATAATTCTATCCAAGTTCTGGCTGTTCCGAAATTTCTTTGAAAGGTATTTAGCTAATTCAGTTACAGTGAAATTTCAAGTTAATATAAATTCACAAAGTGCCTTGTCATTAGAAATTCATGAGGTTTGAGGAAAAAAGGACAAAATTTATAAAATATAAATGCTACCTTAAGTATTCTTGCCTGAAACTGTGGTATTAAAATAGTAATTTTAAGTTCAAGTTATTTAAAACTGTGGCATGTAGAAATTTTGAAGAAAAGAGATATGTTATTTTCCTGATATGGTATGAAATAATGGCTTTAGCTGATCCTTTTATTCTCCTATTTTTCAAAATCTATTTCCTTTCCTTGACCTCAGTGCCACAATTAGTCAACAAACTAATTCTGCAGAATAAGTGATCTAATACTACTCAACAAAAGTAATAGTTCTAAGCCAAATGTGGCTATGAACACATCACCTTGCTAGAGTTTCCACATATTACAAAAAATTTTGTTGTAACTTTCTAACACAAAAAGTTCATTCACTCTATGGTTAACTTAATTTATGCCAATAAAGGTAAAATGCATGCTTTGTATGTAAATGCGATGTTTGAAAGTGAACATTTTGATATAATTTATATCTTTGAACAGCCATTCTGAATGGTTATAAAAATCTCTTCCATATATAGTGTCCCAAAAGTTTTGGTGCCATTTTAAGCTTTTAAAGTTTCAGAAACTGAATGCTAAACACTGACCTCCAAAAAAATCATTTCAAAATTTATTTAGACTTTTTACACCTATATTCAGTATGGTAAATTCTGAATAAAATGTTTTTTTGAGTCCCTACTTTTGATCTTCAGAGGGACTGAAAAAAATTATAATTAGACTTTCAGATAATGCAACTTTGTAAGTCTATAACATATGAACTCCTGGAGCTTTCAAAGCAAGTGGGGTCTCTTCTCCCAAATAACCACAGGGTCACATCTTTCAGGTGCCTACTCAACAGTCATGTTCTCAGGCTTTTGCTGGCCACTGTAAAATTTCAACACATCTTTGCCCTAGGTAGTTTCTATCTCCTTTCCTGATTTACTTTTCTCTTCTCACGACTATCTAATATATGTTTTACCAATTTATCTTTCTTTATTGTCTATTTCCCCAACTATAGAAAAACTAGATGAAAGCAGAGATACTTATTTGCTTGATTCACTGCTGTATCCCCAGCTCCCAGGAATACTTAGCACATCAGGAGGCATTCAATAAATATTTATTGAGTAAATAACATTGAGTGAAAAAAAGAAGTTAAATAGCATGACCCCAATTTTGAAAAAATTAAAATATGCATATACTTCTATTATACACAAACAGAAGTAATGATGAAAAGTATACATACATAACTATACCTACACTCACAAAGAAGAAACACTATAAGGAAATACTAAAATTTTAGTGCTGACTTTCTGACGTGAACTTGTTTATCTCTTCATTAGGCAATGTGGTAGTCTTCAATATCTGTAGGATAGCCATAATGCTGCTAAACTTAGCGCAGATACCCGATCAATGCTATACTGTGTCATATAATTTCAAATAAAAAACTCAAGTATCCTCTGGTATCAGATTCCAGAGTATCTAAGGATGCCCCCACCAATCCCAGCAGCTGTTAGGTTCATTAAATCTGAAATGTCCGAATTCTAATCAAAAGTTTATTTTATTATACCTCAAGAAGCGGGAGAATTAATCAAAGTATGCACCTAAACTACTGACAGAGTTTTGCCATCTTAATGGTAGTTCATTTACACCAGCAGCGAAGAAGCCTGGAGAGCGAGTGGTGATGAAATCATGAAAGGCATTTTTAACAGCTTTTTGAGAATTGAATATTTTTCCTTGCAAGAAGTGGTCCAAAGCCTGAAAAAGTGGTAGTCAGTTGGTGCAATGTCTGGTGAATACTGTGGATGACAGAGAGTTTTCAAGTCTAGCCTCTGTAGTTTGAGAAGCATTATTTGTGTGACATGTGGTCGAATCTTGTCTTGCAAGAGGATAGGCTGATCTCTATTGACCAGTCCTAGCGTCATCACAAGCATCTTCATCATTTCATCCAATTGGTTGCAGCAGACATTCACTGTAATCGATTAACCAGGTTTCATGAAGGTATAGTGGATAATACCAGTGGTGGACCACCAAACAGATATCATTAGCTTTTCTGATGAATATTCAGTTTTGGACTATGTTTCAGCACTTCGTCTTTATCCAACCATTGTGCTGAACACTCGTGATTGTCAAAAAGAATACATTTTTCCTTACACATAACAGTATGGTGTAGAACTGGCTTGCCTTTATGTCATGACAGCAAAGAAAGGCAAGCTTCAAGACGACTTCTTTTCTGACGCTTGTTTAATTCATGCATAACCCATCTATCCAGTTTTTTATCTTGCCAATTTGTTTCAAATGGTCCAATATTGTTGCAATAGTAACATCAAACCTTGTTGCTAATTCACGCATAGGTTGAGATGGATTCACTTCTACTACATCTTTCAACTCAATCATTATCCACCTTGGTCTCAGGTCACCCACGTGGCTCATTTTCAAGATTAAAATCACCAGAACGGAACTTCTCAAACCACTGGACGTACTGTGAGTTCATCAGCCACATCTTTCCCAAACACTTCATTGATATTTCGAGCTATCTGAGCTGCATTGTTTCCACAACAGAATTAAAATTCGAAAATAACACGAATTTCTGACTTATCCATGGTTTCATAAAAATTGCTCTAAGAAAACACGTGAAAGGTAATCTCAAGCTAAAACGTGCGTTTGAAAGACTAAAGATGTACCTTCACAATAAAAATAAAACAAGAACTGTCAAAGTGAAATGTCAGAAATATTAACTGTCAAACTTAGTACTTAAGGAAATGGGACATTTCATATTTAATAACAATATATATCACAGCAGGGAGAGTAAAATATTTTTTTCCTTTTGCTTAAATAAGATTATACTAATTTCTTATAACAAAGACAATACTTTTATCAGAAAAAAATAGCATAAATTATCAACTCATAATTCATTCAAATATTTAAATAAAACCAAGGATACTATTTAAAAAATCAGAAGTCATATTTCTTTAAATGAAAGTAAATTTTCTATAATTTTCTACCATGCCTTCAATCAAAAAGCAAAACACACACACACACACAGAACTTAATCCAACAGAAGTCTTACTTTTCGGCAGTGTTTTTAAGACCTGCTAATTCCTCCTCTAGAGCCTGTAGCTCATTCTCTTTCATTCTTAGCTCATCCTGAACATCTTTGAGTTCTTGAAACTTGGTCAAAATAGAAGCTGCCTGGGATCGAGCACCTGATAGAGGCAAATTGAAACAGGGCTTGCACATTAAGCTACCACATATTAAACAATAAAAAGTCTTCTAAGAGAATTATACTGGAAATGATTCAATAGCCAATCTTTCAGTACGCTTATGAAACTACACAATTCATTCTATCACTTCATCTTTAGGACATAAAGAATTGGTAACAAACAGATCTAAGTAGATGCGGTAGATTATTTATTCAAAATAACCATTGCCTTGTCCACTGGGCCCATCCCTCCAAAGCCCATCTTCCACTCCACTGACAATAGACTTGCCCATGTGATGTGTTTTGACCAATGAAATAGGAAATGCACCTCTTTTGAAAGTAAGCTTTAGGAGGTAGCACATAATTAAGCATTTCTTCTCCTTCAGACTAAGTCCCAGAATAACATCATGGAGCAGAGGGGCATCTGACCTGCCATAAATGCAGTATAATTATGGAATAAATTTGTTGTAAGCTACTAAGATTTTGGGGCTGTTTGTTACCACATCATAATCTGACCCAAGCTCTGATACAGCTAGGCAAGCAGAGTAAACTGATTTCACATTGTAAGCAACTATAATCATCCAGTAGTGACAGAGAGGGATTATGTTGACAAGGAAACTCTGTAGATTTGATGGAAGAATGACAAGAACAATTAGAAATGCTGTTATGAACACTTTGCTAAGGGGTTTTGCTATCCCTTAAGAAGAAACTTCAAGAATATCCAAATCAATAAAACCTAAAATGTTTTTGTTATAGATATTTGAAAATATTTTCTCTTTATCTTCCATTTGAAGATACTAGTCAGTTTACTGAAGAACTTTAATACTTGATCATGAAAGTCACCAAATTGGCTATTGTTTTCTTGGCCAAAAAAGACATTAAGTCACTTGGTATTTCAAGAGGTTCTATATTGTCTACTTGGTTAAAAGCACAAACTCTGAAATCAGAGTGCCTGGCTTCAAATTCTGAGTTCTGCCACTTAATAGTGAGTCATTTAACCACTCTCTACCTTCATAGCTGCAACTGTATAACAGAGATGATAATAATATGTCTACCTCATAGTTAAGAATTACATAAGTTATTTAAAGCCCATACAGTAGGGACTTATGGAATGATAGAAAGGTTCTACATCTGCATTGTCTATCCCTTAACCATTTGAGCCCTTGAAGCGTGAGCAGTGCAACTGAGAAAATCACTTTTATTTAATAAAATGTAAAGAGCCACATGTTGCTAGTGGCTAGTGTACTGTATGCACAGTCTCAGAACTTTGCCTGTACTTAAGTACTATTCTGTGTTTGTTATGATATTATCACTTGACACAGATCTGGAAACTCAATGTGGCAAATATTACAACAAAAGGAATATAATCACCAACTAAGAATTCCTTTGAGGCATTAAGGCACCATGTGAAGGGCAGATTTTTTTGTTTTTTTCACTTTTGACAGGAGCAGTGACAGTACCGGTATATACACAAATCAGGAGTTAACATGTTTCCTGAAGTGGATAGTTAGGCTAAATATGTACTTAATAGAAAGATTTAATTTCCCAGTGACTGGAAGGAATATTCTGATAGAGCAAAAGGCAATAATAAAAAGAAATAGATTTGAGATAAAAGCAGCTAAGAAATTGATTAGTAAACTATGAGACCCTTGACGGTTATGACATTATATGATTTCTCAATATTATTAAGTACTTGTCACATGGTAAGTATTTAAAAATTAAACTCAATCCTTAGATTTACATTAAGTAAATGTAAGTATGGAATGCAAGTATACATTTGATCTTAAGTATAAAACCTGGTCGTTAGTCCTGGTTCTAACCAAAGACTAGGAATAAAACTCTGAATTAAGTCATCCCAACCCCTCTATTCCCTATTTTTAAAAATGGAAGGGAGGGCTTCCTACTTACCACACAGAATTGTGAAGACAAAAAAAATGTAAAACTTACCTCCACTTAATGTCCCGTGAGGATCAAACACATCACCTCCTAGGGTTACAGTTCTAGTCATTATCCTTTTATCAAAGGCCACTTTTTTGGCATTATCCATAGTGTCACAAACAAATGTTGTTCCAAACACAAATTCCATTGCTTTCTGAAGTTCTGGTTTATAGTCCACCAGGGAAAGAGCCACATGAACATTGTTAGGGCCAACCTGTGGGAAAAAAACAGATGTGCCATAATATATACCATTTATTTCTTTTCCTTTCAAATATTACACTAATAAGAACTGCTATAATAGAAATATAAGTATTACCTAGCATTAAAATTCTTTTTGAACTTTCTAAAAACTATGTAAAACTCAAAAGTTTTAAGGAAAAACTGCAGGCTTAAATATTGAAAGATCTATTGCTAAGTACAATATTTAGCTAATACCAGGCATTATGAGAGTTTCTATCAAGACAAAGCAATTACTAAGTTTCTAAATCCAAAATAGACTAACCTAGACACAACTTTCTCAATGTAAGTACAGTATAGGTTGAGAATCCCTTATCCTAAATGCTTGGAACCACAATGTTTTAGATTTCTGATTTTGGGGGGATTTTGGTATATTTGCATTATGCCAGTGGAACATCCCAAATCTGAAGGCCAAAAGGCTCCAGTACGCATTTCCTTTGAACATCAAGTCAGCGCTCAAGAAGTTTCAGATTCTGAAGCATTTTAGATTTTTAGATTTGGGATGCTTAACCTGTACAAGTAAAACAAAAACCATTTTGTATTTTCTTAACTGTGAAACTAGCTGGTTGGTACTATAATCATGTAAAAATGTAATAAAACTATGACATTAATAAAGAGATCAATTTTTATTTTTTGTTTAAATCAGACTTTATATGCTCAGCCTACCCTATCACCTTGTTCCACAGAAGCCAACCTATCTTCTTGATTTTTTTGAAGCTTTGCTACAGTTACACCAAGCTTTAAATAACATTTCTAGTGCTTTTTCCCAAAAAATCCAAAATGCTGCAATGAGCATTTCTTTTGAGTATCATGTTGGTGATCAAAAAGTTTCAGATTTGGGAAAATTATTCGGATTTCAGATTTTCAAACTTGGGATGCTCAAACTATGATTCCCACATCAACACAATTACATAAAATGTTTGTTTTAATTATTAGTAATTTGGTTATCCCACAACAAATATTCTTCCATTCAAATTAAACATGCTAGAGTAGCCGCCTGCCAGTTACAGAAATAAAAACAGAATTGAGTAAAACATAATAGTAATTTTTAAAAATTCCTTAATTTTCTATTTTGATCCAACTGCCTCTTTTCAGTTTTTGTTTATATAGTCTACTTCTGACCATCTTTTTTAAAAAACTAAGCATCCCTTTCGGAGCTTTATAGCAGCTGCAGAAATCAAAATGAAGGCAGCTCCATTAACATATGTTCAGTATTGTTCTTTAACATAGCAGCTACCATTAAACAGGTCTGGCTAAGGGATCTGAGTGAAAACTATCTTTGCTGTTACTTAAAATCCCAATTTACTTCTAACACTGGGATAGACCTATGGCTGAATTAACTTCCTGAGCCTTTTTAATTCAAAGGTGTCTTTTCAAGTGAAGAAATTATCAACCCAAAACACAACCTTCCAATTACTCTGTACTTATTCTCCCTCTCTTGATAGTATACATATCAATACAACTATATTTTTAAATCATTTTCATTGAAACCTCAATTTCAGCAAGGACACACTATATGCACTTAGTTACAGATTTATTCCTAGATTTCATAGAACTGTCTTTTCAACTCATGCACTTGGAATGCCTGCTCAATAACAAACTGATACTCTGCTAATGTTTTATGAATGGCTTCATGTCAGTATTACACAATCACGATAGCTTTTTAAACGTATTTCTGTGTACTCATCTATTTTCCTACTAGCAAGCATAGCACCTTAGATCCACATGAGCAGTTGACCAGGATGCTGGGCACCTGCTATGTACAGGCTGAATAGCCATCTAGAAGAACTCTAATAAAGTAAGTTTCACTACAATACTGATAGATGTCTTCCATAATGGTTGTCCTTGTAGGCATTTTAAGTATGTCTGACATTTAAAAAACTTAAAGAATTTTGGATATTTATCTATAAGCTAAATTCTACTCAGAAATCAGAAGTATAATTTTTACTATCATCTGATAGTTATGTGACTTAAGGTTTAAAGACATTCCAATGCTACACTTCCAAGTATCAAAGGAAGTTCTAGTCTTCCAACATTTCTATTCTCTCGCCATCCAATTGCACAAGAGCCAGCCCTATTTCTTGTATCTTAATTTTTATAGAACAAAATTAAAAATCTGTGGTTCTGCTTATGATCATGTGTCCTCAAATTAACATCTCCTAACTTAAAAAAAAAAAGATGAAGGTTAAACATAGACATAAGATAAAATAAGACTTACAAGATTCTGGGCAACCTTCAGAGTTTCTGGAGCAATACATCTGGCTGAAATTTTATTCAGTGGAATTATGGTGTATCGACGCTTCAGTTCCCCTTTTTCAAGTAGCTTTTTACCAGTAACCTAAAACATGCATTTGAAATTTAAAAAAATATATATTAATAATGATAGGAAACCTTAAAATGGAAAGAATACAAGTTTAGAAATCCATAATCAAATAAATGTTTACGGAGGACCGGAGAAGATGGCAGACTAGAAGCAGCTTGTATGTGCTGCTCTCAAGAAGGATAGAAAGTTGCAGGCAGAGGCCTACCTATGGATGGCTCTTCTTGGAAAGAGCATTGTAAGGAGTGACAGGGGACATTCAGAGTGAAGGAGAAGGTGATCCAGCGATTCATTCAGCAGGATTGAGGGGAACTTTGGGGAGGCATCCACACATGGGGAGGGTCAGGAGGAGAGAGCCCTGGGGCTCCACATTCACCCTGCAGGCTCTGGGCCAGATTTGTAAGTCGGCCTCCACAACCACCACCACCACAGACCTCTGGACTTATACAGGGAGCTGCTAGGAGTCTGGGCAGAGACACTTCACCACAGAGTGGGGCACAGCAGCAATTTGGTGGCTACTCATCTGAGTTTCTGCAAGTGATGCCACTCTGAGCTTTCAGGTACAGGATGCCAGGTCTGCAGGGGCTTGGCTTTGCAACACCAGCCCTCCACACAGCCACCGCAGAGTGGGTAGAGGAGCAGACAGAGTGGACACTCCCTCCTGCTGTGCCCTGTGACTGTGTGCCGAGAGCCCCTTCCCCCCAACACAGGATCGGAACACAGGAGGCACCGCAGGCACTGCAGATACCACCTGAGAAGCCTTGCGGCTCGGCCCACGTGTGGCTCCACCTCCAGGGTCCTGTGCTGCCGGAGCCATGACCCACCTATGCAGCACAACCTCTGCAGTTCTACACTGTGGTCTGAACCCGGGGCCCCGCCCACACAACTCTTGCCCTGCCTCCCGGCCTCAGTTTTAGCTTAGAGGCTCCCGGTATGCCAAGGCCTGAGGCTCTGTCCTGGAGGCTTCACAGCAGTTGCTGAGACCACGGCTCCACCCCCTGAAACTATAGGGCTGCCCTGAGACTGCAGAACTGCCCAGAGGCCCAACACCCCACCAGGGACTCCCATCCTCAAGCTGACATTACACCTGGACCTGGTTTGAAAAAACACCCATATCTGGGATACCCACAACCACTGACTAGACAGCCTAACCCAGCTTCCACTGTCACCTCCGTGGGGAGACCCCAGGCAGAGCAATCCCTCCCAAAGCCAGCCTCTGTGGGGAGGGTCTCACCCAGTCTCAAACTCCAGTTTCCAAAACTAGCTGGAGAATAACCCACCACCCTGCACAAGGTTCATCCAGCAGTGGCTTGAACAGTGACAATCACAGCAGAAGGAACAAAGGCAACAGCTACACTACAGTATCTGAGTGTGCCCACCCCTCCCCTGCTGGGTCAACATTACACAGTAGGACACAAAAGCGCCATCTAGGGACCTCTCTTTCAGAATTCTCACTAAGTTAGGAGAGTTCCCAGCAAAAAAGAACAGGTGCCCTGAAAACATATCAGTCCTGAGCTACAAGAAACCAGGAAAAAAATTCTGGCAACATGAAAAAACAAAGCAGTTTGACACCCCCAAGGGACTATAATGAAGCTACAGCAGTGGATCCCAACCAAAAGGAAAATGTCAAAATATTAGAATTTGAATTCAGAATATGAATGGCAAATAAGATGAACAGAAATGAAGAGAAAGTTGAAAGCCAACAAGAAAGCAAAAAAATTTCAGAAAATAAAAAGTAACTAAAGAGCTAGACAACATAAAAAGGATGTAACAGAACTTAAAGAGATGAAAGATTCATTTAGGACATTTCAAAATACAATCACTGGTATCACCAGAGATTCAGGTATCTAGATAGAAGATGGTCATTGAAGACTGAGAAGATGCGTAGCAAATAGGTGATCTACAAGACACATAGTCATCAACCTGGCCAAAGTCAAAATGAAGGAGAAAATTCTAAAAGCAGTAAGACAAAAGCAACAACTAATCTACCAAGGAAAACCCATGAAACTAACAGCAAACTTCTCAGTGGAGATGTTACAAGCTAGAAGGGACTGGAACTCCATCTTCAGTCTTCTCAAACAGAACAGCCAGCCAAGAATTTTGTATCCTAACAAAACTGAGTTTTACAAAGGATGGAGAAATAAAGACTTTTCCAGGCAAGCACACACTGGGGGAATCTGTCATAACCAGACCTGTCCTACAGGAAATACTCAGACAGAATTATATATGGATTAGCACAACAGATACCCACCAGTGTAAAATCACCCAAAAGCTAAAGCTCATAGCTCTTATAAAATAGCACAAGAAGGAAAACAAAGCAATAAGGCATTACCCAACATGATCCTACATATCAATAACACTCAGTATAAACACTCAAAAACAATAGATGCTGCAGTGGATGCAGACAGAAAGGAGGTACGCCAATACTGTTGGTGGGACTGCAAATTAGTATGCCCTCTATGGAAAAACTGCAAAGTAGTGGAATCAACCTAAGTTCCCATTAATTCATGAGTGGATTAACAAAATGTGGTGTATATATATATACATATATATGCACCACAGAGCTGCGCTCCCCAGCCCCCAGGCCAAGGACTGGTACTGGTCTGCAGCCTGTTAGGAACTGTACCGTATCACCACCTGAACTCTGCCTCCCCCCAATCCACTGTCTGTGGAAAAACTATCTTCCCTGAAACTTAGGAAACTAGCTGCACAGCAGGAGGTGAACAGGCAAGGGAGCGAAGAAGCAGCTTCATCTGTATTTACAGCTGCTCCCCATCACTCACATCACCACCTGAGCTCCACCTCCCTACATCCCAATCTGTGGATAAATTGTCTTCCATGAAACCAGTCCCTGCTGCCAAAAGGGTTGGAGACTGCTGCCATAGAGTACTACTCAGCCACAAAAAGGAATGAAATAATGTCTTTTGCAGCAATTTGCATGGAACTGGAGACCATTATCCTAACTGAAGTATTTCAGGAATGGAAAAACAAACACCACATGTACTCTTTAATAATTTGGAACTAATCAATAGGCACATATGGGCACAGAGAAGTCAGTCATTGGAAATCAAGAAGTGGGGAGGTGGGAGGAAGGGAGGGGTAAAAAGCTACCTAACAGGTACAATGAACACTATTTGGGTAATGGGCACACTAACAGCCCTGATTGAAGTATTATAAAAGCTAGCCATGTTAAAACAAACAAACAAATAAAAAGCATTTGTATTCCATTGATATTTTGAAATTAGGAATGAATAAAGAAATGTTTAGTGCCTTCAATCTCTCGTCTCTCTTATACACACACACACACACACACACACACACACACACACACAATATGGAATATTATTCAGGCTTAAAAAAGAGATTCTACCATTTGCAACAACAGAGATGAATCTGGAAGACATTATGCTAAGTGATATAACCAGACACAGAAAAACAATTACTGTATGGCATCAATTATACATGTACTTGAAAAACAAAAACAAAAGTTGAATAAAAAGAACCAGAGAGGAGAAGAGTGGTTACCAGAGGTGGGGAGGGGGAAGGAAATGGGTAGAAGTAGATCATATGCCAAAGGGTACAAATTTGCAGTTAGGTAGGATAAATAAATCTACCCATTTCGAGATGTAATGTACAGCATGAGAACTATAATTAATATTACATACTGAAAATTTGCAGAGAGATTTTAGGTGCTCTTAACACACAAAAAAGGTAACTATGGAAAGTGATGTATGTATACCATGTATATGTAACAAAACATATTGTACACCTTAAATATATACAATAAAAAAATTCAAAAGACACAAGCAAGTAAATTCAACAATGACTATGTAGCATTCATATGAAGGAAGAAGAGCACTCTACAGAGGGATAAAAAATGAGAATTGAAGAAATGTAGATAAATTCACTATTACCTTGATGGGAAGACTGACATTAAAAACAGGTCATTTATTTCCAGATTATTTCACAAATTTAAATAAACTCAAAGTTACACAGCAAAAACAATCTCCAAAAAGACTGATTGATAATATGCATTCTGAGTTCCTAAATAAGCCTGAGACTTCCTTTAAAGTACAATTATCCAGAAGTCATTAACTGAACAGTTTTACCCTATAAGATACGTGACCTTAAAATAGAATCTTAAAACATCAAGAGAGCGTCCAATTCTTCTAGCAGCATGTAACTTTTCAAGCTACACAGCAATTTTAAATATTCTTTATTAAAATCAATTTACCTCTGTGTCTACCACAACATTGTAGAGTCGTTCCCCAGCCACCAATTCTAAAGCTGTAGTTGCAGAAGTATCTTTCACACTAATCAGAGAAGCTACGAGTCCTTTCACACAATTTCTATTCCAGTTCTTCTCTGGATCCCTAAAATAGAAAAGTTGACAAAAATTAATCTTAGATAAGAAAATAGAGAAAGGCATATTTTACCAAATACTCTTTGACAACACATTACACTGAAAGTAGAAGAATCACATAGTTTCAAGAAAACAAAAATTTTAACATGTTTCAAATGACTAGCCAGCTGTTGTTTTTAAATCAATCAATAGATATTTCAGTATGTTTTCAATGTAATAAAAACAATTCTGATGTCCTCATCGCTATAATACATATGATTACAGTAAGTATTCCATTAAGAAAACCCATATAGCTAAACAAGTTATAAGACGTAAATGTAGATATTTAACAATAATGATGGAACAACTTTAGATACTTTGAACTGAGATTAAATTCCCCTCATTTTGGTTTTAAGATGAGTGGCATCAGCAGCCATTAAATTTCAAAAACATTCCCCCTGCCAACATTTGAAGCATTTCAATAAATGTTTAAGGCAAAAATACCCATTAAGGAAAAGCAGCTTAAAAAGAAGTTCCACACAAAAATCTTAGTGTTAATTTTCAGACTGGTTCCAGCTTAAATAAAAATATGTCTTGGTTATTACTATGATAAAATTCAAAGTTTAAATCTCTCACTTGTATGCAAATCGAAGATTGGGAAATCTGGCCAAGAGAGCTTCATAGGTTTCTTTCAATCTACTGATATCACGAGACAGCTGCCTGCGCTTTTCCAAAAGTCTTTCCTCCTTATTTTCTGAAGAGTAAATCATAAATAGAAACCAAATTTTAAAAACTCATTCTACTGTTTTAAGGAAAATATTAGTAAACTCTATTTCATTCAAAAGCATTCCTAGAAGCAAACTATAAATTTCTGATAAGTATTAAATTTGAAAAATGCTTAACATTCAAATTCCTATCAAATGTCAAGCAGGCATTATTTCCAACAACAAATAACAAAATTTTCATTCTAAGAAACAACATATAAATTGAATGCCTACTAATGTAAAAATATACAAATGACATTTTTGAGCTTTCAAATGATGAAAACAGGAAATTCTCAATACGAGGTTCTCAAAAATTCAAAGCACTGTTTTATAATTGGGTATTTTTCTGACTATTTTTACAAATTCTTCTTATACTAATACCCATTAAGAGGCTAAAGTGTTTCCTACTTCCTTATTTCCTTTATTTAAATTACTTTTTATCAACAATCACTACCCTCCTAATAATTTAGCATGTTTTTAAAGGCAAACCTTCATAATTTAGCTTTTTCATTTCAGCTTCAAGTTTTTCTTTAACTCTCTTTACAGCTTCTAAAGCTTCTTGATCCTTCCTGTAGCCACTATCCATCTTCTTAACTTCAGCTTGTTTATTCTTTAATTCCTGCTGGGCATGTTTCAACTTCATCTGAGCCTATGATAGAGAAATGTAACAGACTATATGAAATATGAAGCAGATAATGCAAATAATTAAATGGGCACGGATTCAGATTGGTTAAATTAAGAGACCTTAGCCTAGAAAACATAACTGTTTGGTCTCTTGGATTGGCATTTCAACAGATCAATCATTTCCCAGTATTTCCTCCTCAAGAAATTACATGGAGTATAAACTAATATATAATTAATATACATTATTAAATAATTTGCAATATAAGTCCATATTTTAACATTTATAAAACATGACATATTAACAAGGTTGAAAAATTATATTACAGTAAAAATGTCAGTAGCTGGTTAAATTAAAAATACAATAGAAAGCTAGAAATCACAACTCTAGTTTCCTTCCTTTCTACTTAGGTGTTATTTGTATGTGTACATATGTGAGTACTGTCCAGTAACAGTGGAGAAGCTGCACTGAGCAATGAGAAATAAGATTATATAGGAAAAGGAGGCTAAACTGACAGAGAAATTTAAATGCTAGGAGTAAAATATTTAAATACTAGCACTATTTAAATGCGTCAGACCTTAATACATCTGAAGTTTACATAATTGAGCAATGCTGCTTAAAACCATGAACTAGTATTGTAAGATGTATAAGGCAGTACCCTCCCTCTAAAACTGAATAACAGATTTTTCATGGTTCTTTTACAAAATAAGTGAACAGAAAAACTTAGAGTACTTTCAAGTTTTTCTATTGTCGAATTCCTATAAATTTTTGTGACTAACATTTCTGTCAGCCCTGAATGAAAAAGTTGCAAATACATACATAGAAAAACTTGAGGATTAATCCACAATCTCCCATATTTGTGTGCACATTTAAAAGTTGCATCCTCCATTATAAAAAGAAAGGAATGACCTGTGTGTGTTTGTGTATGTATGTGTACATATACATACACATACGCACATATATATAAAAAAAATATTTTTTTTTCTGCCAGCAAAACTCTTGCGTTCATAGGACTTTACACTATGTGATTATATTTGACGAAAATTACATAGACTGACAAGACTCAGAAGATTATGAAATCAGAGTAGGGAGACCAAAGATTGGAATGTGTGTAAACGTGAGCTCATGTAAAGAGATTTCCTAGAAAGATGTTGTAAAGTTCCAGAAACAAGGTTTTTAAGAACTAGGTAGGAAAAGCAAAGCAATGGAGAGGATAGGGTTTTTTTGTTTTCCTGTTAAAGCTTAAGACTTCAACACTATGATGTCAATAAAAACAAACAGCCAGAAAAGAATTGACTAACGTCCAATATTCCATACAATGCTGTAAACAGAGCAAACCATTTAATGCACTTATGAACTGAATTAAGATAATTTATGTTTTACAGCATCTTGACAAATTAAATTGCTAAATCAATATTTAGCAATTAACATATATTTTTGCTGTATTAGGTATCACAGAGATGAGACAGAATAAAGTAAACAGGTTCACTGACACTGGTTATTTTCAGAATTTTGTAACAACTGCCAAAGCATAATGTGAAAAGAAACTTCGTAAAAGAGAAAAAAAGTAATCACACACTGCTTAATGTCTGTAGTTACCTGTTTGGCTTCTGTCTGAGCTTTACTTATATCATTTTTACAGGCCATCATCTGAGTGGCTAGAGTCGCTTCTGCTCCATCTTCACTGCTGGACAGGCCAGCGGAAACAGCGTTGAAGTGCTGCTGTGCGGCAGCCAGAGCTTCGGCATCTTTATTACTTGCTTCTTGAAGGGCATGAAGCCCATCTGTTATCTTTTTAACCTCTTTTTCCTTCCCTGCTAAAGTTTTAGAGTCCTTTAGGAAGAGTTTCAAATTGAAAAATATATGTTAGGAAAAACATTCACTTTTTTACACGCATATACCCTCACCTTATCACATTTCACAGCAATTTGAAGTGAGCAAGATAAAGAAAATAATTCAACCATCATAACTTTATAAATACTGAATTACTACTTTGAAATTCACTCTCAGTTTTGGGGATAAATGTAACTCTTATACTACCTGAAATATTTTCATTCCATATATTATCAAATCTAAGAGAAACTGAGCTAAAAATCATTGCATATTGAAGAGACTAAAAATCAATTTCTAAAGCTATAAAGTTGAAATAATACCCATCCTACACTAAGCTTAAAAGTAGAGGTTTTAGGATTAAGAACATGTATATGAAAATATTTTATAAATTATTAAAAGCCATAAAATTTAAGTACTAAACAGTTGTAGGGAAAGTATTACCAATATTTAATATCTTTTAAGTAATATTAACCAGATATCCAACACCATGCAAGATACCAGTACTGGAAAATGAAAAAAAAAAAATCTAGCTATCTTATTTACAAGAAAGTGACCACCAATTTTGGCCCACTTGATTAGTTCATGATTCATCAAGTATTTATTAGGCACTTACTATACAGCAGGCACTGTTCTAAAAAAATTAAAGACACAGACTACGACCTTGTTCTCAGGGAGGCTATATTCAAGGGTGGAAGACACAGTAAACAAATAAAGCAAGGGAAACAAATGAAGCAAGGGAAGGAGACAGAAAGTGATAGGAAGTACTATCTTAGTAATAATAATAAGGGAAGGCCTTTGTGAGATAACATTTGAGCAGAAGACTGAAGAGAGAGGAATTACCATGCGAATACTTGGGTGGAGGGCAATATACTTGACAATCCCTAGAACATGTTTGAGTGTTTGAAGAACTGCAGCAAGAGCATAGTGAGTAATATAAACAAAAATTCTTGGCCTTGGTAGCCTGACAGCTGGGAGGCCTCTGGGATACTGAACACAATATGTACCCCATGTGGGCGTTCTTTGGTTCCCTTAGTCAAGGTGACCAAAAAAGCTGCCAACTTTGATTGGGGCCTTTTGCAGGCCTTAGAAGTCATTCAACACTTCGTGGCTCAGGCACTGCTTTTAAAACCTTTAGAACCTGCTAGCCCCATGCAATGACAGTATCCACAGCTTCCATGCACACTGACTGGAGTCTGTGGCAACAGAAAATTGCCACTAAAGTGCACTAGGATCTCAGATTTTCTGACTTGTAAATTGCCTAAGGCAGCCACCAGATATGATCATTTTGAATGGTAACTCTTTGCTTGCTGTTGTGCACTGGTAGGGATTGAACATGTAAAGCCAGTATGCCATACATATGTGTCTGCAACTTGAACTGCCCATTCCTAACTTGGGTGCTTACAAACCTCACCAATAATTTGGCTAAGCTCAATAGAGCTCAATTTTCAAACGGAAATGATATATTTGAGATCAGGTCCAGTGGGAACCCCAAGGGATCACTAGGCTCCATGAACAAATGACTAGCTTACCAGAAGGGTCCAAGTGACCCAGAGGGGATGCTTTGATGACTCCTCCTCTGGCTACCTGGGGCCCAAGATTCTGAGAAGAAACAAGGCAGAAAGGGTCCACTGGACTGTAGCCACCATCAGGCCAATGAATGGCCATCATTTGACTGAGACTGAACATGGATATTCTACCCAATGGGCCAAACTATAGGCAGTGGTGATGTCTACTCAGGTCACCCTACCATTGTATCTTGCTACATGTTCACCAACTCGTGGGCTGCTGCCAACAGCCTAGCCATCTGCTCAGGAGAATGGCAACTGAGTGACTAGACTGATAAAAGATCCACTATGTGGAGATAAGGACTATGGCAACAGCTTGCTGCCTGAAAGGGACAAATATATGTCACTCATGTGAATGCTGAGGCCACCATCGAAAGGAATTTCTGTCATATTTTTAGATACCCCATCAGACTTTACTCTGATCAAGGAACATCCTTTACTGCCCAAGCAACACGACAAAGGGCACTCTCATTATGGAATAAGATAAACTTTTCATGTACCCTGTCATCCACAGGCCAATGGAGCCACTCAAAATGGAACAGCTGACTCATAAAACTGAGGGACATCAAAAGGATGGGCTTACAGGTGGTACACCACCACAGGACAAGGGCAGTATGGACACTAAATACTATATTCCAGCACAAGGGAAACAGTACTGCAGTGCATGTTGAGAAACACTGAACTTGCGGGGGGTGGAGGTGGACCAGGCAGCTGTCTGCTTAGACTGCACCTGTAAAATCCCAATCTCAGCATTTCTAATCACCTGTTAGCACCTATGAAATTCTAGTATCAGTGTTCCCAACCATACTTTTTTTTTTCCTATTTGCCTTTAGAATGCATGCTCTATGGGCATGAATCTGGAAAAGGAGGTTGTGTGTCTTCTCAGATGGATGTAACACTATGACTGACATAATCTCCTTGAGTATTGTTGAGCCATAGCCAGAATGCATTTTCACTAGCCCAGGAGGACCACTATCAGAAGCAGGGTGATCAGGCCTGCCTGGAGCACCGACTCGCCCAGGATCCCAGCCATTCAGCTACGAAGCTTGCAACGAACCGTGGACTTTTGTTTTCCTTTGCTGCCTATCTATAAGTAATACATTCACTTCATGTAATATGACATATATGAGTGTGTTTTGTCTTACTGACCTCACACAAGTTAGTAACCAGTGCACAGTGAACCTTCTTCACAGAGTCAAAGGAAAGATTTAAGCCTAGTTATAGATTTGGAAGGCATCAACATACAGATGGTATGAGCAACAGGACTGAATGAGTGTATATATAGATGTCTGAGTGTTAGCCCTGGAACATGCTAAAATTTAGAGATCAGGAAGAATAAGGGGATACAGAAAAGAAGATAAAAAAGGAGTAATCAGTGCCACTATGTGAGGCTTAAGGACCTGATAAGATTAATGAAAAATGAACCCAAACCAAGAAAGGTCCATACTTTAGAGCTTTACAAACCTCAGTTAAAAAAAAAAAAAATCTGATGCACTGACTTCAGCTGCTATGTGTCAAAATACAGACTGCTGCTATATCACATTCATATTGCTTTTGTCTAAATTTTACCTTACTGTTTAAGTTTATAATTGAACGTGCAAATACATCTAATATGAAAGTATACAGAAATATTTTATTTTCATTATTTTTTTCAATGAAAAGACAAATGACAAATGTATATTTTCACTGGGACAACAGAATCACCCTCAAGAGAAGTTCCATAAGCTCCAATACACACCTACTTATCTACCCGTATATGAGACTATACACTTGAATCTTCTGTTACTATGGATGACCAAGTCCTACTACTTGCAAAGGTGACCTCATCTCATTGTATAGTTTCTATTCTACTCTCATCCACTGAGGAACCTTGTTTTAATAATTCTCCAATCTCTCTTTTCTGAATCACAAATGATGCCTTTTCTACTGGATCTTTTCCATCAATACAATTTGTTATTTATCCAATATAAAAATCAAGCCAAAAAAATCTCTTTACTTTTACATTACCCTCCAGTTAGCTCCCTATTTAGCCTTTTCAGAAAACTTCTCAAGAAGTTATGTATACTCACTCTTAAATGTTTTTGCCTTCGTTCTGTGAGAGTATGAACACACACTAATCAGGAACTCAGGGCCACCTCTCCTTGAAACACCTTTTCCATTTGGCCTCCATGACAACTTCCTGCCCTGAGACTTTGCTCATACCTCCGCAATCTCTTTGCTCATTCTTTCTCATGTCTCCTAACTTCTAAAGTATTCAGCACTCAAACCTTAAGCCTCTTTTCTTCTTATATACTCACACCCTTAATAATTTTATATAGTCTCATGGATTTAAATATCATGTATACATTGATGACCCCCAAATCTGTATTTTTGACTAGATTCAATACTCAAACATATTTAATTACCTACTCAGCATCACCACTTAAGATGTCTAACAGGCATCTCAAGCCTATATTGTTCACACTATATTTATTTTCTCCACTCAAACCTGTTCTTCCTGTTTTCCATGTTAGGTAATGGTAACTCCATACTTCAATGGCTACTCAATTTAAAATACCAAATTGCACTCTTCTTCGCTATACTCCTAATCCCTTTCTCTGCTTTACTTTTTCTCCACATCAGTTATCACTATATAACATGCTATACATTTTATTTATTTTATCATCATTTCCCCCACTGGAATGAAGGACCCACAAGGCAAGGACTTTTGACCATTTTGTCCATTGCTATATACCCAGCCCAAATAACTACACTTAGCTCACAGTAGACAAATACAAAACATTTAATGGATAAATGGATAAATGTACACTAGCAGCAATTAAGTTAGGCTTATTTGCTTACCTCAGCCATATTGTTTTCCAGCTCTGTGCGTTTGTTTTCTTCACTTGCCAGATTTGTCTTCTTGAGATCAAATGCACTTTGAGATTTAGTATTAACTCGCTGAGCCTCTGCAAGAGCATCTTCTAAAGATCGAAGTATACCTCCAATTTCCTATAATCAAATGCACCCGATTCAAATTATTCAAAATTTGTTCATGTTGTCATTTTCTTATATGATTCCCATATGAAATATTTACTTTTTTACAAGCTATTTCATTAACCTACTTTAAGATTAACAAATCAATATGGAACACAATGCCCAGCAAATCCTAAATAGTTATATCATTTAATATTTTTTTTCAGAGTATATTATCTGTACTAATATATATGTCCAGACCTTATCTTTACTTTTTTCCAATTCTTCTATTTCATGATTAAGTGCTTTTATTTTTTTATCATTCTCAGACAATTTTTCTTGAAGCTGTACAACTTTATCCTGCATTTCTTTTAACTCCTCAGCCGAGCGTGCTTTGGTATCTTCAGCCAGCAAAAACTGATAAGCAATATATAATCGACTCAAATGTTCTATTTCTCTCATTACTTTTTGGTACTCCAAATAGGAAGATCTTTCCTGAAAGAGAAGTCACCAATGAAAATAATTCAAAATTCATATTTTTAAACAAATTTGGAAAGAATCAAACTATAACAAGTATCATATTTCCCATTACATGATATAATAGATTTCTGTCTCATATTGAACGATCATGGCATTTTAAATTTTAGGAAACATTACATTACACTAAAATTCTGGATTTTTAGATAGCATTATACCATCTCTAGTGAATCCTATGTGGCTATTTCTTCTAATATATAATCAAGCAGCTGGGATTAACAAAGAAAGATAGGTCCATAAACTGGTGGCAAGAAATCTACAAAGATGATCTACATACCCAACAGTGATACACTATTAAGTATATTTTTAAATCATGTATACACAAAGGGCACCTTCAGAAATCACAATTTTTCATTTTTTCCAACACCTACATTGCTACAAGAATTAATAAAACAGCTTTCAGCATTACCAAATTTTAACAGGCATTTAATAAATTCCTCAATGGATATCTATAAAAACAATGTAGTTTATAAATGTATTCTTTCACTGAAACATGGCCAAGTTTTATATCAGGAGCTACAAAAATCAAAGAGAAAACTCAACTCTGTTTTAATACCTTTCACTTACAAAATGCCTTGACAGCAATAATTACAGTGCTAGCCTCTCTTATCCTAGAAGTTATTCATTCATTCTACCAACAAGGGTTACTAAGTGTGCCGTACAGTTAAGAAATGTTGTTCTAGTCAAATCATCCAGGGAAATCCACACTTGTTTAATAATGAAAATCTGATATATCATTTTCTGAGACTAGAAAGATCATTCTCGGCCGGGCGCGGTGGCTCACGCCTGTAATCCTAGCACTCTGGGAGGCCGAGGCGGGTGGATTGCTCAAGGTCAGGAGTTCGAGACCAGCCTGAGCGAGACCCCGTCTCTACTAAAAATAGAAAGACATTATATGGACAACTAAAAAAATCTATATAGAAAAAATTAGCCGGGCATAGTGGCGCATGCCTGTAGTCCCAGCTACTCGGGAGGCTGAGGCAGTAGGATCGCTTAAGCCGAGGAGTCTGAGGTTGCTGTGACCTAAGCTGACGCCACGGCACTCACTCTAGCCTGGGCAACAAAGTGAGACTCTGTCTCAACAAAAAAAAAAAAAAAAAAAAAAAAAAAAAAAAAAAAAAGAAAGATCATTCTCCAATATCATTATGACTTAACAGATATGAAGTACATATTCTCTGCAAGCAGAAGACTGAGTTATAGAGTACCAATTCTAACTCCTTATCTCATTCCAGAAAACAATCCCCAAGAAATAGTATATACTTCATCCCCATGTGCATAATTTTGGATATATCACCACACATTCTCACTGTCCTCCCATATATAGTATATACCTCTTTTAATTTTTGAATGGTTGGAGTAATCTCTTCTTCAAGTATCTGGAAAATAAAGGAAAAAAAAAAATCAGTATTTTTAGTATGAAAAGTACCATAAAAAATTTTCAAAAGAGAAGTGTCATGGAAGACTATGGAAAACTGAACTGAGAAAAAAAAATTCCATCTGTATAGCACAAACTCCAAATACAAGATTACACTCTTCTCCAAAAATGTTTTATAAAAATTTAATTACCGTCTTAATTTCTTTCAGCTTAGCCTCCTTTTTTTCTATAGTTTTCTGGGCAGCTATTTTTTTGTACTCATACATCCTGGTTCCAGCTGCTTCTTCTATCATGGATAAAATCTGGAATGACAATTGTATTAATGTTTTAAGAATTCAAGATAATGTGTCTCATTGGAGTTTACACTAAGTATGTCATTTATAGTCTTGACCTCACTAAGCATCTTACAAAAATAATGGCCCAAATAGACCAAAGAAGTTAAACACAGTAATTTTATATAAATCTTCTTCTGTAGGGTTTTTTTGTAAGGATGAATCCTAATGCAGAATATCAGTTGAGCAAGGCCACATTATACAGTCAAAATTTCTTTTAATATTGGGTATACTGCCAAATATTAAATAAACATATTACTTTATTAATCATTCTTAAACAATATTTCCAAGAACTTTGTAATTAGAGAAATTATACTAAAAAACTGATTACCTAGAAGATTAAAACAATATCTATAATTACTATTTTTAGTGTTCATAAATAGTACTCTTACCTCTGGAGGTTTCATATTCAATACTTTTGTAATTCGGCCCTGAAAATAAAATGGTAAACTTACTATAATGATAATAAATTACAGAAAATTCAACCTAAAGGCATTCATGTTTATCTCTACTGAAACTGCTGAATCTCAATATACCAATCTTAGGGGAGGTCTATCGTCTACCTACATGAAAAGATGTTTCTTCTGTTAAATTTGTTACCAAAGACAGCTTATGTAACTCTAGAATTTTGGAACTTTGCTATTTACTTCCTGACTTACCAGTGATGTGTTACATAAGTTACTAAATGATACAAATGAAACAATATATTAGATGATACAAAGTTAACTCAGACCATTTTTCTGAGACAGTTAATATTAAAGATGCAGAAACAAACAATTTTAAAAATGGAAAGTAAATAGATACATTTTAGCATAATTAATGAACATTTCTTGATTTCTTTGAACGATATCCTTCCAAAATAATTTCATGAAATAGAGGACACATTTCTAGGCCTCAAATAGAATAAAAAAATATTTTATTCCAATGCTATAAAATCATTAAATTCATTCATTACCAAAACCAAACAAAAAAACCTGCACACTCAGAGAATTATATTACTAGGCCTGAGATTCACTTGAAGCAAACTTCCAGCTTTGAAAATGTGATGTAGTGAAAATATTTTTATGTTGGTCTCATCAGGATCTTCCCATTGGCCTTACTGTGACTCTCTCAAGGGACAGCTGGATGGGTCAAGTGAAATAATAGAAGTCAAGATAACATCTGCCTTTACTTTTTATTTGCATAAGTCACTAATGAAGAAAATTACTTTATGCTTAAAATATTAAAATGCTTTAATCTAACAATAAAAGAATATGACAATTTTTTAAGAGTTAACATGCATTATTCTTATAGTGATAAAATAAAATTAAAGAAAAATTTCTAAACATTCTCCAAAATTCAAATGTATGTAATACGGTAGAAGATACCAGTGCAAATAATTAAACCACATTTCTTAATATGTCCCCAAACACAGCATAAAAGCAAATAAAAAATGGAAAATCCAAAAAAGAAGGTACTTCTATTGTAGTACTTAAAAATAAAAGATATCAACACTATTATCAAAGAGATATAAAGACCTCAAACAAAATACCTGCATGATGAGAAAGTGAGGGTTGTTAACATTAAGGCCAACAGAACAGAAGAGATCCTGTACTCTGGTGTTGTTTGCATTTACTCCATTGATTAAATATTTATTTCTGCCACCAATAACCACCTAAAAAAGGAAGAATTTTTAAAAATATGAATGTACACACACACCTTATGCTAAAATGATAAATTACTAAGTATATTACTTTGCACTTATTTGTTCTGTCCAACTAATGGTAAACAAAACCAATTCTGAGTAAACAGTGGAAGTGTGACATGGTCAAAAACACTAACTTGAGTCAGGACAACTAGCTTCTAATCCAGGCACTTTTGCTAACTAGTTATATAACCAACCACAGGCCTCCTAACCTACCTTACATTAGACTAGGTCTCTAAGGTTTATGTTTCCATAAGGTTTATGTAGCTTTATGTTTCTAAGTATGTGTAAAACATATTTTCCTTTCTTTATCATCTTCTTTCTGTAATTTTTCCGTACTCAGAGGTTAATCTCTATTTTTCCACTTTTCAAGGGGAACAGAAGTCAGATATTAAAACCTAAAGACAAGACGCTTGACCTCAATTCTTGACAAGATTCTAAAAGGCATTAATGAAGACATGATCCCTTAAAAGAAAAAGAGTAATTGTGGAGCTTTAATATGAGTTCATTAAGAACAAGTCATGCCAGACACTATTCATATTCTATTATCATACTTAAACCATCATTTATTGGGTAAGACCGTCTCACCCACCAGGTTTTGAGGTCCTGAAAGACAGACCTAGTACACCTGCCATAAGTAATTTGACAAGGACTGCATGACAATATTTTGGTAAAGATACAGGCTTATTGCCTAAATGAGAACAGAACCAATCAGGTAGATTAGTAACAATTAGTGACAATTCTCATAGGGTAATTATTTGATGGAAGCCTAATGACATAGAATAGGATTCTGTCTCAACCTAGTCAACCATTTTTCTTTTAATCAGAGGCTTTCATTAATAGAGAGGAGAAAATCTATAAGTGACATAATGCTAAGATGGAGAGTAAACGGGAGCAGATTTTTAAAAACAAAATTCTCACAAGCTGAAAACATTGCCTGACTATAATAAGAAAAAAATTTAAGGGACAAATGTAAGGTTCTTCTTTGGTTTCAAAAACCTGCATACATAAAAGAATGGCAGTAACACAGCTGAGTAATATCACACCTGAAAAAAATCAGAGTGGTTTCAAGTAAATATGGTATGAATCAACAATGTAGTAGGAACACTCCAATGTCATACTGGGAAAAAATAGAAGCAGAGTATCTAAAATGAAAAGAAGTAATAATTCTGCTTAATTCTAACTAGACCAACTCTGACATACAATTTGAGGTGCCATGTCTTAAAAACAACATATGGATAGATAGACAGATGGGGGGCAAGAAGGGAAACTGGAATATACCGTGGTGTGATCAGGCAAGTGAAGGAACTAGAAACAAACATCAAGTCAAAGACCTGGTGAAATTTCGCTTAGAAAACATTTATACTTGCAGATCTTTTAAATACTGAAATATGGGATAAATAAGATTTGCTCTTGGTGCTCTCAAGAGGACCAGGATTAAAGAGTAAAACTTTAAGACAGAAAACATAGGCTGAATTTATAGGAATAACTTTCTAATAAGATCTGTCGAAAACCAGAATGGGTTATCTCAGAAGATAGCAAGATCTCAGGTACTGGTGGTGTTCAAGCACTGCCAGAGAAGACATAAGTATGGTTCAAGATTTAAGCATGTTACCATGTGACCTGAAAGAAAAAAAATCATTAAAAAAAAAAAAAAAATTTAAGAATGGTTCAGTCCTTATACTGGATGGACAATTTTTCAGATCTCTTTCAATCCTCTTGATGGAATCTGCATCATCAAAATTTTAATATAAGAAAATATTCTTAAGGAATCTAGTAAATATTTGATACATCAATTGTGCTCATGAATTTTATCATTTTGCAAAGCCAAACTGCCAAAAGCCCACATAGGACATGAAAAGTTCTTAAGGTATCCAATTGTTTAGTAGCCACTCACCTGTCTAGTTACTGTGATTTCATCATGAACCTCAAATCCTAAAGGACTTTGCTTTTTGTCAGAATTATCAAAAGTAATTGACACCGAGGCTTTGGTAATACCAGCCTGCCCATTTTTGTAAACTAAATCTTGTAAATTAGAAGCCCGAACCTAAAATAAAAGAAGAAAAGTTTACCCACTACAAAATTCCATATTGTACAAATTAACACTAAAAATGGATTTCTTGCTGTTGGAAAACCCATCAGTGTAGTACCCATTAAGGAGACAAGGACAGGCAGTTGCATCCACTGGCAAGGAAAACAGGCAACTTTCTACAAAGGGACCCTTCAACTCTGAATTGTTTTCTACTCATTTCTTAACAAAACTTAACTTACAAGATTTAGGGGAAGACAGTACCTATAATTTTCATTAGTCATCTAATCCATTAGGATTTGAAAAGGCTTTATGATACAGGAGTGAAAATACAAACTCTGCATTGAGCCTGCCTTAAAGTCAGAATGTCTGAGTTTGAGTGTTACTCCTAAACATCTTGAGAGGATAAACCTGAGGCAACCTCTCTAAGTTTCTGTTTTCTCATCTAACAGATGGAATAAAAACTTTCCTTAAAAGGCTGCTGTGAAGTATAAGACAATTCACACAAAGTACAAAAAAATGCAAATGAAGAGAATATCAGCATCTCCTAAATTCAGCGAGGATTTCCTTGCTAAACTTAAACTCACATAAATCAGAAAGTTTACACTTTACCTGAGACAGATTGGAAATGCCCAACAAAAAGCAGATAGAGTCCAATATGTTGGATTTTCCACTACCATTTAAACCAGTAATAGCATTGAAAAGGGGATCAAAACCATTAACTTCGGTTCTCTGAGCATAGGACTTGAATCCCTCCAGAACGATTGACTTAATATGCATTTTCGATATTGTCGTGGGCCCATCAACCTCTGCTGGGAATCAAACAGGACACAAACCAGTTCTGTACAAAACAGAAATGACACCACGTAAGTGGCATATAAACCTGGAATCATAATACATGTGAGAGACTAAAACAAGAATGACAGGGAAATCGAAATAAAATAGCCAGTTGCCACACTATCTTCTCTGCGGTAAAGATATCCTTTGCCTACCTAAAAATATAGAAGAGAAAGCCACTATCTGCAAGTTAAACCACTCAACTTGGAAGTCGTAACTCCTTACCACTTCTCCTACCTATTTTTCCAGGCTTGCCTTCCACATTTATCATACTTTAGCTAACAAAGACTACTGATTACTTCACACCCCATTCTCTTTGCCCATAACATGCTTCTCTCCAATACTGGCATGGCTCACTCTGCTACAGTCATGTCTCTGCTCAAACGTCAACTCAATGGGGTCCATCCTGACCTCCCTATGTAAAAGAGCACCCTTACTCATCCCCTCAACTCGGCTTTCTTTTTCCTCCATGGCAATTAAAGATTACTCTAAATGGTAATTACTTGTCCATACAACCCATTACGACTATGAGTTCTCGTAGAATCTTCGCCTACGTCCGACGTTGTATCCGCGAATAGTGCCCGACTCCGGGGGGAGGGAAGGTCACTGAGTATTAATGAAAGAGATGAGATGAATCTCATGTTCTCCAGCTTCTTACTTTTACTCAGATTGTCCCCTCGTCTGCCCCGGCCTTTCTCTTTACATCTCCTCCACCGGCTCCTAATTATCAAGGTTCTCTGCTACCCATCCTCCTCCCCCCCTGACCCCATTTCCCGCCAAGACGCCAGGCCGGGCCCAGCCGGCCGTGCGCACTCTGCCGCCTTACCGCTGCCTCAGGTCGCCTAGGCTTGGGGCGTCTTCAAAGCTCCTCCCGGTCACAAAAGCAGAGAGAAAGTCAACCCTCCCGTAGCAAGCGCTACGAAGCAAACTCTGCCATAGCGGCCCCAAGCTCAGCACCCTCACCGGAACTATTTACTACTTTAAATTTCGGCGCGAGGAAAGGACCCCACTGCCACTCTTATTTCCTCTGTTGGTGACTAGAAGCTGCCTGACTTTAGGGTTCCATCTTTTCCCTCCACTAGAACGATAAAAGTGACAAGGCGCCAGGAAAGAGAGTCTCGATGATGGCAGCTCCCAGAATGCAACGGCACGGGCTTGCGGACTAAAGGAGCAGGTGATATATATTGACACTGGCGTCCGGCACACCCAAGGCCAGCCCCACACCGCGGCCTCGGGGCCTCGCCTTTGCCAGCCCCGCCCCTCCGCAGGCCCTTCAGCCCGCCTGCCGCGCCCTCCAGACTCCGCCTTCTCCAGGGCCTGGTGGTGGTCGCTTTGGCTGGCTGCTACCGTCTCAAAGAGACGGAGGCCGCGAGTGGAGAGGGTTCCTTTCAGTGTTCTCGTTCTGTTTCGGAAGCCTCAGTATCTTCTCGGGTTGGCTCAGACTCCTGAGAAATGGAAGCTGTACTTTGTTGGGACCAGGGAGGCGCCAGCCTTCTGGGAACTCTGCCCCTGGCTCCGCCCCTCGCTGGCTTCTGACCCTGGCGAGCCTTTTCATCTCAAATTTCTACGTCCGGAAGGGACTAAGATACTCTCTCTAGAGTTGTTCTGAGCCCGGGGGAGAAATTGTGTGGGGCGAGTAGTAGGGGCCAGACAAATGTGTCTTTCTGTGTAATAAGCAGACCTAGCACTCAGGGAATGTTTCTGGAAACTTTAGGACAGCTACTATTTATTGAGTTCTGTATGTCAGGCTGTGTTCCAAAGGCTTTTTAAATGCCCTTAGCAAACCCGCGAAATCTGATATTGTTTTTATTTTACAGATAAGTAAAATGAGTCACAAAAGGTTAAGCAGCTTGTCTGAATAGCAAGTAAAGAAGCCGAGATTTGTTCTCGGGCAAGCCTGGCTCCAGAGCGGGTGTTTTAAAGTATTACATATTTATTACATACTTCGTGTGTAGAAGCCAGTATTGCTAGTAACCAATCCTGTCATCAGTATATATTGTCCTTAAGAAGGAAAAAGGTGTCAGGTTTACTCACGTTTATGCACGTTAATACTAATGAGTTAGTAAGGGCATAACTCCAGAATGGATATGGTACTATCCTAGGTGAGGTACAAAAAGATGGAGTAGCCAATAATACTATTTTAAGGTGTGTGAATCCTTTTGGGCTGCTATAACAAAATATCATAGACTGGGGATCTTATGAACAATTTATACTTCGTATTTCTGGAGGCTGGAAAGTCCAAGATCAAGGCACTGGCAGATTCAGTGTCTGTAAGGGCTTCTGATTGATAAAGAGTGCCTTCTAACTGTCTTCACATGGTGCTTCCGCACATGGAGAGGACCCTTGGGCCTATTTTATAAGGCTCTAATCCCATTCATCATCACCCAAAAGGCCTCACATGCTAAAGCCATCACTTTAGGGGTTAGGTTTTCAACATGTGACACATATTTAGTAGGATAGGGCATGTATTTAAAAGTTGCTTTCTTGGCCCTGGAATGGAATTGCAGTACTTGGAACCAGTCAAACTACCAAGAATGGGCCTACACTTTGAATTTCTTTCCTTACTTAAGGGAATAAAATAAGTTTTATGGGTTGTTTTGTTTGTGTATTTGTTTAAAAAACTCATATATTTACTCTGATACACTACCCACTTCCTGGTGATGTCTACCACAGGTCATGGCCTACATCAATTTAATTAAGCAGATATCTTTGTCTACCTTGATTCCTGCATCTTCTGCATCACAGCTATTCACTTGTATTGATTCTATTGAATCTTACACATAATGCTTTAAGCTATGTCCCCTTTCTTTCATCTATGCTTTGGCATGAAAATATAAGTGTTAGGACAGACATTAGCCTTTGCAGTTACCTTAATAACTAGGTGATATGCTCATGTCAAATGAATGAAAACTTACATACAAATGCACTTTTGTTCAATAAGGACTTTGAGGTGGTTATAAGAATACACACATCTAACGACTTTCATTAAGACTATTTATTGAAGTGAAAATTGCTAGTAAAGGTAGAGATTTCTATTAGTTTTATTCTTAGCACATGCCAGAAACACCAAGGAATTTCTGTTAATATAAGACAGGTGGACTTGAGGAAATCAGTGATAGCTAAGTTACAACTCTGCCTCCTGAGATCACCACAAGTTAAGTGGAGAAAACCAAGGTACTAAGCCAACATACTCCCTAATTTGGAGAGGTGAGGGCAGGAAACAGACTGTAGGGTAGATGTGGTATAAACAGAACACTTCTTTCATCACTATGGATTAAAATCTTTTGAAAGCTTCAACACTGGCAGGCAGTGATTCAAGCAGAAATCTGGTAGCGGGTGGGGAGTCCTAGTGCTTATGTGGAAAGCGTCAACACCAGCAAGGACTCAGATAAAGTAATAAAGCAGAACCTAGGAGAAAGATGGGTCTTCTACTCCCAGGGTATACTTTTCTAATTTTAGAGTGCCAAAGTAAGCAGCTCTTACAGAGACCTGAGTGAGTCCTCTCTCCCTGGAACTTGGGACAGAAGAAGAAAAAGAAAGGATTTTACTGCAGAAATAAGCTAGGGTGATTTTTTTTTTTTTTTTCCTAAGGAATTATTTTGGGATTCAAAGGGATGAATTGATAATGACAGGAAGTTTATATTTTTAAATTGTATTGAGTAGCAGCACACTTTGATTACAGTCATATGCCACATAACATTTCGGTCAACCATGGACTGTATTATATGACTGTGGTCCCAAAAGATTATAATGGAGCTGAAAATTCCTATTTCCTAGTGGTGTCGTAACATCATAGCACAATGCATTGCCTTTTCTATGTTTAGGTACACAAATACTTCCATTGTCATACAGTTGCCTACAGTATTCAGTACAGAAATGTACTGTACAGGTCTGTAGCTTAGGAGGAACAGGCTATATACCATCCAGGTTTGTGTAAGTACACTATGATGTTCTCACAAAGATGAAATCTCCCAACACCACATTTCTCAGAATGTATCCCATTGTTAAGTGACACATGACTGTATTTCATTTCTACCACCATATTATTTGTACTGTGTTTTATTGAGTATAACCTCTCTGGCAAAGTTGGAAAGAAACATAGCTAAGCATAATTTTAAATGAGGAATAGAAAAGGAGGCAATTATATTCATTCACGCATGGGATCTGGTTAGACTCATTTATTTTAATTTCAGTGACAATATTGTTTTCAAAACTACATGTTTTGTTTGGTTCTTTGTGAAATCTGCTTATTCTCTCATCATAATTTCTATTATTTTGCCTCTTTAATCAAGTTCATCTTTATTTTACCGTCTTTCCTGATAGTTCTGTTATTTCCAGCTTTTGAGTTCCTAATTCTCTTGTTTACAACCTTTGCTGACTCTTATGCATAGTGATTTATTTCCTCATGTGGTGCTCTTCTTCAGTGGGGTTGTTTTGTTAATGGGAATCTCTTATGCCCTGAGTTGTGAAAGAGTCCCTTCAGAGCAATTATGCATTTTCTTCTGCAAGCATACTTTGGCTCTTAAAGATCCTGAAGCACTTTTAAATGCTAATTTCTCAGTTTGTGGTTCCTGAATTATGCAGATATTGTAAATTTAGATCTGTTGCAGGACTAAAGTTTTGATTTTTCACTGGTACCTTCTGTTTTTTCCCCTTCCAAAGCCTTGGACAAAGAAACTTCCTTGCCTCTCTCTACCTCAGACTAGGAGGTAGCATTTTTTTCCAGACCCTGTGCTTGGCAGTTCCTTAAGGCTCCAAGCTTTACCCTGAGGGCCTAGTTTGATCTCCTCTGCTTCACTGAAGCTCAAGGCCTTGTGCTTGGACATTAAAACCCAGCTACTGGCTCCTGAGGCATATAGCCAAGTATAAAATGTTGGGGGGCTACCATGGCATCAGTTCTGCTTTCTGCTCTTCAATTTTTCAGTTTGTTTCTGGCACTAAGAATTTCCTTTTTGTTGTTGTACATTCTATATTCAAAGTAGCTTTTCCTAAAACCAATAATTATTTCTCTAAATAAATCTAGTACCAGCTCTTAAGAAAATATTTTTATGCACCACTCATAAAATTTGGTCTATCCTTACTTGTTTCACATTTGTTCAGTTTTTCTAGCTATCATTTGCTTTTATGATTTCCGTGCTGGTTTTAGTCGGCGTTATCCATCTCATCTCTCTTCTGCTTTGTCACACCCCTTCCTTTAGGGGGATAATTATTACTTCTTCTTCCTCAAATGTTATTCTCATTTTATTGTTTTCCCTGTAATGGCAGTCCCTTATTACTTTTTATTTCAAATCCATGCATATCTGCCTAATACTCCTCCAATTAGTTGCTTTTTATTACCAAATTCAGTGCTTACTAAATCCAGACTCTTCACTCTTAGATTTTTCCACAATATCTGATTCTGCAATTATCTCCCCTACCTCTTACATTATTCTCCAGTCCTCTACAATCACAAATACTTCCACTTTAAATTCTAACTTTCTTTCCTACTTTAGCAAGACTTGTTAGCTGCCAGGTTCTGCCCTCTGTAAAGTTAAAAAAGAAAGTATGTTTCTATATCAAAAATATATCTTTTCCCTCTACATAAAACTTTGATGAAAAATACCTACAAAATTCATTCTAACATCTTTAAGGTGGCATGCCTGGCCTTTTATTATGTTCTCCACCTACTATCCCAGACTCATCTGCTGTTTTCTTCCTTAGATTGCAATATCTTTTTTGTTCATTACTGTGAACCAAGCACCAACCAATGATGAAAGTGCTCAAAAACCTTGTTATGGATAGATGAATGAATGTATTCAGTAGGCATTTACAGAATACTTGCATTATGCCAAGGATTGTGTTAGATGCTGGGATACAAAGATGAATAACATGTGGGTCTATCTCTAAGAAGTCCATAGTTGAGAGAAAACATGTAAAGACATGAACCAGAGGAAGTGATGAGTGGAAGGAAATCTGAAAGGATTGCACAGGCAATGGCACAGCAGGTAAACAATATATGAGGCAAAAAGTAGCAAGATTTAGTGTAAGAGATGCACAGAAGCCAGATTATGGAGTATTTTATGTGCTATCTTTAACTTTTTGTCATTCCTGAAACATTGATGTTCACTTCTCCATCTCTGTCTTTGCACATGCTGATCTTGCAATGCTCATCTCCTCTCCACTTTCCTCCCATGTGTATTTCTATGTATGTTTCAACCCCAAAATCAAATCCACTTATGGAAAATTTATTTACAAGCTCTTCTGTAATTACTTAACGCTTTATCCATACTTTTCTTCTGTCTTCTATTTCTATTGTGGCATACCTTTGTGGTATATATTCAGCACAGAATAGACACTTAATAAATATTGTTTAAATATGAGTAAGTTCAGGAGGTTCAGTTGTTACTATCTCACTAAGGTAAAGGAAAAGAATAGTTTTCAAAAGAAAAACAAGGTTTGAAAAGTACTCAATACTGGAGTATATAATATATTCCACAAAATATGCAATGTTTTTAGGTTCAGCAAGTTAATAGTTGTGATAATTTCTCACTGATGTAACAGTGAAGACTTTTTTTATATACCTGTAAGCAAAGTGTTCTATTTTTGTAATATCATCTGTGACCACTGTGATATGAGGCTAAGGAATGTACCATGGAATACACATTTCAGTTTTATGCTTCAGAGGGCTCTCAGCACTGTATATTCTTTTCCTTGGTTTGTGATTTTCTGGCCTATAAAATAAAAACAAACTTCTGCTGTGCTATAAGAACAGCTGTAGTTTCTGGCTGAAAGAATATAATTCAAGTATCGCTTCCTTAGTTGCTGTCAAGGTATAATTACCAACCCTCCTTTGTGCTTTTTTTTACACACACAGACTTCTGTTACAAGTATTTATTTATATGTCTCCTCCACGCACTGCGAGCACCTTCATGTCAGTGGTCTTGCCTTAGAGTCACTTATGATGTCTATTAACCTAGCATCCAGACAAGTTCCTGACACAGAATTGTGTTCCATAAATGTTATTAAGTGGATAAGCAGCTACATATAACATACAAAGATTATAAAGATGGTCGTTCTCTCCAAACCAGAGAACAACCGTTCTGTTTTCCAGATTTTTCATGAAAGGTTGTTGTTTTGTTGTTATTTTTACCCATATTTAAATTCCTAAGTAATTACTTACATACTCCATCAAACATTAACATGCATACAAACTCAAGAGTTATTTTGGTCAGTATCTCCCCTACCTTTCTCATTCCACCCTTATCTCCAAACACCAACTTCCTTTCCATCTCTATCCCATTATGGATAGGTGGGACATGGGGGATCCACAGATTTCTGTTTATTATCTTTTGGTCTCCACTCTCCCTATACTCCCTATTCTCCTTAATTCTCCACTCCTACCCATAAGGGTGTGATTTGACCCTTTAGTTCCTAAGGGTCTTCAGACCATGGTATTATGACATCAATTTATTTTTGAGAATGAGAGGACTTTTTTTATTAATAAAAATACCAGCATTTATGGGACATTCACAGTACAGTTCAGGTGAGGCTTCAGCAATCCAAATCAATCATGTCTCCAAGTCTTTTCTGCCATTTTCAGGCATTCTCACTGAATATCCTATGGGCAACTACTTGGGGAAAACACTTAAATACTTTCATAAGGACAAGCAATAATGTATAGGCATAGTATGGTACAGATACACACATAGGAAAGAAAGATGTTTTAAAAATAAACATAACTGCCTACATTAACGTCAGTATGTTACAATATAAAGCAAAGCAGTTTATTTCTTTGCTGCTACATGTCTAATATATTTCTATTGCCACAGAGAACATTCTACATTTGTATAAACTTGAGTATCTATTCAGATGATTTTACAAAAACAAAGGCTTTTTGTGCCCAAAATTTAATTGTTCACATTTTAGGAGAAAGAACAATGCTTTCAACTTTTAAACAACAGTTTTCCCCATTGTTGCTCTTCAAGTATTTAAAATAATCTTTTATTTGGCTTAGCTTGAGTTATTTATGGTGGTTATTATTAAAAAGTAATTTTATTGTTTAAAATATTGATTTGTACTTGTGCTGTACCAAGTTCTAAAAGCTTTCCTTAAGTTACTTCATATTATACAATTCTGTTATTATTATCTCCTTTTTACAGATAAAGAAACTGGATCTTGGAACTAGGCTTTGATCATAGAGCTGGGGTGAAAGTCTATCCATTCAACCAATAATAATAATTGAGTGCTTACAATGTCAGTGAACAGTACCATAAAAAAATTCTGCTATATAGAGCTTATATTATACTGGATATCAGTTCTTATTGATTTTAAAGCACAACTTTTTGCAACAATCTTACATTACCCTAAGCCGTCAGACTTAATGCCTCAAGTAATTGTCCTTTCTGTGTGTCTATTGAAGCCCTCAAGTCTTTGGAAACCACAGGTGACCTAGCTCACAAAATGCTTGGACATTCTCAGTCAAGTTTGGATTTATAGGGGGTACCCAGATTTAGGTCAGGAACATAATATCTGAACCAATTTAGGCACTGCTCATAGGGAGTGAATTCTTAATGAAAAAGCAATGTCCCCTAGGAATAAATGCTATAACAGGCTAGAAGGTAGATTTGTAAATGTTTATAGAAGGCAGATTGGATTTAGCATAGGTAGCTGTGCTGACCAGGGGCAACAGGAGGAAATGTTCTGAATAGTGCTGGTTGGTGGCATCTTTTTGTCTAAAGAAATCTTGCCAGCAATTTTGCTTGGATGACTAATTTGGAGTAATTTTTATTTCGTGTATTTTTTCTTAGTTAATGGGATCTAGGAGTATAATAACCTGGTGAGAATTTCTCTGCAAATGGCAATCAAATTAGTCTTATTCATGAAACTCATAAATAAGCTATAATTCAGCATTTTATGTTTAGGGAAAATAAAACTGGGGTCATGCTGTTTAAGAGGATAAGGGAATTTAACAGAACACTAGGGGATTTATAGCAGACTTATGAAGAAGATACATTCTAACTGGAGGCTTAATTGTGATTTAAATTACAGGTCAAGCTGTGCAATGTGTTTTCTTTCTGGGGGAAAATCTTTGGAGAGATAAAGTGTGCTTGTTTAAAAAGGAAACAGAAAGCAAATGATAAAACAAATTCTATGTTCTGTTTTTCTTTTAAAATTTCAAGCTGCTTTAGGTCAAATTGCCCCTGAGTTCCTGATGATGACTGTTGTGAAATTTCCTTGTTTTACTTTCTTTGTGTTATTCCTGCCCTCTGTTCCAGAGCAGTTATTTTACCTGACAGTAACAAAAAGATGTAGGCAGCATATCTGCCAGCAAACTAATATGAAAACCAGAGATGAGGTATTCTCAACCTTTCTAGAATTGTGACATCTTATCATTTTAGGCTGACTCACATAAAATTAGTAAATTCTGCAGATGAACGGGCCCTTGAAGAATTATAGCCATTCATTTTGTAAATGGGGAAATTAAGGCTTCTAGTGATTTTCCTAAATTTACTCTTTATCTCAAGTAACCTAAAGTCTAATGAGGAAATAAAATTTGTGTACAAATAATTTTAATTGAAAGTGTAAAGAAATTGCTTCCCTGTAAAACAAAACTAAAACAGATAATCAAAGGTTGATTTTGTAGGGAGCATTTCTACTAGGAAAAGAAGAGTTAGACCTGACAGTCCCAGACCCCTTCTCTCTAATATTTCCCTCTCCCTTGGCAAAATCCCTCAATAATGAACACCAGGTCCACCACGCATACTTCAGTCAAGAATGGGCATCAGGTCAGAGGTGGGGGATGGGGACAAAAGACCTGAGAAGGAATTGAAATGATCTGCTCTCCCTTTAAGGTTCTGAACCAAGACCAAGTTAAGAATGGAGCTTTTAAGCAATCCTTTTCTAAAACTTTAGGAATAATAAGGGGGAAACAATCCATATATTGTGGTGAAAAGAGAGAAGCATCTGGTTTAGAAGACATTAGTCTATAAGATACTCTGGGACTCACACTTACTGCAATGGGACCTAAGTATCTCTGAGTCCCTCAAGTTATTCCCACCTCTACAGTCTTCCACCTTAGCGTCTCTTGTGCCTCAGGTTTGAGGAGCAGCCCCACAGTCATCCACTTAGCCTTTCCTCACACAAAACAAACTTATATAATAAAACAGTATTGGTGTAGAGTGCCAATGTTCAAAGAAGAAAAATAATAATCATTGAGAACACCATTAGGAGAGACTTCCTGGGAGGATTTTCCTAGATGATGTTTGAGCTGAATCTTTATGGCTAAATATTCTTTTGATAGTTGGAAGCAGGGAAACAGCAGTCCAACCGGACAGATCATGGTGGACAAAAACTGAAGTAATGGATTCAGTAGGAGATGACCTGGTGGCAGGCTGCCAGTGATTTTATTAGAAACATTACTTTACAGTGGATGCTGCGTTGCAGCATGCAGAATCCCTCTTCAGAACAGAGGCATAAATTCCTCGTGCTGGCAAGAGTGTTGGTTAGTGACAGTTCAGCACTGAGTCCCTTCTTGGGCATCACCACCCATTGAAGGAAGCTGCCTAGCTGAAAGTTACACCTCCTCCCCTATGGTCACCCATATTCAATGACTAGTTGATACAAGGACACAAAAGCCCAGGCCCTTTGCTTCAACTAGGACAGCTATCCAAGGCCATCTAAACAGCTCCTCATACCATTAGCTGAGGCCTTTGTTCTGACTGCATCTCAGTTCAGCATCTCCCTCTGGCCAATTGTGTTTTCTGTACAAATAAACTTTCTGCGTACAATCTGTCTCCAAGTCTTTTCTCTGGGGAACGACCTAGGACAACTCCAGACATATTTTGAGACACAATAGGCTATTTTAACAGAATTTAACATAGAGTTTGGAAAGCCTAAAAGTACATATGATTCAGTCATTAAAAGTGCTGGCTTGTGGTCCCTATGGTAACAATTTGGCATTTCAAGTTAAGTGCTGAATTACTAAACCAATTTAGATTCCACTCACAAAGAATTGGAAAGAAGAGAAATTGTACCTGAGCTATTACTCTCCTGCTCTGAACCTTTGCCAAACCCATCAGTCAGTTCTGATCACTAAGTGTATATAGTCTATCAGTAAGGCTGTATCAGGCAGTTGTGGTGTGGGATCAAAAATACCCCAAAATCTCAAAGGCTTAAAAAGAAACAATGATTTATTTCTTGTTGTTGTTATGTGGCCATTTCAGGTCATATCAAAAGAGAGAAAAGATGTTTCTGCTTATCATCTAAGGACGCTTCTAAGGAAGCCAGGCTAATGGAGCAGCTAAGACCCTGAATTTTGCAAATCACTGCCAGAGAAAACAAGAACTCTGGGGGCGATTTAGAACCATAACATAAATGTTCTACCCAAAATGACACACATCATTTACACTCATATTTCATCACAAGTGTTCATCATGAGAAGCTCAGAAAGTGCAATCACAAAATATGTCTGGAAGGGCAAGGGTGGGGAAAACTGAAATATGTAGCAGGCTGCACTAATAAAGACTAGAAGAAAATTTTGGAACCTAGAAAATTTAAAAAAGGAAAAAGGTTAAACAGGTAGTTGAATTCTAAATTTTCAATTAAATAAAAAGGAGCTTAGTAATAAGTAATTTTTGATCTTTTACTAAGTTTCCACATCTGGAGGTAGAAGAAGACAAAGTTATATCTTCTACAAACATACTTGAAATACCCTTTTGATCTTAGCTGTACAGAAGGGGTAGATAAAGAAAAACAAATATAACGTTATTGCTTTTAAATCCACTTCTTCATTTTCATTTTCCCTTTCCCACTAGGCCCTTCTATTTACATTTCTGTGGTTAGGATAAATGATTATAAACTGAGAGCTAATATCATTGCTCCTTGAGATTAGGAATCATGCTCTTTTGGTATTCTGTATACTCTGCTCCAAGTTAATGAGGATTTATGGTAATAATTATAATAATTTGTACCTCTAATTAATGCTTCTTATAGCTTACAAAGAAAATTTACATATTTTATTAATGTTATTTCCACAACATTACAGTGCTGTAGGTTCAGAAGGTTTTAATAAAATTATTCCCATATTGCAGATAGAGAAATTGAGACTGAGAAGAGTGAAATAATTTAATTATTATTGCAGTTATTTATAGCTATGAACAAACTACCCTAAAACAATGCCTTAAATTAATAACACATTTTTTTTAACTCACCTGAGAGTTTCTTGGGGTCAGCTAGTCAATCCTTGGTTGGGGTCTCTCATGCAGTTACAATCAGGTGATGGCTGGGGCTGAGGTTACCGCAAAGACTTCATTCATATGTTTGGTGCCCGGCCTGGGATGACTCAAACTCTGGGACCTAGAATAGTTGGGATTCCCCAGACATAGCTGTCTCTGTCATCTTTCCCCATGGTCTCTCTACATAGCAACTTCAGGGTACCTGGGCTTTGTACCTGGCAGCAAAAGGCTCCTAGAGTGAATGTCTCAAGAAGGACCAGCTGAAGTCTCATGGCCTTTACTATCTCTTTAGTCTTGGAAGTCACACATAATATAGCTGCCATTTCCACCATATTCCTTTGCTCATTAAAGCAGTAACAAAGGCCCACCCACTTTTACAGGTAGGGGATGGAGACTCCACCTTTTGGTGGGAAGAGTGCAAAAAATTTTGCCAACATGTTATCAAACAACTGCAAATGTATTTACATGGTAAATAATGAAACAGAAATAACTCTTTTTTTGTGTTGCAAGTTGGGTTCTCTGGATAGCAGGTGCCAAGATAGAGTGTTGCATGCTGATGTTTATAAAGGAGTGCCCTTGGCATCAACATTTATGAAGGCAAAGACAGAAGCAGGACTAAGAAGCAGCAGCTGAACTGAGATACAGGCCTAATGACCGCCAAAACCACCAGGGTAGACCCCGCAGAGTTCCCTGCAGAGTGATCTCAAGCTGAGTTTATATTCCCTGACATAGTCCCACATAGATTAGTCACTGGATGTGGGTCACCCTGGGAAGGGACAAGACCTTGGGAAAGGAGGCTCTCTGTAGCTGAATTAATCCCTGAAGGTGCTGACAGCTGAAGGTTGTCTCCCAGCAGTTGAAGCAATTAAGTTCTTCATTGAAGGAGAATCACCACACTCTGGCTCCAAATCCATTAACCTCCCATTATACTGCACTATCTCCATTAATTTAACATTACTAATCGGTAGATATTAAATAAATATTAATTGTGAAATAAATTATACAATGAATATAATCCCATTGGGACATGTATCAGGATGCATCTCTGGTATCCCAATATTGGGACACATTGGTGGGCATATACAAGAGACGGTACATACGGACTACAAATCAGTCCAGGCAGCCACTGGTCACCAGCCTTTATTTTCAATCCAGGCTGCACTATCAGTGCTCTTGTCTCTAATATAGTACTTGTTTGCAGTAGAGAATCACTGCTATGCTCCACCCTGTTGTCCCTTTCAACAGTCTGACTCCAGTTTATCAGAATATGTTTATATGTCTCAACTCCAAATGTAAATAGAATTGTACTAAACAGACACAAACTAGACTAACCTGTATGCAATTATCTGCTTCCAAACAGGCTGCTTCAGGACAGCTATTTCTGAATAATCAATTAAATTCAATTACAAAAATAATTTTATTCTGATAAATATGACTTTGAAGGACTAACATAACTCTAAAATTCTAAAAGCATGTTATTTCTATTGCTTTTCTGTTATGCAAAGAGCTTAGAAAGAGCATGTTACTTCTATTTTTGTACTGAGAAAGTACTTGAGGAGTACTTTCACTCTTAGGAGTGGTAGATACTAGGTAGAAATATTGTCAAATATTTTCAGTTCTCCTCATTTCTAGTCACATGACATTGTATTTCTTGTCTCTCTTGTAGTTGGGTGGGGTCATGTGAATAATTCTGACCGATAAATTTGTTAGTAAAAGTGGCATGTGTCATTTCAAGGTAGAACATGTCATTGCTGGTGGGAAATTCTGAATTCTCTGTCCCTCAGACACAATAACTAGCAATGTTTGAGATGGCGGCTTCTCCATTAGCCTGAGTCACTGGGAGTCTACAACATGTGGTTCCTTCCTGCTGATATATAATGGAAAACTCAAATGAGAAATAAGCCTGGTTTGTGCTAAATCACTGATCTGAGAGAAATGTTCCTAAAGAATAAACTGCCATTTTTTAGCTATGTGAATTCAAACAAGTCATTTTACCTTTTTGAACTTCAGTTTCCTCATCTTTAAACTGAGAATAATGATATTTAGATCATTGGGTTTCTGTGAGAATTTAAAATGTACTATATTTGAAAGGGGCTATGAAAATTTTAAAATGCTGTTATGATCTTAATTTTAATATTTTTTCAGCCTTTTGGGCAAGTGAGTTTATGCATGGAAAAAATATGAATAGTAGACCTGCTTCAAATAATTTCACAAGAATGCTTCAAATCTACATGAGATGTGTTTATCCTTTGCACATCACCAAACATTTACTTGGTTGTTTCCTCTCTCCCTCCTTTCCTACCTTCCTTCCTGCCCTCCTTCCTTCTTTCATTCCTTCCTTCTTCCTCTGTCTGCCTCCCTACCCATCTTCAACAAATATTCATAGGGCACCTATTATGCTAAGCACTGGGAAAACAAAGATAATTAGGACCTCTAATCTCAAGGTACAGACATATAATCAGAAACATGGAAAAAATTGTTTCAGGTTTGTGACAAATACATGTTCAAGCTACAGTGCGTCACAAAGAGAGGAGTGGTCAATTCTTAGTATGTAATTTAAATAGGCTTAATTGAGAAGGGGAAACTAACTGTGTCCAGGGAGATAGTGAGGTTTTTCTATTTAAGGTGATAATGAAGTAGTGGAGGCAAAAGGAGGCAAGGAGATATATATACCGGGCAGCTGGAGTAGCATCGGCAAAGACACAGAGGTGTGGCACAATTCATGACATCCTGTAATGTGTTAAATCAATCTAAGTGGAACTCTCAAAGGTTTCTCTTTATCTTTAATTAGGAAAGGCATTTAGTTTCAGATATGCTAAACAATTCATACAAGAAGAAAGTGACCCTTTATTGATTTCTCTTTTAGGAACTCTCTGGTTATAAAACTATTACGATTCATTGTGGGAATTCATAAAATATAGAAAAGTATTATATATTTAAAAAACTTCCAGAGAGAAGCAGTGATAACTCTCTGACATGTTTCCTCCCAATTTAAATGTATGCTTGTGTATAATACACATATTCTTAATATTTACACACAATTTTTATATAGCTAAGGTTATATTTTATATACTTTGTCATTTTAATCTGATCTGTAATGCATATATGAATCTAATTGCTCAAGACTAAGAAGTGGTTGGGAGTGTGATCTAAATGCTTCCACTGAACTTACTGTTTGTTCCAGGACATGACAACTTTTTCGTGTGCTTGTGCCCAGCCGGATACCAATTCCCAGGATAAACTTACGGTCAACGGAGCTTAAGTTTCCGATTGATCTAATAGATCCCTTTAAAAAAGGGACGAGAAACAAAAATTATTCCTTCATAGCACACTTTAAAAAATATAAATCAGAGTGTATATATGTATTTATATCTATATATGTCTGTATATAGTAGAAGAGAAGAGCTATAAAACATAAAAATGCATCTTTCCTGTTCTAATGAAGCATAAACTATGTTTTCACTTAGAATAATAGCTATGCTTTATTAAACACTGATTATATGTCAGACAATGTTCTACTGTATCACAACATCTAATCCTGAAAACAGTCCTACTATTTTCCCCTATTTATGGAGAAACTGATGCCCAGATAGATTCGTCCAAGGTCACACATCTAATAAATGTCTAAATTGAATTTAACCCCAAGAGGACTATGGTGATTACAACAGTATTAAATAAGTGCCACCATTTATTTATCTATTCTCCTCTTAATGTACACCTAATTGGAGAAATAGACAATTATATTTTAATAGTAACTATCTCTGTGTGGTAGGATTTTATGGTGGATTTATTTTATTCTTTACTGTTACAATCAGAAAAAAATTTATATGGTAGTGGTTCTGCTACTTACTAGCAGCATGACACTGGGCAAGTAACTTAATCTTTTTAGATTTTATTTTTCACTTTTGTCTCATCTGGAAATTGAGAGTATTGAGCCAACTTTTTGAGGGTCCAGTCCTGCTCTGAAATTCTGTGGCTATAAGACTAAGGAAGTGAAAGATAGTGTCCCTTGATAGAATATTGCATACAGAGGACCTATATAACATTGAGACTAAAGTTCATATTTATATAGCATTATTTCTAGGAATATATAACAAAACTCAATGTTGTCTAGCAAACACCAGTAAAAATCTCAGAGGAAAACCTAAAGAAACTAAAGGGAATCATTTTGGATGAATTGTGTAGCAGAAAGAACATTTTGCTTAAAAGCAGAAGGAGTAGGTTGGATTCTATGTTCTGCTAATTTCTGGCTGTGTTGAGAAAATACTTATCCTCTCTGATTCCCAGTTGCCTCTCCTGTAATATTAATAAATGAAGCATCTGGGAATTAGAGAAGTTATTGTCCTGCTACCATATCAGGAAAATCTGATGCTACATGGAAGATCAGAATCAGAGCAGTAGGCGTAGGTTTATCACTTTGGGGGGCAACTGGGAAGAGAGGACAGAAATTGCTGGATCCTGAGCTGTAACACATCGAAGACCAAAAGCATCTCACTCCAAAGACAAGATGAATTTCTCAATATATAAGATTTCTGGGACAATTTGGGGGTGAGGGATAAGGATGTTTAACTACTGATTCCCAGGCTACAGAATACCAAGAGCCCCTGTGAGATCTGTATGCCTATTTGCAGAGGACTTACCAAACATCCAGTCAGTCTTTACCTAATCAAACAATCCCTCCACATGGAAACAGAGAAAGGTGCCCAATATAACCTTTCTGATTCCTACCTCCCACAAAACAAATCCATTCCTTGCTACAAACCATGGGGGGCAAATTGATATGGTTCCTCCTTGCTGTATAATCATGACCCATACTATTTGATGAGGAGTCTAGCAGTTACCATAGCTGAGTACTATACTGAAGAGTGAGTTCAGAGGAAAAAGGAATCATATTAGTAGGTTATAGGTGTCATAACATGAAACCAAGAAAGTGCATAACTTCTCTTAGGAAAAAAAAATATGTCATTGTCATACACAGCTAATGCTTCGTAAATTGGTAATATCTATTAAAGTTGAGGATATATATTCCCCACAATTCATCAGCTCATTTTCTAGCAGAGAAACTCTTCCGTGTGTACAAAAGGAGAATATGTTCAAGACTGTTTATGGTAGGTAGCATTGTTTGAAAAAGGGAAGAATTCAAAACATTTGAAGAGCCTATCAGCAGGAGAATAAATAAATTGTGTGATATAATCATAAAATAGAATGTTGTAAATAATGCAGTCAAAATAAATAAACTAAGGCAACACATATTAATATGGATGAAACTCATATATATAATGTTAAATAAAATGTTAAAACAAAACAATGTGAAAAATACTACCTTATAATATGCCATTTATATAGAAGTTCTGCAAAATCATATATAAATGTATATATTTATAGGTAAATAAAATATAGAAACATTAGAAAACCTAAGTATAAATGATAAACATAGAATTGATGAGAATAGATTACCTCTGATAAGGAGCAAAGATAATGGAAATATAAAGGATTTTATAGGGAACTCTAAAGCAAGTATGGAATAATATGGGACTATGATAAACATGGGGGCGGAGCACATGATTTTCGTTATATTACTATTTTTATATTATTGTTATATCATATTACTGTTATATTGTTATAACATAACAGTAAGTTATGTTATAAGTTTTTTGAGTTACTTTGTAATTTTGAAACACTGATTTAAAAAGCTTTGATGTTATATATAGCATATTCAAGCTTGGGTGTTTTTTTCACATGTATACAAAGTTGCCTTTGACATAAGTAAAAGATAAACTACCAATCAAATGTAGAAACACTGAAGTATCACCTCAGGGTTCTATAGAAACATGTGAATCTGTGATAGATTCATTAGGGAAGTTACGTATTCCATTATCATAGGGGATTATAGTCTCTCATTCAATAAGAGAAATTCTATCCATTTTTAAATAACTCAAATCCCAGCTCTGAGTTTTACTACATTTTTTTTTTTTTTTTTTTTTTGAGACAGAGTCTCACTCTGTTGCCCAGGCTAGAGTGAGTGCCGTGGCGTCAGCCTAGCTCACAGCAACCTCAAACTCCTGAGCTCAAGCGATCCTACTGCCTCAGCCTCCCGAGTAGCTGGGACTACAGGCATGAGCCACCATGCCCGGCTAATTTTTTCTATATATATTTTTAGCTGTCCATATAATTTCTTTCTATTTTTAGTAGAGGTGGGGTCTCGCTCTTGCTCAGGCTGGTCTCGAACTCCTGAGCTCAAACGATCCGCCCACCTCGGCCTCCCAGAGTGCTAGGATTACAGGCGTGAGCCACCGCGCCCGGCCAGTTTTACTACATATATAAACACAGGTATTATCAATTTTCTCTAATTTAACTATTTCTAAAATTGACATATTGATTTAAGCAGATTATTGTTTCAAAGCTCTTTGACAAGAAAATGTCACTTCTAAAATTGTAAATAAAATCAGCATATTTGTTTGGCTACTAAACACTATATAAGCTTTATTTTGGCAAGTAAAACCTATGGGAATGCATTCTCACCATGTCTGTCTAATATACATTAGGCAGTGAAGTTCGAAGGTGTTATGCTCTATTTCTATTATAGTAAAAATCCTTGAAGCATGAAAAGTGTGTAGCTATACTGATTTTCTCCCAGCATGCGATGCAAAATTTATATACTCTATTTTGCTCCTATAAAAGAAAATCTATTGCCAAAAATAATGATCCTGCACAAATTATATATTGAGTATGATCAAATATCTCCTTTAAAAATTCCCACTTTTTATACAGCATAAAAATATGAATTGGGAAATTCAGGGGTTTGAAGAAAAATGGTTAAAGTTGTCATGATTTTTCACATCAGTATTTATTTTGTTATATATTTACAGAACTTGAATTAAATATGATGTTGAGGCAGTAATACATCTAATTAATTGCACATTTGTATTAAAATGTGTTTCAAAATCTATTTTCAAAAGGCCTTCTAAAATATATATTTCTATAATTCATTCTTTTGATATTGCTTATAGACCTACTCTGTGCAAGATATGAGGGACAAAGATGTATAAAGGATACATAATTTAGCATATATTGAGAATATCTTATATTTAAAACATTTGCTAATGACTTTGTAATCAAGTATCCTATTTAATTTCAGGATAATCCTGAAATGTAGCTATTCCCTTATGATTACTTTGACTGCTCTGCCTATCAAGAGGTGGAGTCTATTTTCCTACCACTTGAATCTGAGCTGCCCTTGTGATTAGTTTTTGGCGAAGAGAATGTGACAGAAGTGACTGTCATTTTTTAGCTTTGGTCTCAAGAGGGTTTCTACTTCCTTTCTCTTGGAGCAGTATCACTTCCATATGGAAAAAGCTCAGGCTGTCTTGCTGGAATGCTGGAGACTGAGAAATTATGTGGAAAAGAGCCCAGTTGTCCATCTTAGATCATTTTATTGCCAGCCAACCACCAAGCATGTGAAAGAGCCCAGCCAAGATTGGCAGAGCTGCCTTCCTAATGCAAGGTTGATTGCAGCTGCTTAAATAAGTTCACCCAAGACTAGAAGAACCACCTAATTTACTCATAGCCTTAAGAGCTGTAAGAAATGCTTCTTGTTTTAAACCACTGAATTTTAGGGGGTGATTTGTTACACAGCAATAGCAAACTGACACACCGATCTTTAGAAAAGTGACATAATTTAGATTATAGCTAAATATTGAATCACACCTGTACAACTTTAAAGCCCATGTTCTTTCCATAATGAACAAATAATGAAGTAGAAGTGTATAGAGCAAAGTTGTATAGCTATTCCAAAGACAAAGGAGTTAACTTTGAAGGGACTAAAAAAGCTATGGAAAGGAAGGTGCCATTTGAAATAGGTCATTAATAAATGGAAAAGTAGATTTGCAGTTGCAAATGAGCTAAGATACAGAAGAAAAAAGGTGAAAATTATGTTCGAACAATGGCAAATGAGCCTGTCACCCCAAAAGCACAGTTGGCCTAACACAGCGTTGGGCCAAGAAAGTGGACTTCATTCATCCTGGGGTTTAATTTATTCAGATGAAAATTTATATAGAGAGGAAGCTTTATGAGTTTATAATCAGAAATAGTAACGGGTTGAGCATTTCAATTTACTTGGGATGTAGTTTATTCATGTTTTGGATTAAAATATACTGATGTCAAAGTATAATTTATAATAGAAAATTAAGCGTTTAGAGGAAAAAATATACTCAACCTTTGAAATGACTAGCATTAAATAATTAAACAAATGAAAGATCATAGATGTTAAATAGAGACAACATTGAATATGAAATTCACCATAGGTATTTGCTGCATGAACCTGGGCAAGATACTGAACCTCTCTGAGTCTCAGTTTCCTTACCTGTAGAATGGAGACAATGAATATCTATTTCACAGGATTGTTGGGATAATTAGAGATAAGATATGCAGAAATGCCTAGCACATAGTGGGCACTTAACACATAATAGTATTTTTTGTGCAAAATTAACATTTAATGCATTAAGAAGTTCACTTAGAACAGTGTTAATAGTGGTCTTAAAGATGGATACAATCATGAATAAATTCAGTGGTTCTCTTAAGTGCAGGCATTCTTCATATTTCACTTACATGATTTCTTAGATTATATGTCACATAGAAATAACTATGCTATTAAACAGTGATGGAGGCTGCAGCTGCCCCTTCCCTATCTGAACTGGTATCCCTACCTCCTCTATAAAATGAAATAAAAATGATGCATACTTTAGAAAATATTTAATTAGTGTTTTGTGGTAAGAGTAAAATATGATATGAATTCCTTTCAGATATAGTTGAAGAATGAGCCAGCAATTGGAAAGTGACTAAAAGAGGCGCTAGGATCATTTACTCCCTTCCAGAGGATTATCAGCTTCCCTTGTGACCTTGTCATTGTCTTTAAGAGTCCTTATGTCAGGGAGCTGTGATCCAGAAGAAATGAGTTCACGTACTAGCACTAACTTATGGAACAAAATTTAATGTAACTATTTATTAAAGAAGTGATATCAAATAATGTGTCTTTTTGCATCTATTAAATTAGCGTATATGTGCAAGATAGTTCATGTTGAAACTGGCACTTTTGTGTGTACTGCTGAGAGTGTAAATTGTAGTAATCTTTTTTTAAAAAATATCAAAAACTTTGAAATTGTTCAAGTTTTTTGACCTGTTGTTGCCATTATTGTCTCTATATTATTTTTAAGGAAAAGGGAAAAATCACATATAAAAATAGTCATTATTAACTTATTCATAGTCATACAAAATTGAGAGCCACTTAATATTTAAAAACTGAGAAATGGTTCAGTAAATAACAGAATGTTAATTTGTAGACCATAAACCATCCATTAAAAAATCTTATTGTTAAAAATGAAAGGACACAAAAATGTTTATAACATAATGTCAAGTAAAAAACATTAAAATATACACTATACTTACAAACATATAAGACATGTTTGCTTATGATCCAGAGAACATGAAAATTAAAAACAAAGGATTTGTTAGTGAGGCGGGATTGTGAGATATTTTTCTTTTTTATTATTTCTTTCTTTCATTGTTGGTTTAATATTTCTTGTGCTACAAACAGAAAACAAAATAATAAAATAATAAAATGAAACAATTACTCCCATGAGTGTCCTTGGAGGCACCCACGGATGATTCTTTACAGTTTACCAATATCAGTGCAGTTACCTATTTACAGAAATGCTTCATCTCTCTTATTTATCAGATTCAATTAAATGTTCTTGAAACAGTAAGCTAACATCAATCTGGAATTATTAATTTGAGAATAACAGCCTTGAATTTATGCTATCTGCCTTCGGTAGATAGCATAATTGTCAAATTGTTTTGAATGACAAAACAATTACTCACAAATTCCTTACACTTCAATACATTTTGGACAGGGAAAAAGAAAAAACAATTCTGGAAAATGATGTTTTCAATGTCTTGTCAGTTATTTTCTGAAAAGTAAGAACACTTTGAGTAATAACAGCTGTATAGATTTTAGCTATATTATTTGTATTCCACATTCAGGTGTACTATTCCTTATAAGAAATATAGTTTTTTTTCTATTCATACCACATCAGGAACTATAGTTTTGAGCATTTGAAAGTATCATGTTTATGTGTTGAATGCTGATTTTTTAAAAAGATATTTGGATCTGAATGCTAGCACTACTTTCTGAAAGAGATATTACCTGCTTTGAGCTTCAGTGATCTTATCTATAAACTGATAGTAATTTTTTCCTTTTCTCTGTTTCTCAGGAAAAGTTATGGCAAACTATAAAGTAGTGAAAAAAAAATCTGAACTCATTGGAAGTATATAAAATAATAAATGACATTTGCTGCCCCTTAGAGAGATATTAATAAATGTTAAAAACATTCAATTCTGAAAATATTGTATCTTTTCATCCTACATTTAACTCCTGTCATTCAATGAATATGTACTAGGGACCTACAGTCATCGTGCTAGACTCATGAAATACACTGTAAAAATATGACAAAGTTCTTGTTCCACAGTTTAGCATTAGAGATAGAACAATGGACAGACAATAACAATATAATTGGTAATTTTTAATGATAGAGTACTTATGGCAGTGTGCTAGACAAACACTTACTAGAACCACCAACCCAGACTTTGAATGGGGTTGATCCTTTGTAGGATATCTGATTAGAATCCTGAAAAATTAGTAAATTAGTAGACGAGGAGTTAGCCAGTGAAGCTAGGGTTTGGGGCTGCATAGGGTTTGGGGGTGCATACAGAGGGAAGAGAGGAGGAATAGGCATTCATAGAGGTCACCAAAGAATGACCTGTTCAGAATCTGCTTTCTCTCTCTCTCTCTCTCTCTCTCACACACACACACATTAATCCTGTTGTTTTGTTTTCACACTGCAATTTAGACATTTTTATTATTCTATGCAAATGATGTTTTGTTACATGCCCACATTTATCTGTTCACCATTCCTTCTTACATTTTAGATCTTCTTTTTTATAATTATTTTCCTTCATTTCTGAAGTACAGTCTTCAGAACTTCCTTTTGTGCAGATTTATGAGTGGTAAAATCCACCCCTACTTTTATTTATCTGAAAATTATTTATTTTGCCTTGTTCTTTAAAGGTAAGATCTGTCTAGGTACACAATACTAAGCTGTTATACACTATGTTATTGTTCCTAATTATTTGCTCTCCTCCCTATAAGAATACTATAGATATAGGCTTATTGCCTTATAATTTGCTGTGTCTTCCTGATATTCCCCTAGATATGCATCTTGTTCATGAGATTTGTGTTAGCCAACAGAATGTGAGAATGATGTGTGCCAGGCCTAGAAGAAGCTTTAAGAGTCATTGCATTGTTCTGCCACCGTTCCTTTCCCTTTGTCATGAGAAATGCATGTTCCAAATAAGGATATCTCCTATGATGGATGCCACAAAGAAGATGACACAGGAACCAGGGCTAGCACATCAGGAGCCAACTAGCAGCCCATATGCAATTAGGCAAGAAACAAAACTTTGCTTAAACTAGAGATTCAGAGAACTGTTTGTTGCTGCATCGTGGAGAAAACTGACTGGCAGTTGCATCAACTATTAATAGATAGGTTGAGAGCTATTTTTTCTTAACACTCTACCTTGAACACATTTTTCTACTATTCTTTGGCTACCATTGTTACTGTTAATAAGTCTTACATCACACTAATTGTTCCTTTGCAGGTGACCTTTTATCTCTAACTGCTTTTACGGTATCCTCTGTTTAATTTAGTATCCAATTTTTTCTCTTCAAAGTGGATTTCTTTTGACTTAGCATGCTTGATATCAACAATATATTTAATATTTGTATATATTCATATATTTTATAAGTAGAAAATACTATTAACCTTTCAAATATTTATTTTCACCATTTCCTCTAGTCTCTTCTTTTGCAACTGTGACTAAACATATGTTAGGCATCTTATTCTATTCTCTATTTCTCTTAACCTCTCTTTTATGTTTCTATCTTTTTTCTCTGCTATAATTTTAAAAATTACACTAAATATTTTACCATTTTTTCCTCACTGAATCTCCTTTGCATTTTTGTCAAAATCAGTTGGTCATATATGTGTGGTCTACTGCTGGCATCTCTATTATGTTCCATCAATCTAAGTGTCTATTCTTTAATCAACATGAACCATTTCTGATTTTATAACTTTATGCTAAATTTTAAAATTGGATAGCATGGGTCCACCAACTTTGTCCTTCTTTTCTGAATGGAGTATGTGCCTTTGCTTTTCCATATAAATTTTAGAATTAGCTTGTTTATATCTACAAAAAACCTTTTGCAATTTTGTTTGGGATTGCACTGAATCAATAGATAAAATGGGGGTGAACTGACATCTTAACTATATTGGGTTTTCTAGTCCATCAGTATGGGATGTCACTCCATTTATACCTTTATTATTTGATGTATTCCATCAGTATTTTATGTTTTTTAACATACAGATTCTGGGCATATCTTTTTAGAATTTTACCTCTTTTTTTTATATTTCCATTTATTTTACTTTTAGTAATAAAAATTTTTTACTATCTCATACATGATTGACCACATATTTTGCTTTAAAATTAACAGTCACAATTCAAGAAACAATGGTTTATTTTTCTAATCAAGTGACCAAGCTGCTGAATCTTAAGGCCTCAATAAATGTTGCATCTTATTATTTTCATTGAATAATAAAACCTTCTATTTTGATTATTCCTCATAAATAGCAATTTTGTTTCTCTGGTGGCTTCCATTTGCCAAACAGTCATGACAGATGGTTTAACACGGTGGCTACTGCTTTCAGGGGGTTCTAGCAGATGACTCCTCATTTCCAGTGCAGCAGCTCTTGGAAATTTTCATGGAAAGTCCATCCATCAAGACTTCTCTATAGTGGCTGGCCAAGGAATCCTGCTTTGGCTGCCAGAGCTTCATTTTGCTGAATATGATATTCCTGAAATCTCATGGATATTCTTTGTGTCATTTTTCAATATTTTTGTAAGCAATGTTCTGAACAGGTGGTCTCTTCAGGTTTTACTTCTCTTGTTGTGAAGTCCAAAAAACAGGTTTCTGTAAGTTTATTGTAGGTCCCAAGAAATTCCTTAAACTGTTTTATCTGATCAGATTCTGGTATTTGTGCAGCCATTTTCTTTTGGTACGTCTATTAGTCACCTTTTCTGATGCATGAGTTTCCTTTCTGTTCTGGAGAAGTCCAACTTTTTTTTTTGTTATGTTTGCATTAATAGTAAATGTTGAATTTTGGCAAATGCTTTGTCTACATTTATGGAGATATAATACAGGCTTTCTCAGTCTGTTAATATGGCCACCCAATTGCTCATGATATGTTATCTTTTTAATATATATTTTTATGTATTGTTGGATTCAATTTACTAAAGTTTTGTTAAGAATCATTACATCTATGTTCAGGGATATCAGTTTGTAATGTCTGTTTCTGGTTTTGTTATAAAGCATAATGCTGGCCTCAAAATGAGATTGAAAAGGTGTTATCGATCCTCACTCATGAGGCTTTTGTTTTGTTACTTTTGAGTGTGAGCTCATATATGCTTGATCTTAGTGTATGGAAATCCTGAGAGCCTATATCTGGTATGATTTTCTTCAGAAAGAATCTATATTTGCTCTTGCCAGAACCCTGACACCACTACCCAATGTGCAGCCACTTTAGCCGTCTTTGAAAGTTCTTTACCTAACAAACATGGAATGCTTAGTTTCAGTCCTCCAACTTTGCAGCTGGTACAAGGTGCAGTCTTCACATAGCAGCCCTAATACTGGAATTTGTACTCTGGGAAACCAAAAATTTAGGGATGGTTATTAAATTTTTCCTTTGAGTCCAGCAATGTCTTAAAAAGTATATACACACATACAAGATCTAGTTATTTAGTACTGAGAGGGCCCTTCAGAATATCTTGATTCCATAGAGCCATAAAGTCAGTTCATCATTTGAATCAAATATGCATCCCCAACACAATTTCTAATAGTGAGAAAACTGAGATTAAAGATAATATGTAGTCTGCCCACAATTGTACAGCTAGGAATTGCCAGATACAGGAATGGAATCCGGAGTTGTCTGCACCTAAGTCCATGCTGTTTCTATAAAACTACATTCCCATCTTCCACAGGGTATGTACAGTGGGTAATATAACACAGGGCATTATAAAATTCCTCATTCTTGTATATGTTTTCACATTAGCTTATTTGCAGGAAATCAATTGTTGATTTTATTAAGAAACCAGAGTACTTTATTGTCAGAGCACCCAACCTTTTGCTTTTATCTCTCTTTACTCCTTCTTTCACATGAACACCATTGAAATTTGTAGGAGTGAGAGTTTCTGCCTATTTTCCAGGACTCCATGACTCCTATATTCTGACTGCAGTCATTTGTGTGGTCTGTCACATTTCAGCTATTAGAGAATCCGGATTTGGTTTCATCAAACCAATGCTGAAATCACAGTCAATGTTTCCTGTAATTGGAGCACATTAACATTAAATACATTAATTTGAAGGCTTGGGTGAAAGATTTTTATCCAAACTTTTTTTTCTTCTTGTAATCATTTTGTGATTCAGACATTTTTTTGAGCATGTTACATTATTGTATACTTTTTTTTTTAAGTAATAAAAATCTACACCTAATTTGACATGATTTCTTTGGCAGTTAATAAGTACACATTATACAGTTTAATGAATCTGCAAACTAAATAATGGTTGTAGTGGGTGTGAAAATAGGGATATTTAAATGCATAAGGAAATTTAGCACACATCCCAGTGGCCATGTAAATAGACTTCTGATTCTTTTATAAATTGCAAATACTTTCTTGTGCAGAAACACAGTGAAAAATATAGTCCTGCATCCATACATAGAACTCATTATCATACCTCAGAATGCTCACTGCATACCTATTATCCACTTAAAAGCTCCATTAAAACACCCAGTCTGTTTCAGCAGCAGCTAAGCAAGTCAAAAACCAAGCCTCATTTGTCACTATTTATCCCCAGAGATTAAAGACAGCTGTGTATTGATGAGATGTATTTAAAATTATATCTCCAGTTATTTTGATAAAAAAGCTTTCTAATATGACCTTGTGTCATATCAAATCAGAATTCAAAAGCTCATTATCAGTGTAAATTCTAGAATAGACAAAGCTGAAAGAAATGTGCATGAAGAAAAATGATTGTAGGTAACAGACATTTGGTGGATTGTACTGTTAATTCTCTATAAGAAACTTAGATTTTTGGCCGGGTGCGGTGGCTCACGCCTGTAATCCTAGCACTCTGGGAGGCCAAGGTGGGAAGATCGTTTGAGCACAGGAGTTCGAGACTAGCCCGAGCAAGAGCTAGACCCCATCTCTACTAAAAATAGAAAGAAATTATATAGATAGCTAAAAATATATATAGCAAAATTTAGCTGGGCATGGTGGCACATGCCTGTAGTCCCAGCTACTCGGGAGGCTGAGACAGGAGGATCCCTTGAGCTCAGGAGTTTGAGGTTTCTGTGAGCTAGGCTGACGCCACAGCATTCACTCTAGCCTGGGCAACAGAGTGAGACTCTGTCTCAAAAAAAAAAAAAAAATAATTAATTAAAAAAAAAAAGAAAGAAACTTAGATTTTTGGTGTGATAATTTTTTATTGCTACTTACAATCTACATGCAAAAATGTTTAACATGTCCAATACTTTACAGGAAAGTAAAATAATTCACAAGATGGCATTTTGCTGAGAAACAGAAATTGAGTTTCAGCTTATGGTCCAATAAAGAAACCACTACACAGAGGCTGATGACATTCAGAATGTGCCACATTTGCACCTAGAGTTTTTAAAAGCCATGATATTCTCTCCCCTTTTCACTGGGCTCCATCTATCATTTATTTAGATACCATTGGCCATTGCTTTACAATTACTATGTTGATATTAAATGGGCAGATGGTATCAGTACATACAAATGCAAATCAGAATGTATTAGGTGATGGTTCTAAAGCAAATACAAAATTCATGACTAATCATATGGAAATCAAGTAATTATTTGTATGTACTATGCCTGCCCTTTGGATGTATGCCATAAGATGACTGGTGGTGTCTATTTAGGTGAGCTTAGACCTAAACTCTGTGTGTGCATGTGTCCTTTCTCATGTTTAAACATAAAAAGTGTATTACGATCTTCATCCATTCCTCTAGTTTTATGCAAATATAATTATTAGGAATTCAATACACATATTTTTCAGCAGTATAACATTTAGAGTGAGTGTTGAAATAATATTCCTAAAAATAAAGAGATGTATGTCATTATTTAACTATTTAAACATTTCTCCTTCTCTCTCTAAAAATCTGGAAGAAAGCTACCATCTTGCTCTTTCATTATTTCTAGATGCAGCAGATGTTGGTTACCTACTAACCATGGTTCTTATCCACTTTTCATTCTGTCCCTTCATTTAAAGAAGCCTGATTTACTTAGTAGGCAGTATGCTAAGTTAATGAAATTAAGTATGATTAGTCCAAGCCAAACACTTCCCTATATTAGTGGTTGGTGAAAAAGTGAGCATGTGACCTGTTTCTGGCTCATAAGGTGCTTGGATGGGTAGGGCTTCTATGAAGGCATTTGCTTCCTGATTAAAGTGGAGAGACAAGGTGGCCCTTTCCTGCCTCAAAAGTGTTCTGTGGAGACCCCAATCCTAAAAGACATGTTGGGGACATTATATAATCAAGTCTCTTAGGTACCAGTGCAGTGAATCCATTGGAGGAGATTCATTAAGGCCTTTGAGGAAACTCTGCAGTGTTTGGCTTAAAGAATATTCATTAGGTGCTTACTCTTTCTTTTCAAAGAAAATCTGGAATTTCTTAATGTTGAGACTTTTAATTGAGATTTGACATTGTAATCTGATGATGTTGCTTCATGTCTGGTCAATACACCTACCGTGAGCAAACCTCATTCATTGGGCCGAAGCAGAGTTTGTGATGACTCTAAATTATTAAATGTTGAATCTAAATTATTAAATGTTAACAAAAGAAAAAATCTCAATTTTTTTACTTTCTAGGAAACTAGATGATCCTCCCAACCACATTTTACGAAGCCAACATCACCCTGATACCAAAACCAGGAAAGGACACAACAAAAGAAGAAAACTACAGACCAATATCCCTTATGAATATAGATACAAAAATTCTCAACAAAATCCTAGCAAACCAAATTTAGGTGCTCATCAAAAAAATAATCCATCACGACCAAGTGAGCTTCATCCCAGAGGTGCAGAGATGGTTCAACATACACAAATCTATAAATATAATTCACCACATAAATAGAAGCAAAAACAAAGACCATATGATCCTCTTAATAGATGCTGAAAAAGCATTAGACAAAATTCAGCACTCTTTTATGATAAGAACGCTTAAAAAATAGGCATAGACGGGACTTACCTAAACATGATACAAGCCATATATGACAAACCTACAGCCACCATCATACTGAATGGGAAAAAATTTAAAGCATTTCTGCTTAGGACTGAAACCAGACAAGGTTTTCCTCTATCACCGTTTTTATTTAACATAGTGCTAGAAGTCCTAGCCAGAGCAATCAGATAAGAGAAGGAAATCAAGGGCATCCAAATGGAGGCAGAAGAGGTCAAACTATCACTCTTTGCTGACAATATGATCTTATATCTAGAAAACCCCAAAGATTCTACCATGAGACTATTGGAATTGATAAACAATTCAGCAAAGTCTCAGGTTACAAAATCAATGCACAGAAATCAGTAGCATCCCTACATGTCAACAACAGTCAAACTGAGAACCAAATCAAAGACTCAACACCCTTCACAGTAGCAACAAAGAAGATAAAATACCTAAGAATATGAAAATGTAGTTTAAGAGAATGCTTTTGGGAAAGAGGTACAATGAATAAATAAAAACAATTGTAATTAGCCTATCATCCAAGGTATTTATATGCAAATGGTGCTTCTAAAGTGCTTGACATTGCTGGAAAGTTATTTCTTCTTTGAATTAGTTATAAAGTTTAAGCATTCTGTTCACAATGGTTTTACTCTATTAATTTGTCTAACAAACCATTTCTTCATTATTAGAACAAAAGTAAACATCACAATTAAGAAAATTTCCAAATTATTATAATGTATAAGTGAATTTCATTTTATCAGGGTAAAGCAGGTGTAAACCTAAATGTCAGAAACAGACACTGGCTATCACATGAACCTTTCTAATGTCTGTCTGATCATCCAAGAACTAACATAAGTGCTAGTACTAGCTAGAAAATAATGTTGCTTTTAAGACTGCCTGTGACGCAAAGTCAAAGAACAGTGTCTACTGCTAAAGACTTTTTATCGCATAGTTCCATCCAGGGCATGCGGTCAGAGAATACTGTGACATGTTAGCTCAGAAGAATGAGTACTAGGGAATGCAGGTTTCTGAGCTGGGTAGCAATGTTATGAAACTATTGAGTGAGTGGGAGCTGCTAAGCAGAATCAGCTCCCGTGACAGATGCTCTCAGTTTAAGTAAATGCAAAACTACAAGAAAAATAACTTCAACACAGAAGCCTAGAGGCCCTTGAGGATAGATGATGCCACAAAAATGTGAGATTATTATGCCCGCCAGAGTATATTAATACTATAAATATAGATGATTTACTGAGAAAAAAGATCCTTGAAAATGTACCAAATGTATGATGCTGAATATCAAGTTAAATAGCAAAAACACAGAGTGCCAACAAATCATTGATTCCCTACTTTTCTTCCTTCCCCAAGGTATCAAACACGCCTGGATGTCTCCTAGGCACCTCACATTCAACTGGGCACAAAATTGAATTCATTATTTATTTTCTCATGCTTTCTTCTCATTTTAGATTCTCCATCTTCATTAAACTTATTGATAGTCATCCAGTAACTCAAGAGCTTAATGATTAAGTTCATTCTTTCATTCAACAAATATTTATTAAACAGCCTTGAAGTGTCAGGCACTGCTCTAGGCACATCACATTCGTGAACAGAATAGACAAACATTCCTGCCCTACTGGAACTTACATTATGGTGTAGGTAGGTGGTATAGACAGTAAACAACAAATATAACACATGAGTAAATTATATTATGTGCTAGAAATTTCTATGGAAAACAAATGAATCAAGTAAGGGGAGGGTCAGGATTGTGGTGGGGGATGCTGGGAAGGAAAGGCTGCAATTTTAAATTGGGAGTTCAGGCTAGGCTGAAATTGAGCAAAATGTAATTCCACTTCCTGCCTGTTTTCCTTCCCTGTTGCCAGCTGAGTTAGATTCTATCTATCCTTCAAATTCCAGTGAAAGTGTCATCTCTTCTGTAATTCCTGCCCTGATTCCCTCAATATTACTTAAACACTCTGTCTTTTCCAATGCCATCATGGCTGATTGTGTAGTGGGTCATCCCGTTTCCCCTCTGAGTTGTGGACAAGTGCCATGCATGTGGATGCGCATGTGCAGTCTGACAGTTTCTCACCCCAAGTGCATGCATCTCTGCTTCTCTGCCTGAGGACTTTCCCCAGTTCAGGGAAGCCCCGATATGCTGAAGATATAACACCCCCCAGAGATGACCCTCAAACAATGAGAGATGGGAGTGGGGAAATTAATACTCCAGCATCTCCATGCCCCATTGGAGCAATTTTGAAGTGGATTTCACATATTCCTCAGAGGCTCTTAGCAGGCTCTTAAGCGTCAGTTGCCCATAGAAGTTTTTATTTATTAATGCACTGTTTATTGATATTTTGCCCTTCCCTGTCTCTCTCTCTGCACTCTTTGCTTGTGCTTTCTGCGCTCACTTTGCAAATAACCTATCCACATCCAAATCTAAATTCAGGTATTTTAGCTTTTCATTTCTGAGTTCCTTATGGTCTTATTGGATTTTTCTTAATATTTTATCATTTATGGGCATTTACCTTTTCTACTAACTTGTGAGTTCCTTAATTTACATTGTAAAATTCTATATATTAGTAAATATAGCTTTTGACCCTTAATCCAAAATATTAAGATATCTATATATTTGGTGAAAGCAATCTGGGTTTAGTTAACCAATTATATCGGTTCAAATCTTGCCTCTGATATTTAATAACTGTATTCACAGGCACTATCTTGTGCTTCTGATTTCTCATTAGTAAACTGAAGATAAAATATCTACCTTGTGAGATTTTTCTGAAGATAAAATTTAAAAAATGTATGTGAATGTCTTAAAGTGGTGCCTAGGCATATACTAACCATTTCAATCAATGTAAATCCTTTCCTGACTCTCCCTGCCTTTGCCTCTCCTAGTAAATTCAATTATTTAAAATAAAGGAACTGGAACAGCAATAGCAGTATTTCAAGTCTAATTGAAATATTAACATGCTAAAGCAGAGGCATTTTATCTGAATAAGAAGTATAACCATAAACTGATACATGTTTCTGTCTTTCCCCTCTATTTTTTTTAATTCAATAAAGAATGGAATTTTGAATTTGGCATTCTATATGGCAAGCTTCCATTTATCTCTTTAAAATGTCTGATATATATTGTAGAAATGCACTGCCAATAAAATCACTGTGGCCAACTATTAATAGTTACCTAGGGCAGCTGTGTACAAAAGAAGTATTGCATTATTTGTAGCGTATGTTTGCCAACCAAAGAAAATGTATTAATCATTACATACTAATTTTTCCCCTATTCTATATTTTAAAATAGTGGTTTGAGGACAGGAAAACAATTATTCCATGTGTGGTGCCTTGAAAATTACAGTAAAATGTTACTTAACTCACTAATAACTACACATTGTGAAATGTCTTCAAAATATCAATTTACGAACTATAACTGAATATACAAAATTCAATGGAGATGTTGAAAACATACCAAGAAGAGTAAATGTAGGGAAAAGATTTAGAACTGTACATAAAACTATAGGATGGTGTTAAATCAGTCTTATAAGAGAAATGTGAACTTATTGCAATTTAGGTTTAAAAGAGGAAGAGTAAGATTAATTCTAGGAATCAGGAGACTATCATGAGGAGATCATATCTGAGATGGGTGGGTCTGGAAGTTTTTAGCATGCGGAAATAAACAGAGAGTATTTCTGAAATGAAGGGTAGCCTGGTCATGGAAATAAACTAACATTTAAAGAATAATATTAAAAAAATAGATTCCAGTCTTCTAGTTTGGCTAAAAAGTGAAGTGTATTTACAAGTTTTAGATAAGTGGGAAGAAGAGGTCATAGGCAAAGGATCTTGAAGGTTAGAGAGAGAGAGAAGGAGAGAGAGAGACATTTATTTTGCATCAAATAGGAATGCTTTCAGCAGCAAGTAACTGAAAACTCTCCTTTAACTTCATCTCACACAAGCAGAAGGGTATCCTGCTTTTGCATGCAGGGTACCCACAGGTTTGGTCAATTTAGTAGCTCAATGATATAATCAAAGAACCAAGTTCTTTTCATTTTTCTCTCTGTTAAACCTAGGATGTCAGCTTTGTCCTCTGCTAGTCCAACTCATGATCACAAATTGACTACTGAGGTTCCAGGCATCAAATGCAGACAAAACATCCATCTGCATAAGATAAGAGCTATATGTATATACAGAAACCATTTTCATAAATCTCCTTCCCTGAAGCAGACTGCCTCTCACATTTCACAGGCTACAATTAGATCACTTGCTCCTTCTTAAATCAGTTACTGACAAAAGGAATGGGATGTCCATGTTGGCTAAGAAAATTCCATTTTTTTTATTTTATTTCATCTTATTGTTATGGGGGATACAGAATTGCAGGTTACATACGTTGCCCATGTACCACCTTTCCCCCCAAGTCAGAGCTAGACAATTCCATTTTTTTCACTAAATCATGTTGAGGAGGAGTGAATGCCAGGAAAAAAAGTCATTTTTCTTTCAGAAAGAAGAGAGGCATGATTGTTGAGTAGGCAGTCAACAGTCCTTATGGAAGTTAAAATAACCATCCATCTTGTTTTTCCTGGACAATTCTAGTTCATATCTGTTGTTTCAATATAATTAATAATAATGCCTCTTTTACTCTCAAAAATGTCCCCATTTGGACAATAAATTATATGGCCACTGTACCTAAAATAGGAAATGATAGACATTTAAGGACTGAGTATGAGAGTTAAGATTTAGAGTAATTTATTAGTTCATAAGGTGGTCAAAAACATCTAAAAGTGGAGACCAGGAGAAGAGCTAGAAGATAAGACACATTCAAGCAAAAAGAGTCTGAACTAGTGTGTGGCAGTAGGAATGGAAAGAAACAGGTGACGAGTCCTTGCAGAAGTAATAATTAAAAACTTGGCATATGTTGATGTAAGAGATAGCAATAAGGGAAAGGAATAAACGGTGAAAGGAGGCTTAAATATTTAAATTTGCATGACTGAGAGGATCACACTGCATTAATGGAAACAGTAAAGTGAGAAAGACAAAGCGAGATGTTTCAAGGAGGACAGACTGATAAACAGTGCCAAATGGTACTTGATAGAATGAGCTAGAAGATTAAGAAATGATCATTGGATTGGCAACATGAAAGTCAATTGATGAACTTGACCTACAAATAGGATAAATGAAAAAGGTGTGTTATGAAGGGTATTTTTTATGATGATTAATGGAAAGTAAGTAATACTATTTAGTAAGGTAGTCAGTTAATGTTTAAAATTTCTCTCAGAGAAAGCAGTAATTGAGGATGTGAAGCATTTAGCCACATAAAGAGCAAGGAGAAAAGCATTCCAGGGAAGAGGAAAGGCCTGTAGCAGGATGGAGCTTGGTGGTTTCATGAATGGAAGACCTATGTGGCATAAACATAGTGAGGAAGGCAGAGAATTTGTGAACAAGATTATGGTGCTCCTTGTGGGCCATTAAACAATTTATATTCATTGTAAATGAAATGGAATTACATAGAAGTATTTTTAAGCAGAGGAGTCTCATCATCTGATTTTTTTTCTTTTTCTTTTTAACAAAAAGTTACTGGCTAATGTGTGATGAATACATGAGCCTACGGGGGAAATAAAAAAATACAATGGCCCAGTAGGACAATTATTGCAGTTATCCAGGGTGGGAGATGATGTTGGCCAAATACAGATGGTGGGAAGAAAGAAGAAGAGGAAGGGATAAATTTGAAAGGTATCGTTGATAGTATTTGTTGTTGATAGACTATGAAAGATGAACCAGAAGGAGACATTAACAATGATGTTTAGATTTATGCCTTGAGCACTTGAATGTGTCGTTATACCATTTGCTGAACTAGGAAAGGTGGAGGGAAGAATACATATTGAGGGGCAAATATACAGTCAGTTTTTTAATATAGTAAATAGATTTATTTTCATGGGGCCTAAGATGGGAAGAAAGGTTTGGGTATACACTGGGAAGTTGTTGGCACATATATTATGTTGAAAGTCATGGGAATAGATGAGTGCACTCAGTAAAAGTGTAGAGACAAAAGAAGCTGGTAGAATGGAGAAGATTAAGGATACCAAGAAGGAGTATATAGGAAGGAGAAAGGTCAGGATAAAGTGGTGTTGTAGGCAGAAAGAAAGATGAATATTTCATGAGGGAGTGGTGCACTGTTGAAGATCAAGTGAGAGCAGAAGACATGGGGGTCATTGGAGACTTTAACCAGAACAGTTTTAGAGAAACGGTGGAGGTGGAAGCTAAACAGCAATGAATGAGGTGTGAACAGAAAAGAGTGGAAGTGTAGACAGTGTGAGTTGACAACTCTTGGAAGAATTTTGGCCAGGAAAAGGAACGGAGAAATGGGGAAGAGGGAAAGAGGAGGTCAGGAAACACTGTTTAAACAAGGATGGTGGTGGACAGTGTTTGCATGCTAGTGAGAATGATTCAGTATATAAGGAGAATGATGCACGAGAGAGAGAATAAGCAGGAAGCAAAGCTCTTGAAAAGACGAATGGCAAATAAACATGGACTGCACGCAAAGGAATGACCTTTGGTGGTTGTTGGGAGGGAGACACCTTCACTGTTTCACCTGAAGGGCAAAAGAAAATGGGTATGGAATCCACTTGGTTTGTTGATTTGGTGATAGGAAGAAGGACTTCCTATACAATGGCTTCTGTTTTATTTGTGAACTATGAGGCAAGATCATCACAAGTGGTTGGGGGCGGATATCAAGGCAATAAAAAGTAAGTAGCCCAGTAGGGAACAGAAAAATAAGCCTCTTGGAGGAGTATAGTAGGATCGCAGGGTATTAATGAATATCTTTTAAGGGCTGGTGATCATGGTGTTCATGAATTTAAAGTGACACTAATGACATCCATTTTCCCAGTTGTGTGATTTTTCTCAGTTATTTTTGTTATTATGTTGTGATTAGAAATTGAAATGAAGTCCTAAATGTAAATATCAAAAAGGTGAAATTTATAATGTTTAAATGGATAAAAGTTATCGTTTTCCCTTCAACAGGTACTTAAGAGCACCTGCTATGTGTTAGGCACTAAAGATTCAAAGATAGAAATCATTGTTCCTGCTGTAAAACCCATAAAATAGCAGTGCCACAAGCAATTACAGAATAACTACAGTCCACTCATATCAGCATATAAGAGCATGCTGGTCTAGGCCATGTAAACATAGGTTTATGTTGCATACGTGAGGTCTTCTAGCTTGAAGAACTCATAACAACCTTATAACAAAGAAGCAAAAATCAGTATTATCTGATACTTCATCAAACATAGGATAATTCCAGCTAGTATTTCTGATGTTCTATTCCCTTTTCTACATACAAATGTTGTGTATATTCATCTAAAATAATTGTCAAAATAGCCTGATACCCTGTATCCTACATTGTCAGAATCTCCAAAGGTAAACCATATGTGTCTTGCAAATTTAAATACTAGTTCTGTTTCATGTGTACATTCTGCCTCAATAATATGTGCTAGATACTGTGCTAATCAGTTAATATACATTATCTCAATCAAGTATTATACACACACGAAAAGTAGATGTCATCACAAGCATTTATTTTGGATGAGAAAATTGAGTCTAAGAGAGGTAGATAATTTGCTGGGGACCACAGTTTGTAACTGATGAAATTAAACTAGGATTTAAATCTAATATGTCTATCTCAGTATGTACTTTTAAGAGATGCCTCTCTAATTCTATTTTTGATAAATATTTTTAGGAATTGTTTTAAATATTCAAATGTTAAACCTTTACTAAGATCCCTCTACCACCATTGCCACACACCAGCCCACACAGAGCATTCTTATACCTCTGACAAAGTTGAGTCTTTGGACATTTCTGATAAGAAAAAACAATATTTTTTGCCATGTCACTGCTGAATAAATTTGTACTTTGCTCTTTATCTTCATCAAAATGAATGTATGGTGTGCTCTCCCTTAGAGTTTCTCAAGAGAGACATGTTTTAGTCCTCCATTTACCCCTATCTTTTGGTTCAGTGTCCGGTACAAAGTTAGAGCTCAAAAATGTCTGTGTATCTGAACTAAAGATTGGATATGATGTCTTGAGTGGTTTTTCAGAAGACTTTGCAGCAGGAGTTTGACTGGTCACAGCTCTCGGCTTAGATCACGATGATATCTGGAAGGTCTGACACAATGTCTCGGCAATGCCTGGTGGTTTGTGGAGAGGGATGCCATGGAAGACATCACCTCCCAGATGTTCTGAAGACCGTATGTGTTAAAGAAATAGTGACCTCACTCAGTATGGGGTTTTCTTTGACTATTCAAGGTCAGGCCTTTCTTAGCAGCAATGACCAAGAAAAGTAAGGCTGTGACTCTTTTGTGCTTCTATACCTTGGTGGTCCCACCACTACTAATTACAGTTCTTATCCCAAGGTAGTGAAAGAGGGGTGGGCAGGACGGAGCTGGGGGAGAGAGAGAGAGAGACCCTAGGTTCACATTCTTAATCTATAACTTACTAGCTCTATAACCTTTTGGAAGTAACTTCTGTGACTCTCACTTTCCTGACAACGTATTTTCTGTCCAGAGTTGATATGAGATTTAAATGAGAAAATATTTACGTGCCTTGTAAAAAAAGACTGGAGGTCTGCCGATTATGCAAAAATATTGACTGACTGGTAGCTGTTGATATCGTGACATTTTTGACTTCTTTGAAGCCAGGAGTTATTTATGTCTTGTCAACCTTTATATCCTTGATGACAAGGCTGAGCCCACTTAGAGTAATGAATCAAGCAAAAATTAATAAAAGTTATAGCATTTTTCTTTTTGTCTTTTATCTCCCAAAGACCACTGACCTTTAGGAATCTGAGGTCGTGTATCAGCGGACATTTCTTTTTATTTATTTATTTATTTTATTTCAGCTTATTATGGGGGTACAAAAGTTCAAGTTATATATATTGCCATGCCCTCCCCATCCCCCCGAGTCTGAGCTTCAAGCGTGTCCATTACCCAGACAGTGCACATCGCACTCATCATGTAGGTATACACCCATCTCCTCCCCTCACTCCCATCCCCTGAGTCAGAACTTCAAGCGTGTCCATTCCCCAGACAGTGCGTATCACACTCATCATGTATGTATACACCATCCCATCCCCCTACCCCCCACCTCTGTTCGATACCCAATTGGTGTTATTCCCAAATGTGCACTTAGTTGATGATCAGGGAAACCAATTTGCTGGTGAGTACATGTGGTGCTTATTTTTCCATTCTTGGGATACTTCACTTAATAGAATGGGTTCCAACTCTCTCCAGGAGAACAAAAGAGATGCCATATCACCGTTATTTCTTATAGCTGAGTAATACTCCACGGTGTACACATACCACATTTTACTAATCCATTCATAAATTAATGGGCATTTGGGTTGTTTCCACTTCTTTGCAATTGTGAATTGTTCAGTGGACATTTCTAATCATTTATTGAAATCACAGAGAAAACTCTACAAGAAGTATGGTTAAACAATTACAAGGTACACATTTAAATTTTTAGTTATTAATCACAAACATTTAGTTAAATTGATTCTTTTTTCACTCAACCACTTGTCTAAGTGACAATAAACATAATCATTCTCATAAACTAATTCAGGAAGGTAATTTTCCAATTAATAAATATACACCAATGTAAAATATATTGTTATGACAAAATAATTATAATAGCTGTTGACAACTTTGGAAAGAAAATAAAGAATTTTGTTAGTGGCAAGACCTAATGAAAAATCTGATGGGCTAAACTAGAAAAACTGACAAGCACAATTCCCCTCACAAGAACTATTTGTTACTGATGATGAAATTGAGAAATAACCAGAACGAAAGTTGTGAGATTCATAGTGAAAGCCCTCAGGGTAAAATTAATTTCTTTATAACACAGTTTAAAGGCAAACACAAGGAAATTGCTTGTGCCAGATGGGGTAGGAAAGGCATTGTGAATGAAAATGAGCATCTCTTTTCTGCTTACAAATATTTGAATTAAGATGATGCCAGCGTGTCTGGTTATTGGAAAAACAGTATTGATGGTTGCACAACTTTTAAAGATTTTCTCATTCTTCTTAAATGGACTTTGTCAACACAACAAAGTACTTTAAGCAATATATTAAGCCTGGCACTTACTATCACAGTGTATTTTATTCTCCTGGAATTATTGTTTCAGGCAAAACAGGAAGAATACAATGGATAGAGCACTGGACTTAGAGAAGCACTATGTAGTTCTTTTTCAGATTCTACCACTGGATGGAAGGAGGCTAGGCAAGTCACCAAGCCTCTAAGGGACAGTTTCTTCATAAGCAAATGAGAATAGGAATATCTGCCCTTCCATCAGCTAAATTCTATGAGGATTAAATGAGAGAATGAAGGTAAACATTTCTTGTAAACCATAAAGCATATATGCATACAAACTGATTTTGTGGTCTATTTTGCTGGAAATGGTCTTGAAATGATTTCCAATTTTGTCCTTTATTTTATCTGAACTGTTGGTTCACAGCTGCTGGCCTTCTTCTTCTTGTAATCTCAGGCATTTTCATGCATAACATTTCAAATCTAATCATTGAGGATGCAGCTGATGGTGATCTCTCTCTGCTCTAAGCACCCTATAATAGTTATTTAGCACTTACTCTATGGCACCATTTATCTTCACATGTATATGTCCTCTCCACTTGGCTGTAACATAAACTCTTGAGTATTAACACTAACACTACTAGTACTAATAGCTAACATTTATTGTGTACCCTATGCCAGGCACTGTGTTAAGCATTTTAAATGGACTATAGGCCGGGCGCGGTGGCTCACGCCTGTAATCCTAGCACTCTGGGAGGCCGAGGTGGGCGGATCGTTTGAGCTCAGGAGTTCGAGACCAGCCTGAGCAAGAGCGAGACCCCACCTCTACTAAAAAAATAGAAAGAAATTATATGGACAGCTAAAAATATATATAGAAAAAATTAGCCGGGCATGGTGGCGCCTGCCTGTAGTCCCAGCTACTCGGGAGGCTGAGACAGGAGGATGGCTTGAGCTCAGGAGTTTGAGGTTGCTGTGAGCTAGGCTGACGCCACGGCACTCACTCTAGCCTGGGCAACAGAGTGAGACTCTGTCTCAAAAAAAAAAAAAATAAATAAAAAAAAAAATAAATGGACTATTAAATTTCATAAGAAGCAGAAAATGCATCATAGTTTTCAGTGGGGTCACATCATACATCTGTTATATAATATGTATTAACATTTCATACACAATAGCTCCCACTATCCACATATCCAAAAAAAGAGAGACTAAAAAGATATAGAAGTATAAATTTATTTAATGTAAATATTTATTCTACCATTTCATTCAATGAGGTTATGCCTCAGGGTGAGAGTGAGATAGCAGAGGTGAATCTGCTCTTTCTCCAGATGAAGTCGCTTCCCAAGTATAACTCGTTGTGTGGGCATCTAGCTGTAGAAAGCGTATTTATAATGTCTAAAGACAGATATTTTGGGTACAATATGGACTGTGGATGCATGCTATGTCTGTCACTAAAGAAACAGTCTTAATGCTAGAGGAAAAACTGGTTTCATTAAACATAAGAGTGGCTGTGCCACTCTCCAATGTGGTTAACTTCCAAGAAATTTTCAAGACTAGTTTCACTATGTAGTTTTTGCCATACAAGTTGAGTTATCAATGAAGGAAAAAAAGTAATGGCATCAGCTCAAGGTGAGAAGGGGAAACAGGCTTTGAAAGTTTGAGCAGAGAGGGGAATGTATTAAATGGTTAGTAGTATGTAGAGTAGGAGAGTGAATGAATTAGGAAAATGTAGATTTGTCCAGCAATGGTAAAAATCTGCTATGTGCTTGTGGCTTTTATATTTAAAGTGTGGCAAACTAGCATGATTGCTTTTTTCTTCTTCCCAATGCAATCCATTTAGCGCTTAAGTTCGTAGGTAGAGGGTATAAATAATAGGGGAAAGGGTTTTACCATATAGATTCTTTCAGAGGAAAGGGAGGAAAAGTGGGTGAGGGTACATGCAAAGGGGTTATTTTAATGCTGTGCTATGGAATGAAATCTAAGCTGAGTAAGAAGAAAGAGAGGGACATGGCTTGGAGAGTGGACACTGAAAAAATGGTAGGGATCAATGTATTGAAAGTCCTGATGTAGTCAAATAATTATGGAGTAGGAGTACAAGACAGAATTCACTAAAAAGTCAAAAAATGTTGGTCCTCGAGTGGGATGGTAGAAATAAAAAATTTGGAACTGGTGCTATAATCAGTAATGACAAACTTTAGGGTGTGACCAAGGGAATGGGTGATTGAGGATGTGTAAATAAGACATGTCTATTTCTTATGATTGTGATGACAGTTATTAGTCATAGTAATTATTATGACTATGACTTTATTGCCCCAGCCCTTCCATCCAGAGATAAACTTTGCTAAGTCATAAAAATTTTTTGCTAATTGTCTATTTGGAATCTGGAGCAAAGGTTTCAAATCAATCAAACTGGACTGCAAACTAACACTGTTTACTAGTGTTTCCCACCACTACTTCTAATAGCTCTTTGCCCACTGGCATAGAAAACAGATTATAACCAAAATCTGCAGGCCTGATCCCTTTGTTATCCTTGGCCAACACTAAAGGCTGACATTCAGTCAGAGTGTACAGGTATGATGACACAGATTGTTACAGTAACTAAATAATTCTGTATATTTTGATAAATAACTGCTATCTCAAGGCTCCTCCATGCCCACTGGCTTAGCTAACTGAGCCCTTCCTGTGCGACCACTCTGAATCTCCCCAAGCTACAAGCGAGGGTTAAACTCTAGCCCAAAGAGAGTTTCCGAGACCCAGTTCCAACATTCTTGCTGTGTGCTTTCCAGTCTGATTGGCAGGATCAACTCCACTGACATCCAGATTAGAAGATTCACATCCTATCTACATCCTCATCACTCACCTCCCTGTAGTGCTATGCTTCTTTTGACCAACCAATTTCTTCCATTCTTGTTTAACTTACTGCCAAATCTTTCCTGCTATGCTTTCAATTTTATCGAGGACATTGAGAGCATCAGACATGTATTTCCTCTGTTATCTCCTACTAATTTGTGCCATTAGCTACCACATTTAGCAAGTTTGCTTCTATTTTACAGTCTTCTATTTGAAATGAGTTTCTCTACCTGAAATTTGGATCCTATCTCTTCCTAAATTTTTAGGAACCTTGTTAAATCAATGGTTTTCTTTCTACCAGTTTGGACTCCCCAGCAATACACGTTCTCAGTTCTGCCTTATTAAAATAAAAGGCCTTCTCTTTACCACACAGTCCTCACTAGCCTAGATTGTGCCTTGTCTCTATAGCCAAGATTTTTGAAAATGAATCCCTTTTCACTGAAGAACTGGCTTTCCTACTTGCCAATTCCACTTCAATCCACTGAAATCTACCTTCTGCTTCTGTCACCCAATTGAAACTGTCCTCATAATGGTTACCAATAAGACCTTACTTGCCAAATTCAACATTTACTTTCAGTCCTTACTTTATTTGAACTTTCAGTAGCAACTAACACTATTGACTGCTTCCTCTTTCACATAACTCTGTCCTTCTTTGTTTTGGGGTCTTTAGTCTTACCAGTTGATCTTCATATACTTAAGCCAATACTCTTTAGTCTCCTCTAGTTTTGTCCAAGACCTAACTGTTGGCATTCTCCATTATTCTGTCTTCATCTTTCTGCTCTTCTCATACTATGTATTGACTCTGTGTGGCTTAATCTAAATTTTTGTCCACTAAATACCTCCCAGGTGCTATAACTTTCAAATATGTATCTTCCCTCTTTTTTGTTCTACTTGATAGCAATTCTTTACCTTCTGCCTTCTATTTTTTTTTTTTAGTATATTTTTTAAAAATTTCAACTGTCTCTTGGGTATCTACTATTATTACACCTTCCACTGCCACCTTAATTTATATTTACGTAAGCTGAATGGTTTATTCTCTCTCAGAAATTCTCATGCTCTGCAGTTCTTTCTTCTCCTTCAATAAAAGGCACCATTTTCTTCCCAACCTCCGAAACAAGAATCCTAGGACTTATACTTTATTTCTATATCTTACTCATTCCCCTCCAGCCCACAGTATTCACTCAATAACCAAGAATTATAGCTTCTATGTTCCAATGTCTGATATCTATATTATCTAGGATACTTATAGTTCATCTCCTTGTCTTCTGTAAGCTACTTCACCCTGCCCTATCCCATTTCATAATCTACATTATTTCCAGGTGACTCGCTGACAGGAAAATTATGCCATGACTTCCAATAGATTTCAGGATTGAGGTCCTTTGCAATCTGGCCTTTGCTGACCTCTCCATCATTGTAACCACATTCTCTCTCCCGAGTGCTTTACCACACACCCAGGAGTTCCTGACTCATACTTGGAATTTCCTTGTAAGTCCGTAATTTATCCTACTTTTGTCCAGCCTCTCCCATGGAACTACACTTAACCACTTCAGTCTTCAATGAATGCTTAATAGCACTAATTCTCTGCACAACACTTTTGGAACTTAATCATCTTTTGTCATTTTTCATTTTAAAAAGTGACATATAATTTTCTAGTCTCTTAAAATTGATTATAAGGACCCTGAGAACACTGATTACATATTACAGTGAAGTATTTATTCCCCACAGCACCTAATGTAGTTTTAGAAGGTACTTAAAAGTATTTGTTGAAAAAAATGCAAAAATAATTGAATAAATGAAAACTCTGTCTTTGAAACAAAACTCTACTTTTAGGATTTTTTTTAGTGATTGTTTTCTTCTGGTGACCTAGTTTAAAAATCTGAATTCTAGCTCAGCAGAAGAGCATTTTAAAAGTCTTATGTGATTCCATGATTTTTCACCACAAATAGCACTGAGATTAAGTCCTTTCATAAGATTTGAAGAACTAGAGAGCAGGAGAGTTGGAGGCCCATATTCACTTCAATGGTTTGGTATTTCTGGGGTATTATTTCATCACTATCAGAGAATATGACTAAATTAATTTATCCATAAAATATTCCTTAATACTAATAGTAAACTAGACATGTGGGACGTGCTAGAGATTACAAGAGTGAGCAAAATCAGATGCAGTCCATCCTCCAATAAAATGTACAATCTTGTGGGGAAGACAAATTTAATATTTAAATAAATCACACAAACAAATATAAATTATATGTATTTTAAGCACCATGATGGAAAGGAATATGGTGCTATAAACACTTATGAAAGAAGATGTGACCTAGTCATGATGGTTGTAGAGGAAATGGTGCTTGAAGAGAGACCCAAGTAGTCTCTTTGAATCTCAGTTTCTTCATCTCTAGAGTGCAAATAAAACTTTCCTTTAATCCCATACAGGAGTGCTATAGAGTCTGGAAAACATAATATAGTCATGTACTGCATAAGGATGTTTCCATCAGCAATGGACCTCATATATGGCAGTGGTCCTATAGGATTATAATACCATATTCTTACTACATATTTTCTATCTTTAAGTATGTTTAGATACACAATACCATTGCGTTACAATTTCCTACAGTATTCAGTACAGTGACTTGTTATACAGGTTTGTAGTCTAGGAGCAATAGACTATACTATAGAGCCTAGGTGTGTAGTAGGCTACTCCATCCGGGTTTGTCTAAGTCCACTCTGTGATGTTCGCACAATGACAAAGTTGCTGAATGATGCATTTCTCAGAACATAACCCCACCGTAATACTCAACAAGGCATGACTGCATGTATGAAAGGGCATTGAAACTATATAGTATTATTTCCATTGGATTTATGTCCCCTCTATATGTCACATTTTCTTCTCTTTCAACTAAGAGTAGGGTTTTATTGTAATTAAAAGTCACAAAGTCTTAAAAAGTCTTTGATCATTGAAAAAATACTTTTATTTTTCTTTTCTGAAATAAAATAAATATACTGCCTTTGTCTTTCAATTCTTTAGTTCTTTGCCTCACACTTCAAAAGTTTTCTAGAGATGGATTCTGGATCATTACTGAATAGATTTTAGTTGGGCGAATCAATAGATTCAATAAGCTTTGATACATACTATTCCATCTTAGATAATACACGTTTCTGGAAAAGGAGATGGGTATGCTAAGCCTCCAATTGCTGCCACTGGGGCTTCTGGGGTGTCTTGCTCTGTCTCTGTGTAGTCTTCCCTTGTCGTCTCTGTAGCATTGTGGCGTGGCTAGCTGGACTTCTTACATGGCAGCTCAGGGCTCCAAAGTTTCATGCCCCAGAGAGAGACAAAGCGGGAAAGAAAGAAAATCACTTTTTATGACCTAGCCTTGGAAGCCACACAGCATTCTATTTATCAGAATTTGATTGTGTATTTTAATATTGGTAAATACTACGTAAGTGAAATTCTTAATGTAATTTCTCCTTTCACATGATTATTTTTAGAGTTATTCCCAATAGAAGAAATAGCCTTATTTTCTCAATTCTAAATAGGGGCATATTGGAATAAATATGACATCTTCCCATTAATTTGTTACATGCAGTATCTTATAAAGGAATAACAGACTTAATTACATGTAATATTACATTTAACAATTTGTCTTGACTGAAAAGAATACATAAAATTTGATGCTTTAGCTAATCACACCAATAGATTCAGCTCTAAATTATGTCTCACCATTAAATTTATACTAATTGATCAACACTAATGTGCAAATATGGGAAGTAACATTCATAGGGTGTCTGGCAGGTGGGAGAGAGGAGGAGAAGATGGGTAAATCCACACCTAATGGATGTAGTGCATGCTGTCTGGGGGATGGGCACGCTTGTAACTCTGACTCCAGTGGTGCAGAGGCAATTTATGTAACCAAAGCATTTGTACCCTCATAATACTCTGAAGTAATAAAAAAAGAATTGTAGAAGTAATAGAAATTCCAATTTTTAACTTGAAATAATGTTTACATCTCTTGGCCTCCCTTACATCTTAGGTTTGGCCATGTGACTAAGTGTGTGCAACTTCAGGGAAATTTGACCAATGGAAGAAGGCATGCTTATCCCTTGCTCCTAAAGAGTGGTGAAAATATAGCCTTGGTGGATGAGCACATGAACAGCCATCTTGGTTTGTATGGAACCATGTAAAGGTGAATAGGGCAACATGACAGAGTGAGCCAAGGCCCCTGACAGTTGCGGGATTACCATGCTAGAAGTGTCTTGGTTGCTTGGGCTTTTATGTGGGACTGAATTAAACATCTACTTTGCTTAAGCAACTGTTATTTTGGCTTTTTGTGTTATCTTCAGCAAAACCTAATCCTAACCGATAAAGATGTTCTTTGTGTTTTTACTCATGTGGTTCTTTCTTTTTCTCTTCCCTGCTTAGTTTGTCTCTTCTGTCATTATCTTCACCTTATTTTACTCATCTCTATCTTCTTTTGCCTCTGTTTCTTCCTCTCCCTTCCCTTAAATATAAAAAAATAGTAATAAACCTATTTTTTTGGTTGAATCATCCCAAAGCAATCAGAGTTAAAATATACAGACTTTATGTTTCTTGTTCTTACTTTTTAAAGCCAGGAAATATAACAGTTTATATTTATTTTTCTTAAGAACAAACATAAAAACACCTCATCCCATGATTTCTTTTTCTTGGCTATGATACTCCACTGAAGGTTTTTACCCTCCAGTGAGTCAGAGTTTCATGATTGACCAATGTTTCCCCATCCTGGTTAAGGTCACACAAAGATTACATCTATGCCTTTAAAAGTTTCAACAAATCAATGTTTTCTTAAGTTTATGATTTAAAATTCTCTGCCTCAAGGGTCTGTTCTAGAGTGGAGAGCTCTTAAATGTGACTCATGGCTTAGAAGTAGAAAGTCTATTAAAAACAAACATAAAACTCTCCACAGCTGGGAGTTGCCCTTTCATTTTTAGAAATTCACTCTTGTTTCTATAAATGTAACAGAGACTTAACCTCTGATTACTGGTCATATCTCATAGGTTTTCACTAAAAAGAAGCTGGCAGAAAATACATTCCTTATAATTTCAGCTACATTAAATTGTCATTTTAAGGTATTCAAAATGCATAAACAGAATGTAATAAACCAGAGTACTTAACATCCACCCCCACTGAACACTTACCCATTATCCTAGAACTAGCCCAGATTCATGTTCTGCATCTTTATTAAAAATCATCTTTAACCACACAGTCAGGTGATACACTAAACATTGTTGTACAGGGACCTCTTTATAGAACAGGATTTTATGCTATTTCTCGATTTTCTAAAAATTGTACTATTCTTTATTTCCTCAGTAATTAATTTCATGTAAGTTCTTGTTTAGCATTTTTTGAAGATGTGAATGAAACTCTTGATCTTTTGGGAAAAGATTAAAAACACTTTGTGCTGCATCCTTCTGAGCTTACTGTAAAATGGTTATGGATTTTAGTTTATAATGACTGGCTATAATTGAGAAATCTGTTTAATTGGATAAAAATATGACTTCATTTTATAAAACAACTATAGATTCTTCCTTCTTTTATATATATATATATATATATATTACTAATATATATAATATACAGTTTAAACATATAACTAAAAAAAACCCCAACTGTATGCTGTTCTGAAAGCTAAATAAAGTATAATACACTATACAATACAGGGTAAGCTCTTTGAAGGCTTATCCTTATCTCCAGTGTCTGCATGATGCCTAGGATATTTGGACATGTCAGATACCTCTACCTCAAATATTTGCTGTAGGAAAAGCATAGGGGAACATAATTAGTAAATATTAAAAACCCTATATAAATTTATTTTCTTTGGGCTTCCTTTATAATATTATTGTGCCTCCTTTCCCCTAACTTCTGACTCCATGGATTTTGTTTATTTATCCCAAAGACAATGGTGGCAGTAATGGGAAAATTAGAATTATGGGTTCATGGTATTTTCCCTGCTCAAATGAGTAAGAAATGAAATGCAAAAAGATGAAAACAAAAACACAACAAAAACAATAAAAAATATTAATAACTCCCCCATGAGATAAAGTTGTTATAAGATTGCAATTTAGTTATCAGGCACATCCTCCATTGAATCAACAAAATTAGCATAACTGACAGTTGGGTGATGTGGAATTTTCATCTCCTGAAAATAGGTACTGATAGGGCACATATTTCTTTATATTTTTCCTTTGGCTTGCTCCTAGGAGTGAAGGGGTAGAAAGAGGAATAGACACAGAGAAGTATGGGATTTTTTCCTGAATTTTCTTCTTCCCATGACCTTAAAAATTATGTATTTGCCATTGATTCTAGAATATGTACCTTTACTTCGGATCTGAGCCTGAGGCTTATTTATCCCACTATTTGACATCTCTTAGATATCTTACAGGAATGTCAAAAACTGTATGCCCCAAATAAAACCTATCACTTTTTCTATTTTATTCCCACAATTCTCTCATTTTTACTAATCAGATTAACACAATCCATCCAGATATTCATGCCAAAAATCTGAGAATCATTCTGAGACCTTCTACTCTCTTACATCAATTCTTTCCCAATGACATATCAATTCTACCTTCAAAATACATCCAGGATCTGACCTCCCTCTCACTACCTTTGCAGATACCACTTTAGTCCAAGCCATCATTCTCTATTACTTGGACTACTGCAATAGTCTCCTATCTGTGCCTTCTCTTGCTCACCTTTCCTGTATCAATACACACAATTTATTCTATACGTGGAAGCCAAAGTCCTATTTTAAAAATGCAAATCTAGATTATGCAATGCCCTGTTTAAACCCTCCCTGTGTCCTGGTCTTCAACTTAATCTTCTACTTCTTTTAGTCTTGCTCATTATACTTCCTCCACCCTCATCTTTTATTCAAATGCATCGAGTTCTTTCCTACCTTGAGACCTCTGTTATTGTGGTTTTCTCTGGAATATTCTCCGCTGCTCACCTCTTCACCTGACTGGCTCCTTTTATTCTTTGAATTTTAGTTAACATGTTGTTTCCTCAGAGACAATTCTGCTAATTATCGTGTTGCTTTCTCTCATGGCACACTTTAATTTCCTTGAAAGATATGCAAAGTTTCAGAGCCATGATCACAAGCGCTAAGTAAATTTATTGGTTGACTTCTAAGTTGCTAATTCTAGGATATCCTTATATCTTTTCCTCTTCCTTTCCCTGCTTCCACATAGGTAGGTTGCACCCTCAACTAGCTCATTTCACAATTTCTTTTTCTGTGTTAACCTAAGGGCCAAGATATCTTTGTTAACATATTGTAATTTTATTCTAGTATGTTCTTTCATTAGATATAAAATCTATCCTTGTTACCTAATATTTCTTCTCTAGTTATCTTTTTAAAATGATCCCAACAAAGGCTCTCAGGTATTTTCTCTTCCTAAGAAAACACCTTTGGGGGCCGGCGCGGTGGCTCACGCCTGTAATCCTAACACTGTGGGAGGCCGAGGTGGGCGGATCATTTGAGCTCAGGAGTTCGAGACCAGCCTGAGAAAGAGCGAGACCCCATCTCTACTAAAAATAGAAAGAAATTATATGGACAGCTAAAAATATATATAGAAAAAAAAAATTAGCCGGGCATGGTGGTGCATGCCTGTAGTCCCAGCTACTCGGGAGGCTGAGACAGGAGGATGGCTTGAGCTCAGGAGTTTGAGGTTGCTGTGAGCTAGGCTGATGCCACGGCACTCACTCTAGCCTGGGCAACAGAGTGAGACTCTGTCTCAAAAAAAAAAAAAAAAAAAAAAAGAAAACACCTTTGGGTTCAAGGCAACTAGAAACTTTAGAAGGAAAACTAAAGACACATAATTGAGATTAACGTGGTTTGGTGTAGGGCAAGCAAATCTATTTGTCCACTCTCCACATCATGCAATAAAGGATTTGAGGTAGTCTGCGCTAATAACTAATTTGATACATAAAAAGGAAAAAAATAGAGGAGTAGGAAAGAAAAGATAAATATGCCTACAAGCACCCAAATTTCCTATAGTTGTATTCTAAATTGGGCTCTGAGTTTTCTGGCAGAAAAGATGAAAGCAAAGATCAGATATTTTATGCACTTTTTGTGATCAGAGAAGAAACAACATTCTGTGATTCCTTAAAATAATTAAACCTTTTTCCTGTACCAATTTCACACTGCTGTTTGTTACAATGATCTTCTTGCTGAAAGAGCAACATCAAACAACAAACAACCAAAAACATAAAACCATAACAGCAATAGCACCAAGGAAACCAATGCAGTGGCATTGATTATGTGCAAGGCTAAGGTAATAAGTTTAAAATACATATGCTACTGAAAATGATTCATTTCTCCAGGTTACATACAATGACATACTCAGTTATTGCATCTTGTGGAGGTAAACTTTTGACCAACTCTCAGCAATCCATGATGTGTGCAATGGGAATGCTTAGTAAATGCTGAGCCAAGCTTTCAAAGAACCTGTGCTCCTCCTGAATTGTAAGTATTGCACTTTTGAAAGCTGCTATCTAATAATCTGGTACTTCATTGTGCTTAGTCTGATTCAGTATTGATTAAGTTCTCAGCCTTTCTGAGCTCACCACTCTTCTCTGTCAGTTGAAGATGATTGCCTCCAATTCTGTGCCATTTCCTGGGAAATGTATCCCTTTCAAAATGCTGCCTGAACCAATTTCTTAGCATTTGAAGGCAGAGCAAAGGTATGCTACAATGAAAAAGGGATCATCTACAACACAATTTCTTTGGCTCAAATAAGAATCTGTGGATTTATAGATTTTAGGTGGAGAAAACCAATAAATGAAATTTTCTATAAAAAATTGTATCTGAAGCCATGAAAAAATTCAATTAATGTTATCATTCATGATCAGAAATTACATACATCTCTCTACTCAACATCTTGCCTTCTACGTTGAAATAAGAAAAGGACAAAAACAACTAGATGCATTATTTTTATTCTGGTTGTAGGATCATTGGATTTAAAATGGGTAAATTCACATTTTAGAAGTCAATTTCTCTAAATAGCTATGTGTTCTCAAGCAAATAAATTTTTGCCTGAGAAAAATGTAAGCCTCCATTTCCACAAAAAATAGCTGAAGGGATTGAATTAGATCAGTGATTCTCAGCTTTATCAGGGCCAATATCTACTTTTATTAGTATAACAAATATTTCTAATGCCTTCATTATCTAAAATAAAATTCATGTATAATACAACCTACTACAAATATATTTATCAGTAAAATATGTAAAATGCCCTAACTGTATATAAAGATAAATGAAAAAGAAAGTAATATTTTAAGAAAATTATATATATATTTCAATAGGCAAATGTTGAGTAATGACTCCACAGAAGAACACATTGAAGTAGTTAGATAATTGTACTTTCTTACAATAAATGTTTGGATTGATTAAACAGCAGATGATCAAAACCATTTTATAGAAGAAGTATAGGAACATAAAAGAAGAGAGATAAACATGTTAATTAAAATAAGAAAAATATTGTTAGAGTCAATAAAAACAGGTCATATTTACTTGCATATGGTAGGAAAAAGAGAGAAATAACCTTAATTGAAAACAGGTTAACATGTCAAGACAAATTAGAGATGGAGAAGTGGATACAATGAGGGACCATAAAATAATTGCAAATGAAGCGGGCCCTATTTTTAAGTGTAGTGTCAAATAATTCATTATTTTACGACATGGAAAAGGGTAGCGATAGAAAAAATATGCCCTTCTATGGGTCTCTAACACTTAAAAGGACCTTAGAAACCATAGCCTTTAACATGTGATGGGGAATAGAGGATGGATTGAAAAGTAAACACTAATGAAGAGGTAGAGAAGTTGTGTGATAGATCTCTAAGCACATCAGAAAAAGATTCAAAACCAACTGGCATACACAAAACAAGTCAATGATTTTAATAAATAATTTTTACAATAAGTAGTTTTCACAGTAATAGGATGACAATGGTATAAATATTGTGAAGTAACTAACATTAATGAAATACAGAGAGACCTCTGCTTTTTGTATCACTTTAATAATTTAATAATACTTGGTTCCAAATTTGTTAAAAAGACTTTCAATCTCCTCTGTTACATACTTACACATAAATGCGATAAATGCAGGCAGATAGAGGTGTGTGGTATTGGGGCTGGCATTGTGACTGATGATGACCTTTTATTGGTGGTGTGATGCTCTGAACTGTTAAACAACTTTTGTTAAAGTCTGAACACAACAAAGTTCAAGTCTCTTTTCTAAAGTTATATGGTAGTTGTAGCACTAGAATATTTCGTCGTATTAAAACCATGCAAAAATAGTTCTCTCTGTATAAAATGGAACTAGTTTTCTGGCTCAGATAACTATGAGTATAAACCATTTTTTACCTACATGACTATCTGTCTACAGCTATAGTTTTCAAAGTGGAACAGCATCAGCATCATTTGTGACCTTGTTAGAAATACAAATTATCTGGCTCCATCCCCAGGCCCATTGAATCAGAAAATGTTGGTGAGGACCAGTAATCTGTGCTTTAATAAGCCCTCCAGTGATTGTGATGTAGGCTAAAGTTTGAGAACCACTGATCTTCCAGGGATTCTTGCAAGTCACATAGCAAGTGAGATGTTTTCATTTTGGATAGCTGTCCAACACATTATAGGACATCTAGCATCTCTGACTCCCACTAAATAAATACTAGTTGCATTCTCAATAATTTCAACAACCAAAAAAAATGCATATACAAATTTCTAAAATACTCCCTTAGAAAGTGCTATTACTCCTATTGAGAAACATAGAGTTAGATAATGGCTGAAGTCGCAATCTACGATTCCATTACATTTACGGGGGCAGCAGGAACTTAAGAGTCAATGGAATTTAGAACTGATAAATTCAAAACTCAAAATATTTAGTGAAATTGTAATAGGACATTTGTCTGGAGGCTAGACTTGTGTTCAGACTTTGCCGAGTCTCATCTGTCTGAGAAAATGTTAAAGTGTAACTTAGCAGACAGATGTGGAAGGGTATAAAGTGAAGCTGAAATAAACTGTAGCTTTAAATGTCTCAGGTTATTGCTTCTTCTACTTTAAATTTCTCCTGAAGGCCCTAGCCAATGATTGGTTTACACTATTGGTTAGTCATAACAGAGCAGATCATTAATTTTCATGATAGATTTGCAGGGTGGAGGATGTTAACACTTACTTCTCCGTTAGTGTACATCAGCCCTCTCTAATACAAGAACTTCAGAGGGTTTTTTAGTCAAACTCATTACAAATATTGAAAGATCCACCAAGATTCTGTAAGCACAACGCAGTTCCATTATCAGCAGAATTTTAAACTAGCAACTAGAGATAGGGTTTAAAATAGCTAAAAGTGCTACATATTGAGAATCAGAACTGACTACCAGATTATGCTTATCATTAGAGTAGAGACTTACAATTAGATCTTAAAGTGAAATATTAATGAAATATTAATGAAATTCTAATTTGTATTCTTGATAAACAACAGGAATAAATGGAATTTTGAGTTACAATAATTGGTTGGTAATTTGTCTTTTCACACCATTTTTTCTTCCTTTTGGCTAATTTTCTCCCCTCCAGAAAATTAGCAAAGAAAAAATAATTCAAATGAAATGCAGTGTTATGACTTTTATGCTAATCAAAAAAATTTGCTGATGAGAACACTCTAGTTGTCAGACAAAGTGCTTGTGTGGCAGGTCTCTAAATTGATCAATTTACCTCTTGACAGAATCCAAGAAGGAAAGATATTCTATTTCAAATACATGTTCAGACCCCTTCCACAGTATTTTCTGAAGCTTTCACTTTGTGAACATTTGATAAATTTGTGTGTGACTTCTGAAATCAATGTCAGTTTTCCTTTTCCTTTGTCTCTTTCTTCTTTTTTGGTGTTTATCCATCTTGACAATTCCCATTTAAGGTGTAAAGCTCTTCAGTTAACCAAGAAACTTGTTTTTAGTATGTCATCTAAAATCAGGGCTCTGTCTCTTTTTTTAGAAAAATTATTTTTTAATTTATTATGGGCGCATAATAGTTGTATAAATTTATGTGTTCAACAAACATGGACTGAGTAGCTAATGTATGATAATCTCAATACTAGTGGTTAGTGACACAAAGATAAGACAGAAAGATTAGAAAGAGGTCAATGCCGCAAGTGTTGATTAAATTTAAGTGCAGAGTACAGATGAAGCACAAAGGGGGATGGTTTTGATTCGTTCTGACTGATAATCATGAAACCTTCAGAGAACAGGTGACTTTTGTATGTTGATGAAGAACAAATGTACTGGACCAAGACAATTAATGTATAAATATCCTCAAACTGAAAGGCAGCAGTTCAGGGCTTTACAAAGCATATTATATCTTTCACATTCCATAACATTGACAGGTAGATGTGTCCTGAGTCTTTTTATCACTTTGTAAAAATTTTTTTAAAAAATTCTGACTTTTTGTAACTGACAATAAATAATTCACAATATATTATCATTTACTTGATTATTGCTCTATATTTAAATGTTCGGGGTATTTCCATTTTTTCACTTTTGGCTAGTTTTCTTAAAGTTCTATTTGCAATTATGTCACCTCAGAAAGTGAGGCAAAAAACCAGGTGTTATTCTGTGTAAGGGAAATCATTTATAGAATGTTATGTGTTATCATCACACGTGGGAAAAGAGGTAAAATCATACAGAATATGTGCTGTTAGGGAATATACGATGACTCAGAGTTACTTTCTGAACACCATGCAATTTTATAGCTGGGTAAGGCTATAAGAAATCTAAATATATTTGTTTTTCTACATTTTTACTCCATATACATATTGTTATAATCCTATTGGACTTTGGATATCAAAGGAGGAGTATTAGATGTCATGCCTATAACTAAATTTAATCTGTATTTTAATCTAATATTTCACCTGATGGTAGAGAAACTTAATTTGGGCAATTCTAGGTAAAATCAGTAAACTGAGGTTTATTTTCAGTCACTTTAGTGTTATTATATCAAATTGACACTCCCTCCTTTTCTCTTCATCCTATAATTGCTTTTCAATGTGGGTGGAATTTTGGGGGTACAGAGAGGTTGACATGTGGCATCAGGATATCAGGAGAAGGTAATAAAGAACACATGCCAGCATCCACTGAAATTCAGTGTCCTCACTGGCTGTTAGCCATTATCTTCCCTTCATCTAGTATCTCCTGAGGTCTTCACCTCTACCTGCCTACAGCTGGGTTGTCCACTCTGCCTCTGGGAAACCCCTTTAAGGCCCACAGCTCTCTGTCCCCAGTTAACCTCCTCGTCTCCCTTAGAGACCTAGGGAAGGTGTGGGCCTTCACCTCAAGTCCCAAGCAACCATCTCTATTGTGTCTTTCTCGCAGTGGCATCTGTAACTCCTGTTATGGTCTCCCAGGGTCCCAGATATACTAATAGTGTTGTTATTTTTTAAAGGAAATTGAATAGATCTCTTCTATCATTGGGTCACCAAACATCTTGTGGGGCTTCTGCAACCTTCCCTATTAATGCTAATCTACAGCATATTCGAGGCTTCATCTTGAAGACTTCCTGCAGCATCACCTTTACTGCTGACTGGGGACAGGTTCAGGACTCTGTCTTATAAGGGGACTTCCTAGAGTGTCATCTCCTTGGCTGCTCTTCAACTCATCTTCTACTGACAACCTAGAGAGATTTTCATTGTTAAAAATTTCTTCTTAAGTAAGAGATAATAACTCGACAATCTTTCTCTATTTTTCTGTGTTTATAATATAACCGTAGTTTCTATGTTTGTTTTGTTTCTTTAAATTAAAGACTAGGGATTCATACTGTTTCTGGCTCTTTCCCCTTAAGGGATCTGGAAGTGTCAGTTCCGAAAGCCTAAATAACCAGACAATTCCTTCCTGCTTTTCCCCACTAAGTACAACTACAAACCTAGAAATGATGCAAAAGGCAATGGAAAGAGAACTCTGAAAGGCACAGAGAGGAAGGTGAACTGGTTAGGGAACCCAGGACTAGAGAAAGAACATAGCTACAAGACCTCTTATGATTCCCACCAAACAGAAGATGACAATTCAGGCTTGGTATTTCCAACCCCCAACCTAGCAACAGAGGACGGTCTAGCTAGACTCATTCCTCATCCAAGATTGACTGAGTTCTACAGACAAAACCAGTAAAACAGTCAGTATTCTCAAGGAGTAAATCCACTGAGATCCCTGCTGAAAAAAAAGTAGCCAGGAAAAGTTCTCTCCTTCCCTGCTGAGCCTAAGACTCTCTTCTGCCACCAAGAGATACCCAGCAGCTTAATGGCACTGGTCAGAGAGTTTTTCCACAACAAGCATCCAGGACAGCCAAGTCTCTTCATCCCAGGGCCAAGACTCCCCTTGCCCACTGAGAGAGATGGGGGCAGCTAAAGGACACTGGCCATGGGAACTGTGCCACAAGGGTGGCTGGCCTCTGAGTATCCCTTATCCTTGGGGCCTAAGATTCCATTCCCCAAACCTGGGGTCAACAAGGTGATCTCTCCACCTCAGACAGTACCAGAAGGGACCAATGGGAGCCCCGAAGGCACCAAATCAACCAAGCCAGCCAAGGTCACACTGCAAAGGCTCATGAGAATTACATTGTCATTGGAACCACAGCCCGCAAAAGTAGGCCCGGACCTGTGTGGTAAATTTAAATAGAGTGACTGCCTGCTAAAATAAAAGACTTATATAGGACCCAGAATATCCTAACATAATACAAAAAATATCTGGTGCACAATAAGAAATAACCTGCTTTTTAAAAAATTTGATTTTTCTTCCTCTAACTTTTAATGAGATATTTATTTTATTTTCATTCTTTTTTAACACTGAAAATATTTAGGGCTTCAGGAATACTGCAGTTTTGCTTTGTAATATTCTAGCTTTTACTATTCCTCTGATTATAATTTTCTCTTTTCTCTTCTTTATTAATTCTCATTATTTATTTTTCATTTTAAAGGGATTGGATTTTAAAAAACTATTATTTTTATTTAAATATGATCACAAAGTGTGGTTTATATGATCTATATATAATTCATTAAAATTTTACTGGAGACTTAATATGTGGCCAATTTATACCTACATGATGAGTGCGATGTGCACTGTCTAGGGAATGGACACACTTGAAGCTCAGACTTGGGGGGATGGGGAGGCATGGACAATATATATAACCTGAACTTTTGTACCCCCATAATGAGCTGAAAAAAAATTTCTGTGGGAAATAAAAAAAAAAAATTTCTGTGGGAATTTGGCAATAAGATATAAGGTATCTAATAAGGTACATTCGCTTTTGGAGGCTAGAGTGTTCACTATTCTTCTAAATCAATTTTATCATTTTTTTTCTCTATGCACTTACGTAACCTATATTCCCTTGACTTCCCTGGTTTTTAGGGACTGCCATTTCTTTTAGTAGCCTAGAATGGTTTGAACACATTTAAATTGATGAGCAGAAGTTACTTTTTTTTGTTTGTTTGTTTTGATTCTCATTTTCAACCATCCAGGGGAGGGAAGGGATGAATCCTTTTCTAGGCTTAGATATACCACAGTCCAGCCTATTGTGTGCTGGTCACTTTAGCAAATTCTCTTGTTTCTGACAACTGTTAAATTCTCTATAGATCATCGTTTCTCACTAGTACTTGCTATTTTATGCAATGACAGGTCAAGCTTTTTAAAACAACTTTGGGAAAGTGTGAACATAGACCATCCTCCCTCTCCCAAAGCACAGATACTATAAAACCGAATTATAACATGTAACAAAACAAAATGATGGTTGTATTAGTTTTCTAGGGCAGCCATAATGAATTACCACAAACTTGGTGGCTTAAAACAACAGAAGTTTATTCTCTCATAGTTCTGGAGTCCAGACGTCTGAAAGCAATGTGCTAGCAGGGACGCACTCCCTCTGAAGGCTCTAGGGGAGAGTCCTTCCTTGCTTCTGCCAGCGACTGGCATTCCCTTGTTTGCAGTTGCACCACTCCAATCTCTGCCTCCAGAGATTGCCTCTGCATTTTCTCCTCTGTGTGTCTGTGTGTGTCCTTTTTTGTCTCTAATAAGGAGCCTTCATTGGATTTAGGGCTGCCTGAATCTAGTATGCTTTTGCCTGGATCCTCACCTTATTCATACCCGCAAAGATCCTATTTCCAAATAAGGTTATATACTGAGGTTCTGGGTGGACATGAAGTTTTGGAGGACACTATTCAACTCACTATAGTTGGTATTAATGGAAGAGAATTATAATGCATAGAAGAAAAAGAAAACAGGAAACTAAATATCACAGAGTTCAGTGTCCAAATGTACATATTTATGTACAATGCAAGTAAAATAACTTTCTCTCCAAAATATCTCCAGGCTCAATTAAGGTGTGGATTTAACTTATTAAATGCTTTCAACAAGCATAAAAAACATATCAAAGTAGAGGAACAGGGCATAAATGAAATTACTAGGTCCAGATCTATCTAAACATATGTTCATAATAAGCATGTATTCTGGTTTAGATAATTGGTATTTATATATTTATTTTGTGCCCTTTCATGTTTGCATGCTCCTCTAGGAGCATACCTCATTCATCTTTGTCCAGTATAAAATTTTGTACTGTCTAAGCACATGAAAACCGTGTTTTTGAAATTTGTATTAGCAAGTCCAAAATATACTAGGAACAAGTCAAATCTCTGTTAAAATAGAAAAGGTAGAAATCTGAATGGTTTCAACTGCAATTAGGGATATTTCACCTCACATCAATTTAATCATAAGTGCTTTTATTATTATTTTTCTATTCCTGTTACCAAAAGCAGAGAGGTAGAACAAGCTTTGTGTTTGACTGATAGAAAGACTCAATAATTTCATCAAGGGTTTGTGTTCTTTCTTCTTTCCATTCTGTAATCTACAGAGTGTCTGCATCTTAAGACAGATTCCCTTGTGGTTGGCAGATAACTGCCAGGAGCAATTGATAAAGGCCTCTGAGAAAACTTTCTCAGCCTTCTCTTCTTACAGGTAAAGAAACTATTCCCCAAAGAAATTAATTATTTAGCTCAAAGATAAATTAACTAATTAATTCAAAAATATGTAATGCCAACATGTGTAAGGTGTTATTCTGACTGTTAGGGATGGAATGATGAAATAAATAGATGAAACTTCTTGCCCTGGTAGAGATTACATTTTAGTAGATGCAGCCAGTGCTCTAGATAAATCAAATTTGTGGTGTGTAAAAATTGTTAGTGATGATGTTTTAATAAGCTTGGTGTAAAATAAGTTCTATATAAAATGCACAATAATAATAAGAAAATATTTTAACTGACATCAACATTATTGGGCCTGTGTGAACAAATATTTTACAAAACTTCCTATCAACTGACCTGAAAGTTATCAGTATTCCTTGCTTTAAGCATATTCAAATAAATGATTAACTCAATATTTCACACCAGTTGATACAATAAATTTCTGAGCCATCACAACACAGTGGCAACTTTTCTTCAGAGTAGCAATGAGACAAGCTGCTCAAGTAACTGTTCTGCCCATGATGGTTAATTTGACAATAAAAATAAGCTTACTCGCCAATGTATCATCACCTGACCACCCTAAGTCTTCCACCAAACAAAACTAAACAAAATAAAAGACAAACATGTTTACAGGTAATAGACATGATGAAACAAATGAGCTTAATTGTTGTGTTTTGTTTATTTCATTGCAACATCTATTCACCTATACACATGCATGATTCTCTACGAGGCCCTCATTTTTCTCTTTAATGAAGAAAGCACCATAAAGAAGTAGTAATAAACTAACCATGACTGCTTTAGTTTTTCATGTTGCTGAAAAGATAGTATAATAAATAGAAGAATTGATTTTTGAGTTAGATGGTCCTGTTTTGAAATTGTGGCTCCAGTATTTTGTACTTACATGATTTGGGGAAAGGCATTCAGGTTTCCAGAATTTCAATGTCCTGAATTAGAAAGTAGAAATTGGTTTGAATGAAGGTGAAATGTAATTAATATATAGGTAAAGCAAAAAGCTCAAAGCTTGGGACATTGAAGGCATTCAATAAATCTTTGCCTACCTAAAATTCTAATATAATGAATATAAAGAACTCATTATCCAGACATTGATTTAGCCTAAGATCAATTGTGATAATTCACTATTCAATTGTTAGCTTTTAAAGAACATCATCTGAAAACATGAATTCAAAATAGGGGAGTATCTCTGTTCACTCACTTGTAAAGGGACAGTGCAGTGGTAGAGTGGAAAAGCCAGTGGGATAGGAAATAAGAGACAATTTCTAGTCTCAGCAAAGCCACTTTCCATTTGCTGGGATTAAGCAAGTCAGCTATATTTTTAATGTGACCTCGTGTATGTCCCCTGCTTTCCTGCCTAGGTTTGCCTCATGTCACCTTTCCCTTGGTTTACCTTCAAACCAGTTCACTAGTCTCCCATTCATTGTTGGAAAGGGTTAAGTTCTTTCCCACCTAAAGCCTTCCTAAAGGGATGCCCAGCCTGCTCTTCCATCTGCTTTTTGCCTGACTAACTCCCAATCATCCTTGTGGTTTCAGCTTCAATGTCCCTTCCTCAGAGAAGGCTTTCCTCACCTTCCAACCTAAATTAAACCATACTGCTATAATCTCTGATAGCACCCTTTTCTTCATAGAATTTGTCATAGTTAATCATATAACATATTTAAGACCTATCTCCTTTATTAGATTTAAGACTCATGAGGGCAGAATCAACATCCATTTTATTATAGCTACATCCCTGGTGCCTTTCTTGTCCAACACTCAATAAAATTATCAATAAAAATTGACAAATTTGTTAAACTCTCAAGGTCTTGATTTCCTTCTCTGTAAATAATAGATAATAATCACAGGGTTTGTTACAATCAATGAGTTAATATATATTTTACAAATAGCAATCCAATATAAGTTATTACTTAAATCTGATTTTTATTACTAATAAACATAAAATTATAGTAATACTTTAAAAATATCCTGGACAATGTGCAATTCAAAACTTTGGATTGGAGGTGGGCCTGCCAAAATATGTGAATTTCCTGTGGGAATGTTACCCATCATCCAGTTGTGGTCCTGACTGAGAATGTTGCTGTTGGAAGAAGTGGTTTGCAATGACACACATGGTTGAACTGTGATGGGTAAACTTATGTGTGGCAGGAACTAAGATTATCTGCCTCCAGGAAATAGATGGCACCACAATTCAACAAGGCAAACTCTTAGACTGTTTAGGAAAGAAATGAATTCAGGAGATTAGAAAGTCAGACCATTTACTTTTGAGGGGAAATTATTGGCAGAGTTTTCAGCAATTTGGCTTGTCATCCCCAACATCTGTTGCCTTTGCTGTTATACCACTTAGCTTCTGATGACAAATTGAACAAGATCAGTGTTAGTGCATGATAACTAATAAGCATCTTCATGGGTAAAATCCGTTAGCATCAAATGCAGGGCAGTGGCATCACAGTATGTAGTTCCTGGTAGTAGCCTCTCTATTTTTATCATTCTTACACAATTCTTCCACTCTCCAAGCATTCCCAGTTTTATATATAATCATAATATCCTACTATAGAAGTGGCCCTAAAAGAAACACATGTGTGATGTAATTACAGGAATGTCTGATACATGTTTTCTGATGTAGAATTATCTATCACAGTCATATCTGTAATAAAACTGAAAAAAAACCCTACATTGAAAAGAATACAAAATGACTTGGCTCTGCCTTCTGTTTGGCCCATCTGCTTTTATTTTTTTTTTCCCTACTGGCAAAATGTTAGATAATATTTCAATTTAGCATCTCATAGGCAGTTATACAAATGAAAGGATAAACTATATTAATGTTATATTTATTTTTTTAACTCTGTATATTGTTTTGTCTTTACCCCTCGGTTAACAGCAAGGTTAAGAAGATCATCATCCTTTATTTGATACACTTCCTCCATTCCTTAGTAAAAACCATTTTACATGTCTACCTTTCCTTTGCATGATGTAGGGGATAAATCAGAGTTCTGTTCTATGGACAAAAAAAATTGACATACAGTAGTCCTACTTTGTCTATGGGGGATATTTTCCAAGACCCACAGAGGATGCCTGAAACTATGTATAGTTCCTAACCCTAAGCAGGCATACCTAGTTTTATTGTGCTTTGAAGATACTGTGTTTTTCTATTATTTTTTACAAATTGAATGTTTATGGCAACCCTGCTTCGAACAAGTCTGTTGATTTCATTTTCTCAACAGCATGTACTCACTTCATGTTTGTGTTAGACTTTGGTAATTTTTACAATATTTCAAACTTCTTCATTATTAATCTGCTATAGTGATATGTTATCAGTGATTTTTATGTTCCTAGTGTAATTGTTTTGGAGCACCACGAACAATGCCCACATAAGATGGTGAACTTAATTGACGAAAATCATGTGTGTTCTGACTGCTTCACTGATCAGCCATTCATTCCCCGTCTCTTTCCCTCTCCTTGGCCTCTCTATTCTGAGATACAATATTGAAATTAGATGAATTAATAACCCTATGATGGCTTCTAAGTGTTCAAATGAAAGGAAGAGTTGAAGGTCTCTCACTTTCAAGCAAACGCTAGAAATTATTAAGCTTAATGAGGAAGGTAGGCTGAAACTAGGCATCTAGCACCAAACAGCAAGTTGTAAACGCAAAGGAAAAGTCCTTGAAGGAAATTAACAATGCTACTCCAGTGAACACATGAGTGATAAGAAAGTAAAACACCTTATTGTTGATATGGAGAAAGTTTGACTGGTCTAGATAGATCAAACTAGCCACAACATTCCCTTAAGCCAAGGCCTAATCCAGAACAAGACCTAACTCTGTTTAATTCTGTGAAGTCTGAGAGAGGTGAGGAAGCTGCACAAAAAAAGTTTGAAGCCAACAGAGGTTGATTCACGAAGTTTAAACAAAGAAGCCATCTCTATACATAAAAGCACAAGGTAAAGAAACAAATGCTAGTTATCCAGTAGATGTAGCTCAGATAATTGATAGGAGTGGCTACCTAAACAACAAATTTTCAATGCAGATAAACCATTCTTATATTGGAGGAAGATGCCATCTAGGACTTTCATAGCTAGAGAGGAAAACTCAATGCTTACCTTCAAAGCTTCAAAGGACAGGCTGACTCTCTTGTTAGGGGCTAATGCAGGCTGGTGACTTTAAGTTGAAGCCAATGTTCATTTACCATTTTGAAAATCATAGGGCTGTTGAGAATTATGCTAAATCTACCCTGCCTGTGCTTTATAAATGGAACAAGAAAGCCTGGATGGCATCAAATCTGTTTATAGCATGGTTTACCGAATATTTTAAGCCTACTATTGAGACTTACTGCTCAGAAAAAAAAATTCCTCTCAAAGTATTACTTGAGGCCCATTGATAATGCACCTACTTATCCGAAACCTCTGATGGAGATGTACAAGGAAATGAATGTTGTTTTCATGCCTGCTAACAGAATATCAATTCTGCAGCTCATGTATCAAGTGGTAATTTCAATTTTCAAGTCTTAATATTTAAGAAATACATTTTGTAAGGTGGTATCTGCCATAATAGTTATTACTCTAATGGCTCTGGGCATAGTAAATTAAAAACTTTCTGGAAAGGATTCACCATTCGAGATACCATTAAGAATACTTGTGATTCATGAAAGGAAGTCAAAACATTAACATTAAGAGGAGTTTGGAAGAAGTTAATTTTGTCCTTCATGGATGACTTTGAATGGTTCCAGACTTCAGTGGAGGAAGTAACTGCAGATATGGTAGAAATAGAAAGAGAATTAGATTTAAAGTGGAACCTGAAGATGTGACTGAATTGCTGCGATCTTATGATAAAACTGGATTGGATGAGAAGTTGCTTCTTATGAATGAGCAAAAAAAGTGGTTTCTTGAGGTGGAATCTACTCTTGGTAAAGATATTGCAAACATTGTTGAAATGACAACAATGAATTTAGAATATTTCATAAACCTACTTGATAAAGCAGCAGCAGGGTTTGTTTGATAGGATTGACTCTAATTTTAAAAGAATTTATACTGTGGGTAAAATGCTATCAAACAGCATTGTATGTTACAGAGAAATCCTTTGTGAAAGGAAGAGTCAATCAATGCAGCAAATTTTATTTTTGTCTTAAGAAATTTCCACAGCTACCACAACCTTCAGCAACCACCACCCTGATAATTCAGCAGCCATCAACAAAGAGGCAAGACCCTCCACTTAACAAAAAGATTAGGACTCTCTGGAGGATCAGATGATTGTTAGCATTTTTTAGCAATGAAGTATTTTTTAAATTAAGGCATGTACTTTTTAAAAGACATAATGCTATTGCACACTTGATGGACTAAAGTATAGCATAAACATAACTTTTATATGCACTGGGAAACTGAAAAATCCATGTCACTTGCTTTATTTCCATGGTCTGGAAGCAGACATGCAATATCTCCAAGGTATGCCTATACGTACTATGTTTTTTCCTCTACATACATTCCTATGATAAAGTTTAATTTGTAAATTAGACACAGTAAAAGATGAACAATAAATGATAAAAAATAGAACCTCATTAAAACAATACACTGTAATAAGTTATATGACTATAGTCTCTTATTGTACTGTACTAACCTATTTTTGGTCCTTAGTTGTCCACAGGTAACTGACACTATAGAAAGCAAAACTTCAGATAAAGGGAGACTACTGCTTAGTGTTGTAAAAAGCTTGCAGTTGATTTCAGGTAGGATGATAGGCTCAGAAATCAAACTAGGACATGTGCCAGTCACCGAATTAAACTTTTAAAATAATTAACTCCTATCTGAAACATCTCTTTAGTGAAATGGGTTAATAGTGTCCTGCTAAGAATAGAGTACTGAAAATAAAACCTATATTTTGGCAAGAGTGGAAAAACTTCAGCGCCTCCCCCCCAGCTCATCATGAATTTATTATTTATTCATTCATTAAATCTTTTATTTAACCTGAATGGCCTTGAGCCTCACCAACTTTGTGTAAATATGAGGTTACATGAACTTTAACATTCAGTTTCCCATGACTTTTATCTCTAATTTGCATGGCTGTAAGGTCTCAGCTTGCTTAATGCTTCTGCAGTTGCCACGATTATCTCTGGGAATCCCCAAGAGGAAGTTTATAACTGAATAAGATCCTTCATGTTCCTCTGCTTCAATATTTTGCTGAAGATCTGATGCCCAAAAGCCACTTGAGGGAGAACCTCTGCACTTCCCATGACCTCCAGACTTTCTGTAAGAATGAGACTTTGGTGGGTGCCTTAATCTCCCCTGATACTTGGCCAGAACAGAAATTCTCCACAGGTCACCACCTCAAACCCTCTTATCCCACAGACTGTTGTAAGATTGGATGATTACTTTGTACCTACCTCTGTGAAATTTTGCTATGAAGACTTCTGAATTAGCATTTCTTTCCCTAAGTTTTACAAGATTCCTTTGTATGATGATCCCTTCAGCTTCTTCTAGTTGTTTTTCTATGTCAGATCTAGTTCTTAGACTGGATCAGAAAAGGCATATCTTGTCTTCTATTTCTTCATCTTTCTCTCAAGATATCAGTGCAATTAGAAAAAGAAAAAAATAAAAGAAACTGTTCTTTTTCTCTTTTTATAATCCATACCAAGCAAAATTGAAAATGTATATCAATATTAATAAATTGATTCCCCAGGCTGTCACTGACCCACTATTCTGCAAAGAACCAGACTGAGTCCCAGTTTTGCTCAGAACAAAAAACGTTATTGAACACCTCTATGAGCTAGGCCTGTATTAAGTGCTGGGTCAGAAATTAAAAAAAAAAAAGGCCGGGCGCGGTGGCTCACGCCTGTAATCCTAGCACTCTGGGAGGCCGAGGTGGGCGGATCATTTGAGCTCAGGAGTTCGAGACCAGCCTGAGCAAGAGCGAGACCCCATCTCTACTAAAAATAGAAAGAAATTATATGGACAGCTAAAAATATATATAGAAAAATTTAGCCGGGCATGGTGGTGCATGCCTGTAGTCCCAGCTACTTGGGAGGCTGAGGCAGGAGGATCCTTGAGCTCAAGAGTTTGAGGTTGCTGTGAGCTAGGCTGACGCCACGGCACTCACTCTAGCCTGGGCAACAGAGTGAGACTCTGTCTCAAAAAAAAAAAAAAAAAAAAAAAAAAAAAAACCACTCAGCCCCTGCCTTCAATGAGATCTTGGTTTAAGAAATGATATACAACAATAACCAAGTAATAATAAAAAGTCATAGATATAATAATAAAGAGAACTAGGAGTTGTTATGGACATATATGGGAATGACTAATTTGATAGGGTATGGTGTTTTGAGAAAAGATTTTCAGAGAAATTAGCAGGTGAAATTTGGTTGGTATCTTGGTGGGTGTATGAAAAGGCTGACTTGAATCTCAGGAGGTAGAAAAAGAGATTAAGGTCGCCCAGCAACACAATGAGTAAAGTCAAAGCATTCTCAAGTGCCTACAGAGCTCTTAGGGAAACAGCGAGTTCTGTGTGGCTGGGATGTTAGGTATATGAAAGACAGTTGGAAGGAGGAGTAATTTGGGATAAGATCGTGAAGAGACTTTGATTGCCAAACTAAGGCATGTGAACTTTATCCTGTTAGATGATGAGTGTCCATAGAGGCTTTAAACAAGAGTCCTGACACATAACTGAGTTAAACAAATGAGGAGGCCATTAATCTGAGGTTGTCCCATACAGGTCTTCAGTAAGCAAACTGAAACTTGACTTGAAGGCATTTCTTGTAACTGACTTAAAAACAAAAACAAAATAAAATAAAAAAACTGAATTGACCTTCTGACAATCACAAACAGCCAACCAGGTGATTGGTTATATGACTAGAAACCCTCTACCCAAATAAACGAAATGTCTTGCTGTAGCCAATCAGGTAATTACTTTGTTTTGCTTTTGTGATCAGCCTATAAAACTCACTGCTCGTGCTGCTGGAGTAACCTCTGTTCAGGCTGGTGCTTCCTGACTCACGAGTTGTTCTTTGCTCAAATAAACTCTGTTAAATTAATCTTTCTAAAGTTCTTTTAACAATCGTGGGTTAAGACTTAACACTGAAAGCACTTTGCAAAATGGATTCGAGCAGGAAGAAAATGTTGGCCTGACAGGGAATTTGGATGTCTTTGAAATAATCCAGACAATAGTTAAGAAAGGTCTGAATTAAGGATGTAAATAGGATTAAGAGGAGAAAATTTGGAGATGTTTTAGAGTTTGAATGTGGGCAAGAATAAGAAAGGAGTCACTGTGGTTTTTAACATTTTCAGCATAGTATATTAGGTGAAAGATACTATAATTGATGAATACAGAGGGATAGGTTTTGCTCAGTTTTTAGAACTCTAAATAAACAATTTAGGATCTGTTTGGTAGATAGAACAATGGCCTCTTAAATATGTCTATGTCCTAATCTTTAGAACCTGTGAATTAGTTTGTTATCTTACATGGTAGAAGGGATTTTGCAGATGTGATTAAATTAATGAAGTTGATATGGGGAGATGGTCCTGGATTACCCAGGTGGGCTTAATGTAATCACAAAGGTCCTTATAACAGAGAGGCAAAAGAGTCAAAGGCAGAGAGAGGAGATATGATGAGCACAGGTTAAAGTGATGTTCCCTGAAGATGGAGGCAAGAAATGCAGGCAGCCCCTAGAAACTAAAAAAGGAAAGAAAATGGATTTTTGCCTGAAGCCAGCAAGGCAGCTCTGCACACACCTTGATTTTAGCCCCCAAGACTCATTTCAAACTTCTAACCTCCAAAGCTGTAAGAAAATAAATTTGGCTTATTTTTAAGGCACTGAGTTTGTGGTAATAGAACCTGACGTACCCAGACAATTTCTGTGTATGTTGACAGGGAGAAGGCCAATATTTCTTCCTCAGCAGAACAAAGCTAAAACTCTCTATATGGTTAATATTTTAATTTATATCCCAGATAACTTTAAGAGACAGGAATGTCCCAGGTAGAATAAACAGCCTGTGCACAAACCCACGTTCTAAATGCCCAACAGGAAGCATCTGCCCGGGACCCCCTTGGCTCGCTGTTTGCCAACATCGGGGGCATTCATCGTGCCTGTTTGCCAGCTCTGTCAATCTGATACTGCTGGGAGTGGCTGCCACCTCTGTTTCTGAGTCATTTGACCCTCTGGGCTCCGTCCCCAGTCCCTGTACCTTTCTCTGTAACTCTTGCTCTGATGACTCACTCTGGACCTCCCTCCCTTGCTTGCAATGTCCTACCAATACTGATTTTTGTCATTTAGGAAGCTATGTTAACTTGGTCAATATATGAATATCTGTGTCAGGGTCAGGCACTCATCCATAAAATGGAAATAATAAAGTCAACTCCCTCAGTCAGGATTTTGGGATTGCCATTTGGCTTCCTGAATCACAGCAGTGAGAGGCTCAAGGCATCCCAACCTTGGGGTACCTGCAGCGACTGCCAGCTTCACCTACCCTCCCTCCCAGGGGATACAGTTTACATGGTTTCTTATTGCTCTTTTCCTTTCCCCACAGGGCTGCATGTCTGACTTGAGGATGAGACCATGTTTCTTCTAGATATAGAGGTGGGAGGAAAGGGAGTGAGTGAAGTGAGAGTTTCTGTTAGAAGGTTCTAGCTATAGTTGGTGTTTGAAAGATTCCCTATGGGCAAGTCATATCACAAATGACAACATACAGGGTCTGAAATAGGGGGCATTAGAATTCAAAGCCTACATCATTTCTGGTGTTTCAATTCACTCTAGGTTGTTGCAGCTGCTTTTCGCTCCTGAGCTTGGTAGCAAAGGAATTGAATTTGATAGTGAAGGAATGAATAATTACTCAAAACACATAGTGTTATAGAGAGAAGAAGAGCAGCCAAAGCCTGAAGGAGAAAATGGCCTCCTCAACCAAGTTCCTCCCCGTATTTATTTCCAAGGACACGTGCAAAGGGTCAGGGCTGTTTGCTAATTTCTTTAACAACTTCCATACAGGTCAGCTGAAAACATAGCAAACATAGCAAACTAGCAGCTTTGGGCAGTTGTTTTCACCTGAGCCTTCATTCACCCTGCTCACATTCTTTCCATCCAGCCATCTTTTCTTCTAGGCCCAGCCTCCACAGTAGGTGGGTGCAAATTTTTTTAGATATACCCTTTTTACTTTCTTTTTTACTCTTTCTTCCTATTCCAGCCCCAACCTCTGACTTCAACTTGTGAGTAAGTGGCTGATGTGGTTTGCACAGAGTAGAAGAATTTCTTCTCCCTACTTCAAATTACTGGCATACTGACAACATCCATCCTAAAGAATCGGAACATTTTGATGTTGACATAGACGGAAACTAGCCAAAATAATATTTGTTGAGTACCTGGTATGTGCCAGGCACTGTGCTAGGTATTTTACATATATTCTCATTTAAAATTCATATCCAAGTTAAGATGTTTGGTGTTAATGCCTAGATTATATGGAAAATTAACCAATATTCTGATACGCAATGAGACTTGTCTATTGCTAAGCTGCACACAGCCAGCAAGTGACAGCACTGAGATTAGAATTTAGGTCTATTTAATTCCAAAGTCAATGCTCATTTCTCTGCTTCATACTCTCTGCTTTAGGAACTAATAAGTCCTGGGAATTCTTTTACAAGCTGTCATATGGACCATAGTGCAGAAATCATAGAATCTCAAGTGAGAAGGTCTGGATGTATGCAGACTTTTGTTATGAACTAGCTGTATGACTTTGTAAAAGTTATTTTGTAATTTCTTTGAATCTCATTATTACTGGTAGTATCACACATGTACACATATAATGGTGAATGGAAATAACACTTGACTAAAGATCAGGTGTTTCAAGTTTGGGTTCCAGCTCTGCAATGAAGTAGCTGTTTGGTCTGGGGATTAGCACTTAACCTGTCTAGGCCTTAGTTTTGTTTGTTTGCTTGCTTTTATCTGTAAAATGAGAGGAATATGGAAGGATTATTCCTTTTAGGTCTGAAATTTTATTATGCTAAGGGTTTCAATTTTAATAATAATAGTTCCACCCAGGCAGCTAGGAGGAGTATTCTAACAGTTCACTAATACAAACACAATCTTCTCTGAAAAACGAAATTCTATCCTGGCCAACCTGGGCTCCAGCCAGATATATCCTTTAGCCTGAAATAGAAATTTATTGCTCAACCATCTGTTACAATTAAAAAAAGGTTTGAAAATGTTTTCTATGTGTTTGACTAATCATGTTTTAGGACCTGTGGGTACTTTACAAATTACATGCCTTTCCTTCTTCTTGGCATCATTAAAAATATGGGATCTGTTTCCAAAATTTATCAGCTTGTTCTCTCTTTTATTATTTTCTCTCTTCTTTTTTTTTTTCAAAGAAACTTGTTCAGAGTTCCAAATGGAACAGAGTAAGCAAATATGCTTCAAGATGAAGTTAGCCTGTAAAGCAAATGAATTGTTTCTGGTTAGTGAGTGGTTTGGAAACAGCTGAATGTTTGAATTTGCAACCTAAGTATTTGTAATTTGCATTCATTGGACAATGACTTAGCTGGTATCAGCCATGAGGAGTTAAGCCATTAGGATCCAGCTACTGAGAGGAGTCTCTAGTTTCACTCCAAAGAAAATAATGATCCAATATAATTAAAAATAACTCACCCATGTGGCCAGTACTCAGTAAGAAAATACTGCAAGGGGAAGCTCTGGAATCTTCATCTCATTCTACTTTTTCACATACTCTCAGCTCTATCTCTTATTTTGCCTCTGTGTTTCATCACACTTGACTCAGAAAGGGAAGAGGTAGGCTTTTGCAATGTAGTTCCCCCCCCACCCCCGCAAAAAAAAAATTTAGTTTCCTTTTAAGTCTAAGAATCTTCCAGTTGTGTTCAACTAGTTCATAGGAAGAAAAATATTTGTTAAGTAGGCTAGTTTCTATGCAATTTTTCTTTTTCAAAGCATTCAGCAAAAGCCAGCTACTATTTTTTGAAAGTACTGTAATTCTACTTATTCTGAAAGTACTTTTTTTGAAAGTACTATTTTGAAAGTACTATTTTAAAAGTACTGTTTTTGAGAGCACTTTTTTTGAAAGTATTCTTTGAGCTTAAACACCATATTGAGAACTCTTCTGTGCTCAACCACCAGATTTCTGCATGGAGAGGAAACACATGCTTTCTTTGCCCAGGTTTTTACAACATTTTTAAGTAATCTGGTGTTTGGGTAATAAAACTAATCACTCTTGTAGCATCAACCAGAATGTATTTCAGTTCATCTCCACCTCCCTGCAAAGAAAGCAGTGTGTCGAGACAGTGTTAGGACTTTTTTTTAACAATTAGATAAACCCCTCTCATGGAACCAGTCATTGATGGAGCACCATCAGGACAGATGCTCATGCAGTTTCTACAAGATATACCTTTATTTTTTCCCAAGTATGAAGACAAAACATTAAATATATCTTGACCTCTGTTGCTTTGAGAAACTTATGCAGCAGTAAACTTTTTCCTGAATTTCTCTGTCATTTACAGATTTTACAAATGCAATAGCATGACATTTATTGCTAAAATCTGTTTTCCAATCAACCTGGATAGAGAAGCTCTTGTTTTTCAGTTCATTATACAAAACCACTTCAATATTATATGACATATCATCGCTACATTAACTTACTATATATTTTCAAGAGTGGAATCCTTTCAACTCCTCCTACTGCATCTTGTTTTATTCACTATATGCTGTTTTTTGTTTGTTTGTTTGTTTTTTAGTTTTTTTTTTTTTTTTATTTTCTCTCCACTGTGAAACTTCTTTCTTTTAGGTAAAGTTTTGTTATTCACTAACTCAATTTTGAGACTTTCATCTAACTGACTTGACAAAATCTTCACTCTGTTTTAATCAATTGCTGTTTAAAATAATCAACACTTTTCTTTGTCAAATATATGTGATTTGTAGTTAAGTGTCTTCTCAGGATTTCTGGAGGCTTTGCAACGTTTTCACTTGTCTACCACAGACAAGATGGAATGGACCAATACAACCTGTATTACCACCCCATGTAAAACTCATGAATAAATGGCTTTCCTTGTAAACACAGAAATTTTGTCTCCCTTGAGGTACTAATGCAAAGAAATAACTGAGAAGATTGTAATTCTTCATCATCAGCTTTACAAGAATTATTCATAGATCTAAGTCTAAAATCTTTCTCTTTCATGGCACGTCCTGTCTTCAAAAATCGCCACATTGGACCATCAGAATTGCTTGTGAAATACAAATGCTAATAAAATATAAAACAAAAGGGTATAATAAATAACTAAATGAGAACTTTGCAAAATAAAACTTCATAATCATAATGCACTTTACTTTAACCCACACAATTCACATTTTGCAATATTGATAACAACAAAGTGGCAATAAAATACCTGAGTTACCGCAGATAAAAATACCTTTTTAAATGAAAAATTCTCTTTTATTGTTTGTTATATCAGGGGAGTTGTTCTCTCACAGGAAGTCAGTAGAAGGCAGCTATAGTCAAGAACGTAGGAAGAGATTAAAAGACTCAGGAAAGTGTTCACCAAACTGCACTGTCATCATAAAGTCTTTCTACCTAAATTCTCCTTTCTTCCCTTCCCCTTTAACAGATAACAGATCAGCATTCCAGTCTTTTCCCGATTATTACTGTTCTTTCTTTCCTTTACCTTTGATAGGCATTTCCCCCAAAAATCTCTTTTACTTCCAACCCCATCCTGGCACCTGCAAGAGGAGGACCTAAGGAACACAGCTTCAAGGATGGCTGAGGAAGGTATTTTGGGAGAGGCTGATGTCATCAACTTGTTATCCTCTCCTTGACAATGTGATTCTATGCTCATCAACTATCACTGGGCTCCTCTATCTTGTATCAAAAACTGACAAGGTACTCAATCAATTGAACACAGTCCTCTGCACACTGCTATTTAGGGCTAAAAGAAATCTAATGAAATCACAAAACAAGGCTGCTTGGTGACTGTCTACCACTGCAAATGCTAGCATTCCAAAGAGCACAAAGTTCCAAATATCACATTTAATTTCTTTTCTCATTCACAATCTTTCGAGGAAACCCTCATGACATCTTGTGTAACCCTAGGTTTCTAGAGAACCCTGCTTGAGAAACTCTGTTCTAGAAGTTTCTTCTTTATCCTCCCAATTATGTTCTCCTTTATTAGTCCTATGAATCTCTCTTCTGTATAAGTTGCCACTTTTCCTTCCCTTCTTCTGTCTCTCCAGCCTAACTGTAAGTAGTTTCTGAGAGGGGGTAAAAAACACATTTTAAAGTAAGTCTATGAGATTTGAATCTTTATTTCTGTTTTAAAGTGGGGTGGAGGAGAATAAATGATACCCAGTGTTCTTTCAAGAGAGAAGAAAAAAAAAAAAACTCTACAAAATTAACACTACGGGATATAACCCTGTCCCATGTCTTTTTAATAATGAACTTTGGGGACCTAGGAACACTACTATAGCCCTAAACTAAAACATTAAATTTTAAAGTAAACTTTTCCTTATAACCCTGACAAACTCCACCAACTCCCTCTCCCTCCCCTATATTCATGTAACTCTCACAGTTTTTATGTATATTCCCTTTCATTGGCTTATTTTTTTCCTGACAGGTATTATTTGATCTACAGAAAAAAGAACCAGGGCTATTTATTTGGTTGATTTCTCCATAGTCCCTAATTCCTAGTTTAATTTGCTAATTTAATGTAAATTATGGTTCTAGTTTGTAGAGTTTTCCATTTGTTTCACACTGATTGGCCATTTTAAACATTTTTTTTCTTGCTGTAAGTTATCAAACGTCTCTGTCAGTGGGTTGAGAGAAAGCAAAAAGCACATCCTGGCAAGCAAATGGGTGGATATTTGATGACAGCACTAGATTCCAGAGGAGAAGAGATCTTATAGTTAGGTTAGAAGATTGTCAGTTCACAATTGTTTTTAATAAGCCTACATGTTTCTCAAGTACTCCAACATATATTTATGTCAGAATCATGACCATGAAGATCTGAGTATCAAAGACCTGAGGTGGAGACTATTAAGGAAGTTTCCTATTATTTTTGTATCTATTTATCTAGTGTACCACAGAATTATAGTAAGTGTTTTACAAAACATATTTCCAATTAAATGTAATGATCCCTTTCAAGTGACAGTTAAATAATTTTTATTCATTTTTGGTGGAAATATATCAAAACAAAATTACACATTTCACTGAATTTCTAAAATGTTCACACTTGAATTTTAAAACTTTTTTGTAAGATGATTTGGGGGTTGTTGTCAACCATGGAAAAGTCCTATTACCATACATTATGTTTATGGCACTAATGTCTTTACAACCAAAGAGGGAGGCAGCTCTCACCTCAAATATATGTTTTATTTACAAACAGAGCTTCTGCTCTGTTTCTGACTTTTGTCATGACCTGGTGCGCTAGGATAAACAACATGAAAGAAACTTCAAAACCTACCTTTTCCTTTTCTCCTGAGGTCAAATCCTGAGGTAGGCAAAAGTGGAAAGCCTTCTTCTCCTTGAACCTCAACATTGTTTGAACTTCCTCTTTTCTAGGGTGGAGATTCCCTACAGAAATCTCAATCCCTAGGAAACTGAGATTTTCCTAAGGAAATTTCAGTCCCTCATGTAAACACGATTTTAGACTCAATCTTTTAGTCCTACAAGAAGTTAGGAACTTGTCTGAACTGCAGGTTGAAATAACTAGGCTATACATGAGATTCTTGACATAAATGCATACATAAAGAGCTTCAAGCAATCAAGGTTTTGCTTACATTCTTTTTCTTCCATACTATATATATACTGTACACATATGGAGTTTTCAATATAGAGTCATAACTGAATTCCTCGGGCAGTTGAGGAAGGATATCTGGTTGGGTTCGAGAACGGCTGCAAGGAAAGTCATGTAAATTGTGAGAACCCTATAGATGTATTTCTAACATATTTAGTCTTTCTGAACAGTTGGAAATTGCTCTTGTATGGGCATTTGAAGGATGCTCTGTTGCAAATCACTCAGTTGAAGATACCACAGTTTTACATTCAGTAGACCTGGGGTCTTTTCCTGATTCTACTGCTCATTAGCTTTATGATCATGACTAGTCATTTCACATTTATTATCTTCAAGTATTTTGCCTGTCAAAGGAGATGTTAATGTTCAACAACTGAGTTTTGTTGAAGATTATGTGATATAATGTAGGCAAGACTTTGACTATTGTAAATTGCTATAAAATACAAAAATTTATAGAAGAGGAAGCAGCAGGGAACACACATGGTCACTTTTTCTAACCATCTTTCTAGAACCTTTCTAAGGGACATGAAATTGCTAAACTGGTCAAAACCTGAGACATTCACTGGGACTCATTTTACTGGGGTGTCAGATTACTATAATATATGTAAAATGTAGGGTTTCAACTTCCATTTCCTCTCTCCTACTTCCTAAATGTATTTGGTAAGGTACCTGGAAAGGCTTACTTCATCAGGCCAGCTGTCATCTGGCTCTTTCTCTGTGCTCTGTCAGCAACTAAAGGAGGTCAATGGGTCCCATCCTCATCCATCATCATGGCCATTTCAAATCCAGAGAAATGAATCAATAAGAGTTCTATATGTTCTTCGAGTACTAACACTTTCACATCAGCAGAGCTTGTACTAGAGAATCCCTGCATTTGGAAGAATAAAAAATTACCTAGTGGTTAATAAAGTTTATTTTTGGTAACCTATTATGTTATTGTTACTTTTATATTTAGTCCTTTTGGCAGACAGCAAGAATGAATGTTAGTGTTCCAGCACCAAAGCCACATACCAAACTTCTAACACTAGGCAGGGAAGAAAAAAATCTATTGCTCATGTGCTCCCACAGATCAGCTTCAGGTAAGGGAGGTAAATGCCTAAATGAATAGTTATATCACTAAAATAGGATGTGCAAACTGTATTTTGCTGCAACCAGGTCTAGGAAGCTCAGGAAAGATTCCAGAAGGGTGTGTGCCTGAGTTGAGTCTCAAAGGATAAGCAAGAATTAGCTAGGAGGGAGATCATTAGAAGTTGTTTTAAGCAGAAGAGGCAGCATGAGTAAATGCATAGGTTTGTATAATCAGAAAATTGCTAGTAGCTTGAAATTGTTGGAGCATGCAGTACAAGGTAGGGAGCAATGAAAGATGCAGCTGGAGCACAGAGCAGAGGATCCATAATGAAGGGTTTATGCCATGTTAGGAACTTGAACTTCATCCTGTAGTCAAAGGGGACTGTTGAAGGGTTTTAATCAGATACTGTGCGTAATCACACTTTACTTTTTGAAAACAAATTTTGGCAGCAGTGCACTTGATAAATTGGAGAAGAATGTGACTGGAAACCATTTAGGAGGTTTTTGCAGTAATAATTTAGGTCAGAAATAGAATTTGAGTAGCTAGCATTTTATATATATATATATATATATATATATATATAACATATATACATATATTACATATATAATTTATATACAATTTTTAAGCAGAGGCTCATTTTCTCCCATTTTACATATGTACTATGTGTACATGGAGTTGTTTTCAAAAGAGAGGCATATCTAAGTTCCTTGGGTAGCTGGATCAGGATCTCTGGGTGGGCTCAAGAGTTGCTGCAGAAGTGGGGCACAGTGGCTTACTTTTGTAATTCCAGCACTTTGGAAGGCCGAGGGGGGAGGATGGCTTGAGACCAGGAATTGGAGACCTGCATGGGCAACATAGCGAGACCTTGTCTCTACAGGGGAAATAAAAAAAATGAATGGCTGCAGGGACAGCCATACAAATTTTGGGAGCACTGCAGAAGTATTTCTAACATATTTAGTCATTCTGTCGCCCAATTGAGAATCAATTATGCATGGGCACTTGAAGTGTGCTTGGTTGCAAATTACTAGGTTAAAAATATAGCATTTTATAGCAAAATTCTATCTCACTATTATTGACATCTTGGAATAGGATGAGTTTTTTCTCTGCGATGATAAATAATGGTTTACTTTTTTTCTATTAGAGAAAATGAATTGAAATCTTCAGGACAATGCAAGCATGATCTCTGTTCACACGTTTCTCTGAAGTGAATTCTTCAATTAAATGATTAATAATTTCAATTGCTAGTCATCCAAGACACATCATGCTTGACTACACTTTTAGTATGATATAATCATTACTTATGACTAGGGCTTTCTCCTTCACCAAATAAAATTTATGATGTTTACTTGGCTGTACTCTAGCATGTAGGTAAAGTCACAGAATATGCCAAGGTAAGTGAGAAAGTCAAGTAGCTACTGTCTTCAAAGTGTCCCTCTGCAAGACTCTGATATTTGTTGAGGTGTAACATAAATTTTACGTTCTGCTTATAAGTGATAACTTCAAGCTGCCGTGGTGCTTTTCTATGTGTGACTGTATTATATTACCTAAAAAATATTTGAATGGAATTGTACAAAGGAAAACACAGTGTCACATCTTCAGAACAGGTGGATATTAAACACCAATTCTGGAAATGATTTAATAGAGAGATGTGATGCTAGTCTGATCTGGAATGAACTCCTAGCTCCACTACTTCTTGGCAATGTGACCTAGGGCAAATGTGGAATCTAAGGACCTTGGTCTCCTCCTACTGTGGTAATAGTAGGAGGGTAATAAAATCTAACTCACAGCATTATTTTCATAATTAAATGAGATAAAGTATTTAAAGTACCTAGCTTGGCAAATAGTAGGCATTCTATAATTATTTTTTTCTTTTTGTTATTGGCTGTCACTTTCTGATAATTTTTGTTCCTCTTCATCACTGGCTGCCTTCTCAATTTTCTTTGTCATCTCTTTCTTGCTAATTGTTGGAGTATTACAAAAGTGTGAACTGGGACATCCTTTGTTTTCTGTCTATAGTGCTAGGCAGCCTTATTCGGTTCCAAGAACATCCTCAGAAATCTCTATTGCCAGCCATGACTTGCTCCAGTAATGCTGGATTTGGATATCTAATTTTCTACTTGAATACCTAGTAGGCATTTTATTTATTAAATAAATTCTTATTGGGTACCTACTGTAATTGTATTAATAGATGCTGAAGATATATCAGTAAGAGAAATGGACAGAATTCCCTCTCTATATGTTTATGTTCTATAAATGGGTAGCTATACAATAATCAAAATGATTATTCATTACATCTTAGTATTGTAATAAGTGCTATGAAGAGAAATAAAGCAGGTGAAATAGATATTTATTATTGCATAACAAATTAATTCCAAACTTATTAATACAACAGTAGCTTAGAACAGAACATATTTACTATCTTCCAGGGACTGAGAGTTAGGAATATACTTGTGTCTTAGTTGGGTGGCTCTGGCACAGGGTCTTCCATGAGATTTCAGTCAAGATGTTGATTAGAACTACAGTCATCTAAAGGCTTGTTGGGAGCTAGAGGATTCTCTTCCAAGTTGGCTCACTCATGTGACTATTGGCAGGATGCCTAAGTTACTCATGATATGGACCTCTCAGTGGAACTTTTTTGAGTGTCCTTATAACACAGCAGCCAGCTTCTTACAAAACAAGTGAGCCAAGGGAGCACAAACGCAATTCTTGGCTGGCCTATCTTTGGATTTACATTTCAATTGACTTCTTAACCCAAGCTTCACCCCTGAAGGTTATCTCTCAGGTGTCTTTTGCCTCCAGGTGCTACAGCCTATACCTGTGCCAGTCAATCCCATCCCTATCTCTGTATTCCAGAACTCCAGCTTAGATCTGGGACCTAGATCACAGCTTTTCCAAGAGGGATTTATCATTACAGTGCTGTAGATAATTCTCAATAGAGTAAATGCTAATGGGTGTCATACATTTAATGACAATGACAAAAAAGACTCATTGTTAAAAGTACACAATTCAAATTAAAATAAATTTCCATTTCTAATACATTGAGTTTTGGGAAAGATGGGAAACCTTAAGGGCTATAAAACTTAGGGAAAAGTTTTCAGCATCATATTTTAAAAATGTTAGGATTGGTTATACTACTTGGCAAGGTTTTCTGGTTCCTTAAGTGTTAAATTTTATCCATAAAGATATTCATTACAGTATTAAATGGATAATAGAGAAAATTAAACATTTCATAAAAATGGAATGATTAAATGTATGATGATATATATATTCAATTGTAAATACACAGGCTTTAAAATAATATTTAGGAAGAAATTTTAATAACATGAGAAAACTTATACTCAAAACGTTAAGTGAAGAGGGGCATTATGAAATTATCTTTATTGCATAAACACAAACATGAGGTCAAAAACATATTAAGTAGTGAAAAATAAAATATTTTGAATTCTCTGATTGTGTCTGAATAGAGAGGGATCTTGAATTTTTATGCTTCTTTATACCTAAAATATTATTTATTTGGGAATTGTTCTAAAATAATTTTTCAAATGGCCATACACTTTTCAAAGTCATATCATTGACATAATTGAAAGTGACACGTTGAAGTATGGCAGTCATTTGGGTAAGAAGTAATAGACACATATTTCTGAAGGAATAAGTGCTAGGCTGCTACCTGAACCATAGAGATGTAGAAAAATGACCAGAGTTGATATTTCCTGCATAATGTTCCAGTTTCATGAGTTCTGTGTGTTCAATTATGAAGACTATTTCTTGGTCTGTCTTTCTTTTCTGGTGGGAAAGAACATATCCTAAAGGAAAAGGGAACTCTCCAGAGAAGCTGTGAATAGGAATTTGAAGGAAGGGTAAACTCTTGAGTTTACCGTGTGGCTTCTTGGCATTTTGTACATTGATGTGATGGGCCCTACAGGCTTATGCCAATGTCCTGTGAAGGATGGGTGTCACAGGAGGCATGAAAAGTAAAGCTAAAAGAAATTTGCTGGTAAAATATCTATGAAAGCATTTCTAATCCTGACAGAAAGCACTAAAATAAGGGTGGTAATGGTGGTAGTGGTAGTATTATATCAATTTCTGCAAAGAAATGCAGAAAAATCATGAACACTGTGAATGCAGAAGAACACCATGAAACACCACGAAAATTATAAGAAAAGGTCCACAAGAAATTAAAATGCAAATGTCCAAGTTTGGGATACTATTACAAATTAATTAGAAATGCTATAATAAACTGACAATATCATGTATTGACAAGGATGTGAAACGATAGGAACTCTCGTCCATTACTGATGGGTATGTAAATTGATGTATTTGAAAACAGTTTTAACTGTTCTAGTAAAATTGAACATATTCATACTCTTAACCTAGAAATATACTCTCAAATATTCTACTCTAGTAAATGGGGGGATCTCTCAGCCAAAGTACACATACAAGAATGTCCAGAACATTATTCTTCATAATATCCAATGTCTACTAAAACAGAATGGATAAGTATATTAGGGTATATTCATAAATGGAATACTTCAAAACAGTGAAAAATGAGCCAAATACAGCTGTGTAAAACAGCACAGATGAGTCTCACAAACATTTGGGCTGCAAGAAGCAAAATTCAAAAGAATACATGCAGTATCCATTTATATTTAGTTCAAAAAAAAAAACAGGCAAATATTCTACGTTTATAAGGTGGCAGTCATAATTTGTAAAACTTTGTAAAAATTCAAGGCTGTGGCTATTACCAAAATCAAGATAACAATTACCTCTGATATTTGGGGCAGAAATTGAGGATTGTTATCAGGGATGAGCACATGGGGATATTCTAGGATGCTAGTAATTTTATAATTCTTATTCTTGCTGGGACGATTAGACAGGTGTGTGCTTAATCATTTTTCTTATATTCTGCACATGTTTTCTCCACTCATTTATATGTACTTTATGTTTTATAATTAAAAGGGAACAAAGATTATGTGGTCACAGTAGGCCATTTAGAGGTCAGTGACATACAAGAGGGAAATGGAATAAAAGGAGTAAAGAAGAGAATTCTTTTCACAAAAGAAAGAAGAAAATGTGTGGGAGGAAAAGATGTTGCTTTGATTTGAGAATCATATTTGAGACTGACACTGCCTTAGTATTTTTAAAGAGCAATGTTTACTCTAGTCTCCTGATGTTTCCTTCCATGTGGAGGAACATCGATTAGTGTGCCAATCCTATTAAATATGTACTCTCCATTATTTGTTCCCCAGGAAGTTAGAAGGGTGGACAGGGAAATTATATACTTTCATGATGAATTCTGGAGAAAAACTAGGGCAATAATAGCTCAAAACACCCTCTCTTTTCTTTCTTTTGTGAGTGAGCTAATTGCAGGAAATATATGTTAGTTTCTGCTCTTCTAGTTTTAGGTACCCCATGTGGTGAGGTTTGCTCCAATCTGCTGTTAACTATGAATGGGTGAGTAAGTCTTTCCTATTCAGGAGTTAAGAATAAGGAGGCTTACTTGCTCACAAAGAAAGCTACATTCTCAAATTTCTGCCTTACTAGTAATAATATCAGTAATTTCATATTCATCTGCTGATTTCTGGTCTTATTTTTTGATTGATTCAAAACCTAAGGGGAAAAATCCTTACTTCTACCACCATCCCCACAATGGTCTTGAGTAAGATGGCCATATCAATTCATTTTGATGAGGTCTATGTGTAGCTCCTAACTTGTGCTCTGGTATTTGAATGGCATTATGGCTCTCCCTGTAGCTTAGCGGTTTAAAAATAATTCCATCTTTCTTCTCGTTCTGCAGATCAGGACTAAAGTAGAACTGTTATGATCAACCATACAATTATGGACACATTTCAGAAGCAGGCCCTCAAGATTTCATGGCAACAATGACAAACAAGAAAAACAAAAGCAAAGTTAATTCAAGGATAGCGTGCATGAGAAAAGGAACTTAAGAGTAAAGGAAAATAGCACAAAAGACATGAAACAATGTTACAAAAACAGAAGCTGTTAAAATACCCTCTAATACACATCTTCCTCATGACATGCTTTTACTATGTAAAATAGAATAAGATCAGTAGACACATAACTTCTATTTCAATAAACCCAAAGGCATATTGTAATTATATAAGTACAGGGCAGGATAACGAGAGCATGTATAGTACAATGAACACTCTAACAGCTCCAATAAAATAATTACTGTTTATAATAAAAATGTTATTAGTGGTTATATTTGTAAGTACTCTATGAATTGGTAGTTGTTATTGCGAGCTATTAAGAGCACTGATGGTGTAAGGAATCAAGGTGAGAAACAGAAGAGGATCATGAAAACCCAAAGAAAGAGCTAAGATCTATTTGTTTTCTTATAACTGTACCTTTCCTACTACTTCATCCTCCCTCTAGGCTGCTTAACTCCTTCCTACCTGCTTAGCTACTGAAGGAATTTGTAGTCTGCAGGGACAAAAAAGACTGTTTCATTATGGTAGAATCTATGACATAACTCTTTAAGAAACAGGCAATTGTAGTAAAATACATAAATAAATACATAAATACATAAATAAAATAGAGAAAAAAGAGGAGTGTTTCTGTAGCTGCAAAATGAAGACGCGCCTGAGGCTTAGTGATGGCTCTAAGCTCTCCTTAGACATCAACATTACATTCCAAATTCAAAATGAAGAGAGGCATAGCCAGTGTGGGGTTCAGGATGTCACCAGAAAAAGATGACTGAGTTGTTTTTCACGAGGCTTCACAAGGCACAATTTATCTTCGTGAATTTGTCAAGGTTCAGGGTAAGAGCATATGCTTTGCAGTCTCAGAAACCTGCATTTTTTTCCCCAATACAAATAGAATCACAGTAACTAAGTTCACCAAAGTGATATATAAAATCAGAATGCTAATATATTAATTTAAGAAGAAAAAGAAAATTTTCACGTAAGTTAGTATTCTTATATTGTTATTTCTAGAATGTGCTCCTCAAGTAGGCAAGTCAAAATCTGAAGAATGCTTGGCGAGCGCAGAAGCAGAACAAGCCCATCATCATCTCTCACTTCCACTTCTTCAGTAAACTTCAAATCTGGGCCCATATATACTCACTCTTTTACTCTATCCCCAGAGTGAAGGCAGAGTGGTCTTTTATCAAAAATTCAAAAGTGTACAGTTTTACAACTCTTCAGTTACTTCCCATTGCAGGCAGGAAACCTAAACCCTTTACACAGCTGAAAAATGTCTATGTATTATGATCCTGTTTACTCTGAGAGAATTTAACCTGAGATGCTTAAGTTTTATAGTAATAGTTTCTGGTGTAAAAACACTATTATTGAAATTTCTGTCAGAAAAATACTTTTGTTGTGACTCTGAAAGTAGCCAGATCATGTTCCCCCTCTCCTTCTAGAAAAAATAGTTTTTATAATTTCTTTTTAATAATGCAGGTTTATTTTTAGCACAACTTATTTTGAAAATCAGTTGGTACCAAAATGGGCACAATCACAATCTATTATCGACTTACTAAAACAGCTTGACTTTTATTCACAGGGATTTAGAAAGATTCAGAAGACCTATATTTACTTGTTCATTCATTTAATGTTTATTAAACACCTTTTAAATATCAAACACTGTCTTAGATGTGGAGTAAAAAGCAGCAACAAGACAAACAGATTTCCTGCTTTTTCACAGAACTTAATTTTATGTGGAGGGGGAAGCAGAAAACAAGAAAAATATTAGATAGACCCAAGATACATGCAGAAAGTAAAGGGCTCCAGAATGATTATAGAGTAGGAAATAGGAGAGAAAACTTAGATCTTACAGAAAAATAAGCTCCATAAAGAGATATAGTTCACATTTGAAAGTTTTCCCCTGGCTTAGAGTAGGATTTAATAATTTATGTGTAGAAATACTACAAAGAGCCCGAGCTCCAGTTATTTAAATACTGATACATTAGGTTTGGGGTGGAACTTCTGATTCTGTATAACTGATAGAATTCCAAAGGTACTCTTGTGTATTTTAAGAGAGTTGTGAGGGTCATCAAACTGGTTCAAATATGTATACACATTTTAAGACGCTTTTATATTTTTGAGAGTGTTTGAGTGTGGTTTATAGAAACCAACGGCTTGCTATTAAATACTTTGGTGGATCTGACTATTTTCTTAGAAAATAGCTTTGTTCCTCCCAGCCAGCTGCTTCACCAGATAAACTACGAGGATTGCTAAAAGGCCTAGGGGGTATTTCTGAAGTTCTAGTTAACTTGAAGACATAGCTTTTATGGAGATACATTAAGACTTGTACCTAATCTATTAAGAAATGCCAAGCTACCTTAGGTGATGAAATAAAATGTTCAGAAGAGATCATTTCAGTTTAATCTTTTTTGAAACTTGATTTGAGAAGGGTAAGGTGAGCCAGAAGCCAATGTGGTGATTGCTTCATGGAAGAATAAAATACGACAGTGTATACTGACCATGAAAAACATTGTTGAACAGCTCCATTTTCCAATCTTGATTCCCAGAAAATCTATTCACAATGATTTTATTTTATTTCCTAAAGCAATTAGAAAGAGAAACTAGTGAGACAAAACACTCAACATTTGGATGAAGAAAATGTAAAAGAGGAGTATGCCTTTGGAAATTTGGACTATAATAAAATTTACCTTAGTGGTTATATTTGGAAAAATTATATAATAATAGGACCCTAAAAAAATTCAGAGAATTAGAAATATCAAATGCTGGCAATGTTTAGCTATCTTAAGATTTCAACTGTTAACACAGAATCATTTTTAATGGCTTTGGAAAGAGAAAAAGCTATAAGGCCAAAAAAAGCCTGTGCTTAATTTTTTTCTCAATATTTACTACCTCTATATCCTTGGTAAATTATTTTCTCTATCTCATCTATAGTATATATTGACATATATATAAATAACCTTAGCTAATAAATGTTAAATATCTTGAAATTTACTAGGTACTATCTTATCTGTATAGCAGTATGCATATGATATGGATACTAGCAATATTCATATTTTGAAGATGAGCAAACTGAAGATTTAGCTATTGTGAATCTTCCCTAAGAAAATACATTAACAAATGGAAGAGCCAATATTTGAAATTAGATCTGTCCAAGACCAAAACCTGAGCTTCTAACCCCTATGTACTATAGGCTCAAAGGTTCATTATAAGGTTAAATGAAATTATGCATGGGGCAATGCAAAACATATCTAAACATTCAATATAAATGAAGCAGGCATGAATCTTCAATTGTGCAAGAAAAATAGTATTTATTTTCTTTCAATCTATCTAAATAGAATTTAAATCCTCATCCTGTCTTGCCAGTCAGAAATTCAGTCTGATTCATTATTCATTAGGCTCAGCCCTTCTGGTGTTATGCTAAGGTCTCTAAGTCATATGCTGTGCCAAAGAATTGGAGCAAATCTCCCTCCCTGTTTTAGGACTTAGTCCATATTGGTTATTGCTGAGAGGCCCCTTGTTTTTCCCACCATTATTGCTTGAGGTCTAATATGTTTGAGGCGTGAAAATTTTTGTTGCGTCTAGGGGCATTTTACTGCCCTTGTTCATTCATTTCATATCTATTAAGTACCCTTTAAATATCAAGCACCATCCTAGATGTTGAGGAAAAAACAGCAACAAGACGAATGAATTTTTTGTTCTCCTCCTTAGAGTCCAGACCCTCTTGATATGCCAGACAATCCTATACCCTGTGGAATCTTGCTGCCTCTTAAAGAGATGCTACAGAGTGGCACATACATTCCATCCAGAGGTAAATTTACCATAGAGCTAAAGAAACTTGGGCTTCAGGGCCCCTCACTTTCAGCACCTCTTTCAAGACTCTGAGATGGGCTTCAAGAGTGTATATACCAGGCATTTTTTGTTTTCTTTTTTTTTTCTGTTTTTTTGTTTTGCTTTGTTTGTTTTTGCAAAGGTAAGATATTTTAATCGCAATCCGTTAGATTGTTGTCTTTTTTCAACTCTAATTTCTTTGTGTTTTTATACACTTACCAAAGGGAAGTTGAGTTTACTACTAATATTGTTAGATTGTTTGGTGTGCTGATTTTATGGTGGTTATATGAAAAACATGTTCATATTTGTTTAAGTTGTGTCCTGAGCATTTATAGGTAAAATCATGGAATATTTCCTCCAAAAGGAAAAAGGGGGATACAATAAAACAAAAACTAACATGATATTTGTAATTGTTGGAGCTGGGTGATATACACATGGATGTTCATTATAGTGTTCCCTTTTTAAAATATGTTTGAACATTTCTGAAACAAGGAGTTAAAAATGCCCAAACCCAGGATAAATCTAGGTGTGGTATTTATTTAATGTGCTTTCTTAACATAACTTGCTAAGTTATTCCTTGTGTAGTTTCCAGTTTTTTATCATTTTCCCCAGAAATATTTAAATTATATCTGGATTTGCATTTGCTTGGATTTGCTTCCTGTGTTTTTGAGAGTAGCACATTTAATTCATAGATTGAATCTGTTATTCTGCTCAAAATGTTTATCAAATTATCTCATGATTTTTATCTCTAACTTTTTACTTTTCATTCTTAGAATTTCTCATGTTTATTCACCATGTTGTTAGAAGTTAATTTTACTATTTATTGTTCTTGAATTTGGGGTACCTTGTATTTAAGTTTTTATTATTTTAATGAGCTCATTTTGCTATTTAGCCTATACCACTCTTGATTGACTTTCAGCTTGTAGCTCTGTTTCTTTTTCATAAGGCTTTATCTTTTTGCAATTTTTAAAATAAACCAGCAGGCAACTTATTGTATCTTTATTTTAGAAACTGAAAAACACATATATGAAATAGTCCGTTTTTTTATGCTGCTATATCTCCTTAGAGGTTTCATAGGTGTATTATGAATCTCCAAGATTCAGCAATGTTCTCCAAATATTTAAGTTTCTTTTTCTCCTGAATATGTGGAGACTTATAAAAGTCTCCTTCAACATTATTTCATGGAATCCCAATTTGGAAACTGTAGGCTAAACATTTTGAAATTTTTCTTTTCTGCCCACAATCAGAGGGAAGAGGGTAAATTCAGGCTTTGGATCTTGTGTCTTCACCATTGCTTGGTTCAATCAAATATTATTTGCATCTATAACAGACTAAGCACTGTGCTGGCTCTGGGGATACAAAGCTTAATACCTCTTCCAAGCCTGAAAGTATTCTATGGGATAATGAACACATAAACACAGGTATTCTGGCAATGGAGAAAGAAAGGCATATACAACTCTCACTAATAGCATTGACCTAAAGGCAAACAAAAAAATCCATTATAAAAAGAAGCCTTTCAAGAGCAGTAGCTCAATTACTAAGTGGGTTATTTTTAAAATATAAAGGCCAAGTGCTCTCTTTATAAGTTAAGGTATATTTGTTTTTGTTTTTATTTTTTTTGAGTAACCCTGAGGAAAAAGAGAACCAATCCTATTTTGCCAAAATGTTTCAAAACCTCTTAATATGTATTACAGTGAATGGTTGTTTTAATTTAGAAAAAACTTACTCTGGTTCAATGCTAAACTTCTTCAAGATTTACTGCGAGGGTGTTTAATATTAGAACAATTGTTTTGGTTCATTAAATTCTTTAAGAGGTTCTAAACTTTAATCAGTGAGAACTCACTCGAGCTTCTAACTGCAAAAGCAGGCTATTTTTAAGTAATGTGACAACTATAAAATTTTACAGTTTTAAAGTTCTTCTTCACACAGTTTTTCATGGGTGCCTCTGAAGTTTTGCATTTTCCTAATGAGATAATGATTATAAATAGAAGGCTATAAACTCTATGAGAAATAAGGACTAATAGAAATGAGTTTTATAAGCTAAATTTTCATTTGTACTTCGCATTTAGAGATTATTTTTAAAAGTAACAAAAGACCAATATTTTTTAAGAGCTTTATGGTTTTACTGTTTTGTTTTATTTTCTAATCATTCTTATGTATCTTCAAAAAATAAATGAATAAAAAATCTAATATTATGGTAATAGCTTTAACATACAGTTGTCCTTTGAAGAACAACATGGGTTTGAACTGTAAGGGTCCAATTATACAGGGATTTTCTTCCACCTGTCATTCTTGAGACAGCAAGAGCATCCTCTCCTCTTCCTCCTCCTCCTCAGTCTATTGAACATGAAGATAAGGATGAAGACCTTTATAATGATCTACTTTCATTTTAAGAATAGTAAATCTATTTTCTTTTCCTTATGATTTTCTTAATAACATTTTCTTTTCTCTAGCTTATTTTATTATAAGAAAACAGTATACAATGCATATAATATACAAAATATGTGTTAATTGGCTAACTGGTAAGCCTTCCAAACAGTAGGCTATTAGTAATTTAAGGTTTTGGGGAGTGAAAAGTTACGTGCTGGGGGCGGGGGAAGAGTAGTCAGCATTCCTAACCCCACATTGTCCAAGTGTCAACTATATAATGATGTATCACACAATTGACAAGGAAATGCTGAATGATCCTATAGAAAAATAGTCAAAGGAAATGAAAAGAAAGTTCACAAGCAAGCATAAAATTGACAATATACATGTAAAAAACTGAAAAACTGAACCTTAACAGTAACAATACCACCAAAAAAGCAACTGTAAGAAACAATAAGAACTAAGGAAAACTTCAAACTAGCAAGTCATTTTAAAAGTAACAATCCTCATGTTGGTGAGAGTAAAACAGAATTCTGATACACCACTGTTGAGTTTGAAATCTGGCAGAGCCCTTCTGAAAGGAACAGAGGCAAGACGAAATGTATTCCAAAAACTTCTAAAACGTTCATAGTCTCTGATTCTCTAGTACCTCTTGTGAGAATTCGTCCTCAGGTAAATATACTCACAGTGTTTGAGCATAATGTCTTCATATGATCCTCATTATAGTTTGGTAATGTAAACACTTACATTTATTATTCCCATGTTACAGGCGAGAAAGCCAAAATCCAGAGAGGTGAATTGTACAAAATCCCACAACCAGTTGAGTGACATGCCTGGATCAGATCTTCTAGGTCTCTACTTCACAATTATTGCTTATGCTGAAAATATTTGGTTCAGTGATTTTTTTTTTGGTACTTTCTTCATGCTATATTCAATGTTAGGTTCTGGATCTATGAAGATAATAATAAGAGCTAATATTTATTGGGCATTTAGTATGTACTTACTAACTTCTTCATACATGGATTATGTGATCTTATTCTAGCAACAACCCTTTGATCTGTTTTTTTCAACAAGGAAGCTGAGTAACTCTCCAGAGGTCAAATAACTGAGATAATAAACCAATCTGAGCAATCTTACTCCAGAGTTCCACCTCTTAACAATTGCACTGAATTCTCTCCTAAGATAGATCACCTCCAGATCCTGTCCTCAAAGAGCTCACAGTATAGTTGCAAGGAGACAGATTTGTTATGGTTCAGAATGCAGAACACCACCACTGTGGGACCCTGAGGAGGAGACTAACTCAACTATGCTTTGATCCTCCTAGTGCTGATGGTGGTGGGTGGGAGGGTCCTCAAGACTATCACCATTTGTAGGCCAATTGTATTTGTGTTTGCAACTTCAGACAATCATATCCACTGTCTGAGAAGACTCTGAAACAAAATACATATATTTTAACTTACTGATTGATTGAAAAGTCTACATGTGTTTCGATTTTCCTATATAAAACAAAGCAAAACCATAAATCTTCATAGAAAAATAATGGAATGAAATCTATCAAAATGTTAACAAGGCCTATCTCTACTCTCACCAAAAAAAAGGTTGTTTTATTTTCTTTTCCATTTATCTCCATAGTTGTTTTGCATTTATAAGCAGACAAATGCATGATAGAATTGGCCTTCTGTATCCATGGGTTCCACATCCAGGATTCAACCCACCATGGATTAAAAATATTCCAAAAAAAGAAAAACAATAATGGAATAATAGAAATATAATACAAATAAAAAATACAGTATAACAAGTATTTACATAGCATTTACATGTGTTAGGTATTGTAAGTAACCTAGAGTATATGTAGGTTATAGGCAAATACTACATCATTTTATATAAGGAACTTGAGCATCATGGATTTTGCTATTCACAAGGGTCCTGGAATGAATATCTCATGATACCAAGGGATGAATGCAGTTTATTTTCAATTTATATCATGATATAAATATTAATATTAGTGTCAAACACTTAGTTAGCAACCTCCTGGAGGTTACCACATAATCCAACAAATATTTTATATAGGTGTCAACGGGCAAAGGGCAGAGGTCACCACATATACTTATAGTGATTCCCCAAACTCAAGCTTACATTCCAACCTTAAGTGTTGGGTAAATGTGGGTGCTCTAATACTGGTCTCTCCTGGGAGAACTTAATCAAAGCTTAAGAATAAAATGGCAGGACTAGCACACTGGCCATGAAACTAAGTATTGGTTGTCAAATAAATTGAGAAAATACATATAATTACATTTGAAACATGTAATTGTTATATACATACAAGATATATTATCAAGGTTTGAAAGTATGAAAAGGAATCTCATTAGCAGAGAAATCAGTAATAATAACTATGATTATTACTGATACTAATAATGCTATCTGCAGTGTCCCCAGCTTGGATCCTAGCTACAGTATAACAACAGTTAGCCTGTTGTTAGCAGATGCTCTCTTGAAGATAAATTTTGGGTGGAGTAATTTTCAAGGTCTAATACGAAGAGCAAACATCAATTGAACTCTTCCTCTAAGTGCTTAAGGGCATTTGTCCTTTGAACCTTACAATAGATTTTTGTTGCCATCTTACATATGTGGGAACAGAGGTTTAGAAAGGATAAGTAAATTGCTGAGGGTCACACTCTTGTGAATTCTAAAACCAAGAATTAAGGCCCATCAAGAATTGGGCTCTTGGCCAGGCATGGTGGCTCATGCCTGTAATCCTAGCACTATGGGAAGCTGAGGTGGGAAGATTGCTTGGGGTCAGGAGTTCGAGACCAGCAAGAGTGAGACCCTTGTCTCTATAAAAAATAGAAAATAGCTGGGTGTGGTGTCACATGCCTATAGTCCAGCTACTTGGGAGGCTGAGACAGGAGGATTGCTTGAGCCCTGGAGTTTGAGGTCACAGTGAGTTATGATAATGCCACTGCACTCTACCTGGGTGAAAGAAAGAGACTCTGTCTTACTCATTTCCTGGATGATCTATTGCACTGAAGAAATAGAATAGTAAATATTGTACTTAGAATTTTACAACCACTTCTCCCATGTCTTTGTCTACTACTACCATTCACCTACCTAGTCTATAACAACTTCTCCAATACCTTACTTAACATATTCTAAATCTGCTGAGTCATATATGTTTTATAGTTATTATTTAAATATGAGATAATTTGGCAGAATTAAACACACCCAGCAGTCTTGGAAAATGAGAATTAGGATTCCCTGGTGTGGTTAAAGGAGATAAACTAGTAGATAATATATTCCTTTATCCCTCCTCTTTTATATAGTGGTTTGAGTGACTTCATGATTTTAAAATTTTTTCAAATATGTTCTCAAAAACAGTAGTTCATAAGTTCTGTACGTCTCCATTATTCCTCTTTCAACTCAGAAAACTTGATAATTCACTCCTTTCCCTTGAATCCAAATGTGGCTACTATAATTTTAAAGAAAATAGCGCTGCATTGTTTTCTCTATAGAGTGTCCCCCTACTCTAGGAGTAGGATGCATTGAAGACAACAAAGTGCATTTTCTAATTTTGAAATATTCTATTAATTATTTATATGATTATCTGATTAATATATAAGGTCAAGAGAAGAGTCTCTATCCTATCTTTGGGAGTAGAAGACATGTGGAGCTGTGTACAGGTGGGGGCATTTCTCTTGCAGGTATGTAAGATCAACTTCAAAAAAATACCTGGTGGAAAGTTAAAAAGGGGAATTCAGAAAGAAAATAATGACACAATATGAAGTAGTGGAAATACTGACAACTTTTAGTTCAAAGATTAGGTTAAAATTCCATCTCTGACATGTATAAGCTATATTACCTTGGGAAGTTGACTAGATGGTTTTCTTACCTACAGTAGCGGGACTAACAAGACCTGATCACATAGGGATATTTTGAGGATTAAATGAGTTTATGTAGAATGCTTGTACTTGCCTACAACACAGTAAGCACGAGATATATAATAGCTTTCATATCTACTCTTATATTACTTGAGGATAATGGTATTTTCCTTACAGGCTTTTTGTAAGACTTAGATAAATTTCTGCACAGATGGAGTTCAGTATTCTATCCTAATCAAGCTCCTGGATGGATTACTTTGTTCTTGGTCAACCCAATTTAACTCTCTACAGAAATATTAATTCATTTATAAAGCTCAGTTGCAGAATTTACACAGTCCCACATAGCATTCTACCTATCCACTCCAATGCATTTCTCATATTTTTTGTAATGGACAAGTTTTATTTTTATAATTTGTCCCAAACAATAATAAATGTCAGTTTGAGAAGAAAAAAAAATAAATCCTCGTTCTTGGGAAATTTGGCCACAAGGGGGAAGTAGAAGAACTTGCTCAGGAAATCCAGCAGTGTTTTTCTTTGTTTAATTTCTCCTTCTCATTTTTTCCCCTCACTTCCTCAGTTCTGTTTGGTATTTTGTCTTGCAGCCTTCCTGATTCTAAAAATACCCTCAGAGGCTCTATACTTGGGAACTTTATCGAAGTCAACCACCTTTTGGTATCAGAGCGATGCCTGCAGGGTGAGGTAAGTGGTGCCTTGCTGACAATGCGGTCTTCAATTCCAGGTCTGTCCTTGTGGATTGTAAAGCAATAATTGCTCACTGTTGCACCATCTTAGTGTACCTAATCACCGAGAAAGAATTATCTGTAGTCACAGTAGGATGGCTGGGAATAAGAGCTGGCACAAAACCTAGATGGCTGAAGGGGCCCTTTTCAGGTCTTGCACTCTCAGGGAATTGCTCTAGATTGCCTGCTCTAAGTTTATAGGATTCCTCTGGAATCTACTTGTTTTGTTACTCCTCCTTTCCAAAATAACTAGAGGCTCTTTAGAAAATGCATTCTCTTTGCACGTAAAGTTCAAGCTTTGGGCTTCACAGATTTAATCAATTGTTTTCAAGGTTACTTATTTTATTTAACTAATAAAATAATGTATCTTGCTCCATGCATATCATGCATTCTTTTAGGCACTGATTATGGCATTAAAAAAGGCAAGGTCCCTGCTCCTAAGGAACCTGTAGTGTAATAGGTTGTTTTCTGTTGCAATATTTTGAGCTGTATGGATGTCTTGATATTGTAAAAGCTTTTGATTCTCATTTTCTACAGAATTAAGTCTAACCCTCACAAAATCTAAGGCTGTATGGATTAGGGTCCTTGCAGGAAGATTGCACACTCAAAAGGAACTATTTACAAAGGTGTGTATGTGGGGGGGAAGGGTAAAGGGAAATTCACAAGTGATGGTAAAGCCTTAACCTCCAACCCCAAGTTGGGTGAGAGCTGCAGCTGTAGGATAGTCACCCCTCTAGGAGATGAGCACTTTGGCAGTTAAATGGTTGAGATTGATCCTGGAGAGAAGGAACCTCATGAAATAAATAAAAATCTCAATATCTCACTCCTTTCTCCTGATCTCCATCTGGTGCATCCACTGGCCAAACCCAATAGAAAACAGAGGGAACATGGTATTTGTGGTCTCCAAAGTTCAACCTCCTGGAACACAGGTCAGGATACAGTGGAGAGTAGATCAGGAAGGGATCAAACAGACCACTCAGCACACAAACCATTCTAAATCTGCCCCAGCTTAAGTTGCCATTTATCAGAGTTCTATCCCTCTTTTTATGTCTCTGTTTTCTACTATTCCAATTCTCTGTTTTCTACTATTCCAATTCCTATAAATGCAGATAATTCTGGAGCTAAAATTCTGTTTAACAAGCATTCAACACTAAATTAGTAAATATTTTTGGAGGCTATACTATGAGCCAGGTATATTTCTAGCAGCTGGAAATGGTCTTTGCTATTCAGGAACTTACTTTTTAGTGAGTGACATCTTTATCAAGAGAGTATGGCATGGTTCATAATCAGATATGACATATGAGTCATGAAGACGTTTTTCTGCTTTAGGACAAGAAGAATTTAAGCAAAAGGGTTTGTCTATAGTCAAGCTTATTACAACTTTTCTTTTCTCAGTTGAGGCACTGAAAGGCTGCCATGAGTCTTTAATAGAAATATTACAAAGCATAAAGCGTTTGAAACTTGTGATCCTGAGCCGTACAGTATCTCACTGTTTTGTTCCCTCTTCCCTCTCCTTGTTTTTAATTATATAAATTATATATTGAAATGGAACTGTCCAAATCCTGGGGTACCATATTCTTCTAGCTACAGTTTTGTAGTGTAGCTTTACAGTTAAGAAAGGAATGACATGTGGCAAATGGCCAAAAAGTCAGCTGAGCCTATAAGGTTCAATTGTCCAAGAGTCCCTTGACACATACCAGCTTAAAAAAGGAAAATAGGCTTACACTGAAAATAAAATAAGCTAATAGAAATGCCATATTCCAACTGTTTCAAAATATGTGTTTATTTAACACCCTGTGGAGATTCTCAGAGCCATGTCAATGCTGAGCTCCTTTAACTTTCTTACCTTAAGACTCCTAAATACATCTGGACATTATGTAGATAGAAAACAACCAAAAAAACTCTATGCATCCAAATAATTTAATACATTTTTACATGCACAGTAATAATTCTGTCACTTTTATGCCTTCCCTTATTATCCCCTTTTAAGATAAGTCTTCCTGCACTAAAATAGTCCCCACTCTGGGTATAGTTTACCTCTATCATTGTCTTAACTCTCTGTTTTGGTTATTTCTATCATAACACTCATTTTTGGAGTATTTTTTAGGGAAAGTAAATGAGGGAAAGAGAAACATAAATACTAACTTTATGTTTAAAATTAAATTAAAATTGTTTTAATTTTAAAACAATTTAACATTTAAACATTTTAAATATGTTTAAAATTAAATAACTTGGATGTGTAGTTTTTTGTGTATGTTTTATGAGTTTAACATTTAGCTGTCTTTAAAATTCTTAAGGTGAGAAAATGAAGGGCTAGTTTTGAGACCCATTTGATAACTCTGAGATAACTTCTTAGCTCAATAAACATCCCAAATCAAAACTATATTTCACCTAGAAAACTTCTACATGTAATTTAAAACTCTTACTAGAAAACTCACTCCAATAGTGAGAAATGTCTTTATATTGCTAATTTCTTTACTAATACTTATCAAGTTACTTAGCGTGAAGGGTAATTTTATGGGTCAACTTGACTGGGCCACAGTGTGTGCCCAGATATTTGGCCACACATTATTCTGGGTATTTCTGTGAAGGTGTTTTTGGGCAACATTAACATTTAACTCAATAGACGCAATAAAGCAGATTGCCCTCCATAATGTTGGAGGGCCTCATCCAATCAGATGAAGGCCCACATATGACAAAACTTGGACCCTCCCCAGAATAGAAAGAATTTTTCCTTCCTGATTGTCTTCAGTCTGAAACATTGGCGTTTTTCCTGCCTTCGGACTCAAACTGAAATTAGCAGCTCTTCCTGCGTCTTGAGCCAGCCAGCCTTTGAACTGGAACTACACCCCAGCTCTCCTGGTATTTAGGCTTTTGTAGTCAGACTATCTCTCTTGGGTTTCCACTTGCATTTCCCTTTGCCAAATCACCCTGTAGCTCTTGGGACTTGTCAGCCTCCATAACTGTGTGAGTCAATTCCTTATAGTAAGTCATATATGTGTATTTAGAAATATACACACACATCCTATTGGTTCTATTTTTCTGGAGAACCTTAACTAATACACTTGGTCTTCCAGATCAGCAATATAGCCAAATTATGATGATATATGTTTTCACAGTATATTGAATGCAATATCCTTATTATGCATTATACTTATTTTACAACTGAAATTATAAAAATTAGTTTACCTCAAACTCTTAACAAATTGTTGTTATATTTGGAATATATTAAAATATGTTGGCCAGTGAGATCTCTAAGGGAACTGTTTGAGATCTTCATGTGCTATGCAGATTTGGTCATATCTGTAGCATAGCACTTTTCTAAATGTACTTCTAAATACGAGATTCCCTTCCAAGATGATTTTGAAACTGATCTTGAAGGCAGTATCAAACAATTTTTCATTTGCTTGTCTGATAGGTCTTTTTATTGTTTTGCTGTTAGTCAAGACATTTCTCTTTTTAGCTCCAAAACTTCTGATGATTTTCCTTCAAAATTTGCATGATTGGCTTTGAAATGTTGCTGAAACAGAGAACAGTTTCAGGCAGTAATTGTTCAGTTTCTTTTTTCACCCAAGAGATAACTGAAATTTAGACTAATTTGCATCTCCCCAATAAGAAAGCCCACACTTTAAATAAACATCTAAGTACATCCTATGTTTTTTATTTTGATGACTGCTGCTTAGTACTGAGTCACTAATTGTGGCTGAGAAGTGCCATCATCTTTGATTTTAAGTTTTTGTGTGCGAAGCCTCAGGGATTAGTCAAAAGTGCCATGTTTTCTAATCTGTTGCTACAAATAAAATGGTTCTACTTTCTGAGCTTTTATGATAAAAAAAAAAAAAACATGAACTTGGCTGCCCGAGAAAAGCAAAGTTCTGCTATCTTTGTTTTTACAGGTACGCGGTAAAACCTTTTAAGAACACAGAACACAAAACTTGTTTTATCCAGAATTGTAAGTAAACTATTACCCTCTGAAAACACATCATGCTTATCCCACTCCCTCATGTACTCCCCAGTGCACCAACCGCATGCAGTGTGTGTGCCCTGCTGAGAAGCCTGGTTTACCCTCCTGGCCCCATGAGGTCATCCCACAGCGAATGTCTCAACTTGCAACAAAAGTGATTTTTTTTCTTAAATATAGTTCTTATAAAGTCACTCCAGTGCTTAAAATACTTTAAAGGAGTGTCTGATATCTCTGTTAACCTCCACAATAGAAGCCAAAACTCTGAAACCCAGTTTACAAAGCTGACGAAGGCCGATCACACATTGGTCTCTGTAAGTCTCTTTCGTCTCAGCAGTTACCATTTATTTCCTCGTGTTCATCCTAAAGTTTTCTCAGATCCCTGGGCCTCTTGTATTCTCTTCCTCTGGATATTTGCCTGTGCTGTTTCCTCTGGCCAAATCACTGTCCCAGACTTCTCATTCCCCTCCTTTCTTGGTTAGTCCCTCTTTGCTCTTCAGGTCTGGAAAGACTTCCCTGACTTTTACCAAGTTCAGGTTCATTTCCAGCTCCTTTCCCCTTCAGAGGTGAATATCTACCTCAGCATAATCTCTATTTTCCTATTACAACACTTGTCACATCATTTTAATTTCCTGGTTGGTTGTTCTTTTTGTGACCTTCCAAAGGCAGGTCTCTCTCTCTCTCTCTCTCTCTCTTTTTTTCCCCCTGCTTTGTTTTTAGTCTTTGACATAGTGCCTTGTACATGCTTGGGATTCAGGAAATAGTTGTATTAATGACTATCCACTGTAATAGGCAACCACCAGTCAAAACTCAACCAAGAGTCAACACTATAAGAGTCGTCTCATACCCTACCCAAGGCTTTAAATCTTACAATGTGTTTTTCATTCTGTAATTTGCCCTCCTTCCTCCCCCGTCACACAGGTGGGGCCAAATACTATGTATCTCATTAGAGTTTCACCACAGGACTCTGATGTGAGTTTAATTGGCCAGGAGGTCTTAATCTTTCCTGATACACATGCATTCTCCCCAGGGGCTTTTTATATCACTCCTCACATCATATTGTAATCATTCTTTTCCCTAATAGTATGTAAGCATTTTAAGGGCAGCAAGCTTGTCTGATTTCCAGTGGAGAACCCCTAGTCTAGCATATAGTACATTTAATGAATTAAAAATTTATTTCATTTTATGAGAACCTTGGTCTCAAAATCATGGAATAATATATTTGAAGTCCATCATTGCTAAATTGCTATGGAGGCAAGAAAGAGTAGAAATCAGAATTTTTGACTCAGAATTTAATTAGAATCAGATTTTTTTATTCTCTCCAATCTTTTAATAGTCATCTGACTTTCCCTATTTTAAAAGACACAGCAGATGGTCAAGAACTATTTAAGAAATTCCATGATTCTATTTGATAAAAGGACCAACCTGTAGGCCTACACGACAAAGAAACTTAGATCGCATCCTCTCTAGAGGAGATGGCTCAGGGCAAAGTGATATTGTAGAAGAGAGGCAAGCAGTCAGATGGTAGTCTCTTTTTTGAGTGTGGACTATGGGTATATCTCTACTACGGTAGATAATTTTATTTCTTCTCTTTTTTTATTTAAAACTTTTTACTGAGATAAAACATATATAAACAAATGCACACAAATTATAAATGTACAGCTCAAAGTAAATACATCTCTGTAACTACCTCATAGGACAAGAAATGGAATTACCAGCATGCCAAATACTTCCCATTGTGTTCCTCTCAGTAATTACCTCTCTTCCTTCCATTCCACCTCCCACCTCTTTCCCAAATGCTTTAGGTATTATATCAGGTATATAAGGGAAAAAAATGCCACCATCTCTGGAAAGAAGGCTTTCATGATCTAACAGAAGAGGCAAACATTCAAGTAGACACAAGGCAATGCAATAAGAGGCTAGAAATATAAGCAGAGTATTGTGGAAATTAAAAAGAAGGAAACTTCATACTTGTTGGCTTGGGGTAGGGGGAACAGAAGTCCTCACAGAGGTGGTGCCATTCTAAAAAGAGTTTTGAAAAATATTTTCCTGGGTTGAAAAGGGAAAAATGTAGGGTATTCAAAGGCAGAGGAAAAAGCAGTAACATGATGGTGAAAGGGAAGGGATTGGATGTTTGAGAAAAGTCTGGTAGTCCAATGTAATGTGGTTAGGGCAACAGATTTTAAAATTAATTGTACATTAGAATCACCTATTAGGCTCTTTATGGGACATACCCTAGATTTATAGATTCATGATCGCCAGGGATCCAGAGATGAGGTCAACATATGTGATTGTTTACAAAGTTTCAGAGTTAATTTTGGTTTGCAAACAAGATTGCAAATGGCTGAACCGGGGGATAGGGTACCTTAAAGAATGTGAAGAATTACATATATGACAGATCAGGGCAGACTGCAGAGGATTTTAAATGCCAATCTATGTGCTTTTGCCTGTACTCTTTAGCCTAGTAATTTCCCAAATTTGCCTGATCATAGGAATTGTCCAGATAGCCTGGTATAAAGCCAACTTTCTTGGCCCCACTCCAAACCCACAAAATAAGAATTGATAAAGTAGGGGGGACTGGAGATTAATCTTCCATCTTTCCTTTTTGCTTCTCTCCCCTGCTTTCTCCCTCCCTGCATGCTTTCCTCCCTCCCTTCTCTTTCCTTCCTTCCCATTCTTCCTATTTCTGTTTTCTTTTTTCTTTTAATTTCTCTCCTTTTTTTTCCCCCCCAAAGAATTCAAATGATTTTCATTAGTATTCACATTGGGAAAGTCTTTTAAGTCAGCTGGGAGTCATTTAAACTTCATTAGAGTCATATCTGCTATAAGATCATCTTGGTAGAAATCCATCAGGTGAGGAAAGGGAAGCAGTTTAAATGAGGGAAAGGAGATGGACATTTGTTTTACAATTTGAAGGGCTAGCTGATAAGCAGAGACCATGGTTGGTTCACTTTTTAGTATTTATGTAAGACAGTGTTCAACACAAAAGCAATTCTCAGAAACCTGTTAAATGATTGGATGAATTATGAACTCATTAATTTGGAAAAGATGTGCTACTTAAAGGACATTTTCATAGGTAAAATAAAGAGGACTTGGTGAACAATTGGACATGGAGATTGTGGAAGAAGGAGCATTGAGCATGATTTGGAGATTTTTAGCAAGAACAGCTGGTGGGTGGGAAGCCACTCATTGAGACAGGGTCAAGTGTTATTTCTTAGGCTCTAATTTGCAGAAAAGACTATTTCTTAACAAAAATAGTTATCAGCAAATGACTTTGTTTGAATATCACAGAAACTCCTAGATTTTTTCTCCACTCTTTATACTTCTATCCTGTCAGAGCAACACCCCCAACACAAATCTCATACTCACACAAGTGATGCTTACTGGCACAAGGAAATGGGTCATGTATTTTTGGTCCAAGTCTTTGACTGGTAAAGCTAATTTTCACACCTGTCAGCTTCTCTCATTTGTGTCACTCTCCCTCCTTAGAGCAATTGTTTTCTCCTTCATAACAGTTTTAATACTACATAAAAAAGAGAGAGAGCATGACTGAATGAAATGATGGCTGTCTGATTTTGTTGCTGTATCTGCTGAAAAATCCTGAGTGAGTGGTGTATCTTGGTGCTAGGGTTTGAAACAGGAGGACAAAACTTTAATTGAATTTCATCTTCAAACAATCAGAGTAATTAAAGAGAAATAAGGGTGGAATTTCATAGCAATTCAATTCAAGAACTCTTGGAACTGCTCAATTTGAGAACTCCGCATAACAATTACCTGTGTATTAACAGATCATAGGTGAGTCTTGATTTTTCACCTCAGTGAACATTTTTCTGGCAATAAAACAAGTAATACTTTCTTTCCTTATTATTTTAAAACTGCCACTGGGCTTCATTTAATAAGAATTAACTGTGAATAAATTACAGCATCAAATTATGCACCATGACATGACTTGGTGTGAAAAATCTAGGCAGCTGCAAGACTCCTTGAAGTTAATTCAAGCTGAGCTCAGTAGAAAAACCTTTAATTACTTCCTGGAACTCGTGGATCTATTTTCAGTTTTTGTTGCCATTGGGATCACAGTTTAGATGAATTATCAGCAAATGCTCATGAAAGGCAGTGGTGGGGATGGACCACAGAAATAGGGGTCAAAGTTTTTATTCTTGGTTTTGCCTCTGGCTTTTATTACTAAGTGTGTCTCTACAAATTGGCTTGAGAAATCACAGCTGGATTTAGAAGATTCTACATTTTATATTTGGAAGGAAACATAAAATCATCTAGTTCTACCTCCTGCAGAGAACAAACTTCCCTTCTTTGTCATTTCTGACAGATGGTCAGCCTCTACTCATAATAGCTCCCTGACCAGGGCTCATTACCTCCCGAAGCTCATTCTTCCAAAAGGACAAAGTTTTAGAAACTGCAGTCAAAGTCTTGCTGATTTTAATAGTGTATCTATATTCAGTTCTGTGAATTGGAGCAGAGTTTCCCAAAATTGCCTAATAAGTATTACCTGGTGGGGGTACTTGCTAAATCTACTGATTACCTGGTCTTATCTCCTGGGAAATTCTGAATCAGACAGTCTGAGCTTGGGCCTGGGCATCTGCATTTTATCACATACGGTAGGTGATTATTGCTTTTAGACAAGTTTGAAAAACACTTCCCTGCTTCTCAGATATGAATGTGCATTAAGATTCACCTGCGGATCTTATGAAAATGCAGATTCTAATGTAATGGGCTTGGGATGGGACCTAAGATTTTACATTTCTAATAAGCTCCTAGATGGTGCCAAAACTGCTGGTCTGTGCTCCATACGTTGAGTAATACAACTCTAGAATAATATGAAGCCATTCTTTTAAGGTGATGCTCCTTAAAATATTGTTGAAGACAACAATCTCTCTTTAGCTTTTATTTCCCTGTATTTATAAGCTGAAAGCCCTCGGTTACTTCAGTAATTTCTTATACAGTATGGATATGCTATGATCTCCATATCCTTCATCATCTTGGTTATTTTTTCCTGATTTCATCTTGGTTTGCTAATGTACTTCATAAAATATAATGTACATAGTCTTCTGCAATTCTCACAATGTGCTTTGAAATTGGAACTCTAGGGCTTTTTCCAATAATTTAATCCAATTTTCACCAATTATTAGGTCATATGGAATTTGTGATTTGCCAAAATGTCTAAAGTTTCTTTGCTTAGGCTACTGTTAAGCATGGTCTTGTGGAGGCTGACTTAATTTTATTTTTGTAGGCATACATTAAATTCTATATGCTATCCGTGTTACATTTCTTTCTAGTTTTGAGGAAAATTTGAATCTTGATTGTGTCACCTATAATATCAGTTATTCCTTTCAGCTTTATTTTATCCTTCCTAGTTCTTCACACATATCTTTTATGGAATGTTGAAAATAAAATTATGGAACTTCCCAGCATGTAAATGGAGATTACTACCATAAAATAACAAGTTGTTAATCTGTATAGTGTACTTAAGGTTTTGTCTTTAAACAACTGAGATTCTATATCTAAAATTATTAATATTATCATCCAGGCATTGTTTTTAATAGGGACTCTATTGGCATTTTAGGTATGACAGGTGTTTGTTGTGTGGGACTACCTTGAATGTTGTCATTCCTTTAGCATTCCTGGGCACTACTCTTTAAATGCAAAAACAGCATGATGGACATACGTTTCTAAATACTCCCTGGGGTACAGTACCTTTCCTGGTTGAGAACTGATAGAACCTATATTTTACTGGCTTCCTAGAGTATATCATGGGAGGCTTTATTCAGTGCTTTGATAAAAACCAGTTTCTTTGTGTTGAACTAAAACCACTGCTTGTGTAAGAATTAAGGCTACTTTCACATAACTTTACTATGAGACTGGGAACTGAGACCACCTGTGTCAATATGATTTAACTGTTTGCTCAGGAAACTTTTAACCAGGAAGATAAACCTGAAAACCAGTAAATAATTCTGTTTTTTGCTTCAAGCAATTCTTACAGAGTATTTTACCTAGGTGAATGATTTGGACAAATTGTTCATTTACCTGGACACACAGCTTGCTTATGAGAGCAATAATTTCATCAGCAAGACTTGCTTCATGGTCCTTGACTTGCTGGTGAAACAATCCTAAATGATATGCCATAAACTTTTCCAAATCCCAATCAGTTTCCCATCTTGAAAGACCTGGCTTCAACTACTTCATCCCAAACCTTTCCTTAATTTCTCCCTTTCGAGACACTTAAGACTATTACGGTGGTGATCTCCCTTGTATCAGTAAGTGTAATGAATGCAGTTTTGTTGGATTATCAGGTTTCTCTAGTGGTCTTGATGAGGGAGCTGACACTTTATTTATTTATTTATTTATCCCACTTCTAGTATTAATATTTTAATGTAAGTCAAATAATGTAATGGCTCAAACAGTATAATAATTTATTTTCCTTTTGCATAAAGTCCAAAACAAGTGATCTTCATTGGCAGATGGTTTTCCTTCAATTGGCTTAAAGCAAAGCTTACCATCTTTTACATATGGTCCTAAGACTGTGATTCTTTTTTCTGCAAGCTTGTGGAAGGAGAAAGAATAGAGGATCTCACACAGGCCAGATATGGAAGTAGACAAAACTTTGCCCACTGCCTCTTGGCCAGCATTCAGATTTAACTATACGGAAGGCTAGACAATACATATGGTTCAGTTGTGTCATCAGGAGAAAAAGCTAGCAAGTTTGGTGGATAACCAGTTTCTAATATAGAAGCCAATACTGGGGAAGATGGAGTAGAAACCCTGAAGAAACTGGATCCTTCTTGACATGTTTGAGCTACTGGATCAAGTTACACTGACTGTTAACTAGCATTCCTTTTATTGTTGAAAGTCATTTTAGTTGGATTTTCTGCAAATTGCTATGCCAGACATTGTAATTAATACAGTTGCCAAATGAATTTTCCATTAACTTCAACTAATGAACCAAATACCCTCTGCTGCCTTCTTGTCATCTATTTGTATAAAATACAGTCTGAATGTTTAATGTTTAGGTTGCCAATAAATACCTGATAAAATATCAGGTCTGCGTCCTGGGAGATAAGGCTCAGAACAAAGGGTGAGGCTTCAAATTACATTAAATGAGTTTGGAGCAGTCTATCTCAAGGTCTGAGGGAGCCCTTGGAATTCATATTTATTTGAGATTAAATATTGTAGTAGGAATAGGGTTTGTGATAATCCACTAAGGCCTCAAAATCTATAGCTACATTTTTGAATGTTTGTTGACCAAAAGAAAATCTATGTATTAGTTCTTGGTTCAAGTTTGACTCCTGATTTTTTGTTTGTTTGTTTCTTTGTCTGTTTTTTACAGGTTAGAGATCATCTAAGCCCAAATCACAATTCTTGGTGATATCCAATCTGAACTCATATCTTCAACTAAATTCAAAACATCTTACTTTCCAAGGCCAAGTTTGGGCTGAACATAGTTCCCACCTTCTGGAATCTGCCTCCCTCTATTTTCTCTGTGAGAACAGCTCATTTTCCTATTTCTTTTTTCTTTTCACATTTTAAAAAAATTTCAAACTACTAGGGGGTATAAATGTTTTTGGTTATATGTATCAATTTTGTTATACTTGAGTCAGGGTTGTAAGTGTGTCCATCACCCAGATAGTGTTCACTGTATCCATTAGATAGGTTTGGGCCCATCCCCTCCTCCCCCCTCATGCCTGCTTGATTTCCACTGAGTTTTATTTCCCTTTGTGCACATGTGTGCTCATCAGTTAGTTCCAAATTTAATAGTGAGTACAGGTGATGTTTGTTTTTCCATTCTTTAGGTACTTCACTTAGGATAATCATCTCCAGTTCCATCCAAATTGTTGCAAAAGGCATTAATTCATCCTTTTGTATGGCTAAGTAGTATTCCATACTATACACATACCACATTTTGTTAATCCACTCATGAATTGATCAGCACTTGGGTTAATTCCACATCTTTGCAATTGTGAATCATGCTGCAATAAACATTCGAGAGCAGGTGTCTTTTTTTATAAAATGACTTCTTTATATATATATATTTATTTATTTCAGAATATTAAATGAGTACAAACGTTTTGGTTACATAAATTGCTTTTGTACCATTTGAGTCAAAGTTGTAAGTGTGTCCATTACCCAGATAATGTGCATTGTACCCATTAGGTGTGAATTTACCCAGCCCCTCCGTCCACCTTCTACCTGCTGGATTTCCTATGAATATTATTTCCATGTGTGCACATATAAAATGACTTCTTTTCTTTTGGGTAAATACCCAGTATTGGGATTACTGAGTCAAATGGTAGATCTACTTTTAGTTCTTTGAGGAATCTCCATGCTGTTTTCCATAGAGGTTGTACTAATTTGCAGTCCCAACAACAGTGTATAAGTGTTCCTTTCTTTCTGCATCCATGCCAGCATCTATTGTTTTTGGACTTTTTAATAAAAGCCATTCTAACTGGGATAAGATGATATCTCATTGTGGTTTAAATTTGCATTTCCCTGATAATTAGTGATGTTGAACATTTTTCATATGTTTATTGGCCATTTTTCTATCTTTTTTTGAAAAGCTTTTGTTCATGCCTTTTGTCCACTTTTTAATGAAGTTGTTTGTTTTTTCCATGCTGATTTGCTTGAGAGCACGCTAAGGAAATAATCAACAGAGCAAACAGACAACCTACAGAAGAGGAGAAAATATTTGCAAGCTATACATCTGATAAAGGGCTAATAACCAGAATCTATAATTACACTGTTTATGATAAAGGCTTTAAAATATTCCTGATGGTGAACTTTTTATATCATGATCTATGAGTTCTTTGAAGATCTCAAATACTTGTTCCAAGTTTATTTGTTAATGATTGATATGTACTTTTGCAGTTACTCAGGAGAAGAAAATAAATGGAAAGAGAGTGAAAAGAAGAGGTATTGATGAAGATGATAGAAAAAAATCAAGAAAAGAAGAGCGTAGATGGAGGAGGAAGTAGAGAAGGTAACAGAAGACAAGAAAAGAAAAGGGAAACAATATAGGATATAACTAATAAAAAGGCTTGAGGAAAAAGTAAAAATATATATGACATTTTTCTTCCTCATTCTTTTTGTCATGGGAGTAAGTTGTGACTCTTTGTTGATCCTAGTCAGCATGAATTAAACTGCAAATATAAACAAGGAGAAGGAAGACAATGAGCATAATCTGATATAGGGGAGGAATATAAGGATATGACTAGTCACTTCATCCCTTATTCAACCGAGTGCTTCTCCTTTGCAGAGATGGGTCCTCTTACCCAAAAATCTGTTGAGCAATGCTTGGGACTTGACCAGGTTGGGACACCTAGAATCTGACACATAATGGGATACAATTAATATTTATCAATTCAAAAAATTAATTAAGGGTGATTCTTTATGGCTTTTCTTAGCCAACTCATGTGGTTTTTTTTTTTTTTTTTTTTAGTTTTTGTTTTATTATTATATTATCAAATGTCTATCTGTTTAGGTCCATACTACTGAGATCTATACATTATCTTTTTAGGAGATTCTTTTTAGAAAATCAGAAAAATCTTTTCAGTTCTTTTGTTCCTTTCCCTATAATGGAGAGAGATTCACAACTATTCATCTTAAAATAAGGTTTTTGGATATCTTAAACTCTAAAAGTGTAATCTACCTAATCATACTTAATTTGGAAATTTCTATCAAGTAATATTTATGCAGATGAGGGTGTGTGGCCTACAGTATTTTGTTAAGAAGTCCAAGTGGAATGTTTATATAGGGACAACTTAAAATATAAAGTTTGTCTAAAGAAGAGTTTAGCCTTTTCTATAATTTTCTATAATGCAGGAAAATATGCTACTTCCGTACAGGACATTGAGATATTCATTCTTCATTGGCTCAGAATGGGTTTGCTCATTCTTTCCAAGCCACTGTATTATAGAGTACACTACTGCCTCTTGCAGAATCCAGGGTGAATTCTTGTACTACCTATGGAAAAAACTGATTCTTTTAATTAAAATAATTTATCTGTTGTATATAGAGCATATGATAGAACTGAAGAGATTAATCTCAGTAGAAAGCCAGTTTGTTAATGTAAGCAAACTTTGTCTAACAACGTCATTATAAGCAGATGCCCCAATTAACTCCACCCACTGCATGAATTTTATGCTAAATGAGCCTATATAAACCAACCAAGAATGTCTTAAACTGTAGGCCTGGGCTGCATTAGTGACACTACGAGCATTTCCAAGAATGGAAAACCAATAACCAGATGGTTGTGAACTGGAACCAGTTTATGTGGGGTTGAGAGTGCAACCAGGACAGAGGGTACAACCAGAAGATGGAGAAGGAGTGAATGATGGTGTACATCTATATTGTAAGCCCTGTGGACACTGGTCAAGTTCAGATCTAAGCTAGGGGGACATCTATTTCCAACAAATTCTGTTCTAAATGGGGCAGACATTTTGTGTGGCATTATAAATTTGAGAGCAATAGAGGGGGGACATTGGTGAGGAGTATGAGTAATGACCAGAAGCTGAGGCCAGAAACTCAGTATTCCCAGCCTATTAAAGGGAGTTCAGTCTATAGTCAATCCAGCAGAGACACTGGAAAGCATTAGTGTGGGTCAAGAAGTTTCAGCAGGATGCTCCCACAGGCACCTAGGGTTTTGAATACCTTTAGAAACTCATTCATCAGCCATGACAGCTGTGAACTATTTCCACATTCCACTTGCTAGGAAGAGAACTATTAATACATTTTTGGCTAGTTCCTATACTAGTTGGGGTTTAGCCTGCAGGTGTGCATAGATCATCCCTGGAATTGGGTTAAATAAGCCATCACTACTATTGAGAGCAGTGGAGGATCTGAGGTAGAGGGTGGAAAGTGATAAAGAGTGGTCAGTTTCCCTCCCAAGGTATGCTGCTAGAGAAACCATTAGTTTCTCCTTACAGTTTGTGGTGCCAGGACTTAAGTATCTGGTAGCAACAATCAAGTATTTTTTATAATGGTTGTTACCTTGTTATAAACCAGACTATGATCAGAACATTCATTCATGGCATTTCATAAATTATCCCAACAGCTATGTGAACTAGGTATTGTCAATTTTCATAAATGAAAAAAATAATGAGGAGAGGTAAATACCTTTCCTTTGTCTGATTCCAAGTTCTGTGTTCTTCTTCTACATATTTTATTTCAGAGATATTCTTTTTATATCTCTCATATCACACAAAGCATCCACATAAATTAACTTCAGAGATAACCTTTGGTAACATAGAGTGATCCATGGTAATTAAGCAAATTAAGCTCAAACAAGGGTCATATATTATTACATACTGATACCCTGAGAAAAGACAAATTCTGAGACTACTTTCATAAGCCTAGCCAATGATAGCATATATCATTACAGAACATGACAGCATGATGCTGTTATATGACTCTATGTAGATCATAAATAAGTTACATGAAATCAGTTGTATATTTATCAGTTGGCTCCATCCTCTCAGATGAAAGAACAGCAGCAATCACATTCTCTTAAATCATTATAGCTGCTTGTGCTGTTGTGTTTTTTCATAACTCTAACAATAGGTCTTCATCCAGTACTAACACTTAGCAGACCACAGCAATAGCACTTCTGTGCTCTATTTAATGTCCAAACATCAAAACTTTATGAATGACTGCAAATAGATAACAAGTGCCAAGGCAGGCCCCAGTTGCTATTGTTCAGCAGTGTTTGCCTTACAGCAGTTTTCTGAGCTCTGCAAACATATCTTCCATCTGGCAGCTGGCTATATTTTCAATTTTTTCTCTGTATAAAGAAAGACCATAGGCAATGCCATATTATACATTTTGCTATTCTGGCTATGTCACTAGCCTATCAAAATCTTCTCAAGAAGTTCTAATGATCAGCATTATTGATGAACTACAGAAAAGTTATATGCATATATTTGAGCATTTCTAACTCCTCAATAGAATGCATGAAAAAATCCTTAAATACAAAGTATATATTTGGTCGACAAATTATTTTTTTATTCTTCTTATTCGTGGTGCATAGTCATTGTCTGTCTTTTCCTGTCTTGCAGTTTAGGTGTTACTGGTGACCCTACATCTCCAAAGTCAACTAGGGCCTGAAATCAAGGTGGTCAAGGCAACCATCTCTTTTTCACAATTTACCCAGACATGGAATTTATATTGTTTCTTCCAGATGCAGCATACAGTGTGCCATGGATGAAACTCTAGCTCGTTTGAGCTGCTGGATCGGCAATATGTCCCATCACTGGTCACACACCACCACATTGACTCACTTCATAGACAGGCTTCTGCTTTAGATTTCCGATTAAACCAGCCTATTTGCTTATAGTCCCACCTGCCTGTATCATTCCAGATGACTTTCCCAGAGAAAAAGCCCTGTGTGCATATCTATTGTAATTGATTCAAATAGCTCTTTTGAAAAAAAAAAAAAACAAAAAAAACAAATAGCACTTTTGACAGTGCTTTAAGAAGAGTTAGTTTAGTTTACTAAGAATAACATGGACTTGGATGTCAAAAGCTTGTCCTTGATCCAGCTTTATCTCTAAGTAATGATTTTGTCTGAAGCAAACACCTAGCTATCCTGGATCTCAGTTTCTACATCTATAAAATGAGGAAGGTTGGTATTCAGAATATGTTTGGAAGAGAAGTTTAGCTACTCAGCTACTTACCAGCAAAGATGGATCCGGAGAGACAGGAACACTCATACACTGCTGGTGGGACTGCAAACTAGTGCAACCCCTGTGGAAAGCATTATGGAGATACCTTAAACAGATTCAAATAGACCTACCATTCGATCCAGCAATCTCATTATTGGGCATCTACCCAAAGGAACAAAAGTCATTCTATGACAAAGACACCTGTACCCGAATGTTTATAGCAGCACAATTCCCAATTGCAAAGATGTGGAAACAACCCAAATGCCCATCAATTCATGAATGGATTAGTAAATTATGGTATATGTATACCATGGAGTATTACTCAGCTATAAGAAATAACAGTGATACGACATCTCTTTGGTTCTCCTGGAGAGAGTTGGAACCCATTATTTTAAGTGAAGTATCCCAAAAATGGAAAAACAAGCATCACATGTGCTCACCAGAAAATTGGTTTCCCTGATCATCACCTAAATGCACATTTGGGAATGATACCAATCAGATATCAGACTGAGGTGGGGGGTGGGGGGAGGGGATGGGTGTATGCCTACATGATGAGTGCATTGCACACCATCTGGGGAATGGTCACGCTTGAAGGTGCTGACTCGGGGAGGGGGTGGTGGGAGGAGGGGATGGGTGTATACCTACATGATGAGTGCAATGCGCACTGTCTGGGGAATGGACACACTTGGAGCTCTGACTCGGGGGGATAGGCAGTACGTGGGCAACGTATGAAACCTGAACTTTTGTACCCCCATAATAAGCTGAAATAATAAAAAAAAAGAATGAAAGAATGATCCTGTTATATTTGAGATGATTGTCCTCCATAAATCCTGCAGACAGATTCAAAAAGAAAATGCATTATATAATGAAACGGAAAGGAAATACTGCCTAGTTAGATACGTAGAATTTAATTGCCTGATGGCTGGATTGCCCTATATTCTGTATTAGTTGGATTAAATGATTCCTAAAGTGTCCTTCAGTTCTAAGTAAATCAATAATTCACTTACTTTTATCAGGAAAACACGAAGTCACATAATCAATTGATAGTCTGTGAATTTAATGGACTGGCTTTATAATCAAGCTGGTTTTCAAAAAATTAACATACTAATTAATATGTAGTCTCTGGTTTTTTACACAATTCTAGCTTCAAAATTCTATCTATTATAGCACCTGAGATTCCTCCTGGAAGGTAAAGAGAAGCTACAACTAAACATTTTCTGAATGAATGAAGAAACATACTCTTATGTGTAGGAAATATTAATTTGGGTCTGAAATATTGAAAGCATTATAAATAGAGCAGGTAAATAAGGCATTGGTTTTGGGGGACAAAAAATTTAAAAAGTGGAAGCACCGTTATAATACAAATCTTTTTCATTTTAAATAGATCCTTTTTATAATTCAAGAGAACTATTATAATAGCAGAAAAGGATTTTGAACGAAAGTTGAATCAACCTGGGTTCATCAGGTTCACATACAGTACAAATGGAATTTAGAAAGTAATTTAAAAAACTCACCTTATTCCACAGTGTTAACTTTTTCATGATAAAAGTGTTATAGGGTCTAATCCTTTAAAAATTCTTATTATAGAAAATATGAGAAATATTAAAATATATTAAAGAAGAAATAATCTCTTACTCATGACACACATTAATATTTGCAGAGTTTTCCGTTAGTATTTTTTATCTGTGTTTATGTGTGTTTATGTGTGTGCATTTTGCAAAATAGGTATAATATGGGGATATAATCTTGAGTCAATCTAGTTTTACTTAATCATATATTATGAGTATTTTCCTATTGCATTAAATATTTTTCAAAAGCAAAAAATATCCATATTATCATATGGATATATCAAAATTTTTAAACATTTCCCTAAAAAGGACTTTATCATTTTATCATATCATTAACTATTATAGGATTTTACAATGTGCATGGCCCTGTTCTAAGTGATTTACTTCCACATGTATTGACACATTTATTCCTCATAATAATCATATGAGGGAGCTGCTCTTATTTTTCTTATTTCATAGATAAGGGAACTGAAGTGCCAAGAAGTTTTTTTTTTTTTTTTTTGTAATATAGAAATGGGGGTCTCACTCTTGCTCAGGCTGGTCTCGAACTCTTGGCCTCAAGTGATCCTCCCGCCTCAGCCTCCCAGAGTGCTAGGATTATAGGCGTAAGCCACCACGCCCAGCAGAAGTGCCAAGAAGTTAAATAAATTGAGAATAATAAAAGCACCTACCTCACCTGCTTCCTAGTAAATATGTTAATAACAATACCTGCTGACAAATCCATTGATGGTATTTGCTAGTAGAGGAATCTTTATTATGGAATGCTTTTAGCAGGGTATATCCAGTCTATCTGGAATTGCTTATGGAAAACAAACCTGTATTTATGGAGAATAGATCCCTGGAATTTGTCATATGCTATGAAAATATTGGAGTATGAAATTGAGATGTTTCATGACAGAAACAGTTCTCTTTTTTCCAAGTAATGTGACTATATACTATTTTTAGAAACATAATATGACAAGAAAGGAACTGGGGAACTGTGTTGGTCATCTCAAACTTCTCTCTGATCTTTGAAATAAATTATTTGTATGCTTGAAATTGTTATTTTCATACTGAGATCTCTGATTCATTTGAGTCTGATTTAATAATCCCATTCTTCGTATAATATCAGACATTTTTAAGACTTTTATACCTAAGATCTGTTGGGAGACAGTTCTTTATAGGTCCCTCCCATTTATCTATATCTTATAAGCAGTCACTTAGGCTTTTATTCCAAATAATTTTTTACAGATGATTGTGTAGTAAACAATCTTAGAAGACAGAAATAATGTCTCCCTCCAGAGCAATGGGCAGGCACAATTACTATTCAGCATATAATAATTAGGTACGAGTTTCCTATCTTGTATTACAATCCATGGCATATCTATGTGTCACTTGACCTTCTGTGCTTCACTCTGTGAAAATTCGGGCTTGGAGAGCTGGCACAAGAAAGGAATGATATTGTGGCTATAGGAGTCTCATATTTTCTGTCAACCTCCATGAAAATGTTGTAAGCTAAATTTTTAGTTTGCAAGGAAGGTAAAATTCCAGGCACTTCCTTGACAAGGTCAAATTTCCCTTCAGAAAGGTGGCATCAATTTACAATGTCACCAACAGTGGATAAGACTGTCTATATAATCACCTTTGATAATACTGGTTATTATCATAAAAGTAAAGTCAACACTGTCCACTTTGTTAAAGTTTAAAGAAGTTCATCTGTTTGTTTGAATATATACATTTTAATTTTTCTAAAGAGGTATCATGTAGTGTTATAATTACCTTTATTTGTTTACTCCTCAAATAGACTCTCCCTGTCCATAGTATAGGGACAATGTCTAATGTATTCTTTGTTCTTTATTTAAGACCTAATTTAGTGCCCATCTATTAGGTAATCTAAATATTTAATAAATTAAATGAATAGAAGGATGTCTTGCTTTATGGGCTGTCATAACCTCTGCTGGCTCTGACTCTTTATTCTCTTGATTAACTATTCCTTTGTTTACTTTTCTTGAAGTCTTAAAATTTCCTTAAAAAATTGCTATATTTTTGAAAGTCATTTCCCATTACGAATCTACTCTCCTTTTTAGTAACCTTTCCTTTCTTTGGATGTCAGTTGAAGTAATCCTTTGTTTCTAACTTCACAAAAGAGAAAATTGATCATTTATAAGTCCTTCTGCTCTGATAGGCCTGAAAAAGGAATCTTATGTTTTCTAGTCATCTGTTTCTTAAAACCTAACAAACATTAGTCTTCAATTCTACCCATTCATCTTTTTATCTAGCATTTGTCTCTTGTATTAGCTTTGATGCTTTTTGTTTATCCTTTTGGGCGAATTTTATTTGCTTCAGTAATTATCCTAGCAGAGAGTTGAAAGCATTTTTTCCTGTAGGGTGATATCAGCTGTGATTTCTGAAATTCTCATTCACATATACCAAATTAGTTTGTGTCTTCAAATCTCATTTCAAAAAATAAATATCACAAATGTATTGAACTGATTTAAAAATCACATATACACACACCTATATGTATATATGTATTCACATATATATGTATATCTAATGATATTTTATGTTAGTAAAGCTTTTAGGACAACAAATTGACCATCTAAATCAAGAGTCTTCAAAGAGAATCTGCGTGTCTTATCATAAACTATCTTAAGGACATCATCTGAAATGTAGAAAACATAAAGTTTTTTTGTCCAAGATGGTCACTGCAACATTTCTATAGACTACAATTTTTAGAAACCTTAAACATCCAATATGAAGGAAACTAAATAACTTTAAAATGATGTTCAGAAGAAATAGCATTGAAAATATGTATGTGATATTTAGTGAAAAAGCAGAAATTTTTAGTGTAATGATGTTTTACCATGTTTTAAATTTATATTTTCACATTTAGCAGTAATAAACACCTTGTCATATATTTATTGGTTGTTTGTTTTATTTATAAATTACATATATTTTTATATCCTTGACCCCACCTTCTATTTTTCAAGTAATTTTTTTCTTTTCATTTCATTCGTTATATGGGTAAACAAAATATAACCACAATTACCATACAAAACGATAATAATAGCTAATATATGTGATCACAAAAAGAAACAGAACTAAAATATTGCCCATAAAAAGAATAGGAGAGATGAACAAAATTATAGCTTCTAAGATTCTCATATACATATTGACCATTGTTCTTCTATTAGTAACAATGGTTGTAATTACTGCCTCCTACTTTGGGCTTGCCTTTTTAAAACTTCCTCTAATGTGTTATTTTATAAATAGTAAGCTTTATTTAATCTTTATCTATCTATCTATCCATCCATCCATCCTTGGGATGGACTGTGTATTTAGAAGTCAGGTGGGCTCCTGGGAGGGCTTGCTCAAGAACTCTTCTAGAAGGAGAAAAGAAACTCACCCTAAGGCAGAATTCTGACAGGCAGAGTACCCAGAGGGGAAAGCTAGCTGCTAGCAGCTTGGGTTATCTACGGTTTGAGAGGTTCCCACAAAGGGCAGGGGTCAAACCAAGTCAAACAATCTGAAAACTACTATATGCAAGACATTCTGAGGAAATCTTGAATTCTGCCTTCTTGACATGGCCAAAGTTAAAGACAGGGACATATGCATGAAGGCCCTTTGAACTGGTGTAAGAAATTCCTGGGCACTGATTGGACCCTTAGCTTCAAGAATGACCCACTCTTAGCAAGCCTGGGAGCCCCACGGATCCCATAACCCACATTCCCAGCACAGCGTCAATAAAACAAGTGTGAACTCTGCCTGGCTATGTAGCTAGCCCAGGCACCACTCAAGCTGCTTCCAAATCTATTCCAGTCCAGGGAAGAACACTCAAAAACATTTTAAAATGTTTTTCTTCTTTATAATAAAAATCCCATCCTAATAATTTGGCTAAACTTGTGCAGCTGGTGGCACTGAGGCACACTCCTGGCCTCCAGCCCCGCAGATCGGCTGCAGAGGCCCCTGGACCATTTTCTGGCCGATCACCCCAAAGGTTATTAGCTAAGAGGAAGCAATTTCAAGGTCATTGTCTCTTACCTTAGCCCACCAGACGCCACATGTTGACCACACTTTCTTGTAGAACCTGATGTCCTGGGGCGGAGGGTCCTAAAATTTCCTTGGTTGTTCCCAGGGATGAGTGATGCTGTTGATGTAAAGGCCACTGATGTCGTTCAGAAAGAAGAGAAAGGAGGCAGCGAATTTGCACCAGAACATCAGGGTGAAGCCGATGAGTGTGACCTGGTTCCTGAGGAGGATCACAAAACTCAGGAGCCCCCGCGGGAGAGTGGGAAAGAGAGGAGAGAAGGACGGACCCCGTGGCCCACCTGCGCCATAAGTGGACGTCCTCACACAACTGGGACACCATGAGGCCCTCCAGGCCAAAAATGGCGGCCAGCATGGCCAAGGCGCCCACGCTGCGGGCCCTGTCACGTGGGCCTGACCCAGGTCTCTGACGCAGCGCGGCTCACTGTGGTTGGTGGTGGTGCAGTAGTGCGCGGCCTGAAGAGGCCGAGCCAGCGCCCACCACAGGTGGAGATCGAGGAGGGAATCACCGCCAGGCCCGCACACCTGATGATGAGGGTCCGGATGAAGGATTCAGTGAAGGACAGGCGGGCGGGGGCCTCCTTTGGCCCGACAGCCTCTGGGGCCTACAAGCCGCGCCCGCCCCGCCTGCCGCCTCATTCCCTCCTGGCGTTCTGCTGTGGCCGGGCCGCTCATAGTAAGTTTTAAATTTATTATTTTAGTTAAATTTTATTTTATATATTACTTTTTTGTACTTATTAAGTTTTATAACAAATCCTTTCCTGTCCAAAGTCATAAAAATTTCTCCTATGCTTTTGTCATGAAGTTTAAAACAATTTACCTTTGTATTTGGCATGAGGTGTAATTTTATTTCATTTTTCGTCATGTTAATTACATCTTCTTAACAGCATATTAAATATTGCATCTTTTTACCTGATATTTGCAATGCCAGCTATGTTAGACATTCTGTTTTCATACATGCGTAGATGTGTTTATGGTATCTTCTATGGGCCTATTTATTCTTGAACCTATAAAATAGTGTATTACTCACTGTACCATAATAATAGTTAAGTCTTGATATCCGAGAGCATGAATTCCTCACATTGTTCTTTGCAAGTAAAGTCTTGGGCCTTTGATTTTCAATATGATTTTTAGGCTTCTTTTTGCCAAATACGAGTATTTAATATTCCAATTCATATTGGCTGAAAGACAGTGCTTCTTCGCTGATCTGAGTGCTTCCTTTATAAAAAATCATAACCGTGTATGCATTAGTCTGTCTTTGGATTCATTTCTTTTCTCTTGTTCACTGGTTTATGCTTATCTTTATTATTACAGCAAATCCTTTTGTCTGGTTCTTCTTAAAGAGTGTTGTTCTAGTTAGGGTTTGGCAGAAGCACGCTGGGAAACTCGTCAATGAGTGAGAGAAACATGGCAAGGAAGGAGAGAAGCAATTATTAGGCAACGTTGCATAGAGGATAGCTTCAGTTCGAACTCACTGGGTTAAACTTTGCATTGCTACTTATTCTTTAGTTTTCCAGACCCAGGGCAAAGAATAAGGTTGCCTTATGACTTTCATGGATCTTAGGCACTGTCACATTTGTGGGCCCTGCTAGGGTGTAAAGTCTGTACGCAGCGGGGGTGGGGTGGGGGGCGGGGCGAGAAAGAATTGTCAGACAGTGATTAGGATATACAAAAGTAAAAGTTTATTTATTTTCCTGAGAAAGAAAGAGAGACAGAGAGAAAGAGAGAGAGAGTAGCCAGGACACATAGAGGGAGGAAAGAAATACTGCGTGGTGAGGAAAATTGCTTGGTGCTTTTAAAAGGTAGAAATGGCTTTTTTTTCTCTCTGCTTCGGGAATGATAACAAAAATGGCTGTGAAGCCCCTGTGTTGGCTTTTTCTATTTCTCACGTAGCAGATTGATAGCAGGAATTAGTTTCTTCTTTCTTCTTGATAGCGGGAGGCATCTGGTACTGTCTCCTCTTGAGGAAGCTGGGGAAGTTCGCGCTCCTACTGTCCGCTCAGGAGCTTTTTCAAGGCTGAGAAAGAACTCAGATAACAAGTTAGACCCCACATGTTTTAATTAAACAAAGAGTAATTGTGTTGTGACTTTATTTCTGTTACTTTCTGTTTGATAGTTTATTTTCCTCTGTTAGATAGGTTATTAGTAAAACCACCTTTCAGGCCCTTTACTCTATTAAAAAGTATTTAAATATATATTTTATGACTGCATTGGTAGAAAGATGAATACAATTCAAACTGGATTTACTATTATATATTCATTATTTTTAAATTAATATGTTTTTACTGATTTTAAGATAAATTAAAATTAAAGCCTTTTTGTGGCCCTGAAAAGTATTGTGGGCCCTGAGCACTATGCATGATTGTCTAATGGTAAGTCTGCACTGGCAAGGAAGCTGGACTTTCATGTCCTGCCACCTGGGACATTGCTTACTGGCTGTCCCTACTCTCCTCTCTGAGCTCTGGCACAAGGATAGTCTTCCAAATAAGGAATTTGTAGGTGCTGGCTGCTGGAAGTAAAAGTGAACTTGAGGGACAGAAGGATTCACAGAAATGAGGAAAAAAAAAAAAAAGGATCCTAGGGGTCCTAACATTATTGAATAAATAGTCTTGGCCATTCTTGGCTCTTTACATTTCTATATAGAATTAGAATCACTTTGTCTAGTTTTACCAACTCCAATTGGTGTATCAATTGGACATGCCTTAATTCTATAGACCAATTTGGAGAGAAGGGATATCTTTAAAATATTGAATCTGTCACCTGGGCTAGAGTGCTGTGGCGTCAGCCTAACTGGCCCCAACCTTAAACTCCTGGACTCCAGCAATCCTCCTGTTTCAGCCTCCCAAGTAGCTGTGACTATAGGTGTGCACCACCATGCCTGGCTAATTTTTTATATTTTCAGTCTTGCTCTTGCTCAGGCTGGTCTTGAACAACTGAGCTCAAGTGATCCTCCTGCTTTGGCCTCCCAGAGTGCTAGGATTACAGGCATGAGCCACTGTGCAGGGCCTGAATCTTCTAATTCATGAAAAATTTATATATATCTTTATTTAGTTAAGCCTTAAAATTAAGTTTTGTTATTTTCCTCAAAGACATACTATACCTTTTTATTAGATATTTTCCCAAGTATTTGGTATGTTTTATTCTATTGTAAATAAACCATATTTAGAATGATTATCTTCTGTTTGATGCTGATATATAGAAATGCAATTGATTTTTTTTTTTATTTCATCTTGTTATGGGGGATACAGAATTGCAGGTTACATACGTTGCTTCTGTACTGCCTTTCCCCCCAAGTCAGAGCTCCAGGCGTGTCTGTTCCCCAGGTAGTGCACGTTGCACCCATCATGTAGGTATATATCCCTCCCTTCCCCACCCCCCCTTCCCGAGTCAGCACCTTCAAGCGTTACCAATCCCCAAATGGTGCCCAATGCACTCATTGTGTAGGCATACCCCCATCCCCTCCCCCACCCCCCACCTCAGTCTGATATCTGATTGGTGTCGTTCCTAGATTTGTATTTAGGTGATGATCAGGGAAACCAATTTTCTGGTGAGTACATGTGATGCTTGTTTTTCCATTCTTGGGATACTTCACTTAATATAATGGGTTCCAACTCTCTCCAGGAGAACCATAGAGATGTCATATCTTCATCGTTCCTTATAGCTGAGTAATATTCCATGGTATACATATACCACAGCTTACTAATCCAATCATGTATTGATGGGCATTTGGGTTGTTTCCACATCTTTGCTATTGTGAATTGTGCTGCTATAAACATTCGGGTACATGTGTCTTTGTTACAGAATGACCTTTTTTCCTTTGGGTATATGCCCAGTAATGGGATTGCTGGGTCAAATGGCAGATCTACTTGAATCTGTTTAAGATACCTCCATAATTAGGAACATGAAAGGAGAAATCACAACCGACGCTACAGAGATACAAGATACCATCTATGAATTCTACAAAAATTTTTATGCACACAAACTGGAGAATGTGGAGGAAATGGACAAATTTTTAGAAACACATAGTCTTCCCAGGCTCAACCAGGAAGAAGTAGAGTACCTGAACAGACCAATATCAAGAACTGAAATCGAAACAGCAATAAAAAACCTTCCCAAAAAGAAAAGCCCTGGTCCAGATGGGTTCACACCTGAATTTTACCATACATACAAAGAAGAACTGGTGCCCATCCTACATAAACTATTCTCCAATATTGAGAAGGATGGAATTCTCCCCAACACGTTCTACCAAGCCAGTATAACATTGATACCAAAACCTGGAAAGGACGCAACAAAAATAGAGAACTACAGACCAATTTCTCTCATGAATATAGATGTAAAAATTTTCAATAAAATACTAGCAAATCGAATCCAAGTACTTATCAAAAAAGTAATCCACCACGACCAAGTGGGCTTCATCCCAGAGATGCAGGGATGGTTCAACATACGTAAATCTATAAATGTAATTCACCACATAAATAGAAGCAAAACCAAAAACCATATTATACTCTCATTAGATGCAGAAAAAGCATTTGACAAAATTCAACACCCTTTTATGATAAAAACGCTTAACAAAATAGGCATTGATAGAACCTACCTAAAAATGATACAAGCCATATATGACAAACCCACAGCCAACATCATACTGAATGGGGAAAAACTGAAAGCACTCCCACTTAGAACTGGAACCAGACAGGGCTGCCCACTGTCTCCATTACTTTTCAACATAGTATTGGAAGTCCTTGCGAGAGCTATCAGGCAAGAGAGCAGAATCAAGGGAGTCCAAATAGGGAAGGAAGAGATCAAACTCTCACTTTTTGCTGATGATATGATGTTATATCTGGAAAACCCCCAGGATTCAACCATGAGACTCTTGGAATTGATTAACGAATATAGCAAAGTCTCAGGCTATAAAATTAATATACACAAATCAGAGGCATTTATATATGCCAATAACAGTCAATCGGAAAACCAAATTAAAGACTCAATACCCTTCAAAATAGCAACAAAGAAAATAAAATATCTAGGTATATATCTAACTAAAGAGGTAAAGGACCTCTATAAGGAAAACTATGAAACACTGAGAAAAGAAATAGCAGAACTTGCAAATAGATGGAAAAATATACCATGCTCGTGGATCGGAAGAATCAACATTGTTAAAATGTCTATGCTACCCAAAGTGATCTACAGATTCAATGCAATCCCTATTAAATTACCAACATCATTCTTTACAGACGTAGAGAAAATAATTATACACTTTGTATGGAATCAAAGAAGACCCCGTATAGCAAAAGCAATTTTAAGCAACAAAAACAAAATCGGAGGTATTAATTTGCCAGACCTCAAACTATACTACAAGGCCGTGGTTCTTAAAACAGCCTGGTATTGGCACAAGTGCAGGGACACAGACCAGTGGAACACAACAGAAAATCCAAATATAGAACCATCCTCATATTTTTGACAAAGCGGGAAAGAATATACTCTGGGGACAAGAATCCCTATTCAATAAATGGTGCTGGGAGAATTGGTTAGCCACTTGTAGAAGACTGAAACAGGACCCACAGCTTTCACCTCTCACAAAAATCAAATCACGGTGGATAACAGACTTAAACCTTAGGCGTGATACAATCAGAATTCTAGAAGAAAATGTAGGAAAGACTCTTACAGACATTGGCCTAGGCAAAGAATTTATAAAGAAGACCCCCAAGGCCATCACAGCAGCAACAAAAATAAATGAATGGGACATGATTAAATTAAAAAGCTTCTGCACAGCCAAAGAAACAGTCAAGAGAATAAACAGACCACCTACAGAATGGGAAAAAATTTTTGCATACTACACATCAGATAAAGGACTGATAACAAGAATCTATTTAGAACTCAGGAAAATCAGCAAGAAAAAATCAAGCAACCCTATCAAAAAGTGGGCAAATGACATGAATAGAAGCTTCTCGAAAGAAGATATAAGAATGGCTAACAAACATATGGAAAAATGCTCAACATCCCTAATCATCAGAGAAATGCAAATCAAAACCACAATGAGATATCACTTAACTCCAATGAGAATGGCCTTTATCAAAAAAACCCAAAACAACACATGTTGGCGTGGGTGTGGAGAGACAGGAAGACTAATACACTGCTGGTGGAACTGCAAAGTAGTGCAATTGATTTTTTAATATTGAGTTGATCCAACAAACTTGCTGCATGATCTAATTAATTTGAGTATTTATTAACAGATTCTTTTAGATTTTCTTTTTACATAATCCTATCATCTGAGAATAACAGTTTTGCCTACCCTTTTCCAGGTTTTATAAATTTTATGTCTTTTTCTTGGCTCATTCAACTGGCTAGAACCTCTAGAACAATGTTGTATAGAATTGGTAATAGACAACATATTTAACTTCAATTTTAAAGTAAAGTTTCCATCTTATTACTGTTAAGTATAATATTTACTCTAGATTTTTCTAGATTCTGTTATCAAGTTAAGATAATTTATCCTCTTCAGATTTAGTTTTACTTTTCTAAATTTATTCCTTCCCATTAATAATGTTGAATTTTATGATTGTAATATACATTTTAAGCTTGGTCAAATGATCCTCCTTTCTCAACCTCCTGAGTAGCAGGGACTATAGGCATGTGTATATATATATTTGTGTGTGTATACATATAGATATATATAGAGAAATATATTACATATATATGGAAAGAGAGAGAGAGAGAGAGAGAGAGACAGACAAAGAGAAAGATTTTAAGGAATTGGCCCAGTGATTGTGTGGCTGGCAAACTCGAGATCCATGGTGCACGCCTGCAGTCTGGAGATTCAAGTGGGAATTGATGTTGCAGTTTTGAGTCCAAAGGCTGAAAATTCAGGCAGAATTTCTATGTTGCACTATGGAGGCAGAATTCCACTGTTTTTGGGAAATTTCAGTCTTTGCCTGTAACTGTTCGGGTGAGGCCCATCCACATTAAGGAGGGTAACCTTCAAGACTCAAAGTCTATGGATTTAAACAGGAATCACATCTAAAAACCATCTTCATGCAACATGCATATTTATCAAAAAACTGGTCCCCATAGTAGAGTTAATTTCACACCTAAAATTAACCATCGTAACCTCTATTCCCTCAAACATTTCATATGCATGTCTTGTTACTTTATTCTTCTTTTCCCCTCACACACTGCATACAATCTTTAATTTTTGAATCCTGTTAGCTCTACCTTGAAAATATATCCTGAATCTTAACACTTCTTTCCATTTTGTGGACAGCCAATAACCTGGTCAATGACTTCCCATTGCCTTAATATAAAATCTGAAGTCCTACATCATCTGACAATGGTGAACTCTCTGGTTTGTCCCTTTCCTACATTCTCTCCTGGCCCCATCTGCTTTAGCTACATCCCTCAGCTTCACAAGGATGCTCTCTCCTCAGTCCCTTTGCACTTGCTTTTCCTTCTGCCTGCAATGCTGTCTGCAGAGTTCCCCTCAATGAAGTCTTGTCTGATTGCTCTACATCCCCTATCTGACAGTGTCTATCCACTTAACCCATTGTATCTTTTCTTACTGCATTTATTGTTACCTGAAATTATGTAATTTATTTCTTTAACATCTGTCTCCTCTTTTAGATTGTAACCTTCACCAAAACAGTGGCTTTTCTGCTCTATCTCTAGGGCCCTCATCATATCTTATGCCACAAAACAAATCTCAGTAAATTAAAAAAAAATCAAAATCACACCATAAATCTTCTCAGACCACAGTGGAATCAGTGGAATAAAACTAGAAATCAATTCCAAGAGAAACACTCCAATCTACACAAAGTCATGGAAGTTAAACAACCTGCTGCCGAATGATCCTTGGGTCAATGATAAAATTAAGATGGAAATCAAAAGATTCCTTGAACTGAACAACAAAGGGGACACAAGCTTTTAAAATCTATGGGATATAGCAAAAGCAATGCAAGGGGAAAGTTCATAGCCTTAAATGCCTACATCAAAGAGTCTTCTTTTAACACCCCCAAATGACCAACTTTTAAGTGTTTTCTTAAATTAAGAAAAGTCCTGAAGTTAAAATCCTTAAATTAAATGTTTCCTATGTGATTGAAAAAAAGAACATGTTCAGTAAGATGAATTTTGATAATTGTGTTGGTCAAATCTTTACTATTCTTAGCAATTTTTGTCCTGCTGATATATTATGGGTTCTGCAAATGCATATATTATAATCCCTCATTATTGTTGGGATTTATTTATTTCTCCTTTTCTAGCAAGTTTTTTTTCATCTACTTTGAGAACAAATTTAGAATGGTTATATATTCCTAATACAACTTTTCTCATTAATTATAACCCTTTTTTTTTTATCTCTAGTAATGCCTTTTGCCTTAAAGTGTATTTTGACAGACATTTGTGTGGCTAAATCTGCTTCTTTTCAGTTATCATTTGCAAGCTTTATTTTTTCTATCCTTTTGGTGTCAACCTTTCTGTTTACTTGGTGGTAAATATGTCTCTCATTAATGTAACATTTAAGTGTTCTTTCTTTAACTCAGTATGACAAATTTCATCTTTTAGCTAGAATACACTTTAATTGTAATTCAGTTATTGATATATTTGATTTTAAATCTACTGTTATATATATAGATTCTGTTTCTTCTGTATATCTCTGTTCCTGTTTCTTTCATTTCTTGCCAATTTTGAGGTTGGTTATATTTTATATTAATAGTTCCCTTTTTATATTTTAGAAAAAACATAGTATTTCTGTTTAGAGATTACACACTGACCCATATCCTTGCCTTATCAAAGTTTAATATTATTTAGTACTTTTACTATCTGCTTATACAAGTAACTTAGAAGATTTTAACTGCATTGATCCCTGCTCCTGATTTATATGATAACATTGTTGAACATTTAAAACCTCTCTCTATATTTTTAAACATAAAATTATTATTGCTTTATATAATTAATGCGCCTTTAAATTTGCCAATATATATTCATTTTCATGGCTCTTCATTTCTTCCTGCACTTCTTTTTTGAACATGGCCTTTTTTTAATTTGTTCTTTTTGTTTTCTACTAGGGAATGCCTATGTTTTAGTACTGAAATACCTAGCATATAAAACATGTTGAAAAAATGTTGTTGGAATAGAAATAATAAAATATTCACTATCTTTAACTGTTTTTTAAAAGACCAAATCAAAATTTTCACTCATTAAAAATTTGAGGCATACAATGTGATTATTTGCTATACATATAATTTGTGTAATAATTAATACAATTAAATTAATCAACACTTCCGTCAACACATATAGTTACCATGTGTGTGCGTGTGTGTGTGTGTGTGTGTGTGTATGTGAGAGAAAGAGAGAAAGAGAGAGAGAGAGATGAGGATACTTAAGACCTACCGTCTTAGCAAATTTCAAGTAATTAATCCCCATGGAATCCTTTGGCTTCTTCCTGAAGATCTCCATTTAGTAAGTTTAGATTTTTACTTGGTAGAGTCAACTTGTGACAAATTATCATGGCACTGTTTTTCTGAAACTGTTTTACCTTCTTTCTCATATTTATTTCTCTATGAGTAATATTTTCATTTAGTATGGAATTCGGTGTTGGAAGGTGTTTTTCAGTTCGCTATATATTAGATTTCCACTGTTTACTTCTGCTGTGTGTTCTGAATCTGTCTTTCCTTTAATTTTTTTTTTTACATTTTTTGTGATAGTTACAGTGCGCAGTGTTGTGGTTATTATTTTATCTGTTATCCGTATATAGTAGTAGTTAGCACAGTAGTTAACACAGTGAATAGGCCTCAGTGAATTTCCTTAAATAAATGAATTTTAAATAAGATTTTGATTTAATATTAATGCTAAGAGGTATGGTTTCATCCAAACTCCCTATTTATAAATTATAAAACTTTTAAAGTGGTATATTAGGTTCTCCCCAGCCTGCTATTATCAATCCTTCTTAGTCCTATGAAATAAGATATTTATGATTGAGTTGCCTTCCAATTGGTCCTCATTGCATGATTGCAAAACAGCTGTACATATGTGATGATTTTTTATTATTTATCATTCATTATTCATTATTGTATAATGGTGTAGTAATATGGTGTTCGTGGTTTCTTAAGAAATTACATTTAAAAACTTGATAGTAGAAACCTGATGTGAAATACTAGAGATTTTTTTTTCAACTATGTGAGATAATTGTGTTGAGAGTCCTGATATATGTGGCTAGAAGTATAAGAAGTTTTAAATCCCCATGCAGGATTTCCAAGATCTGTCAGATTTTTATCTTCGACAGATGTGTACCCACAGCCACCGTCACAACATGTCATGTGTAAAACTGAGAGACATGGAAAGCAGTGCTCAGAAATCATTTTCTAACAGTTGAATTTCATAGCATTTCTTAGTACACTGTAACTTGTACGAAACTTGTGAGTTTGAGTGCTCATTATCACCAATTATTGAACTCATATATCTATGGGATTAATTCAGATATAAAGTGTATTATGAAAATTTACCAACTAAGTTAGGTTAGAGCTGGTAATGTTACCACATCTTCTGATAGCCCCTTTTCTGCATGCAACCACTTTGCTAGATAATCATAGCAGATATATTCTTTAACAGGTTAAACTACATTGTTGTTTTAGCAAAGACGCATGCTCCTGTCAGTCTCAAAATTTTAAAAGCGAAGGACTGTCATCTAAAATATACAGAGAACTCTTAAAACTCAATAAAAAACAGTAAGAAAAAAACAGCAAAAAGATAAGTGGGTTTTGTTTGATCTTGTGCCTCTCTTCCATTTGGCTGTTCCTGAGTTTTATGCTTTACAATAAACTAGCAAAGGTTAAAAACAAAAAAAGTTGGTAGCAAAGAAAGTGACTATAATCAACAATAGCTTAGGGTATACTTTAAAATAACTAAAAGAGTGGAATCAAAATATTCCTAACACAAATAAATGACAAATGCCTGAGGTGATTAATTCACATTGCATACCTGTATCAAAACATCACATGTATACTATAAAGATATACAACTATTGTGTACCCATGATAATTAAAAATAAAAAAAAAAAAGTGCTTGCCAAGACTTATGGGGGAGGGAGTGAGGGAAGAATAAATAGGCAGAGCTCACAGAATTTAGGGGGTCATGAAACTGTTTTGTATAGTACTATAATGGTGGGAACATATTATTATACATTTGTCAAAACTCAGAATGCACAACACCAAAAGTGATCCCTAATGTAAACTATGAACTTTGGATGATAATGATGTGTCCTAGTTGGTTCATAGATTGTAATAATAACAAATTTACCACTCCGGAAGGGATGTTGATGGCAGGAGGAGACTATGCGTCTGTTGGGGCAGAGAGTATGGGAATTCTCTGTACTTACTGCTCCATTTTGGTGTGAATGTAGCAATAAAGTCTATTTCAAAAAAGTCTTTAAGCATTTCAGCTTTTCTGACTGCTGTGGCTTTTCACGTGGCATTTATTACTGGTGTTTTTACTGTCATATTCACCATCTTTTCCTTTTGTTTTTAGTTGACAAGTAATAATAGTACCTATTTATTGGGATACAGAATATTTTAATACATGTATACAACGTGTAATGATCAAATCAGGGTAGTTATCATTCATCACCTTGAATATTTATTATTTCCTTGTATTGTAAACATTCAAAATCTTCTTTTGTAGCTTTTTGAAAATATACACTAAATTGTTAACCATATTCACCCTACAGTGCTACAGAACAAAATACAACGAAAAAAATGAGAAGCAATTACCCATGACTTTCCATACTAATGTAGCAGGTGTTTTTCATTTTTGCTTATTACTTTCCTGTTGCTATTTGCAAATAGCTTATTTTACACAGTTTATGTCAAGTATAAATCACAATCTGTGGTTTCTTTTTTGCTACTTGAAATTGTATTACAAATAGTTGTCTCCTCTTAGTGTTCCTAATAATCATTTTTCATAGCTATGTAATATCCCAGTGTGTTAATGTATCATAATTTAGCAAACCTTTTCCTATTGTTGAACATTTATTCTGTTATAGATAATGCTGCACTAAATATTTTCTGGGAATGTATTTTTGTGCTTCTGTTGAATTATTTCCTTAGGAGAAATTTCCAAAAATGGAATTACTACAGCAAGGGAATGAAAATCTTTGCCTTTTTTTCTACATATTACCGTAGTCCTTTCAGAAATATTCTATTAATCCAAATGGCATAAGTAGAGAAAAATGCATTGACATAACTACATGTTTTGGACATTGAATACTATCATCTGTAATAATCATTTATTAGTCATCATGGACATGTTTTAAACTGATACAATTATTTTATGAAAAATTTGGCTTTGATAACAATGTTTATATAGGAATGTCAGTATTACCATATTTCCTGGTGGTAATTCTGTATTTATCTATATGTGAACATCAGTATTACAAAAAAGAAGAAATAAATATTTGAGACCAGCTGATTAATGACTGGCAATTTAGTACCTTGCATCCAATAGTATATAGTTTTGAAAATTGGAAAATAACTTGATTTCTGAAGTAATTTAAACACTTACCTTGGTAATTCTTTTAAAATAATCAATCTGCTTAGCAGATCTTTTCATGAATATTGCAAACTTTAGGACAAGCTCTGATTAATAAGTAAATTACCAATTCAGATGTGTGAGTTTAATATTACTAACTGTGACGGAGGAGGGCAGTAGTAGACCTTCCAATTTTCTTAATCACAGATTTTACTTTTTCACTGTTCCAACGTAGACATGGCTTTGAGAATACAGATACAGAGAATACAGGCTCAGCAATGCCAGGATAGATTTAGTATTTAAAGTTCACTCAAATGCCAAAAGGCACAGAGGTTTCCTTCTGCACTAAAATAGGAAATCCCATTACTTTGAAAATCAGAACAGAATAGAGTACCTCACCATCTTACCCATATAATTCTTGGATGCTTTCATAAACATAGCAATGGATAACATTCTCTCTTGCAGTGGTTTTGCAGATTAGATAAATCTATAGTCAACTTTTGATAATACTGAATTGATAAAACTCAGTTGGTCAATGTTAATATATTTCTACCGATTTGGTCAATTTTTAGATGCATTCTCCAAATAAACACTCATAAAAATTGGTCTGGTCTGCACCTTTCTAACAAGTGTATGGATTTCATAATAAATTAAACAGAGATTTCTTTTCACTCTCCAAGATTAAGTTCTTGGTTGCCTTAAGGGAACAGCAATTTATAAGTTGTTTTATAAATTTTGTCTGGACTAAGCAATATTAAATTAAATTAAATTTCTGTCTACATCTTGTTCTGAGATTGGTAGGTGAAACTGACCTTGTGGCATACATATATGGAAAAATTCAACTATTTTATTTTTCTTAGGTTTACTGATGTCCACAATGAATATTTTTGTAGGGAAGAGTAAGCAACATATTGAGACCATTCTCTACAAAAAAATAAAAAGAAAATTAGCAGGGCATGGTGGTACACACCTGTAGCCCCTGCTACTCAGGAGACTGAGGCAGGAGGATCATTTGAGGCTGCATTGAGCTATGATGACATCACTGCACTCTAGCTAAGGAAGCAGAGAAAGACACTGGCTCAAAAAATAATTTTTTTAAAAAACAGGACTGATAATTATTTTATAATATAAAATTTAGATGTTCAGTAAGAAAGTTATAGTTTTTTACTGTTCCTAGATATAAGTATAGAAAAGAAACAATTACATTTAGAAATGTGCTTATTAAGCTAGGATTCATAGTAAGTGATTGATTTTAATAATTTAAGGGCATCCATGTCTAGCATGTGCATTTATCTGCCTTGTAAACCATACACCTACGTTCATGGTGTTGCTGAACTTTTTCTAGTCAGTCATCCTTGTACTTTGGTATATGGATAACTTTTTAGGCTTGGGGAAACACTGAACACAATAAATAAAAAGTGTAAAGGTTGGTGCTCCAGTTTTATCTACTTTTAATAATTTCTCCTCTTCCCTTTCCCCTCCTTCTTCACACTGCCCCTCTAGTCCTTCTCTTTGTCCTTCTATTTTGATAATCAGGTAGCCATAGAGTGGCGGTTTAGACTTTCTCATTTCAAAGCCTTGTTTCTCCACTTGTAAGTCTCAGTTTCACCAAGAGTAAAATAGAGATAATAATTTCAACATCATACCTGACAAAGGCTTTCATCTAAAGCTTCAAGTCTTATAGATTGGTAGTAGCTTCCTGGAATACTGTATCAGGGAATATTTTAAAGATGTGTTCAGGCTCAATAGGAGAGTGGACCATAATCAATGATTAACATCTGCCAATAGGTTGGGAGATGAGAATTATAGTCCAGGCACAAAGTATTTGTCATTTTTATCTTACAGGCTGGGTGAAAGGGCTAAAGAAGAACACTCATACACTGCCGGTGGGACTGCAAACTAGTACAACCTCTGTGGAAAGTAATATGGAGGTACCTCAAAGAGCTACAAATAGAACTACCATTTGATCCAGTAATCCCATTACTGGACATCTACCCAAAGGAAAAAAAGACATTCTATAAAAAAGACATCTGCACTAGAATGTTTATAGTAGCACAATTCACAATTGCGAAGATATGGAAACAGTCCAAGTGCCCATCAATACATGAGTGGATTAATCAAATGTGGTATATGTGTAACATAAAGTTCTACTCAGCCACAAAATACAATGGTGATCTAGCACCTCTTGTATTATCCTGGATGGAGCTAGAGCCCATTCTACTAAGTGAAGTATCACAAGAATGGAAAAACAAGCACCACATGTACTCACCATCCAATTGGTATTAACTGATCAATACCTATGCACACATATAGTAGTAACATTCATTGGGTTTTGGGCAGGTGGGAGGAGTAAGGGGAGGGGATGGGTATATTCACACCTAATGGGCGTGGAGTGCACCATCTGGGGGATGGACACGCTTGAAGCTTTGACTTGGGTGGGGCAAAGGCAACACATATAACCTAAATATTTGAACCCCCATAATATGCTGAAATAAAAAAAATAATAAAATAAAAAAACCCCAAACAAACAAACAAAAAAACAAATAGATTTGATTTTCTCAGTGTGGCTAAATGCTCTATTTTTACTGAATATTTTTCAGGATAACTTTGTGGGATCAAATTCCTGGAATGATATTTTTTTTTTTATTATAGAAAATGGGCCGGGCGCGGTGGCTCACGCCTGTAATCCTAGCACTCTGGGAGGCCGAGGTGGGCGGATCGTTTGAGCTCAGGAGTTCGAGACCAGCCTGAGCAAGAGTGAGACCCCATCTCTACTAAAAATAGAAAGAAATTATATGGACAACTAAAAATATATATAGAAAAAATTAGCCGGGCATGGTGGTGCATGCCTCTAGTCCCAGCTACTCGGGAGGCTGAGACAGGAGGATCGCTTGAGCCCAGGAGTTTGAGGTTGCTGTGAGCTAGGCTGACGCCACGGCACTCACTCTAGCCTGGGCAACAGAGTGAGACTCTGTCTCAAAAAAAAAAAAAAGAAAATGTAAGATTAGGCCGGGCGCGGTGGCTCACGCCTGTAATCCTAGCACTCTGGGAGGCCGAGGTGGGTGGATTGTTTGAGCTCAGGAGTTCGAGACCAGCCTGAGCAAGAGCGAGACCCCATCTCTACTAAAAATAGAAAGAAATTATATGGACAACTAAAAATATATATAGAAAAAATTAGCCGGGCATGGTGGTGCATGCCTCTAGTCCCAGCTACTCGGGAGGCTGAGACAGGAGGATCGCTTGAGCCCAGGAGTTTGAGGTTGCTGTGAGCTAGGCTGACGCCACGGCACTCACTCTAGCCTGGGCAACAGAGTGAGACTCTGTCTCAAAAAAAAAAAAAAAGAAAATGTAAGATTAGGCCGGGCGCGGTGGCTCACGCCTGTAATCCTAGCACTCTGGGAGGCCGAGGTGGGTGGATTGTTTGAGCTCAGGAGTTCGAGACCAGCCTGAGCAAGAGCGAGACCCCATCTCTACTAAAAATAGAAAGAAATTATATGGACAGCTAAAAATATATATAGAAGAAAAAAAAAATTAGCTGGGCATGGTGGTGCATGCCTGTAGTCCCAGCTACTCGGGAGGCTGAGACAGGAGGATCGCTTGAGCTCAGGAGTTTGAGGTTGCTGTGAGCTAGGCTGACGCCACGGCACTCACTCTAGCCTGGGCAACAGAGTGAGACTCTGTCTCAAAAAAAAAAAAAAAAAAAGAAAATGTAAGATTATATTTCAAACAACTGAAAATAAATAGTAAAGTGAAGCATATAGGTTTTAATATGCGTATTTTTAACACGAGGCATGATAAGAATTCATAAAATGATATATGGTATTAAATGATCATTTGCCTTAACAATTCTGAAGAGAAAATCAGTTATAATATTTGGTTCAATTTGTCGATGGAGAAAAAAGAGACCTAAAGAGGGACATGGATTTGTGTATGTTCACATATTTAGTGTTAGAACTGTGCCTAAATCTCATTTTCTGACTGATGCAGCTTCCTTTCTCTTATTTTTTAAATATGGAATATATAAATACCAAGTATTTTTGACAATTATATACCTATAGTAAACCTTGTTATAGCTATGAATTTATGCTGTCATAATAATACATCCACTCAGTAGATGAAATACGTTTTAGTTAATACATGATGTTGGGATAATTGGCAACCTATTTAAGCAAAAATGAAAAATCATGACCTATATTCAAAGATCAATGCAGTCAGTGGAGACCATACTTGATGTGACACAGATGCTAGAAATAGCAGACAAAGATTTTAAAGCAGCTATTATAAATATGTTCAAGGATGTAAAGGAATATGTACTTGTAATGAGTGAAATTGCAGGGAAACTCAACAGGGAAATAGAAACTATAAAACATAACCAAATATAAATTTTATACCTGAAAAAAAAAGTAAACTTGGAGGTCTTACTGAAGATGACTAAAGAGTCAGTGAACTTGAACATAGATCATCAGAAATTATACAATCTAAAAAAGAGAGTGAAAAAAGGTTGATAAAAAAGAATGACTTCTCAGTGATCTGTATAATAATATCAAATATCTAATATTGGTGTGATTGAAGCTCTAGAAGGAGAGAAGAAATAGGATGGAAAAAAATACTTAGAAAAATAATTGCTGAAATTTTCCTACTTGGTGAAAAATGTTAATTTATAGATTTCATATAATAATTAAACCACAAGCAATATAAAAACAAAGAAAATTATACTTAGGCACATCAAAGGGAAATTGCTGAAAAACAAAAATCCATAGAAAATCTAGAGAGCAGACCTTACATGCAGGGCAATAACAATACATATAACTTACGATTTCTCATTGGAAACATTAGAGGCCAGAAAACAGAATTTTATATCCTATGAAATAGCTTCAAGAATGAAAATAATATAAAGACATTTTCAGATAAATTAAAACGAATGGAATTTTTTACCAGCACACCTGCATTAGAAGAAATGCTGAAGAATGTTTTTTAGGCTGTAGGGAAATGACACCAGATAGAAATTTTCTCTTCAGGAAAGGTTGGTACCAGAAATGGTAAATATATGGGTTAATGTATAAGACTATTTTTTTTCTATTTATTTATTTAAAATACATATGATTATTTAAAGCAAATATTATAACATATTGGCAGTTACTAACATATGTAGTATAATACATGTGGCAACCATAGCATAAAGTAGGGGGATTTCAAGTTTATTACACTTAACGTGAAATATGTTAACTCTAATTACTTTAGGAAAAATTGAGAAAAAAAAACCATTAAAAACTAACTCCATGAGGCATAGCAGAGAGGTAAACGATAAAAGAGAACTCTAAAAAATATTGAATTAACCTGAATGTAGGTCAGAAACAAGTAACAGAAAAACAGGAAACAACTAGTAAAGTGATAGATAAAAATTTACCCATATCTATAAATATATGAATCCATCTATATCTATAATTACATTAAAGGTAAATTGAATAATTACTATGCAATTAATAGCATATATGAATGAAAAGGAAAAAACCAGCAAGATCTAAATATATGCTGTTGAGAAGTTATAAACTTTAAATATAAAGATATACAGAAGTTGAAATTATAAAAAAAGGATGCAAAAAGAAATATCTTGTAAATAGTAAGCATCATATCAGATGATGAAGACAAAATGTATTACCAGAGATAAAAAGACAGCTATTTCATAATGATAAATGGGTTAATTCAGCAGGGTGACATAAAATGTGTATGTACCTAAAAACAGAGATTCAAAACACATAAATTAAAACTTGAAAGATAAAAAGAGAAAAATAGATAAGTGTACAAATATATTTTAGGATATTAATACCACTCTTTTAGAAACTGATAAAACAACCAGACAATATATAAGTAAAGACACAGAATATCTTTCACTATGCTGACCAAAATGACATTTATAGAAAACTACATTTAACTACCAAATGCACATTCTTTAGAAGTGCATAGGGTATGTTCAGCAAGATAGGATGTATGTGGAGCCAGAAAAACAATCTCAGTAAGTTACAAAAGATTGAAATCTGAAAGAGTATATCAGTGACCACAATAGACTTAAATTAAAAATCAGTAACAATTATATATATATCCCAAATATTTAGAAATTAAACAACTTCTAGAAAAAACATGGTGAAAGGAGAAATCGTAAATGTAATTAAAATTTCAAAATGAATGATAATGAAAATATATTAGTATTTTTAAGATTCAGCTAAGGCAGGGCCCAGAAGGAAAATTTTATCTTTTAATGTTTATGTTAGAAAAAGAGGGTATAAAATTAGTGACCTAAATAAAGCAGGGGTCAGCAAATTATGGCCTATGGGCCAAATCCTGGTGGGGACTATTTTTATAGCTCATGAAATAAGACTAGTTTTTACATTTTAAAAGAATAAATTTTAAATTGGTATATATTATATATGGAATAGCCTCAAAATATATATTATATACATAAATAAAATATCACCATTCTGCAAAGCCTAAAATATCTACTATTTGGCCTTTTAACAAAAAGTTTACTTGGCTGGGTATGGTGGCTCATACCTGTAATCCCAAAGCTTTGGGAGGTCAAGGTGGGGGGGATTGCTTCAGGCCAGGAGTTTGAGACCAGCCTGTGCAACATAGTGAGACCCTGTCTTTACAAGAAAGAAAAAAAAAAATTTACTCAAAGATGATCTAAAGTTCTATTTTAAGAAGCTAGAAAAGGAAGTGCTAAGTAAACTCAAAGTGGAAGGAAGGAATTAGTAAAGATGAGAGCAGAAATCTAAAATAGAGAAAATTAAAAAAGTTAAAATTTGGCTCTTTGGAAAGATCAAAAAAAGTCATAACCCCAACTTAAATTGATCAAGAAAAATGAGAAAGTTCAGAAGTTGCCAATGTAAGAAATTTAAAAGTGGATATCGTTAGAGATCCAACAGACATTAAAAGATTAAAAGGAGAATATTATTAAGAACTTTATACTAATAACTTTACAATCAAGATAAACAAATTCTTTGTCAAGTGCAACTTACCATAATTGACAGAAGGAGAAACAGGAAAAATGAATTGATCTATATTTATTAAAATGATAGAATCTGTTACTAGAGAAAGCATGCACACGCAGATGCACACACACACACACACACACACACACAAAGAAAATTCTGGGGCCAGATGGTTTCATTAGTGAATTTTTATAAAGATGTCTCTAGTTCATTTCTCTAGTCCTCTCCCTCCATCATTATTCTGCTACAACCTTATTTCATGTGTAGTTCTTGTCTTAGAGACTTATTGCTCCCACACTTGACATTTCTGTTATATACTCTGAAAAGAACCCGAAATAGGACTCTCTCTCTCTCTCTTCTTGTCCCACTCTTTTTTGTTCTTCTTTCTCACAACAACGCAGTGGAGCCTTACTACTTTTCCATGTTATTTGCCATACTCTTCTAGGTCCCAAGATGCCATGCACCCTGCTCTCTTTATAGAGACCATCATGGTGATGAGGAAACAGGTTTTTGCAGAGGATAGTTCAAAAAAATTGATCTCCATTGATGCATTTCTTCATATTTAGCTTTATTCAGTGATTAGTGATAAGATTATAGATTGTTCATGTAAAAAGCCCATAGAGGTCAGCAGGCCACAAAAATGTGTGATCAAGCCAGAAATAAGTATACCAAAAACTGATGGAGGTTCTGGTAGCCTGGAGAATACATTCTCTGTGTAAGGGCATTTAAAGTTTGCTTTTTGTTTTTGTTTTAGTACAGCAGACTTTGTTTTTTCTTTATTTTTAGTTTTTACAGAGACTAGGTCTCACTACATTTCCCAAGCTGGTCTTGAACTGCTGGCCTCAAGTGATCCTCCCACTTCAGCCTCCCAAAGTACTGGGATTATAGACATGAGCCACCGTACCCAGCCGTCACACTAGATTTTGACAAAGACTGGCTGTCTATCAATTTGTTGCTCCCAATTCAGTCACATTGTCTGATTTTGTTGTCATTTGGAATTGTTCTATTTTTATTTATTTTGCTTGGTGACATCAGCAGAATGATGAAATATGACTTTCTGGTGCTCAATCCTTCACAGGAACATCAATAGGGGCAACTATCCACACTCAGAAATACCTTCCAAGAGCTAATGAATCCAGGTGAGAGATTACAACACCTGGGTGTAGCACAGAAATAAGAAACGACACATTGAAGAGGGTAAGAAGGACAGTTTTATATTACCTGTATTACCCCTCCCCCAAGCCCTGACAGGATAGTGCAGAGAGGAGAGAACTACCCCCATGTAGGGGAAAAAGAGAGAAGTAAGTACCAGGCTTTGCCATGAACCCCAGCACCAGGCTTGCTTCACTGAAACTCAGTGCCAGACCTCCAGGTCCACCCGAGAGCCAGGCTGCTGCCAAGAGGCCCAGGTCCTAGGCTTACCCCCTCAGATTTAGGCTCCAGGCCCACCCATGGCTCTAGACCAGCTCCAGGCACCAAGCCAGCATCCTTGGACCCAGCCTCCTGGCCCACCCCTAGCATCAAGCTGGCCCCAGTGGCCCCAGGCTCCAGACCAGCCACAGCACCAGGGTAAGAGCCCAGAAATAAATTCACACATTTACAGTCAATTGATCTTCAACAAATGTGTTGAGAACGCTCAATGGGAAAGAACAGTTTCTTCAATAAATGATTTTGGGAAAACTGGATATCTGCATGCAAAAGAATGAAATTGGACCCTTATCTCAAAGCATATACAAAAATCAACTCAAATGAATTAAAGACTTAAACATAAGACCTAAAATTATAAAACTACTAGAAGAAAACAGTGGAAGCCTCTTGACATTGGTATGGGCAATGATTTTTTTGGATATGACTCCCAAAGCATAGTCAGTCAACAAAAAGGAAAAATATACAAATGGGATTCGTCAAACTAAAAAAACTTCCACACGGCTAAGGAAACAATCAATAGAGTGAACAGACAACATACAAAATGGAATAAAATAATTGCAAACCATACATCTGATAAGCAGTTAGTTAATATCTAAAATGTATAAAGAACTCAAATAACTTAATAACAATAAAACAAATAATCAGCCTAAAAATGGGCAAAAGACTTACATGGACATTTCTCAAAAGAAGATGTACAAATGGCCAATAGGTATATGAAAAAAATGTTCAGCAACACTAACCATCAGAGAAATGCAAATTAAAACCAAAATGGACTATCACATCATACCTATATAAATTGATTTTATCAAAAAGTTAAAAGATAAGTGTTGGAGAGTATATGGAAAAAGGGAACCCATATACATGGTTGGTTAGAGTGTAAGTTAGTACAGTAATTATGGAAAACAATTTGGAGGTTCCTCAAAAAATTAAAAGCGCTACCATATGATCCAGCAGTTCCAATTCTGGGTGTATATTCAAAGGAAATGAAATAAATATGTTCAAGAGATATCTGCACACTTATGTTCATTACAGTATTATTTACAATAGCCAAGATGTGGAATCAACCTAAGTGTCCATTGACAGATGAATAGATAAAGAAAATGTGATATATATACACAATGTCATTCTATTTAGCCTTATGAAAGGAGGAAATCCTATACTTTGCAACAACGTGTATGAACCTGGAGAACATTATGTTAAATGAAATAAGCCAGATCATAAATAAGTCCATGATATCATCTTTTTGTAGAATGAAAAAATAATTGAGCTCATAAAAGCAGAGAATAAAATTATGGTGGTTATCAGGTGCTGGGGGTGGGATGAGAAATGGGGGTATCAGTCAAAAGGTACAAAGTTTCAGTTGGGATTAATAAATTCCAGAGATCTGTTGTATAGCATGGTGACTATAGTTAATAATAACTTATACTTAGAAATTTCTAAGAAAGTAGATCTTAAATGTTCTCACCAGAAGAAAATGACAAATATGTGAGGTGATGGATATGTTAATTAGCTTTATTTAATCATTTCACAATATAGCAGAACTTGACATTGTACACCATAAATATATACAACTATTATTTGTCAATTATATCTTAATAAACTGGGTAAAAATAAAATTATGTAAATAATGTTAATTTCCAAGAAGGGCTAAAGAGTCACTGAGTCTGTATCAGACAAAACTTCATGGAACAAATGAAACAAGCAAATGTGCAAAGTTAAAGAAAGAGTTGGGAGATGTATATGAAAACTCTAAGATTATTCAATTATCTAGTACTGATATTTTAAGTTTTGGCAAGTGACAAAACATGAGGTCAAAAAATGTACTATCTGATATTCCTGATAGCAACTTTCCTTGAGCTAAGCAAGACCATGTTTATTAATTTATTTTTTATATTCCACTTTCTTATGAAAAGTATTTAGGATGATTAAAACTAAGGAAGTAATGCAAGGTGATATTATTTAAGCCATAGATGAAACTTAAAGCTTGGAAATAGAAAGATTTGAAGATGAAGTTAATACCTTTTAGGAGACTAAGAAAATGCACATATCCCTATTTTGTGAAAGTAGGAATAGAAAGAACAGAGTAGGTTATTGCAAAATGGGAAACTGAGCTGTGACTGTAATAAGCACATTTAATTGCTATGTTATATAAGCTGCATAAATTATCTTAAAGTTAATCATTAGAGTCAGTTTTTTTCATTTGATAAAAATTGTATTAGAGATGATATCACTTGACCATAACAATACATCTAGTTGGTGAGAGATCTGATTAAATAGAGGTCTAGCTGGATCCAAAACACAAGTTCTTGCCATTACACTTTGTCCATTAAGTAGATAAGGAAGCAGATACAATTAACCAGAATTTCGTAACTATTTTGCTCTTTGAAAATGACTGTGATTTAAATTCCTTAGGATGAGGTGTTTATGAATCTTGAGTTATTTCACTGTACAAAGTTCTCAATTATACAGTATTACAAATGACAATTATAAAGTTGTTTATTTTCATTTTTAGGACTAACATTCAGAGAGTTTTTGCTTGTATATGTTGTATATTCTTATAAATCTTATATTCAGTGACCACTTCTAGTCAGGAGAAACTGCATCAAAGCTAATTGTTATCTCCTTCACAGACATTAATAACATTGCAGCCTAATGGCATTAGAGATGATGAATTTTGAGATCTGACAGCCCCAGGGTATCAGAAATGATGTATGATACAGTAGCCTTGCAATAGTTTTTTTTAAGTTTTAATTTGGGGTTTTAAAAAAAAACAAGCCAAAAGGTCTGGCATTTGAAAGCAACTAGATTCTTATCCATTATTAATTCATATAGGAAAAACAGCTATGATGGCAGAGGCCAGATACTTATACACAAGCTATAAATATGGATGAATAATTCATTTTTATATTAATTTTGAATTTATAGCCTAACTGGTTGAACTCTATTTTTTCTTTTCTTAGAAGGGCATGCACCAGACAAAATACTGCAGTGTCAACAGTCAAGAAAGACATAAAGTACTCAGTAAGCAAAATGAGATTTACTATAAGCATATTTATCTTCTTTGAATGACCCCCTATTTGTGTTCTCCTTCTTATGGCTTACTGGAAGGTTCTGGAAAATAATGTGTTTTTTAAAGATAACTTTAAGTATGAGGAAGTATTTACCTCTGCATTAGGCATCATGTGATTTGAGAGCTACTCTAAGGCCCATGTGTCCCCAAATATTGTCTTTCTCAACATATTACTGAGTCCTTAATTATGCACATTGTCTCCTGATATTCCTTATTATAATTCAACTTTACTTTCCTGTAACTCTCAACTTCTCAGTCTAAGTCAGACAACAAAACTGATGGTTGAAACTTGGAATTTATTCAAGGAGGTCTTTGGTTATTCTCTTCTGAGATTATTTAACTTTGAGACTTTGGGAGGGGCTCATTCCAATGAAAAGGTTATTCGTATAACAAATATTTCCTGAGTAGTCATTGTAATCTAGAATGAAGAGGCCAATGAATTTGGGGCTACCCCTGTTGCCCACTGGATGCATGTGTGTACCAAACATAAAACTCAGTAAGTATATCATAAACACTCAGTTTGTCTGAGGCAGATTATACATCAGTGAAGAATTGACTAACATCAAACAAACAAACAAAACCAGTTTACCTCCTAGCTGTGGAGATGAATGGAAGTCTGAGGTGGCATCCTCTGGGCTTGGCCTAGCCCCAAATTGGCATATCGAAGTCATTGGGTCATTAAGATCCAGCATGGCCTAACATATATACTGATTTCTACTGTAATGCATTCTTGTTACAGCTTTGCCATATGATTGCCTGATACAGAAATCTCACTCATGATTCACATATTTAAGGAATTATTCCTTCTTAATATTGGAATACCCAAACTTCATCCAGTCATAAAACAGAATACCCTTTACACCAGAGCAACCCAGTGCTTGACCACTTAACATTGGATCTGAGGGTTACTCTAGGCCCCTTATTAATAGAAAGCTCAAATGTTACTAGTGAGCTGTGCGTTCTGCTTGTCTAATGCTATACATGGCTTTGTACACAGCCATTTTCTACTAGAGTACATCTGTGTCCTTCCGGGTGTAGGAAGGGTGGGATGATGCCTGGAGCAATACTACTCCAGTTCCTTCCCACATTGTTGTTTTTTTTTTTTTTTACCCTCTTCTCTGATTCTTTTGAATGATTAGGAAGATTGGAATTCATTATGTGCCAAGAGGTGGTCATTGCTGTATCATCTGGTTGGCATTGGTGGTCATAATCATTACCTCCATCCTGTTTAATGAAATGTTGGGTCTTGTCTAATGGCACTGTGCTGGTTGTCCTCACCCTGGTTAGGAAGAAAATAAGTATTTTTTGACTGCTATAGGACTGTGGAGATGGGAAAGTATGGTGGTGATGGGCACTTGATACCTCCTCACCTGGTAAAAGAACTCCAGAAATCATAAGATGCTAGGTTTGAGGAGAGGATAGTGCAGAATTGCCATTAAGGCTGCCACAGTTTCTTTGAGGTATCTCTCACTAATTTACCCTCCTTCTGTAACCAGTCAGGCTTCTGGATGCAACAAAAGGAGAGCTGGGAGCCATTCCAGCGTCTCCTAACAATCTGCTTGACAATTCCCAGTCTTTTGACACTACCCAGTACCAGCTGATGAAACAGTCAACTGATTTGAAGACAAGCTGCTTAGCAAGACATTTCTTTTTGCCAATTAAAAGTCTCTCTGGTTACTCAAGGAAACTTGGAAACAATGCTGCAGGCTGGTTAAACTTTTGTCTGCTTCCTCGCTGCAGCTGTAAATGTGTGTCTTGGTCAGCTTCATGACTCCCGTGCCCATCAATGGGGAAGATAAGTACTGATTGGTATACCTTGGAACAATCTATGACATTTTCCTTTTCCAGACTAGACAATGTGTCCCATCTTCCTTCCTATGTGAACAGCTGGACTTTTGTGTTCTACTATACTTTGTCTCCATATGACCTATATCTAGGGAGTGTTCACCTGGCCTTTGAGGTTTTTCAGGATTCTTTTTTACAAGCACTCCATGGTATGCAAACAAAGGAGCAAACTTGCCAGGTTGAGGGGGAAGTATTAGTAGTAGACACCGTATTCTACAACTTTGCCTGCAACTTATCGACACTTAGGGCAGTGGAGGGATGAAAATTAAGCTAAAAATAAAGATATAGAATGTATCAACCACATTAGATCAAAAAGCCAGTGATACTGCACCAGATTAAGAGTTTTCAGCTCATTAATGTAGGTTATTCTTAGCCTAGGTGGGTCAGGTTAGTTTGAGACTACAAAATCATTCTCAACTGTGTTGGGCAGCCAAAGAAGGCATTAGTGTCATGGTAATATGATATGGGGCCATACAAGGTAGAACAATCTATTTCTCACATAATGGGGCAGGCAGAATGGTTCTCAGTATTTTAGTCAGCACCCTAGTACCTATTCTCTTGGCTAGGTCATGGCTCTCTCAAGCTCTGATTTAGGGGAGGACTTCTAGTGCTACTCGTGGACAGTTGTAACTGGTCTTTAGTATTTCCAAATAATGTCACAAGTAGCCATAGAGTCCTTATGGTTTGAAATGGTAGAAATGGTTAAGAAGGGCTGTGTAAAGCAGTAGGACATACTTTAGAATGAGTGTTGACTAAGAGGTGAAGAAATTTTTTGAGACTTACCTTCTGTAAACTACTACCTTAAAAAGGAGATAGTCTTCTCTAAAGCAGCATAAATTTGGTAATTAAACCCACCATGCATACATTTTTGCTATAGCTTAGTGTTCGTTTAACTTTTTTGATAGAACACTGAGATGGCAGAATAGACCTGGAGGTGGACAAAATATAACCATAGCATATAGTTAAAAATGAAAATCTTGGACTCATGCTCCTTGCCATGCAGAAGAGAGAGGAGTGTTCTCCCAGCCATGCAGTTTTTTAAGTGCAACATCCCAGGAGACTGATGTCTGTGTGTGCTACATTTTTGTCCTCTGTGCTCCAGAGTGCAATAGGCTATCTTGAAAACAAAAACTTACAACTCCTGAATCTGTCAGCTTCCCCCAATGGACACTTTAGATACCTGCTGGACAGGTGACACTTTTAGAAGCTACAATTCTAATTATGGACAACTCTATTTACATGAGATAAACAATAATTTATTAATAGTACTTAGAACCCTTCTGAAATAATATGAACATAATTTGATAATTGAAGTCTACTTGATTCTTTTAACATGATTCTCTAATAAGAATTGTTTCTTTGTGATTTTCAAGATCCTTTATTCCTATTTACAGAAAGTGTGAATAATCCCCCAAAAGAATTCCAAGGAACTGATGCAGTTGAAGTATAAGAAAAAATAAGTAATTTATTTTCTTGGCGAAAGTCTGTTTATGTTTGGCTTATTGAAAAGGATAAATATAGTCCTTTTGGAAAAGTGTTTAGTTGAGATTGATTTAGTCTGTTTTTTCCTTATTTTAAAATTTCTCACTACCTATGACTTTGTAGGAAAATAGAGTGAGAAAATACCAAAAGGAACTCATCCTATGAATGGAATAAAAAGCCAATTTCCATTGGCATAGGCATTATCTCATCAGAAGAATGTGGAGAAGCAAATAATACTATAAAATAGAAGTTCCGAATTAAAATGGCATCCCACTGGCCATCCCTGAGCCTATTATCCTAATTTCTCATCATCTCACACAAATATTGATGAAACCTGACAGAGCTGATGTTTGTAATCATTTTAGAAGTGTTTTAAATCAATTTTTAAAATTCCACTGAATATTTAATAGAAAAAAATAGGATCACAGCATAAACTAGCAATTCAAGAAGAAACACAAATTGGGCAAAAAATATTAGGAAAATGCTCAGTCTCACACATACACAATGCAATAATCAACAAAATGAGAACCAAGTGCAAAGTTTCCATCAAATTGGCAAACTGGCTAAAAAATATACCAGTTGTAGGAGAGAAAATAATGACAGGTACATTCATCCACAGCAAGTGCTACTCTAAGTTAGAGCAATCTTATAGATGCTCACAATATATAATCTTTAATATTTAAGGTTGAAGATCTTAAAAATTTGACTAAGTTATTTCACTTTTATAAGTTAATTCTCAAAAATTTGATCAAATATTTAATTAAAAGAAAATTAATATTATAATAATGGAAAACATAGACCAATGTTAATAAGGGGATAGTTAGATAAATATCAATATGGAATTAATGCTTCCTATAAAATTGTGGTTTTCAAAAACAATTATGACATAAGAAAATGTTTATGTAACATTAATTTAGATTATAAAATTATATACCTTATTCCAGTTTTGTTAAAAATGTAGATAGATGTAAGAGTCAAAAAGGAGATTTAAAATATGCAAAGTAGTTAAATTTAAGTGTTGAGATTATGTCTATATTCTGAATGTTTTTTCCATATTTTAAAAGTTATCTATAATGAGCCAAAATTTGTTTTTCAGTAAGAAATCAAATGAGAAAAAAAGTAAAAATAGGCATTTAATATTAGTCATAGCTGTTTTCTGACCGCTAATGGCTTCTTTTGGAGTCTTGCTGAGGTGGGTTTCAGGCAGGACGAGGATGGAATAAAGAGCTTTGATGAATAAAAAGAGGCATGAACCAAGAAAAAAGAAGGAAGGAAGGAATGATATCTGGTTTAGGTTGAACAGAGGAGCAGATAAACACTGAGTTTCAGTTTATATCTAGTATGGGTGTCTGGTTATTTTGATCAGGACTAAGTGACTTTAAGAACTATACAAAATTTCTTAAACAGACTCCTTACAGTTCCTATTTTTATTTTCCTCTATAAGTTTGCCATGATTTTCCCTTTTAATGTGAGCAAGCTGTATACTTATCTTTCTGGTGTTTTAGGAGACAAGAATGTTAAAAGGACACAAAGGTGAACCTTTAAGATGGGACAAATCAATCCTGATTTTTACTTTCTTCTCTCACTCAAGAGCTGTGAAGTTTTGTGCAGCAGAGAGTAACGTGTACATAGCTGCTACTACATAAAAGCTTTGGAGCTCTTTCAGGTGTTTTTCTTATGCGTATGCCATAGAAGCATCTTAGATTTAATGAGATTATGTGTAATTTTATTGGCCTGGGTATGTGCTTGAGGGTTTCTTTGGCTAAAATACAACATTGGGACAAGACATAGTTGAATGTCTCACTTGATTGAAAGTTTCTGGGAATAGGATTACAAAAGGATAGGGACAGAATTGGTGGCAGCTGCTTTACATTACAAAAGAAGGGAGAACTAAGTATGTGTGGACCTAGTCTGAGTGCGGGGAAAAAATTAGGATTTAGCAAAGAGGAGATATTTGTAGTTTCTTACATTGTCCTTGCAGCAAATCAAGATGGGGTTCCTGCAGCTTATAAAATTTAGGGGCCCTCTTTAAATAAAAGAATATAAATTATAACTACATATAAAATTAAATAAGAAAGTTAAAATTTATTTTGAAAGAGCAAAGAAATCATAATAATTGACAAATTTTCAAAGGCTTAAAATAATAAATCCTCCATAAAATAAAAAAAAATATGAGTTAACTACCTCTGCACCTTTACCATGTCTTTTTCTGAATGTTTTTGTCTGTATCCTCTTTGATCACAATAACAATATTTTCTCTTGGGAGAATAGATAATAAGCCTTTCTTCTAACATGGTCTTTCAAAAATGTCTTTATTATTAAGAAAATTTAGAAAGTTTCAGCTTCAAAACGTAGCATTGATAATGCTCTAAAGATTTTGTTGTTGTCAAAGTTTGGAAAACCTTTATCGAGTTTCTTTCATATATGAGCTCTTATAATGTACTCATTGTTTCCTGTATTACTGCAGATTTGTGCTTTATGAACATGGGAATGCTAATAAATTATATTTTGCATGATTTCCATCAATAAATAAAAAAAGTAATGTGTTCATAATTATATAAACTGAAAGTTTATATAATTTTATGTAAATTTTATTTAAAATTTTTATGTAAAATTTATTTTATATAAAGTTTATTCACAGTAAGAGAGAATTTCTTTTTGAAATGAGCTTTGATGACAATCAATCTTCTGTTTAAAATTTTACATAAATGATGACTGGAAGAATTTTCTACAGACTCAATTCTGGCTCCAGATATTTCGAGTTCATTTTTTGCTCTCCACACTGTTATGCTTCCGGTGCAGTGTATCATGGATCATATTCATATTGTAATATCATTCTGCTTCTGGATCTTTGTGACACAATCAGGGTAAGTTGGCACACTGGGCAGTAGCAATATTCCTGGAATCCATTTCTATACCAATGGACAGTTATTAATATCTTAACTATGAACAGAAGTGGCTCTACATTATGAAGTACATATATATATATGTGTGTGTGTGTGTGTATGCATGTGTATACACATGCATACACACATACATAACATCAAACCCAAACTAATACAAATTCCTTTTATCCAGACTCCAAAAATGTTCTGGTTATTCCAGAGGTAGAAAGGTTGTAATGAAGGAAAAGACAATAGGAGTGGAATTCTTACCTATAGCTAGAATATCCTACTTTTGAAAACTTTATTAAAAACATATGACCATGTGAATCCAATGCTAGGGCTCCCCAATGCCCTTGGAAAGGGCTCCTTCAGTTGAGGGGACCTGAGGCTTAAGCTTCATTAGCTTTTTGGTAAATAGACCTCCGTGTCCTGTAATCACGTTTTAGAAAAAGGAGAGTTAAGAAAGCTCGATGCTGTATCCTTTGGATGAACAGTACAGCTAGGACAAAGGCATGCCTGCAGTTTTCAAGTAAGAATTCCAAATTACTCTTAAGGGTGACAGATATTAAAAAACCAATTAGTATGATGGCAGTGATAATGAAAACTCTTAATGAAATACATGTAATAGAACTCTATATGTCTTTCCTCAAAAATATAGTACAATGGATATCATTAAATATTTTAAATCAATTTAGTTCATTTATAACTTCATTCATTTTCAGTACAGTCTCTTTTCAAAAACATAAAGACTTTTGAGAAGTGATTTACACTATTATTAAAAATACAAGTATCAGCTTAAGTTTTATGTGGCCAGCTTTCAGACTCTTTTTGTTACAAGGATGTTTAATCTATGGTTCTTAATTCCTTCCTAAGAAACTTTTAAAATGATTTCAGTTAATTGTTTAATAAGGGTTTTAAATGTCTCTCAAGGATACTGTCTTTTCTGTAGTTTCATTCATTGATGTGTAACTCACTACTAAAAATATTTCTAATTCCAAAGCTACTATATATTCATGAGGTTACATTTTTGTCTAGAAGGATTGGTGAAAAAAAGAATCAGTGAATTAGAGGTTAGGTTAGGAAGAGACCTGTAAAGTTCATCAACAATACTATTCTGCTTTTAATCACATTTTGCATGATCCTAGATAAAATCTACATTAATTTTAACCACCTGAAAAGAGAACTCCATTTCTTCGCCTTTTATTATATTAATACTCCTCCTATGTGCCACTTACTGTGGTTATCAAAAATGGACAGAACCCTGCAAGGTTATCAAATCATTGTAAGTAGGACTATGTTTTATTTGCTGTTGTATTCCTTGAGCCTAGCACAGGGTCTCATAATCAGATAAACATTGCATGTGTTGTTGGAGGGTAATGAAACTGATTCATAATAGAATCTGGTTTTAGAATCCCCCTTGGAAGAGAAACTGTCTTTGTTAAGTAAAATATCTCAGTGGGCAACTGTGAAAGTGGGTTGGTACTTCTAAGGATAGAGCCAGGAGGAAGCCAAAGAGCCCAGAACACAGTATTCTCTGTTAAAAGTGAACAAAAATTTTGGGGGTGGAGGATGCTTAAACTAGGGAGGAGAAATAATGAAAGCAAGGAAGAGATGACATCCAAAAGTAAAGTAGGAGGCTGGACCTAACTGGAAGAGATGAGTAGTGGAATTTCCATGGGGGTAGTGGGAATGGTCCAGGCACTATGAAGAATTAGTTATATTAATATAAATCATCTGTGTGTTGATAGTTGAAGTGAAGTCATTTAACATTCCCTTACCTCAATTGTTTAATAGAGTAGCTACATCTAGACTTGAAACAGTGCATTTTGGGGAGTAAATGTGTAAGAGCATCGTCCAGCAGGATATAGTGCTGCAAACAGGCAGCACACATGGGAGGAAAAAGGAAGAAAAGAGATGAAGAATTCATTAGAAGAAAAAAATCAGAACAGGATGTACTAATAAGACAAACAAGTTCCTCCCCTACTCTAAAAATCCTTGAAAGGAGATGCTGATTTTCTCTTTTCGTGTAGGATGGAACCAATTTTATTTGTTAACAAAGACAAGTTGATGCCAACAAACTGGAGGATTTGAGGATATTGCATGTATTGAAATAGGGGTTAGAAAGGTTTAGAATTAATTGAACTGAGAATATTGTCTCTGCCTTGAAAGAGCTTGAAGGCTAATGATTGAGAGATGCCCACAGGCAGTTTAATAAATTCTGCGTTGGAAGTATGATCAACATGCCCTGTGAACACAGAAAGAGTGTTGTTACACTTTACCTACTGGGAAGGAACATCAGGAAGACTACACAGAGGAAGGACCCCATGAGTGAGGATTTCTCTGAAGAAAAATGGGGAAAGGCATTCTGGGGATAAGAAACAAAGAGTGCAAATCATGGAAATATAGAAGAGCAAAGTGCATTGGGGAACTGAAAAGCAGAGAAAAGACTGGATGACACCAAGTGAAAAGATGAAGACATTGGAGAAATGACTAATTACAATTGTCTACAGTCAGCAAGGAAGGTGAAATTCTTACTTCCATTTCTTGACTTTTTTCCTGAAAAGTCATTGGATGTATGTTTTGCAATAAATTTTATAATCTGACCCAGTTTGCACGGTTCTTTTCAGGGCTTTGCCTGTCATGTTTTATGTCAAGGTTTCATTCACAAAAGACACAATGACAGATTATTTTCACTTGTCCATCCACTCCTAGAGCTACAGGCAGATCTATATTCCACTTTCTGCTCTAGCAAATGAAATAAAGATGCAGTGAAACAGCATATGCGAAGAATGTTACAGGAAATCTATAATGCTGATAAAACCCCCTAGGTTTAGCAGAAATCAGCCAATTGAGAGTTTTTATTTTATTATTTTTCCTGCCAAAACAAATTATTTATTGTGAAACTAGGATAAACCTCAAATGAAGTGAATAAAACAATGCAGAAAGTTTTATTGAATTTTGTCTAGCTAGGCAGGTTTAAAATATACTTTTTTGTTGTTTTTCTAGGAGGTGATTCTGAGACTCACTGAAGGAGTGTTACACATTATTAACACTTCTTTGAAACTAGTAAATCACAGATTTTACCTGTAGGTTCAAAATCAAATTCATTCTTCATGACTCATCTCCACTACCACCTCTTCTGTACAGCCGTGCTTGGTTCTATTCTATTCCATGTAGTTCTGTATGGCTGACCAGGTAACCCAGATTTATTGACTGGACAGAGATTCTAGGAATTTTTATTAGAAGCTTAAAAGCCTTTTGGGAGGCAACTCATTCTAAAGTAAGAGAGCATGAAGGCACAGAAATTTGGTGTGGTCATTGGGCTAGTTTTGGATGGGAGAAAACAAAGTACATGATTTTGAATATATCACAGCTTGCATGGATTCATAATTGAAACCTAAGGTGAGGAAAATTAAAATGCCTGAGTAAGAACATTTAAGAAAAAGAGCTAGCTGGAAAATGAGAGTCCAGTGTTTAACGGTATTAATATTGAGGCTTTAATAATGAAAAAAAAATCAAGAATAAAAGCTCATAGTTGAGATTTTAGTGTGTCTTATATCTAGCAACAAGGGGCCTCAGAGCTGATACTAATAGACAGTAATGCCTCCTCCTGCCATTAGTAGAAACAGGGAACCCTTTGCATGCTTGCCTGCCTGCCTGCCTGCCTGCCTTCCTTCCTTCCTTTTCTTTCCTCTCTTTTTTCTTTCTCTTTCTCTTTCTCCTTCCTTACCTTCCTTCCTTCTTTCTTCCTGTCTTAGTCCATTTAGTGTTGCTATGAAGGAGTATCTGAGGCTAAGTAATTTATAAAGAAAAGAGGTTTATTTGGCTCATGGTTTTGCAGGCTATACAAGAAGCACATGTACTGAGATCACATGGCAAGAGAGAAAGGGGTGGTGCCTGGCTCTATTTAACAACTAGCTCTCTGAGGAATTTTCCCAGGAACTAATAGATTGAAAACTCACTAAGCTTCCCGCCCCCACCAGGGAAGGTGTTACTATATTAATGAAGGATCCACCCTCATGAGCCAGACACCTCCCGTTAGGTCTAACACTGGGAATTAAATTTCAACATGAGATTTGGGGGACAAACAGGCAACTATAGCACCTCCCTTCCCCTCCTTTACCTCTTTCCACCCTCCCCTCCTTGCCTCTTCCTCCTTTTTCTCCCTCTGTCTCTGTTTCTCTCTCTCTCTCTTCTCTCATGAACCTGACAGAAACCTATTTGAATTAGCTTAGGAAATTGGGGGAATTTATGGGAAAGATGCCCAAGGTATCTCAGTGAATGGTTAAGTAACTGCAGGGAAGGCAGAAGTGAAACTGGACATTGGGTACAGCTCTTACCAAGGAAATTAATGAGGCCAGTATCTCTCTAGGCCTCTTCTGTCTTCTTCTTTCTCTCTTCCTATTATACTTCATTCTCCCATGATGCAAATTGGGAGTGTTCTACATGACAGACAGTGTAGCTGTTGAAATCTCCAGGGCCTCATCACCTGTTTCTCAGGAAAAACTGATCCTTGCTTAATCTAGTGTCAAATTACAGAATCCAAATAGAGGGTTAGTTTGAGTTAGGTAACCACCACCAAGAAAATCATGTAGCCACAGAATAGGGAATTGGGGATGCTTTTAAGAATGTACAACCTTTCAGAACTCATGTTTAGTGCTAGAATAGAAGCATTTCTTTTCAGAAGAGAGGCAGTGTTTCCAAAAGAAAAGAAAAGATTGACAGGCAAACATGAGAACTGACTTTTACTAAAGCAAGCACATAGCAGGCTGTGCCACCATTAGCATGGATGCAGATACTCTTCACCTCTGTCATTGGCTGCCTTAACACGAACACCTAGGGCTTTTGTTGGCACTGGCATTAGTGAGTACCAGCAGACATCAATATAGGACTAAAGCTTTTTAAATAATTATTGACAGGGCATAGCACCATAGTGAGCTAGAGCAGAGGAAGAGGAAAACAGTATGTGCTATTGTAGTAAACAAAGTTGCCAGGGACTCTCTGAACCACAGGGGAAGTATTTGAATGTGGATTAAATTCCTGCAGAGCAGATGGTGATGAAGCCAAATAGATTGGTAAAATGCCCTTATTTATACTTTAGGTCGGTATGGCCTGGGAAATACTGACTTTGTATATTTATAAGCTATGTGACTATCTACTATTTCAGATGTGGATCTGTGCATGGATGCTCAATAAAAGGAATATAGTACTGAATTATATTATGGATTGTATCCACCTCAAAATTGTGTATTTCTTAATATTCATCTTCTGTACATGTCTTTTCAAAGTAGTTATTTAGTTGTAAAGTCATGGATTGAGTCCATTCAAAATATGTATACATAGTAAGATAGGGACAGTGATTGGAAGAATTGGTCAGGTGATTGTAGGTATTTATTGTGGCATAAAATTCTCAGGCATGAATCTAGCACCTGTGGTGCTGGAGGGAGAAAGCAACACAACAGGAAATATAGGTAGAATCAGTACTTAAGATTTAAGAAGTTTATATCCATGAGTCCATGCTTTCCATGACCCACTTTGAAAGACGGGCTACTGAATTGGGCAGCGCCTGGTAAGGCAGAGCATATAGTCCTGGAGAGGGAAGTAGAATACTAAGCAATACTTAGCTAGGGTTTAGGAGGAAGGACCAGGGCAGAACTTTAGTATTATGAATTGAAACAACAGAAGGTAAAGGAGAAAGCTATGACCAAGAGAGCAATTAGATTCTCAGGGCTTACCTGCTGAGACATTAAACCTGAATTTCATTGTTAGTGAAGAAATCTAAAAGATCAATGTGGTGAGCCAGCAACCTTGGCTGGCACAATGTAGTCTTCCTCTCAGAGGGTTTGATTTAAGCTGTACTAGGCCAAACCATGAAGGGGGTGGTGAGGACTTGAGGATACTGATCTGCTTGCATATATGTCAGGATTAGCACAGAAACTGCAACAGGAAAAAGTTTGCAGTCAACTGGGGGAACTGATAGATTGAGCTGTACAGACAGCTGCAGAGAAAAACAAGACAAGATTGACAGATAACCTTTTGAATGGAAAGGAAGATGTTGTTTAATGCTGCACTCCCCTTCTTAAATTTTTAAGTTCTTAATTGGAATGAATTAAAACTTTGCTCAACAACCATTTGGTGTGATTACATTTCAGAGGTCATATATTATCTAATTCTACAGAGATATATGCATGCCATTTGAAGAGATGAGTTTTGATCTATGACTCTTTTGAAAAGTGTGGTTCTAAGAGATCAGTTTACTTTCCCCTTAGAGTAACTGGTTGCTGGTTTGAACACTGCAGTGTTGTCTTGGAAGCATGCTACCAGAAGCACTCTGAAATATATGGCGCCCTTTGTGGGCAGCTCCCATTGGTATGGTGCAAGAATTGTATTCAATCACTTTGTCAGAACAATGACAGCTGTGAAAAGGAGCCCATAAAGCTATTCATCAAGCTCTGAAACAGCTAGCACTTTACTTGTCTGGAGTTATTTACTAGTGGTTGATGATGACACAGTTGAGTGAGGCAAAAGCTTATGAGGCTTCTTGACTCTCTGGTTTGGAGAGAAGGTCATTTTGAAAGAGAAAATTATAAAATCTTCAGTACATCCTAATCTAGCTTTTCATTAAGATGGCAAAAAACCACCAAAAATAGGGAAAAGTATTTTCCAGAAGGAATGTAGGCTGTGATGTTATAAAAATTTGATTTTGGATCAGTAATGATTCAATCAGAAAGAACCACTAGAATATATAAATCAAAATAATACTGTGAGAATAACTAATAGAAACACATTTTGAACTCTGCTCCTAATTAAGATGTAAATCTTTGAGTAAAGGACTTAATGTCACCATCCTCAGTCGTCATCTGTAAATACTGAGATTTAGCAAGGTATTTTTTGTTTCTATGTAATGTTTCTTTTCTGTTAAATATGTGATTCTCCATTGACTTTATCTTTCCACCAGGTTTGTGAAATCCCTTTTGAGTTAGGAACCTTGACCAATGCTTCTCCTAAATCTCCTTCAGATATAGAAGATTCAGCACAGACTAGCTATCTACTAAAAAAAAAAAAAAAAAAAAAGAGTTTTTAAGTAGAGATTTCTAGAAGAATAATTGATGGATAAACCAACTCTCAGATAGTTTATCATGCTGGTGTTTTGTGAAGTATTAGTAAATAGTATTTGATTAAATATAATGATCCTTAAATATATTCTAATCATAGGTAGCTTGGAGAAGCTTGCATCTATTGGCAGTCTTGAAACCCACAGAAACACTATACCTGGAGACTTGAGTTTCAGTCCAAGTCAGTTTAAATTTCCATTTTTTAATATAGGAAATGTATGACCCAAGCTTCTAAGAGTTTTAATTAAAAAAAAAAATCTATCCTGACTTCTAAATTTGGTTTCAGCTCGTAAGAATAAAATATTGTGTACTTCTTTTAGCTGATAGCCATCTGCTACAGAAACATTCAAATGTCAGCTCATCAGAATTTAAAAGGACTTCCTGAACAGAAGTTCACAGAAATTTAAGAAACTTTAATGGAACTTCTGTTGCAAAATGATGCTGTCTTGGCTTTAGGCTAATCCCCCAAACACACCTACAAATCCATCTCCCAAAATGTCTGCTAGAGAGAAAAAGCTGGTTCTGTTTTACAATTTTTATGGCAAAGGTTAAAATAAGTAATTTCCACAACAGCTGTCGACATACAGTCTGTCTTTGGAGGCTGCTTTCCCTAGAGAATTTTATTTCTTCAAATGTCATAATTAGAATTTCATCTCCAGTGACTACTCAAGGAAATCTGGCAGCAAGATACAGCATGGGTCACATTTTAATTACGAATGCATCTTTCCCATCTGAAGGGCCAGGAACTTGTTGCTAGTCATGTCACAGGAACTCCTGTGCACTGTGCATAATTAAGTACACTTTTCAGTGGACAGTAGTTGTTTCCTTAAAATTCAGCAAGATTTATCAGAGCATTAACAGACTTCTTGTCACACTGAAAACTGATGGGGTGCAAAGAAGGAGATTTCTAGGCAATTAAAGCAGTGAATTGTGTTCATGTACTTGCATTATCTATGACAGTTGTGTATCAACAGGAGGATGCTTTCATGTATTCATTTATTAATTTTATTTCTTAACATTTATGGAATATTTACTTCCTTGAACTTATAGTTGGGGAAACAAGGTAGAACAACACTGTCTTTTCCATAAGAGACAAACTTGAATCTGGTCATAAATTATCATTAAATGAGTGATACAGCCTGGGTGCAGTGGCTCATGCCTGTAATCCTAGCACTTTGGGAGGCAGAGTGGGATGATCATTAGAGTCCAGGAGTTTGAGACTGGGCAATATGGTGAGACTCTGTCTCTACAAAAAATAATAAACAAAAATTAGCAAGGTGTGGTAGTGTGTGCCTATAATCCCAGCTACTCAGGATGTTGAGGGAGGAGGATCACTTGAGCCCTGGAGTTGGAGGTTGCAGTGAGCTATGATCAAGCCACTGTACCCTATCCTGGGAGACAGACTGAGATCCTATCTTAAAAAACAAACAAACAAACAAAAAACAGGTGATATAAAGGAGTCATATTAATGGTGCTTTGGGGACACTAAGAAAGAAGTAATTAATTCTGGTTGAAGAGATCAGGAAAGACATGACAGGAGAGGTACTGTCTCAGCTGAGCTATACAGGATAATAAGCAGGGAGGAATTTGGTAGACTGACAAGGAAGGGGAGGGAATTCCTGACAAAGGGAACTACATCTATAAAAACAAGGAGGTTTGGAGGCACTTGTAGTTAGTGCAGTGAGTATAAAATGCAGAACACCTTTGAGTAAGTTGTAGAAGATGATCATATAGTACAGGATCAGGGTTTGTTTTAATGCTGGCAGAAATGTAGTTGTTCTGAGCAAGAAATTTGTATTCACAGAAGAGTTACAGTTACAAGACATTGATCCCCTCGGCCCTCAGAATAGCCAGACAAAATGTTTGAGTAGCTTTGTGCTCTTATTCCAGAATATCTGTCATTTTCCATTTTTTTCATGAAGTGAAAAAGATTGGTGTGTCCATACAATAAACTACTACTTAGTAATATGAAGAAGTGAACTGCTGAGGCATTCAAGAAAATAGGTGACTCTCAAAAGCATTTTGCTAAGGGAGAGAAGCCAGAGAGAGAAGACTGACAGAATGTGTGATTACATTTACATGAAATTGCAGAAAATGCAAAACTATAGTGATAGAAAGCAGACTGGTAGTCACCAGAATCCAGAGTTTGAGCTGAGAATATTGACTAAAATGGGGCATAAAGAGACTTTTGGGGGTGATGGAAATGTTCTATATCATGATCATGGTGGTGACTATAAAACTGAACAATTCTCAAAACTCAACAAATCATATTCAAAATTGGTAAATTGTACTGTTTATAAATTATAGCCACATCAGAAACTTTGGGTAGGAATGAGTTAACTTCAGAGGTGCTAAGTAAGCAATAGCCTTTCCAATAAAAGCATCCGGGATGAGGCCACTGAACTGGCTTCCTCAAGCATCTGGAGATGGAGAACCACATTAGATGACATCAACAGAATAAGAAATTGGGGGCAAAGAGAAGTGATTTTTTCCACTAAAATTTAATTTCTGGACTTTAAGAATGTTTGAGTTTAAATAACATGTACAATAATAAAAACAATAATTTTTTTTTTTTTTTTCGGACAGAGTGTCGCTTTGTTACCCTGGCTAGAGTGAGTGCCATGGCATCAGCCTAGCTCACACCAACCTCAAACTCCTGGGCTTAAGCGAGCCTACTGCCTCAGCCTCCCGAGTAGCTGGGACTACAGGCATGCGCCACCATGCCCAGCTAATTTTTTCTATATATATTTTAGTTGGCCAGATAATTTCTTTCTATTTTTAGTAGAGACGGGGTCTCGCTCTTGCTCAGGCTGCTCTCGAACTCCTGACCTTGAGCAATCCACCCGCCTCGGCCTCCCAGAGTGCTAGGATTACAGGCGTGAGCCACCGCGCCCGGCCCCCCCCCAAAAAACAATAATTTTAATAAAGCACTTCTTATCTGTTTGCCATGTTTTTAAGAGCTACACTTTTAGTTCTCACAACAGCCCTGTAAATCTATTTGTTATTCTCATTTGTCAGATTAGGAAGCTGAAGCACAGAGAGCTTAATTTAACTAACTCATCCAGTATCGCAAACCTAGTACATATAAAAACTGGGATTTGAAATCAGGTGGTGTGGTTTAGAGTCTGTGCACTTAACCACAAAGGCATTACATTTGAATTTAAATTTTCCCAGAAAGTTAATAATGGGAGGAGTTTATATTCAATCCTGGGGCATCTTGATGTTGTTGTACTTTATTACTGGAGCATATTAATATTGTCATTTTATATCATTGCAGAGCCTCTGGTGACCTGTGTAAAACAATGTGGCTGGATGTAATTAGAAAAGGGAATGAATTTTCAGCATCAAATACAGTGTGACACTGGAGTTAATTAATTAAGTACATTGTTCTTATCCATTTCAGTGCCTTCTGATGGACAAAATCAATTCTGACCATCAGAGGTGTAAAGAATATCCACAAAAGAACAGTAGTTGATATTGTGGAGCTGCTACATGAAGACGGAAATGAGACTTCCCTTATCCCTAAGGAGGTAGTACAGTTGTGTATGATCATAGGTTTAATGAATAAGCTCAGTGGATTAGATGGATAAAATTCAATGGAGAATATTAAAAGGATCTACTAAAATGTACTACACATGTTTTCATATACAGAGATCCCCATTAAAGAAGCCCATTTGGAATAAGCTATTAGATTATTGCGTGATGTTATAGGTCTACATTTCTGAACTGAGTGATTATATAATAATCTCCTAGAACATTTGTCAGCACAAGGAATCCATCCTCTGTTTTTTATTCTTTATTTTGCCTCAGTACAAGGAAGAAATCTTAAATCATTATATGTATACCAAAAACCAAACTTTTCCTCAGTTAAGCTGCCCTAAAGTCAAATCTGGAGAGTGAACAGAGAGTATTAGCAAGTCAATCTGGTCATATGGTTTAGTTAGAACCTTTAATCTAGCCTTTAACAGTAAAAGCAAAACAAAAACAAACAAACAAAAACTCCTATTTTTTAAAATTTTTATTTGGACATCACATGTGTCACTCTTAGAAGGCAAACAGGGGGATGTCATTATGGACTAAACAATAATGATGCTGATGTCATTTTTTTTTTTGATTCTCAGAAAGGTGAAGGCAGAGGAAAATGTTGGTAATAAGAGCAATATGAAAGTTAGGGCAATATAGTGAAAAGAGCAAAATTAAAGTCTTTCAGTCTGTCATACAGCCTATACTTTATTCATGTACATAACTCTCTTTTGCTTTTCCTCCTAACATGGTCAATATACACATGTCACCCTCCATGCCGCCCCCACCCCACCAACAACAAAAAATAACAAGAATTTCTATCTTCCAATGATACTGCCACAGCTTTTAAGTTTCACTTATGAAACCCCAGTGCCCAAAGATCACCAAAAATACACTTGTAGTCAAGCAAACTTAGTTTTCTTAACTTGCTGCAGCAAAGAAAACTGCATCCTATGGTGAAAATAATCTCAGTGAGATGGAATGAGGATGGTTTTGTTATAGGATTTAAATATGCACTGGATGATTTGCATATCTGCTCTTCATTGCATTGTCAGAAATGGGGGCTATTTGAGGGTTGAGTATATTAATAATGTTAATTTAAGAAGTGGAAGAAATAATGTAGGGCTGTCATTGGCAAGGGAGCATTACTCACTCATACTGGCTCTGGCAAGGGAATGTGGTGGCATAGTGTCCTTGTTTTTGTCTTGTTCAGTCTTACCTGATGTTGATATTCTGTGAAATTGCTTATGTTCAGCAAAAAACACAGCTTATCTATTGGCTGCCAAGTCAGCTATCAGTTGTCAGCTGTCAGGTATTGTTGTTGTTTTTGTTTCTCCTTTTTTTTTTCTCAGTTCCTTACATCCATTAATTTCTCTCTCCATTCAGCTTGAAGATTTGTTTTCAGGGGAGAAAAAAAGGGACTTGTGTTCGTTATCTTCTTATCATCCATGACTTAATTTTAGAGCAGAAACCCTGAGAGAAAGAAAAAGAAAATAATATTACTTTTTAAGAAACCACTTATGTGTAAAAATGAAAGTGTATTGGCTATGTATGTGCATGGAACTATAATTTATTGAAGGTACAAACACATTCATATGAATGTTTATAGCTGCATTATGGTTATAGTCACTAATGAGACTGAGTTATTTGAGGTAAGCAAACATATTAACAAAGTTTCAGAGATAGTTAGGCTTGCATTAACTTGGCTGTAATTATGCTTTTAAATACATAATAATTCAAGAAAAAGATTATATAAAATATATCGGTAGATTCAAGTATTTTAATTTACTTTTTCATAAATGGAATATTAATAGTTGAGGAAAGTATGATATTTCAAGCATAATGTAGCTAAGCCTTAAATGAAAATTTCATTAGGTTTATCTTTAATAGTATATTGGGAGCACCAGAGATTGCTTTCTACACGTAACATGAGCTTAATGTAGAATTTTCAGTACTTTAATAATTCTCTTTTAAGAGAACTACATTTCTTAAAGTATAAACTCCTCATTGGCTTTCTGGTTTTGAGCTTTTTATTTATTGTAAAAAGTATATCATGTTATTCTATGTACTTAAATGATTTCTACAGAAATAGCTATTGGTGTGGGTGTGACTTGATTCTTAAAAGTACAGTGTGGCCATTTTCAAACAATTTATGCATTAATTTATCTATTCATGAATGTCCATCTACCCATGAATAGATGTTGAGGAAGGAGCCAGTGGTGAAGAAACTGTTCAATTTTCACTACATTTGATTGTAATAAGTGTTTCTCTCATCCATGTATTTTTTCACTCAGAAAACTTGAACTGCCTTCTTTGAACAATGCTATCCTTATTTCTTCTGTCTAGAGAAATGAGTAAAAAATTGGTGAAAATAGGGAGAAAAAGAAGGTGATGAGAAGAGAAAGCTAATCAAAGTCTTTTTCTTGCTTCTATTTAGGCACATTTGTGGTTGGAAATAACTGAAATATATAGACTGAAGCCTCTGAGTCTTTCCGGTTGAAATGACCAAAATTGCCACATCATTATTAACTAAACTCCAGACTTTATTTGAATTTCACCAGATACTCCATTAATGTCCACTTTATGTTCTAGGATTCAATAAAGGTACTACTATGTTGCATGCTTTTTCAGTTTTCTCTCGTCTGTGACAGTTTCTTAGTCTTTCCTTGTTTTCATGATCTTTATAATCTTGAGGATGTAAAATGTCCTTCTCATCACATAATGACAGGGAGTACATGATATCTACATGACATTACTGATGATATTGCTTGATCATATGGTAAGGTAGTGTTTTCCAGTTTTCTCCACTGTAAAATTGCTATTTTCCTCTTTCTCTCCTCCATTGCTTGGAACAGAGGCATTAAATCTATCTAGCCCATCCTTGGGTTTATGGTGGGATTAAACTTTACTCCTGGAGGATGAGTATTTTCATATATTGTTTGGAATTCTTCTGTAGGGAAGATTAGTCTTTTCTTCGCTTGTTTATTTATTCAATCATATGTTTATATAAGTATAAACTTGTGGATATTTATTTTATATTTTGGGTTGTAATTCAATATTATTTATATTAGTGCTCAAATTGTTCCAGATTTGGCCATTAGGAGCTCTTTTAGGTTTAATCCTGTGTCCCTCATGTCCAAGAGAAGAAGGAGAAATATTTTCTCTCTTTCTCTCTCTCTCTCTCTGTCTCAGTTCTGTCTGGATCCCCAACTGATTAGATGGTACCCACTCACATTGAGGATGGATCTTCCTCTCTCAGTCCACTAATTCACATGCCAGTCTCCTCTGGAAACACCTTCACAGACACACCCAAAAGTAATGCTTTACCAATGTTTTAGGCGTTCCTTTATCCAGTCAAGTTGACACCCAAAATTAACCATCAAAGCAGGTAACACATTCAGTAAGCCCAGTATGCCCACAGAATTCATGCCAAATGTGCTTACAGGGAGAATCAGATTACAGTTTGTACTTGAAGCTCTCTATCTAGACAGAATGAGGATCAAAGTCTAGATTTTTCTTTAGTGCTATGTTTTGAATTGTAATGAAATATTTTTTGGCTTCCTCTGCAATATATCCTTTCCCAATTATGGTCATTTGTGTGCCTGATTTTGTAAATTTAGTAAATTATCAGTCATGCTGAAAAAAATAATCAAAACAAAATGTTTATATTTATATAAATACTGGTGAGCTATGGCTTAAGGGCTTTAGGAGCATAGAAGTTTGAATAGCTGTTGTTATTTGTACAGGTGATTTTCTTATGATAGCTCAAAATACCCTTTACTCATCAATTCTGTAATTATGACAGAAATTATATCTACAATATCTGGATTTATTATAGTGACTGGCTTTACACAGGATTTATTACTATAAACAACTGCTACAATTGTATTGTGGAATGCTGCCTATGATATTTTCATTTTAAATGTTCTATTTCCCCTCTGCAGAAAGGCAATCTATTTCTTGAAATTGGATAGAATAAATAATAAATGATAATATTTGAGATTAATAGCCCAAAGGATAAGCTATTGTGTGAGTAGAGGGTCTGAAATCTAACTTTTGACCGCCAGCTTGGGTGATGAAGATGAGGTCATAGACTAGAGCTATACTTAGTCAGGATAACAAAGGGTTCCTAAGGTCGGCTGACAGATATATTAACACTTTGGTATGCTCCTACTTATAGTTCTGGCTGGCACTGTTCACCCAGGAAGAAAGAGATAGCAGTTTAATGGGAAAGTAGTAAGGTGAAATAAATCATGTTCTTTTTTGTCTTTTTGTTGACATATTCTTCCTTTACACATGTGAGTATAACTCTCTGCTGAGTGGCATCATAAAAATGGTTCAAAAAAAATTGAAATTCTCTTGCCAAAAATGAAAGATAAGAAAATCTCAAGAAATAAATAGAATTTATGAAAAGGAACCAAATGGAAATTATAGGCCTGAAAACTACAAAAACAAAAATAAAACCTCACTTGATGAGATCAGTAGCAAAACGGAGGTGATCGATGATAAAATCAGTGGCAATGAGGACAGATCAATAGAATATGTCTAATCTGAACAAGGGAGAGAAAATAGACTTAAAAAAACCAAGAGTGTCAGAGTTCTTTGGTACAATAATGAAAGCAAACATTTGTGTCATTGGAATCAAAGGAGAAGAGAAAGTGATTCTAAAAAAGTATTTGAAGAAATAATGCCTGAAAACTGCCTACATTGGAAAAAAAGACTCTTGGTAGGCAGAATAATGTCTTCACCCCCACAGAGGATGCCTATGTCCTAATCCCTGGAAACTGTTCCTTACGTGTTATTTTATGTGGCAAAAAGCACTATGCAAATATGATTAAGAGCCTTAAGATGGAAAACTTATACTGGTTTATCCAGGTGGGATCAATCAAATCACATGAGTCCTCAAAATCAGAGACCCTTTTCTAGCTGAGTTCAGAGTCAGGGGGAGGTGGGACTATGAAAGAATGGTCAGAGGAATGCAAAATTGTTGGCTTTGAAGGTGTACAAGAGGCTCACAAGCTGTGGAATATGGACAGCCTCTGCAAGCTGGAAAAGGCAAGAAAATGGATTCTCCTCTAGAGCTTTCAGAAAGGAAGGAAGAACACTATGACATTAGCCCAGTGACACCCATATCAGACTTCTAATATAAAGAAGTGTATGATAATAAATTTGTGTCAAGTTTGTGGTAATTTGTTACAGAACCAATAGAAAACTCACATAAGAAATAAACACTCAAATAACAGAAGATAATTGTGCAACAAATAAAACAAATCCAAATAAATCTATGCCAGTACACATAGTAATTAAAATTCTAATAATTAAAGACAAAGAAAAATCCTTGAAAGCAGCCAAACAGAAAAAAACACATTACTTGGAGGAGGACAATTCACATGACAGCATGTTTGTCATCAGAATCCACTGAGGTCAAAAAGCAATGGAACAACATTTCACATACTGGGGTTGGGAGGTAAGAACTGCTAAGCACAGACTTTATATCTGGTGAAAATATTCTTCAGGGATGAAATGGAAATAGAAAATATTCTCAAAGGAAAACTAAGAGAATTTGCCACTAGCAGACCTATGCTTAAAGAATAGCTACAGGAAGTTCTCTCAAAAGAAAGGAAATGATAATAGAAGAAGGCTTGGAACTTTAGAAAAGTACATCAGAATGGGTAAAGATAGTGGTACTTATAATAGATTTTCCTTCTTTTCATGAGTTACTTAAGCCATATGTGATGGTTGATGCAGGAATTACAACACAATATGATGTGGTGCTCAATGCATGTAAGTACTTAAGACAATTATGTTTAAAAATGGTATTAAGTTCTTGATTTGACTCTCAGCTTGATTGGTTATTAGCATATATAAATGCTATTGATTTGTATACATTGATTTTGTAACCTGAGCCTTTATTGAATTTATTCATCAATTTGGGGAATCTTCTGGTAGAGTCTTTAGGGTTTCCTAGATACAAGATTATGTCATTGGCAAACAGGGCTGGTGTGCCCTCCTCTTTCCTTTGGATGCCCTTTCCTTCCCTTGCCTGATTGCTGTGGCTAGGACTTCCAGTACTATGTTGAATAGGAGAGGTGACAGTGGGCACTCTTGTCTTGTTCCAGTGCTTAGGGGGAATGCTTTCAGCTTTTCCCCATTCAGTATGATGTTGGCTGTGGGTTTATCATATTAAACAATGAGAGTGTTAAAGAGACCTAAACGGAAGTAAAGTTTCTGCACTTCACTCAAAGTGGGAAAACACTGATATAAGTAGACTTTGTTATGTGTGCCTATTGTAATGCCTAGAGCAACCACTAAGAAAACTATACAAAGTGATATATCAAAATCCACTATAAATAAATCAAGATAAAATCCTAAAAAGTGTTCAATTAAGATAAGAAAAACAGTGGAATGATACACAGAGGAAACAAATAAAACAATTAATAAAATGGAGACTTCAGTCCTAAAATGTAAATAATTACCTTTAATATTAAATGGCTTAAAGACAGTGGATGATAATCGTAATCCAACAATCTTTTGTATACAAGAAACTGACTTGAAATATAACAATATGAAAAAAAGATGGAAATGTATACTATGCAAAAATTAGTTTTAACAAACAAAGTATTTACATTAATATCAGATAAATTAAACTTCAGGGCAAAAAATTTCTGGAGACAAAGAGGGTCATTACATAATTATAGAAGGATCAGTCCACAAGGATACATAAAGATGTTAAGTTCGTGAAGCAAAAACTGATAGAGCTGAAAGGAGAAATAAACAAATCTACAATTATAGTTGGTGACTTCACACTCCAACCACTCTATAGAATCAATAAAACTTTTAGACAAAATCTGTGAAGATTGTATTACCAATAAAATATTAATAGGATTATATATATATGCACATACATACACACACATATATATTCTAATGTTTTTTCATGAGTCGTACATGTGTGTGTATATATACATATATTCAAGCAACCATGGGACATTTACCAATATAAACCATATTATAGACTGTAAAGCAAACCTTCATAAATTTAAAAGCATTGAAATCACATGGAGTATGTCCTCTGACCATAATGAAATCAAATTAGAAATCAATAAGATAAGGACAACAGGAAAATCTCCAAATACTTGGAAACTAAGCATCATACTTTAAAATAATCATGAGTCAAAGAGGAAGTCTCAAAGGAAGTTAAAAAATTAATATGTAGTAACATTTTGCCTACATGACCTACAACAAAAATACCTCAACCACACTGTATGAATATAGCCAGGCCTTAGGATCTAGGCTTTGTTTTTGGCAGCTTTATAAAATTACTTCACCCTTTGGAGCTTCTTGGACTTTCTCACAGACCATGAGGTGTTAGAATTTAATTAACTGGCATCTCTGCTGCATTTGGTCTTCTGAAATTGGCAAAGGACTTGGTTAGAGAACTCTAGTTTAGTTATCTATTGTTTTTCTTCAGCTTTCTCTTGAAGAGGGCTTGTTTCTCACTCCCGATGCAATATCCTCAAGAAGTCATTTTAAGCCAGAATTTTCTTTGTTTGAACTAAAGTAATAGATAAAAATTACAGGCAGAGATTTGCTCATTCTAATGCATAAGCAAAAATCACTGTGTGAAATGGAAAATCTCTGCTCCAGTACTGGACCAGAAGCTGAATGCAGCAGCCAACAATATAAGCCTGCCAATTTCATCTGGTGGTGGGTATGATACATGTGCTAGTGTGGAAAGAATATTCTGGCTTGGGATGACTGTATCTGACACTGGGTGGTGATGAATGTTTGATAAGACTCAGTATCACACTGGGATGCTTTATTTTCTCTGAGAGTAGAAATTAGATTTTAGATGTGGTGTTAGTGGAGATTCATGCCTGAAGTTCAACCTTCTAGGTTGAACTATGTTAGGGGAATTTAGCTTGTTTTGAAATTTTACATTATCGAGTGATCAAAATTCTCCTAATAATGAAATTTATCAGAAGATACAGAGTGTTTGACTTGAACTAAATTTCTGTCTAATGTTTGTCTTAACCAATTGTGTATGTGGTACCATACTTTTCATGTTATTAATATTTCTCCATACTGTAGTATGTTTTAATGTCTATCTAAACTTTATAGAAGGAATTTTGATAGGATACTTAGATACTTTTTAAGATATTTAATTTCTTTTGGTAATTTGAAAAGAAATTGATTTTTGAAAAATGATGTTATGAAGGAGAGAAATGCAAAATTGTCTTAAGAATTGCCTTATTCTAAAGATTAAAATAGTTTCTTTATTTTTCTCTATATTAGAAAGAAATATAAAAATGTTTCTTTATATTTTTAAAACATCAAAAGTAATTAAACATACCAATTTAAGTAAATAGAAACAAACTGATCATATAAGAAGGTCTATTTTTCTATTATTTTTCATTTATATATTTATCCTACTATCAATATAGCACATTAGATTTCTAGATTTCTGCAGCCTTATAGTAGATATAGAAATGTATTCATTTTGAATTCCTGTACACATTTTAGAATGGTCTTGTCAGTTTCTTCAAAAAGCTTGCTGAAATTTTGTTTGGGAGAGCATTGACTCTGTATTTCATTTTGGGATAATTTATATTTTAACAATATTAAGACTTTTATTCCATGAGCATGATACCTTTCCACATTGATTGATTTTTTAGGGTCTCTCAGAATTTCTGTAGTTTAGTGAATGGATACTGTGCATCTTTTGTTAGGATTGTCATGTGCCCCATGTTTTAGATGCTACTGTAAATGATATTGTCTTTTAAAATTTCAATTTCTAATTGTTCTAAATGTGGAAATATATTTAATTTTTATATATAGTTATTGTGTTCTTTGGCCTTTTTTAATTGACTTATTCTAATAGGCTTTTCTTTTAGATTCCTTAGGATTTGCAATGTAAATTATCATGGCATCTGCTAAAAAATATAATTGTACTTCTTATTTCTCAAATTTTATGATTTTTTATTTCTTTTACTTTTCTTATTGTAATGGCTAGGATTTCCCTCATAAGGTTAATAGAAGATGTGATCATAAGTATCCTTTTCTTGATAATGGTTTTAGCAGGAAGACATTCAATATTTTATATTAAGGACAGTGATAGATGTTGGTTTTCAGATGTTGCACTGTTCTTAAATTTCCATTTGATTAGTTTATATTGTTTCCATTTATAATATGATATCCTCTTCTGTTCATTCATTATGCTCTTCTTTTCCTTTAAATATTTGAATATGTTTATAAAAGCTGTTTTAAAGTTATTTTCTGCTAACTATAACTTCTGGATTCATCATAGGATCAGTTTCTATTGCATGCTCTTTTTCCTGACTGACATATTTTTGGCTTGTTTTCATGTCTATTAATGTTCTGTTATATACTGACTATTATAAGTAATATGTTGCTTGCAGTTTGGGTTATATTGACTAATTTAAATAGGTAGTGAATTTTTCTGGTAGGGAAATAAGATTATTAATGGATCCTCTTGATCTGGCAAGCTTGGCTTTATTCTTTATTATAACAGGCATGTTTTAGTTTTGCCCTTTATCTTATGGCCATTTTTCTGTAATATGCTACTTATTTTTAAAGTGAGGGCTTTCTTCAATCTGAACTGAAAACCTGAGGTTTTCAGTGAGTTTACTTCACTATGACTGGACTGCAACCTCAATGTGTCTTAGAATACACAACCTCTGGGCATCTCCATTTACTTCTCAGCCCTAGAGCTAGGGATCCTCTGATAAGCCTCATGGAGCCTATTCCCATGCCTAGACAGTCCAGCCATTGGCCAAAGACCTTTAGAAAAATCCCCATTTAGACTCTTGTCCCCCTTCTAATCCCCATACAAGTCCTTCATCTGTGGCTTTCTGTTCTACAAATTCCAGCAATTTCAATTTTTGTATTTTCATTGATACAGTTGGACTTGACTCCCTGCATTATGGTTTGGAAATATGTCCCATGCAGAAAAAGAAGAGAAAGCTGGAGTTTATTTCATGTGTTACCCTTCTTTCACTGTTGTCCAGTGTTTAGAAACTATCGTTTCACATACTTTGTATTGTTTTATAGTTGTTTCTGGTAGGGCAGTAATCAACTACCAGTTACTCCATCATGGCAAGAAGCAGAAACCCTTTGACTCATTTGTTAAGTAATTAAACATTTAGAGGCAGAATAAAGATTAAATTGTAAGACCTACATGCATTTAAAAAGAAACATTTAATTGTAATATGAAATATAGTAGCATGACATCATTATTATATTTTAATAGAGATAGACATTATTCAAAGGAAGATTGCAGACTTTTTTGTTCAATTGCAAATCATGTATTTTATAAGGGGCTAATATCCAAAATATATAAGGAATTTATAAAACTCAGTAGAAAACAAACAAAAACATAAAAATAACCAGCTAAAAATGGGGAATGGACTTGGAATAGACATTTCTCCAAAAAAGGCATAAAGATGGCCAAAAGGTATATGAAAAGATGCTCAACATCACTAATCATCAGGGAAATGTAAATCAAAACCACAATGAGATATCATCTCACATCTGTTAGGATTGGTATTATCAAAAAGAAAAGAGCTAAATGTTGGTGACGGTGTGGACAAAAGGGAACCATTGTGCACTGTTGATGGGAATGTAGATCGCTATAGTCATTACGGAAAACAGTATGGAAGTTCCTCAAAATATTGAAAATAGAACCATGTGATAAGCAATTCCATTTCACAGTATGTATACAAAGGAGATGAAATCAGTGTTTCAAAGAGATACCTTCACCCCATGTTCACTGCAATATTTTTCACAATAGCCAAGATATGGAAACAACCTAAATGTCCACTGATGGATTAATGGATAAAGAAAATTGTGTGTGTGTGTGTGTGTGTGTGTGCATCTATATATATATAATGGCATATTATTCAGCCTTAAAGATGAAGGAAATTCTGCAATTTGCAATAATGTAAATGAACCTGGAGGATGTTATGCTAAGTGAAATAAGCCAGACATAGAAATACAAATATAGTTTTATCTCATTTATAACCAGAATTTAAAAACATTGAAATCATAGAAGCAGAGAATATAACAGTGGTTGCCAGGGGCTGAGTGGTGGAGGAAATGGTGAAATGTTGGTCAAAAGATATGAACTTTCAGTTATAAGATGAATAAGTTTTGGAGATCTAATGTATGATATGGTGGTTATAGTTAATAATATTGTATTATTTTAAATTTCAACAAAATAAGTATTTCTGGAAATTTATGAAAATAGCTTTAGAGCTAGAGGAAATAAGCTACTAAGGCTCATTAAACAAAACTCTCAAATGGGCTAAAATATGAAATAAATTATAAAATGATAAAAATGACTAAGAGAAATATTTTTATTTCATAAAATTAATAATCCTTTAGTAGGGTTGGTTGTGAGATGTAGAAAGGGAAGGGACACAGAGAGTGCATCAAGCACTACAAGTGGTTAAATAATGCTTGAGATTTTTTTTTAAATCAAAAATAAAGACAAAGAAAGAGAAAAGAAAAAAGAAAAAGGAGATGATAGAGAGGGAATTGGAGGAGGGAGAAAAGAAAGGAAAGGGTTTTAGATTATGTATTTAATTATGACTTTGACCCTCCACTAATATAATCCATTCTTAATCATATTATCCCTAAAATTTAGTTACTTGCTATTTCCTATCATAGCTTGGGTTTTTGCCTAGCCCATTAATCTTAGCTCTATAAGCAAAATCTGTTGATTCTATTAACCTGCAACATTGGCTACATTTTGCAAAATGGTGCTTCAAAAATTTCCCTTCCCAGGAGAACTGGTGACATATGAAAATTATCCCAAGGGGTTTGAATTGCTAGTTTATTTTATAGTGACATTTAGCTATTCTGACAAGTGCTTAATTACTATAGGTTTCTCCATTAAGGTTGTCTTTGACAATATGTGTAAATCAAATAAATGATAGCACTATAGGCTATTAGTTTTTCATTCTGGTTGGCATCCACGATATTCATTAATAATTTAGTACATTTATAGACAGTGATGAAAACAACATCATTATTGCTGGGATTGTTTCCTCCCAAAGGATATATTAGACAGCTGCTTACCTCTAATAAAGTTAAATCTAATGCTATGAGTCTTTAATTTATCTTACTGTTAAAATAGTGTAAATATCCTACATTAGTTTATGTTATAAGCATGCATAATATAGTACTGTTCGGTGTGGTACAGAAGAAGAACCATCACAGCTATTAGGAGTTACATATTTAAGTCCCAGCTCTGTCAGTATCGAGTTCTCTGATGAATTGTAAATTATTTCTCCTATCTGAATCTCAGTTTCTTCATCTATAAAGCCAAAGTTATGAACTGATAAACTCTAAAAGTCTTTCTAGAATTAAAATTGTAAAATTTTGTGGTTTGCCAAATCCTTACTGGGAATCTAAATGATAGGCAGAGGTTATTCTTTCCCTTCTCATTAATACTATGCCTTGCCTATACCTTATTTGTCCTCTATACTCTATTCTGGGTATCTGGATGACTCAATTACATTAATTGTGAAATCAGATTGGGAATACTTAAAATTTATGTGATTTTTGTTATAGAAAATAAGTGAAAGTCAGGGTGATTCTTACACCATTTAAAAATGAACTAAACCTCAATTTGTTACTGGAATACACCAGTTTTTCTAAGGTCCTCAAATGTGATGAAATGAATGGGTGGGTGTGAAAGGAAAAAGGAAGATTTGTGAAAGGAGAAAAAAATCTATTTCACCCATCTAATTAACGATTACTGAACTATGTGCACCATGCTAAGCACTGTGCTAGATGCTATGCTAGTAAATGAGGATACAAAAATGAATAAGGCAGTTTCTGCCCTCAAGAAGCTTGTGGCCTAGTGGTGGAAACAGTTAAAAACAATTACAATATAATGTGACATGAGCAGCATTGAACTTTTATGAGAACTTATAATATGACAGATTCTTTGCTAAGAGCTTTACCAGAATTATTTCATTATCAAAACAGACCCATAAAGTAGACATTATTTTTGATAAATCCATTTAGTTTTTACAGATAAAGACACAAGTACAAAGAGGTTAGTCAAAATGACTCTTTACTCAGGGACCCTCATGGGCCTTGCTGTTTCACAATTTCTCTGTACGTTTTTCATTTGTCTTTAGCTAACAGTTCCCTGATTCTATTTTTATTTTATGTTCACATTCCAGAAAGAGAATCTTATGGGACAATTTTAGCATCATCATCCTTTTTTGGACTTGGTCTTGTTCTAGGTCAACTAATTTGCTTTTGAGTTTTGTTCAAACTACATGGATTGGTGACTTTGGAGCCAGGTGCCTTCCCACTGGGGGAACCGTGTAAGCTGAGGGAGCAGGGTAATGTGGTTTACAAAGTGGCTGCTCCCTTGAGCAAGGCAAAATTCCATGGAAGTTCGTTGTGAGAATAAGACTGCATTGATTGGCTTACTCAGCTCAATAGATATTGGATAAGTTTCCAAATAATGGAATATATCAACTATGGAAGACTCTTGGAAGATTGATCATAGTTAAATGCTATGTAGTGCTATTTTAAATAGGAAGTTAAAAAAATAAACTAGTTAATACTTCATGGGATCTAAGTGAAAATATTTTCCAAAAAAAGCTATATTTAATAATGATTTTACCAGAAATATTTAAGGTATAAACTGAATGAACTTTTTGGATTCAAGTTATGAGGAACATGAGTTTCTTTTAGAAATGTTGATACATTTATGTTCTCTTATTTTTGTTCTTTTACATTTCTGGCAATTCTGCCAAGACAAAACTGTGATATCTGGGACAGAACTGTACTTAATTTTGTCATTTTTAGAATGGAGACTCCTGGGTCCAAGGTAGTGAGAATCTACAGAGCTATTAGATAGAATCAATACAAGAATTTAGACATTAGCACTAGAGAGTATTTGTGTGCTTAATGGTGGAATGGTATAGTTCAACTTGCTGTGCCACTTTCAGTGGGTTGGTTGATCACTGAATATATAGTTGCCATAAAACTCAACCCACATTCTCATTTCTGCCCAGGTAAAATATAAAAATGCCCCTCCTGCAAATAAATGATTATATTATGAGGACTAAAAGTCAGAACTATTGAGTACACTACTTACCTCAGGGGTAGGGTTTCTATAAGGCTGTGTTATGGACTGAATGTTTGTGCTCCCCCAAAAATTCATAAGTTGAAGCCCAAACCTCTAATGTGATAGTATTAGAAGGTGGGGCTTTTGGAAGGTAATTAGGTTTAGATGAGATCATGAAGGGGAAGCCCCCATGAGGTGATTAGTGCCCTTATAGGAAGATGAAGAGACACCAGGTCTGTCTTCCTCTGTCTTGTGAAGATGACAGTGAGAAGACAGCTGTCTGCAAGCCAGGAAGAGGGCTCTCACCAAGAGTTGAATCTGCTACCATCTTTATCTTGGATTTTCCAGCCTCTGGAATTGTGAGAAATAAATGTCTGTTGTTTAAGCCATCCAGTCTATGATATTTTGTTGTAGCACCTTAAGCGGACTAAGACAGACTGTATGACCAGAAGAAAATCAAAGTGATGATTTGGAATCCCTATTCAGAACATTAAAATATCATTTCTTTCACTATTTAGTCCTTTCTTTTCTTAATAAATTGAAACAGTTCCTACTATTAGTATAACAAATCTTCACTATGGATTGGGTAAGAATCTCAGATCCCCAAACTCACTTCCAACCCCCCAAAATAAAATAAGTCTGTCGCTTGTCCCTCCACACTCATTAGTAAAATAATATTTTTGAATGCTTTCACATTCTATTTAATCAAAATTAGTTTTTCATGTAATTTTCTGTGAAAAATCTGTTCTGATTTTAAAGAGAATAAAAAGGAATCTTTATTTTCTTCTCATATAACTTCCCTGTTAAACACATCTATTACAATGAGAGATCATGATACATAAAGTAGGAAGTTATTATTAAAAGAGAAATCACTTAGAATTATTGTCTATCAACTATTTTATACTTCAACATCCTTGAGTTACCATAAAGATTAAATTTTGCATTTAAGGGACACTGTGTTTGAACACATATCTATGTGTTGGTTGGCTTTCTCATAAATTACTCATGGGCCGACAAAAAGGTTATTGACCGTAGCTATCCATTATGCCCTTGTCTTATCAAGACTTAAATTGAAATAAATGCTGGTAATTTGTCCTTGTTCATAAGAACTATACAAAAGCCTCTAGTAGTTCAGATTGGTTTAAAATATTTGAAATTCAATGTCTAGTGGGCCAAACAGATAAAGTAAATTAGTGAAGTTGGCTTTGTGTATGAATGCTGGGATGGGACTGACAAACTGTAGGGGGTATGACCTACACACACTGTAGGGTGTGTGACCCATCTAAAGGAGTCAGCCACTCTACAGATACTCCTAAGACTGGTGTCATGTCATGCAGAAATACTGTATCAGTGTTGCCAGATCTGATTTTTAAGAGAAGTACAAAATTTAGATTTAGGTGAAAAAAAATTTTTTTTGTGAACTTAAGTTTAATTTTGGAAACTGCATATGCCAAATACATGTTGTTAGGTCAAATCAGGCTGCCTTTTTGTGATGGTAAGTTTAATGACATCAGTCTTTATATCCAGATATGTCCATCTTGTAATTGTAATAAATTTGAAAGTTGTAGAATATTAGTGTGGAAATTAGGAAAAAGAATGGATGGGCAATGTCAAAGTTTGTCTGTGTAGTGCTTTCTTATCTATGCTTTCAGTGTTAACTTCCATTCACTTTCCACCATAAATCTTTAAGTCAATTTCCTACAAGTTTAGCTGGCTTTAGTGCCATTTTCTTTTGAGGTATACTTTGCATAGTTGTGCTCTGATTAATTGTTCTGGTTTTGTATTTTATTCTTATGGGACAATGTTACTTTCATGTTCGTGGGAGGTATAGTGGGGTGGACCTTGTATATCGACTACAAGTGCAAATGCATTGCAAAAGTCATCCAACTAATATTGTGTGAAAAACAGATTTTTCAAATTTTATGCAGTGGGAGAGATTTTATCTTCAAACCTGAATAATCATTCCTTAATTGGGCTAATTAGTGAGGATACTATTGCTAATTTGTTGTTCTAAAAGTATTAGGTAATAACAACTCAAGTTTTCAGTCCAGTCTCACCACATATGCAACAGACAAAGAATTCATATGATCTTGTTAAAAGATGGTCCTTAATTTTCCTATCTCTATGCACCAGTGGAAAAAGACTAGAGCACGCAGGTCATATTTTGGCATTTTTCCCAATCGAATTATCCCTATTCATAATAATGCATATTAAAAAGACAGTTAAGTATTTTGTTTTGTTTTGGTTTTTGAAGGCCCTTTTAATTTACAAACATCTTCACAGGCAATGGAGGTTACATTCTTTCCCATATGCATCATGATGTTTTACCCCCTTTTTATCTTCTAGCCCCAATTTCTTTTTTTTTATTTCAGCTTATTATGGGGGTACAAAAGTTCAGGTCATGCATATTGCCCATGCCCCCCGCATCCCCCCGAGTCAGAGCTTCAAGCATGTCCATTCCCCAGACAGTGCGCATCACATTCTTTATGTAGGTATACACCCATCCCCTCCCCTGACCCCCCCCATCCGTCCGATACCCAATTGGTGTTATTCCCAATTTCTTGAGTAAGTTAGATCTTCATTCTCTGCTGAACTATGATCACATTGGTCCAATCTCAGCATTTGACTTACTCATGGGCTCTAGGCCCTCTAGTAGGTACTCCATGATCACAAAGCTTTCTCCCCTGGGTACTCATTTGCTGATTTTTGGTTAAAATAAGACTGCAAAGTTTCCAGTCTAAAGCAATTACCTATGACTTTATTTCATGTGCTCTTGTTCCTCAACATCATTATGTTTAGTGTTTTTGTTATCTTCTCTGGGTGGTTTGATTCATATTTACTTGGAAAAAATAAGATTCCTGATCTGATCTTTAATATTTCAGTGTGCAATAACTCTTTTATATGTCTCTGAGGGTCAATATCTTCTCCCAATTCCACAGTGTACTGAATCATATGCTATAACTAAGTATGTAATATGTTAGATGCTAACAAATAAGCTGTATAGATTACTGTATTTTTCCCCACAAGGAATTTTAAAATACTACATAATTATTGTTAACATTATTTTATGCCTTTCAAAAATATTTATTTTGTGTACTTACTGTAGTGTGGTGGACAAAGATAAATAAGACTTTTTGTAGCTTTCAATGGTTTATAATCTTGTGAGTGCAGTGTTCATGTTCATGAGAAACTGTAATAAAGAACAAAAAGTGCCCTGAGAAGTAAGACCAAAATGCTACAGGGTATATAGCAGTTAAATTTGATTTGGAGAGCTGGAGGAAATACAATCGTTTACTCTGTGAGAAAGTTTCACATTAACCTGACAAAATTATTTTTCAAAGATGCTTTTTTGATTTCATTGGAACATTGGAATCATGTCTTCCAAAAACTAAACAAGCTGACATCATTAGACATAGAAAATGCTCTCCCCCAGTGTTACCATTAACAGTAATAAGAAATTCAAAATCCAGTTCTTTCACTTTGACTCATTACTATTAATGAGACAAAATGAAGGGAAATGCCAGATAGTCCTCCTGGAAATGTAGAAAAGGTGAAAATGAGAAATATGACCTGAGGTTTTAATTTGTAAGTCTGAATATAATAAAACAGAGTATAGTCTCTGCAGTTTATCAGAAAAGTTAGCTCTTAGCTTCTGTATTGCTTTTTTTTTTTTCTTGTGATATTTAGCCTATACTTTCCCTAGTTTACTATTAAAATGTTCCTGTCAAGGGATTCTGATTAGGTAGTTTTAAGACTGAAGGGCATGAAGAAATAAAGACATAGTTTTAGCTTGCTTTATTTTGCCCTTGTTATTTGTGCTTTTGAGTGGCTCTCTTTTAAAAACATATAGCCATAAGACTTCTAGGAGATAGTTAACATTTTGAGAACATTTACACTAGAAAAGAGTGTGTTTGGGATAAATCTGGATTCCGCTGAAATGATCTTCCTCCCATCCCCAAGTCTAGATGTACACTTTTTATTTTCATTGTTGCTTTTGCCTTTTAATTTCTTGCCTGAATATGAGCTAGGGTTTGTGACTACCAGGATGAGTAGGAGGAAAAATACAGCATAATGATAAACCACATACTACTGTGGCCATTGAGTACTTTTAGTCTGATGTCTAACTATGTTCTATCAGTTGTTTAGGGTAGAGGAGATCTTTCTGTTTTCTAACATAAAGGGACCAGTCACTTGTAAATATTCCTTTTCTACCCAGAACATCTGGAAAAATATATATGATGAAAAGCTGATGTTGTCTTTAAATCTTTATAAGCATTCTTAATAAAGGCTAATGGAAAATGTTAATTAAAATTCATATTTATAGCTAAGATTCTTTCATGCTTACTCTCACTGGCTGTGTTGTGTGCTTTTCCTTTGTTTGTTTGTTTGTTTTCATTATTGTTTCCAAATCAGTTACCTTTTCTCCTTTTCCTTTTCCTCACATCAGACCCACAACAGACCTCTATTATTGAAATAACACATTCAAACTCAAAGGAACTTTTTTAAGTCTTATTTAATAGCATAGGACATTGTATACTCAGTCTTCTTTATTATTTCTGGATTCAAGACTTATGTCACCTATTACAGCAAAACATTATATTGCTTCTGTGGTTAAGGTTATAAAAGCATAAAATCTAGGCATAAGAGCAAATAGTTTATTTCTTAAGAGACTTGGAACCACAAGATCAACCTGTAGTCACCAACCTGTAGTCATTATTTAAAGGTAATAAAAATACCAGGTCTCCCAATTTGTAAAAATAAATTTATTTGGACTGCTAGATGTCCATTGACTGATTTTTAAATTTTACTTCAGTTTTACCACTTTTTTTTTTTTTTTTTTTTTTTGTGACAGAGTCTCACTCTGTCGTCTGGGCTAGAGTGAGTGCCGTGGCGTCAGCCTAGCTCACAGCAACTTCAAACTCCTGGGTTTAAGCAATCCTACTGCTTCAGCCTCCCTAGTAGCTGGGACTATAGGCATGCGCCACCATGCCCAGCTAATTTTTTTTCTATATATATATTTTAGTTGGCCAGATAATTTCTTTCTATTTTTAGTAGAGATGGGGTCTCACTCTTGCTCAGGCTGGTCTCAAACTCCTGACCTCAAGAGATCCACCCGCCTTGGCCTCCCAGAGTGCTAGGATTACAGGTGTGAGCCACCGCGCCCGGCCCAGTTTTCTTTTTCTATATAGATATTTTGTCAGCTAGGCAGACTATTTTTAAAGAAACAAATCCATTAAAATTAGCTGTAAGTCACTAAATAGAATTTATTGCAAAGATTACTTGGTGTCTCACACAATCCAAAAATGATGATGACATCCAAGGAGTTACTAGAAAGAAGTACTCAGATGCTGATTGTTTCTCAATCACTTAAGAGATTGGAGCCTCCCTGAGAGGGATTAACCTCTTTATTTTAAAATTTTATATTTCCAGAGAAATATCTCTAATTGCTTCAGCTGGGGTCAGGGGTCTATTCTTGGTCTAAATGACTGTGGCCAGAAGAATAGAGTAATGTGTGAAGGGGTGATGGGAGAGTTAATGTTACCTTCAGGGCATTTGAAATGGGGGACTAACATTTAGGACAAGAATGGAGCAATTTCTGGAAAATGAGAGACTGGGAACTGCACAAATAGTCCATTAGGAGATGCGATAGATTAAAGATGGCTAAAAATTATTTGCAACTTCTCCCATTGAGAGGTGGAGTCTAATATCTCTTCCCTTGAATACAGGCTGGCCTTAGCAACTTGGTCATAAACTTGGGTGGGGGTGATGTTCTAGGACTTCTGAAGTTAGATTATTAGAAGATTTGCAGTTTTCTGTGAGGCCTCTTGTGACAATAACTCTTGTCTCCCAGAACCACTATGTAATAACTCATGAGATTACCATGCTGGAAAAAACCACTTGGAGAAATCATGTGAAGTGGCCCTGTAATTATGTGAAGGAAAGATGTTTGCCCAGCTGCCAGCTGTTCTAATACCTAGCCATTGAAATAATCCCAGCTGTGGCCTAAGAAATGGTGACAATCCAAATGAATCATCTTCAATGGGTCATGCCCCAATCGCAGATTTGTGAGCAAAATCGATGATTCTTGCTGTAAACACTTAAGTTTTGGAGATGATTAGTCAGCATAGATATCTGGAACTAGAAGACGCAATTTTATTTAATACTTGACATAGCCTCCATTCAATACTGAATTCTCTTTACTTTCTATGTATCCCTCAATATCTTCAGAATTAATTCTTTTGTGAAATACAAGAATTTGTACCAAGAAAGGCAGAAAAAAATTAAGCAAATACAGAGAATATACATTAATCATTCCTATCATTGTAGGACATTTCCAAAGTCTACTTGGATCAAACATTCAATATCACATTTCAATTTTACATTATTTGTTGTGTGTATCCATCAACAGGTAAAGAAAAGGTGTCAATTTTAAAATATGTAAGCCCCTTTATAACAACTAAACTAAGCATTCCATGACATTTTTCTCTTTATAGAAATAAAAGTTATTGAACGTCTAGAATGTGCCAGGCATTTTCCTAGATGAGATGTTATTTTTCCTACATGTATCACATGAAAAGCTATACAATTGGAATTTGCCTTGTCTCTTGGTATTACAGACAGTTTCCTATCATCGTATGTGCTAGCAAAAACTTCACCTGGTAGATGATTACCCAAGAATAAAAATTTTTTTCCACACATATTAAGACCAGGGAACTAAATCACTGATTTAATGCATCTTAATTAAAATATATTGGGCTTGCTCATTATACACTCCTTGATTTCTTTGCATGATGCCTTTCATTATAACATCCATTTTTTAGCAATAATATCCAATTTTTATTCTGAGTAAATGGTTTCAAATGTATTTATAGCAAGTGTATAGTTCTTTACCTATTGCTTTATATACTGTATCTCTTCTAATTATCTCTCTTTAACTTTTTCTAAATTTGTACCTTTATTTTAGATGATCTTAGAAAAGGCTTTACATTATTTAATGAGCTGAGATGTGTATAAAGAAATATACTAGCATTTCTCATGCTGAATCACAAAAGGGAATAGATACAGACAGTTGAAATTTGAATGTAGCTTTATGGTGAAATTCACCATTCCCATAGAGTAAGTTTTCTGTAGCTTCCTTGGATGTTTTGGTGAACCTGAAGAAAAAAATATTTTCACAGTGAGGAATTTGAAAAAGGACTCTACTTTGAAAGTCTCCCTTAGAGATTAAATACCTGTTTCTTACATTTTCCTGAGCGCAGGGTATTTTCTAACAGACATTAGATTCCTAAATCAAATAGTATATTTGAGAATTTTTGTTATGCAGAAATAAATTTGAGGCCATTAGCCTTCCTTTCCCTGCAGGTTCCAGTTAGCTGAGTAATATATGACAACCAACGAGATCTCAGGTTCGAGGATTTATGATAAGTGAATTTCACATTCTTTTGAGAATATTTAGGAGTTTCCACACTGTGTGATATAGAACCTTCAATTCCACAGTTCCATGAGAGTGTTTTATTTCTAACATGTACCTCTTTGATTATCTAAATCCTGAATTCCAATTTTTGTTAACTTAGCCTGTCAAAACTCTGTTCAGTATCTCATATTTTCAGCAGTTGCCATAAGAATTTGTGCAGCAGATAGTAACTTATACCTGACTAGCCAGATAGATCTAGGAGAAAAACAATCTTAATTGGCAGGATCACAGATCCTAGTTTTCCTTTTTATCTTGGATCTTGGCCTCCAAATTCTTCAGTGGCTTGCTAGTTCTCCCATACCTTCAAATAGGTGTTCTTTCATGTATTTTTTCAAATTTTTCTGGTTGGTATCAAAGGGAGGGTTGGACTGAGTTATTTATTTGCCATTTTGGAAGTCTCTTTTCAATTAGCACATAAAGTACACTAATCTCAAATGTTAATTATGATAATTTTAACATATATTTAAACCTATGTACCCACTCCCTAGAACATATAAAGGATATTTTCAACATTCATTAGATGTATTTGTGTCTCTTTCCAGAATATACCATTTTTTACTTTTATAATCATTAATTCATTTTGTCTGTTTTTGAGCTTAATATAAATAGAATCATACTGAAGTTATACTTATATGTCTCTGGCTTTTTCCCATAGAATGTATTATCTATAAGATTTACCTATGTTTTTGTATATACAAAAAGTAATTCACTGTTTTTTTTTTATTTCTGTATAGTATTTCACTTTATGAACATACCACAATTTATCTATTTTCCTCTTGATGGGCATCCAGTATTAACTACTTTGAATAAAGCTGCTATGACCATTCTTGTATGTGTCTTTTGGTGGCCAGATGCACTCGTTTCTCATATACATATACATATACATATACAATATATGTATACACACACACACACAAACATACTAATTCTGAAATTGCTGGCTTATAGGGAAGGCAGATATTCAACTTTAGCAGAAATTGCCAGTTTCTCAAAATGATTTTATCATTTTACATTTCCAGCAGCAATGTATGAGATTTCTTCTTTCATATATTCTATAAATTTTCTTTCTTTTTAAAGAATAATTCTTTGTATTTTTTTATCTTGTTCTCATTTACTTTGATTAAGTACTGTGCTCATTGTCTAACAAAGCTGAGAGTATTGATTTTTCGTAATGTTTTTGCTGCTCAGTTCAGTCCCCTACCCCTCACGTAACTCTGATCTTTTAATTCATGCTTCCTAAAGCAAGGATCTGCTTGGTTAAGCTTAACTATTCCCCGACCTTGCCAGAAGGCTCTGTATTTTGCCAAGTGTACTGGTTTTCTTTCCTCAGGTTTCAACTCTGGCAAATGAGCTAGAGCTTAGGTGGAAAGTGCAATTTATTTACACAGCTACTTCAAAGAGTTGGAGGGGGTGGTTGGTACTATGCTTGTTATGCCTTTTACCGACAACCAGATCCATTCTTTAAGACAGGTCAGAATCCAAGATCTTAGTGTAATTTTCTATAGTCAATTTACTTCTATTTTCTCTTTCCAATTCTATATATCTCTGACCATTACTGATACAAATGTTACTATAATGGTATAAATAGTCATTATATATGTACTTTGATTGTTTAAAAATAAAATAAAACCTGTGAAGTAGCCATTTTGTAACTGAGTATCAAAGAAGCTAAGAGATTTGTATGAATGTGCTCAATTATATAGTGATGAAATTTAGATAAAAGCCTCTATTTTCTCGAGTCTGTATTCTGCATTCTTTCAACTGCTATTTTATTTCCCTGCAGCTAATCTAACCTTTATGTTATCCCAATGTTGACATTAACTTACTTTAGCCATATGGAGGACATTGTTGATACTCGGTGAATTTTAAATTTCTGATGATAAAGAGAATGGGATATTTGTGTGTATTATGAGTCTTTACATAAGATATTTAATGAAGTTCTTTTTAAATTTGTAGTCCTATTTTTTTCTAACATGTTCTGCAAATCCTTAAGAAACATTGGTCCATATACTTTTGGTGAAGCACACATTTCTGGGATTTACAAAGAAGAAAAATCCCACCTCTGTGAATCATTGATTTTTACTTTGGCCCATTCATTCTGAATATATCCGCCAGGTACAATGTCAGTATATATATTTCAATATTTAATAGTTTTCTGAAGTTTCTGGTGTATACACACATTCTATTAAAACCTTGTAGACTATTTATTTTCTACCATAATTCATGTGGTCTTTTACTTGCCAAATGCTAATGTGACATCTGCTATACCTAATTCCAGTAAATATCAGGCACTTTTATGCATACAAACAGTTTATCATACATATGCCATCAATTTGTTCTGAGACATGTCACTTGTGCAAATGGCCTAGGGTTTTTATTTACTAAGATTTACATCAAGTTAAAAACTAAACACTTCGATTCAAAGGTCTTAGATTTTCAATCCAGATGTTTATAATCTCTCATGCTATTTACTCACCTGAACAATTTAAAGTTGTGAATTAATTAGCAGCATTCACAAATTCACAGTAAAGAGATGGAATTACTATCAAAGTTTGATAATTTATGATACTAGAATTTCATAAGGTAAGGAAGCAATATCAGTTCTATAGGGAAGAAGCAAAACATAATCAAAAAGAAAGATTAAAAAAATGGTAATGAATACATAAGACTAACCAGCCAAGATATATTAACCAAGGTAAGGTTTTTTAATTTGTAGGATGAATAAAGACCCAGCTCATTTCAACTCTCCTGCACCTGATTTCCATAAAATAATTCTTACTACAAATACTTCCCTATTAATAACATATAAAATATACTATATGTATTATATACATATATTTCTACACATTCATATTAAGTACAATAGAAGAATGGCTAAAAATGTACAGTAATCTTTCTCCTTCCTGAGACTCCAGTTCAACAGCAACAACAGGATAGGAATCATATAAATTCACAATGGCAAAGGTGATGGATGGGGAACTGCAGCAGGTATGTATCATTTAGGGCTCCCCAACATATTGAACTTGAAATAGTTGTAGACACTAGGCTGTGTCTAGTCTACTGATAAGCCCATCAAGGACATTTTAAAAATCTCTATTAGCACACTTTTTATTTCTAGGAGATCAATCATGTCTTTCTTATGGGTTTACTTTCTCTGCTGAAACTCTCCATATGTTCACATACGACATTCACCTTTTCCACAAGAATTTTTCCGTATTTCCCATAGCTAATTTGAATTTCCTCTCTGATAGTTTCTATAACTGGGTTTTTTTTTTAGTATTGTTCTGTTGACTGTTTTGTCTTTTGACAGTGAGTTATTTTCTTGCTTCTTTTTTTCATAATTTTTATCAAACACTTGCCACTGAGTGTAGAACAGTAGATATTGGCATATATAGTATTTATGCCTGGAAATGGGCACACTTGTTCTTTTGCTAGGTCTTTTGTGTATTGGTGAGTGTAGTTAGTCAGTAGTTGAGCTGTTTTCTGCTGTTGTTATTGTTACTATAAATACCTTCAGTGTATCATCAGCTTTAATTCCTATAGGGTTATCTTGTGCTTTGGGGTAGAGGTTAGGTTCCTGGGGTAGTGTTCAATTTCCCTATCCAACATTAGACATCTAGCAATTTGTTAAATATTTTAGCTGAAATCTTCTCTATTTGTCTGACATGTGACATCTCTTCCTTGTGGTTTGCTTCAGGGCTGCTAATGCTTTTTGTCTTTTTGGAGTGAGCAGTCTTTCCTTAGATTTCAAGCCACTTGGTTGTCCTGAGACCTCAGCAATCTGATGTGTTCAAGAATACTTATAATTTTGTAGATTATCTGGCTTTTTCTTGTTGTTACAGTGAAAGCAACATGATTTTTAACTTTCTGTGTCGCCTATGAAAGTGGAACTACTCTTTCTAGTGATTTCTGGGTTTTGACATTGCCTCCTAAGGCCACTGAATCAGAACCAGAATTAATGTTATTGGCTCAGTTTAGGAGTCAGTGGGCTGTGGTTGGCTTGGCTCATGTACAGATATAAAGTCATTTTTGCTTCTTCCCTGTTTTCTATAAGCCCATATGGGTGAATTTTGCCTATTCTCTCTGCTAACTGTAATGAGACTGGTTGTAGTTTCTTATTAGACATGGGGTATCTGCCATTCTTATCATTCCATAGGGCCAGAGTTTCTGACTACTTTTGCCTAATTCTGGACCTGGAGAGACTGGCAGGCCCTGGGCCTCATCACTGGCTTTGTTTTTGTTCCACATCTGTCTGAAACAGCTAGTAAAACAGCACCTCTGGGGAAGTGCAATGCTCTAAGTGGAGAAATAATCTTTGCTGTAGAAGACCTGGATTCAAGCCCTATCTTCACCAGTTGTGAGATGCGGAAACACCTTCCTCACATAGTTTGAAATAATGGGTGTTTTAGTTGTCTGTATTTGGATCAATCTTCAAATTAAAAATGATGCATTTGACATATAATGCTATATAATATCAGTGAATTAAAGATTTTAAAAATGAACTATATGTAATTAAATAAGTAGTATTTCAAAATAATATAACCATTTACGAAACCTTTTGATTTGCCCTCATTCTAGGGTCTCACGCTCTTGAAAATTATTTGCATTAATATCTCCATTTTAAAGATGAAGCTATGGAGACAGAATGTTTAAGTGACAACTACTAAGAGACTGATCTGGGACATAAACACAAGTCTTTCTGACTCAATCTCCATACACTCCTTCTGTTATGAAATGTTAACTAATTTTATAATTCCTATACATTTTTATATAGAATGTAGCTTCAATATGGTGATTCACATCTGGACACATCTTATTTCCTCTTCTTTGGGCAGCAGAACTCGAGGGGCATTGGCAAATGGATTTGTTTTTCAACAGATTTAATTTCATTCCCTAACCTCTTAGAAAGTGTAAATCTCTGCAGAACGCCACTGCTGCCACCTTGTTTTCTGCTGGCTCTTTCTTATTGGATTTCCTCTGTTTTCCTATCTCTTCTCACATTTACTCAGAAGGCCCAGGGTAACTTACAAACAATGGGGCTAGCCTGGATGAGCAAAAGAAAATTTATTTTCTCAAAAATGGATTCTTATCCTTTCAGAAAAACTATTTGCATTATGTTGCAGTTGTCAGAAATACATATATTAATAGTACTTTTTGGTTTGGTAGTCTTCTTTCTAAACAATACATTACATATTATAAAACATTTTAATGAATTGAATACCAATGTATATTTACCTGTGTTGGCAACAGGAAAAAAATTAAAAGAAAAAGGTTATGAGCACTGAAATGCTAAGGGTTTGAGGAATAAAAAAAATCTTATACTTGAGTTTCAAAATATTTTCACACTTTATCTTAATTTAACATGTGGTGATTAGTGAAGTTTATTTCAGTAAATTATTTTTCAAACAGCTACTTATTGTAGGAGTGGTATTTAAGTCCAGTTCTCTAGACTTTTAGCCTATGTTCTATTTACTGGACTTGCTTATGTCTTTTTTTTTTTTTTTTAATATCAGCTCATTATGGGGGTACAAAAGTTCAGGTTATATATATTGCCCATCCCCCCCCATCCTTCCGAGTCTGAGCTTCAAGAGTGTCCACTCGCTAGACGATGCACACTGTCTGGGGAATGGTCACGCTTGAAGTTCTGACTGGGGGGATGGGGGGGAGGGGATGGGTGCATACCTACGTGATTATGTCTTATTTCTAATTTCTTGACCTAATATTACTCTTTATCAACAGGGAAATATATTTCTTCTCTTCAAATTTAAGACTGAAAATATATGGGAGCAAATCAGACAAAAAGACCAAGAAAAAAGTTTCAGTTATGTGACCCAAAATATGCATATATCTTGGAAATTTGAGTTTAAATAATCCCCTGACCTAGTCACATATAATCACATACGATTTGTTCCTATGTGTTTAAAGCTACACCTTCCATAAATGCAACTACATGTTTCAGGTTTGTCCTATTCAAGTGCAGAATATTATTTACAATTTTTAGAAGAGACTTATAAGACATTCATGCTCAGCAGTCTAGGTTTCAATTTATCTGGAAGGCAATAAAAGGGAGTTAAATTGGTTTTTTATTAACTGTGCTTTACTTCCTACCACTCTGCTCAGGTTAGATATAATGGCCTTATGTAGCTCTCAGAACTTGGGTCAGACTCTTCTGACACTTTGTGTATAGATGTGCCCACAGGCATATAATCCCATATGTGAAGCCAGCTACAATACAATATGATAATAGGAAAAGTTATTTCCACAACTTCACTTTACTAGGAGGAAGCATTTATATTTGTGCATAATATTTCTCATGAGATTTGATAGCAAACATGACAAGAATAACTTTCTATGTTTTTATTAATATGACTTCATACTCAGAATATCTGAAATCAAGAAGTTCAAGCTTTCTGACCTAAAGCAACAGCACAGCACGGTAGTTAAGCGTACTGCTTTCAGTAATGGATCAAAACCTTAGAGACATCTTTGATGTCAGCTTTATTCACTGAGGTACAGATGATATTGCTCATAGCACTTTTCATATCTCAGGTTGCTACTGAGGTCCACAGTTCATATTGCAAAAATAATTTGCTAAATATTTTTGATCATTTTACCATATTTCCAGTTTTGGAGTACTACTGTGCTTCCATCATTTCTCCTAGTTTAGATAAAGATCTTACCATCCAACTTCATAAATGATTCTTGATTTCTGAAGTTACTTTTTAACTATTTGGAAACTTTTCAATATTCGTGCTTCAGAAAGCCTGGATAATCCAGTTTTCTAAGTAAGAACAAAGTTCTCCATTTTGTCACTGCAGGTTTTTATCATTTTAAATCTTTATTATCTATGAAAAGTTGATTCATAACTTTACACATGAACTGCAGTTATTCTTGCACTCATGCCTAATCCTATTAAATTTATATTGTTCTTTACATATTTGAATTCTAAATCATCATATAGGTTAGTTAAGATCTGATGTTAGAATAGCACAATGGGAAGAAATACACAGTGTAAAAAAAATTAAGATACAAGAATTTCTTGAATTTGTTTTCAGTAAATAGTAATTAAAAATATTATGGACAACTCTTGGCCGGGCGTGGTGGCTCACGCCTGTAATCCTAGCTCTCTGGGAGGCCGAGGTGGGCGGATCGTTTGAGCTCAGGAGTTCGAGACCAACCTGAGCAAGAGTGAGACCCCATCTCTACTAAAAAATAGAAAGAATTATATGGACAGCTAAAAATATATATAGAAAAAATTAGCCGGGCATGGTGGTGCATGCCTGTAGTCCCAGCTACTCGGGAGGCTGAGACAGGAGGATCACTTGAGCCCAGGAGTTTGAGGTTGCTGTGAGTTAGGCTGACGCCACGGCACTCACTCTAGCCCGGGCAACAGAGTGAGACTCTGTCTCAAAAAAAAAAAAAAAAAAAAAAAAAAATATTATGGACAACTCTTGGGTTAAAAAAGTGAAAATTTAAGAGCTATTAATGGTAATTCATTGGCTCAGAAAAGTACTAGGTTAATATCATATACAGAGACTTTTGTAAGATTAAATCTTGTTTGACACAAAATATTTCTTATCTTTCAAATTTAACAATTTTCTCCAAGTGATAAACATTGTAATTTAATTTTATTTACTGAAGATATTGAAATAGATGGTATAGAATAACCAAATGAATCAAGATCACAAAACATTTGCTAATTAATATTGTGAGTGTAAACTTTCTCTCATAGAAGATGGGTGTGGTACTAACCAAAAATAAAAATGCCTTCTTATTTTTAGATGATAATTTTCTAGAGCACTTATTTACACTTAGATGATCTGACCTTCAAATCAGTCCTTTAATGTAGCTAAATGTTACCAGAATATTAATGCAAAGTTGTCTTTCCCAATTGAAAGATTACTCCCTAAAAATGAGATTAGGGAGAACGCAAATGCAATGGATTAGATCATCCTGTTGCAGAAATTACATAATCTATGAGGCTGCCTATTATCAAAGACTTTAGAAAATACTAAAAATTTAATCAAGAGTGTACTGTCTGCATACCTTACAATGCATGACTGCAATGTCAAACTAAGCAAGGTTTTGTGATAACAGAATGATGGTCTGAAGAAAGTTGTAAAGCAGGGTCCAAACAATAGAAAAATCACAGCACATTTGCATTATTCTGCCTATAAGAAGTTTCCCTGGTGAACCAGCACAAATGTCTATTTCTGTCTCTCATTTTGAGGAAACTTAGATGCATCAGGCTAACATTATTTGGTCCCATGGGCAATTAAAATCATACAACTTACATCACTGTCTGTTTCCATACTAACAAGATGACCTCCTATTCTGATATTTAATTTGCTTTACTTGTATGGCTCCATTGAAAAGAAAAAGGTACTTAGGCATGTTTATTATTTAAGTCTGCTTTAGAATGACAAAATTATGAGGCATTTTGTTAAGATGGCAATGCAAACTCATTTTGCTAAAATGATAATGAAAAATTTTCTATTAAAAATATCTAATTTTTCTGCTCCAGAGTTCTATTAAAATGAGTTTTCACTATAAAATATTAAAAAGAAAAAAATCACCACTAGAAATTGGGAAAGATGCCATGAATATGTTGCTAACTTCATGTATTTGCCCCACTCCAATTTATTAGGTTCCCATTGGAGGCCAGACATATCTCTAAGTGCTTGGGATATATTTATGAATAAAAGACAGAGATCTCCACTTTCTTGGGCCTTATATTTTAGCTCGAGGAGTCATAAAATAGTAAACATAAAAATAAATAAGTAATATAGTACATCAGAAAGTGATTAAATTCTTTGGCCAAAGAAAAACTCAACAAGGGTCAGGAATATTATGAGTCATATAACTGGGAAGGCAATTTGTGGTATTGAAGAGGGAGGGCAGGATAAGTTTCATTTTAAAGGTGAAAGGAGAGAAAAGATGGGAATCGGAGAGGAAGTTGGGCAAGCAGATGGGGGGAAAGGTGCATCCTAGCCAGAGGAAACAGCTGGATTGAAGGCCCTTGGTGAGTGTAATTCGAAGATTTTCTCATATATTAGTGCCATGACTTAAATGGAATGCAAGCAAGAGAATGGACTGACCACACTACTTCCTTTTGTCCACTTCAAAGCAGTGCAAGTAATTGGAGAAGAACCCAGGGGAAGCCTGCTAACCCTCCATAATTTACAGGGCAACACAGTAACATCAAAGGAGTATTTCGAATCTTTAGATCAAAAGCCTCTTTAAAATAGATTTACTCAAAGAAGTGAGGGAATAGAATAGTTGTTTTTTTTTTTTTTTTTACTTTTATCCAATAGAATTTAATAACGATTGGTTCTTGGATCCATTAAATTAAGCCTTTATGAAAAATGAAAATGTTAAAATTAATAAAACTGTATTGAGGTGACTTCTGCTACCAATATGGAATTTTTAGCCTTTGCAACTTGCTTTACCTTCTCAAATATGAATACCTGATCAAAGACATATGAAGACATCCATGTCATCCTGGAAACTAGTGAAGGGTTTTTATGGACTCTCTGGAAGACTTAGTGTAGGCAAGATTGGTTTGAAGGGAAAGTCACCCAACTCATATGATTCACCACATGCAAAATTAATGTGAGGCAAATAAGTGAAAAAAATGTATTTCATGTACAGCCCTGTTTGGAGTAGCAAGAGCTGAGAGCAAAAGCAGACTGAAGGGAAGCCAGAGGGCAGCACACAGCCCAATGTCTTAATGTACAGTCTCAGTTTATGCCTGACATGGATGATAAGAGTTTAATGACACTGCTACAGCACATCGGATATTTGTTGGCAACTGTAAAAAATAAAAAAAAAATACTGCAGTAGAGGACGCACTTACCACAGTGAGACTTGTCTTTTCTCTTTTTAAAAACATGGATATCTGGCAAAGAGAAATAATCCTTAGTATAGGATACATTGACATCATCAGCCTGTGCAAAGGTCTTTTTATTTACTTGATCATTTATTTATTTATTTTTAGTATTTTAATAAATATTCTCAAACTCACTAGTCAATCCAAAAACTTTAACAATGAGATGAATTAACTTCTACCTACAATGGCTCTTTTCTATTTTGCCTCTTTCCTCACTTTTAGAGGTGGTTGCTATATTAAATTTTATGCTTGTCATTGTTTTGCTTTTTTTTTTTTAAAGAGTTATCTAACATGTATGTATGGATGTATGGCTAAGCAATATATTGTTTAGTTTTACTTGATTTTGAACTTCATAAAAGGGGCTCATGGGAATCTAGTCCTCTGAGTCTTGTTTTTTTTTTTTTTTTTTTGCCTCACATTTTGTCCCTAAGATTCAGTCATGGTTTTGCGTTAAGTATAGATGTATAGCTTTTCTGGAAGTTCTGCAGCTGCCTTAGCACAGCACAATTCTCTGACACAGGTGAAGCAATCACTGAGTGATCTCTCTTGAGCTCCCCGCAACCCTTGTACCAGCTTTTGCTTTTGATGGCACATGAATAGCTTCTTAGTACTGGTGTTCCCATATTAGCAAGTATCCCTCCTGAGTGGATGCTATAAAGACAGCTGAAGCTAGGCTGCTTTTCTCAGAAACCATTGGGCTCATGTAAATTCCCAAATGTTGGGAGTCTGTTTGCTTCCACTATAGTCCTCTTCCTTCATCCTACCATGATGTAGCTGCTTCAACTAGGCTTTGCCAGAATTTTCCAGAAGGGATAGAGACAATTTCTTGATGTTCAGGGTCCAAATGCCTCCAAACTCCAAGAGACACATGTGTTGCTCATCCAAAGGCTTTCACTGTGAGCTCCCTCTGTTATAATGGAGAGGGCCTAAGTGTTTCTATAGCCTGTGGAAAGTTGGGCCAAGCTCCCCTGCTTGTATGAACTCCCAGTTTCTCTTGGAGACCCTCCCTGCCCACTTGGCTTGTGGGTAGGGAAGGAGCAGCTCTCCATCCTCACAAGAGGAGGGGGGAAATGCTAAGGTGCTAAGACACTCACCAGTAAAGATAATTCATATCTCAGAACACTCTCTTTTAAAACCTCTGCTATCTTGTTTATTTGAGGTGAAAGATCGAATTATGAAGCTCACATCCACTTTTCAGCTTTTATCTCTTTCCTTTTCTTTTCATTTTCTTCTTTTCCTCCTCCTCTTCCTTTTTCTTCTTCTTCTTTTTCTTGATTTTGGTAAGGAGGTAGTTTTCATCTATTGTTTTCAGCTTTGGCACTTTAGCTAATATTTCTGAGACAATTGAAAAATATATCAAACACTGCGTATATATTAACTGTGGATATTGGTTAGCACAGGGGGTAAAGACAAGCAGGATGAAACTTATTTTTTTACTTGTGTAACTTGTTTGCATTGTTATGATAATGATATTCTTGTAATTTGAAAAACTATTTTGGGGAAAAATGAAAATAAAATAGACTTAATGGAAAATTATTAACAGCAAGGGCTAGGAAACCTGACAATGCACTATTTCTAAGGGGTTTGTCTTCAGGGAGTCCATGTGATGAAATTATCTGTATGAGACTATCGGTATGCTTTCACATTTTAACTAATAACTCAAATGCAGGAAACTCTCTGTATTTTGATTTCAGGAGGCAAATGATTCCCTCCCTTATCCCTCTTATCACAAAACACAATCATAAATAGAGACTCTAAAACACTCTAATACAAATAGAAATCAACAATCAGGAATATCAAGTTAAAATGGTGAAAACTTCTAAAATACCATTGACATGGATGTTTCAGATTTATCTCTGCATATGGAATGATTAACTAGCTTTGGAAGTTATTTAATTAAATAGAAAGAAGGAATACTATTTTTTGAAATGGGAAAACCATTTATTTAAATAAATATGACTTTACTGATAAAAAGTTTTAATTATGTGGTTAGAGATTAAAATTAGATGAATTTTTCCTAAATTTTATCTCACCTTTTTCCATTGTTCTTCACATTACTATAAAATGAAAATCCACTCCTGCTAGTCTTTAGCTTAAAAATATTCACTTTTTGCTATTTGCTTGCCAGACAAGATTAACACTCCATATTATGATGTGCGGAGTTGTTCATTTTTAGGTGTGAGATCTCTTTCCATTTTAATTTCATGGTACTTCTTCTCATGTACTCTACACTTTAGTATCGTTGAGGGATTTACTATTCCCTGAGTTCACCATAGTCTTTTATATATTTATTTCTTTGCTCATTTTATTCCTTCTGACCATCATCCTGAAATGCCCTTCTGCCCATGAGCTCCAAATTATCCTTCTATACCCAACTGTTTTAATTTAGGATCTTTAAGATCGAGAATACTCCTTCAATGATTAGGAGAAACACAAGATGGAAATAAAAATTTTATTACTTATAGGCCCTCTGGGTACACAGCATCCCTGAAGGATACACAGAGGTCAGTCAGCATCAAGAGAGAGGGATACAGTGGGCCAATGTCTTTATTGTGGTCTAGAGTGCTAACCAAACAGGTTTTACCATAGGGAATTTTAATTGGTGGGTTTAAAGCAGCAGGCATGAGTTCCTGGCGTTCACACAGTGCTTGAAAGGTAGGTACTGTGGCACATGTACACAGTCCATGCAGGGCTGTGGAGGTCAGTGGGACCAGTCTAGTAGGTTGTGTCTAGCTGTCCCATAGGGAGGTGGTCACTAGGAGGCAATTATACAAGGCAGATATCTAGACTGATCACCTTGAGGAGTTGGGAGGATATGTAGAGCTGGAAACTGTGTCAACGGTGACTGAGCCCTGCTTCTGGTATGAGAAAGTTAAAGTTACATTTAAAATGGATGCCAAGGCCTAAAATTATAAGAATCTACTACACCAGCTCATATGTAGTTTCTGCAAGGCCTCCCTTTAAAGCTCAAGGCAGTTAGTCACTCCCTTGTCTTGTAATTACTAGCTTACAGTAGTTACTTTCATTTACTGTAACAATTTCTTATTCAACTCTATATCCCAAACTCCTAAGTGAGTTCTTAGAGTAAATACTTAATAAATATTTATCAATTTAGGAATAAATTAATAAAATTAATAACTGTTCAATTGAATAAACTAAAAAAGTTTCAACAATTAAAATTTAATTTTATAGTTTACTTTGCTTAGGAAAACCAAGATCATTTTGCACTCTATTTCCTTTTATGGTAAAGCCTATTGCATTGGCTAATTTCATGGCAAAAAGTATTCAATAGCCTGTATATATGCACTGAAATTTTATGCAGAGCTTCATAAAATCTGATTTTTAGCAAAAGCTAAAATTCTAATGATTTCACTTCAGGGCTTTCTGTCACTCCTTCCAGGAATAAAAGGATACCATATTCCTCAGGAAGATAAATTGAATATACTTTTCTCTCTTAAAAAAAAAAACAAGCATTTTTTGTTTATTTTTTAGAAATGTCAACTAGTTGCTCTCTTCCAAAACTTGCATAACAGTTACCTTATTCTTGAATGTCCATTATTTTTAAGTGTGGAAAGATTGTTTTCATTCTGTGAATGAGTGCACCTGCTTGTGAACCTCTGGTGTTAATCTTGTCTTAGCCCAAGAGTGGCTGCCTTAGCCAGCTCTACTGATTTATTATCTCAGATCAATGCAAAGGTGATTATAGCAGAATGGTAAATGATTAGAGAACTCAGTTTGTTGCTCTGGGCTGCCCCTGCAGCTTTACAATGACTTCACTCGAGGTTTACTACACTTCCCCAAGCTTGTTTTTTCTTGAGCAAAGGTATGTCTCTTGCTCCTGCGGTTTTTCTGTGTGGTAATGTGATAAGTATAACTGTTTCAGGTCAAACAGCATATTCTGCCTTTATAGTCATCAGGACACTAAAGTAGCACGGATATTCTGACAAACTGCCGTTGGTCCAAGCTCAGGAAGCCACTGTGCTCTTAGTTTTGTGGAGTTTGCCTTGATGTGCTCTCTGCGAGAGCACTGTAAGCCTCAGCTGGCTGCTATTGCCAGATGCTGTTACTAAGGCAACTTGCCAGTCTGTTTCCTCAAGGCCTGCTTGTTTTCCCATAGTTGTCTTAGCAGTCTGTATAAATATTTTAAAGATGAAAAAGCATGCAGTAGGGAATTCTGAGAAAGACTGTAGTGTAATAGATGACATAGAAGAAACTGATCAAAACAACTAAAAAGAAATAAGGAGGAAAAAAAAAAACCTATACCAAGTCTGACCTTTAGAAATGATGCCAACCATGTGCTCCAGATAATTCAGACTAAGCCAAATCAGAGAAGACACCAGGAAAAAATGCACAATTCCCCTTCCTGAGAGAGTAGTACAGTGTTGAAGGATATTACAGGAAGACCTTTCAGCAACCCCCTAAAACATACTCTAATTTGGAGAAATGAGGGTCCTAGTGCCATGGCTAGGACACAAAATATGTGTTTGATGGTTTCTTTGACTCAGATACTTAATCATCTGTGATTCTTCTAATATGAGAGAGATGCCTCTCTGGAGGTAGAGGGCATATGGAGTCAAGGTTGGACCATGAAAAAGATGGGAAACAGCCTGCAAGAAGACACTTGTAATGAAGTCCAGCACCAGCAAAGGCAGTTGAAGTAAGAAAGGTGACAACATGAAGACTAACTAAACTCTTTCTCTAACCTGATTCCTCAGTAATATTGTTGTTTAATTCTAACACAAATGAGAAATTCAGAAACAGAAGAACCTTCATCCACTAAAGGAAGTTTACCAATCCCTCCAGCCCTCCTAAAATCAAACTAGTCACAATAAGCATGATTAAAATGAAACAGATATAAACTAAAACAAACTTTTTTTAATTTTTTATTTTTTTACAGAAACTACCCAACTTTCCTCAGGCTGCTGCATGACTGTACATGTAAACTCTATGTCTTCAATTAGCTTTCTTACATAAATTACGGGAGGAGTTACAAGAAGAATTCACTTGACACTATTTTTTGGGAAATATAGAAATACTAGCCTCTTTTAGGCTTGTTCTTATATAAACTTAAGTAACCATAAAACAAAAACTCAAAATTGTGCAAAGTATCTAAATCAAAATAAGCGAAATAAACCTAGCTTGTATAATATTTCATAGTCATAGACTTGAAATGTAAAAACATTAACTTACTTTATTTCTAAAATTGACTATAATATGAATCTGAGTTTCCACCCTCGTTCCATTTAGTTTCACTCTTTCTCATCACTCCTCCTCTGTCACAGGCAGCAGAAACTTTAAGGGGAGAATTAAAGCCTCCCCTTTGAACCAGTCCTTGTCAGCCTATTTCCTCCCCCCTGAAAATTTCGGTCACTGTTAACTCTGACTTCCCCCCACTTTATTTTCCTATTTATACATCCCTTTATCTTATTTTAAGAAGGAGGAAAAAATAAGTTCTTAAGATATTTTATATATATTTTTTGTTTTGTCTTCCTCTTGGTAATTCTTCTGAATCTAGTAATTAAAAACTGGTCTTTTTTTCCCCCTCAATGATATGTTGGGCAGTTGTTGATGAAAGAATATAAAACGTTTCATTTGTTGAGTCAAGTTACTGATCTGCCATAGATTAATAATCCACATGCTATCTTGACAAATACATAAAAGGTGTCTTAAAAAATATATTGGATAATTTACTTCAGGAAATAGACCATCACAGAAAATTTGAGGCAGCATCAACTTGAACTCTTCAGAAAATTAATGCTTAAATTCTGTAAAATAGGAAATAAAAATATGCTGATAATAAAATAGATTGAGAGGAAAAAGTGTCTAGCATGGCTAGGGAATGAATTTGAGAGAACAGAGAATATCATTATCTTATAGAACCTAAAACTAAATTAGAAGCAATATAATACAAAACTGAAACTGCTGAAAACAGAATAATTGATGTGGAGCATAGTTGGAAAAGTATTTCAGAATACAGAGAAAAAGAACAAAAAGATGAAAGTGATCAGAAAAAATGTATAATTTATATACAATTCATATTAATAATCAGTACAATTAAAAGAAAAAGATCAGGAAAACTAATTAAAAATTTAAGGAAGAAAACAATTATGAAGAAAAGTGAATATCAACATGTACAATTATTTGTGACAGTCACCAATAATGAAAAGCAATCAAGTGGATGTTTATTTTGAAAACATTATTAAATTTTAAAGATAAGGAATCATATGAGTATCAGAGTAAAAAAAAAGTTAAATGTAATATAAAAATTACAGAGGTTTTGTATGTATCTTCTTCAACATCTTCTTTTACAGAAGCCAGAATACAATGTAATAATTCATACCAGTGTTAGGGAGAAAAATTATGACATAAGAAATTCCAGCCAGTGACATGGGAACACATGTGAAGATACACAAATATATTCTCCAGTACACTAGAGCATAGTGTATTGATATATCACCCAATTAATTATCCTTCTTACATTCTAAAAAAGAGAGAGAAGCTTGGACACAATAATCACAATATTGAGAATCACAAAACAATCGATATATTCTAGTTTATTTATTAGATACAATTTTGCTTATCAACTTGTTTAAAGAAGAAGAATTCCTTAAAAAATGACAGATATAAGATCCAACATCTTATAAATGTAAAAGAAATGAAGACATTTATTAAAAGGAGATGCTCACGTTTGGATTAGGAAAAACCTTCTCTAATAAATGTTGTTTATCAGAGCTCCACATAAAACAAATGATTGTGAAATGATGGGTGTGGTAGACTGACTAATGCCTCTCCTCTCCAGACTCCAATTCCCAGAAATTTTGAGTATGTTACCTTACCTGTCAAAAGAGAATTTCCAGATGTGGTTAAGGGTATGGACCTTGAGATGGGGATCTTATCCTGGATTATCCTAGTGACTATAATCACATCAGTTCTTAAAAATGGAGAAGCTTTCAGGACTGTAGAGGGAGAGGGAGATACCATTGTGGAATAAAGGTCAGAAAGATGCTGTGCTGCTAGATTTGAAAATGGAGGAATGACATCATCAGCCAAGGAATACAGATGGCCTATCAAACCGGGCAAAGGAAGGCTTGTCCCCTGGAACCCATTTTCCTTCTCTGTATTCATGCCCACTCTGCTGACCAAGGTCCTGAAAACCTAAATTATTATACATTCAAGATTCCAATTGTAGCTGGGCTCTTAGTGCAATCTATAAATTCTTGTCTGCATATGTGTCTTAATCCATTTAGCCTGGTATAATAAAAATATCATAAACTTGGTGGCTTATAAACAACAGAAATTTGTTTCTTACAGTTCTAGAGGCTGATTGGTCCAAGACTGAGGCATCGTCAGATTCAGTGTCTGCTGAGGACCCATTAGATGATGCCTTCCTATTGTGTCCTCAAATGGTGGAAGGGCCAAACAAGCTCTCTCAGGCCTCTTTTATAAGGGCACTAACCCCATTCACGAGAGCTATACCCTTATGACCTAGTCACCTCACAAAGGCCACCTCTCTTAATACCATCAAGTTCAGGATTAGGTTTCAACATAGGGATTTTGAGAAAATACAAACTTTCAGTCCACAGCACCTACTAAGTTCTCTCTCCCATTTTCTACACTGGCAATCTTGTCACTTTTAGTAGATACTGTTGACTCTGCCTGCCTGGCATCTGTTCTCCCTTTTTCTGAGAACATTACCTTGGTTTTCCAGTAGAAATCTATTTTCCTTTTGTATTCCATCTATACCATTGATTTTGGCCTGACCCACCTCAGAGTTCCAGGGATGGACACATGACCCAGGGTTGGCAAATCTATGCCTTTCATAGCACTGGCAATATTTGGTTTGGAATGAAACCATGACTCAGGCTGTTCCAATGAAAATTGACCTCAGTAGTCTTGTTAACACCATTGAAAAAGAGGTATTTCTTTGATTCTTATAATTCACCTTTTTTTCTTGTATATGTGGTTATATAATATTATAATGACCAGAGCCCCTGAGTTTTATAGAACACAATTTGGAAAACATTACTTTAAAATGTAGAGTTTTATTTTTTAAAAGTAAATAGTTGAAGGAATAATTTTAATCATGAAATTTTCTGAACTTAAATTTGAAAAGTAATTGCATATTTGAGCAATTCTTAATTTTTTGTGACCTATATTTTATACTTCACTAACTTAGAATTTAGAAGTAATAAGACTCATTCATATACCTTTTTTGTTTTTATTAAACTGTCTTTAATTAAATTGCTTAAAGATATCCAGAATTTGTTTTTACCTTTGGCTAAAAATAATAAGAGAATCAAATTAATATTTATTCTGATGTTTATTTCTCAAAAATGAATATTTATCTCCACATTGTTAATAGTCTTTCTTAATATTGCCCATTGAAAATGATGCTATGTAATAAAGTGATTTATATAGAAATATGTTCTAGGTTTTCCTCAATGATTATACTAATTTCTATATAAAATATTATTTGTAAAAGTACACAAATACATTTTATTGAATATAATCAATATATTATATGGGCTTTATATGAAAATTAAACATTACATTCTTTAATATAATTCTTTCATTATAAACATCAAAATATATATCTTATTTATTAGCCATTAAACCACATCTTTTAGCATACAACTGAAATGGAAAATAAAATCAACTTGATTCATTATATGCATGCATAAAAATGATTGATAAGGATTGAATTAATTATATTTATTGATTTTATTTTTCCTCAAATTCATTCATGACAAATATTAATAAAAATAGAAATAAGTTAACAATAGTGAATGTAAAAGCTGTACTCTGGAAAAATCATTATTTTTCTTTTAGACTATGTCTACTCAGGGAGGTTTATAGTAATTGCATCAACTCCTAATGTTTATGCTAATTTGTTTTCTGTGGGGGCTTATAAGATTGTTAGCCAAACTGACATACTGCCTATGAAAAACTCCAGTGAAATAGGAAATCTCTTGTTCTTGATTTTATAGAAGGATATTACTGTTGGATCCTATGTTTTGGGATTTAGAGTGGTCATAGAATAATTAAAATTATTTTTATAACTTATTTTTGAATAAATGTGTTGAGTTACTGTTTTTTTTCCCCATATGGATAATGGTCTGGTGCTTTAATTATTAAAAAGCTAGTGGATGCCTTTGGAATATGCATGCTGACTTGAAATGGGAGGAGTGAAAATACAGAAAACTTTCTTATTAAAACTTCTAATTAAAAGCTACATGTTTTACATATTACTCTCTAAAAGGGAAATATTACCCATTCATTTAATGCGCCTGATTTCTTGAAAGGTGCCAGGTGGTTGGTGGAGCAGCGTCATGATGCTCTTTAGATTGCTTCTGACCCAGGTGCTGGATCCTGTGCATCTAGGGTTCCTGTTTCCTTAGTTTTCTTTCAGTCAGTGTAAAGTCAGCTTTGTTGTGACCTATATTTCCATGGCAGGGTCCATGAAAACATGGCAAGATACTTACTTGACAGAATTCATGGAGCTTAGGTGAGAGGACTTGTATCATCAAACTTTGAATTTTTCAATCTAGCTCCATTCACAAACTTAACACTATCAGTGTCTCTGCCCTTTTACACGTGGTCAGGGTTTACATATGCCAGAGGAGTGGTTTCTTGGTATGTCTCTTAGTAAAAGATATTTTGAGAGATCAAAGTTTCATTCACTCTGATAGGTCTTCTTCCCTTCCAGTCTCAAGAAAATGATATTGGCTCAACAATAGTGGAGTAGATTTTATAAGGGCTGGAATTGTGTCTGTTGAGCCTGCCAGGGTAGTGCTGAATAGTGTATCTCAGAAGCACATCTATATTGCCTGTGATAGTCAACGTATGTAATTTCAGAGGAAGGTCTTGAATCAACATGTCTAGGCCTAAAATTTCTCATCTATTATTAGATCCTAGGAATCAATTGCCTAGCATACTGAAAGATTGTGAAGCTCAAATGAAATGACTTTTATAAAATTATTTCATGAATTTTGAGAGCAAACTGAAGCCAGTCATAATATCAGATGATTTGGGGATTAGCACACGATTAAATAATAATAATAAAAAGAATGCCTTTAATGCCTTTAGATCAATGCACTTTATCTTTGACCATGCTAACCACTCAATTGTCATCTATCTTTACTGTTTTGTGCATTTATTTTACCTCCTTGCTTGCTGAAAACATTTGAATTAACATCCCCTGATGCAGGCTTTAAAGCTGAATTATCATTACAATATAGAACCTAAGATGCCCTTTTCAAACAGTACGTTTGTGGTTTATGCAAAGTATTTCTATGTAATCAGAAGTTATATTAGCAGCATGGTCTTTGATTTTTCATATAATGGCAAATGTTCAGTTTTGTTTTGTGTTTGCCATAAACAACCATTAAAGATATCACAAGCTAGTAATGTGTAAGATTTGAGTTTCATAATGACCCTAAGAATGCTAATCACTTCTTTAATATGTGGAAATCTCAGTTTAATAAAATTTTCATAAGATAATTTTGTTCCTTGGCAACAAGGATTTTTAAGACTTATAATATGAACTCTTGTATTTACAGAATTCTTGTATTTGATATAATATCTTGGGATCAAAAATATTTAAAAGATGCACTGTGAGATTTTCTTTTCATTATAAAGAAGCAGTAAGCAATCTCTGTATTCCCCAATGATGCAATAACTATTTGCATGGAAAGAAATCTGACACTGCCTGAGGTTTTATTTTTTATGATATATATGTATATATGTCTTTATTTGAATAAATAATTAAATTCCTATACAGGTAAATTTTTACCATTTATATTTTATATATATGCAGAGAAGAAGAAATTTAATTTTGTGTCTCTATGAAAAGTTATTGCACCAGAATAAACTTTGTTTTATTGATTTGATTTGCAAGCAGCTAGTATCATGGATTGCTATTTAAACCAAATTTGCTTATCAATAACACTAGATTGTTTTCCTCATGCTTTATCTTCATATTAATAACATTTTCAATAAATATATACCATCATTTATTTTTGTTTTCGATGAAACCATATAAACGTGCTTAAAATATATTAAATGACTTTGAATTTCATAATCACTAGACTGTGAAAATATTGCCTGCTTTTGGGCATTTTAGCATTGCTTTTATTCACACATAAGCTGTGTGGCCCACAAAAATTAAGTCAGTTAAAAAGGAAACTCTGTAAGGTTTCCTTCTAGATCATGAATTCTATAAATCTGTCAGTCTGTTATCTGTTCCTTTGCCAAGCAGGTCTTAATTTAGGTGTTTAATCTCTCTCTGGATTCAGAGCCATTTTTCTCCCATTAATTGGGTGTTTGCTTTTAGGCCTCTATGGCAAACAGTGGCTTTAAACCAAATGATTATAAAGATGAAATTCTTATGCTATCATTATGTGTATGTTTTAAAAGCTGCTTATTTTCAGAAATAACTTGTGTTAATGTTTTTTTGTTCATTTAATTGAATTAATGTTCATAATTCTGAATCTGTTCACAGTTTGATTCCAGTGCCGTTATCCTGATTCCCTATTGCTATAGTTTGGATATTTGATCTCTAATGTTGGATGTGGGGCCTTAATGAGAGGTGTTTGGGTCATGAGGGCAGATCCCTCATGAATGGCTTTCTACCATCATCCTCATGGTATCTAGTTAGTTTTCAAGAGCTAGTAGTTAAAAAGAGCCTGACTTTTTCTTGCTGATTTTCCTGAGTTCTAAGTAGATTCTTGTTATCAGTCCTTTATCTGATGTGTAGTATGCGAAAATTTTTTCCCATTCTGTAGGTGGTCTGTTTATTCTTGTGATTTATTAAGTGAAGTATCCCAAGAATGGAAAAACAAACATCACATGTACTCACCAGAAAATTGGTTTCCCTGATCATCACCTAAATGCACATTTGGGAATGATACCAATTGGATATCAGACTGAGGTGGGGGGTCGGGGGAGGGGATGGGTGTATACCTACATGATGAGTGCAATGCGTACTGTCTGGGGAATGGGCACGCTTGGAGCTCTGACTTGGGGGGATAGGCGGTACATGGACAACGTATGTAACTTGAACTTTTGTACCCCTATAATAAGCTGAAATAAAAAAAAAAAAGAGCCTGACACCTCTCTCCCCTCTCCCTTGCTTCTACTCTCTCACCATGTGATCTCTGCACACTGGCTCCGCTTTGCCTTCTCCCATGATTAGAGACTTCTTGAGGCTCTCAATCAGAAGCAGATATTAGCACCATGCTTCTTGTACAGCCTGCAGAACCATGAGCCAGAAAAACCTCTTTTCTTTATAAATTACCTAGTCTCAGGTATTTCTTTATAGCAACACAGACTAAGATACCTTTTCTGTCTTTTTTAGATTTTTAGAACACAGCTATTTGTTGCTTAGTTTTCTTGCTTCAATATTATTCTAGTATAGGTTGGGGGACCTATCCTTTTATGAAGAAAATAATGTAAAATAGTCACTTGGCACAATATACAATCATGGAAAGTTGTTTCATTTAGATTTATAATTTTTTAATCAACTATGCAGTTTTCATTATATACTATTATTGACTCTAACAGAATACCCCCAGACTCCAAGATTTGATCAAACGTATGATTTAAATCTTCCCATCTATATAGCAAACTAATATATGATATATTTTAATTTTTTGAAAGAGATTGGTTGGAGGAAAAATGGTGAGATCTTATAACACTTGACCCTGAGTAGCAAGTTTCTACCCCTGGGCCTATCTAAGCTTATTATATTCTATGTACAAGGGTAGCAATCTCTTCACAAGGAACTATCTTAAAGATGGCTATTCCTCTCTCTGTTAATGAATTCTAGCTGTAGCCACTATTCCATCAAGGATCCAGCCTGAATGTGGAGAAACAATATCACACATATAGTCAGTATTGTCTGAGATTGTCGAGATGCCTGGAAAACAATCACACTTTGGATTTAGCAGAAATGAAATGTTGTTCTATACAATTTTTGAATTATTTGTCAGTATCATATAGATACCACATGAACCTGACACAATAGAGCAGTGTTTTTTTTTTTTGTTTTGTTTTGTTTTTAATCTTTGGCAACTTCAGCACCTTAAAGTTAATAATGCAAATGTGTAACAAGTGAAATATCAGCTCATCTCACCTGACTCTGTTTCTTCAGTCCCTTTCTTCTGGCTGACAGCTTGGGGACATTTTTCCCTACTAAAAAAAATTAAAGGGAAGCTTATCAAAGCTTTTTTCCTAAGGAACTTAACTTTGACAATTTACTTTTTCATTGCTAAATTTATTAAGAATCTATTTTGAACTTTGTGTTTTTCAAATATATCTCATTTATCCTCTCAGGAGAACAGTTACTCTTTCTGACTCTCAAAACTTGGACTTTCCAATAAAGCTTATGGTTTAAAGGGAATGATTCTTATTAAGGTGTTCTTCTAGGGCAGTAGAGAAGTTTGCATATTCCCTGTTTCCATGAGAGAGTTTTATTTAAAAAAGATTTTCTTAAAAGAAACTTATTTTCTTCAACCTTCAAAGTAATTTTCCATTTAAGTTAATTGTTGTTAAAGTTGACCATCCAGATGACAGTGGGAAGAAAATGCTTCAGTATTTAGCATAGGCATACTAATTACCAAAATTAAGAGTTGTAAGTTTGGGATCAGAGGATGGAAATTCCTCTAAACATTTTTACTGAGTTCAAGTGTAGTCAGGTTAAGTGATAAACCTACTGCCAGGCAACATGGTTCTCTTAGTCTTTTTATTCTTAATTAAGCAGACAATATCAGGGTAATACTACAAAAATAAAGAGGAAGAATGGGATTCACACAGAGAATCCTCCTCAAAGAGAAAGACTGTTTTCTGGAGTATCTTTTCCTCTAAAATTCTGACTCCTGCTGTTGCTTAAATTAAAGGACTATTTATAAGCTCTCAACACATTGAGTCAGCATTTACCAGAAAAAAATCTGCATATTAGTTATGGGGGCAAATTTAGTTCTTCACAAAGGAAAAGGGGCCAATTTGTTGAGTAAATGCATCACAACTATTATACGTATATCCAGGAGAGATCATGAATATGGCAACTATGAACAACACTCAGGAATGCTGGGTGGATGAGTGCTGCTACCTTTTGATCATTTTTATATCGAGCTAGCTGTTCATCTTTTCTTTATGAATTTATAAACCTTCTTTAATAAGAAATATAGGAGGCATTTACGTGTCATAAAGTTTACATTTTTCCCCCTACTTTGCCTTTTGTTGCTTCTGAAAAAATCTTGTCTAGTATCATACTGCTGTTATTCTTCTTGATGTAGACTTCAAGAACTGAGTCTTCCTAGAATAGTAAATAATTCCTAAAATTATTCCTATCTTCTCTCAGGTTATTAACAGAGAATCTCTTGTTGTTTAGGGATAAAACTGACACAACTGTCAAATTGCAAGCTTTGGGTTTGATAGTATGGACCCTGTTCTTGTATTAATTAGCTTAAGTACTCTCAAATTCTATATTCTACAGTAGCAAAGATTCTTCAGGTAAATATTCTTTATATTTTTCATATCCTATACTTACCTACAATCTCATACCTCCAAAATTACAGAATTACCCTTAAGGTAAATGAATTACTTTTTATTATTGCAAAGAGGTCATGCTGCTTTTTTTGACAATGAGTAGCATGCTGCCTGCTAGGTTACTTCCTAAAATGATCCAGTCCATATTCTATATTGCAAACATTCCTCACATTTTCTAGAATTCAGGAACTTCTGCTAGCTTTCAGTAGTAATATAAATTTTCCCTTATTTTTCCATTTCCATTTTCATTTTTATCATGAATAATAAGGATCAGGTGGGAAGAATGCAACACCTATAATTATTTGACATCTTTATCTTGAATAGTTTATATCCCATAAACCACATTTATTAAACTTACTAATTATAGAATTAATCAGAGCACATAAACAATTAAGTAGGAGAATCAATTTAAAACTACTAACATGTTCACACTTTAAAAAATTTTCAGAAAATGTTGTCCTATTATAAATACACTGAAGTAAATATTACTTCCTAAAAGTCATTTTTTGCATTATGAATATTCATTAGGGACAATTTTATAGGAGGTTCAAATTATATGAAATTAAAAATGCTTTTTCATACATATTGAAAATTTCTCTTATAATAGACAATATCTTCCTTTGAGAGTTATATAATTCTCAAAACCAGGTGTAAATGTGATGGTTAAAATTTTTGTGTCAATTTGGCTAGGCTATGATGCTCAGTTGTTTGGTAAAACAGTAGTCTAGATATTGCAATGTTCCTGTGAAGGTATGGGTTTAATACATAGAAGTCCTGCCTAAGTTTCCAGCCTGCTGGCCTGCCCTACAAATTTTGGACTTTCTGGCCCTCACAATCAGTGTGAGCTAATTTCTTAAAATAAATCTTACACACACGCACACATACACATCCTAATCGTATTGGTTCTGTTTCTCTGGAGAATGTTAAATAACACAATAAGTATCTTAAATTGTAAATTTTATGCAAAATCCTATTCTAAATTGACTCAAAGAAATATAGCTGATATAGAAAACTATGCCAAGGAACTATTGATATAAACTCTGAGAAAGTGGCTTAGGTAACACACTAAACTTTCACATTTGACATAGTTCTTTCAATCTTATAATTTCTCTTCTAGGGCATGAAAAAATACAGAAAACTAGTAGTTTTATGATAATGTAAATCTGATAGAAGAATCCTGAAAATAACCCTCAATATTAAGCTATAGATTATTGTCAAAATTAGCCAATAGGAAATCACATCACAAAATGTATCAAAATAATTTACATAGCAATATCAGTTTAAATATTAGTAAAATAATTTTTAGACTGTCTTTTTTATTTCCAGTGTTCTAGGAAATTTTCACGGTGTCTTATGCTTGTCCATATGTTGCCCTTGGTTTGCCAGTACACTAGTTCAGTGACATTTATTGTGGCTTGTGAGTATGGTTCTTTGAGGTGAGATAAGTATGTCTTAGTGTCACATAAAATCCTCTATCCTGAGGCAGGAAAACAAAAACATATTTGGCAGACCACTGTACTAATTTGTTCTGCAGATGTATCTCGTAGGTTTCTGGATGAATTAACTAAACTTCCTCATCTCTTCAGGTACAAGGCTTGTAGATTTTCACAGAAAACAAGTTTAGCCCATCTGTTTCAGTGACTCTCACAGGACTTTCATCACAGAGTAGCATAAATTTAACTTCTCCTGTCTCCTAGAGTAAACCTGAGCATACGTGATTATGGTGTACAGGTGATAACCAGGTCAATGTGTCAAGTTACTTGATATATATATTTACTGGAGAATTTCTTACTTCCAGAAATATATGGCAAATGATGATGATGATGATGATGACGACGATATAATGAAAATTACATTTAATATTTATTTAGAGCTTCCTATTTATTTAGAGCCAGGTACTTCTTTACATATGTTAACCTATTTAATTTGCAAAATGATCCTCCCTATAGGGAAGATAGTGTTGTTATCCCCATTTTGTAAATGAAGAAACTGAGGCACAAAGATGTCATACAACTTACCTGTCATTATGTAGATTCTGTCATCAATGTCCACTAGTTTCTATGTTAGATTTCTATTGTTCTTAGAGGCAGGAACAAGAAACTGCTTTTTCTATGTGATGAAAACTGTAAGATAAGCACACAAACATATATAATATAATATTTTATTTTATATTTATTTTTACTATATATGTGTGTGTATGTATTGTTGCTATCTTCTTTATAATCCTTACTTCTACACAAATCACACTGCATGAGAACTCTAAATTTTATTAAAATTGGAGAGATTTATATGCAGAATAAGAAGCCATGTATCGAATGCAATATGGTACTGTGGGTGTTATTCTGCACTTACCCTTTTCAATATTTTCTCTTTTGTTCTTTGATGAAAAGTGAGTGAGGTATGTATAGTTTCCCACGTTAGAAAAATGTCACAGTATTTAGAGACTATGGTCCTTGCTGTCTGAGTATTCTGTTAATCATCCTATTTTATTTTTGAGATACTTAGCTTGGCGAATTTTCTTGCATGAACAAATCCAGAAGTGATAGACAGATTTAAAGACACAGGTTGGTCAAACTCAACATGAAATCTACAGAAGCTTATGTACCTTTTCACCTTCACCTTTGCACAGGCATAGCATTACACATGGCTAGTTGTAGACACCACATTTCCTGATCCTAGAAGCTACTAATGATCTGACAGAAAAGAGTTTCAGAGGTTGAAAAATTCTGAAAAACATGACAAGTTTTATATAATTATTTTAAAACTCACACTTAGCAATACTTTTAGTAAGTAACCTTCATAAAAATGTGTAAAGTTGCATGAAACTGAGACAACTTGTAAAAATATACAGCATAAAAATAAAGGGCTTTTACAAGCTTGAAATTCTCCTCTCTCCCATCCTATCCTGAATAACTGCATTTCTAGATGTCTGAATTTTTCACCATTCATGTTACTATTTAAGAGTCTTCTTAATATTTTAGAGCTTGAAGAAACCATAAAAAGATGTAGAGAGTCCAGAACTTCACTTCACGGATAATTGAAAAAAGCCCAGAGAGAATTAATGACTTGTCCCAAGCCCTATTATGGGTTCTTCTATTGTAGAAGAACCAGGTCTAGAATCCAAATGCCTGATTCTTGCTCTTTTTGGATCATCTACTTATTTGTAAGCACTATGATCTCAGATAAACAATTTAGCATTTTGGAGCCTTAGTTTCCTCAGCTATAAAATGGGAAAAATAATCATGATGTGATAATTTAAATGAAAATTCAATGATGTTACTAACTGGAGACTGAAAACTTCAACAAATATCATGAATGGGGTTAAGAAATTGTGAGGAAAGTATATAATACAAGTTTGATGTTGAAAGCAATTTTCAGTCATACATAGAGGAACTGAGATGCCCAGGAGGCAGTTTAAGGATAATACTTGGAGACAGCAAAGAAGATAAATTACTCACAGCTCTACTCCTGATGATCCTGAGATCTAAAGCAATTTTCCATTTTCTCACTTTACTTGGGATACTCATTATTTTTTTAAATATTTTATCCATTATTCCACCTAAATAACAAAGCTCCTGTCCTCACATGTCAAATGAAGTTAAACCACTGATGGTTTTCTATGTTTTAAAGAAAATTTAAAAGGTAATTATGTTTTTAAAGATAATTAAAAAAAGAGGCTTATCATGTCTGTCTTACTGTTTTGCAAACATCTAAGTAGTGAAAGTGAGTGGCTACAATGGGAAATTTAGTAAACATAATGCTAGAGTTTAGTTTGATTTTTTAAAATCTGTTATATCACATCAGTTGAAAGTGTACAAGTAATTAGCTAAATGGTAAGCCTTAAATGTAGATATTAATAGAATGCTGAAGTGTACGAGTACTGCTTGGCAATACACTTGCAAAATCCATGACCTGGAAGTGTTTGCAAACTTCCAAACCACACACCAAATTATGAAAATATGAGGCCAACCCTTCTGGAACAACTGTAGATTTGCAGTTATAGATGGAATTGATTTCTCTCATTTTTAGTGATTTTTGAAATATTGAAGATCAGAAGATATCTATCATTTTTTTAAAATTTGAAAACCAGTAAGATATAGAATTACATAGGGAAAGGAGATGGCAAATAGAGGATGCAAATATTATTTAGACCTATTTCTCATATGGTTATTTTTATAAGGCCATACAAATCATCTTTGAAGGTGACAGGAATACATGAAATTAACAGGGTGAGCACAGATGCAGTCAAACATAAGCTGCATTGAGCTTATATATAAAGTGAGCTTAGCTCTTCCATATTTTGTACAGTACATTCATTTTGCTTTAACTTACATCCTGATTAGTTTTCTTTATATTCAAAATTTGTTAGTAATAACCCAAAATATTTCCTCTCATAAATATGAAATAATTATTTCAATGTAATCTCAAGGAGAAATAATGTATACATTAATCAGTCGATTAGTCCTTTGTGATTTTCATTTTTTGCCATCCACTACATTTTCACAGAGAACTATATTTCATAAAAAAGGTTGTATGGTCATTCTGACTGTTTCATAATTACATGTTTTAAGAAGTCAAAGTCATAGGTAAGTATTATGGGACAAGGTATAATAAGATCTGAGAAACAAAAATATGTCTGCAATTTTCATTTTTGTGAACTTGGGTTAATTGTTTTTCTTTAGTAATAGTAAAATGATTTATTTTTAACTCAGAAGCAAATAATGACAACAAATCAGATTATACTGATTAATGTAAAGTATAAAAATAGTAAGCATGATAATACGTAATTTAATATATAAACATATTTTAACATAAATACATAAAATGTTAATATAGTGACAACTTTCCAATGTGGTAATAACTTCTAATACTGCTTTGATAAGAAATTAGAGGCCGGGTGCGGTGGCTCACGCCTGTAATCCTAGCACTCTGGGAGGCCGAGGCGGGTGGATCGCTCGAGGTCAGGAGTTCGAGACCAGCCTGAGCAAGAGCGAGACCCCGTCTCTACTAAAAAATAGAAAGAAATTATATGGACAACTAAAATATATATATAGAAAAAATTAGCCGGGCATGGTGGCGCATGCCTGTAGTCCCAGCTACTCGGGAGGCTGAGGCAGTAGGATCGCTTAAGCCAAGGAGTTTGAGGTTGCTGTGAGCTAGGCTGACGCCACGGCACTCACTCTAGCCCAGGCAACAGAGTGAGACTCTGTCTCAAAAAAAAAAAAAAAAAAAAAAAAAAAAGAAATTAGAGATTTTGGGGAAAAGATGGCGGAGTGGTGGTGACTGCCTGGATCTGCGCTCCCGGTGAGGAAGTCGTCAATCTGGACCTGCCACAACGCTAGAGGACTGCTCCCACACAGGAACAGCGGTGTGAATCCACGGAAAATCAACGTGGGACAAACAGAGCGAGTGAGGTCTGAGGTGAACGAAAATTAGGATCACAGGATTCTGCAGAACGCGGGACAGACAGTAGCCAGCGGAGCACAGGTCGGCTACACCTGCCCCCCAGGTGGGGCGGGTGCAGCCTCTTGGGAAAGCGGCTTGCTCTCCTCAGTGACCTCCGCTCCTGCTCCCAATTGATTAGAGCCCTGCCTCAGGCCAGGGAAGAATCACCGAGGGATACGTGGGGCATTGCAGACAGGAAGCTTTTTCGGGAAAATACCTTAGAACCTGGGGGCTCTCAGCTGAGAGAGCACTTGGCGAGGAGGGTTGGTCCTGCGCCAGGGCGGATAATCACAAAAGATCCCCGGACAGCGAATAGCGTTGTCCCCTGTGCTGCCTTTTTTGGCGGTTCTCCAGCTGGTCACCCCTGGTGCACGTCCTTGCTGGCCAGCCCCCGGGCAGTGGCGGTATCTGCCTGCTGGGGAGCCGGTCCCCTCCAGCCCCGGAGGTCTGCAGGCGCCATCTTGAAAGCGAGGGCGAAACCACTCGGGAGCCATAAAGTGCCCAGCGGCTCTCTCTGCCTGGCGCCCTCTGCTGGTCTCTGAACCAACGCCAGGAGGGCGGGATATGCATGAGCACGCTGGGTAGCAATAAAGGGTGAACAGCTTGGACCCTGGGGGAATCTTGGCCGGGGCCGCGCTCGGGGTGAAGGGGAAGAGCTGCACTAAGGTGTAAAAAAAAAAAAAAAAGAAGAAGAAGAATAGGCTCACTGAACTATATATTTTATTCTTGGTGAATTTTTTCTGGGTTTTATTTACGGCGGCTCACGAGCCGGACAGCCTCGGCGGGCACCTTTGCCCTCCGGGCCTCTGGCTGCCGTGCCTTTTTGAGCACGGAGGCTGGATCCCCACAACCCCAGGAGCTCTGCGGGCGTGCAGACGCCATCTTGAAATCGACTGCAACACCGCTTGGGACCCAGCCGGGTGGGCATGAAGGGGCGGAGCTGCGCTAAGGCATAAAAACAAAAACATTAAATGGCCACTTGGGACCCAGCCGAGCGGACATGAAGGGGCAGAGCTGTGCTAAGGTGTAAAAAAAAACATTGAGTTGCCAAACTATATACTTCAGATTTGTGTATCTTTTCGCTTTGCGGTGTGGTGTGGTGCTGTGTAGTTTTGTTTTTGTTCGTTTTTATTGGTGTTTTTGGTTTGGTTTTTTGTGTCTCTTTTCTTTTTTTCTTTTTCTTTTTCTTTTTCTTCTTTTTCTTCTTTTTTTTCTTTTCTCTTTCTTTTTCTTCTCTTTCTTTTCTTTCTTTCCTCTTCTTTTCTTTTCTTTTCTTTTCTTTTTTTTCTTTCTTCTCTCTTTTTGCCTTCTAACTGGGGACCCATGGTGAGCTTCGGAACAGGCCAGGCCCCTGGCTCTGGGACATACCGGATCCTGAGCAGTCACCCCCAGCGCCGGCGATCTGAGGGCGCGCAACCACCATCTTGGGGCCCACAGCCAAGTCACTGCGGAGCAATAGGGTACCAAGAGGCTCCCTGGACGGCCCCCTCCCCTGGTCCATGGACCTTATATAGGGGCCCCGCCCATGTTAAACACTGAATACTTCTCCAGAAGCGAGAGTGTGGAACCTGATCCCTGGGGACATTGGGCCAAGGCAGACTTTTGCCCGTGGGAGCTGCAGCAACTGGGGCGCTGAGCGAGCGAGGGCACCATCCACTCCCCATAGCTAGTATCTTTCCTGCAGATAGAGACAGAAACCTCCCCTATAGAGGAAGAACCAAAGGGAAACAAACAAACAAAGAGAATTTCGGTCTACTACTAGTGTGGACCCTGCCGCCTTCTGAAAGACCACAACACAGTGTCCTAACTCGCCAAAGCGGTCTTGGATCACTCCAATCCCCTAGGATTGGACGCATCAGAAGCAGTCCCCCAACTGAAATAGAAAAATCTCTAAACAATACACAACAGTCTCCCCCTCTTGCCAAAAGAAGCAACATACCTAGACTGCTTCACAGCCTAAGAATAGAGCACAAAGAGCACTGTTATCCAGACTAAATCTATAAGAAAAGATCCAACGAAAAATCTAGATGGGAAGGGCCCAGCAAAAAAACACGGGGAGCACAAAGAATCAAACGGAAAGCTCATCCCCAAAGAGAAATACCAGCTCCCAACCATTTGACACAAACCAGACTCAAAACACCAACATGTCACAGGAAGAATTCCAATTATGGATCGTAAACAAGCTGAATAATATAAAAGAGTCAATGGATAACCAACACAAGGAAACCACACACACAAAAAAAATACAGGATTTGGAGGAAAAATTCACTAAAGAAATTGAAATATTGAAGAAAAAACAAACTGAACTCCTAGAAGTGAAGAATTCACTCAGAGAGCTACAAAACACTGTGGAAAGTCTCAAGAGCAGGGTAGATCAAACAGAGGAAAGAATCTCAGAAATGGAAGATAACTTCTTCCAACTAAATAAGTCAGTCACAGAGATAGATCAAAAAAGTAAAAGAAATGATCTGAGTCTTCAAAAAATGTGGGATTATGTGAAGAAACCTAACTTGAGAGTTACTGGCATTCCTGAGGGTGAAGAAGATAATAAGCAAGGGTTGGACAAGCTATTTGAAGACATAATTGAGGAAAATTTTCCAGGCCTTGCCAATACTCTAAACATACAGATTCAAGAAGCTCAAAGGACCCCTGGGAGATTCATAGCAAATAGGAAAACACCATGTCACATAGTCATCAGGCTGACCAAAATATCCACTAAAGAGTCACTTCTTTGAGCTGTAAGGAGAAAGAAACAAGTAACTTACAAAGGAAAACCCATCAGAATTACGCCAGATTTCTCAGCTGAAACCTTACAAGCAAGAAGAGGTTGGGGCCCCATTTTCACGCTTCTGAAACAGAATAATGCCCAGCCTAGAATCTTGTACCCAGCTAAGCTAAGTTTTCTATACAAAAGAGAAATTAACACATTCTCAGATAAACAAAGGTTGAGGGAATTCACCAAGACAAGACCAGCCCTCCAAGAAGTACTCAAAAGAGAATTACACACGGATCGGCACAAGAAAGATCCACAAATGTAAAACTACTCAAGAGCTAAAGATCAAATTCCAGATACCACAATGGCTCAGGAGAGAAAACATCGCAATGAAGTTCGACCCAACAAGCTGAACAAAAAAGTGTCTCACTTATCAGTTTTCTCAATAAATGTGAATGGCTTGAATTCCCCGCTCAAGAGACATAGACTGGCCCAATGGATAAAAAAACACAATCCAAATATCTGCTGTCTTCAAGAAACTCACCTAACCTGCAAAGATGCATTTAGACTGAAAATAATAGGATGGAAATCGATATTTCAAGCAAATGGTAACCAAAAGAAAGCTGGTGTGGCAATCTTAATTTCCAATAACTTAGCTTTCAAACCAACAAAAATAATAAAAGACAAAGATGGCCACTACATACTGGCTAAAGGCACAATTCAACAAGAAGCCATGACTATACTCAGTATATATGCACCCAACCTAGGTGCACCTAGATTCATAAAGCAAACCCTACTAGATCTCAACCAAATGATAGATAACAATACTGTAATAGCTGGAGACTTTAACACCCCACTGACAGTACAGGACAGATCCTCTAAACAGAAAATAAACAAAGACATAATGGACCTAAATAGAATCCTAGAACAAATGGGCATGGCTGACATCTATAGGACATTCTACCCAAAGTCCACAGAATATACATTCTTCTCATCAGCTCACGGGACATTCTCTAAGATTGACCATGTCCTAGGACATAAATCATGTCTTCAAAAATTCAAAAAAATAGAAATTATACCATGCATCTTCTCAGATCACAGCGGAATAAAAGTAACAATGAACCCAAACAGAAACCCTCACTCTTACTCAAAGTCATGGAAGCTAAATAACTTTCTCCTGAATAATTATACTATAAAGGAAGAAATCAAGATGGAAATCAAAAGTTTCTTTGAATTAAATGACAATGGAGATACAACTTATCAAAATCTATGGGATGCAGCTAAAGCAGTCCTGAGAGGAAAATTCATATCCATAAATGCCTATATCAAAAAGACAGAAAACATGCAAATAGACAACCTAATGAATAGACTCAAAGAGCTGGAGAAAGAAGAACAGAACGACCCCAAACCCAGCAGAAGGCGAAAAATTACTAAGATCAAATCAGAATTAAATGAAAAGGACAACAAAGAAACTATAAGGGAAATTAATAAAACAAAAAGTTGGTTCCTTGAAAAGATAAACAAAATAGACACACCTCTGGCTAGACTAACCAAGAGCACAAAAGTAAAGTCTCTAATAACCTCCATTAGGAACATGAAAGGAGAAATCACAACCGATGCTACAGAGATACAAGATATCATCTATGAATTCTACAAAAATCTTTATGCACACAAACTGGAGAACGTGGAGGAAATGGACAAATTTTTAGAAACACATAGTCTTCCCAGGCTCAACCAGGAAGAAATAGAGTACCTGAGCAGACCAATATCAAGAACTGAAATCGAAACAGCAATAAAAAACCTTCCCAAAAAGAAAAGCCCTAGTCCAGATGGGTTCACACCTGAATTTTACCATACATACAAAGAAGAACTGGTGCCCATCCTACATAAACTATTCTCCAATATTGAGAAGGATGGAATTCTCCCCAACACGTTCTACCAAGCCAATATAACATTGATACCAAAACCAGGAAAGGACGCAACAAAAATAGAGAACTACAGACCAATTTCTCTCATGAATATAGATGCAAAAACTTTCAATAAAATACTAGCAAATCGAATCCAAGTACTTACCAAAAAAATAATCCATCACGACCAAGTGGGCTTCATCCCAGAGATGCAGGGGTGGTTCAACATACGTAAATCTATAAATGTAATTCACCACATAAATAGAAGCAAAACCAAAAACCATATTATACTCTCATTAGATGCAGAAAAAGCATTTGACAAAATTCAACACCCTTTTATGATAAAAACGCTTAACAAAATAGGCATTGATGGAACCTACCTAAAAATGATACGAGCCATATATGACAAACCCACAGCCAACATCATTCTTAATGGGGAAAAATTGAAAGCACTCCCACTTAGAACTGGAACCAGACAGGGCTGCCCACTGTCTCCATTACTTTTCAACATAGTATTGGAAGTCTTTGCGAGAGCTATCAGGCAAGAGAGCAAAATCAAGGGAGTCCAAATAGGGAAGGAAGAGATCAAACTCTCACTTTTTGCTGATGATATGATGTTATATCTGGAAAACCCCCAGGATTCAACCATGAGACTCCTGGAATTGATTAACGAATATAGCAAAGTCTCAGGCTACAAAATTAATATACACAAATCAGAGGCATTTATATATGCCAGTAACAGTCAATCGGAAAACCAAATTAAAGACTCAATACCCTTCAAAATAGCAACAAAGAAAATGAAATATCTAGGAATATACCTAACTAAAGAGGTAAAGGACCTCTGTAAGGAAAACTATGAAACACTGAGAAAAGAAATAGCAGAACTTGCAAATAGATGGAAAAATATACCATGCTGTGGATCAGAAGAATCAACATTGTTAAAATGTCTATACTACCCAAAGTGATCTACAGATTCAATGCAATCCCTATTAAATTACCAACATCATTCTTTACAGACGTAGAGAAAATAATTATACACTTTGTATGGAATCAAAGAAGACCCCGTATAGCAAAAGCAATTTTAAGCAACAAAAACAAAAAGGAAGGAATTAATTTGCCAGACCTCAAACTATACTACAAGGCTGTGGTTCTTAAAACAGCCTGGTATTGGCACAAGTTCAGGGACACAGACCAGTGGAACACAACAGAAAATCCAAATATAGAACCATCCTCATATAGTCACCTAATTTTTGACAAAGCGGGAAAGAATATACTCTGGGGACAAGAATCCTATTCAATAAATGGTGCTGGGAGAATTGGTTAGCCACTTGTAGAAGACTGAAACAGGACCCACAGCTTTCACCTCTCACAAAAATCAAATCCCGGTGGATAACAGACTTAAACCTTAGGCGTGATACCATCAGAATTCTAGAAGAAAATGTAGGAAAGACTCTTACAGACATTGGCCTAGGCAAAGAATTTATGAAGAAGACCCCCAAGGCAATCACAGCAGCAACAAAAATAAATGAATGGGACATGATTAAATTAAAAAGCTTCTGCACAGCCAAAGAAACAGTCACAAGAATAAACAGACCACCTACAGAATGGGAAAAAATTTTTGCATACTACACATCAGATAAAGGACTGATAACAAGAATCTATTTAGAACTCAGGAAAATCAGCAAGAAAAAATCAAGCAACCCTATCAAAAAGTGGGCAAATGACATGAATAGAAACTTCTTGAAAGAAGATATAAGAATGGCTAACATATGAAAAAATGCTCAACATCCCTAATCATCAGAGAAATGCAAATCAAAACCACAATGAGATATCACTTAACCCCAGTGAGAATGGCCTTTATCAAAAAATCCCAAAACAACACATGTTGGCGTGGGTGTGGAGAGACAGGAACACTAATACACTGCTGGTGGGACTGCAAACTAGTGCAACCCCTGTGGAAAACATTATGGAGGTATCTTAAACAGATTCAAGTAGACCTGCCATTTGACCCAGCAATCCCATTATTGGGCATATACCCAAAGGAAAAAAGGTCATTCTGTAACAAAGACACATGTACCCAAATGTTTATAGCAGCACAATTCACAATAGCAAAGATGTGGAAACAACCCAAATGCCCATCAATACATGATTGGATTAGTAAGCTGTGGTATATGTATACCATGGAGTATAGCTTCCTCAGCTATATTCTTCAGCTATATTCCTATTATTCCTCAGCTATAAGGAATAATGAAGATACGACATCTCTATGGTTCTCCTGGAGAGAGTTGGAACCCATTATATTAAGTGAAGTCTCCCAAGAATGGAAAAACAAGCATCACATGTACTCACCAGAAAATTGGTTTCCCTGAACATCACCTAAATACACATCTGGGAACAACACTAATCGGATATCAGACTGAGGTGTGGGTTGGGGGAGGGGATGGTGGGTATGCCTACACAATGAGTGCATTGCGCACCCTTTGGGGAATGGTAATGCTTGAAGGTGCTGACTCGGGAAGCGGGGGTGGGGAAGGGAGGAATATATACCTACATGATGGGTGCAACGCACACTACCTGGGGAACAGACACACCTGGAGCTCTGACTTGGGGGGAAAGGCGGTACATGGGCAACGTATGTAACCTGCAATTCTGTATCCCCCATAACAATAAGATGAAATAAAAAAAAAAAAAAGAAAGAAATTAGAGAAATGTTGGGGCAAATGTAGTTAAGGGTATTGTATTTCTTCTTGTTCTGTGTTTACATTTATGATTCTTGCTTTTGCATTGTATTGATACCCTCTTATATAACATGGTGGTTATTTTAAATAAATGTTCTTCCCTTATCTGTACCAGAATAGCCTTTTATTTTGATGAAGATTGGCATAATATTCTCAATTTTCTAGCAACTGTTATTTAAATATCAGACTTTACTTAGGCATACAATATTTAGTTTACGTTTGTAACTTGAACTGCTACTGTATCTAGTAGACTGCTATTACATCCTTATAATGCAGGACCTAAAAAAAAGTTCATGTTTAGTCACTTTATGCTTCATGTAGTTGCCTAACACATTGTCTAGAGGGTCTTTCTTCCATGCCCCATGGTAGGGTGGTAGGTGGGGTTAAATTGACTTCCTTGGAATTTTGAATTATGATATCAACTAAGTGTGTTTAACCAAAAAATCCTCTCTGTTGTGTAGAAGTGATCACATCAATGTAAATTTTAGCTCAGTACTATCAAGACCTCTCTCCCATGTATTTGTGTTTTGTCCTTCATCCGGGTAAAGTCTTCAGATATCTTTTTTCTCATTCACAAATTTCGTGTTTAATGTGCTATTTAAATCTTTCATTGAATTTTTAAATTTCAATAAATATAAAATGTTCAGTATTAGATGTTCTATTATCTTCTTTTGCACATTTGCTTGTTCATTTGTCTTAATTCCTTTGGTATCCACCTAAATTTTAAAATATTTATTTCATTATCTCTTTCAGATTTTCTTTTAGTTTAGTTTTTCTATTATTAGAGGCACTAATCCTTCTGTTTATAATGTCTGAAGAATCTCCTTTAAGATGCATTATTCCCCTTTTGGTGTGCTCTGCATTGAGAAATTATTACCTAGAAAATGCTTTTTTTTTTTTTTTTTTTTTTTTTTTTTTTTTGTTGAGACAGAGTCTCACTTTGTTGCCCAGGCTAGAGTGAGTGCCGTGGCGTCAGCTTAGCTCACAGCAACCTCAAACTCCTGGGCTCAAGCGATCCTACTGCCTCAGCCTCCCAAGTAGCTGGGACTACAGGCATGCGCCACTATGCCCGGCTAATTTTTTCTATATAGATTTTTAGGTGTCCATATAATGTCTTTCTATTTTTAGTAGAGACGGGGTCTCGCTCAGGCTGGTCTCGAACTCCTGACCTTGAGCAATCCACCCGCCTCGGCCTCCCAGAGTGCTAGGATTACAGGCGTGAGCCACCGCGCCCGGCAGAAAATGCTTTTACATTTTTCTTCTTGTTGGATTCTCTAAGGCTTGTAACAATTCAGGAATTGTTTTTATGTTCATTTCTTAACTTGGGATTCCTGAACCATGTAGTTAATCTAAATATGATCATTCAACCTGTTCTTGGGTGCATGCTTTTTTTCACCCTGAACTCAACACTTTCAAGGTAGAGATATATTTCCTTGTCATTTCCTTGGCTTATGGGTGGGTTATTGCTTTAGTTTTGCCAGTAAATAGGCAGCTATTTTAAGGTTCTAGATTTATGTCAGATTCTCAGTCACAGCTCTTTGTTTCAAATACCTCCATGGCCACCTTTGTTTTTCCCACAGAGGTGTTAAAACCTCATATAATTATAGGGCCTTCATCTAACAAAATTCACTGATTTGCTATAGCCTTACATTAGTTTGATTTTTATTTTTGGCAACAATAACAACAAAAATATACATACTGAAGCCAAAAAGAAAAGATTAAAAAAAACATATTGTCTTTCTCTCTCTTTTTTTTTTTTAAAAAAAAAATCAATTATGTGTTTTTCTGTATTTTTACTGCTATATTTGTATTCCATCTACTATTTCTTTGAGTTAGAGAGGGAAGGGGACCATGCTAATTTAATCAGCCATGTGACTTGATCCAAAAGTCAATGGAAATGCTTTTAATAGATTGAAGCTTTTATTGTAATGAGAGAGGGATGGAAATAAAGGTGGTTGGAAATTCATAAAGAGAATTTAGACACAGACAATTATATTGGAGATTTTTATCTCACTATAAAAGGGGTATCTCTGCACATATTCCTTCCTAAATCAGTCAGATAGGTACTACTGGCCCTGTACTTCCTAACTACAACTAAGATTACCTAAAAAGAATTCACAAGGTTTCCTAATATTTTATATAAGTAAACACACACACACACACACACACACACGCACATACACAAACCCTATGGAGCACTACTCAGCCATAAAAAGGAATGAAATAATGTCTTTTGTAGCAACTTGCGTGTAGAGACCATTATCCCAAGTAAGGTATCTCAGAAATGGAAAAACAAATATTACATGTTCTCACTTATAAGTGGGAGCTAAATGATAGGTATATATGGTCATAAAGTGGTGTAATGGACATTGGAAACTAAGAAGGGGTGAGGGAGGGAGGAGGGTAAGAAATAAAAAATTACCTATCAGGTACAATGTATACTGTTCTGGTGATGGGTACACTAAAAGCCCTGACTTCAGCATTATATAATTCATCCATGTAACAAAAACACTTGTACCCCCTAAATCTATTAAACTAAAAAACAAAAAAATATATAAAGCTGGGGACTGAATAAATATATATGTAGTTATGCTTTACATTACCATTCAAGATCACTTTTTCTCTTTCTTTAACTTTTTTATGTACCTTTTTTTTTTTGCATGATGTTATCGACTAGCATGTTCAGTATATCATTGAGTAGAAATAGTCATTCCTTTGTTTATAGTTCTTCAACTGCACTTCATTGTCCAGGGCATGTGGGGAAATATATGGCATAAGAGTTTAACTGTGGGCCAGGCGCGGTGGCTCACGCCTGTAATCCTAGCTCTCTGGGAGGCCGAGGCGGGTGGATTGCTCAAGGTCAGGAGTTCGAGACCAGCCTGAGCAAGAGTGAGACCTCGTCTCTACTAAAAATAGAAAGAAATTATATGGACAACTAAAAATGTATATAGAAAAAATTAGCCGGGCATGGTGGCGCATGCCTGTAGTCCTAGCTACTTGGGAGGCTGAGGCAGGAGGATCGCTTAAGCCCAGGAGTTTGAGGTTGCTGTGAGCTAGGCTGACGCCACGGCACTCACTCTAGCCCGGGCAACAGAGCGAGACTCTGTCTCAAAAAAAAAAAAAAAAAGAGTTTAACTGTGGTTTTAGTTATACCAATGCCACTTACCAGGCATATGATCCTAGGTAATTGAGTATTTACTGAAATATTCCTTGCCAAGAGGGATAACAAGAATAAAAATGTATCTCTCAAGGAGCTGGGATGGGGAGTGCTTGATAGATCCAAACAAGGAGATGAACAAGGAGAATCCTTAGTTGTTTGAATGACTAGAGGGACTTAGGAAAGAAGCATTAGTTATTTACTAACATGAAATAAATCAGACTCCAAATTTATTATCTCATGGTTTTATGTGGGTCATGAATTCAGGCAGGAAACACTATGTCTAGCTTATTTATGCTCCATGGTGTAAGGAGCCTCAGCTGGAAGAACTGAAGGCAGAATTAGGGAAGGGAGGGTCAGTTGTGGGTTAGAACCATCTGAACGCTTGACTAAAACCTCTAGGCAAGATGGTTCACATAGCAGGCAAACTGGCTGTAGCACAGTGAGCCCTTTCTAGGTGGGCCTATCTTCTGGGCTTATTAAGTGTTCTCACAATTTGGTAACCTGCTTCCTTCAGAGCAAATGATCCAAGAGGGAGAGCAAGACAAAAGCTATGCTTTGACCTACTAGCTATATTGCCACTTAGAAACTATTTGCCCTAGTTTTGTTGGTCACATAGCATAACTTCTGCAATATCCTATTAAGAAATCACTACTTCCAGCCCACATTCAAGAATTAGGTTCACCTGTTAATGGGAGAAATATCAAAGTTTTGGGCATATGTTAAAACTATCATAGATGGGAACATATCAAAAGAAGATTTATTAAACTACATGTTATGCATTATGAAACAAAGAGACTTCTCTGACTCTATAATATATTCAGCAAAATCTGCATTTCTTATTAATACATTAGTTTCTGGTATCTAGATTCTATATGAGAAATGCAAAAATGTAGCAAATCCTGCACAATAGTGGATTTGAGCTTCAGATAGAATCAGTCTAAGTTACAACTGACTTATGTGATTATCTTTCATAATTCAAATTTTGCTGTAATATCTGGCCTCATGTCTCTTTGCTACTCACCTCACTCTAATCAAAGCTTCAAGGTCAAACAAGCTAACATAATAAAATAGGCTTTCCCTTTTTCTCTGGGAATTTACACATGCTGTTCTTTGTGGAATTTTCCCCCACTTCATCTGGTCAACTACAATACATCCTTTAATTATTATTCCAGATGTAATTTTTTCCCCATAATCCTTCCTTTCTGTCTTAAGTTAGGTTCCCAGGTTAATATCCTCTGATATGGGGAATTTGCATGTGGAGGTTTATTGAAGAATGCTCTGAGGATCAATGTCTGAAAAGGTATAGAGGAAGCAGAACTGGGCAGAAGGTGTACTGTGATGCCATTGCATCACAGGCCTTGGATAATCCTACAGGAAGCTGCAATGGCTGAGGATGGATGCAAAGCGGCCAGGTCTTTATAAACTCACACCCCATATTGAACTGCCCCAGGAAAGGGGTTGTAAATTTGGGCAAGGTAGCTTCCTCTAGCCAATGGCAATTCCCAAGAATGATCTCAGCTATGAGCTGTTGGTTGCCAATACTCTGCACAGATATATGAATGACTGTCTTAGTCATAAAGGATATGTCTGTGTGCTTCACCACAGCATTCACTGTGTCTTCCCTGTCTCCACCAGTTTGGGTTACTTGTGCCTCCTTATAACACCCTACATTTTCCCCTAATAGAATTCTTACATTATTTGTATTTCCTTGGGTTATTTTATTTAATCATATGTTTTCAGGACCAATCCCAGCATCTATACCAGACATTTGTACATGGAGATGCTTGGTAAATATTGCTTGAATAAAAGAGTGTAAGGGAGAAGTACTGGAGCTGAGATGGTGAGATGAATAGGAAGAGCATGCCAGGTGAGCAAGAAAGGGACAACATGCCAGGCAAAGGAGACAAGTAAGCCCAAAGGCATGAAAAAAAGACACTTTCGGAAAACTATAAATAAAATAGGTCAGTGTGGTTGAGTTAAAATGAGAAATGAGGAAATAGCAGACAACAAGGCTGAAGAGTTGAAAGGATCAGAACATGAATGGCCTTGTTAACTAGGTAAAATGACTTATATTAATATTTATCCTATAGAGTCTGCATTGAAAATATCTTTTAGGAAAAGTACCAGTAATCATATATTCCTAAGTAATAAAACATAAATTTCTTTCCCTCTTTTTACATATGTTTTTATTCTATCCTCTGTGTTGTTAATATTCAGAACATGAACATGCAGAGGATCAGATGTAGGTCAATGGATGTCAACTCAACACTACTCCATTTTAATAGCAAGCATACACAATATCCCTTGTATTGTTCATGGATTTTAGTGGAATTGTTTGGGTCAGTTCACACTGACATATGAACTTGTTATTCAAACTAAATGTCAATGTGAGATTGGAATGCTAATTTGTTTAAGCAGATATGTGTCAATGTCACTCTAAAACGAAAGTACCTCTATTGCTTTGCCAAAAGAAATTGTCAATACAACAAGAAAAACAAAAACAAAACTTCCAAAACTGCTTCTGAATAAAAATTCCTTGGCAGATGTTTATTTGGATCAGGTGTTAGAAATTTATCAGTTGGCTGCATGCTGTTTGAACAGGAATAACTTTAGGGATATTAAATTTAAAGAGGCAAATTAAAAAAAAAAACTATTTGATAAACCATTTGAATTCTATCCCCAGAGTATCTATTTGTATTAAAATAATCACCACATGCACATAAAATTTGCATAAAAATATGATCAAAATGACATATCTTTGAAAAAATGCACAACTTCCAGCAGAAACAAACCATGTTCAAGTAATAGAATAAATCACATATCCTTGTTGAATATAAAAATGCAATGCTAGTAATGATTGAAAATAAGGATATTTTAGGGCTACAGAGGACTTAAAGAGTTCAATCTAATCCTCATTTTAAAGATGTGGAAATTGAGACCTTGCAATGTAAAATGCTTCATTCAAAGTCATGCAAGTTCATAGGAAATCTAGTAATAGGTTCTGAATTCTGAATCTGAATCCAGTTGTCTTTACCTCTTTCCACATTTTTTCCTACCCTGCATTTGTAAATGGTTAAGTAAATTAGGCTCATTCCAAAAAATGGGTTGCCATTTTAGCTGGGTTAGTTTAGCTGTGACCTATTCTAAAATAAAATTATAGCAATTAGGCATTTCCCACCAGAGATGCAATCACTGAAGCAAAACTGCTAATCCACAATTGACACGGGTCAGTGTCAGCTAGAATTATGCCAAATTTCGGTATGACACATTTCATAGTGTGGCAAATAGAAAGTAAATTGATAATTCTAAACATGCAAGTGTGTTTTACAGGAATCTGATTTAGTTTAATCAGGGTGCAGAAGCCATTAGGACTCTATTTAAATGCAGAGATTTCAAATTCTCTTGCCTTCATTCCCTAGAGCTTCAAATTGTTCTCTAGTGTTCTGTTGTCACAGCTTTAAAAACTATGCTTGCCTAATCTAGGAATGAACAATTTCCTCTACTACAGGTCAAATTCACCTGGTTCTAAAGGTCAATATCTTTCATTGTGACTATAATGTATGAAAAATATTTAACTACAATTTATACAACTAGGAGACAACTGGATGTGGTTGCTAATCATTGTGAGTTATGGAAGATAACTGAGGGTAGTGCCTACAATGACCTTAAATTAGAATAAACAGTAGATTCTTATATAACATTTTTAGACCATTGAGAGACTAAAGATCTGTAGATGACACACTAGTTTTATGAATACAAGGTACAGGTTGAGGCTTTTGCCTGGAGTGCACAATGTTTTAATCAAACTACAGGCCGGGCGTGGTGGCTCACGCCTGTAATCCTAGCACGCTGGGAGGCCGAGGTGGGCGGATCGTTTGAGCTCAGGAGTTCGAGACCAGCCTGAGCAAGAGCGAGACCCCATCTCTACTAAAAAAATAGAAAGAAATTATATGGACAGCTAAAAATATATATAGAAAAAATTAGCCGGGCATGGTGGTGCATGCCTGTAGTCCCAGCTACTCGGGAGGCTGAGACAGGAGGATTGCTTGAGCCCAGGAGTTTGAGGTTGCTGTGAGCTAGGCTGACGCCACGGCACTCACTCTAGCCTGGGCAACAGAGTGAGACTCTGTCTCAAAAAAAAAAAAAAAAAAAAATCAAACTACATATATAATGTCTAATATTATTTAACATGTGCAGTACAGGCTTGCTGTTATCCTCATAATATGGTACCAGATGATATAAAAGGTATATTGTTATAAAATGTTTCATTTTTCTTTTTGAGATGGGATCTTGCAATGTTGACCAGGTTGACCTCTAACTCCTGAGCTCAAGCAATCCACCCACCTTAGGCTCTCAAGTAGCTGGGATTTTGGACATGTACCTCTGTGCCCAGCTATAAAATGTTTCTAGTGAAGAAATATTTTGGGAGAAAATTAAATTTTCATAACTCTAGACTTATTCCCAAGTCCTTATGTGTGGGATGCCTACCCATATGTATAAGAGATGAATGGGAACCCTGATGAATGGATAAGCAAGTTGTGACTATATGTGTGTAACATCTGACTATACGTGTAGCAGCAAACTAAACACATTGAACATCTAGGTGAATGTGCATGGTTTGCCAGAGTCAAGCATTCATTATATTGTATCAGAAATAATTTGTGTAAATTCTGTAATTGGTGAGCAGCTTCCTAATTTCCTATCTATCCAATATTGCTGATGAAGTAATTTATATTGAGATTATCTATGTCAGAAATTCACTGATGAGGACTTGGAGACACAAAATACAAACTATAAGGATAGGGCCTGTGGTAAAAGTAGTGTGTCTTTGACATATGGTGAAAGTGTGTACTATTTTAATCTCTAATGGATTTTGAGTTTTGAGAGATTGCTTTAATATTCTGGAAAACAGCTTATAATAATGTTTGGCTTGTTAAATCCAAAGAAAATAGAAGCAAAGAGCAAGGTTAACTTTTAAGTGAGGTCTCTTAAGGAGGACTTTTGATAGTATTTGTTACTTTTCACATTCAGTTACTTCAGCCTACTTATTCTTAGATCTTGTACTTAATATTTAGTCTCATATAACAATTGTAGTAGGATTTGAAAGTTCTTTAGACTTACTTAAAAAAAAATGCATGTAAACCATTTGTTGCAATTTAAAATCTTCCACATTGTGTTTGTGGTGGGGTGGATTTTATAATAAATACTTCTAAGTTCTCTGTCCCTTAAGGCCATCCTATTATGAAATTTCATCATGTTCTTGGAATTGGTACTTACTTTGATTGATGCTGAGCAAAACATAGTCACTGGACACCTTAAGGACTTGTCTTTGCCTCCACTCATTTATTCGTTTAATTAAAACACATTTATTGAGTGCTACTATGTGTCAAGTAATGATTAAGGAGATGAAAATTCCCTAGTGAATAAGATAGAAACTGCCCCTGTCCTCCTGGAATTAAAAATCTAGTGGGAATACAAAGAGCCAATTACAAGAAAGAGCAGTGAGTTCTGTGATGTGGAAAGTACAGAGTGTTTGTTATAAGGTTGAAAAATGTGATATCTGAGTGAGTCCTATAGAATAAGAAGGAGGTAGGCAGGGTGGCAAGCAAGGGATAATTACAAATTATAAAGGGTCTAGAAGTATAAGAGAGTGTGGCCTGCTACAAAAAGTGAAAATGACAGCTGTGGATAGAGGGTAGCAGTTATAAGGTAGTGGTGAGAGATTTGTCCAGAGATTTGCAAGGGTCAGAGCCTGCTGTGGTATATTGAGGAATTTGAACTATTACGTACTTTTAAGTAGACGTAGATGATGGCATAACAAGACTTAAGTTTTGGGGAAAAAAGTCATTTTTACTGCAATTTAGAGAATGGCTTAGAGAGGAGCAAACCTGAAGACAGGAAAAATGAATTAGAAAGTGATTGTAATAGTCCATGAGCAAAAAAGATAGTGGTGAGCCTTTTGAACCCAGATGCTACAATTACAATGAGTGTAAACTTTTCAACAGCAATAATAGATGTTAGAAGAGAGTAGAATAATATGTGATTTTCAATGTACTGTAAGAAAATTACATGAAAATAATTCTGTTTTTTTTTTTTTTGCAAAAATACATTTCAAAAATGATAGCAAACTACAACATTTTTGGCAGAAAGAGAGAGAGAGAGAGAGAGAGAGATATCTTCAGCATCATTTATATTCAGGCAGAAAGAAAGTGATCCCAGAAGGAAGACCTGAGATGTAAGAATGAAATGAAGAACAAGAGAATGCATTATCACAACAGCAAAGGAGTGAAGCAACACAAATGTCCATGGACAAATGAATGGTTAAAGAAACTGTGGTATATTCATACAGTGAAATATTATGCAAACTTTAAAAAGAAGAGGATCCTGTCACATGCCACAACATGGATGACATTTGTATTTTTATATTCATTGGTGGATCTTGCTTGCAAGAATTTTATTTTGTGCCTAATGGCGATTTTGTATTTCCCTCGTTCTCTTAATATTTATTAATTGGAATTCTTCTGTAGGGAAGGGGTTATTCTTGAGATAATCCTGTCTTAGAACTGTCTTCACAATGTTTGAACCTTCATCCTTTTTCTTCATTCTTCTGCTGCTTAGAACAAATTAGAATGGGTGCATCCTATATTGGGAGCTATTAATATTACATTACTGTGATTTCCCAGCCTCCAGGAATCCAAGCTGCTACCACTCCATCAGCCCCTTGGCCTCTAGTGAACCCTCTATCCACTTTCTGCAATAAGAATTTTTTTTCCCCAGGTGAGCAGAGCCCCAGATGAACAACCTCCAGTCTTGGAGGAACTTCTAGCCAAAAGACAATGCCACATGATTCTGAGCTTTGCTGGAGCTCACTTCCCAAAGGAGAAGAAAGTAAGGACAAGAGATGGGATGAGAAGTGACCCACTGAAACCCAGAGAATCTTTCAACATATTCCTAGGGGAAATCAAGGTAATTGGCTAAAGAGAAAGGAAACCTATTTTCCAATGTAAATAAAAAATTACATCTTATTATTCAAACTATAATTAATATGTCTTAATGGGAAAAAGCTTTTCACACATGAAGAAAATAAAAAGTTCATCTTAAAACTCTTACTCCGACTCTGCCTCCTCTCAGCCCTTCTCAGTCTGAAGGTAACTATATGGTTACTCCTAGTGACTCCAAAGTGTGGATTGTGGATAGAGAATTCACAATGTCTTTAGGCATACATTCAATCTTAACTAAAAATAATGATATTACTAAACCAAAGAAGCCTTAAAAAATCACCTTAATAAGTCATATGGACCATATTTCCTGAAGCAATGTACCAGGGTTGTCTGGAAAGTATCCAGCCATTGTTAATATATAATTTTCATATTACATGGCTGGATACTTTCCTGTCTCATATGTAATAAAATGTAATATAATAACCAAAATATGTATGGATGGAATAAATTGTGGGGTAAAAAAGAAAAAAAAAGAATAATAGCCAAAATATGGAAACAATCCACATGCCCATTACAGATGAATGGGAGAACAAAATATGAGATCGTTGTACAATGGAATATTATTCAATCTTAAAAAGAAATAAAATCCTGGCACGTGGTACAATATGGATGAAATTTGAGGACATTTTGCTAAGTGAAATAGCCAACACAATAGAACAATATCGTATGATTCTACTTACATGAGATAAATAGGCACACTCATAGAGACAGAAAGTAGAATAGAAGTTACCAAGGCCTGGAGGAAGGAGGAATGAGGAGTTATTATTGAATGAATACAGAGTTTGGAATGACAGGAAAAATTCCAGGGATGGATGGTGTTGATGGCTGTACCACAGTGTGAATGTACTTATATACTATTAAACTAAACACTTAAAAATGATTAAAATGATAAATTTTACATTATTTATATTTTACCACAGTAAAAAATGTAATGCAATGCAAAATAAATGGAAGTCAACTCCTAAAAATAAAAAGATAGTAGTTCATCCATATTAAGGATGTAACTGGAGAATAGAGATATGAAGGCTGGAAAGCAGGGTTGAGAAATATAATAGCTCCTTATGATTTATTGAAACTGAAGAGTGATATGATGTGTGGACAAATCATTGTAAAAGTTCCATGTGAAGGAGGAGGAAGAAATAGAGTTATAAGATTTAGGAAATCCAAAGGTTAAGAAAGTATTTTTGTGACATAATAAATTTAAGAATCCTGCCCAGATTAATAATCTCAGGCTCAAATTAGATATTAATATATTGAGCTTATGATCAGTGATTAAATTTCATTCAATATTTATTAAATAGATGCAAACAAACCCTTGTATTCTGAAATCAAATTATCCCAATACTATAGTAACTATTGCATTATAATCATCTTTAGTTCATTGTGACTCTAATTCCAGAGTGCTAATGAGTCTAACAACAAATTTATAGGGGGTCACTAAAATTTCATATGAGTAGAAACAACTTAGTTATTTCAAAGAATCTTGCAAGTAAAAATCTTTAAGCAGGGAGACCTTAAGATTTACAAGATGAGACCAAGAAAAGGTACATGTTTTGGTTTAAATTGACCTTTTCTGGCTAGCTTATTACCTGAGACCTCCTCTCTGTTCCTACTCCCAATCTGTACCATCTAAATTTTCACTCTGCTGCTTTTTTTTTTCCTGTTACATCCTCACTAAAATGGGTCTCCTTGTCTGTTTAACTTCTACCTCTGTTTCTATCTTGCAGCATTCTCCCATTTAACCCTTGCAGGTGACTAAGCTGGTAGGTTTTCCTGAACATACAGGGCCTGACTATCTGTCTACTTTCTGAGAGTAGCCAGTGCCTATGAGCTGTGACCTGTGAAGTAACTTTCATGCCTCCAGAGACCTCGACCTTTGATGCCTTTGCCTTAATGAATTAAGTCACTTGTAGAAGAGCCTTAATCCACATTTTTAGCCTTATCTCACATTTCTTCCTATTCAAAATTGCCTTTGTAGGTTCCATTCATTTCTTATTTATGACTTTGCTGTGTTTCCATTTTCTGAAATTTGTCAACACTTCATGTTGGAATCTTACTGATTTTTCAAGGAAAATCTAAATTATACTTCCTCCAAGAAAGTTTTCTTTACCTCTCCAATTAATTTATCTATAAACAAATATTTATTTTGTGCACTTGTATCTTTTATTTATATAACAGTAATGCATTTCACTCAGACCCTGGAGCTCAAAATTCATCAAAATGTACTTAAGAGCATTCAAAGGATTTATAATGATAAATCTTGCCTTTAGACTATAACATAGTTCTTAATTTAATCCCATTTTTTTCACCAATACATTGTAGGTTGCAACTATAAGTTGAAGGGGTGTGAAAAGGTTGTGCTGTTTTAAACATATTTATTGTCCTAATTCCTTACAAATATTCTTGCCCTTTCTGCCTACTCCCCATAGATTATATTTCTTTTTTATTCATTCAAGTACTTATTATGCACTCCCAGTCACTAATCTTACACACATATAGATTTATGAAGTCTTTCTATAGTAAAGAGAACCCAACTCACATTTAAGAGGCACCAATTTTCAACTTGTTTTATTTTCAGACAACGCTTGAACCAGTCTGAGAAAACATATAATTCATCTCAGTTACATGTCTTTCATGAATACAAATCTTCTTGCCCATGGATATGAACAAGTTTAAAAATGTCTACTTCTGATTCCGAAAAGATTCATTGAATTGATCCAAAGAAACATTTGGAGATGCTTGTTGAAAATATTCACATGATAATAAATAAAATTAAACTGCTTTACTTCTTCAGTGGTGTTATCTAATATAGGGTTTTTGGTTTTGGTATACCGTTTTTTTGTTTTTACTTTACATGTATCTGTCTATTCTAACCAGGATCTCCTCCTGGTTCTTTCAGTTGCAGTACAGACCAGGGGCAGATGCTGCTTTCAGCTAGAATAGCATGCATGACCTGTCATTGGATAACCTTGACTATTTTCTGTCAACAAACTAGAGTTCCCTCTAGCTAACCAGACTGCTCCATATCATTGACTGACTGAACTTTCCTCAGAACTATTTCATCACAGTCTTTATTGGAACGATTCATCCCTAAGGGTTGTCTCAGGGAACATTTTAATCCAAAATGCATACAGATGCCCTTATTTTTATGAACTAACTTGACATGCTTTAATCAAGACTACATAGATAACTTGCAGGTGAGCCATGAAAACATAATCTTCAGTTTAGTTTATACTTAGTCATACCAAGCATTTTTATATTTGATGGAATTTATGATGAATGCTTTTAGTGAACAAATGAGCCAGTATTGGAAAGTGTACAGATATAACCTAAAGATGAAGATCCCAAAGTCAGCTCTTTTTGATGAGTCTTCATATTATGTGACTATAGGAGATCATTGTTTTATTTATTTACTTTTTCCTTAGGAAGTTCAAATTTAAAGTGTTGCTTAAGCTCACAGCTTGGATCTGTCAGAAATGGGAAATCCAGGATGGTGGTAGGCAAATGAAAGAAGAAATTATTTATACTAAAGATCAAATCCTGTTAAAAAGAACTCTAAAGAGACTGGGGTTGTTTGATTATTCTACCCTAGTACTCTATGAAATATTCCTTGAAGTAAGTGGGTCAGAATTTAGACCTTAGACATTTAATTATTATACATGGTTTTGTTGGAGGAGCATTTGTTAGAATGCTTTGATTGAAAAAAGAGCCTACTTTTTAAAAATCCATTTATAATGAAGTACAGTATTGGCAACTTCTCTTGAGGGGTCACTCAGATCATTTAAAATGAGTAGTTTAGCAGAGGTAACTCTGTAGTTAACCAATATGGGAGCTATTGATTACCAAAGTTGCTGTGCTCTGAATGTGAACTGGAGCCCTATTTGCCTCAACATTTATTTACTTATTTTTATTTCAGAATATTATGGGGGTACAAACATTTTGGTTATATAAATTGCTTTTGTACTGTTTGAGTCGAAGTTATATGTGTGCCCATCCCAAGATAGTGTGCATTATACCCATTAGGTGTGAATTTATCCATCCCCTCCTCTCCCCTCCCACCTGCTTGATTTCTAATGAATGTTATTTCCATATGTGCACTTAAGTGTTAATCGGTTAGTTCCAATTTAATGGTGAGTACATGTGGTATTTGTTTTTCCATTCTTTTGATACTTCACTTAGAAGAATGGTCTGCAGCTCCATCCAGGATAATGCAAGAGGTTTTAATTCACCATTTTTTAGGGCTGAGTAGTACTCCATGGTGTACATATACTACATTGTATTCATCCACTCATGTATTGATGGACACTTGGGTTGTTTCCACATCTTTGCAATTGTGAATTGCTGCTATAAATATTTGAGTGCAGGTGTCTTTTTTTATAGACTATCGTTTTTTTTCCTTTGAGTAAATACCCAGTAGTTGGATTGCTGGATCAAATGGTCGTTCTACGTTAGTTCTCTAGGTATATTCATACTGCTTTCCATAGAGGTTGTACTAGTTTGCAGTTCCCCCAGCAGTGTATGAGTGTTCCTATCTCTTTGCATCCATGATAGCATTTTTAAAAAATCATTTCATTACATAGAAGATTTTGTATTTTTTCTCCATGATTAAAATGGGGGAAATAACCTTATTACAAAAATTAAGGGAGGGCTTGCTCTTCTTGTTTTGTTAATCTGAGTGGGACCAACACCAGACTCACCTCCTAGCTTGTATAATAAGATATTACTACTCCTGGTCTTAAATTGATCTCTGAAAAATTTGTATCTTCTGTCAAGGCATATGTTTTCTGTTGATATTTCAATCTTTATTTATTTTCCATAACTTAATGTGAAGTTAATTATTTCTGGGGACTTGAATGTTGGGCTTTACCTAGAAATATTAAAAAATGAAACAATTCCTTATGGAATCTCTATGATAGCACTAATAGTCTTCATGAAATCTATAATAAACAGAATCTGAGGGCTAAATGATGGTGGCAGATAGGGAAAAGTCAACAGAAATGTGTTCCTATAATATTCCTGTGTTTAGAGTTTATATTATCTGTATACTATATACTTTTTTACTTTTATGAAAAAGACTTCTAATGATATAGGTTGGTGGTTTTCAACCGCTAATGTGCTGAAGAATTACTCAGCATGTTTATTGAAAATACTTTTTTCTAGGCTCCACATCAAGATATTTTTATTTAAAACTTCTTGGATTGGGCTCAGAAATGTATGTTTTAATATGAACTTCAGTGTAATTCTGGGCATATACATAGATAAAAGGCTGTGCTGAGGCTTTGAACCAGGATTCATATAGTGGGAGAAGAGTAGGTTTTCCTACCTTCTTTCTGGGGGACATTAAATCATGAGTTTTCTAAGAGTTGTTATTTTTATTCATCTCTGTAAGTCACATATTTAGTAAAATTTTCTTAAAGAATCAAGTAAAAGCATTGACAGCATTATTTCTTAGTATTTTTATGAGATTTTTATCTCTCTCTGTGTCTTTATTTGTATATTTTATTGAAATTTTGGAAAGGCTGAGTCAAGGATGGTTAATCAGATGCTATTTTAATCATATTCTCATCTCTGTTTCTTTGAAGGTTCTTTCAAGATCACTTTGGTAAAAAATATGACATAAGCTGAGTAGACTATTAATGAAGGTCTCTTTGCACCTCTTTATAAAGTTGCAGCAAATCATTTCAACCCTTTTCTGAAGGTCAAGCTTCATGCTGAGGAAATGATTGATTTCCATTGCTTCATCAGGGATGGTTGAAGCCTGGAATAAGGAATTGCTCAAGTGTTTTGGAGTCAGCCTTATATTTATTCCCATAACTTTATTTTATGCCACATCATCACTCAATGATGCTAGCTATGCTTTGAAGTATTTCTCTGATAATTCCTTAGAGCAAGTGTCTAGTAGGTAGGGGATTTGAATTGACTTAAAGTACAATCCCAAAGTTATATGGATGTTTCAATGTTTTAATCTATTGCCACTGAAGTGAAAGCTTGAACACTAAATGTGGCCTAATTCAACAGTGTCTAATATGTTTAATCAAGAGTGCATTGATCAGTTTATTCATAAATAATTTCATTTTTGTTAAAATAAGAAATTCATTCAATTTAAAAATAAGCATTATTTATTAAATCTGTTATGTAAACACTTCATTTTTGGTAGCTCTTGAATGGATTGACAGTATTTTGATTTATGATAGTAAGGTATAAAATCTTGTTTGAGGGAAATAAGATATCAAACATTAGATTAGCATAGAATGACAATAAGTGAATCATAACATTGTACTGATTTAGCACAACTTTTGATGCAATTTTTCTGTTAAATCATGTTCTATTTAATTAATTGAACATAATTGTATCCCCAACTAAGGAAAGATATTCATTTTTTAAAAATTTAACTTAAAGAACAGGAGATTGATTTCCCATACCCATAAAAGCAAAGTGTTTAGGATTCTAGAGAATTATGGGATTTTTCTTGAAATCCACTGAAGCATTAACCCCAAAATAATTAGCTTGAACTTTGCTGCTTTAAATCTATCTTCCCTTTCTTCCCTTTTCAACGAATATGCAATCAATAAGGAGTGTTATAATAGACTAATCTCATCAGTACTGAATATATGTTTAGGAAAATAATACATATTCTTAATTATATTCACAAATATTCAGCATTCTTTGATGTAGCTACAAGATAAGTTGGTGTTACCTTCTCTATTACTGTTATTAATACATTTTTATGCAACCATGGCATTTGCTAATAATTTCCATTCAACACTATCCTCTTAGAAACTTTGGAACATTGAGGCCACCTGAACTTTTAATGAGCACTATACATCTATTTTTCTGGTTGCAGATAATATGTATGCTATGTAGCATTTTTCAGTTTATTATTTTATCCAAGCATTTTCTACCTTTTGCCATTTTGTCACTGTTTATATCATTGAGACAAATACAGCATGCAGTTTTGTTGCATCATTTATATCAATAGATCTAAAATCTTAATTGTATAACTTGTAATTTTATTAATGCCAAAAAACTTTTTTAAAGCATTATTTTCTTCATTTTTAACAATCTGGTCAAAGATTCTCTTTTCAGGATATCATACTTTTTTTCTTCTTAGCAATTTCTATATTTTCACCACCCATTTACTTGCTCATATGCCTGGGGGCTCATCACTTATTAATATGTTATTTTATAAAAATTTAAATGACATGTAAGATTGTATATTGTTGAGAAATAAATAGGATAAATTAGAATATTTGAGTTTAATGAATGGAGCATCTAGTTATAAGTATACTTTGTTAACATTGTATGTTAATAGAAATGTCTGTATTCATAGCAAAAAAGATGGGAAGGATTTACACCAACATCTCCAGATGGCAAGAATACAGATGACTTTAACTTTCTTAATTTTATTTATACATATTTTCAAAATTTCTACCACGGACATGTGTGATTTTTATAATAAACCAGGATTCTGAAAATGCTGCTGCTCATTTATAGTTGTGCGTATTCTGGGCACTGATATTAGGAGTGGCCCACAGAAATAAGAAATCCAGTATTTCAAAGGATTCTGTAGGGGATGAATTGACCATACTTTAGTGAATTGACCATACTTTACTTCACTTTAAGTACAGTAAGTGTACACTTCACTTATTATTAAGCCATGAACTACATGAACCATAAAAAATATATGAAAGCTTTTTATGTTTTCCTCCAGCTCCTCCTCACGGACAAATTGATGAAAATACATCACCTGTGTACTAAAAATGGAAGAGTATTTGTTCATTCTAGAAATTATATCTTTAATATATGCCTTACCTCTAAGTTTCTTTTCTCAGGTTCTTGCTTATCATGTCAGCAGACAAGAGAGTTCTTGGACTTTTGCTAAAGCAAAATATTAATATACTATATAATAGTGAGTCGATTTCCAGAGAAAGACTCATTTCCCTGTAAATTGCTTGTCATATTCAGTCTTTTGCATTTCAAATTAATAGAAATAGTTGAGTGATGCTGCAGCTCTCTTTTTCATGCATACTGATATTATTGAGATTCAATTTTTGAGATCTGAACATCATATGTAGTATTATGATATTTTCTGTTTTTTTTTTCCACAGGAGAAGCTTAAGTGTTTATTTACATCCTGCTCAATATTGTGTAAGGTACCTTGGTACCACATGATTATGCATGAAAGAAAAAAATACTTTTGTGGAGTAGTGAGCTCACTGCTTTTAAGCTCTCTCTTTCACAGAACATTTGTCCAACTTAAAAAGATTTTAACTGACTTGTTTAACTCTTTATTGATTGATTGGTTATTATATTGATAGACTTTTAAAGGGTTTAAGGAAACCTTTGAAATGGAATGTGATAAACCTTATTGCTTTAAAAATGTATTGTAAGGGCAGCAAGTACTCTTGAATCTTTCAAACTTATTTTCCAATGTAGCCTATTTTTGCCAGCTGGACTATCATTTAGAGGGGTTTCCCTGACAGAGATGTACACTTAAATTGTATAAATGTTGTATATAGTCGATATTATTTTTCTAGAGGATACATGTAACTAGATATGATTTAAGTAGTATCAATTTGTGCCTGGGGAAACTGGTTCTGTTTGTCTGAAATTTTGATTGTTTAATGTTTAATTTTTTGTCCCAGTGAACTTACCTAGAGCTTAGTGCTATATGACCAATATATCATGAAGAAGGTATAGTTGGCTGCCAGCTGGTGATGTTGAGGTTACCCTTGCAGGAAGATGTGCAATTGTGTGGCTGTAAAACCACGATACAGGTATATTCTTTTCTATGGTGGACCTTATGGATTGCACATCTGCGGAGTCACTTGGTCACTCAGTGGAATGAAATTGATTATTATGTGAAAAAGGCTGTTATGGGAATGGATAGGGTGACTTGGGCCATATGTTCTTGAAAAAGACCAACTTTTAAGCCTTAGGATTGAGAGGTTCATTGCCACCTGCTGTGATACCAATGTGTATCAGGGGTTAATGCAATCTTCTAACATTCTAAGCCAGGTTGATCTTTATCTTTTAAATGTCTCCTGGGGTTTCCAAGCTATGAGCAGAGAGCTGAAGGGCAACAACAATATATTTTTCAGGAGAGAAAGTGAATGTGACTGATTGCTAGCAAGCCACAGGCAGAGAACAAAGGTGAAAATGAAAGTGACACAGGTACATCCCATTTCATGAGTCTGTCTGCAGAACAACAATGATTCACTTAGCCAGTAACCCAGTCTACTTCACATTTCCTCTATTTTGAAGTTTTATTGCTAAGGAAAATGTGTACATGAATGAATCCACATATATTTTTAATTTTCAATATAAAGAACTTATAGTTGGGAGAAGATTAACGTACATACTACTGTGTGAACAATTGGAGTAGTTTTAACTTTACCACAAACTAACTAAAGGCCCTTTAAGCACATCACTTAGACTCCCTAGGTCTTTTATTATCTCAAAAATGTGCTGGAAAATTTAAGGAGTTACTATGTCTGAAACTTGCACAAATGGTTATGAGTGTGGTTTGTTTCTGTGTATGTGTGCATGCATGTACATGAATAAAGTTCAGTAAAATATAATAAAATTTCTCATTCTAAAATGGAGATATTATTTAGATAAAGTAATGAGCTTAAACTAAATAATGCATGTGTGGATATAAATGTGTGTTAATAAACTCATATAAATATCAATATTTCATTTTCAAGGACAAATGCCAAAATTTTATTATATACGTAGCCCACATTTTTATAAAGTGTTGCCTAAAAATGTACTTTCAAAAGAATATCTATTTGTTTATATACTAAGAAATGTCTTATTACATGTGACATGTAAAGCTTGGAATTCAGTAAGATCTCCACTTCACTGTCATCATATGGGTATCAGCCCTGTACAACCCTGTATATTTACTGCAATCTGCTGCAAATAATTGTTTGCATCTTTTTTATATATATCAGTTACTACTCAATTTCTTGTCTATTATTATTCTTCAAAAATAATATTATTGCCTTCAACAATATTTCCTTCAATTTTCTTCATCCTACTTCTTAACATTTCCTATGCTATTAGCTCATCTACTCTGTTATACCTACTACCTTATTCCCATATCTCATTCTGTATATCATTGTATTTCTCTGCTCTCTATAGCAAACTTCTTTCCAAAGAGTTTAATATAGAACAGTTTTTCATTTCACAGTTTTCCTCAGTTCACTAGAATTTAACAATAGTCATTAAAATGGGAAATGTAATAGAGTCTAGCTTATAGGGTTGTTGTGAATATCAAGTGAGTCAACACTCTAAGCTAGGGTACTCAAGGGAGAGTTTGGCCCATAGTGAGGCCTCATTAAATGTTAGCTACCATCATAATTGGTATTGTAATTGGTATCACTATTTCAGCAAAGATTTCCATGTGGGCACTTCTACTCTTCTACTATTGTTTAACCTCTTAGTAGAATTTCAGAGATTAACCTTCTTTCCTTCTTGTAATACTTCAATTTCTTTTTTGTGATGTAACATGATACTCTCCTTACTTTCCTCCTACCTCAATAACGATTTCTTTCCTCCTACCTCTATAAGAGTACCTTCTCAGTCTCAACTACCTCTTCCATTTCTGCTTTTCCTTTAAATACGTAAACTTCTAGGGCTATGTTTATGGATCTCTTCACTCTCTCATCTGCATTTTCCTCCTAGAAGTCTCTTCTGTGCCATGGCTTTCACCTTTGTTGTCTGTTGCAATACTGTCATTCAATACTGACACTAAGCATGAGGGTTAATGCAGACCCATAAGCTAAAAGACATGGTCCCCTGCCTGACTGCTCTCACTTCAGATGGTAGCCATGAGTTTGAGGCTCCCCATGCTGCCTGCACTTCTGACCATTTGGCTGCAAATCTGAGAGGCTCTTCCAATCCCCCTTATATTTGTGAATTCCCTAAAATGCCTTGCTGAACTCAGAAAAACACTATATTCATGATTACAGTTTTATTATAAAGGATACAAATCCTTTATAAAGGACCAACCAAATGAAAAGACACATAGGGAGAGGCATGAGAGGGTCCCAAATGTAAAGCTTTCGTGTTCTTTCCCAGTGGAATCAGAGTGCATAAACTTTTGGCACATTTATATGTTCACTAACCAGGAAGCTCCATTGAGTTCCAGTGTCTAGAGCTTTTACCAGGGTTTTATTATATAACCATAATTGATTGAACCAATGCCCACATAATTCAACTCTATCTCCAAGCCCCTGCTCTCTCCCTAGAGATTAGGCTGGCTCAAAGCCCCAACCTTCAAGATACATGGTTGGTCTTTTGGTGACCAATGCCCAACCTGAGTCATATTATTTCTTAGCACAAACTCAGAGGTGGTAAGACATTGGCCTAGGGAAAGAATTTATGAAGAAGACCCCAAAGGCAATCAGCAACAACAAAAATAAATAAATGGGACCCGATCAAATTAAAAAGCTTCTGCACAGCCAAGGAAACTATCACAAGAGTGAACAGACAACCTACAGAATGGGAGAAAATATCCGCATGCTACACATCTGATAAAGGGCTGATAACTAGAATCAATATAGAACTCAGGAAAATCATGAAAAAAATGAAACAACCCCATTAAAAAGTGGGCAAAGGACATGAACAGAAATATTTCAATAGAAGACAGACTAATGGCCAAAAAGCATATGAAAAAATGCTTAACATTTCTAATCATCAGGGAAATGCAAATCAAAACCACAGTGAGATATCACTTAACTCCAGTGACAATGGCTTTTATCAGAAAGTCCCGAAACAATAAATGTTGGCATGGATGTAGAGAGATAGGAACACTCATACACTACTCGTGGGACTGCAAACTAGTATAACCTCTGTGGAAAGTAATATGGAGATACCTCAAAGAGCTACAAGTAGAACTATCATTTGATCCAGCAATCCCATTACTGGGCCTTTACCCAAAGGAAAAAAAGACATTCTATAAAAAAGACACCTGCACTAGAATGTTTATAGCAGCACAATTCACAATTGCAAAGATGTGGAAACAACTCAAGTGCCCATCAATTCATGAGTGGATTAATAAAATGTGATATATGTATATGATGGAGTTCTACTCAGCCACAAAAACGATGGTGATCTAGCACCTCTTGTATTATCCTAGACAGAGCTGGAGCCTATGCTAGTAAGTGAAGTATCACAAGAATGGAAAAACAAGCACCACATGTACTTACCATCAAATTGGTATTAACTGATCAACACTTCTGTGCACATTTAGTAGTAACATTCATTGGGTGTCGGGAAGGTGGGAGGGGGAGGTAGTGGAGGTAGAGATAAAAGAATGGATTTGAGAAATATCAAGAAGAAATGTCAAGTATTGTGGTAGGTATTTATATGAATAATATTAGCAAAGAAAGTCAGGAAATTCCTGAGAGTAAAAATGCTCAAGTTATTTTAATAAGCTTCACTGGTTTTCAGAGCTCAAGGAAGTCACTCTGCATTCTTAAATGACAATAGTGACAAATTGGAGCTGAACAGAAAACTGCATGTTTATGATTGTGACTGCTGAAGGTAATGCCTGCTAAGCAGTTGATATTACAGACACCAGAGCAGGGTGAGTGCAGATTGCTATTGGCATATGGTAGACATTAGCTCATTAAAATATTCAGACTAACAGATGTACATGTTTCAGTATGCTAGGGAAAATATTAATTTTGAAAATTAAGAGCTCCTGGGGGTTCAGAAGTGTTTATGCACTTAGTTCTCAATGTTCTCTGATGGACAAATTAGAGACATTTCATTGTTTGTATGTGTAGACACTTCTGATACAGCTGAGATGTGCTCAATCTCTGCTGCTAAAGCAAACGTGGAGAAAAGAGAATGAGGAGAGAAACATGGTATGAAGTCCCCGTAATTACAATTTAGGTTAAACATCTGAAATGAAGACACGCTACTACAGGGCCTAAAGATAAAAGAAATTTCACATGAAAGATTTAAATAATTTTTAAAAATAAGATTATAGATATACATCTAAAGCTACAGTTTGATACTGTGTTCAAAATGGGTAACAAAATCTTTTCAATTCTGCAACCTATAGCTGAAAGAAATTTCTATTGTAATTTTCCTTTTAAGAAAATAAAGCTCAAAAAGACCAGGCAAGTTCCTTAAAGTTGTTCTCAAAACAAAACCATCGAATATGACATGGAGAATAAGGGTCAGTTTTATTTTGCTCTTTTTGCTTAAATTTAAAATGCAAGTTTTCCTCTTTTTCTTTGTGGCAGATTAATAGACAAGAAAGGAAGAAAGAAAGGAAATTTAGGAAAGGAAAATAAAGGGAGAAAAAGAAATAAAGAGAAAAGAATAAAAGAAAGTGAAAACATTTTCTTTTGCACCAAATAAAAGGAAAGAATGATCATTTGAACACATTTTGTTTATAAAAGAGAATGTTACATTTTAGCATATTTATTCAATTATCATAACTAATAGTGTTTATGAAAATGGTGAATACTCAAAGGAATTGAGTTCAGAAGAAGAATGAACATTTGTGCAAATGTCCCCCACTTGCATCAAATATATGTGTGTTTGTGTATATAAAATACAATATATATATGTGTGTGTGTATGTATATTGAAAGGGAGAAAGGGAGTCATCTCTAGAAATTAGGCAAATATGCTGTTATATTTATCTGTCATTATTAAGAACTGTGTGTGTGTGTGTGTGTGTGTGTGCATTCACAATAAGTTTGGAAAAATTATTCTCTTCAATCAATAGACAGCAATTTTGAGGCATCCATCCCTGAAATCAAATAGTAGATAAAGCTGTTTGTCAGAAACACACACAGTCCAGTGTCATGCCCTTGAGGGAATTTATATACAACATTACCAGGACTGAGAACTCATGTACCCAGAAAACAAGCTATTTGCATAAGTAAAGGAAAATCTACTAAGATGGACTTTCTCACATTCCTTAACAAAACATCCAAGCTAGGGACACTGTAATAAAAACTGTGCTGATTGTCAGGAGTGCAGGAATTATCATTCAAATTGAGAAAATGTATTCTAACCAGATATACAGATGAACCTCTATGCTCATCTATAAACATGAACAGATGATCAAGAATCACCAAATATTTGAGGAAAACAAAAATAACAAACAGAACAAATCTCAAGGGTAAACAGAAGGAAACTCTGAAATAAGTATAATTAATATCATTAGAGAAGAAATTGATGGATAAGAAAGGAACAGATTGCTGAGGAAAAAATAAGCAATTAGCTCTCTTTTTGACATTAAAACCATGTTTGCTGAGAGAAACCTTACCTTAATAGATGGGATAACTAATTGAATGGAAATACTGAAAATTAAATTAGCGAACTGGAACATTGAGCCTAAAGTATTCTTTCTGAACACATTTATAAAGAACAAAAAAGAAAAAGTTAAGGGACAAGGAAATAGTTCCAGGAATTCTAGTAGTCATCTAATAAGGAGAGTCAGAAAGAGAGAACAGAGAACAAGTGGAGGTAAGGGGTGGGAGAAGTAAATAATAAAATAAGCAAGATAATAAAATTTCCCAGAATTGAAGCGTCAAGTCTTTTTATGTAAAAGCTCTTTGAATTCAAAATGGAATTATAATATGTTATAATATTTTTAATATATAATTCTAGAAACATACTGATGAAGCCTATTCTTTTAATATTTTAATATCAATATTTATACAAAATCTTATTTAAAAAAATCAAACAATACTGATGGCTCCTTTTACACTTTACCTGAATCCTGCTACTCTCTTTAGAAGTAGTTATGTTTAACAGGTTAGTATGTTTCCTTCCTGAATTTTTCCTATAACAAATGAGATGCACATATGTGTGTGCACATAGACATATATACATACGTATCTTACACTCTGCACTTCATTTTAGAAATTTGAACCTATTAAAAATTTCAACATATATAAAATATATAGAAGTAAATTCAAATAAATAATACCAACATAAAATGATGTTTAATCTCTTTGTAATCAGGAAAATGCAAATTACAATGAGAGTTAGACCAAAAAAAAAAAAAATAATAATATCTTCTGCTGGCAAGAGCGAGATAATCATGCATATTTAAACATAGATAGTTGGAAAGAAAACAATTAGAGAGAAATGTGGCAGTGTATATCAACAAGATGCACATAATCTGACTCAGAAATATCACTTCTATGAGTCTATCTATAGGTATATTTTATCTATCCTAATGGAAGTACTTTCAAATGCATATCATGTATTTTTTTTCACGAGGTTATTTATTTCAGCACTCTCAGAAAGCCAAAAACAACATATATGTCTACCAACAGTGGAATATTTAAGTAAAATATTGATACATACAATGGAAGAATATGTAACAATTAAAATAAACTAGATGATGGCCTTAACTGACTTAAATATGCATCATTAAGTGACAAAAGCGAGTTGCTGAGTAATGTGAATATGTGTATGTATGTAAATTTACAGAGAAAATAAAAAAGGATGCACTCCTAACAGGTAGCAGTGTTCACTCACAGAGAATGAAGCTGGGACTTAAAGTGCGGGCGTTAAAGATTGAAAGGAGACACTTAATAACAAAGACCTGGAGATTAGTCATCAGTCCTTCATAAAGTTAAAATAGGAGTTTCAGTTATTTCCTTCTATTGAGTAAATGTCTCTTACCAGAGATAGTCTAATGACAAAGGAATGAGAAGGGCAAGAACTGCCCCTTGATTGAAAAATCTAGTGATAAATCAGTTATGTTTATCTATCATGTATTTTCCTATCTTTCTATCTATCTAGGTTGCTGTCATCGCTCTTTCCTCCCTTTCTCCCTTCCTCCCTTCCTTCATTTCTTTTTCTCTCTCCTTCTGTCTCTCTGTCTCTGTATCTGTCTCTATTTCTCTCTCTCTAAATTATTCTTTCAGTTATAAAACTTATAATAGTTTCAGTACTTAATTTACTGAAACAGTAGTACATAGATAAGTCTTTCCATCAGAATGGTTCCTGAGAGGATAATTGCATTGATTTTATTTCTAAGAAATAGAAAATAAATTAGGAAATGTGAGGATGTCTTAGCACAAAAGCATCATTTCCTGTTGCCTCAAATATATGCTTTAATTTTACATCTATGCGTCCTTCCTCATGTTCTTTATATTTGAAATTATCTTCCCTTATGACAGCTCATGAAAACCTTTGTCCCTTTTCAAAGTTAAGTTCAAATATTGCTTTTACTTGGAAGTCTTTTTTAACTCCTTTAGTCACACTAAAAATCTTTCCCCTCATCACTCCTGTGGTACTTACATGCCAATAAGGTTCTCATCAAATTCAACCTTAATGAAATAGTTAAAGTATACATTTGTTATGTTCATTCATTGTGTTACGCACTTCTTATTGCATCATCTCTTAATTCTCACAAGAGTTGGGTAAATATGGGTTTATATTTTATATCACAGTATATTTTTAAGAAATTTTTTTGTTTACTCATCTAAGAAAACATAAATATTCTTTCCATCCAGCTATCCTCCATTTAGCTAGGCTAAAGTCTAGCTCTGATGACATTCAGGAAGTCTTTGTAGATAATCTCATTGTCCAACTAGTGGCTGACAAATGCTCCTCTCAGATTATAATTTTAAAGGTTCCTTTATGTATTTGTGAACCATTTGTTGGAAGGTGTGTTGAGGGTCTGAGAGATAGGGCAGTGCCAATCAGCAAACGCCATTCCTGTACTATTATTTCTCTGTCCATGAAGCCTCTGTAATCAGTGTCTCATTTCATGTTTCAGCTTCTGTTTTTGTGTAGCCTCTTTATCAGGCACAAGTTGTAGCTGTGCCTAGTCTGTGAAGCAGCCCCGATGCCCACTCTGTCATAGAGAAACCCCTCCTTTTTAACGATAGGATTCACTGTATTGGGTTGCTTCTTTTTTGTAAGCATTGTGTGAGCTCTCCATGTCCATTTATGGACACTGAGATTGTTTCTATCTTTTGACTACTATAAATAATGCTGCTATGAACATTTGTGTACAAGTTTCTATGTGGGTATATGTTTATATTTCTCTTGGGTACATACCCAAGAGTAGAATTGCTTGGTGATATGATACTCTATGTTTAGTCATTTGAGGAACTTCCAGACTGTTTTCTGAAGTGGCTGCACCATTTTACATCCCCACCAGCAGTGTACACGGGTTCTAACTTCTTCACATTCTCATCAACTTATCCGACTTTTTGCTTCTCCTCATCCGAGCAGATGTGAAGTGGTGTCTCATTGTGGTTTTGATTTCCATTTTCCTGATGATTAGTGATGTTTAGTATCTTTTCCTGGGCTTATTGGACATTTGTATATATTCTTTAGAAAAATGTCTAGTCATATCTTTTGCCCATTTTTGAAATGAACAGAAGTGGTAAGACAATGTCCTTGTCTTATTTCTGATCTTAGGGAGAAATCATGTAGTCTTTCACCATTCAGTAAAGTGTTATTATGATCCAGCAATCCACTATTCAGTATTTATCCAAAGGTAAGAGAATCAGTATATTGAGGAGGTATCTATAACCCCATATTTATTGTGGTACTATTCAAAATAGCCAAGATATGGAGTCGACCTAAATTCCCATCAACAGAGGAATGGATAAAGAAAATGTAGTGTATGTACACAATGGAATATTTTTAAGTCATAAAAAAGAATAAAATCATGTCATTGGAGGCAACATGTATGAACCTGGAGGACATTCAGTTAAGTGAAATAAGTCAGGCACAGAAAAATAAATATTGCATGTTCTCATGCATATGTGGAAGCTAAAAAATTTGAGCTCATATGTATAGAAAGTAGATTTGTGGTTACTAGAAGCTGGGAAGGGTAGAGGGAGAGGAGGACAGGGAGAGATTTGTTAATGGATACAAAACTATAGCTAGATAGGAGGAATAAGTTCTAGTGTTCTATAGCAGTGTAGGGGGAATATAGTTAGCAATAATTTATTGTATATGTTTAAAAAGGTAGAAGAAAGGATTTTGAATGTTCCCAGAACAAAGAAATGATAGATGTTAGAGGTGATGAATATGCTAATTACCCTGATTTGATCATTACATGTTGCATACATGTATTTAAATATCACTCTGTACTCTGTAAATTTGTATAATTATTATGTGTCAACTAAAAGTGAAATGAAAAAAAAAAAAGAAAAGTGAGATATTAGCTCTGGGTTTTTCACAAACACCTTTTATCAGGTTGAGAAAGCTTCCCTTTATTACTAGGTTGTGGATTGTTTGTATGATGAAAGAGTATTGAATTTTGTTAAATGCTTTTTCTATGTCTATTGAGATGATCATTGATGTTTGTTTTCTATTCCATTGATATGAAGTATTACATTACTTGATTTTCAGATGTTAAACTGACACTGCATGCCTGGGATAAATCCAACTTGGTCATGGCATATAATTCTCTTTATATGTTGATGAATTTGGTTTACTAATATTTTGAGGATTTTTGCATTCACATTCATAACAGATGTTGGTCTGTAGTTTTCTTTACTTGTAGTGATTTTGTTTCGTTCTAGATGATTATTTATTTTGTTTTACATATTAAATTATATGGGACATAAAGTATTAATACTATAATAATAATAGCTAGAATTTATTGAGCATAGAATTTGTGCCATGTGTTCTATTGATCACTTTTACAGATATTTTATCACACAACTCTCCCCAAAACTGTGTGAGTTAGGTAGTATTATTTTTCCATCATTAAAAATAAAAAAAAAAAAACCCTGAAAACAAGCAGAACAAATACAAAAGAACTTAGGTTAATAAACTTGCCTAAAGTCACAAAGTTAGTTGTGGGCCGAGTATAGAGTTAAATCCAGTTTGCCTGTCTTCAAATCCTATACTTTTATTGTCTTTGTGAGTACAATAAGATAAATAATTATTTAACACTTAATCAGATAAATAAATAGAATATTATGAATAATTCTTTACAATCTTTTTATTTTTCTGAATTTTCTTACTTTTCTCTTATATTATTAGTATTTTTTTTTTCTTTCTTAAAGGTTCCTAAGATTTGTCGTTATCTTGAATAGGTTTTAATGACATTGGAGTATCTTTTCTTCTTTTGTCTCATTATCTACAGTGATATTTTTGGAAGCCGTCCAAGATCTGAGCTATTCTTCTGGTATGGATGACAAAACAATTACATAAAGATGGAATTGGTGATATAAGGTCATTGACAGGGTAGAGCCAGATTACTTCTCCTCTAGCAAAATGTTAGGCATAAGAGGTGAAATGTCAGATCACCCAGCATTTTCTCTGAATAGCAGATCATTAATTTTTTCTGATTCATTCATTGATTGATTTGATGATCTCTGTTGTAGTGGGAAAAACACTGTACCAGATACACTTTGTTTCTAACTCCGGATCTATTGTTTAAAATGAGTGATCTATCCTGATTCAAACAAACCAAGTATAATAAGGTAATCATGGAAATTTTAGTAAAGACTAGGTATATGATGATATCAGGAAACCATTTTTAATTTGCTAGTTGTAACAAAAATGCATTGGTTCAAGAAAATGGCCATGTTTTCTAGAGATTCATGCTAAATTATGTAGAGTTTATGAAATAACATGCTTGATAATAAGAAACAAGGGGATACTAAAGTAAAGGAGACAATATATTTACAAATGTAGAATCTGGGTGATGGTTAAATGGAGATTAATTCCCTGTCTTTTGTATATATTTACAAATACATATAATTGATGATAGCAAAAAATGTGATTTTAGGGCTCAGTATTCTTACTGATAGATAGAGGTAGTTAGGAGTAAGAGAGATTATATTTACATAAACACCTTCTAACTTTCGTATACTTCATGAATAATTGCTTAATTAATGTCAGTGGTTCAACAAAAAATATTGAAAAGCAGTCATGTTCTAGAAATGATGGTTACTTTAAAGAATATAAAACTGTGGACAGGAGAGTCCTGACTGTGAGTGGATCACAGATTATTCCTTATTCGTTTCTGAAGTTGGCAGTTCCTGGATAGAAAAATATTTAGTATCTTAAATAAGTATTAATGTATGTTTTATTAATATTTACTCTAGTCAGTATTGATATAACAAATCACAATCATAAGATATCATAAACAAAGTGTTATGTGAAAAATGTTGGATTAGGTAATGTCTGACTAGAGACTTAGAGAAACAAGTAGAGATAGGTAACATCTTTTTAAATCAGATATACCACCTCTAGTCCTCTGTTAAACAATTATTATCCCAGCTATGAATTATTTAATCTATCATTGCATGTCAAAATACCTAAAGTATACAGATTAGACACACGGATAATATTTAACTAAAGGATAAATTCAATGTTTCAATTCCCTTTGAGCTTGTTTGAGGCTATCAACAGCTGCATCTCTACATGATCTTTCATAATTCAAAAGATGCTGCACCGTGGTTTCCATGCATCCCCTCTCTTGGACCTTCTTAATGTGATCTGGTTTTCCTAGATTTTTTCTTTTGTGTTGAATGCCTGGATTTTGGCTTACTGAGTGCTCCTCTAGATCTAAGCCTTAGCTGATGGTCTGTCTTGATTTATTTGACCTGGCTTTTGCCCTTAAAAACTGTCTCTTAGAACACCCTGGGCTTTAAAACCCTATAATACAATGTGAGCCATTCCTATCCCATCCCAGTATCTGAGTGACAAACCTCAAGCTTCCTCAGGTCTCACAAGAAAACTTAAACAGAAAACCACATTATTTTGACTACAAATAGCCTTTTTCAGGTTTCTGGCAGAATACTTTTATAATTAAAAATTTAGTGGCTTGAGTGCATGGTCCAAATGAGTTTGAGTGTATTGGTCACAAGAAAATCAGGTGATACTATGTTGGTGGTTCCTGATGTGTGTGTGTATGTGTATGTGTGTGTTTTCTTGGTAAATTTCACAAGAAAGAAAACCTTTGAAGACACTGGGAAGATATGAAACGTTAGAATAATGTAGAAAACCACCCAGAAATATAAGACTCAAAAGAAACACTTTGTCAGAACCTGGAAGGAATTTCCAAGATATTTTAAGCCAAAAGAGGAAGATTGAGATAAATAGTTGTCTAGTGGTCTACTTGTGCTCATAAAACAAACCAGTCTCAATTGATGGAAAGTAAATCGAAGGATGCTTTTTACCCTCTTGATGTCTCTCCTTTATTTCAGAGATTTAAGATATGTAATGATCAGGCAACTGAAACTATTTCTCTATTTCATGAGTATTGTTTTGAAGGTGATGACAATTCTTTTACTTCCATATTTTTCTGTCTCTTGGGAAAAATAACTCCAAGAAAGCAATAGGAAATAAAGAGCTATGATAAGAAATGGGAGTTGGCAATATTACCTGAAAAGTGAATTCTTCAAAATATATTTCTAAATTGGGAATCCTTGGGAATATAGTTTTTTACTTTTGTGTCAGATCAATTTTAAAACAAAACAAAAGCAATAGGCAAAGAAAAGAGAATGTTATTTAAATATAGAAGTGTGGAAAAATATTAATATTTTAATATTAAAATTAAAGTGAAAATTGAGAACGAAATTGTATGAATAAGCCTGTTTCCTAAAGGATGATCAATCAATATCCTAGTAGACAGTGACATGGCCAGTGGACTATCAAGTATCTAAAAAATTTATTTCTGAAATTATTTAATATAGAAGCCAGAAAAAAAATCAATAAATTGTTCAGTGTTTCCCAAAGAAGGCAAGAAGACAGGGATTCTTTGAAACAACATTAAAAACAAGGACAGTCTTGACAACCATGCGTATAGTATGGATCAGGGATGGAGCTAAGTGCTTTACATATATTTTCTCACTTAATAAACCAAAATAATGGAAACAGTCTAAAATAAGGTCTACTGTATAAAAATCGATTAAGATAAAAAGGAAAACAACAAACTAAAATGGTTTAGTAGCTGGAGGCTAAACAAGGGGACTAAAACTACAATAGGGAAATTAAACTCTGGATTTGCAATAATAAAGAATAGAATGCCATTGTGGGAAATGGAGTAGTGGATGTGAAAGAACTTCCTTTAGAATGAAGAGAAATTTGGATAACAACTGTAATAATTAGAATAGTCATTCATGGATAAATTTCAAGGGTAGCACTGTGTTTTCTTCATACTTAAATTTATACCAAATATATTTTTTTCTAGTCTGAGATTAAATTATTTTATAATTAAAAAGTACTGGTTTGATAGCTTCATTGACATAATTTCTCTGCTCTCTGGGCCATAATATATGATTTTACTATTTCATGATTGCATCACTTTTAAATTAGATTTAAAAGTTTATTTCTCTTAACTACTAAGCATTTTTACACATATAGTTTACTCACAGCATGGCCTAGAATTATGAATTTTGATTTGGATTTTGAGTTCAAGTTCTAGAATGGGATGATGCATACTGAGGATTTTGGTCAAGTAACTTAAAGTTTTTTTGCCTCTGTTTTTCCTTGTCCAAAGTGTAGATAATAACTTCCCTAACTATCACTCATTATTTTCACCAAGTTTGGAGATCCAAGTACTAGGAAACATTTGCTAAACCCAAAGATTACATGAGTGCTATTGTCAATTACTACTATAGCATCCTGTACTTCTCCAATAAACTATTCATCACACCTGAAAATTTCTGTTAAATGTATATGTCCCATGTGAGACTACATACTCCTTGAGCCTAAGGTTCACATTTGTCTTATATATCCTATACCTAGAGCTTGACACAAAATAAATGTTAAAAATATTGAACAAATGAGTTTTTAAACTTTCGATAATTACTAATTTTTAAATATCATATAAAAAAATTTGAAATCATCTGATCATGAATTTGTAGAGAAGCCTATTTACCCCCATCTATAAAGACACAACAAAAATGCAAATTTATTTAGCTACTATACGTGTATGTACAACTGCCCATCACCAATTCATCACTTAAAAGTAGCCTGTATTAATGAGAATCCTATTGTTTCATTTACAAATTCTCTCATTATACTTCAAGGAGTTATGTTTGCCAAAGTCTATAAAGTGTTGAAAGTACAGTGAACTCAAAGCTTTACTTCAGCTCCATTTCTAGAATAAGGAAAGGCCAAAGTAATATTTGGTCAGGGTTTGAGAAAAGAGCAACATTAATGTGACAGAATAGTCCATGTTCACTTTGGATTGTTTTGAAGCTGTGTATTATATTATATTATAGTATATTATATTATAGGCTGAATAAAGGCCTTTGCAAAGATATCCATGCCGTAATCCCCTGGTCCTATGAATATGTTACATTATTTGGCAAAAGGGAATTCACAGATGTAATTAAGGTTACAAGCCTTAAAATAAGAAAATTTTCCTGGATTATTCCAGCCACTAAGTTTGTAGTAATGTGTTATGGCAGCAATGGGAAACTAATACATTTATCTTATGTTAGGAATGTATACTTAGGCCAGTTCTACTCTAGATTCTAGAGTTACTGGGTCTCTCCCTGTTGGTAGAATTTTCCTTGAAATTTTTGTGTGGTATTTTTCACTGTCTGCTAGATAGACCTCTAGAGAGAATAGTGAGGGTCTAGGGAAAAGGTTTCAGGAAGTCTATTTATTATTAAGCTTCTTGTCTGGGTGTTAAGAAACAGGTAAAAGTAACTCTTGGCACTCCAGTGCAATCTGGCTTAACTCACAGTGGTGTAGAGTTCACATAAGGATTTGGAGTAATAACATTTATAGTAGTAAATACAATATTTTTTTATTTATTTAAATTTTTAATGGTAATAACATTAGTGCATTTTCTCAAAGTCTTCTCTCTGTATTTCCTTTAGGAATCTGAATTGGTAGCAGGTTGCTATTTGAAGATGCAGGATTTAAACTCCTAGCCATCTCTCTTTCCATGTATTAAACATATAAGGATGAAGATCACAATGAAAAATACACAATTCTAATTTTTATGGTCAACTGTCTTCTCACCCTCTTCTCTCCCTCCCATCATATAATTTTTTATGGCTAGAAAATTAACACACAAAGAAATTAATAAAAAATATGCCTCAGGAAATCACCCATTTGCTCTTGGTTTGCTGTCTCTTTATGAAGCAACTGAACATGCCACAAACTACTTTAAAATCCATTCCTAAAATCCTAAGTATAAAGGAGTAAAATGAGTGTGTGATGTGTGTTTGTAAGACAGACTTTTCCATTAAAATGTATTTATAAAATTAATTTTTACTGATACTGTTACTAATGAAGAAACTAATGGGGAATTACAATTTGTGAGCTTACAATGATGAGTTTAATTTAAAGTATAACCCAAAGGAAAATGAACATTTTAAAATATTATTTCGTATTATTCATTATTATAGCCAAGAAATAAATATTTTTAATTATTTCTATATACTGTTTATTATTCTAGGCATTTGAAGGGAAGATAAACACAATGGAGTGTAAAAAGTAAAGGAAAACATAGTTTATTAAATACTTACCTTATATTATTTTACCTAATTCTTAAATAATCAACAATTTTGTGAGTCATATCTTACTGATGAGGAACATGGTATAGAGTGAATCAGTACCTTATTCGAAGTCATATATCTTTTAAGTAGTAGAACCAGTATTTAATTCTGACTGAATTTTTCCTAAATTCATGCTTTATCCAAAATTAAACCCAGTTTGTAATTTTTGGAAAATTAAAATTTAATTGTTAAAAATGGTTAAAAGTTTAAATAAGACCCAATGAATATAATGCTAAAGTTAGTAAAAATAAAATGTAATCTAGTACTATGTATCTACTCATTCTTTCATCTATTCATTAATACATCTACCAAATTTTAATTGATTATCTATTATTGTGACCTCTCCTCTGGGATAAAATAGGAAATACAACAGACAAGTTCTTTGTCACATTGATATTGGAAGCTGGGGAAGACAGATAAAAGAAGTGAATGATATAATATTATATAAACTATATGGGAGCTAAGAAAAAATGTCAAGCAGATATATCAGACAGAATAACAGTAGTAACAGACTAACTCTAAAATCATAGAGGGTCAAAACCCAAAGAATTATTTCTTCTTCATACCACAAGTCTCTCCTGTGTAACCAGAAGTGTTCTGTTCTCTATACTCACTCAAAAATTCAGATTAACTAAGCAACTGCCCCCTCAAACACTGCTCTATACAATGCCCAAGGGAATAGAGAGTTCTAGAAAGGTCTTAAAAAGATAATTTCACGTAACATAATGTCCTCTAACTTTATCCATGTTGTCACAAATGATAAGATTTTTTTCTTTTTATGGCTGCATAGTATTCCATTGTGTATATATGCCACATTTTCTTTACCTGTTCATCTGTTGTCGTTAAACACTCAGGTTGATTCCATATCTTGGCTATTGTGAATAGTGCTGCAATAAACATGGGAGTGCAGATATCTGACATACTGTATCCATTTTCAGTATGTATATTTCATTTTCTTTGGATATATATCCAGAATGCCAGATAATATAGTAGTTCTATTTTTAATGTTTTGAGCAACCTCAATGCTGTTTTATAAAATTGCTGTGCTAATTTATATTCCCACCAACAGTGTGTAAGGGTTCCCTTTTTTCTACATCCTCATCAACAATTGTTATCTTTTGTCTTTTTGATAATAGACATTCTAACTGTATTGAGGTGATATCTCAATGTGGTTTTAATTCACATTTCTCTGATGATTAGTTATGTTGAACACTTTTTTCATATACCTGTAGGCTATTTGTATGTCTTCTTTTGACAAATGTTTATTAAGTTCTTTTGCCCAGTTTAAAATCAGATTTTTTTTTCTTTTGAGTTGTTTTGATTCCTTATATGTTCTGGATATAAACCTCTTGTCAGATGTATAATTTGCAAATATTTTCCTCCATTCTATAGGTTGTCTTTCATTAAGTTAAATAAGCTAGATACAGAAGGACAAATACTGCATGATCTTCCTCATGGGTGGAATCTAAAAAAGTTGATCTCATAGAAGTAGTGAATAGAATAGTGGTTGCGAGAGACTGGTGAGAGGCATGAGGAGGGAAGATGGGGTGAGGTTGTTCATGTGGTACAGAATTATACTTAGAAAATAAGAATAAATTCTCGTGTCCTATTACACAATAGGGTGACTACAGTCAGCAATAAGTTATTTCAGAATAGCTAGAATAGAGGATTTTGAATATTCCCACAACAAAGAAATGATACATTTTTGAGATGATAGATAATTATTCTGGTTTGATCATTACACAATGTATACATGTATCAAAACATTACATTGTACCCCATAACTATGTATAATTATGTGTCAATTAAAAATTTTTAAAAAGATAAATAGTCTACCCTGGAAGTAAATATGTCAATTTCATAACATATTGGCCAGAAATTTATATGTCTCATTCCTCATATCCCAACACAAGGGGCAGGAAGTACAATGTTTCCACATGATGGAAATAGGGAGAATCAGAAACTTTTGTTGACTAGCACTGTTATGAGTTGAGTTGGGTACCCCAGAAAGCTATGTTGAAACAGTTAACTCTTGGCACCTGTGAATGTGTCCTTATTTAGGAATAAAGGTCTTTGCAGATAGCATTCAAAACACCCCCTTCCACTTTCTTGGTGAATGTGCTCCAGCTTGTCAATATTCCCATTGTGCAGGGCCCAGAGCTGGATATAATTAAATCCTATTACCCAGGAAAACTTGCAGCATAATTGGTCTGACACATTTAGTGATTTATTAATGTAATCTGCAAATGTAATGAGAATAATTGTGTCTGGGTGGTGGGGGATAGATGATATGGTATGGTGCCATCTTGGTCCTCAAAGAGCTTACAGATTATGAAGTTAGGATGAGATTATTAGAGTAGGTATTAATCCAATATGACTGATGTCCTTATAAGAAGAGTGACATTTGGACACAGAGACATATAGGAAGAGAATATCATGTGAAAATAGAGACAGAAATTGGAGTGATGTATCTATAAGCAAAAGAATATCAAAGATTGTCACCTGTCCCCAGGAGCTAAGAGAGAGGCGTGGAATAGATTTTTCTGGGGAACCTTTAGAAAGAACCAACTGTGAAGACTCCTTGATATCACACTTATAGCCTCTGGAAGTTAAGAAATAGTAAATTTTGTTGTCCTAAGCCATTCAGTTTGTAGTACATAGTTATGGCAGCTCTAGGAAACTAATATAAGCACTAATGATTACTAAAAAAGGGTAAAAAGATACAGTTCCAAGAGCAACTAATGTGTAATCAGTAATGTGTAATCAGAGAAGTTCTCTTTGAGAAGGTGCTATTTAAGCAGAAACTTGAAAAAGTGAGGAGTGAGCCTTGTTAAAATCTGAGTAAATATGTACTCAATGTCATATGCTTTGACATTCATGTTACATATGGCTCAATATGCAACAGCCACTTGAATCCATAAATTATATATTGGGGGGGGGGAAAGCCTTTTCTGGTACCTTCTAGACTTGTAAATTCCAGCATGGCTTAGGAGAGAAATTACGTTTGGTTTATTTCCCTCACACAGGCCATTGTGTGGTTGTATTAGAGGTAAATTATTGCATGCTTAAATCAAAGAACTCTGTAAAGTTAAGTAAGAGAAACACTGGCTCTGAAATTTCAGTCTTATAGACCTTATAACAAGTGAAATGTTCCTCATCTACAAAGAGGATAAATTAGGATTTAGTTATGTGTTTATTTTATAATTATTTTTGAAATAAAGCATTAAAAGTTTTAAATGTGATTCTGATCCATATCTTACTCAAAATAATCTGAAAAAGCCATCTAAATACAGATGTCCATTGGGCCTGGGAAGAGCAGATGAAAGGAAGATTAAAGCACAAATTACATAATTTATTAGTAAAAAAATATTAATTTGTCTTTATTTTCTTCCCAAACTGAAAGGCAAAGCCCTTTAGTATAAATTTCAAGCTGAGGTCAACTACCCTACTTATTGGTGAGCCATGGGGCCTTTGAAGGTTAGACTTATAATTTCTTGGGGGTCAACTTTATCAAAAACTGTTGAGAAAATTAAAAAAATATAATTTGAAGAAAATCATAATGATGAAGATCAATATAAAACATGGTGGACTTCTCAAAAGTAGGAAAAAATAATCCTTGTGCAGTAATTGGAAAATTTGCTCATTTTTATTATCAGATAACTCATATTATCATTGGTGCCTTTATGTTGTTATTAATGCACTGCATGCAGTACCTTAGTAAAAACATATTAATGTCGCTAGCTAGCTCAGTTAGTGCTAGTCAGCCAAAGTAGGAGATTTGCAGTTATAATTGTTCCTAGTCTCTGGTGGCAGCCAGCACAGTTGGTTTTTAGAAAAATGTTTGTCTACTTATGAGCTAAGGATTTTTTTTTTCAATTCCACTTACACAATAAAATTGGTTCCCAGAAATTACTTCAACAACCTCCTGCAACTGCTTAAAATTAAAAAATAAAATTAAATTAAATAGGAAATCACTTTCTGCATAAGACTTTTCTAAAATAAAAACATCTTACCTTTTGATGAGTTTGTGCAATTTTAGTGTCAATTCTTATTTTTATTTTCAAAGTTAATTTTGCAGTTATATATTAAGCTGAGATTTTCATTGGTAGGGGTTCCCTAGAAAAATGGCTTATTTTTGCAGACTGGCCTAACTGTTTGACAACTGCTACTATATTGCAATGAAGCTTTGCCTTTGAGTGATACCTGATAGGATTTTGTTTTTATGGTAGTCTGTTAATTTTCCCATGAGAAACCATACTATCTGGTATTCATCCCCTTGAGTTATCAACTTCCCTTAAATTTGAGCTGGGCTTTGATCTGTTTTAACCAAAAGAATATCACAGAAGTGACTCTGTGCCAATTCCAGAACTAACCTTTGTATATGAAGGGATCGTTTGCCCTCCATATGTAAAATCCTTCTACTTTGCTGGAGAGACCAGCTGATGGGAGAACAGCTCAGAGAGTACACTGAAGGAAAAGTCCAAATGCCCCAAAATCTCAGCTGAGTCCAGCTCTCAGCATACTCAATAGCTGAGTATAGCCATATGAGTGACTACTGGCTAGAACAACAGAACTGCCCAGCTAAGCCCTGATTGACCAATCATGAACAAATAAAATAGTTGTGTGGAACTACTAAATGATGTGGTGGGTTGTTACATAGATATAGACAACAAAAAAGAGTTACAATGTGGTATTTTGATTTAGCACAAGTAGTATTTTAGACTTATAGAATTGTGAGTGGTCATGAGTGGTATGGTGTGAATGAACTGATAAGTTGTGGCTTTGAAGCCTGGCTGATAAAAACTTTCCCATGTTTTAACCAAACAATATCATCATTCATTTAGACTTGCTGTCCCCAACCCCCTAGTCCATGGCCTGCTAGGGACTGGGCTGCAGAGCTCCACCCAACCCCCCCCAACCACCCCCGTGGAAAAATTGTCTTTCATGAAACTCAGGAACTGGGGGGCCGCCCAGCAGGAGGTGAGCGGCAGGCAAGCAAGCTTCATCTGTATTTACCACCACTCCCCATCACTCACATCACAGTCTGAGCTCCGCCTCCTCCCACCCCCACCCCCACCCCCACCCCCATTCCCACCCCTGCGTTCCTGGAAAAATTGTCTTTCATATGAAACTGGTTCCTGGTGCCAGAAAGGTTGGGGACTGCTGATTTTAGACCCATCAAAGAAAGGACTCTCTGGCCATTTTTCCAGGGCAACTTGATGGAATAAGACATGCTCTACGCTGCATCTGCATCTACTACTGTTTGTGCCACTGGAATCCACTGAAAGAACTGCTATTCTCTGCCTGAATAGTTATGACAGATCCAGTATTTTCTAGGAACCTGTAGGCTTTTCTCATATTGTTCCCAGAGTGATGAGAACCACTGTATCCAAGCGAAGAACCAGCGTTTTAATCCCCACTGGGTCTTGAATAGTCATTAAAATTTCATACATAAAATATGTTTGCTGAATCCATGTTCTCTCTCTCAGGGTGACCCTCTCAGAAAGAAGATATTAAATAAAATCCACTTTGTTCACTTTAGAAGCAAGAACATTATATCTAATTATACCATAACAGAAGTTATATAAAAAAATTTTTGAGCATGGGCTTTCTCCTTCTTTGAAAACTTACATACCATATTGAAGAAAAACAGAACAACCTGAAATCATCTAGATTTGTAGTAGGCAGCATGTTTTTTCTTCAGCCTCTCCAAAATTGCCTATTTAGTGGTGAAGATCATAGTACTTAACCCAACAAAATAGTGAATTGGTGGTTAGCAGCAAAAGTCAATACACTTGCCACGGGAAGTAAATAGATGTTTGTTTAAAGTGTGTGTGTGTGTGTGTGTGTGTGTGAATGTATTTTAATGGAGATACATTGAAAGTAACCTTAAGTGTATCTTTTTAAAATTTTCCTGAACAATGCAAGGAATATTAGTCTTAAAATAACATTTAAAAAGTAGTCATGTGAAATTCAATGCAAGTGGAATTTTATAATTTTTCAAAAAGAAAAGTCTGATTAAGGAGACTCTTAAGAAAAAAACACAAATGAATAAATGGCATTAAAAAACTTTCCTTTGAGGTTATTTTCAGATTTGCTTTATTGAGTGAAATATGTACAATAGGTGGGCACTTGGTGAATCCTTGGGCTATGAAGAGAAAATATGTCTTTATTTAAAATAGAGAAAAAGATCATTCAACTTTAAAATAAAAAATTAATCTCAAAAGAACAACTTAACTTATTGAGTTGCTCATTGTCTTAATCTGCTCCAGCTGCTATAAAAATTACCATAGACTGGATGTCTTAACATTTATTTCTCACAGTTCTGGAGGCTGGGAAATCTAAGAGCAAGGAGCAGGGAGATTCTGTTCTTCGTGAGGGCTCTCTCTTCCTGGTTTGCAGATTGCCGTTTTCTTGTATCTAGACATGACAGAGAGCAGAGAGAGAAGCAATGTCTCTTGTGTCTCTGCATATAAGGTCACAAATCCCATCATGAGAGCTCCATCCTTTTAACCTAATTACTTCCCAAAGCCTCCATCTCCAAATGCCATCCCATTGGGGATTAAGGTTTCAACATATGAAGTTGAAGGAGGGGGTTGGCACAAGCATTCAGTTCATAACACTCATGTTAATATGATTCTCTGCCATATACTGGATAAAAGCATGTACTTAACACTCTGATGACTTATTTTTATAGGTCCCTATTTTATGATGTTAATTTCCAAAGAGTTTGATGATAAATAAATAATTAAATAGTACACATGTTTTTGTGGGGGGTGTACAGTATCACCTTAGGGGGAAAAAAGATATAAAATGTGTACATAGATAGCCCCTGCCCTTAGCAAGCCCATCTGTGGGAATGGGAGCTCAAATCAGATGACTCACACACTTGAAAGAATTGCTCTTTCTTTTAAAGTATGGTTAATGAGATGAATAATTTTTTTTTTTTTTTTGTGAAGAGACATCTCTTTAGGCCACAGTGTAATGAGATGGGAAAAGATTTTGCAAGCTTGCACTAAATCCATGTAAATTTCATGACGGGCAGAAGGTACAACTCAGTCTTGAACACAGGAATGAATTGTTATTGTCTGTCCAGAACAACAACAACAAAGGCATCATAGTTGAGGATATAAACAAAGGTGGAGTCAATATATTTTTGTTCCCAATGTTGGCTTATTCAGTGATAAAGACTCTCTCCTTGACCAAACTTTAGTCAGGCTCCTTTGAACCCTCTTCCCAAGTAGGCCTTGACCTTTGGGCCTCTGTGTTTGTCTTTGCATTGCCCAGTTTGAGCAAGAGTCCTCTCAAGTCCAGTTAGCCAAAACTTCCCTTACTCCTGATGTTTCCTCTTAGCAAGTTTTTATTCACTGACCTCTACCCTGCTTCTTGGCTATAAATCACCATTTGTCCTTGTTCTGTTTGGAATTGAGCCTAGTTCTTTACTGAGTTCTCTTTTCCGTTTTTGCAATAGTCCTGAACAAAATATGTTTTTACTTTTTTAACTATGTCTGGCTCTGTTTTTTCTTTAATAATAGCAGATATTATTTGAGGCTAAACACAACAAATGATTTAAAGCATAAACTGCACATTTTTATTGTACATATCAGAACTTCTATTATTAATATATTTAAAATATTTATTAAGACCTGTTGTATGCCAGATACTGTACTATAAACTGAAAATGAAATTTTAGAATTGGAAGGAGATATTTGCTCTTAACAACCATTAGTCACTTGGAATTCAACCCATTAACCAGGGTTAAAATTTATGACATTAGTGGAAATATAAAGGACATGATCATCAGTCACCTTTATTATTGGTTTGGAGTTTTTGCCCCTCAAAACAGTAAATATTTTTCCACTACAGTAAACACAAGTAAACCTGATTTGTGTTCTTTTGTAGATAACCAATGTTTTTCTGTATGTGTGCTGCATGTGTGTATGAGTATACACACAGACACACACACTTGAAGGTCTTCAAAAATTTCATAAAAAATGTGTATTATGAAAAAACCATGTATGAATTTCAAAATATTTTTGCATCAAAATAAACTCATACTAACTTGTTATAACATGCTTGAACAGGATCTAGTTTCAGGCACTAAGATAGATAAGACATTAGAAAAGAGCCCCTATCAGAACAACATGAATTCTGCTATAATTGAAGTAAAAATAAACGTCAAATTTATGGTGAAGCTTGGCTGGAAGAATGGTGAAATCAATGATTATTTAGGAAAAGTTTATGAGAACAGTGCCCCAGAGAAATTAGCAGTCTATAAATAGGCACCTCATTTTAGGAAGTGACGAGATGCTGTTGAAGATGCAGTCCATAGCAGAAGACCATCCACATGAATTTGCAAGAAAAAAATTAATCTTGTTCATGCCCTAATTGAAGAGGACAAATAACTAATATCACAAACAATAGCCAACACCACAGACCTTTCAATTCATTCAGCTTACACAAATCTGATTGAAAAATTAAAGTTGAGCAAACTTTCCACTCAATGGGTGCCAAAACTGTTGTGCCCAGATCAGCTACAGACAAGAGAAGAAATTTTAATGGAAATTTTAAACAAGTGGGATCAAGATCCTGAAGCATTTATTTGAAGAATTGTGACAGGAGACTAAACATGGCTTTACCAGGATGATCCTGAAGATAAAGCACAATCAAAGCAATGAGTACCATGGAATGGAAGTTGTTCAGTCAAAGGAAAAGTAGACTGGTCAAGAACAAAGGTCATGGTGACTGTTTTTGGAGATGCTCAAGGCATTTTGTTTGTTGACTTTCTGGAGGACCAAAGAATGATGACATCTGCTTATTATGAGAGTGTTTTGAGAAAGTTAGCTAAAGCTTTAGCAGAAAAAGACCCGGGAAAGCTTCTTCAGAGAGTCCTTCTCCAACATGACAATGTTTCTGCTCATTTCTCTCATCAAACAAGGGCAATTTTAAGAGAGTTTTGATGAGAAATGGTTAGACATTCACCTTAAAGTCCTGATTTGGCTCCATCTGACTTCTTTTTGTTTCCTAATCTTAAAAAATCTGTAAAGGGCACCCATTTTTCTTCAGTTAACAATGTAAAAAAAGATTGCATTGAGATGGTTAAATTCTCAGGATCCTTGGTTCTTTGGTTATGGACTAAATGGCTGATAACATCACTTAAAAAAGTGTCTTGACTTTGATGGAGCTTATATTAAGGAATAAAGTTTATATTTTTTATATTTTATTTCAATTTTTCCATGAACTCTTTGAAGTTCCATTGTCTCTGTGTGTGTGTATTTTAAATATATGTATTTACCTTGTGGTTCAAATACTATTACAAAAAAACAAGCAACACTGGACTAGAGACCCTTTCAGATCATCATGTGAAACCAGCAATTTGACTTCAGAAGAAGTTAAAGCAAACACCAATATTTCCACTAACAGTAACATAAAATCATTTTAATATACTTCATGTTAATGGCAGCATTCTGAACATCTTTCTTCAGTGATTATTCTACTACAGCTTGTAAAGCAGTGTTTAAAATGCTGCTACTTATATCCATATATTTGCTTGTGTCTGAGTTCTCAAAATATATAATGATGCCAAAACGAAACAGATAAGTTGTGTGCATGTTATATCTGATATAGAGTGTCAGCATCCTTCCATTCAGCACAATTTTCCTAAAACCGAAAAGCCTGCATGCAATGTTCTTGTTACATTAACTATGATAAGTAAGCAATTTTTTCCTTGGCTGGTAAATAATTTAAAACATTACTTGGATAATAAAACAGCCGATGTGTAACATGAAGTTGACGGAAAGTTTGCATGATTTACAAAAGAAAACAAAACAAAACAAAACATGAAATATGGCCACCTGGTTGGAGATGCATCCCTTAGATTTCCTGGGATCATATTTTCATTCTCATTTGCTATTGAGGTAGTTCTTTCCAAAATTTCAACAATTGTTTTAATTAAGAAAAACAGGCAGTTATCCCAATGATTTCAGCTGTCACTTGCTTTTAACTCACTTTAACAGTGCCTTTGCTTTACTTGAGGTGAAACTGTTCCCCTAACTTTTCAGTGTTGCTGGTCCTCACAAGAGCAGAATTTAACTCACAGGTCAAAATGATTTGCTAGGTTGTCAGTGCATCAAGGTTAGCGTTACTTCCTTTTTCAAACCTGGGGCTTCACAGGTTAAGAGGAACATCCTGGAGGGCCTGACTGCACTAGTGGATGGACGAGAGTTTATTTGAGGCTGGCATTCAACATTTGCTAGTGTGGTTGAATTTTTTCCAAATTGCCAGATGGTATTTGATTATATAGATCATAAAGAATAATTGGTATGTAATCATGCACCTAATGTCTTTTTTATCCTTATTTTGCATGGGACACAAAGATTGGTGCTTCCATTAAATGTAGAAATTAGAAGGACTAGGGCAGAGGAAATGTCATTTTCATGCTTTGAATTTAAATGAAGAATTGAAGTGAATGTTCTTAGAGCTTTTAAACATACTTCTAAAGAGATTATTTTCCCATTTTAGAGGTGCTTCAAAGTCAATTGATACTCTTTGAATTGGTAGAAACAGGACATTCCAAGGATGATGAAGCAACAAAGGACTCACTAATTTCTTCCTTATTTAGTCCCTCTTAGGGATATTTTATACTACAATCTTCTTCCAAACATTTCTCTATATCAATAAACATTTATTAAACATCTTTCAGCAGGTAGGTCCTGTGATTGATTCATATTGATGAATAGATGTGTCCCTTACCCTTAAGGAGCTTAGACTGTAGTGAGGAAAAAAGACATACAAACAAGTAGGTTCAATAGATGACAGAGATATGTTCAAGGTCCAGTGCAGCTTTATGTTAAGATGGCTAATTTTGCCTAGACCTGATATCAGAAAATGTTTCATATAGAGCAGTGATGGCCAATGTGACGTACTGCAATGATGAAAGTGTTCTCTATCTGCATTGTCCAACATGGTAGCCACAGGTGACTACTGAGCACGCAGGAAAGGAAATATTCCTTTTCCTCACTCATCACTAGGTTCATGGCAGAGGCCCCTATAATAAAAGACAGATTAACAAGAGAAAAGCATGCATTTAATATAAGTTTTACATGATGCAGAAGCTTTTGTAAGGACACAAAAACCGAAAGAACCAGGTAAATCTGTATAATTTTATGCTTGGGTTTGATGAAGAGGTGCATAGCCATGGAGAAATGTAACTGGAGAAAGGGGGTATGATCTAATGGTGATAAACTGAGGAGAACTTAAAGCCTGTATATTCATATTCTTGTCTGTGTTCCTGTGTCTTCTGAGATATGGATGTTCCTTTCCCTCGGGCACCTCTTGAATGAGGACTTTATGACCTACTTTAGAGGAAAAGGATTAGAGGAAGGTGAGTGTGACCTTCCTGTTTCTGCTGTTTTCTCAAATGGTAAGGTGCGGTATGTTGGGGTAGTGTGTCCTGAACCCCTTCAAGCATTTGAAATGTGCCATTATGACAGAGAAACTAAATTTTTAATTTAATTTTAATTAATGTAAGTATAAATTGGGAGAGTTCCATATGGCCAGTGACTACCATATTGGACAGTACAGTGATAGAGGGTTGTATGTGAGTAGAGTTCTTTTTGTCTCTATTCTCATTTCTTATATTTTTGTCTGTAAATATATGTTTGAGGCCTGGATAGAGCTCTAAAATATGAGGGAAAATCACTTCTCTTCAAAGTCTTCTGTTTTGAGAAGAAGGTGATTTGACAACTAACGTCTCCATTGAATCTCACTCTTCTAACTCATGGCACATTGTGGTGGTTCAAATTCTAGACGTGTGGATTTGCTGACTTCTGTTGGTACCACCAAGCTAGTGTCTGATGAAAAATGGTTTCATGATTTCTTATTTCCCCATAGCATCATGATTAAAAGTCTCTTAGGGGTAACAGATTTTGTGAAAGTTTAGAAATAATTAGAGGGGGTTATAATCTTAGAGAGAAAAAAAACCTCTAAAACTGGAAGGTAGATATTATATATAATGATTCTTATAATCCAAGTTCAAAAATCATCCTACTTTTTATTGTTTGAGATTAAAAAATTTTACCTAGGTTTATTGAACTTTATGTGCCTCTTTTTGTGAAAATTTCTCATTTTTCTACACTGATCAATTTGCCTATGTTTATTAAATTGTAAAAACTTCTAAATTTTGAGACTTATAATCTTTGTCATATATGTTGCAAATGTTTTCAATTTGTGTTTACATTTTGTTAATGAATAAAATATCTAAAAATTTACCTAGTATTGTTCTATTTACCTTCTTATTTTGTTTTAATTTTCTCTTTCTGGTGTATGCTTAGATATACTATACTATACTATACTATGCTGTACCAAGATTATATTCCTTTTCAATAACATTTTCTTCCACAAATGGTTTCATTTTTTACATTTAAAGCTTTAATTTATCTGGCAATTACTTTTATGTATGATGTGCAGTATGAATCTAATGTTACTTTTCTCTCCAAATGGCTAGCCATTTGTCCCCAAAGCATTCATTAAAGCATACATCATTTTCTCCCATCTGATATAAAATGTCACCTTTATCATAAGCTAAGTTTATTATATTCTTGGGTAGTTTTTTTATTTTCCATCTTGTTTCATTGATCTATCTTTTTATTCCTGCACCAGATATCACCATATGTCCTTTATGTTTCTTTAAATGTTAGTGTCAAGAGTGAAATTATACCCTTTCTATCACATCTCTTTAAGGCAAGTAGTTCATAGTGGTTATTGTTTTTCCTACATCACTTTTCTCCCTCCTCCTCATGTACTTCAGTGTTTTTTGGACATAATATAAATTTTCTATTCATTTTAAACTATGTGTTATGTTATGTATTTTTCATTCAAGATTCATTTTGGCATTTACATTAAATTTAATAACTAGATTGAGAACAATGATTTATGTATATATGTATGTGCACAAACATATGCTTTTGTAATTTTCAGTGCTTATCACAAATCTTTAATCTATGAATTCCCCTTTGTTGAGTTCATATTTTTACTTCTATTCCTGTTTATATCTTCATTTTTTAAAGAATAATATAAAGACTAAATATAATTTTAATATTTCCTTGTCTAGAAGAGTGATTCTATTGGTTTAACATATGAAATGTAGCTTGGTTTCATATAAAAGTCTTGATTTACAGGGGTTTTTTTCCTTCAAAATTGGACATATTCTTTCCATGTACGTCTCTTATTTAACGATGCAGTAGAAAACATAAAAGTAAACCTGATTTGTGTGCTTTTACAGATAATCTGTATTTTCTCTATTCCTGCTTTCCTTTGTGGTTCAAATATTATTCCAGGGTTTACCAGTATATCATTTTAAAATTGATTTATCCTGGGTTTTGACAATTTCTTACTTTTTTATTGATAGTTATTTAAATCAAAATTCTTTTTCATTTGTATTTTTGGTCATCCTTCTGTTGTGTTTGTTTTTCTTTCTAACAAGAACCGAATTACTCATATTATGGCTTTCCTTTTGTTTTCCTCATTTAGTCATCTTGATATCTCACATTATTCTTTATTTGCATAGATATTTCATTTGAATTATGACATTATCAAAATTGCAAGTTGCATAGCTAACTAAATACTCTAGAATAATTCTTTGTTGACTGTCACTAATGAGTAATTTAATCTCACTTGTGTACTTCTTTTGAAAATGTTGTCTGTCACATAATTCCAGTGTTTTCTATATCTCTGCATGTAATATTTAATAGCAGATAAAACTCTTTCCTTCATGAAAATAAAAGTAATATTTTCCCCTCTACAGTAATTGCAATTGTGTTTCTGTATACCTTGACTGTCATAATGCTCAGAGGTTTGTTTCTGTTTCTTTGTTTTTGCTTACCTGAGCAACTGAATTTAATCTTAGATAAAACATAGTTTCTTTTCTCCTGTTTATTAAAATGCTGACATTTAAAATTATTTTTATCTGTCTGTTAAAAATTATTGATGATAGAAATATATTTTTGTAGATGCATTATTTTTTTTGCATGTTTTGAATTCTTTAGGGCTTGCTATTGGTCTGATTAGTTGGTAAGAACACAGGCTCCATGGCCAGCTGAAATGGGTTCATTTCCTGGTTGCGCAGCTTTATGACCTTGACCTTGTTTCAATCTAGGGAGTCTCTTTGTGATTCAGTGTTCTCTTCTGTGTTGTGGGGATAATAGCAGTACCTATCTTTTAGCATTGTTTTTAGGATTAATTGATAGACACATACACCCACACAGCATGGAGAATAAGACTTCATATAAACTAAGAATTTACTAGACGTCAGCTGTGATTCTTTTCTGTACATGCTTATGAGATGCTTCCATTCATCCACTCAGAAGATATTATTGAGAACTATTATGTTACATTCCTTGTTCTAGATACTCAGCTTAGAGTATGAATAAAATAGACAATTTCTGTCCCTGGGGAGCTTATTTGTATTCTAAAGGTAAAATGAACAATAAAAATATGAATAAAATAAAGTTAAGATTGCCTCAAGGCCCTGAGTTTGGTCACAGATAGGAGAGAGAAATTGATTATGTTTTGCAACTTTTAGAAAGAATATTACCTGAAGCGTAACAATTCAACCAAAGTCATTATTATCAGGATACTTTGGCTGTGTTTTTTTTTTTATGCACAGCTGTAGAAAGTCTAGATCTTTCAAATTCTGGGAACTTTTTACTCTGCTATGTTATATTGGAATTTTTTCTTTAGTGAGTTCAGAGAAGCAAGAGGTGGTACCCGTAAGGACTGTTTCTTCCATAGAGGTGTGTGCTTCAAGGAGAACCCCTAGGGCAGCCGTCTCCAACCTTTTGGCACCAGGGACTAATTTCATGGGAAACAATTTTTCCATGGACTGGGGTGAGGATGGTTTCGGGATGATTCAAACACATTACATTTATTACATTTGCAGCTGCTCCCCAGCACTAGCATCACCGTCTCAGCTCTACCTCAGATCACCAGGCATTAGATTCTCATAAGGAGTGCACAACCCAGATCCCTTGTATGTGCAGTTTACAGTAGGGTTCACTCTGACAGGAGGCTGAGCTCAGGCGGTGATGTGAGCAATGGGGAGCAGCTGAAAATACAGATGAAGCTTTGCTTGCTCACCTCCTGCTGTGCGGCCCAGTTCCAGAGAGGCCACAGACTCATACTGGTCCACGGCCTGGGCCTTGGAGACCACAGCCCTAGGGGACTCAGTGGGGCATTACTAACCGTAGTGCAGTTTTTTCACAATGAGATAAAGAACATAGTTGGAGGTCTTGGGAAACTATCAGGAAAAAATCATCAGCCCAGGATTTGGGGATGAACAACTTTCCATAGCCCACAAATTCAGGAGACACCAACCTCATCAAGGCAATCAAATGGAAGTCAAAGGGTCCTGTGTTATAGGAGTACACATGTACATTTCTTTCCAATAAGTGACTGTTAATTGATTGAAATGAGTATAACTATTAGCAAGGATACTGGTCATATGGGAGGGTGTCACAGATAATCAACAAGGAGAAGAAGTATAATTACCTTAGGCATCTGATTTTTTCTTTATATAATCCATATAGTGAATACTAGTCAGAGTACCTGGGATCTTTTCTCTCTGTCAGTTTGCTCAGGCAAAGTTAACTAGATCATCAAGGAAACCAACTGCTGATATTGGCTTCATTTACACCATCTTTCATCAGCTGAGTGGTAAAGACTAACCCTATCTTCACAGCCCCATCATTTTCAGACACTGTGGCGAGGTTCTTGATGAATCCATTGTGCTTTACAAATTAGCAAATGGGAATTACGTCAACACCAACTAGCATGTTTTATAACTGAATGAAACCTAACATGATTTCATGAGTGGTTTTCTTTTGTGTCTTTTAAGATTATAATTTTCTGGGTTAATAAAATATGAGCAACAGTTCCAACAAAGTATGATTTATTCCATTCAAAATACTTGCTCAAAAAGATAATTACCTTTTGAATCCTTATGCAATACAGTAAAGTATAGAAAAGTAAGGTGTCAGCAGAATTTTAAAGAGAATATAAGTGATCTTACACATTTATATTATATAATATTCATTCCAAAATATTCCAGTGTCCAAAAAACGACAAATAGATGTGTGAATAACTGAAATTCATGTAGTAATACATTCAGTAGTGATGAGTCCAAGTTATTGTAGACATTTAATAGAGGAAGGAATGAGGCAAATTTGCCTGGATGGGACAAGGAAAAGGACATTTCAGGTAGAGAGGTGACCATATGCATACTAGACAAGGAAACTAGCAAACTGTTCTTTGTTTGGCTAACCGAGAGAACACTGTTGAAGCTGAATGCTAAGATTCATTTAAAGAGAATGAGGGAGATGAAAAGTCTCAATTGATGAGTTAATTCATTAGTTGGAAAAGCTTTTGCCAAAATCCCAACCATGGAGAGGTAATATGAGATAAGAGAAAATCATGTGGCTGCTAGTCAGAGAGCCTAGATCTCATTTCTCTGTCAATTGCTCAATTTCCTCATCTGAATAAAACATGTGAGCACAGCAACCAATATAACCTTAGGAATGTAACACATTTTTTTTTTTTGAACTTTAATGAAAGAGAATTTAATCAATGATTTCTTTTAGATTATGTAATCATGTTCCTTTTTGAATTATCATTAATATCAGGATAGGAAATGATCTTACAACTACTTTAGTGCTTATAATGTTCTTTTATATAATTTATATATAAAAATATATAAATTCATAATCACTTCAACGGTGATAAAAGAAATCTATATAGAGAAGTACTTACCATCCAGTTGTTTTGGGTTAACGTATATTGATAATGTTAAAAATCATTACATTATTTTTGTCCAGTTTATATATTATATATAAGCAATCATAGTTTAGTAAACTAGTTCTCAAAAAGCCCTGATTTGTAGTATTTACTAATTTTCCTGCTCTATATACTTATGCTGTGGTCAATTCCAGGTACCAACAGTTTCACCATTAGCTAGAAAAATTTCTGAACATTTAATAATTTGACTTTCCTAAGTTGGCACTGAGCTGGCTCCATCACACTATTGTATGTAGGTGCATATTAAGGGCAGTATTATTCATAACAAATAATATTGGAGTGTTTATTGTGTGCCAGACACTGTGCTATGGGGTTTATGGACTTTTCAAAACAACCCAATGAAGAAGGTATTTTTTGTCCCCATCTGAGGACGTGTGGTATAAAATTCATGAAGTAACTGGCCACAAGTTATATAACAACTTATATATAAAAGAATAGAGTCAGGATTTGTACCCAGTTTAAGGAAATATTGATCAATCATTCTAAAAGTTTTCTATAACAAAGGTAACATACTAGCTAGAAATGTTAAGATCAAATTTCCTTGTGTGTATGGAATTTGTTTATGAGAAGGGGCAAAAGAGAAAGAAAGAAAGAGAGAGATTTAGAAAAGAAAGAAGGAGGAAAACAGAGAAGGAGGAAAGAAGGAAGGGAAAAAAAAAACACAAACAAAAATCCATAAAACTTTGCTAGTGTAACCTGGAACATGAAGTGTTTCAAGAGATATATTGTCAGAGGATTTATAAATTGTCCAATAATGAACCTGCTCCATTCATTCCTAATAGGACAAATTGAAACAACAAAAGCAATAACCCTTCAAGACATCAAAATTTCTGGGTCAAGCAGTTGGGCGAGCCTCTTGGGATATTAAAGTTGCGTGGGTATAAGAGGAATCTATTTCTAGGTTTCTGGTTATCACGGAGTAACTCACTGAGCAATTGAGCTCTGACCTTGGTCTTTGTTTGCTCCCTTAGATGAAGAGTTATGAGCTCCCATGTAGGATAGAATACCTTTCCCCAAGCTATCTCATTTACTCTTTTCTGCATTAAAGATTAGATTCTCAGGCCTGTGGATCCTTGCTGATGAGAATTCCCAGACTTAAGGCAGGGGACAATGTTAGCAATAGCAGAAACCATAATTCTTATTTAGATATCTGCATCCTAAATCCCACTACATTATTTCTGCTTTAGGAGACTAGATGTCAAGCATGTTTAATGTGATCAGCTCATGCAGGTTAGGAAGGAAATTAGAGATCTTAGCAAGGGGCTGAGAGCTATAAGTCTTCATTAGTGACTCACACCTACCCTGGGGTTACAACAATCTGTTATAAAAGTCTGTGAGTTAGAGCCAACTTTATCATCCTCTCCTTCTCTGAGGAGGCAATTGAGGCTCAGAGAAGTTAAATAACTTTTACAAGGGCACATAGTAAGAAAATGTCAAAGTGGTACAGAAATCCATGTTCTTTGACTTCAAATCACATTCTTTGTTCCAATGCTATTTTGGTTCATGGGAAATCATAGAAGTTTCAATATAGGATATAGTATTGCAAATTCTTATACAATTGACTCCCAGTGTACTTTTTATCCCATAAATATGGGGGTTAAAAGTGAAACAGTTTGAGATCAGCTCAAATTTGAGAAATTTGATATGATTTGATGATGCTTTCATTAGCTGGTATGCTTTCCTCAGCCACATTATGTGTTTATTCAACAAACACTGTAATGTGCTGGATTCTGTCTCAGGAGCTTAAAAATCAAGAACAAGAAATCAACATTTTAGAGAGAGATAAACTTTCAACAAGCACAGTATGGCATAAGTTGTAAAATAGCCACATTTACAAAGGGAGCACATAGAATAAGCAAGCTAGATTTGCCTTAAAGATTTGAAAACAGACTCACAGGAGGGATGGCATTAGGAATAGGACTTAGAAGATGAGGATTTGTCCTCAGGTAGGAAGACAAGGGGTTCCAGGAATGATTTAAGTAAAGTATGAATGGTTGATGAAAAAATTCCTCTGGGGAAGAATGGGCTGGAGAGTTAACTGTGGTTTTGAAGATTTTGTACCATATTAAGGAGTCTAATCTTAACATGTAAGCAGTGAAGAGACATTAGAGTGGTGTGAAATTGTCCAGTGTTTTCTTTATTGCATATTATTTATTAATGAACCATATACCTTACATTTAGATATACATAATTTTATGCTATTCCCCAATGTTAAGTCTATAGGTATGATGCCCATCATTTTGGAATACCCTTCCTCTACTTTTATCCCATCCTATTTAATTTTGACAAAAATTAAATCATGGACAGCACTGAAGGTGGGCTAAAATAGAGAAATATTTGAAACAGAGAACCCAATGTATTATGGGCTTCTGTAATTTTTTTTAAAGAGAAATGGTGCTGGCTCAAATATAGCACCAGTAGCAGGAATGGAATGGAGGTCAGGCATTTGCAAAAAGCTTCCAGACTGACCGGATTTGTTGATCAAGCCTATATTGGCTTTGATAATGTGGAGTGTTAAGGAGAGATGGTAACGGAAAATGGTTGCAGCTTGTAAAATTGGAAAACCATAAGTACCAGCATTCAAAAGATGGCAATAATTAAAATGCATATTCTGATCTTAAGGTGTGAGGCAAAGATGTGGTGTAAAAAGATATCATTTTTATTGTTATTGTTTAGACTTTTAGATGTCAAATATTTTATGAAATGTCTCTCTTCACAAGGCACTTCAAATTAATATTCTATTTATAAATTAAATATTGCATTTTATTAATATTTATAATTTGAAGTTAAATTATCAAATTGCACGTTTATGTGTATTCTAATTGAGCACCACGTAGATCCAATATGTAATCAACTTAATGGATTTGGCTATTAAATGAGCCCACCTTTAGTTAAAGAAGAAAGGAAAAATCAATTACCTAATACTGTGAGGATTTTTACTATAATTATATGAGACCAACTGAAATCTTAGGCTAGGCTTCCTGTATATGATTAACCATACAACTGAAAAAATCAATAACTACATCATATTAATTATCTATGGAAATAATTTAGGAAAAGGATCATTTTTTTAACCTCATCTTTTGGACTGGATTGCCCAGAAAATGAAACACCTTTGATTTAATCTCAGGCTCACATTGTCTGCCTCCAAAGTCAACACTTGTAAATACTTGCAATTATATATCTCCAACAGATTGGTGAGGAGGACTAATAAAAATTATGTGGTGACTGTGTTAATCAGCAAAGCCTTTGGATACATTTTATTCCACAATTAAGCCACATCCAGTATGTTCTGCATTTAGTGGAAAGAACACTTGTTTAAGAAGCAGAACATCCAGGTTATAATAACAGCTACATTGCTAATTAGCCTAAGAACTTAGTCAAGGTAAACTCTGTATGTATCTTAATTACCTCATGTATAAATTATGAATAATAATACCTGCCTTACCAAATATATAAAGATTTTGCATGCCAAAGTTATCATATATGAAAGTAGGTGAAATTCTAAAACAACACAAGTATGAAGCTGTTAGAATTGGAACAGTGAACTACAAACTGGGTGTATCACAATTGAGAGGAAAAATTGCAACTACGTTGTCATTTCTGTGCCTTCCAATTTTCTTTTTCTAGTCTGGCTTCTGTATGCAGAGTTTTCTAGTTTAACTTAGGTAAGAAAAAATATAAACTAAGTGTCTATTTTGTTCTAACTCTTCTAGACCAAAGATTAAATCTTTTAAATACCTTGTACTTTCTGTGAAAATAATTATTGGGGACCATTTGTTTACATTAGATAGCAACTGAGTTTATAACAATCGCTTTAGCATATTATTAATATGTAGGTTGTCATGTGGTGATCGAGTTTAGCATGAAAAGAAAATAATCAAAATGATGATAGTTAGCTATTGAGTACTTTCTCTATGCCAGCTATTAAGAATTTTAATTTTTTACCTAGTTTATTTTTTCTGAAACCCAGGTTATTGTTGAAAAATATTCACACTCTACACTGCCTAAATAGGTAGAGTTTATCTCTGTGTCTCTTGACTTGGAGTTTGGTTCTGTAACTGGCTTTACCCAAGAAATATTAGAAGGTGTAATATAACCAAAGGCTTCGGAAGAAGTGCTGGCATGATTGAGCTTGCTCTCTTGCAGAGGGAATAACTAGTTCAGGCTGGTCCCAGGAAGAGGATGGTAAATACATGGAATGGAGACATCACAAATGAGCTGCCACCAGCTGGCTCTCATCAGATCATCCAAGCCATAGCTGACCACAGAAACATGCAACAAATAAATGTTTCTTATATTTACACCTTTGAGATTTTGTGCTTGTTACACACTATTAATTTATTAGTATCGACTGATAATAGTGAGCACTGTTATTATCCTTATTTAACAGTTGAGGAAATTGAGACTGAGAGAGATTAAATAATTTGCACAGAATCACAATGATTAAAAAGGAATAGAACTAGAATTTAAATCCAAGTAATACAGCTCCAGTACCCAAACAGATAAAAAAATTAGTGCATCATATTTGGGTTCCATTCTTCTAACTGTGTATACACACTTAAGAATTATAACAGATGTGTTTCTTGATTTAATTTATTTATATATATTTTCAAACTCTTGTACTGACAAAAAATAAAAATCTCAGGATGTTGATAAGAAAGACGGATGTGATAGGAGTAGCAGAAAGGTGAAGTTGTGGACATGATTTACTATGTAGTTAGTATATAGTATATTATTAATACAATTACTAAATATTACATTATTATTATTAATATTTTAATATTAAATATTCTTAAATTAGTAGCATACTCTTTGACTTACTGTAGTTTTATACTTTCATTAAATTCAAGTCTAGTTTTAATCTTCTTTTTCTAATTTGTCTGCACTATCTTTATGCATTATACATTCATACAACTCTTTTATTTAGTCAATATCCCCTTCACCTACCCCCCCCAAAAGGAAAACAGAGTTTTTATTCTAATCTCATAATTTTAAGTTAATTTAGAGGAAGTCTTAGTGATATTGAACTTTCCCATCTGGGAAGATAATTTTCTTCATTTGACTTGTTTTATGTCCTTAAGCAAAGCTTTATAGTTTTATTCAATAAAGTTTCAGTGCATATTTTTAACATTTGGTAGGTTTTACCTTTGTTTGAGGGTCTCCTCCCTGCTCTTTTATTGTGTCATGTCAATCTTTACTCCTGGTATATAGAAAAGCAACTGATGACTTATAACTAGTATGATAATATCTCCCTCCCATTTTTCCTGGGACAGAGCCAGTTGACATCGGTTATCCTGCTATAATTATTATAGCATCTCTTTTCATTTCAAAAAAATTATAGTTCTGTGCTTGCTTCGCAGCACATATACTAAAATTGGAATGATACAGAGAAGATTAATTAGCATGGCCCCTCAGTAAGGATGACATGCAGATTTGTGAAGTGTTCTGTATTTTTTATTGTATGTTTTTAAACAGTTAGAAGAGAGGATTTGGAATGTTCATAACACAAAGAAATGATAAATATTTGAGATGATGGATATGCCAATTACCCTGATTTGATCATTATACATTGTATGCATATATCAAAATATCACTCTCTATCCAATTTAAAAGGTAATAATAATAAAAGAGGACTAGGGAGTGTTCTTTTTCTTTTTATTCCATTCTGTAATTTAAAATTTTCTGCAATGAACACATATTAACTTCATAATTGGGGAAGAAAAATCAATATTGTCTTTAATGCTGGAATTTATGTTAATATTTCTGACATTTAACAAAAATTTTTGTTGACATTCTACAAGTGATACCATCCACTAACGTCCCAAGACTTTCTTCCTATGAAGACAATTTATATATCTGTAAAAATGCATGATATATTATGACTTGCTGATATATTCATGCACTACTAATTATCATTATACAAACACATATAAGTGAAATAATTTATAATTCAATCATTGGATTAATGGCATTAAATCACAAATGTGATTAAAATATTAAAAGTAGAAAAAAATCACAATATGGATAATAAATTTCCCTCTTTACAACCATCATATTACTAAAAATTTAGTTACTTGATTTTTATTAAATATCATATATTTATTATATAATTACCTTTATCGTTGTTCAGCTCTATTTCTTTTTGATGTCTTACTAGATTGCATTTATTACTCAAATAGTGTTTGTTATTAACGTTTATTTTATATTTATTGAGTGCATACTTTTTATCCTTTTCCCCCAGCCTTAATTTTTAAAATTTATAAAATGTAATGTTTGTTTAATTTAGTTTTGTTTTTTTCATGCTTGGTTATGAAAATATTTAATGCTCTGAATTTTCCTTTCATTTCAGCTTTTACTGCATCTTATATATTTTGAAATTTATACAGTCTTACTAGAAATAAAAAAGCAAATTGAAACAGATAATAATTTCTTATCTATCTGATTAGAGAATATTAAACAAATGAAAAAGGGACAGTATATAATTATCATTTGCAATCAAATATGATAAAATAAGAAATGTGTATCAAAAGCTTATAACTTATTTTTTAAAGAAAATAATTTGAGAAATACCCAAGAAATGTGAAATATTTCCTGATCTTACATACTTATAATTTCTTTCTGCTGCCTTCTCAAATAATTCACATATATATGTTCTCTCTGTTACTATTACTGCCATAATTTGCTTGAGTTCTACACCAAAGAAGATTCAAAATACTATTTATCATTCTGTTCTGGAGCAGTGAGTATATTTTTGATTCTGAAAGTATTGAGAAAAAAAGATACTTAGAAATTTGGCCAGGGAAATATTTGTCGCTCCCCCTAAATAATCACCTTTTTATCACAGCCATGTTCATTCATATTTCTATCTAGAGCACAGGGTTTGTAGCTGAATCTAAAGACAGAAAATAGATTTGAAGCAACGTGACCTCTAATCTTTTTTTCCTGGAAATCTCTGTTTTTGAAAAGTGAAGTGTGTTTTGTCATGACATAAAACCAGACACAATTTTAACCGCACAGTTCCACCTGCCTCATGGGTAGTGTTATTTCCTTCCAGATCTGGGAGCAGGATGCTTTTATTTTTTTAAGTTTAAACTTTTATTGTTTCTAGGTAACACTAAAGCACATATTAGTGGAAAGATAGCAGAGCAGCTTCAGAGATAGCTAAACAGACAAACGTCCTGTTAAACTGGAGGTCTGAAGTTCTCTGTAAGTTATGCTGTCATTTTAGTATTGTACTAGTCTTGTTATCGTCATAACAAGACTATGTGTGATGTCTTCCATGATTAATAAGTAAACTATTCTAAATCTTAATTCAGAAATCTTGCAATAGTGTTCAAAGAGCAAAAGCTCCATTGTTCACTTATCTCTCTTTAATTGCTTTGGTAGTTTTAAAGGTGAAAAACTTTATGGATTAATAGATCACTTTCCTCATTTTATACATGAAAGAGAGTTAATAGCTTGCCTTTGGATAAACAATAAGCCATTATTAAAGCAAGTGCTAAAATCTGGGCACTTATTCACTTAGTCTAACTTGCTTCTCACTAAATCACATAGTTTTTAGTCATTCATGTAAATTATACTAGGATCTTACTCTACACAGAGGCTGACAGGTAAATTGTAAAGAAGAAGTTTGGAAATACAGAAAGGACATTCGGGTGATGACCATATATCACATGCTACACATCATGAGACTGTGTTAGCGTATCTGATACTAACAACCACCTTGTGAAGCATAATATTTTCCCAATTGAACCACAAGAAAAAATGCTTCACATTCAATCAGTTGTTCAAGGTTACACAGCCGGTAAATTCAGGACCTAATTTTAACACAAAGTTGGAAGGTATGTTGAACTTCACTTCCCATTTTTAGACATCATTTACTTTGTCAAGTCACTTGCAATCCTTGAGCTTTAGTTTCTGCATTCCTTTAAGTTAAAAAAAGAAAAAAGAAAAGATTATTACCTAGCTTATAAAATTGTTGTGAGGGTGAAATGGGAGAATGAATGTGCAAGTGCTTTTAAAATCATACTGTGCTATACAAATGTTAGATATTATTTATATCCTCTTAAAGTAGTCATCATCACCAGGTTTTACCATCCCATTTAGCACTGAAAGGCAGTCAAGCATTACGGAGTTCTGTTCTGACAAGGGAAAGATAACAGCAGCCTAAAATGAATGCTCCCTAATCCCCAGCCACTCATCCACGGTTGCTGTGAATTGATAAAACTCCTCCGAATTTTCCACTGTAGTTTGCTAGCATCTGACGTGTGATGAACGAGTGAAGCTATTTGGCCCCAAGCAGCATTTATCTGCAGAGGTCCATATCTTTTAGCTTACAAAGTTGTAAAAACAACCTGCCAAGATGAAAGACATAAAATATTGCATTATGTTTATTTATAGCAGGTTATCCTATACTGCAGAAGTACTGACTTTGTTCATCTATGCTGATAGAACACCTGGTAGCCACAGTTGAGTGTGAAAGTGGAGATTTTGCCAACTCAGGAGGGGAGTTTCAGGCAGTTTGCCTTTACCGAAAGGAAAAGGTTTTAAAAGTAAGGATTTTGTTTTGCCTGTTTTGTTGACTTCATTTATAGTTTGCCATTTTGGTTTCCATATATTTGTATGTGCTATAAAATAATATATTTTTAAAGAATAGAAATTTGTGTCTATTTTGCAGGCAAATTAAGCATATCAGTGAGGAATTCTGTTGAGTAAGGGGATTTTTCTAAGAATAAAAAGGTCTCATATTATCAAATATGTTTAAAATAATAAACAAGGTGAAGAAAAAAGAATAAATGTTAAAATAGTATTAGAAAACTGTTTCAAACTGAACAGCTTAATGAAAAATCCTAGGGTTTTTTAAATTAAACTATCAATGTATTATACTCCTGGTAAACAGGTAAGAAAACAGGCTCAGAGAGATTAGGTGTTTTCTCAATGTCACACAGCTACAGATTATTAGAGGCAGGATATAAAGCATATGTGGAGAGAGGAGAGGGAAGAATTTCATATTTACCATTCTTTTTATCTTACCAGAGAATAAATGAATTTATTTAAATGAATTATTTGAGAAATTAGGCATTTCATATTACTCAACTCCCGGAGAATGAGTTTTTATTTCTTTATATTCCTACCAACCAAATCTTTAATTTTAGCACTTGAAAGAAAGTTTACCAAAGATGAATTTCGTATTTACCTTTTCTTTTCCTTGATAGCTCAGTGTTATTATCATGGAGGTCAGTAGGCTGCAGCTCAACAATGTCTTTAGAATTACACGGGAAGGGAAGGGTTGTTTGGCCCTCCACTGAATGGTCTGCTTGCATTTTTGAATTTTGTTGTTAGTATCTATTGTTAGTTTTCAGTGTCCAATTTCCTATATGCCTATTTGGAAAATAATATGCCTCCCTCCTTTCATCACCAGTCCCTGTGTTTCTACTTCGCTGTTTATTTAACTGTTTCCAAAGTAAGGACAATATATTTATAGTTGAGAACCTGAGGGTTTTCATGAGATTAAAACGCACAAGATTTAATGCAAAACAAATTGCTTAACTTTGTGACATTGTGGCTAAAAGTTTATTTTTTTTAATTCTATGTTTTCAGTTATGTTCTGAGGGTTATAATATACACAGATTTACTAAAATTTTCTGATAGTGATATGTTATTTCTCCTCAATTAAGAATTTATTTCTCAATATTCATGGTATAAATAATTTTCTGGACCTCTATGTTTAATATTTTCCCCATGTTTTTGTTCTTTTTTTACTCCTGTACAAACGATTTTTCATTATTTTTGTACCACACATGGCATTTCAATACAAAGATGTGCTAGCGACATTGGAAAATGGGTTCAAAGTTGTCTCTTTGAACAATAAAAAAAAAAGTTATAAAGAGAAGGGAAGAGACACTATAGTGCCCACCAGCATAGGGGTTAATTATTCTTCCCCGAGGCAAAAGAGAAAAAGGTTCCTGGGACTCTTCCCTCTGCATTTTGTGCCTTTGATGTAAACAGACACCGGTGAAGATCAGCCACCACCATTGAGAGCAACAGACAAATCTTAAGGTCTGAGAAGGGGAGGGATGCACTCAGGGAAGAACTGAGTAAGATTCTAGCCTCTCCCTTCACTTGACATTCTAAATTAGGCCTAGAAAACTTTAGAAAAATGGACATTGATGAGAGTGGTGGCAAATTCTTAATGTCTGCTCAGGACAGGTACTCAGTTTTCAAGGATAACAGGAAAAGAATGAGTTTTTTTTTTTTTTACATGTTTTAAAACCCGCACAAAGTATTCTGTTTATCTGCAATGCAAAGGACAGTTGGAGGACATCTTGCGTGCTCATTGTTTTAATTTCCTACGTGAACCCTCACCTAGAATTCATTCTCTTCACTGGCTTTTACAAGATATCATGCCTTACCTAGAACTTAGTGAGTCTCTTAAACTTTGCTGAAGAATCAAGTGGATGTTGGGAGAGACTCCTTCCAATGATGTAACCACATGTAGCACAGTTTTTCACTATTGCTCACTCTTCTACTCACCGTCTTCTTCCAAGTTTCCTCTCTCTGGTAAGCTCCCAATTTTTATATTTTATAATGCAGGGAAACTTTCTCCTTCTTCACCGTCTTGGCTCTGGCTACTGGCATTTACCTACGGAAGCTTTTTAAAACATTTTCCCGTAAGATTAATTATTATATTAGCTATGATTATCTGTGACTAGAAAATGATACAATTTTTTATTCACATTTAAAGAAAGAGAAACTAAGACATGAGAAAGTGTTTGATTGCAAGAAATTCTCAGAAGTGTTAGAAACAGGAACTCAGCCACCTAAAAATACTTCATAAAAATAATTATTTTAGCAAAGACATAAACAGTTTAATAGACTGTGTCGCTCCATACTCATATGCAATTCATTTTATGTTTTATTTTACTTTTTAATTATGAAAATTTCCAAGCATATTGAAGGAAATAGCACAATGACCATCACCCAGCTTTAAAAGCTATCAATGTTTTTCTATACACATTTTATCTATTCCTTCTGCTGTTTTGCTTTTGCTGAGTTATTTCAAAGCACTTCATACTTAAATCCTTCAATCTGCATCTCAAAAAAAAAAGACAGTTTACAAATCCATTGTGCCTTATCACATCTAACTCATTAACAGAACTGATAACAGTTTATACTCAATACATATTTCAAGTTCTCTGATTATTTAAAAATGTTTCTTTTTCATAAGATTGGCATCAACTCAAGGGCCATTATAACATCTAACGTATCTGTTTCATATATGAAAATTTTAATTGTTTTATTCTGGTTTCATATCCTTGAAGCAAATCTGCAAAATTTAAATAGAGCAGAGAGTAGTGTCCTGTGTCCCAGGGAAAAAGCCAGTTTGAAGAGTGGGCAGTAGGAAGTAGTAGAATGAGGTATATCTCAGAAAGCATAACGACAGCAAAATACAGTGTTTAAAGGAGTGCGCACTGCCTTAAACCAGTGCAAATTCCACTGCAGGGTGTTTTTCAAACTTAGATCTTATTCTTAAATTCTTTCAGTTCATTTTAACTTCTGGGTTACTGTTTTCACCTTTTTCTATGCTCATATTTTTCAGATGTGTTAATTATCTCTTGGGGTATCATTTGTTTCAATGTGAACTTTATCTTTCCTAAGGGAATACTTGTTTGCTGTTACTAGAATCTTTGACAACCAAACTGCTTTTAGCAAAGTTTGAATTCACCACAGTCTCCTTAGTGATTCTCTTCATGCTTTTTTGTGTATCCCAAACTTGGAATTTATAAGGACTTTTTCCAAATGTTCCTAGTTGTTCTCAGATTCCCACTTAATATATTAATAAAATGTTCTCCTTTTGGAGTAAATATTGGGAATTTCACAAGACACCTTCTCTCTTTCTGTTCTGATTGTTATTAATGCTGCTGTTAATTAATGTTCATGATCCTTGGACAGTATTGATCGTGTTTACCCATATTTGGGTTTGTGTGGGTTACTTCATCACCTAATTCTGTTTATGATGTTCATATATTTGTTTAGATTTTATATTCACTATTTCAGTTTTTCTGTTTTTTTTTTTTTTTAAGAAGGATTTTAGGGAGATAGGTGATAGATAGAGAAACATATGAGTGATTGTCATGTTCATGCCACTGGAAGAAGTCTCTTTATCCAATTGATAAAAATTGATACAAATTACTCATACTCTGAGGACAATGAATTGTCCTTTCTGGTATTTTGCCCTTACAGAACACAAGTTCTTTGATAACACATACCAAAACAAAAATCCTTGCACTCCTCATTCTGTGTTTGTATGTGGGCGTAGTCAGGAATCCCTGGAGGATAAAATACCTATACATATTAATGTTTGCTTCTAAGTTAAAGTTGTAGTTATTCTAACAGTTTTAATATCACAATAGAACTCTAGATGCAGTGACGATGAGGTTCAGAAGTGTCACCTTTACAAAGGAATGACCAAATCACTTTTCTACATCCCTTCATGTGGGGGAAAAGCATGATAGAGTTGGGGACATTTCCTGCCTGTAGTTGAGCTGGGCCACAATTTGATGTCAACATGATCTCTGCTGGTCTTCATGTGAGTCCAGTGAGGACAGAATGAACAGTTTTCCATCATCAAAAAAAATTGGAAGAGATAATGAGTCGATGTAATGATGGAAGAACAGTGCGAGATTTAATCTAATAAATGCCCTTACTACATACACTACCTATGGCGTATAGCCAGCTATCAAGGTACTGTCACCTGTCTCTTTCTCTGGCTACTGGTAGGGAAGTGCAGGCACCCACGAGTCTGGTAAGCCTGAAATAAGGGATTAACCATATTTAAACATTACCAAATATAACTTTTGGATATTTTGCCTCAGTTTGCTACTCATCCTAGCCTATTTTTCTACCACATGAGAATACTTTTCATTTTCTTTGGACTCCAAACATAGGACTCTTCGAATAATTGTATAACTGACAGAATCCAAATGATATACTGGAGTGTGCACTTGATGAGATACATTGTTTTCCTGGGTTTTCTTAGCTTAGGATGTCCTTAGATGGTTCTGAGGCAGCATGACAGGGATGTTCAGCAATTAGGTTTTCTCAGCTTTCCAGTCTTCCTCAGCAGCACACATAGTCATGGGCTGACAGACCCAGCATCTTGCATCTCATCGTGTCTGAGGAGCCCTTAAAAAGGACTCCTTCATCTCAACCCTAACCCTCCTCACCCCTGCAGATTTCCTCAGGCATCCTATGTGTTTTTTCCTTTTTCATAAGGAACAGCTGGCACTTACTTTTAAAAACACTCAACATATTCCACATTTTTTAAGTTTGTAGTATATGTAGCTTATGTGTATCTTTGGATTACTTCCCTAGAACTGTTTTAAATGTCTGAACAACTATTGGCATAAACACTCACCACTATTTCACATACTGATCCACTGATTTTTATTATTTAATCTTTGGATCTTATAAATTGTAATAGTCACTATGGGTCTCGATTGGTAACTATGAACTTAAATACTTCACAATTTTTAATGAGAATAATTTGTGTGGAGTTTTAATATCTTAACCCACACACTTGATCAGTAGGGACCCAGGCTACCTACGCAATCATTTAATTCTGGATTCTGAAATGCCAGTTGTGTCACATCATCCTAGTTACTGGATGTGTACAGTTTTTTGAGAGGGTAATATTGGAAGATAGTGGAGCATGGAGCTGAATACTTTCATAGCAAAGTTATAAAATAAAGATAAATAAACACACAAGCAACACACAGGTTCTGAACAATGCCAGTACTTGCCTATTATTGTGTGAACCATCTCTTATTTGCCTACCTGAATCTTTCATCAACATTTTTATGTGGAGTCTCAGTGTCCATTTAGTGAAATTCTACCCATCGCGCCAGGATGAATAGATTCTTGTTTTTCTCCATTGAAAATAGTGGCGAGATGTTTTGCTCAGACTTCGAGTTGTATCAGAAAACAAGAATATTCCACAAATGTCAGAAGGCATCATCCACTAGGAATTAAAGTAGGACATAGAAAAATGTCTTACTTGTCCAATGCACCAGGCGACTCCATAGGGCCATAATGAATCCCATATCAGGATGAGACTTTAAGCTGTGACTTCCTAATATTACTCCTGTATCCTTTATTTAGGATCAAGGTGAGTTAACTGAAGGTTGAAACAAAGGAGCAGAAACTGCTACCCAGCTGAGACCCCATATTTCATAGGTAATGACGCTCAAGTTCTCCAACTATTGCTCTCCATATGGTTATTAGAATAGTGAAAGAGACTTTATATATAATTAATAGATACACTCCTGGGAGAAAAGGGCCAAGAAAATAAAAAGAGCACTAAATTATTTCTAGGGTTGAGTAATTCACACATAGCTCCTTTTCAATAGAGTTCAATTTTAGGCTTTCATATTAAAAAAGCAAAAAATAAGGGATACACATATTGCAGAAGGAAAATGAAAACTTCCAGAAAGTACTTAACTAGATGCATGGAAATTACTTGGCTGATACGCATAAAGACATGAGGTGGTACTGAAGATTAAATTACTGGACTTAGAGCCAAATAACTGAGAAGTCTCACAAGAATAGCAAGTGATGGGCCCAAATGCCATTTTATTCAGCTAGTGATTGCTACATTTTCTTTCTGAGATGGAAGTTATACTCAGAAAGAATCGTGAAATTACAGTAGCTAATTGAATTTATGACTGCTTAATTGAATGCTTAAAGTAAGTTTTTCAATCAGGTGTAGAAACTATAATTGCTGCATTTGATTTGGAGTGGTAATGTTGATTGTGGGTATGGTGTTCTGGTAATCTCAGTAACTGGCAGAGGGATAGTGGCTGCTACATACATTTTTTACCTTTTCCTGAGTTCTACAGAGTACAAGATGAGTTACATCTCTACCCACATTTACTAAACATTTTTTGAACATTCTAAGTGCTGAGTACTTGGGTAAGAAGTAGAGAACTCAGAGATAAACAGCTCACATTCTAGTGGGGAGGAATTTTAAAATATTGAACTTATATGAATGGCTTGCTAAGCCTAATGAGCCAGCATATAGACATTTAACTCTCATCCTGAGTGATTTTGGTTCAACTTCCTGGCCTGTGAAGATAATTTCAAATCCTGATTTTGTCATCCACTATATTAGCTTCTGTCTCCCTTCTAGCTTTTCAGCTGTAAAATTGATAGTTATTTCATTTATATTATTGTCATAAATTTGTTTGATATAGTTGCTTCTTTGGCATCCATTTTTAAGCATGACGTAAGTTATTTAAAACCCAGTGGTCCCCTATTACCTCTGACCTAGTTAGAATTTCCCCTCCCTGATATGGTTGTGATGACTTGTTCCTCATCCCAGCGACCCAAAACCCTACGTATCCCACAGCTGCTGACTGTGATAAAACCTAATGATCAACACCAGAGTCATGTAAACTAATCCCCGACTTTGAGAGTGTTTTCTTAAAACTAGCCAATCCATGACCCCCATGGAAAAGCCTAAGGAATAACACCCACAGGCCTTAATAAAGGCATAATCCCAAAGGTCCTCTCGTTTTCCATGGGCTAGTTGTGCTTCCTGCTGCCTGCATACTTCCCATGAGTCTCCCACCGACATCCCTACTCTTTCTGGGATCCGCAAGTAATACGTTTATTTCGTGCAGTTTGGTTCCATCTCCTCATTGTGTGTTACCTAACACACACTCCCAAATCTAGCATCCCCCACCCACCCCACCCCATCAGGGCTATGTGAGTGTGGCTACCATGGCTTATGGCCACTCTCAACAGAGACCTCAAGAAAAAATTAGAAAGAAACCATAATGATAAAAACTATAACAATTATCATTGAAATAAATGATAAACATTTGAATAGCATAGTTTTGTGACTTTGGAATCAGGCAAAATTTCTTCTCCTCAAATTATAATCAGTGAGATGTAGAGAAAATTTACCAAACTGCTTTTATCTTCAGTATGATCATATGCAAAGTAGCAAAAATGATATTTATCTCTGAGGCTTTAAGGGACAATTAAACTGATAGTCCATTATCATATGCAAAGTGCCTGGTACATCATAGGGGCTGAGTAACTACTTAACTAACTAACCAATCAACTACAGCATAGTGCCAGAGTCATTCTTTCTAGTTATTCTTTACTTATCATTCAAACATCTCTTGAATTTGATTGTATTCCAAGTGTTTTACCAGATATATTAAGATAGTTTTTCAAGCTTATAATTAATTAGGAGAGATGGATAAAAAAGCAGAGTCAAATTAAAGTAATTGCATCATGAAGGAAGGCATAGCATCAATCCATTTCATCTACATTTTTCTACATTATTCGCCAATATGTTAGCAAATGCTTTGTACTTTTCAAAAAATAGAGATCGACTCCATTATCTGAAGGTGAGGTTCAAATTTCACAGGATAAAGATCAAGGCCCTTTACAGTCAAATTTAAATCTATCCTTCAAGACTAATTTTAATTCTTCATTATGTACCTTCCTCATATCCTATTCTTCAATCAAACCAAGTTCTCACCATTCCACATACTTATTATGCTCCCTCTTGCTGCCATAATTTTGCACATGCACATTTTTTTCTCCGTTTCTGCAATTCTCTTGCTGTCTTTTCTTTGTCTGGAAAATTCATATTTCAAGAATGATTTAAAATATATCCATTTTTATGAAGCCTGTCTGATTTCCTTAGAGAGAGTGCCACCCTCTTATAGGTTTCCAAAACATATCATATATGCCTCTTCTATGATTAGGAAAACTATCAATCTTAGTATAATTTTTTCTAATGACAAAGAATATTCCTACATGTGGAATGTTTAATTTACGTAATTATTTATTGTTATATATTTGTATTTTCCTTTTTAAAAATTTTCCTCTCAAATATATTTGTTCATGTAGTTTTGAGATAAATGACAGAGGTTGAATTACTGAGTCAACACTGTATTGTTATTTGTACTATTTTCTATAATACTGTTAATTTGACTGATATTTAAAGACATTGAAGCACCTCAAACTTTAAAGAAGAAATCTGCTTGTGAATTAAGGGTATTTATATAATATAAATAATAACCATGTTTCTTTCTGTCTTAAAGTTTGTTTTTTGATACATAAAGTATGTTTAATCTAAGAAGATACCCATCTGTGTGATATCTTCTCCAGCAGCTGATATATTTTGCTAATTTTGAGAGTTTGATTTCTCTAAACACGAGAGGTTTTGTGGGATTAATGATGCACAAATATTATAATATACTTATCTTTCTAAAGCAAATGCCTTAGAATTTTCATCTTTAAATGATTGCTGTGGGTCTAAATTTTCATCTTGAATAAATCGTTAGATATTCAAACATGCTTCCATTACTCAAATACTCTTTGGACATTTTCTTTGGATCAGTCTTTGAAGACACACTCACAAAAATTATTATTTTACTTGTATCTCCTTTTTTTCCTCCTAAATAATTTATCATTTGGCTGATAACCTGCATTGTTGATCAATTCATGTTCACATTGTCCAAAGGTTAAACATATTCAAATTGTGAATGTTAAAGAAAATGCAAGGTAAATCCAAAAGGGGACTTCTTAAATAATTTTTAAGCCTCATTGAAGTAAGTGTAACTTTCAGGAAAGACTACTTAAAAGATGGCAGAACTCATTTTTTAATTTATTGTGTGTCTACCCAGAAAATCTGCTTTATTGTCTTGGCACTCTACATTTGTATGACATTTCACAATTTTTAAAGAACTTTCACTTGCACATTTTTAATTCAACACTCATATCAGCCTTGTAATGTAGGCACGCAGTTTTTAAACATTTTTATTTTACAGATGATTTCGTGACCCTCAAAGTTATTGTGTTCAGCCGACATCAAATGGGACAGTATATGGTGAAACTGAAACTAGTACTCTAGTCTATTTTTACTCCTCATACTGTCCCCAAGCCTTTAGAATTCCTTATCTGAAAATGCCTCCGGAACTGTGAATTAACTGACATAATAGCAGACTGTAAATTTCTGTACTTTATAGTAAGTGTTCTCTTGCTTTCAGAGAAATATGATAGATTTCATTTTCTAGTTCCTTTATAAATTTTTCCACTAGGCTGTATATTATATATGATAATGAACTCTCATGTTATATTGCATATACCAACAATTCAATAAACTTATACTGTACTCTAGGGTTTTAAGCACCACAGATAGTCTTCTGAATAAATAATTATTGGGCTAACTGCTTGTAGTCCAACAAAGACATAATATCTTTCCAAGTCTTATAATAAATTTTTTACCTACGGATAAACATAAAAGATTAAATAGCAAATCCCTTATTGTTTCATGATTCTTAAAGCACTTTAACTACTCGGAAGACATTGTATCTACAAAATGAGTTAGGGCAATTGATTTATTAAGTTCCTTGCCATTTTTATGTATGTAACATATTGAATATTTTCAAATAAGATACTCCAGGGAAACTCCTACTTAGGATGCTCAGGAAAGTTTGAAATCTCTAAGGCTGCTTTAGAAAGTTCCATGTTATGCCAGATGGTTTTCCAGAATTCTGATATTATTATGAGATTCCCAGGAGCCTATGAGGCAGATCAGAAGTCTACGTAGAATCTGGATCCCTTCTGCCACTCTCTGCGTGTACTTTTGACTTTCAGAAACTTGATTCAGTTCGAGTTAGCAAACACCTACTTAATGCTTCACTGTAAAGTTATCTTGCATGGTAGGGCTGGCAACATAAAGGTGAGAAACACAAGGCCCCTACATTTAAGTATTGTATCATCTAATAGGAGAAATAGGCAAATAAACAAATAAACTAAATCTGGGAAGTACAAGAAACATATGTGAAAGGTATAATACATGAGTAACAAAGAGAATGGCAAAACTATTCAAGAAACAGCTTCAACATCAATCCCTGTTTACCTCACTTCTTTAGCTGGAGGAATTTGGGGATGAGAATCAGCTTTATTCCACAGAGTGCTTCAGTGACTTTTAAAGCATCAAGTATAAATGCCAGTATGGTGAGGTTTTCTTGGGATTTAACTTATTATTCTGGTATTTCAGACACTGAAGATAATAAGAGGACCTTGTTTAAAAGATGCTGCTAAACCCTTGACTTTAGAATTGGATACCTGCAAGGTGGGAGAATTACCTGAGCTCAGGAGCTCCAGACCAGCCTGAGCAAGAGTGGGACCCTGTCTCTACAAAAAAACAGAAAAATTAGCCAGGCATTGTGGTGCATGCCTATAGTCCCAGCTACATGGGAGACTGAGGCAGGAGGATCGCTTGAGCCCAGGAGTTGGAGGTTGCAGTGAGCTATGATGATGCCACTTCACTGTACCCGAGCTAACAGAGACTCTGTCTCAAAAAAAAAAAAAAAAAAAAAAAAAAGAATTGGATGCCTGTACATTTTTTTCCTTTTGTTAACAAAATAATGTAAATCCAAATTGTTAGTGTCTATTCTTCATATTGTTTTTTCAAATATTTCCTTTAAATGATAAAATAAGGTCTAGGTCATTGATACAAAAATACACTAGTCAGGGTTGAGTTAGGAATACAAATGCCATGCTCAGCATTTTGGGTAGAGTGAGATATTTAAAACAGAGAATTAAAAGTCTATGCAATATTTGAAAGGGCTGAAAAAGCAGAGATCAGGAAAGTTGCCACTGAGAACATCAGCTTCTTGTAGCACAAAAAATAGATTTTCAGGAAAATACCTGGAAACCTAGAGAAGCTGCAGTTGGCTTGCAGGTGCCACCTGAGAATAATGATTTGTCCCTCTGCCTTTATCCTTCCTAGTCTTCCTCAAATGCTTTTTATCAACAGAATACAGAAAATGGGATTCAAAGAGAATGAAATCAAATTTTCTCTCTTGCCTTGAAGTAGATGTTGAATAGGGTTTATGTTGAATTAAAAAACCCAGACATCACCACTATACAATTCATCCACATAACCAAAACCACTTGTCCCCCTAAATCTTTCAAAATATAAATTAAAAAATTTTTTTTCTTTAACAATTACAGTGCTGCAACTTGAATAGGATCAGATTGGACCCCCAGACCTCTCACCCAAGTCCTTAAATGCACATTTTCAAAGCCTTTATCTTCTCTTGACTGATTTGATTAGGGATCCATCAATGAGTCAGACTCTTGAACCATTGCTCTGGATAAATGTTCACTGAAACCAGGAAAGACAGAATTTGATTCTTAAGATTCTGAGTACACTTTCTGAAACTGAATTAGAGGCCTTGGGCTTCTTTGTTTGAGAGTTATCTGCTGAGCTAGAAATTAGTCCTTCCTGGCTTTTCATTTAAAATGAGGATGATTCATTCCCTGACTCCTGGGCTGGAGAATTATTTTTTCTAGCTCTTTGTGAGGCCTCTCTATTCTCTCTATTTGATCCTGTCACTACCATGGGAACTTCTCAGTCAACTGAAGTCCTCTTGTTGAACGCCTGCTGATATACAGATTCATAACCTTTCTTACTAGTGACTTCCACTCATTGAATATCACTATGTTCTCTAGGGACACTCAGAACAAGTGTGATTTTTCTTCCACACAGGACTTTGGTCATCCGAAAGGATAGTATTTTATTAAAGAAAAATTATTCATGACATTTGTTAAAGAAATAAGGAAGACTTTGTTCAAGGGGACTACTACAATGGAGTTTAGTCATAGAGGAGAGCTGCTGGGCTCAACTATGACTATGACAATGAAAAGTGGGAATTTCTAGCCTAAGTGTTAGGTTGGAGTCAGTGGAAGAAAAATTACTAAGGAGAAACAGCAGAGGTGAGAGATTCTGGGTGAGCTGACCTAAGAGTATTCTTAATGAAGGCAGACCAGGGTGATCAGACATCACATAGAGGACAATGGAGGCTGGGGAATCTGATTAGAGATTAAAGGTGATCAGTCATCAAAAAGACGGGGGATTTGGGCTAAACTAAGCAGGATTCTTTCTAAAATTGGACAAGGAAGAGATGAACATGGAGACTCCAAAGTCAAGGCCTACTTGAGAAGAGAGTTCAGGGGAGCCTGATTAGAGTTTGATCAAGGAAGGAATCTTTGTTAGTCCCTCTTTTATTCCATAATATAATATAATTAATCTTACTCTTGCTTTCAACATCTTCCTGGTAAAGATCATTGCAGCAAAGGAAGAATAATGACTAATTACTTTAAAATTGTCTTTTTTTAGGAAGTATTAATACATTAATATGTATTATACCACTGCTGTCCTCAATGTGGAAATGAAAGTTTTACTTGCTTTTCTTCTTTTTATGTGTGAACTTTAATGCATCTTTTTCCCCTTAAATTTACACAAATTGTTGAGGCTAGCATAACAAATTAACAAATCCTCAGCATATTTGTTAGGAAATAGTCTGAATAAAAAAAAAATCCAGATTTTTTAAAAACATGGGCAAAACACACTACATTGTTTACAAAATTATTTTTACATCTTTCTAAATTGAAGTGTGTATCAATTGGGATTCAGTCAGAGAATAGAAGCCACAGGTTAATTTGAACAGGAAATTTCATATAAAGAATTATTAACCAATTATCAGGGGATTAACTACTAAGTGTTAAGGATAATTCTTAAAAATATAGGCAAAGCAGATATAGGAAACATAGTTACTTTTAGGGCTGATGTAGAGTACTCAAGGAAGAAAAGAATTTAGAAGAGGTACCACCTACCTCAAGGCCAAGATCAGATCTCACTGGAGAAGGGGTGGCTGCAGCCCACTGGATAGTTGAGTGGTACATGGAGATTTCACAGCCTGAGGCTGGCAAGCAGGAAACTGCCCATCTGGAGCGCTGACAAAACTTTCCAGAAAGCTGCTTTCTTGTGTGCTGAAAGTTAACTGGCCATCTGCCACCAGGGCAACTTCGAGACAGGCTGGGACACCAGCTGTGGTGCTGGTGGAACTTGCTGGGAATACTACTGTGGGATTTGCACTGAACTTCCTGGGAAACTTGCTGTGATACTGGTGGAATATGCTGAGAAGGCTACGTGCTGGGATTGCACTGAACTCCCTAGGAAGCCACGTAGGGTGCTGACAGAGCTCTCAGGTGTCAGGGAAACTCACTTGGAGGTAAGCACCACTGGGTGGCCTGCGTGATGACCAGCGCTGTAACAGTAAAAAAAGAGGAGCTCAGGGGGATCAGAAAGAGAAGCCCCCCCTCCTTGTAGCATCTCTCCAGCATCATCTACTGACAATTGTAGTTTAAGATCACGTCAGGTGGCAAAAGAGCAACATTTGAAGGGTCTGGCTCCCAGTATCCATAAAGTGGGACAATAAAGGATGGATTTGTGGCTGAGCGGCAATACATTGATAGCAGACATAAAGACAATTGATGGCTTTCATCTGTGGAAATATGACTTGGTGCAATGAATTATGCAAATTCATAGAAGTCTGCAGACTGAGAAGTAGAAAAAACTGAGAGCTAAAATAGGAATCTGAAGTACAGGTGGCACTGTGTGTACTGAAGGATTAACCTTGCCAAAAGAGAGGTTTATCCTTTTCCCCTGGCTCCTGGGAAGTAACATGTAGGCCCTTAGGACTCCTGCCTGAAAAGAATCATTGTTTACCTGGGGGCTCTGGATCACAACCTATAGTCTATGCTAACAATGTGATTTATGGTGGGGGCATTAGGTCACATGGTATCAGCTTGATCTCTGGAAGGGCTGGAGACTAAGGTCAGCCCAGGCAGGCTGTCAGCCATGTCTATGTAACTACTTCTCAATAAAAATTTTAGATGCTAACCCTTGGCTGAGCTTCTGTGGTTGGCAATATTCTGTGCATGTATCACACATCATTGATGAGAAGTATTGTCCACATAATTCTATTAGGAGATGACAAGTGGATGCTTTGCACATGGTCTCTCCTGGACCCTGTCCTATGCACTTTTTCCCATTGCTGATTTATTTTATTTTATTTTATTTTACATTTTTGAGACATAATGGTTGTATATATTTTTAGGGTACATGTAATATTTTGATACCTGTATACAATGTGTAATGATCAAATCGGAGTAATTGTGATATCTGCCCCCTCAAACATTTATCATTTCTTTGTGTAGGGAACATTACCATTCTTCTAGCTATTTTGAAATATACATTATGGTTAGCTATAATTTCCCTACCATACTATCAGATACTAGAACTTACTCCTTCTATCGAACTGTATTTTTATACCCCTTAACCAACTTCTTTTCATCCCCCTTTCTCTCTTTGCTTCCCAGCCTCTGGTAACTACTATTCTATTCACTACCTCCATGCGATAAATTTTTTTTTTTTAGCTCCCACATACAAGTGAGAGCATGCAACATTTGTCTTTCTGAGCTTGGCTTATTTTACTTAACATAATGATCTCCATCCAATTCCATCCATGTTGCTGCAAATGACAAGATTTCATTCTTTTTATGGCTGAATAATATTCCTTTGTGTATATATACCACATTCTCTTTATTCATATGCTGATGGGCACTTAAGTTGATTCTATATCTTGGCTATTGTGACTAGTGCTGCAATAAACATGGGGATGCAAATATCCCTTTGATATACTGATTTCCTTTCTTTTGCATATATACCCAGAGGTGGGATTTTTGGGTCATATGATAGTTTTATTTTTTGTTTTTTGAAGACCCTCCATACTATTTTCCATAATTGCTACCAATAGTGTACTAGTGTTCCCCTTTCTCCTCATCCTTGCCAGAATTTTTTATTTTCTGTATTTTTTATTTGCATTTGCCATTCTAACTAGAGTGAAATGATACCTTGTTGTGGTTTTGATTTGAATTTCCCTGACGATTAGTGATATTGAAAATTTTTTCATATACCTGTTGACCATTTGTATCTCTTCTTTTGAGAAATGTCTATACAGGTCTTTTTCCTATTTTTATACAGATTATTTGTGATGTTTTATTCTATTGAGTTGTTTGAGTTTCTTGTATGTTCTGGTTATTAATCCCTTGTCAGATGGCTAGTTTGCAAATATTTTCTCACATTCTGAAGGCTTTATCTTCACTTTTTTTACTGTTTCCTTTGCTCTGCAGAAGCTATTTAGCTTGATGTAATCCCATTTGTCTATTTTTGCTTTTGTTGCCTGTGCTTTTGAAATCTTATCCCAAAAAATCTTTGCCCAGACCAATGTTCTGTATTATTTCTCTAATGCTGATTTTAATTTGTATTCTTTTGCTGTAATAAATCATAACCATAGGTATAACTGCTCAAGTTCAGGAGTGTTACTGACCTCACAACTCACAACTTTATGTTATCTATGGCTGCATAACAAATCACTCCAAACTTAGGAGCTTAGATCAATACACATTTACTATCTCACAGTTTCTGTGGGTCCAGACTCCAGGCATGCCTTAAATGAACCTTCTGCCTCGGGGTCTCTTACAGTGGTTCCCAACCCTTTTGGCACCAGGGACTGGTTTCATGAAAGACAATATTTCCACTGAGGGGGGGTGGGGGATGGTTTTGGGATGATTCAAGCACATTACGTTTATTGTGCAGTCAAACCTCTCTGCTAAAGATAATCTGTATTTGCAGTCGCTGCCCAGCACTAGCATCACCACTGCAGCTCCACCTCAGATCATCAGGCATTAGATTCTCATAAAGAGGATGCAACCTAGATCCCTCGCATGCGCACTTTACATTAGGGTTTGCCCTCCTATGAGAATCTAATGCACCGGCTGATCTGACAGGAGGTGGAACTCAGACAGTGATGTGAGTGATGGGGAGCAGCTGTAAATATAGATGAAGCTTTGCTCACTTGCTCGACTCTCACCGCCTGCTGTGTGACCTGGTTCCTAACAGGACAGGGACCAGTCCACAGCCTGGGGTTGGGGTTGGAGTCTGCAGTTTAACAAGACTACAGGCAAGCAGTAAGTTGAGATCATGGTCTTATTTGAAGGTTGAAATGTTTCCAAGGACATTCACATGGTCCTTGACCGTATTGATTTTTTGAAAGGTTGTCAGACTGAGAGCCTCAGTTTCTTATTGGCTGTTGGCTAAAGTCAACTCTTAGTTCCTTGCTATGTGGGCCTCTCCATAGGGTAGCTCAACACATGGCATTTTGCTTCATCAGAGCAGGCGTATGAGAAGAACTAGAGAGAGCTGCCAGCAAGATGAAAGTCACAGTCTCTTGTAGTCTAGTTTTGGAATTGACATCCCATCCTTTTGCCATATTCTACTTGTTAGGAGCAAGTCCCTGGGCCCAGCCCACACGAGAGAGGGGATTGCACAAGGGCATGAGAAAATGAGAATCAGTGGGAGCCATTTCAAAAATGTTCCTACCATAAACTCTTAAAGTATCTTATGAGGACCAAAAAAATAATGGCTATGAAAATACTTAACATAGAGGTGTTTTTGTAATGATTAGTGTCATTAGTCTACAAAGCAGAGTTTTTTAAAATTTCTAATTTGAATTCCTATTTTAATAAATATCCTGGTTCTCCCATCATATTTTATAATTGGAAGTTGCCTTGGCTCTGGCTAGTTTTTCTCTGGGGATTAGAGAGAGCCATGCCAAATCTCTGAACACTGTGAGCTAAGGTTGATGTAATTATTTCTAGTTTCAGGCACTGCAGATTATAACTGCCTGAGCATAGCAAATTGATTCCCATTATTATCGTATTTGCTTTGTCACTAAGTCTGTCTCAGAGCCAACCACTTGCTGAACTGATGAGAGCCACACCTTTTGTGTTAAGCCAGTTCCTGTGATCAGCCTTCTGTGAAAGTACCACTCCTGACACAGGACTTAGTCCTCCTTAATTAAAGTAAGTGTATGTGTGTATGTGTGTGTGTGTCAGGGTGGGGGATGTTGGCGAGGCTATGCCATGCCATATCCCACCCTATTCTTAATCATGGTTCTAGAGTTGGACTATTATGCCTTGTGGGTGACCACAGCATTTTTAATGTTTCAGAGAAGTATAGGATAATTCAGTGAAATTATATATATTTATACACACACACATACACACACAGTGTGTATGTGTGTGTGTGTGTTTATGGTGTGGAGATAGCAGTGAGTATGGACATTGAAGAAAAATAATCAGTGGTTCTGAAACAAATTTTTATGTACGTCTTAATTGGCAAATTCAACTATGGAAGCTAAGAGTGATTGTGAAGTTGGAAAGTTTATTTAGCCAAGAAAAATATTCATAATGATTAATAGATTTCTGTAAAGACTAAACTCAGCCTCCTGTGCTATTGGAACTTTGTCATTTTTTAGGTCAGTTTCATTAACCTTGCTCTCTTTTGGTCATGCTAGACAATTGTTCTCCACAGCGGGACAGGAATTTGTAATGTGCAATAGTTTATCGAGTCAGTTACATAATTTTACCTTTACATGCATGTGGAGCTCCTTATTCCCACTAGTAGTTGTTAAAGCATAATCCTCTATGAGTTTAAATTGTACCCAGACTGAAGAGCTTCTTTTGGTTTGTTGAATAATTTCAATTTTAATAATGTCCTACAGTCCCAGCTCAAATTTCATAACATTATTTCATATAAACTGAAAGCAAGTTCCCGATTTTTTAAGTTATAAATGACAAGAGTTTAATCTTTGGCAAGGCTTTAAAAATGTTTGCAAGGAGGTTTTCTAATTCTGTTATCACTGGCTGGTTTTGCCTTTCTGAATTTACTATTACAAGGGTCATATGAATGATGGTTCATTACCAAGGGGTCCATATGACTAAGAAGTGAAAAACTGAATCCTACAAGAATCTCTTCCATCTTTCAACATTACAAGCCAGATTACTCCAGTAGACAAGCAATGGTTATCAAAATGCGAACGATACTAGGAAGAAAACTTAGGAATTGGAATGTTTATAGCTACTATCATATGCCTGTCCCACCATTGTATGTTGAGTACATTGGGGTCAGATAGCTTACCATTTTAGTTTTACAGGTGTGCAGATGGACAGGATTCGAGCTCCAGGTACTCTACTTAACAGAGTATATCTGGGAGCCTCTTGCTCACCTGCATTTGATTTAGATGATGAGATTTTTGGACTTTGAGCTGATGTTAAATAGGATGAGACACAGGAATCTTTGGAAGGGGCAAATGTATTTTGTTAATTGTGAGCAAAGTGATTTGTTAGGAGCTAGAGAGTGGACTGTTTTAAAATTCTAAGATGGCTCTTAAGAATTCCACTCCTTGGCATAAAAGCTCTGTGTAATACTCTCCTTTGAATATGGAAAGGACCTTTGAATATGATGGATGGCACTCTCATTATTAGGTTACATTATATAGTGAACCCAAGGGATTTGTCAGATATAATTTAAGTTATTGTAAAGGAATATTGTCCTGGGTGGGCCTGACCTCATCAGATGATCCATTAAAAGAGAGTCTAGAGGTCAGAAAGATTCTCTGATTTGTCTTAACAAAGTAAGCTACCATGTTGTGAAAGGGCCATGTGGTAAGTGTGGCAATAAGTGGCTGAGAGCAGCCTGAGCTGATAGGTAGCAAAAAAAAAAAGAAAAGAAACTTCAGTCTTACAAATTCAAAGACCTGAATTCTGCTAACAACCATGTAAGCCTGGAAGAAGACTCTGAGGTCCATAATGGCATGTGGACTGGCCAATACCTTGATTGCAGCCTTTTGAGACTCTGAGCAGAGGACTCAGTAAGACTGTGTCTGTATTTCTGACCTATGGAAATTGTGAGATAATAAATGTGTGGTGTATTTGTTACGCTGCAATACATAACTAATTCTGTACCAGTGTTGAGCTAAATAAGCAGAATCAGTAGGATATGGTTTTGAAATTTTGGGGGGTTGGATAAGGAAGTCTGAAATCTGTAGGGCAAGCAGGCAGAAAGGGACAATGATAAGTACTTTATCAGATATATGTGTTGAAAATGTCTTCTCCTCTGTGGTTTGTCTTTTCATCTTTTGGAAAAATGATTTTTGTTTCTTTAAAGTTAGTGCTTGTTGTGTCCTATTTATGATATATTTGCTTAGTCTAATGTAATGAAGCTAGTCACCCATGTTTCCTTCAAAGAGCTTTATTATTTTACCTTTCACATTTAGATATTTACTCCATCTGGGGTTTAATTTTTTGTATTTTATGAGGAAGTGGCCATATTGATCATTTTAAAATGGATATCTGGCACCATATACTAAGAAGAGTGTAGTTTTTGTTTTGTACTCTAGTGATATACTTGTCATAAATTGTTTCTTTGCAATGTAAGTATCTATTTCTAGAATCTCTATAAAGTTCCATGGGTCTATTTGTGCTCTTGTCAATATCGTACTATCTTAATATCTATGGCTTTGTAATATAAATTGATAAATGCTATGTATGTGTCTCCAGTTTTGTTTTTACTTATGATTTCCTTGCTTATCACTGGCCTTTTTAATTTTCATTAAATTTTAGAATTAGCTTGTCAATTTCTAGAAAAAAAATAATTCTGAGACTTTGGTTTTGCATTGAATGTGAAAATTGATTTGGGGATACTTGACATCTTTATAATATTGAGTCTTCCAATTCACAAAAATGGTATATCCTTCCATTTATTTAGATATTCTTAAATATTATCAATATTTTATTTTATAATATCTAGTATTGGGTCTTGTAATATTCTTTTGAGATTTATTCACAGGTATTATGTATTTTTGATGCCGCTATAAATTTTGTCATTTTTAAAATTTTATTTTCTATTGTATTATTACGTATATATAGTCATTCAATATAGTATATATTTACTTTATATCTAGTGATCTTGCTAAGTTCATTCATTACTTCCAATAGTTTAGCTATAGGTTCTTTTGGATTTTCTACAAATGCACTCATGAACTGTGTACAGGACGCAGCTGCATTCTAAGATACCAACCATTAGGAAGCAAATGAGCATGCAGAGTTATTCTGATCTGTGTCTCTCTTTTTTTGTGTGTGTGTGTGTGTGTGGAGAAACATAGGTACAGATAAAATTAAAATAATTATAAGAAAATCATACAACTCTGTGCTAATAAAGTAAAATCCTTAATGAAATAGAAACTTTTGTAGGAAATATATGTATTCCAAAATTGAGCTAAGGAGTTCTGCTAGCTTAACTCAACAGAAAAATGAATTTAAAGACACACTGAGCACTGTAGTCTCACCATTCATAGCGAGCCCACTTATGTGGCCAGGAAGCTTCCTTTTTTGTTGTTTTTGCGTTTTGTTTTTTTTTGGGGGGGGGTACAGACTGGCATAGATGCTCTTGCTCCTACCTTGCCACCCTACTACGGTGGTATATATGTTAACAGTTAAGGGCAGAACATTTCTCAGTGTAATGTTAGCTGTAGAACATATAGATCACCTATGCCTGACTAGTTATAAGGAAATGGAATGTCTGAGAATTGTGTACTCTCTACAACATCTTTTTTGGATAAAGTGTAAATATGTAGATTTCACTATAAGTATGTTTATGCAATATTTAGGATATACATATTCTAAAAAAAAGTATTGTTTGCCTAAATTTTAAATTTAACCAAGTTTTCTGTATTTTGTCTCATAATGCTAATTCCATGGTGGGAATAGAGTGTCTTCTGCACTTTATAGACACTATACCAAATACCCTCTTTCTTATTTCCAATTTTGTGTATTTGTATTTTGTTTGCTTTTCATTGATAAGCTAGCTAACATTTGATTTTTAAACACGTCTTGTTTTCAAAATTCTATCCATAGATTTAATTAATTGTATTATTTTTACATTATCTATTTCCTTTCCGCCTGTATCTTTATTCATTCCTCTCTTCTCTCTCTCTTACTTTACTTATCTGTTGTTTTATTTCTTACTTCCATATTTGCAGGCTTAATTCATTTTTAAAAATTTCATTCAATGAGAGAAGTGTTTCCTATCATAATTGCTTCCACATATATTTATATATTTATTTCAGTTGAGTTTTTATACTTTTCAAATTTCTTTGCTCCCAAATACTTCTCTTTTGCACTTTTCCTCTTCCCCAGATTGAGCCTGAGTTTACCATTTATCCCTTTTCTTACCACAATACATAGAGATAATTTTAGTATTAATATTTAGCGTTCCAATCCATAAAAGTGGTGTGTCCTTTCATTTATTAGCTATTCTTAAATTCTCTCAATCTTCTATAATTTCCTGTACTGGAAATTATACTTTTACTGTTACTGGAAATTATACTGATGTTTCTGATTATCATATCTATGCCATGGATAGTAAAAATTGTTAAAAAATTTCCTGTCTTTGGCCGGGCGCGGTGGCTCACGCCTGTAATCCTAGCACTCTGGGAGGCCGAGGTGGGCGGATCGTTTGAGCTCAGGAGTTCGAGACCAGCCTGAGCAAGAGCGAGACCCCATCTCTACCAAAAATAGAAAGAAATTATATGGACAGCTAAAAATATATATAGAAAAAATTAGCCGGGCATGGTGGTGCATGCCTGTAGTCCCAGCTACTCGGGAGGCTGAGACAGGAGGATCGCTTGAGCTCAGGAGTTTGAGGTTGCTGTGAGCTAGGCTGATGCCACGGCACTCACTCTAGCCTGGGCAACAGAGTGAGACTCTGTCTCAAAAAAAAAAAAAAAAAAAAAAAATTTCCTGTCTTTGGTCAATATTATTAAGAATAGATGACTTTCTAATCACCTCTTAAATAATATTAGACTGTATAAACCCCTTTAATATCTCTAAATTAATACATACCTTTTAATGGTACTGTCTTTGGTACCATCTTTTGCCTACAGGTACAGTTGCCAAAACAGCAGTTAATAGTTATTGCCTAGATGTGGAATGTAAAAGGGAAAATCTACCAGGTTAGTTTCCTTTCTATAAAAGTAAATCTATTTTTCTTCTTCCCTTTTTCATGCATTATTGTTGGATATGACTGTACTGTTTTCAAACCTCTTTCATCTGACTTTATAGTCACTGAAACTGAGCACAGAAGGATTTATATTGTTCTGATAAGTGAACCAAGGTAGGGGGTCTGCCTAAGGTATCCTGGTATTAATAATTATCACATAATATTATGGTGTTTTCTACAGCAGCCTGTCTCATGCCACTCCCCATATAATATCAGGAGCTAGTTCTTTGAGCAATTTTCAACAACACAGTAGAAAGATATTTCTCAGAAACAAATGATTAAAACTAACACTCTGCAAATTCATGGCTCAGCTGCATTTTTTTTGTTGTTGTTGTTTTTAATTTTAATTAATTTATTTTTTTGGTTAACTAGACCACTGTACTTAAAATTAAATCCTCTCCTGGGCTCACAGCTGGTACTGCAAACACTGCTAATTGGAGAGACTGAAGTGTGAAACTAAATATATATGTTGTCATTTTACTCAACAGTTTCTGGAAAATGTATTGCAGGTAAATCAGCAGGTGTTAGCAAAGCTTTCGAGAAAGTACACATGAGCATATTAAGCCTCATGATGGATATGTTTCCCTGCTGGAGCAAAGCTAGCATCTGACTTTTGTAGCCATTACTGAAGCAGCATAGATTTGTCATGCTGAAAACAAATGATGCAATTTTGAATGTTTTGATTGATTTTGGGATAATAGCCCTCTCGATTCTTTCCCAACTTTTTTTTCCTTCAACATTTTGTTCCCTTCTCTTTGACCTAAGAGGAATACCAAATATCTCCTGTCAAATAATCCCAAAATATAATGTTTAAATGGCTTTCACTGTGTCCGTTACATTGAAGGAATTTGATATACGTGTGTCTATTGATCAAATGAATAAACAGACAATCATACTTTAAACTTATTTTGTGGTGCATTCTGACATCTCACTGAGATAGACACATTTGAAATCAGGCAATTAGATATTTAAGAGGAAATAAAAGAGAAACCTCATTAAGGTTCCCTTGGGACCCAGTGTGTTATCCACCTATGTGATAAGATTTTTCTGTTCCAAACCTTTAAATAGCCATTTTTAACTTCCTATTGGAGACATCACTGATTAACTTTTAACTTAGAAGAGACCCAAATTAATGACAGTGCTGGTTTTATCCCTGTGACAATCTTGATTTATTTTCTATTCTTTTCTTCCTTGCTCCACAAATTCTGTAAAAGGCAATATCCAGGCTCTCTTGATTTCTGGCTTTTGTTTGGTTTTGGTTAGTCATGCGCGTTAACAAAAGGTGAGTAAAGAGAGGGATTGGCTATTTATTTCCTTTGCTCTCTGTGTAGCAGGCCACAGTTTGTTGGCAGCTCTGTTCACCTACATGAGACTTAGTCTCTGTGACAGTTTCTGCTCTCATCAGACTCTGAATTACTGTTTCTTCCCCTTGCTCATTAGGTATAGTTTAATTAACAGTTTCATCAACTTGCTAGTCCCTGAAACCTTTATCATTCTTCATTGGTTCCTTAGCCCTTTCCACACATCTGCAAATTATCCTTTCATCATACAGGTTGAGCATCCCTAATCCAAAAATCCAAAATGCTCCAACATCCTCAACTTTTTTGAGTGCTGACGATAAAGGTGCAAGTATAAAATTCCACACCTGACCTCATGTGGTAGGTCACAGTCCAAATGCAGTCAAAACTTTGTTTCAGGCACAAAATTATTTAAAATATTGTACAAAATTACCTTCACACTATGTGCATAAGATGTATATGAAACATAAATACATTTTGTGTTTAGACTTGGGTCCTATCCCCAGATTATCTCATTATGTATATGCAAATATTCTAAAATTCAAAAAATTCAAAACCTGTAACACTTCTGGTCCCAAGCATCTTGGATAAGGGATACCCCACTTCTTCTCTATTTAAACTTTTGAATGTGAAATTATTTTCTGACAGAGTTATGACAGATAAAATAATTGATACCAGGGTGGGATATAAGAACCAAACCCTTAAAATGCAATTCTGAGTTTTGTTGTTTATACTGCATGGGTAAATAGTTAATCTCCTTGTCACTGGTAATTGATGTCATGTAGTGGCAACAAATATTCTAAATAATCACCATTGATGGCATTGGATGGACAGCCAGTGAAGGGAAGCCATTGGTAGGATAATAACAAATGGCACTTAAGAGTTTGTGCTGCATTTGCTAGCTTTTTATCTAAATAAAAGGATGACAATGGAATATGAATGGAAAAAGGTGTGGATTGTTGGCTATTCCCCATTTTTACCTATGTATATCTTATTTATCCTTCTCTCCCCTGCCGTGTGCTTTAGGAGGCTGACTTCTACAGACTACATAACCAGGTGTTTTTTCTGTTTCGCCATTTTGGGGTTTGACCAATAGGAGGAGCTCAGGGGTAAAAATAGCAAAGGTTGAGTATTTATTCCCCTATTACTTTCCTGTTGGGCTATATTTTTAGCAGGGGCTGCACTTCTCTGCAGCCACAGCTTGGCTCTGAGCCCCTCTTCCTTTGTCATAGCTCCCTCTGGGATTTCTAACACATCCCACTCCTTTTACCTACAGGACAGTGTATGGTAGCAGCCTCCCACCTTTGCAAAGTCCTGTGTACTACATAATCTCTTGTTGTTTCTGTCAACCCTAATTCATCTCTATAAATTGTCCTTTTACTGAACTCTCTTTAATTAAACTCTTTGATGAGCTATTTTCCTCCTGGACCCTGACTAAGACAAAGTCCCTACACCACAAGATGAAAGCACTGGATATTCAGAGACAGAATACCTGAATGGAAGTACTGCTCTCACCTTTGGGTACTCTTTCTGTGCCTCTGTTTTGTTTCTGTTAGCAATGGGCTGCTACTATGTGATCTGCATATCCACATCCAAGACTAGGGGTATGGGTGCTGGCCAACAAGGATCTTTTGGCATTTGGAATTTCTTAGTTTTCTGGGAACAACAGTGACAAGTGATTACCCTCTGAGACACCAGTCTTAAAAGTCATAAATGAAGTGGCCAGCCATACCATTTTTTAAAAACAGTGATATATTCTGAGAAAGTAGGGACTAGACTCAGAAATAAGAGATAGCCAAGACACATACATCTTAGTTCAGGGCACTGATTGATTATTGGTGAGGGGGAAAAATCCCTGATTCTGGCAAAGATAGGAATTTCTTAACTTTGTCCAAGTTCCTGCAAAACATTTTTCAAGTTGCAAGAAAAAACATAAGCTGTGAAACAGACAAAGAAGACTTCCTTTTATAGTGTATGCGAATCATAATAGCTTGGAGAGAAACCTACTTTGAAACCCCAGCATTGGCTGTAGTGAGAAGAGCCAATAGTATACCAATGGTAAGAAGGAGCTGTGTACCATTCTTGGTATTTGTACTATCAAAAGGAGCAGCTGACAGGGACATTAAACCAGACTAAACTTGCAAAGACCCATTATGAAGGGAAAGTTCTCAGTGAATTGTGGTTCTAGTTTGCATAATATTGATTGAGGAATCAGAACAAATACTATTATACTTGTTAACCCTTTTGGTGTGGCCTGGGGATACTGTTACATGTACTGATCGTCACCAATGTTTATTGAGCAACTACTGTATACCAGATAGTATATGGTACTTATTACACTTTAATTAATGCTAATAACTTTTTAAGCACCTCTAATGCTTTTTTAATATATAAACAAACTAAATCTGAGTGAAATTTATTAACTTATCCAAGTAATAGTTTTAGTAGGTTCTCAAATCTAGGTTCCACGCCTAGGATATGCTCAACTCACAACATGCTTGCTGACGGAATGCTCAGTATTGACCTATAATTATGTGTTAGAGGTAATTCCTTTTCTTTCACTATCAATGTTTTCATGGGAATACTTTTCTTTATTTTTCTTTTTTGCTTATATCAACTACATAAATCTATCCCATGAGGAATGAGGCCAACCCATAAAAAGAAATAGAGCAAAGGGAACAAGAGATTAAGAAAGACCTGGCAATATCTTAATAGCTTTTAGACCTTGAATTCATGCAAAACCTAGTTGGTTTGGTTTGCTTTATTTTATTCAGCTGGTCTGTGTTGTGTTTTTGTCACTGGCAACAAAAGAAATGCTGACTAGTACGATGGAGATCTGGAAAAAAAATGATCATTACCTTAGGGATCTGAATCACTAGGCTAATGACGAGATAATTAAATTGGCTTCCTTTTGATGGTAGACTGGCTTTGAACCTGTGCACAGGTTTTTATCTTTTAGGCATTTGCTAGTTTGTGAGAACAAGTAAACAAACACATTTTCCTGATAATTATAGCCAAACACCTACGTTATGTATAGAATGCCTTAAAATGTCTCTTAAAGTTTAGCACAGTATTTGAATATTCCTAGGACTAGAGATCTTCATGAAAACCTTTCCTGGGGGATGAAATTCTGTCCAAGAAAATTCTCAAACCTATGCCTGAGGGCTCTTTTCCCAGTTTCAGGCCTTACAATTGGTAACTGACTTCTCTCTTCCTATATCTCTGAATGTCATCTCCTGAATTCCTCATTACCTTGGCCCTTACCTTTCCACTTGTCACAACACACTCAAATAGTCTGTAATACTTTTGGATATAAGTTCATTTTTTTTTACTCAACTGCTATTACCTGGCATTGGCTTTAATCTTCTGTATATGCCATACCTGCTGGACACATATGTTGTTCACTACCCTTTCTCCTCCTACTCCTACCCCTTACTCTGCCATGGACTCTTTCCAGTCTTCTATATCATCAATTATGACATATAATACATTTCTTTCTCCATACAATCTTTCCTGACACTCTGAGAGTTCATCTCTCAAAGAAAAAAGCATTATGGTTAGTCTCTGCTAGTGACTGAAAGACATAGCATGGCATTTAAGACAAATTTTCACAAAACATAGGATGTCTTTCTGCTCCATCAATTTGTGAACCATATATAGGTGTGTATGTATGTGTGAAAACACCACTCTTCAGAAACATATCATGGGAAATTGAATCTGATGTCACAAGTCAAATATTCAATTTATAAATTTATTCAATGGATTAAGAGAAGTTTGGACCAACACAATAAGACAATAATTATTGCATACCAAAGTTATTTGTTTTTTTGGACAACCCTAAAAGAATATAGTTATTAAAAGGAAAAAAGACATGTTATATGTCATTTAAACCTGTCATCCACATCTACTTTGTAAAGATTTGGATTGTGGTAGATTAGCAGATGATTTTAGATAGAATTCCTTTATAGATAGCTGGGATTTGAATATGACTCTCTTTAAGCCAAAGTTAAGGGATGGAGTATGCCCAGCCCTAACCCAAAACCTTATAAGAGATTTTTCACATATAGTATTCAAAGGGCTTAATATGTGTCTTTTGCAGTTTGGAGTTAGTGGACCTATATATGATACCCACCAGGACATGCAAAAGGTGAGAGATAGGTGAGCTCTCTGCTACTCAATGAACAGAAGTAGAGGTAGCTTTGTTGGGGTCAGCCTTTACTCTCTTTGGATCAAATATTGCCAATGGGACAGAGAATCAAACTGGAATCATTTAAAATCCTGCCTCCAGGATTCAGTGGTCACTGAAAGGGGAAAAGATAGCCAAATAATGAATGGCATACATTTAAAAGAGACAAATATAATGGCAACAGCAACAATAAAAACAGACGCCGAAAAAGTAGACCAGGAAAAGGGAGTGCATTTCAAAGGTCATGAGAAGTACAATCAGTTGTTCCTGGTGGGGAATTTGAGGAATCTGGGAAGTACCAAAGAGATAAAGAGTCATAGGTCACATCTGCTCTGCCCAGAGGATATATAGACAATTTGAAAAAGTAAAGTAAATAAGAACTTAATAACTCCTATGATGGTTAATTTTATTTGTCAACTTGGCCACAGTGCCCAAATTTTTGGTCATACACCAGCATAGATGTTACTGTGAATTGTTTAGGTGAGATTAACACTCAAAACAGTAGATTTTGAGTAAAGCAAATTATACTACTTTCTATAATGCATGTGAGCCAAATCCAATCAATCGAAGGCCTTAAGAGAAAAACACTGAGATCCTCCAAGGAAAGAGGAATTCTACCTCAAGATCATCTTTGGACTCAGGCTGCAACATCAAATCAACTCTTCCCTGGGTCCCCAGCTTGCCAGACTTCCCAGCCTCTACAGTCATGTGAACCAATTTTTTAAAATAAATTTCTTCTTTACATATACACACATGCTATGGGTTTTGCTTCTCTAGAGAATCCGGACTAATACAATCCCCTGTTATCTTCTCTTCATCTGACCATGGAGAGGTCAGAAACTGGTTAGGAATATGGGGTAAAGGAATGGAAGCGAAATGCAAGAAGGACCATTTGTTTTCATCAGTTTCTCACTAAAAGATCCAGATGATGGAGAAGAGGTTTACTTTAAATCAGTTTTGATTAATATATGGACATGGACATTTTTACAAAATTTTTTATTGGAGTAAAATGTATATACAAGGAAAAATGCTCATAAGTGTATAGCTTGCTCAGTTTTCACAAACAGAATACACCTATGTAACTAGCACCCAGATCAAGTAACAGAACATTAATACTCAGAACTAAATTTAAAGGGCAGAAACAAAGAAAACTTTATGATTATATCCCATAAATCATAATTGTTTAAAGAGAAGATTATGGTAGAGTAAATACTTTCTTCTGATTCTTCATAATGCAAATGCACCAAAGGGGTGTGTGTGTGTGTGTGTGTGTGTGTTCTATCAGAAAAGGCTAGCATTTAACTTGAGTATTCAATTTAGTGCCTTAGGTCTCTTCAGACACTGTATGCCACATCATATTCAAATTCATAATGTTCAAAAGGAACAAATATCTCTTGTCATAGTTTTTACTAAATGCACACTTTTGTTTTATTAATAGCTACTGATTTTCTATCAAATAAACAGAAAGAATCAATTCAGTGAAGCAACTAAAGTGAGTTCAATGCAGCAAGTGACTGAAACAAAATTTGATATTTATTGAATTGACTTAATTGCTGAAATGTCTTGTTATTATGTAGAAACAGCCTCTAAATTTATAGATCAAGCTTATTTTTTCTTACTTAGATTGGATTTCATAATAGTTCCCATGTTGGTATCTATGAGTGAAATGTAATAATCAAAGTAATTAAAGAAAAATCACTTTTTCAAAGGACAGAACGGTTTATAATCCATCATAAATGAGTGGTAAAGATCCATTATTTATTAACAAGTCCCTATAATTAATTGTTTAATCTGGGTATGGCTTAAAATACTTAATAACAATTTGAATTTCATGCCTACAAATATCTCATGCTGACTTAGGAAACATTTCCTTATCAATTTCTGCATATCTTTAAAAACTCCAACCAAGTTCTTGATTATTATTTTGCATTAAATTTAAGCCTTATAAATAGATGGCAAAAATGAATCTGTAAAATGCCTATTAGTCAGCATAGCTCCAGGCACACTGGGACATTTATTAAATATTGTTTGGTGATTTCAAGCTGAAAATAAGGAGAAAATGAATAATGTATAACTCAGTAATTAGTGGCTTTAATATCATTATAGAAAATAAAAAAACATAGTAATAAAATACTCTATTTTATTTAATATTGCACATTGTACAAATATTTATGGGATACATTCAGATTTTCAAGTCCATTTTCTATTGTTATTATTACACCATTTTGCATATGATGAAACAGGTCCAATAAGGTACCGTAAATTAAAGACCTATGTTTTGTACACATTTTAATAAATGGGCAAGTTTTATTTCAATTAGACATATCCACTCTTGTTTCCATAGCAGCACAGCAAAATGACAGATACTTCAAGTATAAAGCCTGCAAATTCAGGGAAAGAAGAAAACAATTCTAGGTCAAGGCATTAAATTAGCCCATTTCTATCTAAAATAATTATGCTGTTTACTACATAGGAATTGAGAATCAAATTTTAACATTAAATACATTTTAGTTTATTCACAAATTCCTTAAAAATCAAATGGAGAAAATTGAGGAAATATCTCCATATAAAATTAGTCTTGCTTGCATCATAAATAGTCTGAAGCCTTCATGGGATTAACCCAGAATTGAGAATTTGTACAATAGAGCCCTAATTTATAGACATTGGTGTAATGGAGCCTGTAAAACCACCTTCCTTCCACTGGTTCTGAGTTATGTCTGGTCCTTAAAGAGTGCAAATCATTCTGTTTCTAAAACTACAGTTCCTGCAACTACGTTACAGGATGGCAAGGAACTTTAGTGTCCTGTGGAATTCCTGGCATTGGAATTTAATTATATAGTACATCTCTTAAGGATATTAGATATTTTACTCAATTGTGTGCTATATTGTCAAAGAGGAAAACAGTACAGTTAGTGAGAAATAATAATTCAGTTTAGCAAAATGGTAGTCATAAAATAAATATACAAATATCCTTATGTACACAATTAGAAATTGTGAAATATAAAGGAAAACTAATCACCTTTTTAAATTTGCAAGGACCACATAAATCATAAAATAATATAGCATAAAATGATAGATTATGGCATAAATTTTTAATAATTAAAAAAGTAAAATTTGAGGCCTTGGTAAAAAGTTATTAAATTAAAAGAAGAAACAAAATAAAATTTGAATAATTATAAAACCACACTTATTTTTAAAGGGTAGACACAATACATTTTTATTTCTTACATTAGTATATAGGTTTAATTTAACTCAGAATAAATGCCAGTGATTCTGAAGTCATCCAGTTAAAGTTGGGTGAAAATAACCATAACTAAGAATATTTTTAAAGTAGGCAATTAATGGGTGATTCAGGCATAAATTATTTAAGTTATTTTAAGTTTTATTAACACAGTAGACAACTCAAAACTAGCTATTGGTCAACATATGATTTTGAGCATGATAAAGAAGGCATTTTATAAGAATAGGAGAAAGAAGGATAATTCAATACTAGGAATTCTGACAAATATTTAAGAAAAGCATCTAATTAAAGCATAATATCCTATAAAATTCTAGATAAATTAAGTAAATACACTTAAAAATGAAACCAAAATTTCTTTTAAAAATATGGGTAAATATATAACTGACATTTTAGAGATAGATAAAGTATGAAACCACTAACAAAAGACTGGGATCTTTGTCTCCATAAAGCTTAGAATACTACCATTATCAAAAGCCCCCAAGTGCCTGGAGCTCAGCACATGCTTATGGATCCTTATTTCTTCTCTTAATTCCTGTGAAGTTGATTAGACCAAAGACTGTTCATTAATAAAACCTGAAGGACTCTCCCCAATGCATCCATCTTTTCTATTTTCTGGGGAGACTTGGATTCCTGAGGAAACTCTCTCCTGGCAATCATGGTGTGGACTTGGATTTGTACGTAGATAAGGGGATACATTACAAATAAATAAACAATGGCAACAAAAAACAGCTCATCAAATGAAACAAGATCATGCTTATTACCAAGAACAGATGTAACCCATTGTAACAGATTTAATGGGAGAAACAAGAGAGGACATATGATAAACAAACAAAACAGTATTTCTAATATATAATCTCTTGGAACTCAGGAAGATATGGAAAAGACAGTAAAATTAGCTACCAGAGCCCATTCTTCCCTTTTTCCCACCCTGCCATTTTTTCAAAAATCAAATTTCAGGGATTGATGTTGTAATTTTTTTTTTTTTTTTTTTAGATAGAGTCTTGTTCTGTTGCCCAGGCTAGAGTGCTGTAGTTTCAGCCTAGCTCACAGCAACCTCAAACTCCTGGGCTCAAGCGATCCTTCTGCCTCAGCCTCCTGAGTAGCTGGTACTACAGATGTGCACTACCATGCCTGGCTAATTTTTCCTATTTTTAGTTGCCCAGCTAATTTCTTTCTATTTTTATTAGAGACAGCTGAAGCTGGTTTTGAACTCTTGACCTCAAGCTATCCTCCTGCTTGTGTCTCCCAGAGTGCTAGGATTACAGGTGTGAGCCACCATGCCCAGCTGAAATTGTAATTTTAAGTAATCAAAAATTGCTTGTATGTCAGATTCTGTGTCTTAGAACAAGATGAATAAAAAAGCAATTTAAAAAATAAAAAGATAATTATCTCTACAGCAACAGTTAATATTATGTTATACTTTACATATTACATTCAAACTTTTCTTTAGAGTCCTCCAGTGTCCTGTGGTTTTTAATCAAACTAGAGTGTGCATCAGAATCACCTGGAGAGCTAGTCAAAACTCAGACTGCTGAGCCCCATCCCAAGAATTTCTGATTTTAGGTGTTCTGGGTTTGGGCCAAGAATATGCATTTCCAAAAAGTTTCCAGGTGCTGCAGATGCTCCTAGTTCAGGGACCACACTTTGCAAACTACAGAAAGAGAAGTTACACTGGAGGGCAGGTAAGGATAGATTAAAAACCTAATTTCATTCCTTAACAGTGAAGTAAAACACATGGTCTATTTGATAGGAAATCTAACCTCATTTTCTCATTTGTAAAAAGGGGACAATAATGCCCAATAAAGGGTCATTGGGAGATTTAAATTAGGCTACCATATATAAAAATATTTAACACAGTGTCTAAAAATGATAGATTATGCCATAAGTATTATTTCCTTTCCTCTGTAGACATGGAAATTCTAATGTTTTGCATTATATCTTTTTATTTCAGTGAGTATTAATCTTCATTTCTATTTCATGTATTAGTTTCTCATGATACATTTTAAATATGAAATCTGTAAATACGATAATGAAAATGTTAGCAAACACTTTGGCAGGTATGGTAAGCAAAAAGCTTTAAATATTTTAAGGTTGTTTTTCAAGATTGGCACCAAATTTGAAAAGTCAAGCTTTCTGATAGTTGTTAAGCCTGCCATACATGTAGACTATGTCATTATTTACAAACTATTTCCTCCATTTTAACTTCCACCTGTGGGCCTTATAAATGACTTTGTCCCCAATATTCTAGGTATAGTTTTCAAATTGATTATGTTAATACATGAAGAAAATTTCAAAACAACTAGAAAAAGTCTTTCAAATTTATAAATGAATAGACCTGTCAAAGACATAGAAGAGAATTTTATTTGGGAATTTACACAAAGCTATGTTTTACAAACTTTTATTATTTTTCACTTAATACATGCTTATTTAGGAATAGAAAAGAATATTTACAAAAATACATTTTTTCTATTGTTAACATATGGTTTATGTCTTTATCAATGTTTTTCTGTGTGTGTGTGCGTGTGTGTGTGTGTGTGTGTGTGTGTGTGTGTTGAGATGACAGAGAAGACAAAGAGACAGATTCTCTTTCTTAATAGGATTGGGCCAGTTTCAAATAGGCTATTTCTTAAAAAGTTTTATCAGGGAATTCTAAAACTACATTATTTATTTTAAATTAGGTTTAGACATACATGTTCATTGATTTGGCCACATTTTGATGTAGAGCCAAGGAATGTTCATGAAATTTGAGTCAACAAGGTGAAATTTCCTTCAGTTCTCCCATAAGCCGTACTCACAGTGCATTCTCTAAAATCTTGATTTTAGGATTTAAGATGGAGAGGAAAGTTAAAGATATTTTATAAAGGAATATAAGTGTAGAATCCTAGATTCTAGATTGTTATTACTTCTTTCTAATCTTTAAAAGATGTTGCTACAATTGTTTGCAATATTTCTTGAATTGCATTTATTAGCACTTTGCAAAACATTCAACTTAGTTTATAGAAACTAAAATTTTCACATTAGTATTTTATCTGATTACATAATAATTTATAAATGATGTAATCAAAATAACAAACACAGTTGGCAAAAGTAGTCTTGGGAACAAGCACAAATGACGACTGATTGCTACTTATCTGGTGGGTGCAGAATGGCAAGGGCCGCCCAGAGAGCAACCTAGCAGTTATGAACAGGGCATGAGCATCAAACAAAAGAGAGCTCTTTTATACACTGTTTACTAAATAAGGTAATATTAGTTTGATTACTAAAAAAGACAACATGTGTGTGTATACAGTTGACCCTGGAACAAGAAGGCTAAGGGCACTAACCCCTTCCCCTGCAGTTGATGAAAGTCCACATATAACTTTTGACTCCTCCAAACCTTAACTACTAATAGCCTACTGTTGATCACAAGCCTTACTGATAGCATAAACAGTCAATTAACACATATTTTGTATCTTATATGTATCATATACTGTGTTCTTACAATAAAATAAGCTAGAGAAAAGAAAATGTTATTAAGAAAATCATAAGGAAGAGAAAGCATATTTACTATTCATTAAGTGTAAGTAGATCATCATAAAGGTCTTCTTCTTTATCATCTTCATATTGAGTAGGTTGAGGAGGAAGAGGAAGAGGAGGGGTTAGCCTCGTTGTCTCAGGAGTGGCAGACGCAGAAAAGGTGGAGTAGGTGGAAGGGGAGGCAGAAGAAGCAGGCACTCTGGGTGTAACTTTACAGAAATATGCTATGATTTCTGTCTGACTCTTCTGCTTTTTCATTTCTCTAAAAATGCTTCTATATGGTACCAGTCATTCTTCTACCATTTGTTTTAGTTTCAGTGACTGTATCATAGAAGGATCACGTTGTGAAAGAAGTCAAAAGCAGTCTTGAATAATTGAAACCCTGTGCCAGATTGTCTAATGTCAATTTGTTTTGTGGCACTGCCTCTATGTCTTCTTTCTCATCATCTGGCACTGGTTCAGAAGCACTCATCTCTATTAAGTTGTGTTCTTTTAATTCCTCTGGAAATGTGTCTATTAGCTATTGAATTCCTCCATGATCCATATATTGAAACCCTCCCCCCCGCTTTTTTTTTTTTTTGCCACATCCACAATCTCCTTCACGATTTGCTTGATTATCTCTGTTATAATCCTGTAAGTCAAGCACAACATCTGGACATAGTTTTCTCTAGCAGGGATTTATTGTTTCAGACTTGAAGACTTTCATGGCTTTTTGTACAACAACAGTGACATCTTCTGTGGTATAATACTTCCAGATTTTGTGATGTTCTCTGTATCGCGGGTCTTTTCTATAGTGTTGAAAATCCTTTCCATAGAGTGCCATGTATAATGAGCCTCTTAAAGGTCCTTATGACCCTCTGATCTAGAGGCTAACTTAGAGACGTTGTGTTTGGGGGCAAGTAGATCACTTTGATGCCTCTGTTACTGAAATCATGGAGTTCTGGGTGGCCAGGGGCATTGTCCATAATCCAAAGCATTTTAAAAAGGCAGTCTCTCACTGGAAAGAGATAAAGAATTGGATCAATGGAACCAATGCAGAAAAAGGGCTCTTGTCATCCAGGCCTTCTTTTTGTGTGGTACAACCAAAAGCCTGGCAGCCAGTGTTTATCTTTTTTCTTCACGGCATGGGGGTTAGCAAGTTTATAAATAAGGGAAATTATGATCATAAACCTGACTGCATTTGCACAAAACAATAGAGTTGGCCTATCCCTTCCTCCCTTAAATCCTAGTGCTCACTTTTTTTCCTTACTAATAAATAGCGTGTGTGAAATTTTTTTCCCCAGAATAGAACACTTTCCTCTGCATTAAAAACCTATTTGAGTAGATATCCTGTTTCCTCAATGATTTCTTAATGGCATCTGGAAACCCATTGCTGCCTCTTAGTGGGCAGAAGCTGCTTCTGTTGTTTTGACATTTTTTTAAGTCAAACTTCATTCTAAAATTATAAAATCATCCCTTGCTGGTATTAAATTCTCCAGCTTTAGATCCTTCACCTTTCTTTTATTTTAAGTTTTCATGTAATGACTTTGCTTTTCCTCAAAACATATTAGAGTCTATAGGTATGCCTTTCTGTACAATCCTGCACCCATATTAAAGCTGCATTTTCAATGATATAGAAAAGTGTTTTGCCAAAAGTGCAAGGTTTTCACGTCTGCTGCCATAGCTGCAGTCATGGCTTTACAAATTTCCTTTTCTTTTGTTTACAATAGTCCTTACACTAGATTCATTTATCTTGAAACGGTGGACATCTGCAGTGGCAGACCTCAATCTATAATACATATTAAGCAATTCAACTTTTTCTTGTGATGTCATGATTTTTCTGTGCTTCTTGGGAACACTTCCAGCATCACTAGTGGCACTTCTTACGGGTCCCATGGTGTTATTCAAGGTTTACAGTATTGCACTAAACACAATGAAAAATACATGAGAACCACGAGAGATCACTTTTTACTGTGTGTGATATGCAATTTACTGGAGGGACAGCCTGTTCAAGTGGAGACGATTGGCGTCAGTGTTTTAAATGGATTCTCACAACACTTGAGCTCACCGCAATACCAACAGGAGATGGCTACAAAATTATTACAGTAGGATAGTATGTACTACAGTTAATTTTATACAGTTATGATTTAATACTGCATCTTTACATCTGTTTACATTTCTCTCAACTGAATAGTGTCATGTATGGTCTGTAAGTAAGTTTTGATACATTTTAACTTTTCATAATAGATTTCTGTGTATTTTATAGTAGCATATGATAAAATAGACTAGTAGCTTCATATTTTATGTATTCATCATATACATACCTCCTTTAAAATTTTTTTTTCTAGATTTCTAGGCTATATGGTTTGTCTGCAAGTTTTTCAAATTGTCACAAATCTCCCAAAAATTTTCCAATGTTTATTGAAAAATATCTGCATACAAGTAGATTCATGCAACTTAATCCCATGTCGTTCTAAAGTCAACTGTGTATATATGTGTCTGTAATGTATGTATATATAATATAACATATTTATATGTACATATACACATACATGCACACAGTGTCCCTTGGTATTCATGGGGGATTGGTTTCAAGGAGCCCAGCAGACACCAAAATCCATAGATACTCCAGTCCCTTATATAAAACAGTATATAACCTATACACATCCTCCATATACTTTAAATCCTCTCTAGATTACTTGTAACACCTAATACAATATAAATGCCATATAAATAAATAGTTGTTATACTATATTGTATTTATTTATATTATTTTTATTGTTGTATTGTTATTTGTTTCCAAATATTTTCAGTCCACGGTTGTTTGACTTTGCAGATGTAAAATTCGCAGATACAGAAAGCTGACTATACAAACACACCTTATTTTTCTACATTAATATATGATGTTATTTTTAAAACTGGTCACTAATGAGGGGAAGAAGTAAATATATTAAAAATACTTTATGGCTACTGTCATTTATTTTACTACAATCCCTCAATTTTAAAATTTATAATTTAGAATTATCTGCCTTGTTGGTGTTTATATGTTGTTGAATGTTTATGCTTGTCAATGCCTTATATACTGGAGAATGTTTTCCTGATGTAACTTGAATACAAAAGTTAATTTGGCCGTGTTAAGGATTCTTTGGTAACAATATCTTTTCCTTTTCAGCTTTGTAGGAAAGGATCCATTATCATTTTCTTTGGGTGTTGTCATGGAGATGTTTTAAGGTACGTACACATTTCTTTGCAGCTGTTTTGCTTTTTTTCTCCCTGAATTATTATAATTACTTGAAAAAATATATGCACATATACATATATATTTTTGTAAAATTTGCTTAAATCAAGTATTTACTAAGTGTAGCCTTGTTTCAGTTAATCCTACTATGTGTTTAGTTAATCATGTTCATCTTTCTTGAGAGATGATATACCGAACTAGTTAAGTGCACAAAATGCAGTCTGACGATCTCTCTGATTCCTGACTCTATCACATGACAACTGTGATTTGAGACAGTTGATTAGAGGCAATTGCTTTGATTTCCTTTTGTTAAATGGCAACAGTAATCCTAGCCCTCAACCCCAGGGTTGCTGTGAGAATTCACTAAACTAACAAACTAATACATTTAGAGCACCGTGACCAAGACAGGCAGAGTATAAACCATAAGCAGGAAGTAAGTGTAAGTTTTATCTTCACTTTTTCACTTGATGAACACTTTTTAAAATTCTTTGCAATATTATTTAATTCCTCTTTATTCTTCTTGATCTGCTCTTGATGTGTCTCAATTATCTTCTCAAGACTGTAATTTTTCCTCTGATTTGAATTATTGCGATATCCAAACTTCTGTTCAACAATTTCTGTGAAGTTCTTAGTTTGGCAATTGTATTTTTCATTCTCATGCTCTTTTCACATTTCAGGTTTCCTTCTCCCTGAGAGCTTGCTTGCATTTAAATGTAGCAGTGTTCTTTAAAGTCTTCTTCATTACATGAATTTTAAATTGTCTTCTATTAAAAATGTTTGTGATAAATATTTCAAGACATAACATTAGAAACTATAGAAGAATGACACACAAATGCCAGAAATGTCAATGATTTTCAATTAAGATATATGCAAATGGGACTTAATTAAAGGATAAGCTGTCATATAATGTAAACAGGGAAAAAAATACAAGCTTGCTTGGAAAATAATTACAGGTGATCTCCTCTGAGCTCCACTAAAACTTGGAAGAGTCAGTGGTTGAAATGCTGATGGAATATGAAACAGTGGGTGGATATACTCCACACAATTCCAGTTTTAATGGTATACTTTTGGATGTCAGACCTCATTTTCATTTCTTTTTTTCTTCTTTCTTTCTTTCTTTCTTTCTTTCTTTCTTTCTTTCTTTCTTTCTTTCTTTTTGAAAATTATATTAACCTGCCCCTTGACTGACTTGCAGCACATTTTTTAGTGCAACTCTTATCTTTTCAAATTAGGGAGTGTTAGCAGGATTTAAGCAGATTTTCTTCTACTAAATTCTTGATAGAAATCAATTTATAAAGTTGGTTCTTGCTGACCGGTTTCCACCTGACCTATCTGTGCTATATTTAGATGCTGTTGAGAATTTCTGGAACGTGGTTGGCACTACTCCTACTTTCTCGTTGATTTTAACTTTTGATTGGTTAGCACAATATAGAAATGAGTATAAAGGTATTGGATGCTTCAATTAATGTCCTTATCTTTCTTTGAAATTTTATTCAGTTTCTTCAGTCTTCCACAGTCATCTCTATTTGTATTTTAGTCTATTTTCTAAGCAATTTATCTTGTCATCTTGTTTTATGATATCGTGCCTTCTTGAATTTTATTTAGAATGCAAATCAGAAGTTTCCTAAAATGAACTTCTTATTTCTGAGGTAATCTTCCTTTCCCTTAATTGTGCAATGAATGGTTTAAGTCTCTTATAATAGAAAATGTTTTCATAGGCCTGTTATTTTTTATTGTTATAATATTTCTATATTTGCACATAGATTCCATAATGATTGGGTGCTCGCACCTCATTTATGTCCATAAGCAGAGTAGACAATGTTTTCCTGGTCATCCTCACTATGAACCTTTTTGTTATTAGAACTTTCCATCTTTAAGCAATGTGTGGTTGGGAGGGTGGTAACTTGGACATCCACAACTACAACCAAGTATTTGATATCCTTTACCTAGTCCTGTCTTATTGAAATAAGAAAGGATATTCTTATTCAGCTGCATAGTTGTCTAATTATGTATGCAGAAATGTATCTCTGCATTACTTCAAGAGTTCTATGGGAGGAATTTTTTAAACCAGGTTGTCAAATGGAAATATAATGCAAGCTACAAGTGTGAGCCACATATGTAATTGAGATTTTTTTTCTAGTAACTACATTAAAATTAAAAATAGTTAAGTTAGTACTAATATTCTATTTAACTCAATATATCTGAAATATGTAATCAATATAAAACATTTATGTGATATTGTACATTTTTTATAATATGAACTCTTTACAACCTAGTATGTATTTTATACTTAGAACACATCTCAATTAGAACTAACCACATTTCCAGTGCTTAATTTCCACTTACAGCTGGTGGCTACTATATTGGACAGTGAAGTTTTAACCCCTTATTAGGAAGAATAGATAAAAGTGTAGAAACCAAGACACACTCCTCCCCCCACCCCAGAGATGTTTCCATTGCTTTTATGAAGTAATCTATCATTGCTTTCCCTCGTCTGCTTTATTTATGTATTAACTAGGTGTCATGATCCCCAAATCCATGTCCAGTCTTTTTTCACTAGGGATGTGGGTTGTAAGGTAAGGAAATAATCTTCAAACAAAACAAAACAAAGCAGAATAAAGCAAACAAAAATCACCTTTCAGTCAAGGATGTATGACTCTGTCCCTCTGATAAGTGTCTATCTGAGAAGAGGGGTAGAGTAGGTGAGTGCACATGTCTTACTATGCTTTCCCTGAAAGTGATTGTTCTGCTTCAAAGCTCAATCCCCACTTTGATCAGTAAACATTGGTTCTGGCAGATAATTCAGCGATACACTCACTTCCAAATGCTATTGTGTTTGTGTGTCCATCAATTGTTTTTGTCAGTGATTCAATAGGAAAATGGGGAAAGACAAACCAAAACTGCCAAATAGCTACCATCATAACCTGAAAGGCTCTGCCATAATTCTTATTAAACCAGTAAGATTATTTTGCCAAATGGAAAAGTGACTTATTGCAATATTGATTTCTATGTTCTATCAAGTTTGATAACAATGTGATGATGATCTTTGCCATGCCCCTTTCAAAGTAAACTGATATTCAACACTTTGCCCAATTTGTAAATCATATGCCTAAACAGCATTATCTGGGTGGGCATATACTATTCTCTTTAATTTCTTTCCTTTTTTCTTAATTTAAACATCTTGTTCATTTTATATTCATTATGTTTCTCCATAGAGAAGTAATCTTCAGGGATTTTTTTCTCAATAAAATGTATGAATATGCAACAAAAGAAGTAATTAATTCAATGAATTAATCAAACCATTATGTTCGGTAGTCAGGCATGTTATATCTTTTTTTTTTTTATGTGAACCACCATTGGGAACAATCTATCTTATCTGTCACTGCAATGAATTTTATTAAAAATTAAAAGTCTCCAACCTGTAATAAAGCTAAAGATCAAGGACATGTCTAATAATATTTTATTCTCATTGCAGCTGTGCTTTGGCCTTTAAATATTTTACCCACTTACTAGTGTGCCATCTTGAGATATCAAATCCTATTTTTGGCTTAAATCTCTATAGAGAAACAACTCAGAAATAATAGTTTATGTTTAAGCTTTTTGTTATCGAATATTTAAAAGCAAGTTTTGTTTTTTTTTTAAAAAAATGACTACAGTGATATATTTAGCAAGATGATCAGAAATGATACTCTATGAAATAGTGAAAAATAGTGAGGCCCTTTTAGTGGCCATAAAGCAAAGTGCAACTCTGTTTTAGGTCTCTAATAAGAGCCTAGAGAAATCTAGTTGGGTGTGATATCACGACAACATAAGATTAATTTGAAACTCTGACTGGAGGAAGGACTATGCCCCAGAAAGCACTCTCTTGAGTATCCTGCCTGCCATTTATGGGGTGATCCCCAGAGAAAACTAAGATTGTCTTCAATAACTATGGGCTCTGTTTCAGGTGTCTTTTTAGTATAAGTTAATTTCCTGTAAGTCACAATGTTTTAGGGTATGGGAGTGTTTATTAATTCAACCAACACAATACAATTTGCTGATCTGTTCTCTAGGGATATATAAATAAAGCACACTCTCTACTTCAAACAGTTTACAGTCTAGTGAGGAAGGTAAACAAAGAACAATTCTGTTTTAATGTGATAAGTGCATGTAATCAAATTTCAAAAATTCACAATTAAATTTACCATTGAAACTTAGCAGTCATTGAATGTTTCTTTGGGCCAGGTACCATAAGTGGCATTCTTTTTTTATATCTTATCTCAATAAATGCTATGTGGTTGATATTATTGTTACCCTTTTACAAATAAGGAGGTAGAGTTTCAGACAGTTTAAGTAATTTACCCAGGTGACTGAACTAGTAAAATGATAGAGTTGGGGGATATCAGTCAAATTTTCTGACTCAGCTGTCCATGAACCTGTTTTTTCTACATCTTGTCTCAAGGTTATATAGGGGTACTATGACAGATTACAAAAGTTACACCTGCCTGGATAGGACATCAAAAAAATTATTCCTGGAGGACATACAATATGAACAGGCTCTTTAAAGATGAGCAGAAGTTGTCTACCTGAAATAGTAAGAATGGATTTTGCAAGCAGATAGGTTTTCTACTGTAAAGCCTGAGATACAAGAAGGGGCAAAGTGTAGGGTATGTGGACAGGTGCATAAATGAGGATGAAATTATGGGTATATGGAATAGGCCATCTATGGAAAATGCATATTATCTGAAGACAAGAGAATCTTTTAGATTATTTTTAAAGAAAGATATTGATTTGATGATATATAAATTTTCATTTTTGGAATCTGTGATGGTTAATTTTGTCAACTTGATTGGGTTAATGGATACTCAGATAGCTAATGAAACATTATTTCTTGGTATGTCTGTGAGGGTGTTGTTGGAAGAGATTAGCATTTGAATCACTGTACTGAATAAAGGATATTTGCTCTCACCTATAAAAGTGGGTATCACCCAATCCATTGAGAGCCCAGGTAGAACAAAAAGGCAGAGGAAAGCCAAATGCTTTGTCTTTTTGAGTTAGGAGATCCATCTCCTCCTCCCCTCAGATATTGGAGCCCCTGGCTCTCAGAGCTTCAAAGTCAGACTAAATCACACCATTGACTTTCCTGGTTCTACATATTGCAGATGGCATATCATGGGACTTCTTGGCTTCCATAATTGTGTGAGCCAATCCCCATAATAAATCTCTTATATATCTATATCTGTGTTTATCTACTATGTTAACTCTTTGTCTCTGGAGAACCCTGATTAACATAGACCTAATACAGACTGAACTTAGGGAAGTTATGGGACAATTTTAAGAAAACAAAAATGATAAACATTTGCTAGATTAGATAATTGAGAGGCAATAATTTTTCAATATTTTCCATGTGAGAGAAAAAAATTAGCCTATGCATTAAACTGAATAGAAAATAACAAAAACAATAAAAGAGAGGAGTTTGCTTTGGGGTTGCTATCAAAAGGTTGCATGGTATAGTGAAAATCAAACAGGTCTATGGTTGAATTCCTCACCATTAGCTGATAAACCTTAGCCAAATGCTCAGATCCTAAATTATGGGGGGTATAGAAGGGCAAGGAAACAAAAGAAATAAAAAAAGAGGAAATTGGTTGGCTTGAGAGTTAATATAAGTGTAGGAACCATGGTGAAAAGGAGAAAAACAATAGAAAGTAAAGTTTCTATAAAGTTAAATTTATTCTGCTTACATATTGCTTTTATTCTGAAAGAATATCCCTTCTATTTACAATATTTTACTGTAAACTAATTTTTCATGAAATTATGGTGATAGCAGATAGTGGTTGAGACTTTGAGACTATTTTTTTTTTTTTTCTGTTTTAAAAAGAATATAATTGTGCTCGCTTTGGCAGCACATATACTAAAAATTGAAACGATACAGAGAAGATTAGCACGGCCCCTGCGCAAGGATGACATGCAAATTCGTGAAGCGTTCCATATTTTTGTATACCATGGAATATTACTCAGCTATAAGAAATAACAGTGATATAGAATCCCTTTTGTTCTCCTGGAGAGAGTTGGAACCCATTCTATTAAGTGAAGTATCCCAAGAATGGAAAAACAAGCATCCCATGTACTCACCAGCAAACTGGTTTCCCTGATCATCACCTAAGTGCACATTTGGGAATAACATCAATTAGATATCAGACTGAGGTGGGGGGAGGGGGGAGGGGATGGGTGTATACGTACATGATGAGTGCGATGTGTACTGTCTGGGGAATGGTCACGCTTGAATGTTCTGACTTAGGAGGATGGGGGATGGGGGGTGGGGGGAGGGGATAGGGGTATAACTACATGATGAGTGTGATGCGCACTGTCTGGGGAATGGACACGCTTGAAGCTCTGACTCGGGGTGATGGGCGGTACATGGGCAATATATATAACCTGAACTTTTGTACCCCCATAATAAGCTGAAATAAAAAATAAATAAATAAATAAAAAGGATATAATTGGTGAAATAAAAGCTGGCAACCCCATGCCAGTTCCTCAATTTTTATTTATTTTTAAATTGTATTGGTCCATAAATTATAAAGTCTGGGAATCTTGCTCTAACCTAAATTACAGAGAATATTTCATAGTGGGTGATAAAAGCTCACTGATTTTCCAGCCTGTATTATTACAGTGCATGAGGCTGCCTATCCGTTATTTTTGCAGAGAAGACCAGTTTACAAAAGACTATTCGATTGCAAACAAACCAAAAAAAAAAAAACAAAAAAACCCAAAACTTAAAGAAGGCATCCTCTTTAAAGGTTACAATTATGATAGTTGCCTTGTTACTTACTATTTCTCAGCAGGAATGGCTTTGAATCTTAAGCAGGTGTATGTTTCTTTTTTTTAGGGCTTCAAACAAACCTGACCTAAATGAGTGTCAGCTAACTAGACTGTTAGTGGGGAGAGGACTTCAATTAAAGGTTTATGAGCAGGAAAATAGCAGATGTTGTCTAATAACACCTGCTCAAGGAACAGTCTGGGGAAAACCTGCAGCCTTTTGATGCACCTGCTGAAAGTAGCATCTGGAGGAGCCACCTTTACATTCAGGTGCATGTTGGCATCTATGACAGGTTAACATATATCTATATAATTTATAAGATCAGGAACAATATTCCACTTTGTACAAATCCAGTCTTTTGGAGGAACTTACTACATGTCATATATGCTATTTTTGATCAAGTTTTGATATTAAACTTGTCACTGTCTAGGAAGAATTTATTTAATAAATTTAATAAGAATCAGAATAAATATTTTACTGTTTTATGTTCATTTATATAATTTGTATGCAAAAACCTGTTCAACTCAACACCCAGAGTGTAATACTTTGGCCCCAACCTGATAGTGGTAGCAGAGAGGTTACAGTCACATCTATTCCTGTTCTTTTTTTTTTTTTTTTTTTTTACATTTCTTTTATTTTTTTATTTTTTTATTTTTTTTAAATTATTAAGTGAACAATGCAAGTTAAAAACAACAGTTTCATATTTTTTTCCCCACCCCCCCTTTCCCGAGTCAGCACCTTCAAGTGTTACCACTCCCCAAACGGTGCGCAATGCACTCATTGTGTAGGCATACCCCCATCCCCTCCCCCACCCCCCACCTCAGTCTGATGTCCAATTGGTGTCGTTCCCAGATTTGTATTTAGGTGATGATCAGGGAAACCAATTTTCTGGTGAGTACATGTGATGCTTGTTTTTCTGTTCTTGTTACAGTCTCAGAGAAGCTTGAGTATTAGGGATACCTTGTGGGAATGAAGAGGACTGGCTGTTTGTGTTCCAAGGGCACAGACTAAAGCAGCAGGATATTAATAGTAAAAACTAAGCCAGGAAGGAATCATGGACTTTGGAGATACTGCCTTCTTTAAAAACAAAACAAAACTGAAAATTAGTAGTGTGAGGTTTAGGTTTATCCTCCCTATTTATCATATTTCACTGTATATGGGGTTATTTTTTCTACGTGGGTCTCTATCATCATGCTCCCTATAATGTGGTCTTTGGACAGCAGCATCCGCATGACTTGGGAGAATGTGAGAAATGCAGAATCAGAATCTGCATTTTTAAAAAGATTCTTAGGTAATTCACCAAAATATTAAAGTTTGAGAGTCACTGCTTTATCGCATCTTTTCCATCTTTTGTCCCAAATATTACTTTCCTTAATCCTGCATTCTGGATTTACATACCCTTTGATGGAATACTCTTTCATCCTCTGACTCTGAGGTCTCTGCCTTAAAAGATGTGAGTAGGCAACACGTGTCGAGGAAGGATTATCTCTTATATACACTTCATTTTTTTCTATCCTTCTTGAGCAGGGCTTAATTAGTTCATCATTGCTCATTGCAGCTCAATTTTTTTTTTTTTGAGACAGAGAATCTTGCTCTGTCACCCTGGTACAGTGCAGTGGCATCATCGTAGCTCGCTGCAACCTCAAACTCCTGGGCTCAAGCCATCCTCCTGCCTCAGCCTCTGAAGTAGCTGGGAGTACAGGCACATGCCATGACACCTAGCTAATTTTTCTATTTTTAGTAGAGATAGCATCTCACTCTTCTCAGGCTGGTCTCAAACTCCTGAGCTCAAGCAATCCTCCAGCCTGGGCCTCCCAGAGTGCTAGGATTACAGGCATGAGCCACTGTGCCCAGCCTCAATTATTATTATGGTGAAATTTGTCAAGTAATATCCATCTTTCAGGCTGGGCACGGTGGCTCATGCCTGTAATCTTAGCACTCTGGGAGGCCGAGGCGGGAGGATTGCTTGAGGTCAGGAGTTCGAGATTAGCCTGAGGAAGAGCGAGATCCCCGTCTCTACTAAAAATAGAAAGAAATTATCTGGCCAGCTAAAAATATATAGAGAGAAAAAATTAGCCGGGCATAGTGGCACATGCCTGTAGTCCCAGCTACTCGGGAGGCTGAGGCAGAAGGATCGCTTGAGCCAAGGAGTTTGAGGTTGCTGTGAGCTAGGCTGACACCACGGCACTCACTGTAGCCTGGGCAACAGTGAGACTCTGTCTCAAAAAAAAAAAAAAATTCCATCTTTCCCAAAAGCAAAGTTTTATCAAGCTGTGGAATTTAGTCTCTTGAGCATTTTGTACGAAGTGTTGTCTAACCTCTTTGCTAGGGGATATCTTCAGCTATATCTTGGATCATGCTCCAATCATTCAGTCCTTGGCAGCATAGAGTCACAATGCTAGAACTTTTCCTGGGTCAGCTTCAAGGCATGCTAATTTGCGATGTCCCAGGAGGTAATTTGTTGATTTGTCACAACTATCTTGTTTGTGACCATCTGCCACCTTAGGAGCACGTTAGTAGAATTAATTTCCTGTCAGAGCTGCGTGTCTTCTCTGAGAGCTTTTCTAGGAGGGAGGCTCCTAACTGTCTTTACTCCGCATAAGTTTTCAGCATAATGAACTTGAATTATGTTATATGAGTGTCAACTCCCACACTCCAGCTCTGAGTTGAGTCTACCCTTATGGGTTCTTCTGTCCTGGACTGTTTGCTAAGAGCAGCCAATGCTACGTCCTTCTCTTCCTTTCTTACCAACAGGGAGAATTGCAGAGGGGAAGGTTATGAGGATTCCTGCAGATCTCCTGTGCCACAGGAGTTTTTTTTTTTTAAACACTGTTTTAGTATAAGTATTCCCATATTATTTGTTCTCGTTAAACCTGGCACTTCCTTCTCTGCAAAATGGCAGCTCTCTATAGAGAACTTTGCAAAAGCCTCTCATGTTTTTAACACCTGTGAAGGTTTTTCTTTTTTCTGTTGGTTAAAATTTGTGTACACTTGGGATGCTCTCCACTGTTATTGAATACTCATTTGGTTGCTGCTCAGCTGCTAGTCCAACACCCCAACGCATTCACTATTTTAATGCTGCAAATAGCTGCTCCTAAGCCTTGAGAGCCTCTTTGCAATAGTCTTTTTCACTATTCTACCTCATAGTCTTGTCAATATTATAACATCTCTGTGGTATGGTCCAGCCATCATTTTCTGGCAATGCAGTTGCAACGATTATCCGCAGTTACAAATGGCATGTGGTCTCTATGAGCAGTCTCAGTGCTGCTCCCTTGCTTTAGCTGCCATGGAAGTCTGCCCTCCAGGGGTTCTTTCTCAGATAAAGTAAAATGCATATCTCTGAACACTCCCAATATCTTGATCAAAGACTTGATATCTCCTTCCTGTAAAAGCTTTGATTTTAAGAAAATGTTCATGTCAATTGATAATGCTTTTACATCAGCTTTCAGAGCTCTTCCTTCTCATGTGTTAGAAAAATTTTGAGACTTATTATAATTACTCTCAGAAACTATAAATAATGCCAGGCTTTCCATCTGGAACTTCCAATCACAAATGCCAAAGACAAAGGCTTTAAAGCTCAGCTAAGAAAGCTAAAAGTTTCTTTAGATTTAAAGGTATTATTCAGTGGATAAGCAGAATCAATATTGTGTAAATTTAGTCTTTCCTTCACCTTTCATCCCATAATTTAATAACCACTTATGAGGATAAAATATTATATCAAATGTTAAGGTAGTAATTTATTCTGAGGTGCAGATGGTTTTTGCACTGGAGTTTAAAATAATCCTGGACAAGCCCCAATTTTAACCCACATATTAGATGAGTTTGTTCTGCCTTTCAGGTTCCATTTAAACTGAAAAACTTCTACTTCCACTTAGAATGTATGTATAAAGACACAGCAGAATATTTCCTCCACTCTACTGATGAGATAGACTAGAAAAACCTAAAAAAAATTAGTTTTTAAATTATCACCAGAGAAGTGAGCTCACACACTAACCTAATAAACTAAAATTCAGAAGGTGACAGGTCCCTCTTAGGAAAAAATTGACTCATTCTGCTTTCATTGTTAGTGTAGAGGCAAGAGGAGGAATACACTGCCATCAAGGAGGGATGAGGATAACAGATGAACCTTTTGAAATACTGGGTGTGCGCTGGCATGTTGGTGAACCATGCCTAAGACCAAAAAGAATCTGCACACACCCACAACTCTTTGCAGTGGGCCTTAGCCAAGTGAACATAGAAAAGATGAGAGGCAGGAGAATTGAAAGGCTTTCTAGGGTACATGTGTGTCAGATGGGCTGAAGCTGAGGCTGCATGAGCACTATGGGCCTTGAGAGAGAGTGAAGCGGTGGCTTCCTGTGGCTGGTGATGTCACAGAACAGTTGACAGAGATGCCCCAATGTGGTCCAGGAATACATTCATTGCCTGTGAAATATAAGGGCTGCACAAATGAATAGAGAGGAACCTTATAGGCATTCTGGATTTTATACTGAGTATGAAGCAGTGGCCATGTGCAAATGGAGAGTGGCAGGAGAGTTGAGAGAGAACCCCCTGAGGTATGTGGGACTTAATGAAATCTAAGATCAGGCATGAGAATTGAAAAACCCAGAGGCCTAGTGTTCAAAGGTGCAATAGGGCAACTATAGTTAACAATAATTTATTGTATTTCAAAATAGCTAGAAGTTTTCAGATGTTCCCAACATAAAGCAATGATAAATGTTTGAGGTGAATCATGTCCCAATTACCCTGTTTTGATCACAATTATTATGTATCAATTAAAAAAATAAAAAAAAAAGGAAAAGAAAAATCCCATAGGCACCTTGAATTTTATCCTGAATATGCTGCAGCAGGACTTTTGTGGCTTGGGGAAGAGCCAGAAAGCTGAGAGAGACTTTCCTGAAGTGCAGGCACAGAGGGCCTATAGTTGGCAGAATAATGGTCTCCCAAACATGCCCAAGCCCTAATCTTCAGAACCTGTGAATATATTACCTTGCATAGCAAAAGAGACTTTGCAGATATGATTAAGTTTAGGATATTGAGATGGGGAAGGTAGCCTGGATTATCCAGGTGTTTCCAATGTAATCACAAGAGTCCTTATAAATGAAAGAGGAGGTAGGAGTGTCAGAGTCTGAGAATGAGATGGGACAAGCAGAGGTTTGTATTAATGTAATTTCTGGGTTTGAAGATGAAAGGAGTTTATGGGGTAAGAAATGCAGGTGGTCTCTAGAAGCTAAAAAAGGCAAGAAATAGATTATCCCCTAATGCCTCAAGAAGAAATGTAGCCCTGCTAACATCTTAGTTTTATCCCAGTGAGACCTATTTCAGAGGTCTACTGGTATATGATCTTTAGAACTGTAAAGTAATAAATTTGTATTGTTTTAAGTCACTTAAATTTGTGGTAGTTATAGTAACACTAATAAACTAATAGAAGATCATGTAAGGCCGAGAGTGGAATAAGAGAGTTTAGAGGAATTATCCAGGCATTCCATATCTTACACTGAGTATGAGGCAGCTGCTGGCAATTGCTGGGGTGGCCAGTCAAGTTTGGGGCTGGGAAGTCAAGATAACAGATAGAGATCTCCCTAAAGTGCAAGTGCACAGATCTGTTGAAGGCTGAGGGAAAGGGAGGAGAAATAAAGAACCGAAGCCCTGTCTAGGGGAAAGTTCTGATTCTGTTAGAATCAGACTATTCAAAAGTAATTTGAAGTCTGTTATACAATGAATCTAACTAAAGCTGCCACAAAGGCTAATCCTAGCTCTATATAAACTAGCTTTAGTTACCCATCCTGTGCCACATACACATAAATTTATAGCCTAGAAAAAGAGACATGCCTGCCTCAGGGCATAAATATTATTTACCTTAACCTTTAATATTATATCACATTTTGACACTCAAAAAGTATGAGAAATTTGAAGTAGGAAGAAAATATGCTTTGTCAAGAGACAAAAAAGTCAATAAAGACAGATTCAGAAATGGACCAAATGTTAGTGTTACCAGATACTGTAAGCAATTTAGCCTAACTATGATAAATGTGTTAAAGGATCTAGTAGAAATAGTGGCCATCATGCATGGAAACAACAGAGTGATGGAAATTATTTAAAAAAAGCAAATTAAAATGCTAGAAATAAGAAATATAATACCAAAAATGATTTTTATGGGCTTATCAATATAGTAAGCAAAGTATGAGAAATATTCAGTCAATTTGAAGACAGGTCAATATAAATGATTCAAACTAAAACATAAAGCAAAGAAGTCAGTGAATGAATAAACAGTATGTTTGAGAACTATAGGAGAATATCACAAAATCCAGCATGCATATGATTAAAGGCCCAGAAAGAAAAAGAAATAGCACAAAAGAAGTATTTGAATGCAAAGCAGCTAAGAATTTTTCGAACTTAATAAAATGAATCAGACACAGATCCAAGATGTTTAGAAAATCCCAAATGGCGTAAATAAAAAAAGAACCAGCTCTAGGGACATCATAGAAAAATTGCTACAAATGAAGATGAAAACAAGGTTTTCAAAGAAGTCAAAATAGAAAGGTACAATATAGACAGGGAACAACAATGTGAATTATGGCTGGCCTCATCAGAACAAATGAAGGTCAGAAGATGGTAGAATATCTTTGATGTGTGAAAAGATAAATAAATAAAGCCCTATTAACCTAGAATTGCACATCAAACAGAATATTTCAGAAATGAAGGCAATATAAAGATACTTTTTAGACCAACAAAAACTGATTTTGTCTCCAGAAGACATACACTGCAAAATATGCTAGGGAAATTCCTTAAGCTAAAAGGAAATGACACAGATAGAAACCAGAAATTGTAGGTAGAAATGAAGAACCTCAGGAACGTTGAATGTGAATGAAATACAGAGAACCTTGTAAAAAACATTCTCTGTGTGTGTGTGTGTGTGTGTGTGAGTGTATAAGTAAACATATATCTTTCAAAGACTGTTTAAATAAGGGATACTAAGAATATAATGTGGAGTTTATAGTGTATGTAGGTGCAAAATATATGACAAAATTTCAAAGGGTGAGAGGATGGTATTTAAATGTCTAATGTTACAAGATTCTTACATCATTTGGAAGAAATAGAATATTTTTAAGGCAGCTAGTGATAATTAAAGATGTGTTTTATAATCTGAAGAGCAAGTACTAACAAATCCCACAAAGTGATATAACTAAAAAGATTAGATAAAAATAGAATTCTAAAAAGAAAAAATACTCAATTTACTCAAAAAAGTGAAGAAAGGATAAGAGGAACAAAGACAGTGATGAACAGAAATTAAACTCCAAGGATAGATGTAAATCTGAACATATGAATAACTGCAGGGTGTCCCAAAAGTCTCTATACAAAGGAAAAATTTTGTAATATTTTGTAATTAAAGGTATATTTAGCTACAATTTCCCATATTCCCTATGTGTGGTGATTTTTGGGACACCTGTATATTAAATGCAAGTGGACTAAGCATCTTAGCCAAAAGAAGAGATGGTGATCAAACTTGACAAAAGACAGTCCCAGCTATATGTTATTTACAAGAAATAAACTTTATAGACATCAAAGTTTCAAAGTTAAAGATGAAAAAATATATATCAAATTAAGTTGACACAAACTCAATCATATCCTCAGAGTTCCTCTCAATCTATCAAGGGATATTTAGAAGGATATGTCTTCCTTTATCTACTTTAACTTCAAGCTCCTGCATCTTGGGATTAATTAAGTTTATGTGAATCACTTTATCATTCCCAACATGTTGTCAACTTCCTGATGATGTTGTACCGTGTTGGAAAAAGTCCTGATTTTTTTACACTTCAAAAGTAGTGGCATAGAAAGCAATGGAGAGGAGTTTTTCCAAGAAGGAGTGGTTAGCAATGTTGAATGCTGTTGACAGGCAATCAATGTAGTGTGCACATGGAATAGAATAACAAGATAATTGCTAACTTTGGAGGTGTTAGGGGTAGAAACCGAATGTCATAGTTTCTAATGTCATTTGAACTCTAGCTGTTTTTATCATCTTTAAATCATCTTTAATTTTTCAGTCTCCTGAAATAACTTTTGCCTTGGCACTACACAATGTAAGGTTACTTTTCACAATAAGCCATTATTCTTTGCTGTATAGAAGATTAAAATAAAGTGCCTGTCAAATTTCTAAAAGGAGTGAGGGGGAGGAGTACACAGAGATGACAGCATCCTAACGGCTGAGAAAGCAGTAGTAGGGTGGGGGTGGAGATGGCTAGGGGAGGTGACTACAAGTCCTAAAGACAAGAAAGTGGCAGCGGAGGTGACTGCAGGTGGAGGTGGTGGTGGCATTAGTGTCAAGAGAGGCTGCAGAGTGCCTGACAAGTAAGGAGGTATCAGTGGAGTGGCAGGAGATAAACAAGTAAACATACTGAGAGTAATGGGTACCAGGAAGGAATTTGCAAATATAAAAATAATCCAGAGGTAGTGAATCAAAATTGGAGGTAGAGATGTGAACAGATGTTTTCTAGTACATATGTGTGTGTATGTGTATGTGTGTATATATATGTGTGTGCGTGTGTGTGTTTGTTTTCTTACTTGTCCCTACTGAGAGGGCCTAGGAGCAACTTTGCCTCATTAGCAATAAGCACCCTGAATGCTAAGATTTTTTTCTGTATATCATCCTCGACTGAAAAGGATCGGGGCTCCTTAGAAAAGTGGTTGACTCTAGAGCAGTGTCAGGGAAAGTACAAGATGAACCTGGAATATTTTATGCCCAAAATAAAGAAATGTTCAAGGAAGATGAGAACATGCCAAAAGGACATACGAGCCATCCTGAAACAAATTCTACTGACCAAATCTGGGAAAATTTGACCATTAAAATTTGTTTGACTGTTTGCCACCCATGATAGTGATGATTATTCAGGAATTGCTAGTGGATGCTAAGGCTGTAGGATACGTTTAATTAGGAAAAGGATATTGGCATAGTTTTACAGTGCCATCCCACACAATAATCAAAAACGGAAACCATCACTCTTTGGTAGAGAAATGTGGCAGACAACTACTTGGCTGGATAATTGAAGTTAACATAACCAGCAAGGGGATGGGTCAACATGATTTGCCTCCTGAAGTGATGCCCTGAGAAAAGCACATAACCTGAATGATGTTCCAGTGCAGGATATGTGGCCTGAGCTTGGTCAAGAAGAAACACTGGATGGACTCTGACTGATGGTCATTTTACATAATGAAATGCTGGTACCCATTACAACTGTCTGCATCATGAAAAACAGGAAAAGACTGAAGAATTGTTCAAGATTGAAGACTGAGGAGACATGATAACCTAATGCAATGCATGACTTTTATTAATAGTTGGGTTCTGTGACCTGAATGGCAGTGTGCTATTGATGTTGATTTCCTGATTGGGAAGACTGAAGTAATGTAATTTATAAGAGCATCCTTGTTTATGGGAAATACACATCAGTGTATTTGGGAATAATGGATAATATGTTAACAGCTCCAGCTCGATCATGGGTATGTCGGTGGGGGGGGGGGGGGGGGAAGAAAGAGAGAAAGAGAGATGGGAGGGAGAGAGAGGGTAAAATGTTAACAATCAGGGAATAAGAGCACATGGGAAGATTTGTACAGTTCTTAAAATCTTTCTGAAAGTTTTAAATTATTTCAAAATAAATTATAAAGTTAACTAAATAAAATAACCTGCTGCATAATTAAAAATAACTTCCATAGTGTGTTATTTATTACTTTTGTATTTGTTGAGAAGAAGTATTCACAAGATAGGATAAACCAAGTAATTTTATATGAAAAAATCAAGTAATTATATGTGATGAAATGAATTAATCAATATTACTTTCCACAGAGCAGATTGCTAGGCTATAAAGTAAAAATAAATATAGCTTGATAAATAAATATGTAGTAACATAAAATATTTTTTTCTAACTTCTAGGCTTTGTGATTAAAAATTTACATTTTAGAAATAATTGTTAATAGAACTAGAGAATTAATATTTAGAATTTAGAGATCATGGCTTGGAGTTTATCTTAGAAAACAGAAATTGAAAACAACATGTTTCAATGATTTAGCACTAGAATAAGGTCTTGCCCTACACACATTATTTTACTTGCAAATTGATTGACCAATTTGATCAAAGTAGGAGAAACAGCTGTATTCTCAATGTTAGGAAAAAATAGATGAAAATTAATGGACTCTGCCAAATAATTCTGTTTGGTACAGGATACAAATTAATAATTTGACAGCTATTTCTCTCCACCAAATTGATTAAATTTGAGGGGGAAACATTTGAAACACTGGTGCCATCTTCATTTTTATTTTGTTCCTAAACTCATGAAGAATTGGTTAAAGGAGTTTCAATGTGAACAATGTTAGGTAAAAGTGAAAAATGTGTAAGAAAAAATAAAAAAGGTATTGTAGATCATTAAAAAAAAAAGAAAGAAAAAAATAGGACCAAAAGCAGTCCAGAATATGAAATATAAGATTAAAATGAACCATGGGCTTGTGTGTTGGGGAAGCATGAAACTCAGTGACAATCAAATTGTTTTTTATTTCAGCTTATCATGGGAGTACAAAAGTTCAGGTTATATATATTGCCCATGTCCCTCCCATCCCCCCGAGTCAGAGCTTCAAGTGTGTTTTAAAAATCAAATAAACAAAGACAATATAAAACACTATTAAATAATGACAAAAACACACACTGAGTTTTCAAGATAATTATACAAACTTATTAAATGCTTGCTAAGAATATCACTGAGAATTATGATTGTAAAAAATTCATAAGTATACTGTGCATAATACTTTCAGATTATTTTAATTAGAGTGGAGAAAGCAGCAGTGATGCAGAAACGCCACAATGTCAAAGACCTTTTACTTAAAATGGAGAAAGAAAATATTTCTTTTTTTGAAATTAGGGAAAAATAATTGAAAGGTAAACTTAACAGTTCAGCTAACAATTGGGCATTGGTGCCCCATGGGGTTAATTCAGTATAATGTGTAGCCTTTTCTATGTGAAGAAGATACAATTGATTCATAATTATAGGGCATGTGTTCTGAGTCCTTTGAAAAATAATGGTTATTGACTGATAATTTTCTGCTACACTTTCCATCTCAACCCTATGACCAATGACCCTCGTCTATTAAATAAAGAGCATGATTTAGAGTTCTTGTGCCCCTGACAATTGTTAAAAGTAAACCTACGATTGAGCTCCATTAGACTGCTGCTTTAATTGATTGAACTGCTTGACACAGAAGAGCCTGAAGGGTGGTAGTACAAAAAATAGGATTTACTGACTAGCAGCATCATTACCATTACTGGGAACATGTTAAAATGTAAATTCTCAGTCTTTGCTCCAGACTTCCTGAATCAGAAACTCTACGAGTGGGCTCAGCAATCTGTGGTTTAATAAGTCTTTAATAAATTGAGAAGCACTACTGTAAGGTAACTTGTTTCTTTTGTACTTCTCCAGGATGGTGCAGGAAATAACAGTGGTCAACCACTCCTTGAAAATATTTTTTGGCCATGTGAATGCATAGGTGATTATGAACATTCCTGGTGATGAAAGGTATCTATTGCTAAGAAAAAAAAATGTGTTTTTTATTGGCATATTCTGCCAAGCACTCCTGGGAATTTCTATTATTTTGTTGGGCAAGGTCGAAGCAAGAAGAATAATTCAAATAAAGCTGATAGAGAGCAAACATTAAAGCATATAAATCATGCACCCAGGCTGAAAGTCTTCAAATTTCATTAATATTATCTGAATCAGTAATTTAAAAGTGGAGAGAAAGGGGCAGGCTTTTATTCCTAGAAGATGTAGTCTTTTGTTATACTCTGCTATTCCTAATACATGTCTCTATTTTTGACACTACTGATTGCCCATAAAACACAGCGGATTCTCCCCACCAAAGTCTCCTTCTTGCTTCCTTGGCACTGGCATCCTTCACTCCATTGTGTTCTCACCATTTCCTTATTTTGCTTCTTCCCATTGAGCTCCTACACCTGCCTAAATGTGTCAATTATCATGATGCACAAAGCATATTTAGCACTCCCTCTAGTGGCAATATAGTGAACAGATCCAGCAGTTGCCCTGGTTACCCAAGGTTTCTTTCACAGATAGCAACTATCAAGTAATAAGTAATATCTACTAGGAGCTTATTTTGTGACGGGCAATGTCCTATGAATTTTACTTTCAATGTGAAATTAAAAATAAGGCATAGGACTTGATGAGGAAAGAAACAAGATCAGAAAATGGAAAATAAGAATTTTCTCAAAAAAGAATACAGAATATCGTATTTACCAGATCAGGAAGACTATAATTGCTTATATCAATATAAACATTTTTACTTTGAGACATAGTGTTTGAAAATCAAAATGCAAGAAAATATATAGTAGGAAAAACCAAATAAACAGGCATCTAAAGGATTTTCCCATATCTTATAATAATATATCAATGCAATAAAGATTATAAGTATATGAAACACAAAAGGGTAAATAATTAGAAACAATTTTACTAACTTTAAAATAATTTGAATGTCAGGCCAATTTTCTGTGTCTAAAAAATCTTCTCCTAAATACTTACTTGTATTTTCCTTTTTTTCATGTGCTTGCTGAATGTTATTTAGAAATATATACCTTATTCCAATTGCTTATTCATCTTCCTTTTCCCTTTCCATAACAGCATTACAGGCCATGATATACCTTGTTTTTAAATTAAATAATCCAATTAATCTATCCCTAGTGAATATTTAAAATAAGTTGGTTTTTTGTTTTTAATGTAAAAAGATTGTTACCATAATGCTCTGGAATTATTTTTTCTGAATCAATGTTCTGGCTGTATCACTTACTAGCTGTGTGATCTTGGATAAATTATTTGGCCACTTTGTGTATCAGATTCTTCATCTATAAAATGGAGAATACAGTAGTTTCTAATTCATAACTTTGTTATGAGGAATAATAGGGTTAATACATGTTAAATGCTTAGAATAGTGTCTGTGGTCATGGTGAGTTTTCCATAAGTGTTACTTACTATTGTTATTATGATTATTATCAGAAAATGAGTATGGAAGGTATACAGCCTCAACTAGTAACTACTTTCATTTATAGTTAGTGGAAGGTTGTAAGCTATATTGTAGTTACATTAAAGAACTTTATGAACTTGATTTTTTAAATTTTGGAATAAGAATTGCAAGCATCTTTATACATTTTCCAATAAGCTATATAAAGGTTTATGTGTGTGTGTGTGTGTATGTAAGATAATGCCACATCTTGATGATGTGTAAAGTGAGAAATTTATTCATTTATAATTCACTTTAAAAACAGATGAATAAGTCAACACTAAATAGCCGAACCTTCACTGCCTTTTCCCTGGCCCTGGTTCTGCTGCTAAACCAGCCAGTGAAGAAGGAGTCATTGATCCTAACTCCATTCATCTAAGACTTCAAGTTATTTTCTCTGATCTGAGGGATGGAGTGGACCTGGACCTGCTTCTGTAAGATTTCTGTGTTGCTTCCTCCCTACTACAAAATCTACCTTATGCCAACCAAACCCATAACTGCAAACCAACCAAATTTCAATTCATGTTGAAACATGAATAACCAGGAAGCTCCAAATATGAAATCCATCCTTACTTTAACTGATCCCCCAAAATGTGTTTCTATCTAGATTCTTTTTCATTAGTACTGGCCCAGTTACTCTGCCTATTAATACAGAGGCATAGCATCTAAAAAATTGAAGCTTTAATCTAAATATCCCTAAAGGACTCACATGCTAAAGTCCTGTTGTTCTTTGTTTATGCCAGTAATGTTTCTTGTGACCAGAAGCGCAGAGGTTTTAGCATACTTCTCTCCTATTATCACCCAGCTGCCCTGATTCCTAAAAGAGATGCTCTGTATTATCCCTGGAGACTCAATTACTGTGTGACTTGCCTATAATCTGGGCAGATCTCAGAGTAACATCTAATATAATAGCACATATTTTTCTTGAATAATTTTTAGATATTGTTTGATATAAATATCATAGTAAATAATTTCTGAAACCATGAATACTAGATGAAAGCAATTCACTTATAAAAATACATTAATATGAGAATATTTATTTTGCTCTAGAAATGTGAAAACTCTTGTTCATAGGCTTACAAACCTTATAGGAAAAAGGAAAAAATGTCAGTGCTTTCTTCCATCTCATGTATTCAAACATATTGTATCAAATATTAATATATTGAATCTGAAAGGGATATGGTCCCTTGACATTCCTGATGACCACAAATACAGGAAACATTATTGTTGTTTTATTTTTCTTTATTTCTCTAATTAATTTCGTAATGTTTTTGAGACATCTTAGAGGAATGAAGAATATAAACAAGAATATTTAAAAAGTTATCAAAAATTTCTTGCTAAAAGGAATTAGATAGAGTTATTGTTAAACCTAATTCTTTTTTCACTGACCGGACAAATATAAGCATCAGGCATCCCTGAGGGTGAAGAAGAAAAATCAAAAGGCCTAGAAAGCCTATTTGAGGGAATAATTGTGGAAATCATCCCTGGTCTTACTAAAGATTTAGACATCCTAATACAAGAAGCTCAACAAACACCTGGGAGATTCATTGCAAAAAGAGCATCATCAAGGCACATAGTCATTAGACTGTCCAAAGTCAACATTCAAGAGGAACTCTTGCAAGCTGTGAGGTGAAGATATCATGTGACTTACAAAGGCAAACCCATCAGACTAACAGCAGACTTCTCAACAGAAACTTTACAAGCCAGAAAGGAACAAGGGTCCTATATTTAGTCCCCTTCAACACAGTAACTACCAGTCAAGAATTTTGCATCCTGCAAAACTAAGTTTTATAAATGAAGGAGAGGTAAAGTCTTTCTCAGACAAGCAAACACTAAGGGAATTTGTCCTAGACCTAGACCTGCCCTATAAGAAATGCTTAAAAGTTCCATACATGGAGCAAACAATTGATACCCACCAGTGTAAAACCACACAAACATTAAAACTCACAGCTTCAAAAGTTAAAGTGCACAGCTCTTGTAAAACAGTAACACAAGGAAGAGAACAAAGCAACTAGGTAACAGTCAAAATGATGACCAGAATAACATCCCATATATTGATACTAACATTGAATGTGGACAATCTTAATGCCCCACCAAAAGATGTAGATTGCATGAATGGATAAAAAAACAAAACCCAAATATATACTGTCTCCAAGACACCCATTTAACTTGCAAAAATCCCCATAGACACAAGGTAAAGGGATGGTAAAAATTTTTTTGTGCAAATACAAACCAAAAGCAACCAGGAGTAGCTATTCTTATATCAGGTAAAATAACACTTTAAGTCAGCAATGATAAAAAAGATAAAGATGGTTATTATGTAATGATAAAAGGATCAATTCAACAAGAGTATATAACAATCCTAATTAAGGCCATTTGTATGTCTTCTTTTGAGAAATGTCTATTCAGTTCTTTTTCCCATTTTTTAAAAGGGTTGTTTTTTTTTGCTATTGAATTGTTTGAGTTCCCTATATATTTTGAACATTAACCCCTTACCAGATGTCTAGTTTGCAGACATGTTCTCCCATTCTGTAGGTTGTCTCTTTACTTTTTTATTGTTTCATTTGCTGTGCAGGAGCTCTTTACTTTAATGTAATCTCATTTGGCTATTTTTGCTTTTGTTGACAGTGCTTTTAAGGTCTTATCCAAAAAATTCCTTTCCCAGACCAATGTCATGGAGCTTTTTTCTATGATTCATGTAGTATTTTCATGGTTTTTGGTCTTAAATTTAAGTTTTTAATTCATTTTGACTTCAGTTTTATATAAGGTGGGAAGAGCCTAATTTTATTTTTCTGCATGTAAGAATCCAGTTTTCTGAGCACCATTTATTGTGGACTACCCTTTCCTCATTTTGTGTTCTTGGCACATTTGTCAAAAATCAGTTGGCTGTAAATGTGTGGATTTGTTTCTGGGCTCTCTTCTCTGTCCCATTGGTCTATTTGTCTGTTTTTATACCAGTACCATGCTGTTTTAGTTACTATAGCTTTGAAGTCATGTCGTGTGATGCCTTCAACTTTTTATTTATTTATTTATTTATTTTTTTTAGCTCAAGATTGCTTTGGCTATTTGGGGTCTTTTGTGGTTCCATACAATTTTAGGATTTTTTTTTCCTATTTCTGTGGAGAATGCTGTTGGTATTTTCATAGGGATTATATTGAATCTGTAGATCACTTTGGGTAGATGGACATTTTTAACAAAATTTATTCTTCCAATCCACAAACACAGGATATCTTTCCATTCATTTGTGTCTCCAATTTCTTTTATCAATCTTTTTATAGTTTTCAGTGTAGAGAGTTTTCACTTCCTTGGGTAAATTTATTCCTAGGTTATTAGTATATACAAATGCTATTGATTTTTTTTGTATGTTGATTTTATATCAGGCAACTTCACTAAATTCATTAGTTCTAACAGGGTTTTTTGGTGGAGTCTTTAAGGTTTTCTCTATATAAGACATTGTGGTCTGCAAACAGGGACAATTTATCTACTTTCTTTCCAATTTGGACGCCTTTTACTTCTTTCTCTTGCCTATTGCTCTGGCTAGGATTTCCAGCACTAGGTTGAATAGAAGTGATCAAAGTGGCCCACTGTACTCTTTGTGATAGGCTTGTTATCATGTATTGCAGAATATCTGATTTCACAGATGTTTAAAGGATATTGTGATAACTCATGCACTATTTAAGTGATTCTTTCTGAAAATCCTGCAATAGAACTCTAGAGATTCAGGGGTAGACTCTCATTATCCCTATAAATTGGATGTTTTATTTACCTTCCCCGCTGGCTACAGCTCTAATTTATCACAGTGTACTCTGTTATTTCTCTGCCCATTCTAGGGTTTCAGTAACTGGCTGAGGGAACAACAATCTAAGTCAATATCCAATTGCATATTTGACATCTCCATTTGGAGTTCAAGTAGAAATCTCAAAGTTAATGTGACTAAAACAGAACTTTTGATTACTCTCATGACAAACCTGTCTTCACTATATCACTAAGTAAATGTTGCCACTGTTCATTTTTGTTTTTCATTTTACTGAAGGCCGTATTATTATTATTTTCTACTGTTCAAATTGTGAAAGCCAAAATCTTAGGCATCATTAATGAAGGGATAATTCTTAGCATCCTCGCTGGTTTATCCCCTACTTAAGTGTGTCATGTTAAAGAGTTAAAAGGCTCAGTCCTAGACTTCCCATTATTCTTGTCCTAAATTATCTCACTAGGGGAACTCATCTATTCTCACGACTTTATATGTAATCTATATATTATCTATTTCCTTTATGTCCAAAGCATAAAGAAGTTCCTATGGCTTTACTTTCAAGAATGTACTTCAAATCCATGTCTTCATTTTATTTACTCTGTAGCCACCCTAAGACAAGCCCCTGCTATCCCTCTTGGGGACTATTGCCATGTCCTCCTTATTGGTCTCTCTGCCTGTATGCTATCCCTAATAAAGTGTATTCCCTTCATTGCAAGAAATATTATTTTAAAGTAAAACAAAGCCAGTGAATGATAATTTAGGTTATATTAACCCCCTTGCTTAAAAGTCACCAATGATTTCTCATTAGATTTATAATAAAATCCAATTCCTTATACTGACTGACAAAGCCCTATATGATCTGGCCTCTGCCTACTTTGCTAATGTAATTTCATACCACTTTCCTCTTTACCCTCTAACATCAGCCATAATGTCCCCCCCCCCCTTTCCTTAAACATGCCGAAACTAGAAACTATTTCTGGTCTAAGCTCAATGGTTTCTCTGCCAGAAATTCTCTGATTCTGCATACAAAAGACTGTCCCCCTCACTTCCTGAATGAGACAACCAATGTAAAGTAACTCACCCTTTTCTACCTCCAATCACTGTACAGTATATCACCCTGTGTTATTTTCCTTACAGCACTCTCTGAATTATCTTGTTCATTTTCTAGAAACACATTCCAGGAAGTTAATACTGTAATTTCAGGTGGCTTATATGCTTCGATTCATCCACCCACAGAACCTGCAACAGGACCTGTCAAGTTTTAGTCTGAAGTGTCAGTTCTTGGCACATTCATGGCCAAGGAATGACCAGACACACCAAAGTTAGGCAAGCATGAAAATGAGGTTTACTGAGGAGAGGAAGATAGGATTATAGGACAAGGGCAAGATATAGGTTTACAGGGTGAGATACATATGCCACAAATGATGACCGGACCCATTGTTCCAGCAAGGGAGAGCAAAAGGAAGGGCGCAAAAGGGGTTGGCTACGGTCTGCATCGTGTTTTATAGTGCCCGGATAGGGACCTCTCTCGTGGTTCAGAGATCACCATGGAACCACTTTGATCAGACAGTTGGGAGTCTCATGATCTGAGCCTAAACTACGCATTCAGGTTGTTCTAGTTCAATTTCCAGACTCTATGGTACTTATATGGCTTGGCCCATGGGCTAGAGAGTCCTCTGCATTCTTTTGCAGTTGTCACATTAAGTTATGATTGGCAGATTCATAGGGTAGGGTATTCCCTCCTATCCAGGTATGGCAGTGGGTCCGTAGGTCCGGAGATTAGAGTGGGACAGGACCAAGATGGGAGCCACAGCACCCACTTTTGTCCCTAGGAGACCAAGGATCCCTTGCTGTCTACCTAACAGACCTGGCATAAAATAGGCACTTGATACTTAGTTTTGAGTGAATTAAAGAAATGTATGCCTGTAAGTCTTATTGGTCCTGGATCCTCACATTCTTCAGAGTTTATAAAAGACAAATAAGCTTTTATAAGGCTCCAGGCTACCTCTTTTTGGGCTTGTAGGTATTGAGGGATATTGTGGCAGCATTGTATATGTAAACTATTTGCAGGTGAAGTGCTGTTACTGATGAAGCCATATTTTCTTGGGTCAGAGAAAAGAAGGAAGATGACTGAGTGCAGGCAATGGAAAATTTTTCCTTCTCTGATGAAGGCTAGTGGTAAGCACATAAGGATTTAGCTTCTACATCTCTTCCAGAAATTCAAGCAATTCCTTTGCCTTATTTCTTCACCAGGTTCAGATATATGACTCTTTCAATACAATCCTGGGACAATTTATCTAGCATGTATTCCAAGGAATCTAGGTCCCTTCTACTTTATTTGAAACTCCTACCCCTACCCTAGTGATTCTGTGAGTTCTCATAGCCACACATACTTCCAGTGGTATTTCTATGTACAGGAAGGAAAACAAAACAAAACAGAAAACACTACTGAACAATCAATATAACTCTATTTTCCTCTTGCTTCTTTCGTAATTAGTCTTGTTGGCCTGTTAAATTCAGAATCATGAGTCATTAAAAGATAGTTCCTCTTTTTTCAAGGTCAAATAGCATGAAGCATTGCCAGAAGGGGAATGGGACATTTTTTCATTAAAGTCCTCTAATGCAGCAAAATAAAGAAAAAAAATTAACCAATCATGTTTGCATACTAAAACAGGCTTAAAGTTGCTGGTTTTAGGTTTTAAAAAAAATCCTTCTCCCTTAGAGTTGAGGAATGGGATGGAGTGGGACAAGTAGTGGGGGAGAGAGATAATTTAGTTCTGCCCTCAGGGGAGGTGCACAACTGAGGCACACAACAATTTACAACCTTAAAGGTTGTAAATTAGCCCATCTTGTGCCACTGGTGAGGCAGAACTGGCATTGCATGGTGTGAACCAGCTCAGTACAAAGTGAGATTCATATAGAATTTAAAAACTCTGATCCATCAGAAGCCCTGAAGCAGCACATTTAAAATGATGCTGCATTCCTAATTCAGATGATGAGTGTGACCAAGGTGAAACAGACAGATCAGCAGTTCTCGCTCTCTGGGTTTCCCTGAGGGTTTTCACAAGTAAGACTGACCCTTTCAGAAATGGATTCTGGCTGGGTCATGATGCCACAGAACATTATATCATGGTAAACAGGCTGGACCTTTCCCAGGGGCTTATTTTTAAGGCTAATACCAAGCCAGGCACTGCCAGACAGCACAGAATCCCTTAGGAAGTGAAATCAAGGTGTGGTATTAAAAAAACTTCCATGCAGCTTCTCACTGATTTTTATATATTTCCTGTGATTTTTTCTTTATAAGGGAAACCCAGGAAAAATGCTTATAGAGAGATTTAAATTACCTGTCCTTGGTCATAACCATGTAGTGGAACAAAGAAGAGATTTAAAAAGACAAAGTTTTATATCAAGGATCATCTTTACCCCTTATTAGATGATCATTGGCAAGTCGTTTAACTTTGTTGAATCCAGTTTCCTTATCTATAATAAGAATGACAGTAATAATAATTCTCATGAAAGGCAGGTATAAGAATTAAACATGACATAAAATCTCTTTGTACACTCTAAATCATCTTACAAACATCATTCATTATTTTTACTTCTGTTATCACCATTAACATCCTGTAAGTACTGGATTTAGTGCCTATAGTCTTAACTTCTTGTCTACATTGTACTAATATTCTGTGAAGATCACAGAATTTCAGTCTTAGGGTAGAAATATTCCTGAGCATCATCTACTCAGAGCACTCATCCAGAAGCGTAATCTCTACAAAGTGCATGTCAATCAGCTGCTTGAACCTGTTCAGTGTCAGGGAACTTACTACTTTATAAGGTTTTACTCTTTTGTCATCATTGACTGTTGGAAGAGCTATCCTCATCCCAAGCTAAAATAGATCTTTAGGTACCTTGCATTCAGTGATTTTAGAACTACTCCTGTGGTTCATATATTTATCCTATCTGTTTGTACCAATATTTATAATATAGAGTAAATATTTTTTAGGAGTGAGTAATTAATTTATAAAATTTGAAATTTTTAGGAATATGTTGTCTACCTTTACCTCATACTTCTAGTAAAATATTTTTAGACACACCCCATTTTGTATGTTCCCCATGGCAAATTGAACAGACTGATAGTGGTTTGCGGCATACCTTACCCACTCCCATGGGCGTCATGAACATTGTGGGGGAGATGTGAATATAAAGTAGTTAGAGCGTAGAGTCAAATATTACATAAACCAAAGGTTTGAGAAAGCACCATCATAATGCAAAGAACTCAGCTCTGCAAATAAGAATTCAAGTTGTCATGCTCATAAATGACAAGACAACTAGGTGAAGAAAGGGGCTTTAAAATGTCCTGATAATTTGACATTCTATTCATGCCAAGATACTAGACTGCTGATAGAGTTGTGTTTGTTTGTATCTTTGATAGAATAGCTAATTTTGTGACTTGAAACCAATCATCTTTGGGAATCTCAGTTTCCATCTTGTAAGGTAGAGTGGAGTGATAATGATCAAGTTGCAGATATCACTGGCACCTAAATTAGATGCAGGTTAAATAGCTTATTTTGAAGAATAGTAATGTATCTAGGATTATAAATATCACAATAAGTATTAATTATAGTATTTCAATTATAGATTTATAAATATTTAATTCCTGGGGGAATTTACTTATCTCAAATTATGAAAAATAGAATCTAAATTTATATTTTCTTATATCACAAGGCATTCTTCCTATTTTACAGATGAGAAAAATAAACTCAAATAGATAAGTAACTTGCCTAGCTCACATAGGTGGTTAATGAAAAATCAATCAACTAGATGACTGACTAGTGCCAAAATCATTACCCAACACTGCTTCCTATGCAAGAATATATATATTTGATTTATGATAACTTTATTAAATATGATTTATGCATGTAGATGATTTTATTTTATTTCATCTATAGCCCAATTTACCTTTTTTTGGTAGTGAAGACCTAAATATGGAATGGATTATTTATGCCATATCCATATTTATTAATGCAATATGAAGGATTATTTCATCAAGGCTCCTGTCACTGTTCTAAGTGATGGAAACATAGAAATGTTCAAAACAAGCACAAATTAAATTTTGCGGTTCAGTATGGAAGACAAAGAGGAACTTTTCAAAAATACAGTTCAATCCATTTCTACTCATTGTTTATTTAAAATATACTAAGCATAACTTTAAAAAATATATTTCAGAGAAAAATAATTTAATCTACTCATTCTCATCCATTCTGAGACAAATTTTAAGGATATAATGATTTATGATTCGTATGTCTTGGCCACCTCTCTTGTTTATAGGATATGTATATATGTGTATATATATATATATATATATGGCACTTCTATTTCAAAAACATTATCTAGCTGTCATTTAGTGGTTCTTCTTTTCAAAATGTACTGCAGCAAAAATTATAAATATGATATTAAAATGTAATACTATGTTTTACCCTGAAGCTAAAGATTCAGTAGGAAAAATTCAAACTAGATAATACTTCACAGTTAACTTAAGTAAACGGTTTTCTGAAAATCATATACTATATACAAAGTGTATCATTTTTTTTCATTTAATTCACCTATGTGTAACAGTATACTTTTTGGGAGTGGGAGCAATAGAAATAAATTAATAGAAGAATTTGATAATGCAACATTTTATCTCTGACTATTATAAATATAATCCATCTGTTCTTTTCTGGGTTAAATATACCCTTATTTTAAATGCAGGCAGGCAGAGGAAAATAAATGGTCTCTTCCCCTCAGCATTTTACTTCTGGGCTATTTCTGTCCTGTTTCAAAAGGGTCTCAGATATGTGACTCCTGACTCCATTCTTTTTCTAGTAAAATGCTAAATCTGGTTTAGTGTGATATTATGAATCTGGAGATACAACCACATTTTTTTCAAGAACCTATTAAATTCAGCCAACAGCAAATCACTTTTAAATCCTTCGAAATAAAAATGTAGTCAACCTCAAAATGCATAAGCATCTTGTGTGTATAGCAAGGCTTAAATATAATATAAATATTGATAATAGAATGATACAAACCAAGCTGTTTTTAGTCGGGCTACCTTTAGTAAATACCCACTTCTCATCTTCCAAACCATTAATCTGCAAGGAGAGTATATTTTCAATATTTGCAATTTAAGTAATTCAATTTATATAGAGGTATTTAGTATATATATCTTCTATACATTATGATTTACCTAAATTCAATTTAAAAATATAGATTATATTTTTAAAAATAAATAAAGGAGTGTCTTTGAATATATAAAAGTATTTTATCCAATAAATGAATACAGAAGCATGCTATTAGATCCAAATTGTGACAAATTATAAGTCAAGTAATATGCATTGAATTTCCAATTTGAAATATAATTTATGATTTATAGCAATTGATAAGAGTTTTCTCAGAAAACAGACTAATTCTAAATATGTGAATTTCATAAAAATTGCATTTACTACACAATTTTATTTTATTTTTACCAAGAAGATACTTAAAATTATTTTGGAATCAGAAATTGTCATATATAAATTAGAAAATAGGAATAATTCATAAAAGGGCCTTATGCTATTTATTAAATATTACATTATACTCTCGTTGCAGGAATACCTTGGTAAAGCAAGCATTAACCTACTGTAATTTGTGTATAATCTTCCATATTTTGAATGGCCTGTTCAACATGGGACTCTCATTTTAAAAGTTAATTTTATATTTTCTAACTTTAATTTTTGCTGATTATAAAATATGATTATGGAAAAATTAAAGACAAAGAAAAAGTCACCCTTCACTTTGTATTTTTCAAGCATTTACTTCTGATTTTTTTTCTGATTTGAGATTGAGATAAACAACTCTTCATTTAAAATTTAAATTTATATTATATGTTCTGCTTTCCTGAATTAAAATTAAAATATAAGTCTTTCCTCAAGTTATTACAAACATTTCATAAGAATAATTTAATGGTTGCTTAATATTCCATCAGGTAAAATATTTCTCAAAGTGTTCATTGACAACCTGCAACAGCATCTTCTGGGCATACTTGAAGCAGAGTGGAATAGGAACCCAATACTGTGAATTTTAAACAATTTAGCCGGTGATTTTTTAAAATTCTATTTTATTTTAACTGACAAATGATGATTGTATATGTTTGTGGGTATATTAGCCTGGTGTGGTGGCAGGCACCTGTAGTCCCAGCTACTCAGGAGAATTGCTCGAGCCCAGGAATCAGCAGATTTCTTCTTTTTTAGTAACAAATGATATTCTATTGTGTACTTATATCACCTTTTATCTATTTATTCATCAGTTGATATATGTTTCAGTAGGTTCTACTTTTTGGCTATTATCAATAATGCATGAACATTTTGTGCATGTGAGCATATTTCATTTCTCTTAACTATACACTTAGAGTTGGTAGTATTGAGTCATGCACTATCTCTATGTTTAACATATTGAAGAAATACCAAGTTGCTTTCAAAAGCAGCTGTACTATTTTGTGTTCCTATCAGCAAAGTAGGAGGGTTTCAATTTCTTCCCATCCTTGCCATCACTTGCTATGTCTGTTATTTTTCTGGTTTAGCCACCCAAAAAGTATGAAGTGTTATCTCATTATGGTTTTGATTTACATTTCCCTTTTCAGGAACTCACTGGCCATATGCATATTTTTTGGAGAAAATCTATTCCAGTTTTTGCTGATTTTTAAAAGTTGGGTTATTTGTCAATGGTTTTATATAGTCTTGGAGTATGTGATGTGCCTTATCTCCACTAATTGAAATGATTATGTAGCTTTTATTCTTTATATTTTAAATATGATATATTACATTAAATTATTTTCAAATGTCAAATCTACCTTGCATTCTTGGGATAAATTCTACTTAGTTATTGTATGCAATCTTTATTATCTGTTGCTGAATTTGACTTGCTGCATTCTGTTGAGGATTTTTGCATCTATATTCATATTGGATATTGGGCTCTAGCTTTCTTTTATTGCAATATGTCTGGTTTTCATATCAGATTAATGCCATATCATATGATGACTTGGAAAATATTATCTCCTTTTTTATTTCCCAGAAGAATCTATGAAAGATTGAAATTAATTTTCTTTTAAAAGTTTGGTAGAATTCACCAGTAAAGTTACCTAGTCCTGAGATTTTCTTTGTGAAAAGTTTTTGGCGATTAATTTAAAGTCCCTACTAGTTACAGGTTTATTCAGATTTTCTATTTCTTCTTGAATCAGTTTCAGAAGTTTTTTTTTCTAGAAATTTATTGATTTCATCAAAGTTATTTAATTCATTGACATATCTTTGCTCATAGACTTCCTTTATACTGCAATAACCTCTTATTCACAGTTTCACTTTTCACAGTTTCAATTACCCAAGGTCAACTGCAGTTCAAGAATATTAAATGGAAAATTCCAGAAATAAACAATTCATAAGTTTTAAATTGTATACCTTTCAGAGTGAAGGATGAAGTCTCCCAATGTCCCTCCCCATTCCATCCTGGACATGAATCATCCCTTTGTCCAGTATATCCACACTATGTAAGCTACTTGCTTGTGAGTGGCTTAGTAGTGATGTCAGTTATCAGATCAGCTATTGAGGTATCACAGTGCTTGTGTTTAAAGAACCTTCATTTTACTTCATAATAACCCAAAGCTCAAGGGTAAAGATGCTGGCAACTCAGATATGCCTAAGAGAAGATGTAAAGTGCTTCCTTTAAGTGGAAAAGGGAAAGTTCTCAATTAATAAGAAAAGAAAAACAATCCTATGCTGAGGTTGCTAAGATCTATGGCAAGAACAAATCTATCTGTGAAAAGGTGAAAAAGGAAAAAAGAAATTTGTGCTAGTTTTGCTGTTGTATCTCAAACTGCAAAAGTTATGGTCACATTGTGTAAGTCATTAGTGAAGTTGGAAAAGGTATTACATTTGTGGATGGAAGGCATGAACAGAAATGTGTTCTGATTGACTGCAACATGTTTTGCCAGAAAGAATTGAGCCTACAATAACTAATAATAAAATATATTTATTTATAATATGTTTTATATATTATATAAATATAATTATATGACTACAAATATATTTTGCATATACTATAAAATTATATAAATATGTATTAATATAAATATATAACATTTAATGTAATTTATAAAATAGATTATAAAATGATAATATGCCAGCATCACTATTCTTGTGCCTTGGAGTCATCATTAAGTAAAATAAGGGTGACTTGAACACAAGCAGCTGTAGATATTGTGACAGCTGATCTGATAACTGATGGCTAGTGACTAACACATGGGTGGTGTGTGCAGTGTGGGTACTCTGGACAAAGGGATGATTGACGTCCCAGGTAGGAACAGAGCAGGACAGCATGATATTTCATTCCTCTAATGAGAACAGTGTGCAATTTAAAACTTACAAAATGTTTATTTCTGGAACTTTCTATTTAATATTTTCAACCAAATGAGTTTTGAACATGAACAGCAACTCATAAAGACAGAAGTTTAGATCAATTATCTCAAATGTTAAACAGAATGATATTCATATTAATTTAACACAAAAATAATGCAAAATATATAGGCTGATTTGGATCAGTTTTCCCAGAAAAAAACCTCAGTCAGAGTTTTAGGCACTGAAGTGTGGTGAAAGCTAAATAAGAATAGTTATGTGGTGAGTCAAATAAGAATAAGTAGGTTATAAAATCCTGGCCCTCAGTGAGAGGAAAAAATGTATGAGAAGCAGCCTGCCAGCATGCCGCTCCCAAGGAAAGATGTAAAAAGTGCAGGCAGCTGCCTATGCGTAGATCGCTCTTCTCTGAAGGAACACTGAAATCACAGAAAAGAAATATGGGCATTTGGTGTGGAAGAAAAAAGGTGCCTGGTGCAATATATTTCACAAGATCAATGTAAGAGTGGGGAAGAATAGGAGTATGGAGTGCTGGGATGCTGCGCTCTACCCTGCTGGTGCTGTGCGAGCTGTGAGACAGCTCCCTCCACCACCACAGATGCTACTGCTACCTGGTGGGACCAGGGAACTGCCTGGAGTCTGTGCAGAGTCATTGTAGCGGTTAACAGGTGGGGTGGGGACTGGGCAGCAGCTAAAGCCATCCTGAGCTCTTGGGTGTCTGGTCGTCACCGGCACTGGGCTGGGAAAGGAGTGGACTACTGAAGGCTCCTGTGAGCCATACCCTGTGACTGGAAGTAAAGCGCCTCTTCCCTACAGCACAATGGGATCTGAGCATGGAAATTGACTGGGGCTTAGTAGGCTCCAAACTGGGAGGCTTTGGGTAACTGCTTTCCTGGGTCCTGGGTGTGCAAGGAAAACTCTGTGGTCACTGGGCCACTGGAACTGAGCTCTGCCCATGTGACTTGGCACCCTCACAGTCCCTGGGCTTGCAGAACAGCCTGCCACTTTCTCAGCCCTGACTCTGCCCTCCAGGCTCTAACTGCCTCATGCCTACTGTGCCCTGCCCCTGCCCTACCAGTTGGATCATCCTTGCCACTCGCATGGCCCTGCTTCTGTCTCAGAAGTCCTATTCAGAAGCCCTGCTTCAGACTCCTCCCCAGTCCTGGCTCTGAGGCTCTCACCAAGGCTCCACCTCTGTGCCTGCAGAGCTTCTGCCAGGCCAAGGACACCATCCCTAAGACTCCAGCACTGCATCTGGGCCCCAAGAGCCCACCCCAGAGCCTCCACCACCACCAGAGGGCCAGAAGAACTGCTACAAAGCCCAACATCCCACCAGGGACAGCCCCTCCCCCCAGCCTGCACCATGACCTGGTTTGAGCAAACACCCACAGCCTGGGAACTGATGACCACTACCTAGCTAGCCTCAACCAGCTGCTACTGTCACCTCTGTGGGTAGAGTAATCCCCACAACACCAGCCTCAGTGAAGAGGGTCTCTCCCAGCTCCTAACTCCAACATCCTACAACTATCTGGTGAAGAATCCAACACCCAGCACAAATAGCATCCAGTACAGGCTTGAACACAGGCAATCACAGGTGAACAGAACAAATCAGAACAGCTGAATTACAGACTTCAAGAGACTCCTGGCATTGATAAAAAAATTCAGCAACATCTCAAGACATAAAATCAATGTACACAAATCAGTAGCACCTATATACCAATAACAGTCAAGCTGGGAATGAAATAAAAGACTCAATACCATTCACAATAGTTACAGAGAAAATTAAATACCTAGGAATATACTAATCCAAGGAGATAAAAAAAATCTCTACAAAGAGAATTATCAAATACTGAGGAAACAAATTGTAGATAATACAAACAAATGGAGAAACATATGGTCTCATGGATCGATCCAATCTACGTTGTCAAAATCTCCATACTGCCCAAAGTGATTTATAGATTCAATGCAATCCCCATCAAAATACCAACAGCATATTTCACAGATCTAGAAAAAATAATTCTATTCTTTGTTTGGAATCAGAAAAGAGCCCAGATAGCTAAAGCAATCCTAAGCAAAAAGAACAAAGCTGAAGGCCTCACATTACCAGACTTCAAACTATACTAAAAGGGTATAGTAACCAAAACAGTATGGTATTTGTAGAAAAATTGAGACATAGACCAATGGAACAGAATAGAGAACCCAGATATAAAACCATCTACCTATAGCCAACTAATCTTTGACAAAGCCACAACAATGCACACTGGGGAAAAGAAGCCCTGTTCAATAAATGGTGCTGGGATTATTGGATAGGAACATGTGGAAGAATTAAATAGGACTCCTATCATTCACCACTCACAAAATTTAATTCAAGATGGATAAAAGCCTTAAATGTAAAGCATTAAACCATAAGAATTCTAGAAGCAAATGTAGAAAAAACTCTTCTAGACATTGGTCTAGACAAAGAATTTATGACTTGGACTCCAATGGAAATTACAGCAGTAATGAAAATAAATAAATGGGACTTGATTAAATTAAAAAGCTGCACAGCTAAGGAAATAATAACAGAGCAAATAGACATACTGCAGAATGGGAGAAAATATTTGCAATCCATACATCTGATAAATGGCTAATATCTAGAATCTACAAAGAACTCAAACAAATCAGCAAGAAAAAAATTAACAACCCCATTAAAAAGTAGGCAAAAGAGATGGATAGTAGTTTTTCAAAAGAAGACAGACAAATGACCAATAAGCATGTATGAAAATGTTCAACATCACTAATCATCAGGGAAATGCAAATTAAAGCCACAATGAGATATCATCTTATTCCTGTTAGAATGGCTTTTATTAAAAAAAATCCAAACACAATGGATGCTGGCATGGATGCAGAGAGAAGGGAGCACTTATACACTGGTAGTAGGACTGCTAATTAGTACAAGTACTATGGAAAACAGTATGGAGATTTCTCAAAGAACTTAATGTAGACCTACCAATTCTATCCAGCAATCCCTCTGCTGGATATCTACCCAAAGGAAAAGAAGTCATTTTATGAAAAAGACACCTGCACTCAAATGTTTATTGCAGCACAATTCACGATAGCAAAGATGTGAAATCAACTCAAATGCCCATCAATTCATGAGTAGATTAACAAAATGTAGTATATGTATACCACAGAGTACTAATCAGTAATAGAAAATGATTAATTAATACCTTTTGCAGCAATTTGAACTTAACTGGAGACCATCATCCTAAGTGAAGCATCTCAAGAATGGAAAAATAAATACCAGATGTACTTTCTAATAAATTGGAACTAACTAATGGGCACACAAATAGACAGAAGAAAGTAAAAGTCATTGGAAATCAAGCAGGGGGGAAGGGGGGCAAGGGCAAAAACCCACCTAATGGGTACAATGAACAGTATTCAGGTGATGGGCACATTTATAGCCCTGAATCAAGCCATGTATCAAAATACCTATAACCCCTTAATATTTTTAAATAAAAAAGAATAAGTAGATTCAGTGCATTATCCATAGATATATATGTTCAGAGTGTTAGTTTCATACTTTCAGTGAAAAGAATATAGGGTGAGTAGGTGCCGAAATTAGGTGCCTGCTAATATGGAGAGAAGGATTTTGATTTAGGTGCACTCATTATTTCTAAGGCTGCATTAGTTATGAGAAGAATCAAATGCCTAAACTCTGGTCAGAGAGTTAAATGTTTCCAGAGAACCTGACTACTGCTCTCCTCGTTCATTATGAGAAATCTATGACACAGCAAGAATTTTTATGTCTCCAATGTCATCAACTACTTCCAACCCCACTTATGTTTCTGATAGTTAAACTATGCTCTGAGTACCCTTGATCATGGATCTTAGTGCCTGTGGTATCAGGAGGCTGTCCTTCTACAGTTAATCTCTCTTTAATTAAAATTTTGGTGGCCTCTTTTTTTTAAAGATTTTAATGTGATGTCATTAGGATTCTTTGAAAATTAGGCTTTATTTTTAGCTTCATGAAACATTTTTAAGGGTCTTATTTTCCAGAGCCTGAACATAAACTTGCAGTGATATTCTTGTCTCTACTACACACTACTTAAGCAGACTGACACAGTGTTTTAAAATCATGACATAATTTTTATTTCTCTCTTATATGAGCAATTGAACATTCTATTAGACATAGTGATGTTCATGAATATTTCCTATTCACCTCTTTCAGGGCACGCAAATGGTTGCACTTCAGCATTCCTTTGAGGTATGACCAAGTAACAAGTTTTGGCCAATAAAATACAAACAGTAGTATAATATGTGACTATACTATCAAGTAGTGTAATATGTGTCTTTTGTGACTATAATGGCTACTGAGGCTGTTACAGATGGTGAAGCCTGAGTCTTTGTTCAGAAATGACTGTCTGAAATAAGAAATAGAGCACTTTATTTTAAGTCACTGAGATTGTGAAATTATTTTTACTACAGAAAAGTCTAGAATAACCTGACTGATTATAGACATGGACCTTCAAATTTTCCTTATTTTCTTATGTGTTCAAATTTATAAAGACCAAGAGTCTCCACAATGTATGATATTAACTACAGTATCTAAGCAGTAAGGATGTAAGCTTTCCTCGTCAAGGCAATATTTAATGATATACACAGGAAGTTGCATAATGCTGTACCTTAGGGCAATTCATTTTCATCACAGGCTCCAACAATTCTTACCAAAATATCCTGCCTGTTCCGTCAACAGCAGATTTCAAAATGCTGGCTGCAGCAGAGACAGCACAGCTGCCAATGATAGAAGACACAGACTGCATAAAGAAGAGACACTAGAAAAGTCAGGCACACAGTCAGCATTTTGGAAGGAATCAAAACTTCCATAAAGACAATAAAATGGTACACTTCTAGAATGGTGGTTAAAGCATGGGGCAGATGGCTGACTAGAGACATCAATTGCCAGTTATCCTCAGAAAGAAGAACCAAAGTTACAAGTGAATAGCATGGCCCAAGTGAAATACTGAAGAAGTGTGCCAGAACCTACTGGAGAACCCATGGGCAGAAGCTGGGGCACAGAAGGATATGTAAGCAAAAGTTGGACATTGATCGACCACTGAGAAACTTAAGAGTCCCCTGGAAAGGGTAAGTGGGGGGGTGTTTCTTTTGTCTCCCCTCACTCCTGAGACAGACTGCTGGCTCCAAAACTGCCAGAGAGCCCCTTTACCCTCACAAGCCCAAGTACTGCTGGGGAGAGTGATTTGGGGACTTCTTAAAAGCAGAGCACTGGACTGCCATCCAACGCATGACGCAAGCCTGCCCCCAGACCCAAGCCGAGGCATTGGGCACCATACTGATCGTGCACCCAAGATCCAGTAGGAAGCCCTCTGTCCTTCCTAGGGAGTCTCAGCCCTTCTGTCTCCCCATCATTGGATCCCCTGAAGCATTCCACAGCACCCACTTAAACTGCAGCAGCCGCAGGGGACTGGCGGGTCCCAGGGGAACTACTAGATTCCCCAAGTTCTTAGGGCAGGCTGCCCTTAGGTGAAGAGAGAGTGCAGCCGGACATAACATCCCTTGAGATAAAGGAAACCAGAGTGCACACCTCCTCTGTCTGAGAGCTCCTGCTTATAAGCTGAAGGTGTTTGCATCACTCTCAGCGGGGGTGCAGGCATACAGCTGGGTCTTGTAGGGGACGAGAATGGTTCTGCTCCAGACTCCAAGCAGCACCAGGGCCCAGGAACAGACATGGAGACAGGTACTTTTCCTTCCCCACACATGCCCACTCTGTGGATACAGCTGCAGCTGTTCTCATGGGGGTTTGGCATGGGTGCACCAGGGGATGGCCAGTCCTGGGCTTATAGGGGGACAGCATACCCACTGAGGGAGTGCTAACTGCACCTGGGTTTGCATGGCCAGTACAGCTCATCCTCTTCCCTACACAGAATGGTAGCTTTCTGCAGCTTCTCAGCCTAGGGAATCTCAGCCCTTGTGTCTCTGCATCACTGGATCCCCCACAAAGATTTCCCAGTATCCACATGGACTGTAGCAACCACGGGGACTGTGCGTCCCAGGGGAATGGTATTCCTAGAGTCCTAACACTCAGGGCAGACTACCCCTGGGAGAGAGGAAAGTAAAGCATGCTGGGGTGGCCCTTGGAAGAAAGGAGACCAGAGTATGAGCTCTCCTCCATTCAAGAGTACACCACTTCTGTGATCAGAGAGTGTCTACTCTCCCCCAGCAAGGATGCAGGCACAATATTGGGCTCTGTAGGGTAGGAGAGCAGTTCTACACCAGCGAACAGATGGCACCAATGCCCAGAAATGAATGTGGATGTGGGACTTCTCCTCCCTCCCCCATTATTGTAGATATAGCTGCGGCTGTTCCTGTGGGGGTTTGGCACAGGTGTGCGGGCAGATGGCCATTCTTGGGCATTTAGGAGTGGCTTCACCCCCACTGAGGGTGTGCCCTCTGTGTCTGGGATTGCAAGGTGTGTGGGGCCCGTACCCTCCCTTTGAGGAGTGGCAGCTTCCTGCAGTGGCATAGAGTTGGGCTGCAAAGCTGTCTGCTTCAGGCTGACCGAAGAAGTCCTTCCCACCCAGGCCATCTTGATAAGGAGCTGAAGGACAAGTGTTTTCCGAGGGCCCCAGCTACATTACAGCCCAGGGGTAAATGAGAATATCTGTCTGAATTGAAAGCCCTGGGACAAGGGTGTGATAGGGAGGTGGTCCACACGTCTGCCTATGCAGGCAGGTCATGGAGCAGCAGGTGCAGCATCGCCGCAGGCCTTCGTGGATTTCAACACGTTTTCTCCACCACTCCCATCAGGACTGGTACTTCCACTTATAATTGGAGTGAATGAAGTTGAGCTTGGCGGTCCAGCTCTGCCCAGCTTTGTCCCCTCATCTGGGGTTGAGCAGGGAACACAGGACGTAGGACATTCCGCAGACCACTCCACTGTCGGAGCCAGAAGAGAGACCAAGAACTCACCCATTAGCTTCTGCCACAGCTGGCTCTTACACATAAGCTCCACCTACTGGTTGTGTGATTGAACTGCAGCCCAGTACGTTGGTACTGTAATAAGCATCTGAGAAAACCACTGCACAAAGGCTATCTATAACCAAAGAAAACATACAGAGACTTGATCTCATGAAAGTACCCCAAATCAAAGCCAAAGGAACAAAGGTGTACAGGTACACCTTCAAGGGAGAAAAATTAAAGAAATTAAAAGTCCCATCCAAATGAAAGTAAATTCAAAAATAAAAAGCTGACAGCTCTTCCTGATGAGAAGGAACCAGCATAAGAACTCTAGCAGTATGAAAATAGAGTGTTTTGACATCCACCAAAGGTCACGCTAGCTCTCTAGCAATAGATCTCAACCACAAATGTACCATCCCATCTAGTAATCCCACTACTGGGTATCAATCCAAATGTAAAGAAATAATTCTATCAAAATGATTCTATCAAAATGATACCTGCGCTCACATATTTATCCCAGCACTATTCACAATAGCAAAGATATGAAATCAATCTAAGTGTTTACCAACCAATGATTGCATATAGAAACTGTGGTTACACACACACATACACACACCCCGTGAAATGCTACTTAGCCATAAAAAAGAATGAAATAATGCCCTTTGTAGCAACATAGATGGAACTGGAGACTATTATCCTAAGTGAAGTAATTCAGGAACAAAAAATAAAATACTGCATGTTCTCACTTATAAGTGGAAGCTAAGCTATGGGTATGCATGGTCATAGAGAGTGGAATGATAGTCCTTGGAGACTCCAAAGGTAGGGGGATGGAAGTGGGGTGAGGGAGAAAAACCAGCTACACTATAGGTACAGATATATAGATGGATACTGAAAGGTTATTTCACTTTGCATATTGTCCTCCAGGGTTATCCATGTTATGGCAAATGGCAGGATCTCATTTTTTAGGGCTAGATAATATTCAGTTGTATATATACCTTGAACCAGTTTATCCATTTGTCCATTGACAGACACTTAGGTGTTTCCATATCTTGGCTATTGTGAATAATGCTGCAGTGAATTTGAGTAAGCAAATATTAATATGAGGTGGTGATTTCACTTCCTTTGCATATTCCCAGAATAGTGATTGCTGTGTCATGTGGTAGTTCTATGTTTCATTTCTTTAGAAACCTCCATATTGTTTTCCACAATGGCAGTACCAACATACATCTCCACCAACAGTGTACAAAAGTTCCTTTTTATCCACACCTTAGCCAACGTTTGTTATCTTTTGACCATTTGATAATAGCTATCCTAAAGGATATGAAGTGATATCTCATAGAAGTTTTGATTCACATTTTCAAAAATGCTTAATGATGTTGAGGACCTTTTTGTATACCTATGGGTAATTTTTGTGTCTTCTTTGCAGAAATGTGTATTCAGGTCTTTTGCCCATTTTAAAATTGTGTTAATTATTTTTCTGCTATAAAATAATATGAGTTCTGTATAAATTTTGATTAGCCACTTAATGTATATATGGCTTGCAAATATTTTTTCTTAATCCATAGGCTGCCATTTAATTTTGGTGATTGTTTTCTTTGCTATAAAGAAGCCCTCCTAGTTTGACGTAGTCCAATTTATTTTGGCTTTTGTAACCTGAGCTTTTTGTGTGATATCCAAAACATTATTGCCATGGCCAGTGTCTAGAATCTTTTCTTCTACGTTCTCTTTTAGTTTTATAGTTTGAGTTTTATTGTTTTAGATTTTACATTTTAGTTTTTAATTCACTTTGAGTTGATTTTTGTATATGATGTGATATAAGAATACAATTTTATTATTTTTCTGATAGATACACAGTTTTTCAACACTATTGTTTGAAGTCTATCCTTTCTCCATTTTGTATTCTTGGCACCCTTGTCAAAGATCATTTAATCATATATGCATAGGCTTATTTCTAGATTGTCTATTCTCCATTGGTCTGTTTTTGTCTTATACCTGTCCATACTTTTTTGATTACCGTAGCGTTGTAATATATCATGAAACCAAGGAGTATGATACCATCAGCTTTGTTCTCTCTCAAGATTGCTTTGGGTACTCCTTTGTGGTTCCATATGAATTTTAGAAAAATTTTTTCAATTTATATAAAAAATGCCATTGTGATTTTTATAGAGATTTAATTGAATCTGTAAATTGTCTTGGGTAGTGTGGACATTTTAACAACATTAAGTTTTCTAATCCATCAACATGAATGTCTCTTTATTTATTTATGTCTTATTTAATTTCTTTCACCAAAGTTTTGTAACAATATTTTTGAATGTACTAAGTCTTTCAGCTCCTTGGTTAAGTTTATTACTAAATATTTTATTCTTCTTGATGCTATTGTAAATGGAATTATTTTTAATTTCCTTTTAAGATAGTTTATTGTTAGTGTGTAGGAAAATTATTTTTATGTTTATTTAGAATCTTGAAACTTTACTGAATTTATTTATTAGTTCTAGCAGTTTTTAATGGCGTCTTTAGGGTTTTCTAATACATAGAAGATCATGCCATCTGCAAATAAAGAAAGTTTTATTTCTTCCTTTGAAATATGGATGACTTTTCTTTCTTTTTCTTGCCTCATTGCTCTGGCTAGGACTTCCAGTCTATATTGAGTAGAAATGGCAAAATTGAGCATTCTTGCCTTGTTCCTCATCTGAGGATAACCTTTCAGTTTTTCACTGACTGTGATGTTAGCTGTGGGCTTTTCATATATGGACTTTATGTTAAGATTATTTTCCTCTAATCCTAGTTTCTAGTTTTTCAGAGTTTATATCATGAAAGGATGTTGAATTTTGTCAAATGCTTTTTCTGCATCTACTGAGATGTTCATTTGAGTTTTATTTTTCATTGTGTTAATGTGGTATATCGTATTAATTTATCAGATGTAAAACCATCCTTACATCCCAGAGGTAAATTTCACTTGGTCATATTATATGATTCCTTTAGTGTGCTGTTGAATTCATTTTTATTGTAGTTTGTGGAGGATTTTTGAATCTATGTTCATGAGGGATATTGCCTATAGTTTTCTTTTCCTGTAGTGTCTTTGTCTGGCTTTAGTATCAGGGTAATGCTCACCTCATAAAATGGATTTGTAAATGTTCCATCCTCATCAGTTTTTTGGAAGTTATTGAATAGAATTGGTGTTAATTATTCTTTAATTGTTTGATGGAATTCAGCTGTGAAGCCATCTGGTACTGGACTTTTCTTTCTTGGGAGGTTTTTGATTACTGAGTCAATCTCTATCAATCATAGATCTGTTCACATTTTCTATTTTTTCATGATTCAGTCTTGGTAAGTTGTATGTTTCTAGGGAGCTATTCATTTCTTCTGGGTTATCCAGTTTGTTGGCATTTTGTTCGTAATTGTATGTTGCAATGTCTCTTCTTTCATTTCTGATTTTATTTATCTGAGTTGTTCTTTTTTCTTAGTTGTTCTAGTTAATGGTTTTCCAATTTTGTTGATCTCCAACTCTTCACTTTGTTGATGTTTTCCTATCATTTTTCTATTCTTTGTTTCATTTAATTCTGTTCTAATCTTTATTATGCATTTTCTTCTACTAATTTTGGACGTAGTTGCTTGTCTTCTTTTTCTAGTTCTTTGAGATATACAATTAGGTTGTTGAGATCTTTGTACTCGTTTATAGAAAGCATCACTACAAAATTCCCTCTTAGTACTGCTTTTACTACATCCCACAAATTTTGGTATGTTGTTTTATTCATTCTCCATTAGCTAAAGATTTTTTTACTGTCCCTTTTGATTCTTTTTTGAGCCATTGGCTGTTCAAGAGAGTATTGCTTAATTTTCACCTATTTGTATATTTTCCACTTTTCCTTCTGTTACAGTTTTCTAGTTTTATACCAGTGTGGAATAGAAAGATTCTTTGTCAGAAAAGATCCTTTGTATGATTTTAAACTTCTTTAATTTGTTAAGACTTGTTTTGTGACCTAATGTGTGATCTATCCTGGAGGATGTACTTTAGTACTTTATGCATTTGAGTAGAATGTATGTTCTGTTGCTTTGGGGTAGAGTATTCTGTATATGTATGATAGGTCCTTCATATTTTAATTAAAATATATAATTATATATAAGTATCATTAAATATTTTGTTTTCACTAATTCTCAAGAGATTACATTGCCAACTACAAAAATTTCAAAGTTAAAGAACACAAATGGAATTCTTATGATATTGAAGAATGACCTGATGTGATTATTATTATCTAGACTAGCAAAACCACAGATCTTTCTCTCACTGTCTCCTATCTTAATGAGATATATTTTTTTATATGTGGTATATACATGTTATTATGTTCTTACTTGACTTAGTGAACCATCAGGTCCAGATTTTGTCACTGGGGTTGAATTATTTCCATGGAAGTGCTGCTCAAAGTTTCATCACCCAGGTAAAACACACAGTTTAAAGATGTACTACCAGAATAGACTGGCTGAATTATCAGGAAGTGTCACAATTAAAACTAAAACTGAAGTATGAATATTTGTAAACATAAATAATTATGTACATTTAATATAAGTGATGAACACAATAGATAATATGAAAGTGAGTTGAAAAAACAAGATGCTGTGAAAGTTATTAATAGTAACATGTATTTCAAGACACAGATCAAAAATGCATTGCTTTAGCACTCCTTTCACAGAATAACATAACAATGATGACAGCTAGCATTTACTATGTGCTCACAATGTACCAGGTACTATTCTGAGTGCTATTATCTATTTAAATTATTTAATTTTCACAACAGCATTATGAGGTATTTACTAATATTATCACCTTTCCTGATGTGAAGAAAATGAGTTACAGAGAGATATAAATTATTTGTCCTCACAGAGCTTAGATCTGAGACTTGTTGCAGAGGCTGTGGTGTTTTCTAATACCCATGTTGACTGAGGTGGTCACTAATGCTTAGGGATCTGAACCAAGTCAGACAAAACAGTTTATGTGTGCAATGGTTGAATAAAAATGCCAACAGATGTTTAATGTTACTATATCACAAAACTGTTTTAGTTCTCAATAACTATGTCCCATCCAATAATGCTCTTTTTCTTGCTTACAGGAAAATATGTTTACTACCTGTTTGCAATTTCATAAAATCCAGTCAGCGAAAAAATCTGGGAAATTCAAGCTAAAGGGCTTTTCTGTATTTGATTGTGTTCTTTATTTATCCAAAGGGCATAGCTGAAGGTCTGTGGCACTGGAATGCAAACTTACCTAGCATCTGACTCCACCACTGAGTTTCCCCTGCTTGTAACCTTCCTAATTTATTTCAACCATGGAGAGGGAGTATGTGGGATGTAGTGTCAATTTGCCATCTCTTTATAAATAGTCCAATAAATGAGTGCCAATGAGATGCAGAGTCTGGTCAATTTTCATCTCATTATTGTTTTCCAGTAATGTTTAAATATCCTTCAATGGACATTTGATTGTGTTTCTTATTAGAACATTATCTTAGTTAAGTACTATTGAACACAACATATAAAAATATACCCTTTTTAGGGATTTTATAGGAGATTTTCCAGACAGTTGAAGTGAATCTTGAAACAATGGTAGAAGAGGGAGAAAGTAAAGGGAAAATTTAAAAATTGATACTTTGTAAGAAAAACTCTTACAATATATAAAATCATGGGGCCATAATTAGAGTTATAAAATGAGAACTCTAACCTAGTGAAGTCACTTTGGCAAGACTTGTAGTCAGTAACTGTACAATTGTCAATTCTATATATTACTACTATAGTATCTTGCCCATATGAATTTTAACGACTAATGTTAATTATTTATGTTACTACTAAACACATACTTCATATGTAGCTCTTGCTTTTCCTTACTTGTCTATAGTTTCCAGTTTTTAAAAGCAAAAAATTGTTAAAAAATAAAACATTCAAACATCTTCATTTTTAATCCATATTATATGAGTTATTGAGCAATTATAAAAGGTTGAATTAATTAAAGTTATTTGGGGTTTATATAAAAGACACAGACTTGAGACATTGAATATTTAAAAACCGTTTGGCTTTTTTTACAAGGCAGAGATTTCAGTGTCTTCAGTCTACACATACAAAAAAGAAGCTGGGAACTTATACGTCAAATATTTTAAAATATAGCAATTCTCAACATAGAAATATTATTTTTGGTCTTTACAGAGTATAGCCCATTTTAAATATTTTTAAAAATAAACAGGAATTTTGCAGGAAGTTTCCATGAAAATTATATAAGCATTTCATACCAATAAATTACCTTAAAATGAATTTTATTATGGTTAGAACTGCTAACCTCTCTTAGATATAATTCATCTTGTACTTAACTATTTTCTGAAGTGAACAATGGTTACATGAGGCTGCAATTTATTAATAAATAATGCAAATAAGTTATTGAATTGTTAAAGATATGTTTGTTTTTTTTAATTCTTTTTTTTTCTGTTTATTTTGAAATTACCTTAATCTGATTAAAAATATAAACTACTTGGTTTATTTTGAAACACAAAATTATATTAGAAATACAAACTTATAATTTGAATTGGCTTTTTCTAACAATACACTTTGGTATTTTGCAATATGTATGAACCAGAGAGAAATCCTGGTAACTCACTAGATTTTTTACTTATAAATTTGAAAATGGTATGTTATTACAAAATAGTCAAAATAAATGTTATACTTTACATTTGATCTGAAAGCACATACTTTTATTATCAGTATTATCACTATTAATCGAAAACTTATTTTGTGAAACATGGGGAAATATTTGTAAGTTCGGAATGCCTCCTTGATCTGCTTTTAGTGATTTCCAGTCACCAGATGCTAAGTATTTCTTTTTTTTAATCTTTTCAGATTGTTTATGTCTTTACTACCCAGGTATTTTAAATATGCTCATACTGCAAAAAGAGTCACGATTTTGTGTTCTAGCAGAGTGTCAGCCTACTTTCGAAGTTATTGTTGAGTAATTTAGAGTCTGCTGAAATGCAAAGATTGGCAGGATTTTGCAGGATTTTCTTTAGCTCATTCTTAAAAAGTAGTTACTTAAATAGGTATGCTAAACATCTAATCCAAGAAGCTAATGCAAATTGCCTTTTCTTACAATTTTAAAGATGTAATTCTATAGTTAAGTCTCAAAAGATCATTTAATGAACAGCCTTTTTCAAACAATTCACTTATACTCCAGAACTCAATTATAATTTAAACTGCATATCTTTAAAAGGTATAAATAAATTATTCCATGCAAATACTATATTTCCATTTTATGTACTGTGTTCCACAGAACATTTAATTAAAATTAAAAAAACTTACCTAGGTATAAATTAGTATTAAATTAAAGCATATTTGAAAGGCCCATATTTGCTACTAGATTTAAGACAACTTTATAATATTTCATTTTATCTGCCAAGAATAAGAGTAATAGTATTCCATTTTCAAACTAATTTGAACATATGTTACAAACTTAATTTAATAGCACTAAGGACCTATTTCATATGCTTCTTTTCAATGCTGTAATATATAGGAAATAAACATTTTGATGTTAAGGACTTCCTAATTGAATGCTGCGATAGGATTTGAAATTGGGTTTGTATTAGCTATGATTCTCGTTTTATCCAATCACCCCTGAAATAGTTTCTGCTTTCACATGTACCCTTTACATCTTAAGCTTCTAACTCTCTTTCTTTGTTTATTTAGATAGTACAGAATCTATTCTTTTTACATAATCTTGTATTATTCCTTTCCTTTATACTGTCACCTGTCTTTCAAACTTCACGTATGTCCAGGTATACCTTATACTACAATTTGTCTATCAAGTTTCTTACTCTTTCTCCCACCTTTCTAATCTAACATCTTTAAAGTACAGCCTACATAGACTGTCTTTAATTTCCCCATCTCCAATTTACTAATTCATTTCTTTGCCCTAACTATCACAAATTAATAGAAAAAAATCTAAACTTCATATATAATCATCTAATTGAAAAATCCAAAGTTTTTTTTTTCAATTTTATTCTACCTAACTCTTTCTAAATCATCTGAACTCCTTAACCATTCCTTCTTCTTGAGAACTTATGTCTTTGCCTTCAAATTCTCCATTTTCTTTTCCTAAAATATTATGTCTTTGCTTGATTGATTCCTCTTATTTGATCACATTCCAAATTTGGAGATAATAAGAGGAGCATCTCCAGTTCTACTGGGTTTTCTTACCGATTTTTTTTTTATTGCACTCAATGGCCACCTATTCCATTGCTATGGCCTGAACACATTCTCCCTAGGGTTGATAAACAATTAGATGATAAACATATATAAATCAGATACATGTACATGTATGACATGGTTTGCCCTCAAATATTTCCTGAATTAATGAATGTTTGGTTTGAATAAACTAAAAATATACATTGCCAGTACACATTTCCTTTCTGATTATATTTTAAACTGTTTGATATTTTTCACATGTCTGTCCCTAAAACCTTTTTTTTGAAAGTCTAAATCTTAACTAATTATCACATGCCTTTCCCATTTGCATCTTCCAACTACTACCCTTTCTGTATGTACTAAATTTTTTTAAAATAAATTTATACTTTATTTTTTTCTCTCTTTTCTTTTTTTTTTTTATTTCAGCTTATTATGGGGGTACAAAAGTTCAGGTTATATATATTGCCCATGTCCTGCCCATTCCCCCGAGTCAGAGCTTCAAGCGTGTCCATTCCCCAGACAGTGCACATCAGACTCATCATGTAGGTATACACCCATCCCCTCTCCCCACCCCCCACCTCAGTCCAAAACCCAATTGGTGTTATTCCCAAATGTGCACCAAGTGATGATCAGGGAAACCAATTTGCTGGTGAGTATATGTGGTGCTTATTTTTCCATTCTTGGGATACTTCACTTAATAGAATGGGTTCCAACTCTCTCCAGGAGAACAAAAGGGATTCTGTATCACCGTTATTTCTTATAGCTGAGCTAAATTTATACTAATGGAATCACTGGTAAAATTGGAAACATCTTCTCCAGTTCAGAAAACTGAAGTCATATTCTTTGTTTCTTTCCTCTTAATCCATATGCAATAAGTCACCAAGTAATATAAAACTTCAGTTCAAAAAATGATTTAAATCTATTCTTTTTGCTCTCAATTTTCACTTCTATTGCTCCTATGGACTATAGCAAATGTCTATCCTCTGGCTCTCAGTATTTGATTCTTTCAACTTCCTCCTGCTTGGTGTTTACTCCCTGATCCCACAGACTACTTGCTGAAAATCTGTAGTAGCTTGCCATCATGTTTCAAGCCTAAAAGGCTTTTAGTGATTTGGCATCAAATTATTTTTCACACATTTCACCTGCCATCCCCAGAGATGCACCTTATGCTCCAATCATAATATATTCCTGATTTTTTGTGATTTATGTATTGCTATGCTATAAGGAACTTAGCGTCCTCTGCTGCAAATGCTTTTTCTGTTATCTGGTAGGTAATGCTTCTTTATTCTCTCTGAAACCTTTTCTTGTTCTCAAACCACTGCCTGAGAGATTTCAGCTAAAGATCAGTAATGAAGAAGTATCAAACAACTGCAAAATAAAGGGGGTGAACTAAATATAATGGGTTCAAACAATTGAATGAATATTTGTGCAGGATAGTTTTATACTTTTATGTTTTCTTTAATCTATGTATCTATTCACCAATCCCACACTCTCTTCCTAAATTGTAGTTTGCAGTTCATCTTGAATCAAGTAGTATAATTACCCCATTCTTTTCTTTCTCAAAATTGTTTTGGCTATTCTAGTGCCTTTGCCTTTTTTAATATAAATTTTAGAATCAGCTTGTCAGTATCTACAAAAATAATGTTGAGATTTTGATTGTAATTGTTTTGTACCTATAGATCAGTTTGGGAGGAATTTACATCTTAATATTAAGTCTTCCCATTCATGAATGTGATATAACTCTTTATTTAGGTTTTCATTTATTTCTGTAGTGTTTTGTTAGTTGTCACAGTAAAAATTTTACATATATTTTGTTATATTTATACCTAAATATTTCATTTGAGTTGTTGACATAAATGATACTCTTTTTAAATTTTGAATTTGTAAATATATATAGAAATAAAATTGGTCATTGTGAGTATATGGAAATAAAATTAGATTTTGTATTCTTGCATCCCTGTGACCTTGCTCATTTCATTTATTAGTTCTAAGAGATTTCTGAAGATTCTTTGTGACTTTTTATATAGATAGTCATGTTTTCTGTGACTAACGATATTTTTATTTCCTTCTTTTCAATCTGAATGTCTTATGTTTCTTTTCCTTCTTGAACAGGCTAGTAATACTATCACAATGCTGCAGAGGTGCAGAGCATGAAAATTCTGGCCTTGTACATCTCAGGAGCAGGAGGGGACCATTCAGTCTTTCACCATTAAGTACGATGTTAAACTGCAGGATTTTGTAGATGTTCTTTATCAGGTTATAGAAGTTCCCTTTTATTTCCAGTTCACCAAGAGTTTTTATCAGGAATGGAATGAGTATCAGATTTTATCAAATGCTTTTTTTTGCATCTATGAATATTATCCACCTTTTCCCTAGAGCCTTTAACACTTTAATCATACTTATTGTATATTTCTTACCTGATAGTTTCAACATCCATGTCAATGTCATACCTGAGTGTGTATTTTTATGATAGCATTGTCTTTAGACAATGTGTTTGATTTTTTTTCTTCTCATTCTCTTCCTCCTTCTTCATCCTCTTTTTTGCATTTTATAATTTTGAAATAAAACTTGGCATCTTGTGTATTTAGGCCTAGAAATGAACATATCTCTTCTTATGGTAGGTCCATAGGTCTATAGTGTGGAAGTTTAAGTCAATCTATTCAGGTTTGGGGTTTGTTGTCACTATGATTATCCTCAGTACCTCACAGATTTTTAATTCATCCTGCAATAATTTCTTTTTTAATTTTAATTTTTAATTATTTTAGGTACATAATAGTTGTATCTCTTTAAAGGGTACATGTAATATTTTGATGTAGTCATATAATGCCATCCTGTGTAACCACACTTTTCACCTTTCTAAATCCTAAGTGGTTATCAAAGTTCTATTTAATTTTTAAAATAGCTTCAAAAAATGTTTAAAAACTCTTTTTCAGACTATTTGATAAAATTATTATCTTGATTGAATTATTGTTTCAATATTTAATTTTGCTGGCTCTTTCTCTTGGCCTTATACTTCTTCATATGTTTTGTAGTATTGGTCAGACTATCATGTTAAGAGGGAGATTTTGTATTGTTTTGATTTAATTTCAGTTTTATTTTGTTGTTTTTAAGTATTAGTAAAAGGTCTTTTAATACTCTAGATGTCTAATCAGCTTATACACATACAAACACATACACACACACACAGACACACACACATCCACATTGGAAGTCCATGCCTTTAGAAATTGTGTATGACATTACTTTTTGTAAAGACATATTTTTTAAAAAATGTAAAATGATTGATTTAGCATTCTGTTTCATAAGTTTTTAGTTATTTTGTCTTAAGAAAGGATTTCTATTAATAATCTTAGTCATAGACATAACTACCTAGAATTGTTACTAATAACTTTACAGACTAAAAATAGGTCTTATACCTATTAATATATGCTTTTTTTCTTTAAATGACATTAGTTGATCAATTATTTAAGGTCCTTTCAACAATCACAATAACAAAACCAAAAGTTGCTCTATCCCAATTTGTTGAATAACCACAGTAATTTGATTTGAAATACATACATATGATAATGTACCACACTTAAATTAGTATATTTCTGGATGTTCAATTCTACTGCATGGACTTTATTCTCTGCACTTATACCATACATGTGAAAATACAAATATAACTATAAGTTTTACTACTGCATGGACTTTATTCTCTGCACTTGTACCCCATACTTGTGTAAATACAAACATAAGTTTTACATATTGTTATGTTTTGAACAACTTTTTCTCATGTCCATGTTTGTATATTTTCCTATTATATATTTTTTTTTCATTTTTAGATTTCAGAATATTATGGAGGTACAAACATTTTTGTTACATATATTGCCTTTGCACCGCCCAACCCAAAACTACAAGCATGTTCATTCCCCAGACAGTGCGCTCTGCACCCATTAGTTGTGAATTTCTCAATCCCCTCCACCTCCCTCCCACCTGCCCGGCACCCAATGAATATTACTTTCATGTGTGCACATAAATGTTGATCAGTTAATATTAATTTGATGGTGAGTACATGTGGGGCTTGTTTTTTCATTCTTGTAATACTTCACTTTGGAGAATAGGCTGTAGCTCCATCCAGGGTAATACAAGAGGCACTAGTTCACCATTGTTTTTTATGGTTGAGTAGTACTCCATGGTATAAATATACCACATTTTATTAATCTTATCCATTAATGGATTGATGGGCACTTGAGTCATTTCCACATCTTTGCAATTGTGAATTGTGCTGCTGTAAACATTCTAGTACAGATGTATTCTTTATAGAATGTCTTTTTTTCCTTTGGGTAGATGCCCAGTGATGGGATTGCTGGATCCAATGGTAGTTCTACTTGTAGCTCTTTGAGGTATCTACATATTGCTTTCCACTAGTTTGCATTCCCACCAGCAGTGTATGAGTGTTCCTATCTCTCTGCATCCACACCAACATTTGTTGTTTTGGGGATTTTTGATAAAGGCCATTCTCACTGGAATTGAGTGATATCTCATTGTGGTTTTGATTTGCATTTTCCTGATGATTAGAAATGTTGAGCAACTTTTTATATGTTTGTTTGCCATTGTTCTGTCTTCTTTTGACAAGTATCTGTTCATGTCCTTTGCCCACTTTTTGATGGGTTGTTTGATTTTTTTTCCTTGTTAATTTTCCTAAGTCCTATATAGATTGGTAGTTATCAGCCCTTTATTGGATGTGTAGCATGCAAATATTTTCTCCCATTCTGTAGGATGTCTGTTTGCTCTCGTGATAGTTTCCTTGGCTGTGTGGAAGCTTTTTAATTTGATCAGGTCCCATTTATTTATTTTTGTTGCTGCTGTGATTGCTTTGGGAGTATTCTTTACAAATTATTTGCCTAGGCCAATGTCTATAAGAGTTTTCCCAACTTTTTCTTCTAGAATTCTTACAGTTTCATGCCTTAGGTTTAAGTCTGTTATCCACTGTGAGTTGATTTTTGTGAGAGGTGAGAGGTATGGATCCAGTTTCATTCTTCTGCATGTGGCTATGCAATTTTCCCAGCACCATTTATTGACTAGGGATTCTTTTCCCTAGTGTATATTTTTGTCTGCTTTGTCAAAGATCAATATTTTAATATTACAAAAAAATTTAGAGTCAATTTTATCAACTTCCACAGAATCCATGTACATATTTTCTTTTGGAATATATTAAGTCTAAAGATTAATTTGATAATTTTAGTCACATATATAGAAATATATTAATATGAATACATACATATATAGTTTCACAGTTTTTTTGTATTTTTGCATTTATATTGAATATTTTTGTTCCTATAAATCTTTAAGAACTGTTATGTGAATATCTACTGTTCAATAGTAACATGAACCTGTCTCATCTATTAGAGATGATCATATAGTATAATTAATAGTCTTATGATCATTTATCTTTAAGATCTAATACAGTCATGTAATTGAAAGTCTTCTTTATAACGTTAAGATGAATTCATGGGATACACAGAATTTCTAAATTTCCAGTTTGAATATGCAAAATATTGAATAGTATAGCAAGTAAATAATATCTAACTATATAACCTATACCATATTCTAAAATTATATTTTATTTTTGCTTTATTATGACTTCTAAAATGTTATATATTTTTAATTAATGATTAATTTTTAATTATGATTCAAATTGCAAAATGACACCTAAACATTTTTGCCTGAATTAGGACTCTTTATATTGCAAATAAAAGAATATGTAGCCTAAATTAGCATAAATAATGCCAAGAATTTAATGACACATGTAACTTCTCGGTCCAATAAAGCCATCACTGGTCAGATTTCTTCCCTATTTTCCTTCCTTTCCTTTCTTCCTTCCCTCCTTCTTTCCTATTTTTCTTTCTTTTGTTCACTTTTTAATTGATATTTAAGTTATTTACAGTGAATGATACAAATTTTCAGTATATAGCTTTGCTAATTACTACATATGTATACACCCATATAGACCAAACATATGGCATCCTCAGCAGTTTCTTTTATACCACTTCCTTCAAGAAAATTATTATAATCTTTACCATGATAGATTAATTTTTCCTGTTTTTGTCCTTTTTATAAATGAAATCATATAGTATGCATTCTTTGGTGTCTGGCTTTGTTGATTTTACTGAATTCTAAAAAGTCACCTTAGAGGTGACCTCTTAATTTTAAAATTAAATGACTTATTTCTGGTCCTTGTTATTTTGAACTTTTGCAAAATTGGTCATTGTTAATCATATTTACCTTCATTTCCTCATTCCACCAACTATATGCTTTTCCTACAGTACATTGTTTCTTCATTGTCTCCTTAGTTGCCTTGTTCTTGTTTCTCAATTCCCTAGAATAAAATACTTTAAAAGCATAATTTTATCCACAGTCTACCTAGCATTAACCCCAACCTTCTTCAACTCTTTAAATGTAGGTACTTCCAGGTAGTTTCATTCTTCTCTTCCATGATCCTTCTCAAGTGACACACAATATAACATCACTAAACCAATGCAAATCACTCTAAGTATTCTATATGTCTAGCTTTGATTCCTTACTCATAGCTGTGAGCCAACCTTCTAAGTGCTTGTTCTACATTGTCATTGAAATATTCTGATCATTTCTCAAATGATAAACACTGGGATTAATACCTTCTCTTTCAAACCATCTTCTGATTTTTTTTAATTAGCTTTGCAGATAATAGCATAACACTTTTCCCAATGTTAAGGGATTAGATCATTGATAATTTATCTTTTTTCTATTCATACACATTTAGTAAGTCCTATAAATCTTTTATTTTAATGTATTTCATACATTTTTTTCTCTTTGCATTCCTACAACCATCACCCTAATTTGGTGACATATATCTGGACTACTTGTAGTAGCATCCTAACTGATTTCGTTGCTGTTACTTAAATTCTAATGCATCATACACAGGTACATGCTAATTTTTATATATCAGAATGCATATCCTATTGCTCACAACTTCTCAAAACATTAAATTAAAACAGAATTAAAAAATAACAATGCAAGCTGCATTCAAGAGACCTTGTTACTGGGATTCTTCTACTTTGCTGACCTACTTCATATTACTCATTCATTTATTTGTATTTTTATAGGTGTATTATATTTTATCATAAGGAAATAAACTTTAAAGACACAGAAATTTTTGCCTATTTTGTTTATTATTCCATTCCTAGTTCCTAAAAGAATGCCTAATACATAGTAGGCACTCAATTAATACTGGTAAAATAATGAATGACATGTTCTGTATTCAAATGGGACTACTTATTCCCCCAAACCTAGTAAATGCTTTTCATTTTCATATCATTGCTCAAACTATACCTGTAGTATAATAACCTTTCTATATATCTACTTTCACATCATAAAGACACATCATTAAAGATAGATCTCAACTGTAGCAATTCTTTAAAGCACTTCTTTATCACCCCAATTCAATGTTAGTTTTTTCTCCTTTAAATTCTCATTGCACTTTGCATCACTTTTAAAGAATCTATGAATCTATGTTATTAGGCCCTTATGACTCACTTTAAAAATTACTTGTCTTATTTTCTCTAATAGACACAATATTCTTTGAGGCCAGAAGCTGTGTTTCCGATATCTTTGGAAGCTTACCATTTAGTGGTAAACAATCAATGCATATTTGTTGAATTTGACTGGGCATTATTTTCTGTTCAACATAAATTTGGCATAATAATGCAGTGTTTATCATGCATGAAAATGTCAAAGGATATTGTGCTTATTTTTCTTCCAACAGATTAATTTGTTTGTGTCTGCTAATAAACAATTTAGCTACTATCCCTGGGAACTAAGGAAATACTAATTTTATGAACAGTTACCAGTGTAAACAATCTCTCTGGCTTTATGTTTAACATTGCATTCATTATTTTTGGATAGAACTCATTAAGGAAGGATTGTCCTATTTCCGTAAAAAAATGTAATTCATGCTCTGGAAATATAAATGAAGTAGAGTTCATACTGCAAGCTAGTTTGAATTTCAGTTTGGATACTTAGCATGTTAATTTATACAAATGTATTCCAAATTAATGTGTCACATATCTTGCATGTTTTGAGAATGTTATGAGAATGTGTTCTTTGTTGGATTTATAAACTGATTATGTAAATGTATAAGTATACAACCAGAGCAAATAGATAAGTTGTGGCATGATCCTCATAAAATAATGGCAACATTCGTAGATTCTGCAAAACTGTTGAAAACCTACAGTCTTTCAGGATACACATAAATAATACAAATGTTAAATTGGCCAAGAAACTGTACAGTGCACAGTTCATATCCATGACCTGGGGGTAAATAGTGCTTACCTCACAAGGTGATTTAATGATTAATGATTCATGAATAAAATGGTTATATAAAATTAAGCGTATAATTAATGCCAGTTTCTTCAATTTGAGATGTGAGTAAAGCTCTAGTAAGAAATGAGATAATGCAATAATTGTCAATATTTTAAAGTGTAAGGGCTTCATATTAAAATTAGTAGCAGATCCTCATTCCTTATATTATTGTTTTTATACTTAACTTAAAATTTTAAAAATTTTGATGGAAAGCTACTATGATTTTTTTAAATTTTCTTTTATTTAATTGTCATAGTACTTGTATGACCTCAAAAAAGCAAAAATACTTATTGTTAATAAGGTGCCAATGAGTATTTGCCCTGATAATAAGATCATTCTAACATACCAAGCAATTCAGTGATGCTAAAATTTTCCTTAGGAAGCTACAGCATGTATTAAAGGTTTTCTTATAAGTCCTCCAACTCATGGGTTAAAACTTTTTCTTTCCAGAAAGATATAGTATACATAATCATTTACCATAAATCTTGGGTAGCCAATAGAGCTTGAACATGGCTGTTGTTAACAATGTTGATGTTTTCAATGAACACCAAAACAATTCTCTTCACACACACGCACACACACACACACACACGAGAGTTAAAACAAAAGTATGATTTCTCATTACAGGAAATACATTTCACAGCAGTGGGCTCCCAGTGTGGCATCTCATATGTATTAAATGCCACTGACAATTATATGTGTGTATGTGTGTGTGTATATATATATACATATCATTTCCACATGTCCTTCTTTAAGCCAGCTGCAGATGAATTTGGCTAGATGCCCATAAGTGAGGGAAAAACTAAAATTATGGTTTAATATGTTTCCTTTATAATGACATTTTGTCATCTGATTAATCTTTTCTGTTACATAGCTAAATAAAACCATATGTTAGCAATGAGTTTATTGCCATAAGATATAAGAGAGATCTACCTCATCATAAATGATCTGGATGTTTTCTAGCTGAAAGTGAAAGAGGAAAAAAATGTTTTTGGAATCTTGTTTCCAAAATCGTTTAGTTAGTTTGATTATATTAAATATATCATAAAAATGAGTGTGCCTTTAGAGATCAGAGGAACGCTATGTGTTAGGCCTTCTAAGTTAAGTCCATATGGGAAAACACAACATTTCCTTAAATCTGTGTGGATTATTTTTTGGCAGAGCAAGATATTCATTCCAATATTAGCTACTTGAAATGTAATTAAATGTTGATAATGTTTGAACGACAACCAAAAAATTCAAACTACATTTTTTGTTTGCGTATTAAAGCCAAATGAAGCTTGAGAATTGATTCCACTAATTTATTCTACATATAGTTTCTACTTAAAATACAAATAGTAGCAACAGCAACATCAGAGCAGAAGAAAAATAATCACAGTAAATTGCATTACATAGTTCTAGTATGTTATTTTATTCTATTCAGTCAATCATTCAAAGTTATTTATTGGGGGCCTACTATGTGCCTACTGTGTGATAGGTTCTCAGAATACAATAGTGGTAAAAACAGGCAAAATCTTGCTCTCATACAAGTTATACTCTTGTTAGGGAAGTTATACAATGAATGAATGAAAAATCCATCAGTCTATCAAAATAATATAACATGATGGAATATTCAATAATTACTAATGACTTCATAATGGACTAATACCAGAGAAATTTTAAGTTATTAAAATTTAAATATATAAATGCTAAAAAAATTAAAATGAAGGTTAAGAAAGTGAAATAAAATAAGTGTTAAATAGCTCAGGAAATTCCTTCTTCTAAATAGGCACATGAGACACAGGAACGTGAACTTTTCTCAGATTCTTAGCTTAAGCAAAATGTTCTGCCAAGTGTATTTTTGTTAATTATATAGATGCATTTCATATCACTTGTAAAAGAAAAAGGGAAAAGCCATGCCAACATTAATTTATTCCTTTGTTCATTTACTTCTTCATTTATAAATTTAGTAAACATGTATTTAGCAGGATCAACCCAACACGAGATAAAAGATTATGACTACCTGGCTTGAAATTTGGCTTGGCTTTTTAATAGCTGTGCCCTTGCCTTTTTTAACTTCATAATGACAACACATGCTTTATAGAGTTGTGTGGAGTAAATGAAACAATACATACATGGAAGGCACATTCTAAGGTAATCCCCAATGAACCGTGTCCTTGTGAAATCCTTTCCCCTACTGAGTATGGGTGGAACTTCTGATATCTTTCTAACCAATAGAATATGGCAAAGATGTTAGAAATGACTATATTCTCTTATATGATACTGTCTTAGCAGACTGTAGAGAGACAATCATTGGCTGGTTTTGAAGAAATAAACAGCAATGTTGTGAACTGTTTATGGAAACAGTCACATGATGGGGAGCTGTGAGTGGCCTCTAGGAACTGAGGGCAGCTTCCAGCCAACAGCCAGTAAGAAGCCAGGGCCCTAAGTCATCCAGCCACAAGAAAATGAATCCTGCCAACATCCTAAATGAGATTGGAAGCACATTTTTCCCCAGTCAAGTCTTCAGTTAAAACCACAAAACTGTTGACATCTTGATTTGAGGCTTGAGGGCTTGAGACACCCTCAACAGAGAACCTAGTTAAACTGTGCCTAGATTTCAGACCTTCACAAACTATGAGGTAATAAATGTGTGTTATGTAAGCCATAAAGTTTGTGATAATTTGTTACGAAACAATAGAAAACTGATACAAATGAAAAGGTCTTAGAATAGTACTGTGAACGAATTGAACACTCAATGAATTGTAGCTATTTTATCATATATGTCATGATCCAGGAATTGGCTAGTCACTCTGAAAAAAAATAGGGAAAATATGGTCCTCACCTAGGAGTCTATTGGATGAGACAAACATAAAGATATGTTGACAGTAACATGGAATAGTTGCTTTAATGGAGGGAGGCCCAGGATCCTCCGGGAGTATCTAGAATTGGTACAGAATACAGACCAGGTTGATCAAGAAGGGCTTTCCAGAGAAGATGTGCCTGGACTAAATCTTAAATGATGATCTTTCTTCCTATTACACACTATTTATTTATTTAGTTTGTTTTATGTCTTTTCTACACTTAAATGGAAAATCCCTGAAGGTGGGGTACTTTGTCTGAATCCCTATGTCTGTTATATAGTAAGTGCTTAATAAATATTTGATGAATGAATGTATTCATGAATTTCAAGTCAGTCAAAAAGGCATATTTGGGGAAGGTCACAAGGAAAGGGGGTAAAAAGAATGTATCCGGAAGAGTGAGTGACATCTGTAAAATCTCAGAAGTCAGAGAGGCACTATGCCATGATAGCCCACAGGTCCTTCTTAAACATTGTCTCTCTGAAAGGACAAAGTCCTCCACTGTAGTCAGTGTCTAGGTGCTCATTCACTTCTGGAACCAAATGCACCACAAAGTTTCAATGTATTTCTACCATCACTCATGACGTGTCACATATTGTGATGGGAAATTCCCGGGGTGCTCATTATGATCTTTGAGAAAGCAATAAAAATTATATTTATGGATAGAACTGGAGAACATTATGTTAAGTGAAATAAGCCAGTAACAGAAAGTTAAATACCACATGTTTTCACTCATATGTGAAAGCTAAAAATAGTTGATCTAACAGAAGTAAAGTGTAAGACAGATGATACTAGATGCTGGGAAGGGTAGGAGGAAGGGAGGGACAGGGAGAAATTCATTAAAGGATACCAAATTATAGCTAGATAGGAGGAACAAGTTTTAATGTTCTATCCACTGTAGGATGACTATAGTTAAGAATAATATATAGTTTCAAATAAATAGAAGGAGGATATTAAATGTTCCCAACACAAAGAAATGATAAATGTTTGAGGTAATAGATATACTAATTACCCTGATCTGATCACTATACATTACATGAAGGCTATATCATATAATGTGTAGTATAAAATATCCAGCACTTGTTAATAGAATGGGAATGATTTGGGCAACATCAATGTAACCTGGCAGCCAAAAAGAGTGGACTGTAATGCGCAAGTGTGAACAATAACGACCTCATTGTACTGGCCAGTGAGGCACTAGACACCGTTGAGTGAGCATGTATACTGTGTGGCTATGGGATTCAAAATGACTGAGTAGAGCAATGAATCTGCATCAAATTTTGCATTAAGTTTGAACATCCCCGGCGAAAAGTATTTGGATGATTCAGAAGGCTTTTGGGGACAACACAATGAGTGCAGCACAAATAAAAGTGTAGCACAAACCCTTCAAAGATTGTCGAGAATCTGTTGAAAGTGATCCATGTTCTGGGAGGCCTGCAACAAGCAGAACACCTGAGAATATTGAATGTGTATGGGTTAGGTTAAGGGATGCTGGGAGAATTGTGTGAGGTCCCGAGGGACCTTTGAAGGGAAATGAGGCGTCATTGTCCTATGTACAATGTTTCTTATATCTCTTATCTTCTTCAATAAGTGTCTCTATTTTTCATATTACATGGCTGGATACTTTCCGAACAAATGTATCAAAACATCACCGTGTACTCCATGAATATGCACAATTATTATTTGTCAATTAAAAAGTAAAGTTTTAAAAATTACATTTATATTCTCTAGAAAGATTAAAAGGCTCTGCAATTTGGGGAGGTTGACATGGGCTTAGGTCAGCTATAGGGCTTTTAAAGGGTAAGATTTATATATTTTATGATCTTCAGCATACATAAAATAAACGCTGAAAGATCTGGATAATTTTTATCTTAGTTATCACTTCCTTTCTGCTTTCTACTTATCATGCATCAAGTTAACAGGCCAATACAAGCATCACATACAACTTACATTATCAATAAGAGAAAAAAAATAAAAGTTTGAAAATCATTTTCTGGATCTGCTTACCAGAAAAAGAAATAATAAATTCTAATATTGCTTTGTTAAATATAGCATGAGGTTAAAACTCTATAATATTTAAACTCAGAATATTTCTCCAGTTCAATTAAGCAATCAACTCTGAAATTCAGGATCTCTTTAGGATTGCAACCTATACTAGAACATTGAAACCTTTCTATAGTATAGATATATACTGTGTTTCACAAACACATTTTTTTTGGGCAATAATTTACTCTGGTGAAGGGAAAAGCTACTTTGGTTTCTTTTTTCTAAATATTTCCAAATACCAAGATTAAAAAATGAATTCACACCTACTGCATAAGTACAACAATCAAAAATCTAAAATCTCTTAGATCAATGAATAATCATCATATAAATATATTTTATATGGAAATTATGTCTTTCACATTAGGGGTTTGGAAATTCCTATATGAACCACAATGAGTATGTTTTAAATTCTAAAGACAAAAAGAATTACCAGTCATGCTGTAATCTTACTCACTACAGGTTTAATTAACAATACATAAAGTATGAGTACCATTTGGAATGCTATATTGTGTAAATATTATAGTGTGAGGTACAAATCAAAAATCAATTATCTTATTTAGAAATATTTAATAAGGGCTACATTGCAGTTAAGCATAATTAAATTTGATGCAACAGCAAAACAATTTACATATATATATATATCTCCAAACGAAAGGGTTTTTGTTGTTTTCATTGCTATGATAGATGTTATTTTAATCCATAGTATAAGATTTTAAGTTTGCTTTTATACCTTTATACCTTTTTCCATCTCGAGACCTTGAGTAGTGGAGGAATTTCTGTACACTCTAAGAAATGGTTAGCCTTGCAGCCTTTTCTCTGGCTCCCATTTTTATCTCCACTCTTCCGGCCCCCACATGGAAGGGCATGGAAATACAAACATCTTCAGGGTAGTATCACATGAAGGACATGAGCATATTTCATTGCTGGTCAACGGCCTATTTGAGAAGGAAGAAACCCTCATTGGTAGCATTTGCTGCCATTTAGTATATTTGTATACCAAAGTGTATACTCCCACCATAGCTAACTTCAAGTTGCCAAGTTATTTAATAATTATTGGCAAAATTTCTGAATATTTAATGGTCAGCTCTGATGAGCCAGTAGGAGCCTGTGGGGGCCAGCCACCGCACATGACAGCATGGAATCAAATGATATATGGAGGGAGTTTGGAATTTCCACCTGGTAAACTGGGAAGACAGTAGCAGGTCAGGAGGAAAAAGAAGTTTAGGCAAGATCACTGAGGAGGTTATTTGTCACAGGAAACTGGCATTTCATTGTTTAAAAAGTTAAAAGCCATCAAAGGATCTAAGATGATAAGTGACAAGGCCAGATTGCTAATTAGAAAGATCATGTTGACAGTTATGTGGAACACAAATTAGAAAAAATGAGTCTGGAGGCAGAAAGCCTCTAAGCCTCTAAGCCTTTAAGCATCTTCAAGACAGGGGGAAAAAGGCTAATTTAATATATGATTAGAGAAACACAATAGAGAAAAGTGTCCAGAATTATAATTTCAACATTCAAGGCTTCATAACTTTACTCCCTCCTGGCACTTTGCTAGTTCCTCTCTCTCCATCCAGCCTCCTCCTTAGCTTAGCTATCTACTATTTCTGCTTATAAAATATTTCAATAATGGAGCAAAACTCAACACAAATAGATTGATTTAGAGACAGTGACAAGGAATTTTAATAATCAGCAAAGACAGAACTGATGAGGCAAGGAATATGATCTGAAAAGGCTTCAGTAAAGGGATAGGAGGAGGAGTTAGTGAAGTCTAGAGGGAATGTCATCTACAGACAGTGACATATTCAGTGTTAATCCTGGGGAGACATGGCAACCTATTCCTTGGCCTAAGTCTGAGGTTCAATTCCAGACCCCAGAATATTCACTGAGAGCAGATTATTAGTGTATTCCAAAGGAAATGGAGTCAATATTACAATTAGAGAAGCCAGTTACTACAGGTGGCATTCAACATTCAGAGGGACAGCAGTGGTCAAAAGAAAAAAAGCAATTAGGAAAGAGTTTAATGGTAGGACCAGCAACACAAATGACTTGATGCACACATATTCAATACTTGAACTCAGGGTTAAATAAATTACTGCTGAAAGGGAAAGGCCTGTACAGTCTCAGTGTCTGAGTTGAGTCTGATGCTGCAGTGATACCAGATTCAGCAATTTGTGAGTCTAAGGACAAAAAGCTAGGCTGATTCGTGCAACACCATGCTTCATAAAATGCAGATCTTTAGTTTAACACAATACACATTCCTCATACAACTTACTCTATGAAAGGAATGAATTACTCAAAAGGGCATTAAAGATGAAGAGCTATAGAATTATACTAAGTAAAAACAAAATTTTGGTGATTTCTTGTGTTTGGAAAAGAATTACTCACTGGAAATTATTCCACATAAATAGAAAAGTATCATTTATTAGAAATATTGAGATATGTATCTTTTTTATACTTCCAAAGAGGATTTTTAAAAGAAATATGTTTTGGCATGATATACAGAGAGTTTTTAATTATTAGGGAAATCTTACATTCATGAGCACCAATGAATATATCAACACTATATAGTGTATGATAAGAACGAAATTTTAAAATGATTTCAAATCTGTGATGCATAGTAAAAGTGTTAGTAGGCAGTTATGATGATTTAAATATAAATGAATTCTAGGGTAGTTTTAGGGTAGTACTAAAATTAAAATCCAACTATGGATGATATTTTCTGATTAATATAAATGAGATATTTAAAAATGAAATTCATATATACTGTACAAAATATAGAAGAGGATGTGAAAAGCAATAGATGAATCTTTGTGCTTTTTTTATTTAATATTTCTGCCTTTGGCAACTTATAACACTAGAATTGAAATTAAAATACTGATAAATGATAAAGATCTTACCTTCTTTTTTTTCTTTTTTCTTTTTTCTTTTTCTTTTTCTTTTTTGTTTGTTTTTCAGCTCATTATGAGGGTACAAAAGATCAGGCTATATACATTGCCCATGCCTCCCCATCCCCTTGCCCATGCCACCCCCGAGTCTGAGCTTCAATTGTGTCCATTCCCTAGACAGTGCACATCACACTCATCATGTAGGTGTGCACCCCTCCCCTCCCCCCAACCCATCCCCCCCAGTCAGAACTTCAAGCGTGTCCATTCCTCAGGCAGTGAGCATCGCACTCATCAAGTAGGTATACAGCCATCCCTTCCATCCAGCCCCGACCTCTGTCCGATACCCAATTGGTGTTATTCCCAAATGTGCACTCAGGGAAACCAGTTTGCTGGTGAGTACATGTGGTGCTTATTTTTCCATTCTTGGGATACTTCACTTAATAGAATGGGTTCCAGCTCTCTCCAGGAGAACCAAAGAGATGCCATATCGCCATTATTTCTAATAGCTGAGTAATATTCCCTGGTATACATATACCACATTTTGCTAATCCATTCATGAATCGATGGGCATTTGGGTTGTTTCCACATCTTTGTGATTGTGAATTGTGCTGCTATAAACATTCGGGTGCAGGTGTCTTTTTTATAGAACGACTTTTGTTCTTCTGGGTAGATGCCCAGTAATGGGATTGCTGGATCGAATGGTAGGTCTACTTGAATCTGTTTAAGATATCTCCACATTGCTTTCCACAGGGGCTGCACTAGTTTACAGTCCCACCAGCAGTGTATGAGTGTACCTATCTCTCCACATCCACGCCAACATGTATAGTTTTGGGACTTTTTGATAAAGGCCGTTCTCACTGGAGTTAAGAGTTAAGTGATATCTCATTGTGGTTTTGATTTGCATTTCCCTGATGATTAGAGATGTTGAACACTTTTTCATATGTTTGTTAGCCATTTTTATATCTTCTTTTGAAAAATTTCTATTCATGTCCTTTGCCCACTTTTTGATAGGGTTGTTCGATTTTTTCTTACTGATTTTCCTGAGTTCTAAATAGATTCTTGTTATCAGTCCTTTATCTGATGTGTAGTATGCAAAAATTTTTTCTCATTCTGTAGGTTGTCTGTTTACTCTCATGACTGTTTCTTGGCTGTGCAGAAGCTTTTTAATTTGATCAGGTCCCATTTATTTATTTTTGTTGCTGCTGTGATTGCCTTAGGGGTCTTCTTCATAAATTCCTTGCCTAGGCCATTGTCTGTAAGAGTCTTTCCTACATTTTCTTCTAGAATTCTAATAGTTTCTGACCTAAGGTTTAAGTCTGTTAACCACCGTGATTTGATTTTTGTGAGGGGTGAGAGCTGTGTGTCCTGTTTTAGTCTTCTACATGTGGGTATCCAGTTTTCCCAGCACCATTTATTAAATAAGGAATCTTTTCCCCAGAGTATGTTTTTGTCTGCTTTGTCAAAGATTAGATGGCTATATGAGGATGGTTTTATATTTGGATTTTCTGTTCTGTTCCACTGGTCTGTGTCCCTGCACTTGTGCCAGTACCAGGCTGTTTTAAGAACCACAGCCTTGTAGTAAAATTTGAAATCTGGCAAATTGATACCTCCCATTTTGTTTCTGTTGTTTAAGATTGCTTTTGCTAAACGGGGTCTTCTCTGGTTCCATACAAAGTGTAAAATTATTTTTTCTATGTCTGTGAAAAAAGATGTTGGTAATTTAATAGGGATTGCATTGAATCTGTAGATAACTTTGGGCAGTATAGACATTTTAACAATGTTGATTCTACCGATCCATGAGCATGGTATGGTTTTCCACCTATTTACATGCTCTGCGATTTCCTTCCTCAGTGTTTCATAGTTCTCCCTATAGAGGTCCTTTACCTCCTTAGTTAAATATATTCCTAGGTATTTTATTTTCTTTGTTGCTATTTTGAAGGGTATTGAGTCCTTAATTTGGTTCTGCATTTGACTGTTATTGGCGTATATGAATGCCTCTGATTTGTGTGTATTGATTTTGTATCCTGAGACTTTGCTGAATTCATTGATCAATTCCAGGAGTCTCTTGGTTGAAACCTTGGGGTTTTCTAGATATAACATCATATTATCAGCAAAGAGTGAGAGTTTGATCTCTTCTGTCCTTATTTGGACTCCCTTGATTCTGCTCTCTTGCCTGATAGCTCTTGCAAGGACTTCCAATACTATGTTGAAAAGTAATGGGGACAGTGGGCAGCCTTGTCTGGTTCCAGTTCGAAGTGGGAATGCTTTCAGTTTTTCCCCATTCAGTATGATGTTGGCTGTGGGTTTGTTGTATATGGCTTGTATCATTTTTAGATAGGCCCCGTCTATGCCTATTTTGTTAAGTGTTCTTATCATAAAAGGGTGTTCAATTTTGTCAAATGCTTTTTCTGCATCTATTGAGAGGATCATATGATCTTTATTTTTGCTTCTATTTATGTGATGAATTACATTTATAGATTTGTTTATAAACCATCCCTGCATCTCTGGGATGAAGCCCACTTGGTCATGATGGATTATTTATTTGATAAGCACTTGGATTCGATTTGCTAGAATTTTATTGAGAATTTTTGTATCTATATTCATAAGAGAAATTGGTCTATAGTTCTCTGTTTTAGTTGCGTCCTTTCCTGGTTTTGGTATCAGGATTATGATGGCTTGGTAAAAAGTGTTGGGGAGAATCCCATCCTTCTCTATATTGGAGAATAGTTTATGTAGGATGGGCACCAGTTCTCTTTGTAGGTATGGTAGAATTCAGGTGTGAACCCATCTGGACCAGGGCTTTTCTTTTTGGGAAGGTTTTTTATTGCTGTTTCGATTTCAGATCTAGATATCAGTCTATTTAGGAATTCTATTTCTTCCTGGTTGAGCCTAGGAAGGCTGTGTGTTTCTAAGAATTTGTCCATTTCCTCCAGGTTTTCTAATTTGTGTGCATAAAGATTTTTGTAGAATTCATAGATGATATTATATATCTCTGTGGCATCAGTCGTGATTACTCCTTTTGTGTTCCTGATGGAGGTTATAAGAGATTTTTCTTTTCTGCTCTTGGTTAATCTAGCCAGAGGTGTGTCAATTTTGTTTATTTTTTCAAAGAACCAACTTTTGGTTTTATTAATCTCCCTTATGGTTTGATTGTTGTCCTTTTCATTTAGTTCTGATTTAATCTTAATAATTTCTCTCCTTCTGCTGGGTTTCAGGTCGGTCTGTTCTTCCTTCTCCAGCTCTTTAAGTCTATTCATTAGATTGTCTATTTGTAAGTTTTCTGTCATTTTGGTATAGGCATTTATGGAAATAATTTTTCCTCTCAGGACTGCTTTAGCTGTGTCCCACAGATTTTGATAAGTTTTATCTCCTTTGTCATTTAATTCAAAGAATCATTTGATTTCTGACTTGATTTCTTTATTTATAAAATGATTGTTCAGGAAAAGGTTCTTTAGCGTCCATGACTTTGAGTAGAAGTGAGGATTTCTGTTAGGGTTCATTGTTACTTTTATTCCGCTGTGATCTGAGAAGATGCATGGTATAATTTCTATATTTTTAAACTTTTTAAGACATGCTTTATGTCCTAAGATATGGTCAATCTTGGAGAATGTCCCATGAGCTGATGAGAAGAAAGTATATTCAGTGGTTTCTGGGTAGAATGTCCTGTAGATGTCAGTCAGGCCCATTTGTTCTAGCATTCTATTTAAGTCCAATATTTCTTTATTTATTTTTTGTTTGGAGGATCTGTCCTGAACTGTCAGTGGCATGTTAAAATCTCCAGCTATTAAAGTGTTGTTATCTTATCATTTGGTTCAGATCAAGTAGGGTTTGCTTTATGAATCTGGGTGCACCTAGGTTGGGTGCATATATATTAAGTATAGTTATGTCTTCTTGTTGAATTGTACCCTTCACCAGTATATAGTGACCATCTTTGTCTTTCTTTACTTTTGTTGATTTAAAAACTACGTTATCGGAGATTAGAACTGCCACACCAGCTTTCTTTTGGGTTCCATTTGCTTGGAATATTGATTTCCACCCTTTTATTTTCAGTCTAAATGCATCCTTGCAGGTTAGATGAGTTTCCTGAAGACAGCAGATACTTGGCTTATATTTTTTTTATCCATTGGGCCAGTCTATGTCTCTTGAGTGGGGAATTCAATCCATTCACATTTAATGAGAGAACTGATAAGTGAGACAGATTGCTGTTCCTCATGTTGGGTTGAATTTCATTGATCTGTTTTCTCTCTTGAGCCATTATGATAACTGGGTTTTTATATTTATCTCTTGATTAGTGTTACATTCGAGGGTCCTTCTTGTGCTGGACCATGTGTAACTCTGTTTTGAGTACTTCTTGGAGAGCTGGTCTTGGTGAATTCCCTGAGTTTTTGTTTATCTGAGAATGTCTTAATTTCACCTTCATATATAAAACTTAGCTTAGCTGGGTACAGGATTCTAGGCTGGGCATTATTCTGTTTCAGAAGAGTGAGAATGGGGCCCCAATCTCTTCTTGCTTGTAAGGTTTCAGTTGAGAAATCTGGCATGATTCGGATGGACTTTCCTTTGTATGTTACTTGTTTCTTTCTCCTTACAGCTCGAAGAAGGGCCTCTTTAGTGGATATTTTGGTCAGTCTGATGACTACATGACGTGGTATCTTCCTATTTGGTATGAATCTCCCAGGGGTTCTTTGAGCTTCTTGAACCTGTATATCTAGAGATTTGGCAAGGCCTGGGGAATTTTCCTCAATTATATCTTCAAATAGTTTATTCAACCCTTGCTTATTGTCTTCTTCACCCTCAGGAATGCCGATAACTCTCACGTTAGACTTCTTCACATAATCCCACATTTCTTGTAGACTCTGATCTTTTCTCTTGTTTCTTTGCTCTAACTCTGTGACTGTCTTATTTAATTGGAAAATGTTATCTTCGATCTCTGAGATTCTTTCTTCTGTTTGATCTACCCTGCTCTTGAGACTTTCCACTGTGTTTTGTAGCTCCTTGAATAAATTCTTCATTTCCAGGAGTTCAGTTTGATTTTTCTTCATTATTTCAATTTCTTTGGTGAATTTTTCTTCCAAGTCCTGGATCTTTTTTGTGGTTTCTTTGTGTTGATTATCCATTTTTTCTTGCATAATGTTCAGCGTATTAATGATCCGTGTTTGAAATTCTTCCTGTGACATGTTGCTATTTGGAATCTGGTTTGTGTTAATTGGTGGAGAACTAGTAATCCTCTTTGAGGGCAAGGTTTCAGCTTGATTCTTTATACTCCCAGTTCTTTCGCTGAGCCCTTCCCATCTGGATGAATCCTTAAGATCCCTTCTTTCAGCTTTAGTCTGGATAGGGGCACACCGTGAGTGCCAGGTAAGCTGCCTCCTCTGTCGCTAGGGGGAGCCCTTCACGTGTTGTTCAGGATTTTGCTACCTCCGCTGCGGGGGGGCTGCTCCTCTTCCTCTCCCGAGGTGGTTTCCCTCTCTCTCTGCGAGAAAGACAGTGGATAGAGGGAGGGGAGCGGCGCCCTCGTTTGCCCAGCACCCCAGCCGCTGCAGTTCCCGTGGGCGGTGGTCCGCCCCACTCCAATGTCCGCAAGGTCCACACTCTACTCTCTCGCGACTGGGGAACCACTCAGTGTTCAAACAAAGGCAGAGCTCCTAGTCGGGGCCCATGGACTAGGGTAGGGAGCCGACCAGGGAGCCGCCCGGTACCCAATCGCTCCGCAGCATTTAGGCTGTGAATCCCAACAATGGCGGCGGCCTGTCTGCAGATCACTGTCGCTGGGGTTGAACGCTCAGGGACCGACAGAAGCCAGAGGAGCTGGGGACCAGGAGAATCCAGCAGCCCGCCTAAACGAGACAGATTGGCGTCTGCTAGAGCCGGGACCGAAGCAGCCCCGCCGCCCACGTATAGGAGACAGTTGCTAGGCGCTTTGGCCGTGCACAGCACTTCGGGTTCCAAAATGCCTCCTGCTAATGTCTCCTCTCTGCAGAGCCCCATGTCTCCCACGGCGATTCTGCACTGACTTCAGGCAGATCCCCAATTGAGTGGGTGTGGAGGTCAGAGGGGGAACAAGATGCTTTCCTGTGGGGCTGAACCCACCCCACTCTCTGGTGAGGTGGGGACAGCCGTCCCGCACTCCCTTCTCTATTGACCGTCCTGCACTCTCCAGATTTTCGCGATTTATTTCTGGATCACCTCAGTCCTTTCTCACTCTCTCTCTGTCCCACGCTGATTCTTCGTGGATTCACACCACCGTTCTTGTGGGGGAATGAACGTCTAGCGTTGTGGCAGTCCAAGACCCATGCCTTCCACTCCGGGAGCACCAATCCAGGAGGTCACCATCATTCCTCCCTCTTGGAGTCTCCAGATCTTACCTTCTGATTCAGTGACTGCCATTTTGATTGGAAGAGTGTCAGATAACTCTGTATGGTGATCACTATGTAACTGGCTAGTGTAATTTTGGATTATGAAAAAAGTATTTTGTAAGCTGTAATAATGAAATAATGTTGCATTAGAGTAGCATGTGGTTAAAAAACAGTTAAATGATATTCACTGTCACATTAAATAGATATTTATTGGGAATTAACTATGTTTCATGTATCAGATATGAAGTTCTAGCAAAGGAAAGCAAATGAATAAGAAAAAAATGTGGATTGTGATGTTGTGGACACATGTTAGTAGAAACAAATATGAAAAAAATATTACTATAATGTAAAAGGCTGTTGACAGTAGATAAAATGTCAGGCTTGAGAGAGAGGAGTGGTTTGCTATGACTTTTGCACTGTAGGGAAAGGAGTTGAGAAAGGATCCATACTATCTTTTCTTGGAGTTGTGAGAAAATTAGATGCTAACACTAGAACCTGATTTATGGATTCTCCCTGTTATTCTATGTGGTTTACTTTTCTCCATAAGTAGGATGTGATGGTAACTTCATTTCAAGCTTAAACATTATTTTTCAGGGAAACCTTTCTTAATCCAACAAGATTTGTTTAAATCTCTTTGTTACGGAATTTCCTAGTGCCTCATACTTTTTATTTTCTTTCTAGCATACACCACAATTTAAATTAATTAATTATAGCTGGGAAAATATTGAACTGTTAATTGATTTTGTGTGATTAAAATTTAAGTTTCTAATTCAAAAATGAGACCAAGGGTAGGTTCTTTTCCTCTGGTTCGCTCTTCCCTAGAGAACAGAAGCACAACATTTCTAAGGACAAGAAGATCTCCTCATTTGCCTTTCACATTGAGACTTTTCTGGGGAGGAAGAAAAGGATTCTGTGCCTAGGGGAGAGAAAAGCGTTACTAGCTATCCTCAACATTCCAGACTCTATATAGCTCAGAGAGGTGGGTGTAATTTAAGTGGGTTGGACCTAGAGGAGTACTTGGGTTTCCTCATCTGGTCAGGACAGGAACAATCATTATGTTAGTAGGTTCCAGCTGAAATGACAACAACAAAATATTTGATGGTGTATATAATCTCAATGTCCTAGAGAGAACCCTTTATTTATTTTATGCTCTTATTTGAACCTCTATGCAATAGAAACTCTATGTAATGGTAATTCTTTAACATAATGTGTTTTAAAAGTAAATACTCTGTCTTAATTCAAATAATACTTGTGCCAAAAAAGTCAAGCCATCACATTAAAATAATGTCATAAAGTTATTCATGATTTAAGGTATGTAATCCTTAACTAATTATAAGAACAAATATATATCAATGGTAAGAAAGGATATTATAAGATGGCACTTGTTTGGATGGCCCAAACACCTCCGCAATAGAATATTCCATAGGATACCTAACAATATATAAATATGTTTTCTCTCCTTTCATGTGCACTTTAATCCCAACACTCTGCTCCTCCTGAGTGCCCCCCTCTCCCATTCAAGCAGGCAGCGGCTTTGTCACTATCTTCAAGGTTTGTGGGGGTAAAGTAAATGTGAGTAGTTAACAATTCCTTAATTCCTTAATACTATTAATTTCTAGAAGCCCAAACTATAGAAAATATTTTTAAAAATCAAACAACAAACAAAAAATGGGAGATTAAATGTTGGGGAAAAATAAAGATTAATCAAAGACATAGAAATAACTTTGTTAATAACATGAAAATAAGTTTTTTCAAACTAGAAAGTGTTACACTTTACTGTTTTTCTATTCTAGAATAGAGATTGTTGTATTTATCTTAGATGTAAATTTGAGATCCATACATGCTACATAATAGTATACTTCCTTTTAATTAAATACATTGGCTATAATGTGCAATTTAAAATGTAGACTTTATATTCCATAAAAGATATTTTTATATCCCCAGTGTATATCATATTGTTTGGCCTATAATATGTATTCAACAGTGTGGGCTGAATAAATGAATGGTTATCTATGCTTTTATCAGTAATAAATATAGTTATAAAGGATAAAGATATTGAACTGGAGCTTGTCCAGCAACATGATAAAAGTATGGATACATCAGGTGTTGACACCCCTTTCCTTGGTTTGTTGTCCTTACTTCTAAAATGTAGCTGGCTCTCCAATTACTGGAAGGATTTAAATCTTGGATATCTAGAATTTATCTAACATTTCTTTTAGTAGTTCAACTTTTATATTTTCTGTCACATATGGACTTTAGTAACCATTATGGGTTGGAATTCTGAGACGCCTAAAAGATAAAAGAAGGTTAAATTTTTATACGTTAGGGATTTTACATGGTTTAAAATAAGATTAGAATTAAGAATATAAGAAAGCAAAGATATAAAGGATACAAGTGAAAGTAAAGTGTGAATCATGAAAGAAAATAAGAATTTAAGGGAATAATGTATTCTCTCTTTTTCTGAGAATATTTTTCATTAGATCTAGGTTTGCTGGATCTAATAGTAGGTCTGCTTCTTTTTCTTTGAGGCATCTCCATACCGTTTTCCACAGTGTTCGTACTAATGTACATTTCCACCAACAGTGTATAATCATTCCCTTTTCTCCACATCCATGCCAACATCTATTGTTTTTTGACTTTTTAATTATGGCCATTCTGACAGGGTAAGATGGTATCTCATTGTGGTTTTAATTTGCATTTCTCTGATGATTAGTGATGTTGAGCATTTTCATATTTTGGTTGGCAATTTGCATATCTTCTTTTGAAAAATAATCTGTTCATATCTTTTGCCCACTTTTTGATGGGGTTATTTGCTTTTACCTTGCTGATTTGTTTGAGTTTTTATAGATTCTGGATATCAGCCCTTTGTCAGATATATAGTTTCCTAATTTTTTAAAGTAGTTTTCACACATACAAGGACATTTCTCAATACCATATTTGTTGGTTTTGTTTGGTCTGGGGTTATTTAGGAAAAAGTATGCTTTATCTATATTCCTGTGACTTGCTTTTCTTCATTACAATTGTATTTCTAAGAGTCATTTTTATTACAGGTAGTTGATGTTCATTTATTTTCACTACTGCTATCAATTGTGTGTATATGTGTGTGTATGCGTGTGTGTGTGTTGGCAGGGTCGTTAGTTATCTGTATTGTCAAATAAATTTTAAGTTGCTTTCAGTGCTTTTTAATAAAATGAATAGTTCTGTATACATGTCTCCTGGTGCACATGACCAAAAGTACATACTTATGCTATATATCTAGAAGCAGAATTGTGAAATTTAGCTTCATAAGATAATGTCAGATGGTTGTCTAAGGTGGATGAACCACTTTATGCACCCACTTGGATTTACCAGTGCCATGTTAGACTACTTGGATTTACCAGTGCCATGTTAGACTACTTTTGACAATTTTGTGGTTGTACAATATATTTAATTTTGGATTTATTTGCCATTTCCCATTTCTCTGTCATTAATACTGTTCTTCCACTTATTTAGTCATTTGATACATTTATTTTTGATTTTTTACTATACGCCATTCATTATTTTATCCATATGTTTATAGATCATGATTTTTTTTGCTTCTGTGAAGTATCTATTTATATTTTGCTTATGTTTTATTTTTTCTTTTTGATTTATTGAAGTATTAAAAATAAAATCTGGATAATAATAATCTGCCAATTATGTATGTTACAAATACATTTTCACCTATTGTGACTAAACTTCCTGTTGGTGTTTTTGGTACATTTTATTGAGGTGTGATTGACAAATAGAAATTACATATATTTAAGGTGTACAACATGAAGTTTTGATATAAAGATATACATTGTGAAGTGTATGACATCACTTGAATGTGCCTGATATGATCTGATCTTCCTAGTGTTTTTATGGTGTTTCTTGATAAAGAACTATTCTTAATTATAGGGTGCTTATTTTATAACTCTTTATGATTCAGATGTTTGTGTTTTATTTAAGATTATTCATAACCAACCCCATGTTATATGTGTTCCCTGATATTTTAAAGTTTACTTATTTTAAAAACATTTCTCCTAGAATTGATTTTTTTATATTCTTGAAGGTAGAGATCAACTCGTATATGTATATGTGTGTCTGTGGGTGTATATACACACATGCATTTATATCATATGGAAAATCATATATCTTCAAACTTTATTTTGAATTTTCATCCCATCCCCAATGATCTGCCATATATTGGAAATGGCACCAATGTATGCCTGAATAAGTTTCATGGCACTATATTCTATTCTATGGTTGTATTGTTTATCCCTGTGACAATACTGTACTAAAATAATTGCTAAATGTTTCAATAAGCATTGTTATATTGTGGGAAAAATTGCAACCTTCACCCACAACTCCATATATTCTTCCTTTTTAGGCATATCTTGGTTAATTTTGAGCTTTTGCTCTTTTCCATAATATTAGATTTAGCATGTCAAGTTTCTTGAATTCTGTTAGAAGTTTAAATGAAATTGCATTGACTCTATAAACCCAATACATTCTTTATATTCATGAACACAGCATATATTTTAATTTATATGTCTTAAATATAAAAATACATTAAATAAATACATAAATACTTTCTCTGTAAAGTTTCAATGGATTATGCTACATCTAATGGAACACTTTCAAACAATAGGAAAGACAGACATTTATTTTTTTGTAATGTAAAAAGTCTAGTTTGAAGACTTAAGACTGACAGCTTAAAAAAGCAATCATCCAGAACAACTTAAGAATTCATTTCAGTGTAATACCTGAATATGATACTAGTTCTACAGTCCAAGATAGCAGGTAGAATTTCTTCCATCTGCTTCTCAAGCAGTAAAATGGAGAAAATATGTATTCCATCACAGAAAGTCCCCAATGCCACTTCCATTTGTGTTTTGGTGGCCAGACTCTAGGTCCATAGCTACATGTTTAAGGAAATATAAATTATTATTCTTTATTACACTAACAAGTCATTAAATGTTCTATTCTTCTACTATGTGACAGACCATATGCTATATTCTGGGGATAGATATATAAATAAAACAGTCCCTGTTCTAGGAGCCCTTTATCTGGGAAAATGAGAGCATATTAATAATTACATGGTAACAGTGTGGGAAAGGTACATGTATTTAAAATGTGTCTATGGGGTTTGAAAAGTTTCATTATATTGTGGAATGTCAATAAGTATTTAATTAAAGAAATGATATGAACTGGTCTTTATCGGAAACTAGGCAGAAGAAACACATGATCAAAGGCATGGATTTGCAAATACTATAGAAAGTGGTGAGCTGAATAGTGAACTTTTATAGAACTTAGTGTCCTGCTTAAACCATGGCATTATTCTGTTGTTTAAGGTGGTTATTTTGGAAAGACAGTGTTTCCAAAAATATATTATCTTTCAATTTATAGACAATGAGGTGTGCATGGGTGTGGGTGTGTATACGAGGTCTGTCCACAAAGTATCCAGCCATTGTTAATAAATGAGAATGATGTTTTTCTTATTACATGAGTTGATACTTTCTGGACAGAACTCGTATATATATATGTGTGTGTGTGTGTGTGTGTGTGTGTGTGTAATTTCTTCTGGAGTTTACATATATTAATATTTATATATAAAATAAGAAAATGGTGACTGCTTTTCAATATTTCTCTCATCATTATGTAATATTAGGCTTTCAGAAACATTGGTAAGACCTGAGAACTCCAGGAAGTTGTAGGAGAGACTACCTGATGTATGAATGTACAATGTTGCACTTACGCTTTGATGCACAGGCATAATTTACCAACTGAGAACCAAGTTTTGTGATATTCTATATATTTCATATCATTTGATGTTTAAACTAAATTAAATGTGTATACCTCAAGGATCATTCACAACAAATCTGTGCCTGACAGAAGGAATTCATCTGTGAAGTTATTATTTCCACTTCAATCTAAATATATGCCTTTGGTGCTCCATCAACATGTTCCAAGTATTTCAGAGTTAAATAAATTTGGTCAATCTCCTTATATAAGGTAGTATATTTAAGATGATTTGTAGCTGGTGTAAAAGTGCCTTGCTAGTGTTGATTAATGGGCCAATTTTAGCCGGCAGCATTATATCTGTAATTAGTTATTCATTTTATCATTCACTAATTTAAAAACATACTGTGGATATCAGGTAATTTTTTAGAAATGAAAAGATGGGTAAAATGTACCTGATGATATCTAGGGATCACTTTACCTGGAGAAAGAGAAATAAATATTCAAATAGCTATAGGAAAGTAGTAAAAACTAAAATAGAAATAAATAAATTGCAATGACAGAAGAGGTACTATTTGATTTTTTTTTTTTTAAGAGATGCTGTGGCTTTCAAAGCCCAGATGTTCATTTTTATCCAGCTGGTAAGGCAGACAAAAATCAATTTGGTATGTAACTAAACAAAAAGAAAAGAAAAATATAAAGTGTCTGATTTCCATAATATTTACATGTTATCATTATTCCAAGACACTTGCCTTCCCTTTGTTAATTCTAAGATTCTGTGTTGCCTAGATTCCTGATAATTAAGGTCTCTGGAATTAAGCAGGAGGCAGCATGAAGAGTTGGAAATAGCACCTAAATAGGAGGCAGGTTGTGGTGAACGTTAAATAAGACAATGTATTTAAAACATCTATGTGACATTTGTAGGCACTTCATAGAAGATGGGTGTTTCCATTTGCACTTCACCTCTGTCGTAATCATACCCTTCAAATTAATACCCACATATAAATTTCATATCATCATGTTTGTCCTCAATACATAACATGGGAGTTGTTTTAGTTTCTTTACTCATTTCTGATACTCTTTTCCTTTTACTAATGTTTTCTTAGTACTCTTTTCCTTCAGATACTATTCATCAAATCAGAACTTTTGTCTCTAACGCTGATGGAGTGGACAAAGAAAACAAATTATCTTAGTATATTCCTTAAACAGTTAATTAAAATTTCTTACTGACAAATTCAATATAGTTACTAGTCAGGATCCAGACAGAAAACAAAATTTTATTCACATGGTTCAAATGAAGAGACTTCAATGAAGGGCTTGGGTGTGTGGGATTCAAAGAACAAAGATAGGATATCCCAGCACCCATGACCAGCAGCAGTGGGAAATTGTTACTACTTTTAGAACTAGTGAATAAAGAGGACAACGTAGTATTATTTCACCCCAGTGAGAGTTGAAACCTTGACGAGGACTATATGATAGAAATTGCAGTCAATTGACAGATGTACGGCACCAGGGATCAAATTGGGTAAAGGGAAGGAACAGTCAGACTCTCCTTTCACTTTCAGATCTTTTGCCAGTGTCTCCCACCGGTCGAACCAAATAAGCAGCAGCTAGCAAGGGGCCAAACTGATGAAAACTCTTGGTGTCATCCTTTCCGGGCACAAAGCAGGGCAGAGAAAATGGACATATATCAGAGTGGGAGAGCAGGGGAGAATAACCACCATAGTGACAGGATGAAAATTTCTGACACTGTTATTCTGAAACTGTTATTATTTTCCAAGCGTTCCTCTGGATACGTAACATTAAGTACTTTGCTAAACCATCCTGAAGGAAGACTTCATTTGCATTTATTAATTCTTTCCTGTAGATTGCCATGAGTTTTTTAAAAAATTATCTTTATAGTTGTGGAGTCAAATTCTTAGTTTATTTTATTAGTTCTCTATGTACGTCAGAGTTCAAAGAATTTTAGATGTGAATTTTCTTAATATTTCAGCTTTACCATATTCTAAACTTTTTGTATGTTCTCTTATTTTTCTTGTTATATCTAATTGTCAATGCTTGCTTTTAATTTTCTGTTTATTTCAAGAATTACCTTGGACTACCTTTTAAAAATATATTTCCTTGTGCCTGTTTGCTGGAGCTTTTAAAAGTATATTTCTAGTTTTATTTTGGTCATAAATATGCCTTGTATAATTTATGCTTCATAGAATTTACATGACCATTGTATTATAATATTTTAATTATTTAAGTGGTGGTGATAAAAAAGTAAACAAAGTATAGCATAGATTTCAATACATTTATTACTCATAACATTTGAGTACTCTTTATCTGCATTTATCTTTGTATTTACATGAGCTATTAAGAATTGAAAGAAGTATTTTCTATCTTTATTTTTTTTATGTCACCTTCTGGATTATTAGGAGGTTGTCTCTTAATATGTCCAAGTGCCATATTACTCAACACATACATTTTTATTCTCTCATGTTTTTGTAATAGATTATAAACTTTATAAATACAAAATAATTATTTTCTTCCTATCTAATGCTTTTTACTTCAAATTCTGCATTGTTAAATTCTAGTAATGTGATCTTTGCTTTATTTTCATATTTAGTTATATAAAATTTTGTAAGATTTTCATCCAACTTGTTATCACTGTGCTTCTTTGAAAATATTTTTTTAATATTTCCTTATAAGCCAATGTTCCCAAAGTTGCAGATACCACTTCAGCTTACATATCAATCTTGGTTCAAAATTTTGTCATATGGCCACTTATTAGCATGGGCAGTGATGTCTAAAACTAGGTGCTCATCTGCCCAGCTAAAATCTTGGCAGGGGAGGAGACCAGTGAAATGAATACTGGTGGACAATTAACATAATTAACAATTGTGTTAAATACACAATTAACAAATAATTACTCTACCACAAATAATACTTTGTATTTTCTAGATGATCTTGGCTTTCCTTTTTTGCCCCACTTTTTTAAACACATTCTTGAACCAAAGTGAAATATATTCAAGTTTGTTTTTTTGTTTGTTTGTTTATTTTGTTTTTTGTTTTTGGCTATAGAGAGTTAGTGGGGTTTGTTCTTGGCTTTGAACTCAGTTTTTCTATGTATCTATAATCTGGAATTCAGATATGTAGTTGAAAATAATAATCCCCCTTTAAATTCTAGCTTTTAACATAAACCCAGAGAATCTCTTCTTTAATGAGGCAATATATATTTTGACTCTCAAGAAAATATTTTTTGATTTTGACTCAGTTGAGTCCATGATTCATAGCATCTACTGTTACATGTTTCTGCTAGTAGAAACTACCACATATAGAAATTTATTTGTGATGACTATTCCTTCTAGCATGCAACATCCCTTAAAAATTTGGAAAAATGATAAGAGAAATTGTTTTCTGGTTGTGTTAAATATCAATTTCTCAGTTGTCTGTTTCTTATATTCTGAGGCAGGAGGCAGACAGTGAAGGAAAAATAAAACAGACAACGTGCTATATATAGGCAATTTTCATTTCTAATTGATGCTCTTGGACAAGTTATTTTTTCTAACTTCAAATTCTTCATGTGGATACTATAAGCTGTTACTGAAATATAAAACTTTGATATTATTATTTGTGTCTATTTGATGAGATATTTCAATGGCTCAGAAACACTAAGACAATTAAGTCACAAAAAACAGTTCTAAGTTACTGGATATGGAGGCTAATGAAGGGTATAAGTTATTAATAGGATAAGTAATTCATATATCAAAAATCATAAAAAGACAATGAGAACTCACTTTGTGTCAGGTGCTGTGTTTGATACTTTTCCATATATAAGTGGAAGTAAAATAGAATCTTTGCTCTCAAAGTGTTAATAATGGGGAAGAATCTATACTAAAATAAAATCATTTGTGTTAATAATGGAGGGTTTCTGTAATATGTTTTGTGAGACCATTTGTGATATGGTTCTGAATTACCACTTCATTATGAAATCTCATTTATCAGATACTATACTCCAATAAAATGAATGGCTTAATAGTTCCTGAACATTCTGGGCTCATTGGCACCTCACCTTGGAAAGCTCTTCCCTATCCCTTCACTCCATCTTATACTCCCTCAGCAATACCCATAAGAATAGTTATCAAAATGTTTTGTAACTTCCTGTTTACTTATTTGGATTTCTCACGGCACTATCAGCTCTAGGAGACCAGGGCATGAATCTACCTTGTTCACTACTCTGTTTCAGATATACACTTGATACAGTGCCTGACAAATCGTAGGTGCTCAATGAAGTATTTATTTTAACTCCATAAATAACGAGAAACAAATATTAGCACAAGGTATTCATTGACTTCTTAATCTTCTTTCCTGCCAGAGGCAATATTGGTTTTGTCCACCAAAATTCCAAATTCTAAAGGAATGAAAGCCCAAATCATTTTTACAATTAAAATAAAGAAGATAAGGGAAGGAAGATAATGAGAGGAACAGCTATATGATATAGAATGGTGGAATAAGGATGGGAGAAGACATATATCAGGACTTAGAAAGTGACACAACAGAGTAGTTTCAGAGACCATGTGAATAGGAGATGAAAGGAAATATATATAGTGGTTGTTGTATGTATTTACATCCCCTTCACATCCTTCCACAAATAATGACATTAAAAAAATTTTAAATGCTCTGCAGAAAAAAGCTTTTAGAATATTGTAGTACTTTAAAGTGAGTCCAACAGATTTTTAAAAGTGCAGGCGATAACCACGAGAGACTTGATTACACAAAGCAGTGATTATTTCCAGCTCTGGGATTCAGCAGAAGGTTTGCAAAAAGTTGCTTGGGCATTATTTGCGTAGTATAGAGAAATGTAGAGAAGAACACTATTGCAGGTACAGGGGCTACCTTAAATAGCACTCATTTTGAAGACCTAGTAATCAATCATTTCCACTACAGATGTGAAAGTGTTTATATATCAATTGTCTTGCCTTGACTACTTATATTAGGTTTGATTAGGATTTTTTTTCCTTTTCCTTTTAGCTTCTAATTACATTTGTTATAATTAGACAATTTAAGTTGCTAGAAGCAATCTGTATTTCAAAGGAGCTGAAGGTTAAAGCCAGACTACTGGATTGGAGTTAGTTAACACAAAGTTATTGAGTTTATTTGCAGAGTAGTGAAATAATCAACACAAAGCTGGTAAGTCCACAGCCCAATAGAGATATATTTTATGGTAGTTTAACTGAACAAAAAACACTTGTTAAAACAATCATGTTATACGATTTCTGTGCTCATCATAAACCTCAGAGTTAAAGATTGCATTCCTGGGAGATTAAATCAAGCATTGTAGTACTGCTGAATATCACACTAATTGTAAACATAAAGGCAAGAATGATAATTATGATGATACAAACAGAGCATATGTAACTAAAACTTAAAAAATGCATTACCTTAACTGGCTAGGCTCCTGCAGTCTTCTTGGTCTATTATATTCCTATGCTTATAAAACTGTAAATGGTCTCTGAAGTTTTCCTTTTTATCTGACTGAGAAATTTAGTGAATAGCCCAGGATTTGTATTCATAAAATAGCTTTATTCTTCAACATTACTAACTAAAATAATTGATTGAATACATATGAAAAACAAAACAGAGAGAAAAGGAAGGAAGGAGGGAAGCAGGAAAGAGGGTGAGAGGAAAGGAAGGAAGGAAGGAAGGAAGGAAGGAAAAAAATGTCACATTACTTGGTTAATAGTAATGTTCCATATAAATTATGCTTATAGTTATTTTATTTTTAACTAACACTAAATAAAAAAAATTAGCCTTTAGCTTTTTCTGCATGTGCTCTATGTTTTACCCAATGTAAACAAAATTATATTAGTTTGACTTTTTCAGAGCAAAGCAGAGATGTAATGAGGGATTTATTAAATTCTATTATACTCTGTAACTATGCCCTTTGTGTACAATCACAATTGAAAGCCAATTATTTTTAGCAGGAAACAAACAGGACCTCTTGAGTATTATATGTTATATGGTCACTGGCTTTACTGAGAACAAGATAAGACATGGAATACATGCTTCTTTTATATACTACTGTCATTGATAATAAACATATAAATAAGTTTTTCTCAACTCTGTTTTGTGTCAGCCTGTAACAAGTACCCCAGGCTTGCAAAAACAAAACTGTAAATTGGCTGAAAATATAGCCCTGACCTTTGCTGAAGTAACCAATGACTAGATCTTAAATATGCTTCAGGGACACTAAAATGTGTGATATTTTTCTTGTAAAATGTGCTCATTATGGGTGTAAAATATCTTTTCTTGTATATAGAGCATCTGTATCTGCTTTCAAATTCAGTCATTGAGGCAAATTTAAAAAATAAAACTCACTCAAACAAATGGATCTGTAAGTAACTGCATGGCCCTGCAATGGCTTCAGATTGTCAGTCTCTATAGAGAAATATTTAAATAGTTAGGAAGAAGTAGAAACTTTCTGTTGTGGAAAATAATAAGAATTTTTTTGTTATTATCTGTGTTCAATAATATTTGGAAAACTGGATTGGCATGATCTATTGATATACAACAAATGTTTTCTTCAGTGACCAGGTTGCAGAGCAATTCATGCTAAGAGTTTGTTTTTTTGTTGTTTGTTTGTTTTTGTTTTTTGTAACATTGAAGAAATTTCTATCAGGAACATTGACTACACTAACCAGAACTGGAATGTATTATTGCTGTATACTTTACTAATGCTCAATTAGAAATTGATTGATGGTTACAGCATTTTGGGGTTTGGGTTTAAAAGGAGAGTTTATGCTTTGGCATTGCTTATTCCTATTCTGTAGAAGACAACTAGCCACCAAGCAAAGACCATACCTTAGGGTATGTGGCAGCCGTGAAAATATGCTTCTTGGATTTCTCACTGGAGATGGAATAATTGACCCATAGCCAAGCTGCTATGTTTGAAATTTATCTCTACATTCATGCCAAGGCAATGCTTACCATTTGCTGCTTCCAGCGAGTGGTCAGGAATAGTAGAAATACTCAAAGAAATCTGTTCCTGGAAGATACATAACTACTTTGATGGGGAACTTTGACTCTAGGACTCCCTATAGAACTTGGAGAACTTTCTTTATAACTATACTGTGGTCTCAGATACATACACTCTACTGTCCTTCTTTCAGTTTCTCCTTCATTTTCTTCTTTATGCAGCCTCATACCTGCAGTGTATTCTGATGGCTCTCAGCGCCGTCCAAGGCCCCTCTCTCTTCTTATTCTTTCGTAGGTATTTTCTGTAATAAATTGTTTTCATGTTTAATCCTGTTTCAGTGTCTGCTTCCTAGACAATCTGACTAAAGGCAGGTAAATGTAATATTATCTATGTCCCATATCATTGTTGCATAATAGGAGTTTCCCTAGTCCATACCAACTTGGAACCACTATTGCTAACAGAATCAATCATAGTCTTTACTCTTGGAATTATTCTATACTTCTGTTCTTACCTAATTCCTTCTGCCTTTAGTCAAGGAAAAGCCAGGGGGCAGTAAATTTCTTTAAAAACAGAATTCCTTTTCTCATATCACTCCCAATGACAACCATGAGTATGAGTTGGCACTGATGCTATTGCAGCCTGGAATGAGAGTCCCTTACCTCTGATTCTGAACTCAGACACATTAAGGAAATTCAGAGCGCAGTAATATTTATTATTGAAAAATGAGAAAGGCTAGAAGAATAAAGCTTTCACCACAGCAGGTCTGAAGACCTTATGAAGGAAGAACTATATAGCAACCCCATTTAAAACAATTTATTAATTAGGCAATCAAATGACCTCCCTCTGTTATGACTTTATGACTTTTTATCTTTTTCCTTATTGACATATGCGATCCATATATTTCAATACATATATTGATGCTGGACAGGGGGTCTGAGTCATACCCTTGGAACTAGATATTTAGTAATATCAGGATTCCTATATGCTTACCATTAGTTGCTTAAAGATTCTTAAGATGTCAACATGTCAAGAGAAGGCTACACAGGGCACTATGAATTAGAAGTTACTATCCTTTTAGTATTTTTTATTTCTTTTTAAGTGGTTAAAAATATAAGATACGGTAGGTTTGAAAATGCCCTTCTTAATGACCCAGGGTCCAGGCCTGCTCCAGTAGACCCAGAGTCCACCTCAGTAAACCCCAATGCCAGCCAAGATGCTGTGGACTGATTCTCCAAGACGAGTCCTGTAAACCCAGGCTCCAGGCCAGCCACCATGGACCCAGGACTCAGATCTGTTCCCAGGGACTCAAGCTCCAAATCCACCGCAACACCAGGCTAGCCTCCATGTACTTAGGGTCCAGGCCCATTCTAGTGGATCCAGACATGGTAGATCACAGCACCTGGCCAGTTCCTGCAGACTCAGTTTAAAGGCTTACTGCAGAGCCAGGTCAACCACTGCGAACCCAGGCTTCAAGCCAGCCCCCATAGATATTGTCTCTGGGCCTGCCCCCTTGCTGACCCAGGCACCAGGGTGGCCTGCACAAGGAAACCAGCAGCAAGCCTGCCCTGAGATCATGCCAGATGGCCTGCTCACAATCTCTGGACAGGCTGACTGATGAAGAACTTTTCAGACAAAACCAGTCTGCAAAGACTGGAATATGTTCCTATTTCTTCAAATGCACATACCTCAATGGAAAGTAATAAGAAAGATGATAAACCAAGGAGGCGTAAAGACACAAAAAGAACACAATAAATTTCCAGTGGCTGACTCCAAAGAAATGAGACATACTAACTGCCTGATAAAAAATTCAAGGTAATTTCTCTAAGGAACCTCAGTGAAATTCAAGCAAACACGTAAGAACAATTCAGTGAAATCAGGAAGACAATAAATAACCAAAATGAGAAATTTAAAGGGAGATTGAAATTTATAAAAAATCAAACAAAAATTCTGGAGCTAAAAAATACAATCAGTGAAATTTTAAAATTCAAGGGAGAGCATAAATAGCAGAACTAATCAAGAGGACAGAAAACATCTGTGAACTTGAAGATAGGTTATTTGAAAATAGAGGTGAAAAAAAAGAATGAAAAAAAGGAAGAAAGCTTACAACAGTTGTAGAACAGCATGAAAAGAGCAAATAGTCAAGTCATAGATATTCAGGAAGGAGAAGAGAAAGAGAAAGGGGGATTTTAAAAAATAATATCCTGTACCTGGATATCTGAGGAAAGATATTCAGGTACAGGAAAGTCAAATGTTTCCAATCAAATTCCATTCAAACAAGATTACCCCATGTTATAATCAAACTGTAGAAAATCACAAAGAGAGGATCTTAAGAGCAATCAAAAGAAAAGAAACAAATAACATATAAGGGAGTTCCAATAAAGCTAGCCAACCAAAAATACTATTCCTAAAAAATTTGTCCTTTAAAATGAAGAAGAGATAGACTTTCACAAACAAATAAAAGCTGAGGAAGATTGTCGCTGCCAGACATATCTTACAAGATATGATAAAGAGAGTTCTTCAAGATGAAAGAAAAGGATACTAATTAGTAAAACAAAAGCATATAAAAATTCTGATGACATTCTTCACAGAAATAGAAAAAAAAATTCCTATAATTTTTATGGAATCACAAAAGGCCTAAATTGTCAAAGCGATCTTGAGCAAAAAGAGGAAAACTAGAAATATCACAACACCTAACTTCAGACTACATTATAAATTTATAGTAATCAAAACAGCATAGTACTAGCATAAAAACAGAGACATAAACCAATGTAATAAAATAGAGATCCTAGAAATAAATCCATGCATTTATAGTCAATTAATATTTGACAAAGGTGCCAAGAACACACAATGGGCAAAGGATAATCTCTTCAATAAATGGTGTTGGGACAACTGTATGTTCACATGCAGAAAGATGAAATTAGAACTTTATTTTACACCAGATATTAAAGTCAACACACAATAGATTAAATGTTTAATCCTAAGACCTTAAAATGTAAAACTACTAGAATATAAGATAAGGGGAAGCAACATGACATTTTTCTGGACAATGGTTTTTGGGATATGATACAAACAACACAGGTAACAAAAGCAAAAATAGACCAGTGAAATTGCATTACACTAAAAAGTGTCTTCACAGCCAATAAAACAGTCAACAGAGTGAAAAGACAACCTAGAGAATGGGGAAAATATTTGCAAACCATATATCTGATAAGGAGTTAATATCCAAGATATATAAGGAACTCAATCAACTCAACTCAACTTCTGTAAGAAAACGAATAACCCGATTAAAACCTGAGCAAAGATCTGAATAGATATTACTCCAAAGAAGACAGACACATGGCCAACAAATATTTGACATCACTAACCATCAGAGAAATAAAAATTAAAACCACAATGAACTATCACCTGATGACTGCCAAGATGGCTATTACAAAAAAGACAAGATATAACAAGTGTTGGAGAGAATATGGAGAAAAGAGAACACTTATACACATTTGGTGGGGATGTAAATTAGTACAGACATATGTAAAATAGTATGGTGGTTCCTCACAAAATTAAAAATGGAACCACTGTATGATCCATCAATCCTACTACTAGGTATATAGACAAAGGAAATGAAATCAGTATGTTGAAGAGATACTCTGTACTCTGATGTTTATTGCAGCATTATTCACAATAACAAAGATATGGAATCAACCTAAGTGTTCATCAATAAAATGGATTTTAAAATGTTTTTTTTTTTTTTTTTTTTTTGAGACAGAGTCTCACTTTGTTGCCCAGGCTAGAGTGAGTGCCGTGGCGTCAGCCTAGCTCACAGCAACCTCAAACTCCTGAGCTCAAGGAATCCTCCTGTCTCAGCCTCCCGAGTAGTTGGGACTACAGGCATGCACCACCATGCCCGGCTAATTTTTTCTATATTTATTTTTAGCTGTCCATATAATTGCTTTCTATTTTTTTAGTAGAGATGGGGTCTCACTCTTGCTCAGGCTGGTCTCGAACTCCTGAGCTCAAACGATCCAATCCGCCCACCTCGGCCTCCCAGAGTGCTAGGATTACAGGCGTGAGCCACCGCGCCCGGCCGGATTTTAAAATGTTGTACATAAACTCAATGGAATGCTATTCAGCCTTAGAAAAGAAGGAAATTATGTCATTTATAACAAAATGAATGAAACTGGAGGACATTATGTTCAATGAAATAAACCAAGCACAGAAAGACAAATATAATACCACATGATCTCACTTATATATGAAATCTAAAAAAGTTAAACTCAGTAGTAGGAAAGAGAATGGTGGTTACCAGGGGCTGGAGGAAATTAAGGGTTGGGGAGATATTCATCAAATGATAATAAATTTTAATTACATAGGAGGAGTAAGTTGAAGAGATCTACAACATGGTGACTATAGTTAATAACAATGCCTTATTTTCTTGAAAACTGCTAAGAAAGTAGAATTTTAGTGTTCTCACCACAAAAATATGAAAAGTATGTGAGGTAATACATATGCTAATTAGCTTGATTTAGGTATTCCATAATGTATACATATTTCAAAATAACATGCTGTACATGATACATATATACAATTTTTATTTCGTAATTAAAAACATAAATTTTGCAAATATAAAATGTCCTCCTTAGAAAAAATACAGCCGTGATATTGGCTTGAAATATTTTAATGCCAGCCATTTGTGGAATTATATTTCCATAAGTATTAAAAAATTCTCCTGCTTTTGTCAACCATGCTGATATTTGCATTCATTCATTCACCCATTCATTTATCAAGCAATTTCCTCTTAAATAATTCAAAAACATTTATTGATTATTATGAACTGAATAAGGTACTGTGGTAGCCCAAGGGCTATTAGTGCTGATCACAATGGTTCCAGTCATTCTAGAGACTAAGATCCTGAAAAGGAGTCTTTTTTTTTTTTTTTTTTTTTTTTTGAGACAGAGTCTCACTCTGTTGCCTGGGCTAGAGTGCCATGGCATCAGCCTAGCTCACAGTAACCTCAAATTGCTGGGCTCAAGCCATCCTCCTGCCTCAGCCTCCCGAGTAGCTGGGACTACAGGCATGTGCCACCATGCCCGGCTAATTTTTTCTATATATTTTTAGTTGTCCAGCTAATTTCTTTCTATTTTTTGGTAAAGACGGGGTCTCACTCTTGCTCAGGCTGGTCTCGAACTCCTGACCTCGAGCAATCCTCCTGCCTGGGCCTCCCAGAGTGCTGGGATTACAGGTGTGAGCCACCATGCCCGGCCCAAGGAATTAACAATATATTTAGGTACAGGCACATTTTTAAGTGTGGTTTGGCAGCTGATTGAGTTCATAATTTGATGCCTTTATTTTCACCATGAAGAAGGTGTCCATTTAAGTAAAAAGTAACCAAAGTAGCTCGAAAGCTTGAAGGTGCCCACAACATTCTTATGGGAAAGAAAATGAGCAAGTAATGGAGCTGAATGGGGAGAGGATACATGATGTCTGCGTGTATCATTGATGTTGTGAAAGGAATCAAGATAATGGTTCTCTTTGATATAGATTGGTACCTGCTGCATTTATGAAAAAATTATCCCATTTATTTAAGCAAATATTTAAGTGCACAATAGATGACAGATACTCTACTAAGCATTGAAAACAAGAAAAAAAATGACAGATAAAATTGGGTCTCACATCTCAAAGACCTGCCTAAACAGAACAAAGGTTGGGTATACAGATAATTAAAATGAAAAGCAGAAGTATTTTGCACACACAGTAGCTATTAAGAACATGCATTTCACCCTTAATGTATCTGGAATTGAATAACAGCTCCACAACTTTATAGCTTAGCATACTTAAGCAATACCCTTAACTCATATGCCCTTTTTTTGTCTCTAAAATCCAACTAATAGACTACATAGCTGGAGCATATATGTGAATCACTTTGTAAATTCTAAAGTTCTATAAAAATGTAGTTTTCTTCATTATTATGTGTTATGTAAGTATTTTAAAGTTAGGGAGAGAGAGACGTACACAGAGAGTTGTTCTGGTTAGAATGTTTAAAGATGTTTTACAGAAGAGATTAAATTTGTCTCAGGCTTTGAAGATTTGTGTAGCCATTGACAATTAAGATAACAAAGTTTTAAATAGAGGGAAGCATGTCAGCATTAATTTAGGGAAGACAAATCACAACTCCTATTAAAGAATGGAAAGCAGACGAGATTTCCTAGAAAGCAAGGCATAAAACGTGATTGTCGCTGTATTTTAAATGTTTTGAATTCTATATTAAACAGCTGTCACTTAAATTATGGCTAGAATACAATCTGAAACTTAACTGAAGACATTCTATAAAGGACTGCATCTTCTACCCCTCTATATACAAACTGATTTCATTACACTTTACCTTTGCTTAACATTTTCCAGTAACACTGTTTTTCTTTCGATTTCTTTTTTTTTATTTCAGCATATTATGGGGCTACAAATGTTTAGGTTTCATATATTGACTTTGCCCCACTCGAGTCAGAGCTTCAAGCATGTCCATCCCCTAGATGGTGAACATTGCACCCATTAGGTGTGAATATATACATCCCCACCTTCCCACTCCCACCTGCCTGACACCTGATGAATGTTACTACTATATGTGCACATAAGTGTTGATCAGTTAATACCAATTTGATGGTGAGTACATGTGGTGCTTGTTTTTCCATTCTTGGGATACTTCACTTAGTAGAATGGGCTCCAGCTCTATCCAAGATAATACAAGAGGTGCTATATTACCATTGTTTTTTGTGGTTGAGTAGAACTCCATGGTATACTTATATCACATTTTATTAATCCACTCATGTATTGATGGACACTTGGGTTGTTTCCATATCTTTGCAATTGTGAATTGTGCTGTTATAAACATTCGAGTGCACATGTCTTTTTTATAGAATGTCTTTTATTTCTTTGCATAAATGCCCAGTAATGGGATTGCTAGATCAACTGGTAGTTCTACTTTTAGCTTTTTGAAGTATCTCCATATTACTTTCCATGGAGGTTGTACTAGTTTGCAGACCCACCAGCAGTGCATTAGTGTTCCTATCTCTCTGCATCTGTGCAAACATTGTTTTGGTACTTTTTGATAAAAGCCATTCTTACTGGAGTTAAGTGATATCTCATTGTGGTTTTGATTTGCATTTCCCTGATGATTAGAGATGTTGAGCATGTTTTCATATTTTTTTTGTCCATTAATCTGTCTTCTTTTGAAAAGTTTCTGTTCATGTCCTTTGCCCACTTTTTAATGGGATTGTTTGCTTTTTCTTGCTGATTTTCCCGAGTTCTATATAGATTCTAGTTATTAGCCCTTTATCGGATGTGTAGCATGCAAATATTTTCTCCCATTCTGTAGGTTGTCCATTTGTGATAGTTTCCTTGGCTGTGCAGAAGCTTTTTAATTTGATCAGGTCCCATTTATTTATTTTTGTTGTTGCTATGATTGCCTTTGGGGTCTTCTTCATAAATTCTTTGCCTAGGCAATGTCCATGAGAGTTTTTCTAACATTTTCTTCTAGAATTCTTATAATTTCATGATTTAGGTTTAATTCTGTTATCCACAGTGAGTTGATTTTTATGAGAGGTGAAAGGTGCGGATCTTGTTTCAGTCTTCTATATGTGGCTATCCAATTTTCCCAGCTCCATTTATTGAATAAGGATTCTTTTCCCCAGTGTAAGTTTTTGTCTGCTTTGTCGAAGATCAGATTGTTATATGAGGATGGTTTTATGTCTGGGTTCTCAGTTCTGTTCCATTGGTCTATGTCTCTGTTCTTGTGCCAAGACCATGCTGTTTTAGTTACTATAGCTTTGTAGTATAACTTGAAGGCTGGTAAATTGATGCCACACTATATAATGGTGAAGGCTACAATTCAACAAGAAGACATAACAACTCTAAATATTTATGCACCTAACTCAGGTGCACCCAGATTCATTAAGCAAATCCTATTTTATCTAAACAAAATGATAAACAGCAGCACCAGAATAGCTGGGGATTTCAACACTGCTCTGACAGAACAGGACAGATCCTCTAAACAGAAAATAAACAAAGAAACAATGGACTTAAACTGAACTCTAGAACAAATGGGCCTAACTGACATTTACAGACCATTCTACCCCAAAACCACTAAATATACATTTTTCTCATCAGCCCATGGGACATTCTCTAAGACTGACCATATCCTAGGCCACAAGGCAAGTCTCAAAAAATTAAAAAAAATAGAAATTATACCATGCATCTTCTAAGACCACAGTGGAATAAAATTGGAAATCAACTACAGCAGAAACTCTCATCTCTATACATCTTGGAAACTACCTTCTGCTCAACGATTATTGGGTTAAGGAGGAAATTAAGATGGAAATCAAAATGTTCTTTGAAATAAATGATAAAGAAGACACAAGTTATGAAAAGCTGTGAGACATAGCTTAAGCAGTCCTGAGAGGAAAATTTATATCCATAAATGCTTATATCCAACAGACAGAAAGATCACAAATAAACAATCTAATAAATCATCTCAAAGAACTGGAAAAGGATGAGCAAACCAACCCCAAACCCAGCAAAAGAAAATAAATAACAAAGATCAGAGCAGAACTACGTGAAATTGATAATAAAAAACTATATGGAAGATTAATGAAACAAAAAGTTGGTTCTTTGAAAAAATAAACAAAATTGACACTCCTCCTGCTAGATTAACAAGAAGCAGAAAGGTAAGGACTCTAATAAGATCAATCAGAAATGAAAAAGGAGAAATCACACTGATACCACGGAAATACAAAATATCAACTATGAATAATATAAAAACTTCTATGCACATAAACTTGAAAATGTCGAGGAAATGGACAAATTCCCAGAAGCAGACAGCCTCCCTAGGCTCAGTCAGGAAGAAATAGAATTCCTGAACAGATCAATATCAAGTATCAAAATTGAAGCAGCAATAAAAACCCTTCCTAAAAAAAGAGTCCCAGACCAGATGTTTTCACACCCAGATTTTACCAGACCTACAAAGAACTGATGCCTATCCTCCAGAAGTTATTTCACAACATCAAGAAGGAAGAAATTCCCCCCAACACATTTTACGAAGCCAACATCATCCTGATACTAAAACCAGGAAAGGATGCAACCAAAAAAAAAAAAAAAAAAAAGAAAGAAAGAAAGAAAAGAAAACTACAGACCAATATCCATTATGAATATAGATGCAAAAATTCTCAAGAAAATCCTAGCAAACCAAATTCAGGTACTTATCAAAAAAATAATGCATCATGACCAAATGGGCTTCATCCCAGAGGTGCAGGGATTGTTCAACATACACAAATCTATAAATGTAAATCACCACATAAATACAAGTAAAAACAAAGAACATATGATCCTCTCCATAGATGCAGAAAAATCATGTGACAAAATTCAGCACCATTTTATGATAAGAACACTTAACAAAATAGGCATAGATGGGACTTCCCTAAAATGATACAAGCCACATATGACAAATCCACAGCCAATATCATACTGAACAGGGAAAAATTGAAAGCATTCCCAATTAGAACTGGAACCAGACAAGGTTGTCCTCTATTACCATTTCTATTTCAACATAGTGCTGGAAGTCCTAGCCAGAGCAATCAGACAAGAGAAGGAAATCAAGGACATCCAAATGAGCACAGAAGAGGTCAAACTATCACTCTTTGCTGGCGATATGATCTTATATCTAGAAAACAACAAAGATTCTACCATAAGACTATTAGAATTGATAAATTCAGCAAAGTTTCAGGTTACAAAGTCGATGGACAGAAATCAGTAGCATTCCTATATGCCAACAACAGTCAAGCTGAGAACCCAATCAAAGACTCAATACCCTTCACAATAGCAACAAAGAAAATAAAATACCTAGGAATATATTTAAGGAAGGAGATGAAAGACCTCTACAGGGAGAACTATGAAACACTGAGGAAGTAAATAGCCTAGGATGTAAACTGGTGGAAAATCATACCATGCTCATGGGTTGGCAGAATCAACATTGTTAAACTGTCTATACTACTCAAAGTGATCAATGGATTCAATGCAATCCCTATTAAAATACTAACATCATTTTCTGCAGATCTAGAAAAATTAATTCTATGCTTTGTATGGAAGCAGAGAAGACCCCGTATAGCAAAAGCAATCTTAAGCAAAAAGACCAAATTGGGAGGCATCTTTTGGTTTCTTTTTTTTTATTTCAGCTTATTATGGGGGTACAAAAGTTGAGGTTATGTATATTGCCCATGCCGCCCCATCCCCCCAAGTCAGAGCTTCAAGCGTGTCCATTCCGCAGACAGTGCGCATAGCACTCATTATGTAGGTATACACCCATCCCCTCCTCCCATCCCCCAGATCTGTCCAACCCCCAGTTGGTGTTATTCCCAAATGTGCACTTAGGTGATGATCAGGGAAACCAATTTGCTGGTGAGTACATGTGGTGCTTATTTTTCCATTCTTGGGATACTTCTTGTAGTAGAATGGGTTCCAACTCTCTCCAGGAGAACAAAAGAGATTCTATATCACCATTATTTCTTATAGCTGAGTAATACTCCCTGGTATACATATACCACGTTTTACTAATCCACTCATATATTGATGGGAATTTGGATTGTTTCCACATCTTTGCAATTGTGAATTGTGCTGCTATAAACATTTGGGTGCAGATGGTTTCTTAAACATGATACATTCTTTCATGTTTCCAGATCTTTCCAACCACTTTCATTTGTAGATTTACAGTTTTCTTATCAGTCAAGTTTCAATTTAAAGATTCTCTTTTCAAAGAAGTCTTCTCTTTCTACCTTATGTAAAGTAAAACACCTATTGTTCTGTGTCTTAATGACTTTTATGACACAAGTTATAGTTTTTAATTATTCTATTTTTATCAGTTTCTATCTTTTTCCATTCCCTACTCTCCTGTTTACCTCTCACTCAGAACATAAGCTCTGTGAGGGTGGAGATTGTTCTTATTTTTCTCACTGTTCATTACTTAACATATTGTCTGGTATACAGAGGTGTTCAATAAATATTTGTTGAATAAATATATTCATAGATTTTTTTAAGGACTTTTATAATTTTAAGCATGGGAAATGTCTAAGGATAAAGAACTATATTTTTAAAGATAAAAGTATGGTTTAAAACAGTAAACTATTACTAGATTGCATAATAGATTATAAAATATGAGGGTGAACACTAATTAGTTGTTATTGCAACAGTCATGAATTTATTAATGAAGATCTGATTAACTGAGCATTGCAGAAGAAAAGGGAAGAAGAATGGGGCTCTTCAGAGGTTGAGAAGGAAGAAATAGGACTCATAACAGAATAGAAATGGGCAAAAGGTTGAATTCAAAGATGAAAAAATCAGGGAAGCATGATTTTTCTCTGTTATTTCATCTAGTAGGAAGGATTCCACCTCTGTTTAACCTTCCCCTAGCTGGAAGAAGGTGATAACAAACCATTCCAAGAGTTCCTGATAGTTAACTTGATTTAATCCAGTATATTATGAACACGGCTATAGAGCTTGAACACTGAAGTACATTGTTAAAGAAATACTTAAGAGAAATTTATCACAAAGTTTCCAATTTTATCATTTCAGGGTAAGGTCATTCTGAATTTCTGTTGTAAGTTTCACATGTCAGTACTTTATAGCTCAACCATTTCAAATGACAGGGAAATCATTCTTCACTGGTTGTCAACACAAAGAATTTCATGTTTTAACTTTGAGAAAATACTAAAAGGGACTTTCTCAGTTAAACACATTCAAGTTGCTTTCTAAAAGCCTTTGGGAAATTTTCAAACCATAACTGTAGGGTTTGATAACTATAAACACATGGAAGTTGTATTAATTTCAACCAAGGACATTATTATAGTTAAGATTATTTAAGCCAAATCTATTTCCTCTGGCATCCAAATATGAATACATAGAAGGGCAAGTATTATAATAGAAGAATAACTGTTATAATCTCAAGTAAATTAATCAACATCAGTTTTGAAACTTTATAGCTCATGGAATACATAATTCCCCTCTATGTAGCAAAAAGTTAACCAGCTGTTGGTGCCTGACGTAATTATAGCAATTTTGGTGGTACTGGTGATTTCTTTACTTTGAGGTTCTCGTAACTCCATAGGAAACAGTGATAATATTTGTTATATGATGTTTTATTATGTAACACTTACTAATATGCTGTTTTGCAATACACATTTAAAATATAAAGTATCAACTTACTATTTAAACAAGTTTAGGTTGAATAGGATGTTTGTATTGTATTGTTTTTCATCTTTCAAAAACTTTTAAATGCATCACTTAATTTTCTCTTCACAGGAGATCTGTATAGTGTATGATACCAATTGATCATTTCAAATATGAAGAAATAAAGTTGACTATACATATAATAGTTTATACAAGGCAGAGAAAATACTAGAATCTAGCTTTGTAACCACTGTGACCTTGTGCTAGTCATCTAACTTTCCTGAGCATAATTTTTCTCACTGGCAAATGCAGGTAATATCATCTGCTCCTACTCTCTGTGAAAATACTAAAACTATAAAGTACTGAGCAGGTATAAGTATCATAGTTTAGTTCCAGGCATTCTTGATATAATCCTTTTCTTTGGTTCTTATGAGAATGATAGATTTGGGGAAATAAGTTGTCATTGTGCTGGACTTTGCAATTACTATAGTCCTCACTTAAATTCGGGTGAAAGAAAGGATGTAGGAGAAGAAATCTCTGTATTAGTTTCATTAATATTGGTATTATTTGAATTTTACAGATTAGGAAATAAAATCATAGAAATTAAGTAATTTTCACACATTGAATTGGAATATGTAGACTTCTTATTTAAATCCAGGTATGTTCAACTCTACCCTGAAACTATAGTATAGAAGTAAAAGTGTATGCTCTGGAGTTCTAGGCTGTGTGACTGAATTCTCCCTCCCCTATAGGACCATGGACAAATTGCTTAACCCATTACCACCTCAATTCCTCATCTGTTAAAAGGATATGCTAACAAGGTATAGCACTGCATAAGCTTGTAATGAAGAGTAAATGCAGAGTGTTTAAAACAGAACCTGGCACATCGTAAGAAAACTATAAATATTGGTGGCAATAACTTCTTTCTCCTTCCCTTCTTTTTTTCCTTCTTAATTTAGTATCTTACATCTTCCTTTTATAATTTTGAGATTAAAAAATATATACTTTTTACTTTCCCAGATATTTTTAAATTGTGGAAATGAGATGTGTAATACATTTTACTATTTTTTAAATTGTACAAATGATTTTTAAAGCAATATTAGCTGGATTTTAGAAATTAAAACATACCAAGGATGTTCAATTTGTAATAACAATGACTTATTTTGACATTTTATTTTCTGAAGTAATTTCTGGTGTCAGTGAAAATTTAAAACAAGGATATTACTGTTATTCATATGTGCTATTTTCTTTCAAGTGTCTTCATCTTAAAACAAAGGAATGATGGGAACTTGACAGTAGATATTAATAAGAAACAATTGTAAGACAAACCCATCTATCAGTAATGTTGACAAACCCAAAAATGGATTATAACTAAATTACTATAAAATAATTAGAAGAATGATTTCTTGATGATTGATTAATTCTTGATAAAAATCTAACTTCATAGTGGAAAATCAACAAAACCCATTTCAAAAAAATTTTTTTAGATATAAGTGCAAGTATTGTTTCTTTTTGCAATGTCATATGATTTAAAATAATCCAAAAGATAGCAAATATTTTATTTTCTAGTTTGCCAAAACTACATTTTTATGGCCTTATGATGGATAAAAGTTTCAACTTCATGATTTGTGTTACATTCTTCCATAATAGATGAACATTTCATTAGAAACTTTTCCTAGTAGATTTTGATATGCCTTCTTAAATGCTTTTTCCATCTGAAAGTTATTTTTGTTTATTCCTGAGATCTAAAGATCAGAGCCACATACTCTGTATTGAGTAAAACTTATTCAATATTCTGTATTGAGTAAAAAATACTTATTGCGTGTTCTGTATTGAGTAAAACTTGATGTAATATTTGAAGAGATTCTTATAACCAAAACTAATTTGGATAAATGCTATATATATAGAACAGTTTTATAATAAATATATAGTCATTATCTTCTTTAAGAAAAGTGTTAACATAACATTGTGAAAATAAAAGTAAATAAAAAGGAACGTGCACACATATTAAAAATATTTTCAACCTGAATTTACCCATATATTTATAAAGTGTATGTAAGTATAATCATAATACACATAATATATGTTCTATATTACTATATTTTCTCTCAATATTATGCCACACATCTTTGTATACTTCTGCATATTCTTAATAGTTGTGATTTTAAAAGTGAGCATCATTTTCCACTTAGTACTTGATCATTAGAGTCACTTGAGATGATTGTTAATTATGGAGATTCATGGTAACATCATAAGAAATTTTTATTTAGTAAGTCTGAAATGATTTTAGGAATCTGTATTTATAAAAAGTGTCCCATGTAACTCATATTAATGGGCTTTATATGTGAAACAATTACTCTAGTTTAAGAATATCTTTTTAATTAGTCATTCATCATTTTTGTTTATTGATAGTATATCTAAATGTTTTCTCATTATTAAAAAACACAATGATTATCATTATAAGAAGATTGTATTATATTGTAATTATTTCCTTAGGATAAAATGTGTATAATTTTAATTATTGGATTTGGTTTATGACCATTTTATGATTCTTGAAAGCTATTGCAAATTTATTTTCCATAAATTCCTACTTTAAACTGCTTTGAAATTATATTTAATCATTCAGTTTTCCTGAAACCTTCTACCTATATTGAATATCATATTTTAAAACTTATCATAGTTAAGTTATGACTCTACAACTTCATTTCTTTAATTGCTTACAGTAGTTAGAAATGTATCCATATGCATCTTTCCTACATGCCCTATTTGGACTTTTTTTATATTTTCATTTTTTTGTTTGTGGTATTCTCATTGTTATATACTTCATTGGTATATTTTGGTTTTCATATAATTTTTAAATATTATAAAGATTAAAAAATGATTGAAATAGGTATGATGCTTTCACTTTTGGATAATAGACACTCACAAATGAAATTAGCATAAATAATAAAGATATCAAGTACCTTCCTTGAGAGTCCAGAAGTTCCAGAGCTTCAGACGTGAGGTCAGCACACTTCACTAGTGAGGGTGCAAGGTCAGCCCTCTGGCTCTGCTTTTCTGCAGTGATCCTGCCTTCTTCCTCCTTAACATGTTGGCTCAAGCTAGTAGGAATTTTAGGTGTTACATCTGGAGGTGAAAATTTTCAGAAGAAAAGGGCCCTATTCTTTCAGTATATATTTCTTGGAAGAGAACAAACCTTTGTCAGAAAATCACCAATAAACTTTCTCTATGTTATTGGCTAGAATTAGGTCAGATTACATTTTCTTAAATCAGACATTTATGAAAGAAATAGGATTGTGGGCCGGGCGCGGTGGCTCACGCCTGTAATCCTAGCACTCTGGGAGGCCGAGGCGGGTGGATTGCTCGAGGTCGGGAGTTCGAGACCAGCCTGAGCAAGAGCGAGACCCCGTCTCTACTAAAAAAATAGAAAGAAATTATCTGGCCAACTAAAATATATATAGAAAAAATTAGCCGGGCATGGTGGCACATGCCTGTAGTCCCAGCTACTCGGGAGGCTGAGGCAGTAGGATCACTTAAGCCCAGGAGTTTGAGGTTGCCGTGAGCTAGGCTGACGCCATGGCACTCACTCTAGCCAGGGCGACAAAGTGAGACTCTGTCTCAAAAAAAAAAAAAAAGAAAGAAAGAAATAGGATTATGAATGGGTGAATCTAAATACTATCTTCCCCTGAAGATAGGGATGACATTATACAATTTATGACATTTAAGGAGTAAAAAAATAAGGAAAGAGGTAACAAATACTGGCTAATATTATAACTATTCATTTATGGTTAGGTAAATTACCTATTTTTAACTAGTTCAAATATTTTATTTTGTATTTTTCTGTGGGTGCTATTAAAGTGTATCACTCAGATCTCCAGGAGCATAGCCAACTAAGTCTTGATGATCCACTGAACTGCACTGAGGTCTGAAGATTTTTCCTGCCTACTTCAGTTCCCTCCCTCTTTATTCTATGCAGGACTTTCCCCAAAAGGTTTTTTACACCTCTAGTTCTGTTTCTTGGAGGACCCAATCTGACATGTTATCTAATCATCTGATGCATCCCAAGGTGTGATATATTGCATACGGTATTTCCATCTATACTGATAATTACTAAGGTATTTAATTGTTGATTTTATTTAATTATGTATTCTATGAACCAAGCTCCATGCTAGGTAACAGGGATATAAGAATTATAGAAAAGTTTACTTCTCTCAAGTACTCATAGCTTTAAAAGTTGATGGAGGCAGATAAATACATAAAAATAGAAAGCACTCTAAATGAGGTATAAACAAAATTTGAAAACTCAATGGAGGAAGATACCAAACCTTTCTTCTTTGGAAGTCAATATAGACTATCAAAAAGTTTCTATTAAAGTTGAATTCCCTGGGCGGAACATAGAGGTATTGGCTTCTATAATGTATTAGGCCAATGTTAGCTGTAACAAGATAGATCTAGAAGGGCGTAATGGCTCAAACCAAATAGACATTTACTTTTTATTTATGCAACCATCTCAGGTTGGTGGGGGCATTCTGCTCCATACGGTTATTTGGAATTCACCTTTGAAGTTAGGGATACAGTTGTGTGATTTGGTGGACTTAGTAAGTAGGGAATCGAGGAGACAAATGGAAATTCAGCAGGCAACAAATGGTGTCCAATGCTATAGTCATTCATGTGCAATTTTGTAAATATCCCATTCCATTTTGGTTAGTTTGACAATTTGATTTTATATATTTGTGGCAGCCCTCAAAGTGTGCCACTCAGATATCCTTCCAGAGAGAACTTGAAGGGAAAAATGAAAAAGACCCGACTATGTATGTGATGATTTTATTGGTAAGGCATAAAAATGGCATGTCTCCTTTGCTCATGTTCTATTGTCTGGAATCCAGTGATCTGGCATGTCCAGCTATGTGGGGAATTGGAAAATAGTGTCTGTGCCAAGAACGAAGAAACGCAGCATTCTCTACTACACAGGTATGAATAATGTGCACAATGGTACTGAGTTGTTAAAGTTTTCAGGAGTTTTGCAGAAGTAAGAATTTAATGCAGTTGGAGTGTAGGATACATGAGTAAAATGAAGGTTAACGAGGCTGAAGAAACCAGTAGTTCTTCCAATGCTATTAATTAAACTCCTAAATTTATGCAAAGATTTTCATGCTTATTTAATGCTACTAAAATTTTATATATAATTCAGTCTATTTTTGGCATCTTATCTTTTCCCCTGGTCAATTCTGCTATTTTGTGACATTATTACATTGTTCTAATTATTTTACAGGAATTACAAAGCAAAGGGAGCTCGTTTGAATAGAAATATCAGTGTAATTATTTCTTAATTATAGACAACACATTTAAACTAACACTTACCAAAGCCTATAGTTAATCTGGGCTTCATTTGTTTAGGGTTACTTAAAGTAGAAAATTTGCATTCTAATGTTGTATTTATTCAGTAATATGTGTTTCCAAAAAGAAAAGTCTAAAATAGCAGTATAACAAATTCCCCTGGCATAAATAAATAAATTCCATCCTCCTTAGGATAAATTTTTACCTAGGTCCTTTCTAACACCTTCAAATTATTTCATTAATTGGGGAGAATCAGGATATTTTGTGTTTCAATATTTATTTTAATTGCTTAAAATTATTTAGATATAAATAGACTTTCAGAGATACCCTTATTCACCCATTAGATTGGCAATAACAGCAACAACCAAATTTGACAATAAAAAGGACTGGTGGGACTTTGGGGAATGAAAATTCTCATAACCCCACTGGTAAGAGTATAAATTGGTAAAAATGTTTTATAGCACAACTTGGCAGTACTTAGTAAAACTAAAAATGCACAATGCACATAGAGAAACTCAATAATTCTGTTCTAATTCCCTAAAGAACATTTTCACAAGTACAGACAGAAATTTCCCTTTAGCAGAGTTCAGAATGAAAAAAAATATTGAATCAACCCAATGCTTCTCATCAGAGGGATGGATATATAAAATATGATATATTTATAAGATGAAATTCTGGAATTCTACATTACAGATAAAAGATTGACCGAGAACCACATATGGAATATTGACAGATAAAAAATGTGAGTGGGAAAAAAATAAGGTATAGAGTGATAGGTTTGGTATCACATATTATGCAAATTAAACAAAATACACTTCTAGCAGAGGAAGGCGAGTAATGGTTCTGGAGATGGGAACAAAAGATGATTCCTTCTTATCTGTAATACTAAATTTATTAATCTAAAATATAAAGCAAGTATGACCAAATGTGAGAAACTTAGGACATATGTATTTATTTTATTATTCTTTCTGATTTTATATTTTTAAAGTTTCTTAGAAAAAATATTTTTAAAAAATTATGAAATGTACCCATGATTCCTAACTAGAGTTAAATTAGTGGACAATAAGTTTATTGAGCAGAAATATTGTTAGTCTTTAGTGCCTTAGATTTAGAGGGGGAGGCTGGAAGATGATGAATGCTATTGCTTAGTCTGATGTTTGTTCAATATTCTATATGGATAGCATCTCAGAAAGACTGAGTTAAAATAATCTACTTGTGCACAAAATTAACTTGTAAATAGAGTGTTCCTCAGCACCAGGAGGAAGGTAACATTTGCAAATCTCTACAGTGTCAGCCAATGAGTATTTGAGGAAACATAATTCTTAACATACGTGAGTTAAGTTTTTAAAAATGTGTAACATAGGGATTCTCACAGGGAAGGATGACTTGCCTATAACAAATGACTTAATTTTTTTTTTAAGATAGGGTCTCACTATGTTGCCCAGGCTTGTCTCAAGCTCCTGACCTCAAGCAATCCTCTTGCCTGGGCCTTCCAAAGTGCTGGGATTACAGATGTGAGCCACTGCACCTGGCCTAGTTAATAAACTTTTAACATCTATTTTGTCAGCTCAGAAATCTATTTTGTTTCTTGACCTTCTTTTTTTTTTTTTTTTTTTTTATTTCATCTTGTTATGGGGGATACAGAATTTCAGGTTACATACGTTGCTCCTGTTCCGCCTTTCTCCCCAAGCCAGAGCTCCAGACGTGTCTGTTCCCCAGGTCGTGCGCATTGCACCCATCATGTAGGTATATATCACTCCCTTCCCCACCCCCCTTCCCGAGTCAGCACTTTCAAGTGTTACCACTCCCCAAACGGTGCACAATGCACTCATTGTGTAGGCATACCCCCATCCCCTCCCCCGCCCCCCACCTCAGTCTGACATCCAATTGGTGTTGTTCCCAGATGTGTATTTAGGTGATGATCAGGGGAACCAATTTTCTGGTGAGTACATGTGATGCTTGTTTTTCCATTCTTGGGATACTTCACTTAATATAATGGGTTCCAATTCTCTCCAGGAGAACCATAGAGATGTCGTATCTTCATCATTCCTTATAGCTGAGTAATATTCCATGGTATACATATACCACAGCTTACTAATCCACTCATGTATTGATGGGCATTTGGGTTGCTTCCACATCTTTGCTATTGTGAATTGTGCTGCTATAAACATTCGGGTACATGTGTCTTTGTTAAAGAATGACCTTTTTTCCTTTGGGTATATGCCCAGTAATGGGATTGCTGGGTCAAATGGCAGGTCTACTTGAATCTGTTTAAGATACCTCCATGACCTTCTTTATTTGCAACTATTGTTTCCAGAATAGATGGATGAGATTGTTGTGTTTATTAAAAGGGATAATATACATACAAATGGGTTCTCAAATAGAACCTGGAAAATATCAAAAGTAAGTATTACTGTTATTAAAGAATAATTCTATCTATGTAATTTTTCTAATTTATTTTTTAGTTGGTACATAATAATTGAACATGTTCATGGGGTACAGTGAGATGTTTCACTCCATGTGTACATTGTATAATGACTGAATCAGGATATTTATCATTTTCATAATCTCAAATATTCATTGTTTCTTTGTGGTGAAAACAAAGTTCTCTCTTTTAGCTATTTTAAATTACATCATACAATATTATTAACTATATTCACCCTTCTGCACAATAACATGCCAGAAATTATTTCTCCTATTAATTGTGACCCTGTACCCATTGACCAGTCTTTCCTTATTCCTCCTTCTGCCTCCCTTCCCCAGCTTCCAGTAACCACCATTCTACTCTCTACTTCTATGAGATCAGCTTTTTTAGATTCTGCATATGAATGATATTGAGTGATATCATGCAGTATTTGTCTTTCTATGCCTGGCTGATTTCATTTAACTTAATGTCCTCCAGGTTCATTCATGTTGCTGCAAATGACAGGATTCCCTTCTTATTTATAGCTAAATAGTATTTAATTGTGTATATACACCACCACATTTTCTTTATCCATTCATCTATTGATGGACATCTGGATTGAGTCCATATCTTGGCTATTGTGAACAGTGCTGCAGTAAACATGGCAGTGTGGACATCTCTTAGACATACTGATTTCATTTCTTTTGGATATATACCCAGTAGTACAACTGATGGATCATATGGTAGTTCTATTTTTAACTTTTTGAGGAACCTCCATTAGTGGCTGGACTAACTCTAAAATAGTGTTTAAGAGTTCCCCTTTCTCCACATCCTTGCCAGAATTTTTTACCTTTTGACTTTTTCATAATACCCATTCTAATCAGGGTGATGTGATATCTCATTATGGTTTTGATTGGCATTTCCCTAATGATTAGTGATGTTGAGCATTTTTTCATATACCTGTTGGTCATTTGTATGTCTCCTTTTGAGAAATGTCTATTAGGGCTTTTGCCCATTTTTTAATCAGATTATATTTTTTCTATTTTGCTGCTGGGTTTTTTGAGTTCCTTATATTTTCTGAGTGTTAGCCCTTTGTCAGATGTATAGTTTGCAAATATTTTCTCCCATTTGGTAGGTTTTCTCTTCACTGTGTTGTTTTCTTTGCTGTGCAGAAGCTTTTTAGTTTGATGCAATCCCGTTTGTCTACTTTTGCTTTCATTGCTTGTGCTTTTGAGTTCTTGTCCAAAAATTCTTGCCTAGACCAAAGTCATGCATCATTTCCCCTATGTTTTCTTCTAGTGGTTTTATAGTTTCAGATTTTACATTTCAGTATTTAATTCATTTTGAGTTGAGTTTTGTATATGATGAGAGATAGGGATCTAGTCTTATTCTTCTATTCATGTAAGTTTTTAACTGAAGCTAAATTGTTGTGCAATTCTTTCCCATGTTTTTCTTTTTATGAGATGCTAATAAAAATAAAGAAGCAGAATACTATTAAATAATTGGAAATTAAAAGGAGAATGATTAATCAGAAGACAGACAAGCACTGTTTTGTTAAAATTATTGAAAATAATGGTATTTTACCTGTAATGGCTTCCTATCCTCATAACAACTTTACGATATTGACAAGCTGGTTTAATAATCTACATACACGTTGCTTTTGTGCCTTATTCTTTCCCTGGAACATCCCATTTAAGCCCCAATTGGGAACTTGAATATCTCAGTGTCCATAATGACAAGCTGGTAGTTTGTGAAACTCAAACTATGTGCAAGTGTGAAAGTTTTCTATTTATTTATAATCATTCACCTAAGCCACCTGAAGCCTATGCAGGGAAACACCCTAAAGGCCCCACTTTCAGCCCTCATTTAATCAGAACCAAATTGCACCTGTAGGGCTTTGCTCCTCACTTGGGCAGCAAACATACGTCAGTACCCTCAACCAGCTACACATAGCAGAAAAGAAATAAAGGGCAGAAAATAAACAGCCTCAACCTCAGGAAGAGTTGTTGCCTCCAGAGAGTGCTGCTGTGTCAGGCAACTGTCTTCTCTGAGCCTCCACAGTGGAGAATTTTCCCCATCTGAGCACTTCCAGTGCTGATCTGTAATTGTCCATTTTCCTGTTTGTTTCCCCTGCTTCTTACAGATCTCAAGGCAAAATTGGTACCAGGTTCATATCCATCCCCAACACAAAAAACAAGGATTAAAAAAAAATAGGCACTGGTCATTTTTGTCTGAATGAATAAAAAAGTAAATGGTTAGAGACCCTATTCAGTTTTTCTCCAACCCAAAAATATACATTATGATTCACCATTGTCTAAGTCTTTTGTTTTTACTGATTCTTGAGTGAATCGCTACTGAGATTAAGACAAAAAGGACATGAATAAATTTGTCCTATGACTGAGATTGTGTCTCTACTGTGTGGACTAAGATTTGAAGCCTCGTTCCCTAGAGCCGGAACCCTCTACCTCCCTTACACACGTTCTTATCTGCTCAGCCAACACACTATTACTTTGGCTACACTTTCCTTCAAGAATGTACACCAGTCAGAGAAAGAAAATAAAAATAGGTTCTGGCAGTATGAGATTTTTATAAGAAATGCAGCTTACCTGGGGTGGAAGACAAAATAACAACATACTAACCATAGGATCACAACAGGCTTCTAAGAGAGTGAAGAAAAACAACATAAAGAAAGGAGCATGGCAGTGCAGGGAGCTCCCTGACAAGAAAGTGGAATTTACTGTAAAGGAAAATACATGACTAAAACATTTTTTTAAATGAAGGATTAGTTTCTAGATCTGTGAAAAGTGATGTTGGTAATGCAAGTAACATTCATCGGGTGTCTGGCAGGAGGGGGCAGGGGTGCGGGGGGATGGGTAAATTCATAGCTAATGGGTGCTGTATGCACTGTCTGCAGATGGGCACATTTGTAGCCCTGACTCGGGTGGTGCAAAGGCAATAATATGTGTAACTTCAACATTTTTACCCATGTAATATTTTGAAATAAAAAAATTAAAATAAATAAATAAAATGAAGGATTAGAGGGCTTTTGGAAGACAGACGAGAAAACTCTCAGCTGACATTTATTGAGCTAATGTACAGTTTTATCTATATTGATCTATTAAAGCTTTATATTAAGCCTGAGAGGTACTATTATTATTATTATTACTATTTTCACAAATGAGGAACCTACGGCACAGAGAGGACACAGAATGATTTGCCAAAAGTCACTCATCTAGGCAATGTCAAGATCAGGGTCCAGAGATTATGATTTCAACCTCTACATTACCTTGCTTTATGAAGGATTAATTCTGGGAAATATATATTGCTAAATGTAATGGTTTAAGGTTTCTAGACTGATCACATCCTTCAAGTGATACTAACACCATGTAAAAGAGACAGGAATTCAAATGTGTCATTCCCCTGTTTCAAAGACCCTTCATAAAGATTCTAGTTAAACGTAGCAAACAAGACCGCCGCATTAGCAGCATCTTCTACCACTTCACCTCACTCAACTTCTTTTACAACCACAACAAATGCTGACTTTGCTATGCTATTGAACAATTTTGCTCTTTCCCAAAAGATATCTGTTCTCCCTGGAATGCTTTTCCTATCCTTTTTGCCCAGGTTATTCCTGTAGCAGCTGGTTAAAAAGTTGTCTTCGAATTCCCAATACATGTTCACTCCTATTTTATTATACTGTCTGTGTATCTAATGGGCTGTATTACTTTAAAGATAATGTTCATCTTTGCCTGTCAAGGGTTTATAGTAGGTTCTCAATAGATGTTAAATATTAAATGAAAGGATGGGAGATTGAGACTTGGACGTTTTTCCTAAAGCAAATCTCGCAGAATGTCATGAATCTCTATTTAAAAGTGAGACAAGCAAGATTTGTAGACAATTACCTGTTACTAGGACTTCCATGTGACCCTAACTATTCTTGAATATGCAAAACTATTTTGAAAAACAGAGATTGTACCAGTTTTACCCTATTTTACCACAATTTTGAATGCAAAGTATTAAAACACAGTCAGAATACCAAATCAAGTAAACAATTACTGAAATGAGAATATAAATTAACTGGATTTAATTGATTAAAGATTCAGAATAAGAGCTGTCATTAGATAATTGTTTGACTGAATTTATTCAAATGGTCAGCTCACAGATCTTGCATGCAGGCAGAGAAATGTGCTGACAATGAATAGGTGTCCATAAATATACTTCACTCTCTAAAATAGGTGATATGTAAACATAAGGTATTACTTATACCTGTCAATAGAAGAAGGTACGAAATGAGATATTTTATTGTTCCCATTCTCATGTTATGTCTTTTTCTCCTTCAGACAAACACTAAAGAAACTATAAAAATAAATCTATCCACAAAACGACTGGCTCACAGGATTCATTTTCATTGTAGCCATAGTTCTCCATCTCAGTACACTCTACAAGGTAAACAAAGCAATAGGATACAGAAGTATTGATGTAATTGCATCCTCCTATTTTCTTTACTTTGTGCTTCAATAAATCTAGGCTAGAATATAAAATTCTTTCCTTAATAAAACTGGAAGAACTAACAGAACTTATATCTTTCTTTTAAAATGGCTTGGTTTTAATGATTACAAAAGTAAAACATAGTTGAAAATTCAAATAATATAGAAATGTGTAAAGTTGAAATTGAGGTTCACAAATAATCCAGCACCCAGAAATATTGACTGTTAATAGTTTAATGTATCCACTTCTAAATTCCTAATATACATGTAATAAACAGCTGTATTTTAAGAAAAATTGATTCATCCTAAACATATTCTGTGAAACTTGTTTCTTCTTAACAATATATTGTTACTTCTTATGACAACGTTTATGCATTTACCAGGTTCTTTTAACAGTTAAATGCCATTTGTTTTATAGATAAACCTTATTTGTTGTAACCATTGCTCCCAGATATGAATAATGTTGCACTTTTTGTTGTTGTTGTTGTTGTTGTTTTGGGTGGAGGTGAATGAGAGAGAGAGAGAGAGAGCCCACAAAAAATATGTTTAAAGGATAAATCCTTAAAACTTGATTGGTTAAATTACTTTTAAAAGGTGGTGAAATTTGCCAAATAGCCTTCATAGAATGTTGTACAAATTTATACTCTTGTAAACAGTCAATGTTAATGCAATTTTTCTCATCATCTTCCAAATTTCAGAATGTCACTGGATATTTATTAGTACTTTATTCCAGATAAACCTAACATTTTTTTCAACTTTAAAATAGTTCTCTTGTTCTTTTCTATTTTTTGTGATTATATTGTAAAAATTAAAATGCAGAGTAAATATCCTTTCATAACCAGAAATGAGGCATGTGTCTATTTTTCAGGTTTTATTAAAGTGGCACAATCAAAATTTTCTTTATATAAGAATTGCAGGTATCTCATAAGTCCACCATGTTGTGTTGATGTTTTTATTTTGGCCATAATGCTACTAAGAATGAAATAATCTATTCTGCTATATACACATATATTACATAATTTATTAATATATATTATACATTTCTATTCTATTTCTTCTATTATACTTATGTCACTGTTCCTTTATAGAGAAACAATTGGGTTGCTAACTATATATTTACTTGTAACCAACAAGTTTAATGAGCTCTAATGTCTTGAAAATATTTTCATATGGTTCTTAACAATATTTCCAAGTACACAACTCCCTATGATTTGTCTTCTTCTGATACATTTGTCTTCTGATATTTATAATATATGACACTATATTATAATAATATAATATATAAAACAACATAAAATCTTATATGTAATATATAACATATAATGCATTTATGTTGTTTCATGTTCTTCTTTAATGGCATTGACTAATGGTATTCAGAACAGTGTCTGGTTTCATTGAGGATTTTCACTCTCCAGCATTTTATGGTAAACTGATTTGTCTTATATAATGACTTTTAGTTTGTATTTAGATGTTTCCTATATTAATATTTTATTCTATGATTTATTTTTATTAAAAATTAGTCTCATATCTTTGCCCATTGTTTTTATTTCAACATGTTCATTTATCATTAAAAATATATATATGCAACATACAGTTCTTGCTACATTTTACAGTCCATGTCTTTTTAAAAGATAAATTTATTCCATTTACCCCATCATTGTATCAGAAAACCTTATTTCCTTGACTCTGTATATGCAATATCTTAGTATAATAGAATATAGGCATGTGTTTTGTCCAATGTTTTTCAATGTTTTTCTAACATCTAGCCCTCCATAATTTAGAAGCATTGTAACCTACTTTTGCTAGTGGTTATTTTTATAAAATTAAATATTTTTAAATATCTCAATGATAGGAATGAAGAAAGTTAAGACAGGATTCAGCCAGGAAAGCATAAGTGACTGTAAATATTTGTGGTAGATAGAGTGTTAATCCAGGAAATTAGAGGTTCACCCAGCACTGGTTGGAGGGTGGATGATCATCTCAGTAGCAGATCATCTCAGCTACTTCCCACACCAAAGACTTGTAAGACTCTTAGTAAAACCATCTCCATCATCCCAGCTGCCACCAAAAGAGAAGTGATGAGTAATAAGAACTTCCTTGCAAACTTGTGAATTTCAAGAATGGCAGGAAACCTGCCACATACTACCTCAGTTTCCAGCGTCACCCAATCAGGTGTTCTAAAGAGCTCACTGTCAGACTGCCTGCCACCATCAATGAAAAATAAGGACTTTTCCTTGGCTTTTGGCTCATCAGCAAGTTCATCTCATTGACACATTACAACCCAGAACTAAACATGGAAACCCATTCTGGGAAATTTATTTTTAAGCTCCTTCTCTGTGATGCAAAGAATAATGTAGATAAGAGAATGCATGGATGCAGAATGCAAAATAGTAAGGAAAATCTAATGTCACAAAGCCATTAAAATAATGAACTAATTCCAGATGCCTCATTTTACCCCATCTAGGGGTCATAAAGTGATGTGATAGACATTGAGAACTAAGAACAGGGAAGGTGGGAGGGAGATGAGGGATAAAAATCTTCCTATAGGGTACAATGTACACTATTCTCGTGATGGGTATAAAACCCCTGACTTCAGCATTATACAATTCATCCATGTAACAAAAAACATTTGTACCCCCTAAATTAATTGAAATTTAAAAGAAAAACATCTTATATATGTTATTTTAAAGAGATGACAACTTACCTTAGAGCACAAGAAAAAATAGAAACAAACCAAGAAAAAATGAAAAAGAAAACCTCTACATTTTAACTCCATTACTTTCACATATTTTGACATTATGCTATCTACATTTACATATTTTATGTTGCCTACTTATTTCTTAAGTTGCTGTAGGTATTGCTATTTTTGATTTGTCTTTTGGTCTTCATACCTGAGTTATGAGTGGATTGCAAACCACAGTTACAGTATTAGAGTATTTTGAGCTTGTTCATGTACTTAATGAACCCAGTTGGTTTTATATTTCCAAATATTTTCCTCTTTCACATTAGGGTTTTTTTTCTTTATAATTTAAGAATTCTCTTTAGCATTTTTAATAAAACAGGACTGGTAGTGATAAATTCTCTCAATTTTTGTTCATTTAAAGAAGACTTTGTCTCTTCTCCATATTTGAAAGATACCTTTACTGAATACAGTATTCTTGCATTTCTTAAATGCCAGTTTTGTTTTTTTTTATTTTCCTTTCAGTACTTTGGAAATATTATCCCAATTCCTTCTTGCCTGTATGATTTCCACTGAGAAATCTGTTGCCAGATGAATTAAAACTTCTTTATATGTTATATTCTTTTTCTCTTCCTGCTTTTAAAATCTTCTCTTTGTCCTTGACCTTTGACAGTTTGATATTATATACTTTGGGGTAGCCTTATTTGGGTCCATTTTTTTTTTTTTTTGGTGTTTTCTAAACCTCCTGCATGTGGATATTTATGTTTTTCTCAAGTGTTAGAAAGTTTTCTGTGATTATTTCTTTGAATAAGCTTTCTACCCCTTGCTCTTTATCAAGTCCTTCTTGAACACCAATAATTCTTATATTTGCTCTTTTGAGATAACCTTCTATATCTTGTAGGTGATGCTCATTACTTTTCATTCTTTTTCCTGTTTTCTCCTCTGAGTGTGTATTCTCAAATAGCCTGATTTCAAACTCACTGATATTTACTCAATCCATTTTGCTCTTGAGAGTCTTTGGTGAATTTTTCAGTTCAGTAAATCTGTTTCTCACTTCTAGGATCTCTGGGGTTTTTAATTATTATTTCAATCTCTATTAAAGTTCCTGATAAATGTTTGAGTTGCTTTTTGTTGTTGTTGTTGTTATCTTGGAGATAACTAAGTTTCCTTAAAATTGATATTTTGAATTCTTGGTCAGAGAGTTCACATATCACCTTACTCTTAGGTTTGGTTATTGGTTCCTTGCTTTGTCCATTTGAGGATGTTATGGTTCCTTGTTTGGTATTGTTTCTTGTGGGATATGTTTTTACATTGAAGGATTAGTTATTTATTCCAATCTTCTTTGGCTTGTTTTGCTTTTTATTGGATATGATTGCTTGGAGATTTTTTGTAATTCCCTTCTTTCTTTTCTTTTCTTCTTTTTCTTTTTTTAATGTTTTTTTTTTTTTTTCACTAGGTTGACACCTCCTTTTCAGCACTAGATGGTGCCTTAAGCCCAAGTTTGCCTCATGTGTGGTAATCTATCAGTGTGCAGACCCTTGGGGAAGGTCCCAAAAGTTGTATGTATCCTGATGGTGTGAGAAGGCTGGCTAAGGTTTTGTGCCCAGGGGACCCATGGAACAAACCTCCTACATTATAGTGCTGTTGAGCAGCCACTCTGATTTGTTGTCTTCCTTTGGCCAAGTTACAAAGTAGATTTTCCAGTGCTGGGAATGGTGGTCCTGCCTCCCCACTTTGTCTTTGGCTGTCCTAAGGGATCTTTCTCCCTATTGGCACTTACGGTACTTCCTGTGAGTTGAGGCAGAGACAGCTCTCCTATCAGGGAACCCAGGAAGGTGGAGAACTGTTTGTCCACTTCAATCTCACTTTTTCCAGTGTAGAAACTGAGAGTCTGGGGAAAGTTTTCACACTCTTGGTGCCAGGCAGATTGGGGGAAGGGGTATAGTGGATATGGAAATACAATTCCTTTGATATCTGCTTGGAGTTTTTTCACTTCTCTGTGGCCCTGGGGACTGTCTCATCCTTATATTTGATTTCTAGGATATTACTGGTGATAATCTTGGCACTACATATTTTTGTTTGGTTTTGTGAGGGCTGGAATGAAGCCAGCTTGCTTCTACGCTGACATTTTGGAACCTGAAGTCCTCAGACCCATAATATAATTTTTAAATTTCTTCTTGCCTCCTTATGTTGTCTTTGATAATATTGCATTACTACACTTCTTTTTTTTTTTTCATTATTTTTTGTGAAACAAAACATACTTAGCCAAAGGGGAAAACAGCATGAATGTACTGCTTAAAATTATTATGTTTAATAGAAATGTTAAAACTCCAGAAGCTTCTTGCATGTCCCATTTTAATCATAATAATTTCTCTTATAAACGTTAGGCTAGAGAACCACTGTTCTAAATTTATTATAAATATTTCTTGGCAATCTTTATAGTTTTGTGAAATATGAGTAAATCCTTGTACCATGTAATATAGTATTGTCTGTTAAGGTCCTTAATATGAAGGGAATAATTGTGACTTTTTTTTTTATATTCACTATGTGTAGTTATCAAAATTGCATTTTCATTACTATCCACTATTCCCTTGTTTGAACACGCCACAATTTATCCAATTCACTTTTGATGAACACTTGTGTTTATTGCAGTTTTCAACTCTTATGAAATGATAGACATGAATATTTTATATGTATCCTTGTTCAAAATGTACATTATTTTCTCCAGGGCTTTGCATCTCAATATGTCATCATGTAGAAGTATCAGCATCACCTAAGGCCTTGTTAGAAATGTACTAATGGTTTACGAAGAACTAATAAATTTGAATCTTGAACAAGAACTTCAAGTCATAAATATATACATTAAATATGAGAAACGCTGCTCTGTGTTATATTCATACCAATACATTTACTCATTGATAGAATGTGCATATCATCTATAATAATTGATAATGACAGGCTGTTTCACAAAGAGGTTGGTTTCACACTTCCACCTGAAAAGAATGACTTTTTCTTGTGCTGCATTCTCTTTAGCATCTGTAATTCCAATTACTTTCAACTTTTGTTAGGCAGTTGAGATGTTGGTATCCCCCTGTGGTTTATATTTAACTTTTTTCTTGGCTTAGAATCTATGATATGTTAGTGTAATTTTGTGTTTTTTGCATGTTATTATCTTTATTATATTTATTTTTAAAGATACGAATTGAATTTAATTGATTGACTTTAGATCCCTAACCTGTGATGATATCTCTGTGGTGGATAGCTGCTTAATAAAAGAATACAAATTTACAAAATCAAAACTATATTATAGCAAAATTATTACATAAATATAATACAATGTTATATACCAGAGAAATGATCTGATAAATACAAGAATTTGTGAACTTAATCTAGAAGTATATCTTTTCTCAATATCCCTTATTTCCATTTATTTTTTGTCTATCTGTGAGGTAGGGTAGTTAATGGAAATAGAAAATAAAATTGGCATTAGTTCTCCATTCCTCATGTTCAAAAGAGCATAGCACAAGCAGGCACTTCACTTAAGCTATGCTTTAAATGAAATATAGGTCTTTTAGGTGAAGCCATTCTGAGTCATATTGGAGAAAAAGCCACTGAAAGACCTTTTGGATCACGTTTAAGGTAAAATTGGATAATATTCTATGCATTTTTAAAACCTAATTAAAGTATGGTTTTTAACACTTTAAAAATATTTAATACTGGAATCAAAGGTCCAAAGTTTTGGTTTACTAAGGTGAAAAAATATTGTTAATCAATGGAAGTGTTTTATTCTTTAATCACCCTTTCAGAAGGATATGCTGACTTATAAAGTTATTGACTGTGACTTCTTTAAATTAAAACATTAAATGCCACCTTAGCTGATACAACTTAACCAGAAATAGCAGGCTGCTCATCAAGAATACCGTTCTCTAACATTAGTAAATGAAATCTAGGGCAAGGACAATCATGTAAGTGTTAAAACAGGTTATGCCAATTATGCAGAAAACAGGAGGGCTCTCCAATGAATATTTAAATTATAAAATACTTTAATTCTCAAGAACTCTCAAGCCTTCTGTTTTTCAACCACTACCAACCTGGTACCTTAATGTGTGTGTGTGTGTGTGTGTGTGTGTGCATATATATATATATATTTATATATGTATATACATATATATATATATAGAGAGAGAGAGAGTGGAATTCTGATTTTTGCTGTTCCTGCATAAACTAAAGAAGGTCTGACTGCTGGAGGTAGTGTGCAGCAGACATAGATGAGAGAAGAACATGGTTTAATAAATTAAATCTTAGAAATTTAAAAGCTATTCCATGTAGACATGCAGTTAAACATATTGTGTCCTCATTTGTGGGGTTAAAGGGAAAAAGGAAAAAGTGAATAAGTTTTATCATTTAGTTTGGAAGGATATGCAGGTAGAATTCTCTCTTTAATGTCACTTAGTGGTGAAATAAACAGAAATGGACAAATTTTGATTTTCTGCAAATATGAACCTATAATCTCTATGTTAACAACATTGACAATACCAATATAGTATCTCTCAAACAGTGGAATGATAAAAGTGATAAAGTTCTTTCAGTAATTTTTAGTATGCATATTTCTAAGTAGACTCTTAATTTTAGGAAATCTTGCTTGAACATGTAGTGCATTTCTGTCCTGAGAACTTTTTTTAAATGAAGTTTAATAGTTTTTCCTGGAAGATTTATTTATTTATTTATTTATTTTTTTTTTTTGAGACAGAGTCTCACTCTGTTGCCCAGGCTAGAGTGAGTGCCGTGGCATCAGCCTAGCTCACAGCAACCTCAAACTCCTGGAAGATTTATTATGATGCCTGACCTGCACTTGTTTCAAGAATCTCACATTATTGGAGAAAGTGGTTTTACATATTACTAAATTTGGAGCCTATTCCAGACAACAGACTTCAAAAATATTTGCTACATTTGTATTAAGATCATGTTTAAGACTCTGATCATAGTATTCCTAATTTCCATGCTTATTGATCAAAAAGTCTTTGTGGCTTTTTAGATTTTTGTTTTGATTTAAAATAATTTTATATCATTTTGCCCTGATCCATTTTGCTACATTTGATAATATTTACCATGGATATCTACTTCCTTTTCTATACAGTAGATACATGAAATGTGGGTATTACCTCTTACCAGCACATGCAAAGCTGGCCAGATTTCTCAAGCCAAGAGAAGAGTCCAAAATTGAAACAGCCCAAACATGCACTGAGTTTACTAACCAAATAGTTTAGAACGTAAACTGTTAAGGCCAAGTTGGGATTTATTGAAAACAGGAATGAAATATAAGGACTGAACCATTTAGTTTATAAGATTTGTCATTATATTGGACATAGGTGTCTATAGGAATAGAGAGAAACCAGCATTATTATAGGCAGAATTAATAAGCATAAATTGGGCAGTAGTAATTTGGAAACCACAAAATGATCAATTGTTTCTGATTCGTATTTAGTACAAATAGTAAAGGGTGGATGTATGTTGTAATGTATAAACATAGAATGGAAAGCTGAGAACAACTTTCTAAATTCTATTAATAATTGAAAGGCAGAGATGCTCTACTATGAAGCTAAATACACAATCCCTTAGTAATAGTGTTGCTCACACTTAAACTGCCTATTGGTATCACCTGGGAACAGTAAAGATAGTCCTGAGGCCTGGGTACTAATTAAGTCAAGGAAGTAGCCTCTGCATCAGGACTTTTAAGTCTCCTAGTTTATTACATTATACAACCAAGGTGAAAATCACTGTTTTCTGATGATCTCTCACTATCCAGAAACATGAAATGTCAGGTTAAAGATAATTTGGAAGTTCTCATAATGTTGTTAGATTTAGAAATCTAGTTTTTTGGTTATAGTTTAAAAATCAGCTGCTAGCTATTAGACATATTGCTCTTCTCTAATTTACTTAAGATAAGGAAGATCCTATTAATTGAATTTATACAGAACCTGGAGTCAACCTACAGTTGAGAAGAGGTTTTGCTGCAAAATGTTGGGCAAATTATTTACCATTTTGCCTTTGTTTCCCAATAGCAAAAGGATGCCTAGAATGATATCAGACCTGACTTTCTTATGGAGTTTTTATTTAGTCTTATAATAGATATTGCCTTTAAAGTGCTACATAATCTATAGACTTTTATAAAACATTTATTACAATTACTGTTGATGTCAATATCATCTTCGTGACTAACCAGCTTTAATTTTGCAATGGAAATTATTTTGATTTTATCTGAAAATATTCATCATTATTATACTTAAATTATATCTTAGAAACATCGAGTTTAGTGCACATTATAAGAATAATGTTATTTGTAAGGAAAGCTCAGATTTTCAACATTGATTTTAATGAGTTATAATTTACATACAATAAAATTCACATCAGTGTACAGGTTGATTATATTTGGATTGTCACATATATGGCCTGAGTAACCACAGCAGCAATAATGTTGTGGAGTATTTCTTATTGTAGTTACTCAGGTTGTATATTTGACAAGTATAATCAACCTGTACACGTTTTCTGTTGTCTTATTTTTTCTATTTTCTTTGTCTCCAGAATTTTTTTCTTTTGTAAGTTTTCCCCATCCTCAAGAGACCACTGATTTAATTTTGGTTATACTTAGTTTTACATATTTTTGAATTTTACATGAATCGAAATATATAATGCACATTGTTTTGTGTCTGGCTTCTTTTGCTCAACATAATGTCTATGAAATTCATCCATCTTGTTGCATGTATTGATAGTTTACTCCATTTTATTATTGAATACTTTTCTATTGTATTAGTAAACCACAATAGTCTTTTAAATCACCTTTTAGTGAATATTCAGGTTGTTTCCAGGTTTTTTTTTTTACATTCAATTAATCTGTTATGAACAATTGCTCAGAAGTGTTTTCTGGCAATATGTTTTTCTTTATCTTTTGTAAATTAATAGGAGTGAAATCCCTGGATTATATGTTACACGTATACTTAGGCTTGAAAATAAACCACAAAACCATTTGCAAAGTAGTTGCAACATTTTACATTCCTACCAGTAATATATTACCATTCCAAGTGTTAAGTTTCTATTAAAGGTTTCCCAAAATTTGGGGAGTTGCCTTCTTATTATTGGGTTATAAGAATTCTTTATATATTCTGGATATAAACCATTTGTTGTAAATGGAAATAATTACTTTCATTCCATGGCTTTCCTTTATACTTTATTGAAATTGTATGTTTTAAAAAGAGAAAATTTTTCTTTTTAGGAAATAAACTTCTTTGTGGGAAAGTTTTAAAGTATGAATTTAAAGGGTTTAGTAGATAGAGGGTGATTCAGATTTTCTATTTCACCTTCAGTCAGATTTGGTAAGCTGTTTCTCAAGAATTTCACTCATTACATCTAAGTGTATAGTTTATTGACATGAAGTTGTTCATAGTATTTCATCATATTCTTTAATATCTGGAGAAACGTTAGTGATATATATATATATATACACACACACTTTCACTTCAGATATTGGTAAACTTTGTGGGTTTTTTTCATTTTTTATTATTCTTGCCTATGCTATTAAGATTTTTCCAAGTTCTTTATTGTTCATGTGCTATTACATTTATTTCACTGATTTTTAGTCTTCATTTCTTTTTATATACTTAAATAATTGAATTTAAGCTTTTCTTCTTTTCTGATATATAGATATATATGCCTATAAATTTGGACTAAACACTACTTTACCTACATCACAAATATTTCAAAATGTTGTTTCCATTGTCATGTAACTTGATATGTTGTGTTTCTATAATCAGTTCAAAAATTTTCAATTCCTTTGTGATTTCTTTTTGACCCATGAGATATTTAGAAGTGTTTCATTTAATTTTCAAATGGGTGATTTCCTGATATCTATCTCTTATTGGTTTCTAATTAAACATCTTTATTGTCAAAAGTTAGAAGAAAGAATATACTCTGGGGACAAGAATCCCTATTCAATAAATGGTGCTGGGAAAATTGGTTAGCCACTTGTAGAAGACTGAAACAGGACCCACAGCTTTCACCTCTCACAAAAATCAAATCACGGTGGATAACAGACTTAAACCTTAGGCGTGATACAATCAGAATTCTAGAAGAAAATGTAGGCAAGACTCTTAGAGACATTGGCCTAGGCAAAGAATTTATGAAGAAGACCCCCAAGGCAATCACAGCAGCAACAAAAATAAATGAATGGGACATGATTAAATTTAAAAGCTTCTGCACAGCCAAAAAAACAGTCCAGAGAATAAACAGACCACCTACACAATGGGAAAAAATTTTTGCATACTACACATCAGATAAAGGACTGATAACAAGAATCTATTTAGAACTCAGGAAAATCAGTAAGAAAAAATCAAGCAACCCTATCAAAAAGTGGGCAAATGACATGAATGGAAACTTCTCGAAAGAAGATATAAGAATGGCTAACAAACATATGAAAAAATGCTCAACATCCCTAATCATCAGAGAAATGCAAATCAAAACCACAATGAGATATCACTTAACCCCAGTGAGAATGGCCTTTATCAAAAAAACCCAAAACAACACATGTTGGCATGGGTGTGGAGAGACAGGAACACTCATACACTGCTGGTGGGACTGCAAACTAGTGCAACCCCTGTGGAAAGCATTATGGAGGTATCTTAAACAGATTCAAGTAGACCTGCCATTTGACCCAGCAATCCCATTACTGGGCATATACCCAAAGGAAAAAAGGTCATTCTTTAACAAAGACACATGTACCCGAATGTTTATAGCAGCACAATTCACAATAGCAAAGATGTGGAAACAACCCAAATGCCCATCAATACATGATTGGATTAGTAAGCTGTGGTATATGTATACCATGGAATATTACTCAGCTATAAGGAATGATGAAGATACGACATCTCTATGGTTCTCCTGGAGAGAATTGGAACCCATTATATTAAGTGAAGTATCCCAAGAATGGAAAAACAAGCATCACATGTACTCACCAGAAAATTGGCTTCCCTGATCATCACCTAAATACAAATCCGGGAACGACACCAATTGGATATCAGACTGAGGTGGGGGGTGGGGGAGGGGATGGGGGTATGCCTACACAATGAGTGCATTGCGCACCGTTTGGGGAGTGGTAACACTTGAAGGTGCTGACTCGGGAAGGGGAGGGTGGGGAAGGGAGGGATATATACCTACGTGATGGGTGCAATGCGCACGACCTGGGGAACAGACACGCCTGGAGCTCTGACTTGGGGGGAAAGGCGGTACAGGAGCAACGTATGTAACCTGCAATTCTGTATCCCCCATAACAAGATGAAATTAAAAAAAAAAAAAAATTCTAAAAAAAAAAAAAAGTTAGATTAGGATTGTAATTTTTTTTATAAAAACTTTTTCCTTGTAAAAGTTATGTGTGTACTTAAAAATGTGTATTTGGTAGCTATTAGATATTTTATTTTTAAATGTTAATTAGAGCAATTTGGTTGAGAGTTATTTTTTCATATAACTTATATACTTAACTAATTTTCCCACTTGTTTAATAAATTACTGACAAAGTTGAATTAAAATATCTTGTTGATCTATAATTGAGAAAATTGAGTTACATATAAAGAGCCCTGGATCCAATTTTAAAGAATTGGGACACATTAAATGCCATTTGAATGTGTATGTATTGAGTTTTAATTATAGCAAAAAAAAAAAAATGAGTGCATTTTTAGGTCCAAGAGGATAGCTCTAACTTAATATGGGGAATAATTGGCAGGTGGTTATGGAAGTTGGACAGAAATTGAAGCCAGATAGATCTTAAGGAAACTATGTTAATAAGGCAACAAAGGTAATAAAATGTGGAATTAAGGTAGAGAATGGAGAAGAAAAACGTGACACATGATATATTTGCAAAATAGCTTTGGACTGGCTTGATGAAAAATTACCAATAGGATGTGCCCAAAGCATTGATATTGAGGAAGAAGTTTTTAATGCATACTCTTGTAAAAGGTGGACAGACTATTAATTGAAGAGGGACAAGCAGGCTGTGTGGGTGGAGCAAGGAAGATTATGGTTTATAAGATTGTTTTATCCTTTGCACCTCTTGGGTAAGTTTCCAGTTAGGGAATATTAATTAACCCTTCCTCACTAAGTATTAATAGTAAGTGTGGTGTTGCAGATATAGATTTAGGACTGAACAGAACACACATGTGTGTGTTGGGGGGGTGTGTGTGTAAATGGCTGTGAACATTGAGCTGACACAGGATTAAAGAAGAGTTTTCAGAAAGAGATGAGTAAATTAGGACAGAGTTCAATTATGAAATCTAAGCAAAGAGGACCTTCAAAATGAAAAAGACTATTAAAAGAGACAAATTCTACATTGTCAAGTAAGAAGGGTCAAATGAGGCCTTTGGTGTGGCATTTAAAATTTGATTGGTTGTCTCATGAAACCGTGATCACTTGAGGAAATAAGTGTTCTTGACCATGAATTCCATTCTTCTTATTTCATTAGGTATCTTGTCAATTAAAGGAGCAAGTTCTTCAGTGCAGAAAGGAGTCCCTTAGCAACTGACCACTGTAGCTACTGAAGTGTGTTTGATAAGCCTTGGCAACTCTGTCAGAGAGGAATGCCTGCAAATTGCAGAAAGGAATGTGACATAAATAGGGCAATATGGTATTTGTGTACTATGGTCTTTTACACTGTATTCATAATCAATAGGTAAAATGGGCGCATATATGTGTGCATGCTTTTTTATGTGTGTATATGTGTGTATGCATATTCTATAACCATATAACAAGTATACAGCTCACAGTTTATAAAAGTAGTCATACTGATCCCTTGCCCTTTGGTAATTTACCCTAAATAATAAAAATTTAAAACCCCACATTTTTGGGGTAACAAATGAGGCAATAACTTGAATATCAATCAGTAATATCTTTATTTACAAATAAGAAACATAGAGGTTAGAAAACTTCATTAAGACACAGTTAATACACTATTAGGACTAAGATGCTGTTTTTTTTCCATTTTTATTTCATTGCTTTTTATTTTAATTTCATTAAGTATAGCCTAAGAGGAAAGCAGTTGAATCCCTGATGCCACTCCAAATATTTTCTGATGAACTAAACACTGCTAAGTGGCATTTAAAAACATATTTAAAATGATATTTATATTTACTAAGTGACATCTGAGATCAGATAATTTGTTGGGAGGCAGAGAAGATTAGCCTAGGGGATGGAGGATTTCTGTCTCTGAGGAAATATTAGCTACAGGAATGAAATTAAGAAATCAAACTGTGATTTTAATTGAAAGTGAAACAAGAACATACAGCTCTTTTTTTAATGAGCTATGTTTTTAAGTATGATTGAGCAATCTTGTTAGGGTTTTATTTCAGTCCCATAACTATATATTTGTTGTATAATTTCAAAAACAAATCCTAAAATAGTTCAGATTAAGGAAAATTATGTGTTGGAGATAACTACCTGGATATTTTGGGATGTTAAGCATACCTTAACAAAACTATATTTTTCCTTAAAATATCTAATGTGTGAATTCTTTGAAACTTTCTGTTTAATTGCATGTATACATTAAATGAAAGTGTTTCTACATGTTTAACATTATTTTACCTTGCTGTAATTATAAGATGCTAAATTTCAACATTTCAGATTTTGAAAATTACTTATTCTAAAAAGAGACCAATGTTAGATATCTAAATTGAACTTTGTATTGTGCATGAAATCAGTGGCTTCTTATCTGATTCATTCACTCTATTTTTGTTGCTCCAAATTCTTCCAAAAGTTATTTGTGTTAGTTTACATTAGAGATAGAAAAATAGATTTAAAAATATTTAATACAAAGAAAAAAGAAAAGAAATGAAACACAGGAAGAGAGCAAATAATATTTGTCATGCCTGACAAATAATGCTCAGGTATAGAAGATGTCTGTTCAAATATATAAAAATCTTTGGACACCTTAGTAAGGATACGAGATTAATGTTTTAATGAATATATTGCTTTATGTTTTCATTTTCCCCTGTTTGATAGACAAGAAATGGAGGCCTCTATAGCATGAGTGATAGGAAAGAATTTAAATCACTGCCAGCTTGACACCAAAGCTGCTTCTCCCACTGAAATGTGGTGACTACTCCCTCCCCTACATTCTCAGTGGTCTTAAAATGACTTCTCTTAGTATATAACACCTGCCAATTCATAGAGTTTCATGTTTGATAAAATCTTCACATTTCTTGAAGACATTTCTACAATTATTATTATAGAACTGCCTATTTCCTCTTCAACTCTTATCAATGTTTTCTTCTTATATTTTGGGGCTTTGTTGTTAGGTACATATGTATTTATTTAACTATTATGTCTTCTTCACTATTATGTCTTCTTAAATATTGGATTGATCCATTTATCATTATTAAATATCCTTTATTGTCTATTAAAATTTTTATTTTAAAATCTCTGCCTTTTGATTGGAATGTTTAATTCTTTTACATTTACTGTAATTTCTAATAAAGTAGGATTTTCATCTGCCATTTTCTATTTTTTTCTTATGTCTTTTTTGTTCCTCTGTCTATTACTGACTTATTTTAGTTATATATATTTTTAGTTTGCCATTTGAATTCTTTTGTCATTTACTTTACCATTTGTTTTAATGATTACCATAGGGACTACAGTTAACAACTTAATTTATACCCATCTAGTTTGAATTAATATCAGTTAAATTTTAGTGATATATGAGAATTTTGTTCCCTCATTCTTTTTGCTATTATTATCATAGAAATTACATTCTTATTCATTATAAGTCTATTATGATGGTTTTTATAATTATTGCTTTAGGCAGATTGATAATTTGATAAGAGCAGAAAATATAAAAGTTACAAAAATTATACCATGCTGTCTTTAAATTTACATATGTAGTTAACCTTTTACTGGTGGTCTTTATTTATTTATTTTTTTTGTATGGATGCAAGTTACTGTCTAGTATCATTTTATTTTACTGTGAAGTTCTCTTTCTAGTATTTCTTATAGAGCAGATATGCTAGTGACTAATTCTTATAGTTTTGTGTATATGGCATTGTCTTAATTTCTTCTTTAAAAAACTTAAGTTTTAAATTTACAGAAAACTAGATAGTACAGAAATTTTTCATATATTGTACACACAGTTTTCCTATTAGTATCCTATATTAGTGAGATACATTTGTTATAAATAATGAACCAACATTGATGTATTATTAACCGAAGGCCATAATTTATTAAAATTTCCTTAGTATTTGACTTAATATCTCTTTTCTTTTCTAGGATTCCATTCAGTATACTATATTATATTTGGTAGTTATGTCTCCTTAAGTTCCTTTGGCTGTGACAGTTTTTCAAATTTTCCTAGTTGTTGACCTTGACAGCTTTGAGGAGTACTGGTTAGGTATTTTGTAAAATCTTCCCCAATTGAGATTTTTATTATGTTATTCACATAAGTAAAATGAGGTCATGGATTGGCGGGAGGAACACAGAGGTAAAATGTCATTTTTATCACATCATATCAAAGGTACTTACTGTTAATATAACATATCAGTATTGATGTTGACTATGATCATGTGGTAGAGATAGTATTTGTCAGGTTTCTCCACTACAAAGTTACTGCACCCACACATATTTCTATATTCTACTCTTTGGGAAGAAGTCACTATATTGAGGCCCAAAATTAATGATTGGAAAGTTAGGCTTATGAATGTTTTCTCCAAATGTGGGAAGTTTGGGGGCATTATTTATTAAAATATTCTTTGTCAGTTAATGGCTCCCGTCTCCTTCTAAGACTGCCTTTATGTGTATGTTAGGATGCTTGATGGTGTCTCCCATGTTGCTAATACTGTTCATTTTTCTTCATTCTTATTCCCTTCTGATTCTCAATTCACCTATTTTCAAGTCAAGATACTTTCTTCTGTCTGTTCAAATCTGCCATTGAGCACCTCTAGTAAATTTTATGTTTATAATACTTCATTTAAAGTGTTTCATAAGTACATTTGGGCTTCCCAAGGAATACTTTCTATTGACTAATTTTGTTTTTGTGTATGGGTTATATTTCCTGTTTCTTTGCATGCCTCGTTTTTTTGTTTTGGAAAACTGAACATTTTAAATGGCATATTTTTACAATTTTGAAAAACAAATATCACTGCATGTTTTGTTGTTGCTATTGTTGTTATTGTTGTTTTCTTTACTGATTTGCATTAACTAATTCTGAAAAATCTGTATTCTTCGTTATTTGTGATCACTATAGTCTCTCCTTGGTTAAATTTGTGGTCAGCCAATGATTATGAGATTTCCTTAAATGTTTTGAACCCATAAATCTTCCATCCTTAGCCAAGGGGTTCTTTGTCCATGTCAGAGAACATCTTCAATACTTTAGCGGTTTATAACTCTACCTTATGCCTCACTTTCCATTTGTAGAAAGTCTCAAGATCAGAGGGAGATAAAATATTAAGGCCATTGCCATAATTTTCATGGGTATACACTCAGCTTTGCTCATGTGCATGGCCATCTAATTTCCCAGGGATATGTTGGAGATTTTCAAAGCTTCCTATAGATATCTAATTCCTCAGCTTTTCTTTTTAGGATTTTGATCACCTTCTTGTTTGTTGTGTATCCCTGTTTCAGGTAGCTGCAATGCTAAGCATCCATTGCTGCTTATTTCAACAAAAATATAGGGTAAAAGGCCCTTCGAAGGAAGTTAATTTTATCATGTAAAAGAAAAATGAGCCATGTAAGTAGGAGGATTCTAGGGAACTTCCAGAGAGGTCAAATTATGGCAAAACCTGGGAACAGGGCTGCAAATATATTCTGCTCCCTCCAGTGTCTATTAGGCCACTGTTTGTTTGTTTGTTTGTTTGTTTGTTTTTTTATATAGCTACTGTAGTTTCAATATGTTTATTAAGGTTACCATGAGATGAGAGTGGGATGGTAATTGTGCAAGTTAAATACCATGAAGTTCGTTTGTTTTTACCAAGAGTCAACTGTTTTTTCTTGAATAAATGTTCCTTGGGTTGTCACAAACCTTTGGTTACTATCTAACTTTCTAAAAATGTTGAGTTTTATATTTTTGCCACTTTTCTTATTACTTTTTAGAGAAGTAGATTTTTTAAATTTCTTACTCTCCTGTTTGGGAATTGCTCTCTCCTAACATATTTTAAGAATTTGATATATATTTGTTGAATAAATTAATAAATCTCAGGAAGACTACGCAGACAGTATGCCAGTTCTCATGCAATGCCTCAACACAGATAAGTACACCTTGACAAAAAATTAGATGCAGAACCCTAGAATTTACTACCTCAGTGCCATATTCTTCACTGTCCTCTACTTTTTCATTTATTTGATCTTACTGTAAAAATTGATCCTTCATTGCTCTTTAACAAAGCTCCAAAATCACAAAATATCATAGTGTGAATAGTGTCTGCACCAATAAAATTCAGAACTTTTAATTCTTATTCTAATTTAGAATTCCCTTTTCATTCATGGAAACTCATCCAAGCTTCTCACATCTTTTATTTCTTAAATATTATTATGGTACACATTTATTTCCTTTTGTATTCTCTACCTAGTTATCTCATAAGACACATGTAACCCATAATGTTTTTGGAATGCAACATATAGGAAGTGAGCTGGGGTTAGTCTGACCAAGTCCCACCCAGTGATATGATCTGAGGGCTTTGGTTCTGAGAAGACAAAGCTGGAAGGTAGTGTGTGTGATTTGTGTAAGGAAGCAATAATTACTTTGAGAGAGCCCTAGAAATGGGCCTGAGTGTAATATTTTAGAGAGCACAAAGGGACAAACCTACAAAATCAAGTACAAGCATTTTGTGGAAAGAATACTTGCTATGCTGAAATCAGGAATACATTGTTTGTGTGTGTGTGTGTGTGTGCGCGCGCACACACACACGTGTGTACGGTGCAGTTTATGACTATTTCAAAAAATATAAATGTTCTTATCTCTTTTGCATCTCTGTATTCATGGCATTCTCTTTAATCTATTCAAAGAATGTATCTCTTATGCATGGGAATGGGTTTTGTTACATTAGGGATTCAACAAGAACTAAAATATCAGTTTTCAACTTCTGATACCTAAAATTGGCTTCTGCATTAAGAGGATAGCTTTAAAGCTAGGCTTTGTTAAGGAAAAGATGAGATTTTTCAACTACATTTTGTATAGTACTTTTAAAATAAGAAATAAGCATGGATAACTCAGATCACAATATTTATTCTTTAAGTATGGAGAAGATATCCCCAAAGGTAGCAGAAGGATTACAGGAAGAAAAAGAAAATATGAAGCCTACCTCTTAAATTCCTGTCAGATTATATAAATAACAAGTAAAACAAAGGAAGAGAGGAGGGCAGTTAGGTACCAGGGTGATTTTTTCCTTCCTCTCCAATTTATGCTTAATTTATGCCTAAAACCTGGAGGGAGAGACAACTTTAAAAATATGCTGAGGAGTGTGAAAAATCTAAGGATGGAATAGATATCGCCTTGCTTTCTAGAAGTTCTCAATGTAGCAATCTCTTTTTTCCAAACTAATGTTTAAAACATAAATATAAACTCATGAGGAAAGCATACTTAGATGGAAGGAGAGATTGAGAGATTGAGTTTAGTTTTCATGAGCCTTTATTTTTCCTCTTTAGTATTGACTAAACCTAGACATTTCTTTATGCTCCTGAGATAGAAATTTAAAAAGTTATCTAAAAATCTGGCTGAGAGGTTTGCTAGAAGATATTATGTAAAAGAGTAAGAGTAAGGGTCAGACTGCTCATAACTGAGGTCTTCAGTGTAGAAATCTTGGGCTAGAATTACATGAGCATAATGCCTAGTCCTTTATAAATGCTGTAGCATCATAGGTATCTGAAGTCAACCAGTGAATGCTGTTGGGCCCTGACTGAGGTGAGAAGAACCTGAACCGGGTTATACCAGATGCGTGTTTCAGCGGCAAATGTCAAATGAGGTGTCAGTTGCACCTGTCCAGGGAGCAGACCATCCTGACCAATCTTTAAGTAAGACCTGGAAGAATATGGAGGATACAACCTAACATATGAGGTACTATTTTCCTCCACTACCTGGAGGATGCAGAAAGCCTCTCTCAAAGACTGAAACACTATTTTGGGAAGAAAAGCAAAGAGGCCTAAATTTGAAAGAGAAAGCATGCTTCTGGGGAGACTGTGTTATTTGAAAAATGACTAAACCAGCCCTGACAAGAAGTTAACTTTGAGTACACTGCAGGTTTAAACTAAAAATATCATGATAATCTGAATCATAAAAGGTACTACAATGTTGTTATTTCAAAAACCTATGCATTATAGAAGAGCTAATGAGGGAAATAGCAGAATAGATTTAGAAAATAACAAGTTAACATTTTTCTGTACATTTAAATATAATACAAATAAATGTTTCGTATTTACAGAAGCAGGAGATTAAAGTTAAGGAGCATAAAGTGAAAAAGCAATCAATGTGTGAATATGTAAAGATTTGAAGAGAACCAAGGTGAGTCCTTGAGTAGCTCAGGAACATCCTGTCTCTTTTCATATGTGGGTGTTGGTGCAACTTTAAGTAGAAGACTGAAATCTTTTAGAAAAGAATTCTATCAATTGCCTTTGTCACCATTTCAACAAGGTTATCCTTTATCTTTTATTTCATTATTATAACTCTGATTTTATAGGAAGCAACAGTTTGCAAATAAGTTTCAAAGGCCTTAACTGGGGTATGAGGCATAGGTTCTTCTCTAGAATGGAGAAGAGAAAGATAGATCTGACACAGAATGAGAGAGAAATTAATTTGACATTTTTTTTGTATTTGTATTTCTCTCTTCTCTCTCTTCTATATTTCTTCTCTCGCTCTTATTTCTCCTTTTACTTGTGTGAGCTCCTTACCCTCATATCTATTGCTTTTTAATTCCTTAGATCCTGAAATAGTTGAACTATTGGGATAGCACTTAACTTCAACTAGTGTATGATAGTACATGCATTTATGCTGACTATGTGGAAAGTGCTTTATACTAAGCAGTAAAAGAGAAATGTATTAATTATATGGCTTACCTTATTGAGATTGATCTGGTTACATACAGCATGTTAGGGATTTATTCTGTGTTCTTTTATAAGTTTATACAACTACAATCTAAGGTAAACAAGCCCCAAATTATAGATGGAAAAATTAAAGCATATAGAGCTTAGGAAAGTATCTCGAGTTTAAATAATGAGAAAGAGAAACTCAAAATTTGAATTCAAGTCTAACTCAAAAATCCCACTGTCTTTCCACTTGATGCCGCTTCATTATCCATTTACTTTTATTCACTTTTTTTTTTGTCCTTATTTCATCTCTTAAGCTCCTATTTTATGACAGGCATTCTATCCAGTGCTATATTTGGTGCTGAGTCTTATAAAAAGATCAATGACAGATGATCTCCATGTGCAAACAGCATAAAGCCCAATGGAGGAGAGAGAGATTCAGATCAAGGTAAATGTATTAAACAGTATTCAGATGAATTGAAAAAATGCTTTGGGAATAAAAGGGACACTTTAGCATATTACTCTTTTCAAAATGCTGCATAAAACTCAGTTTGCTAATTTGACCATTTACCTCTTTAAAGTCCCCAAATCAAATTTTGACTTGCTGTCTTCTTGCTAGTAAAGGCACTAAGAAAAATATAAGAAAGAAAATGGAGACCTTGAAGAGTTTAAAATATTGTTCTAAAAAGTCATCTCTTCGTAGAATAGCAGTGTGAAGAACTCAGTGGTATCCCTCCCTAGAGAAATAATTATTTAACTTTTTAAAATTATATAAAATTCTAGAGATTTTACTTAGGGCACACAAGAAATGGAGAAGCATTTACTCAAGAATATCTATGAAATTTCATTAAGAACATTGAGAGTCTGTGGCATGTGAGTCACAACTTACTTCCACTCACCCCATAGCTTTAAGGATGAAAGCTCTAAATTGGAAACTCTACTCTGAATGAGTGCAAACAAGAAAACAGGAGCTCCTCCCTGCAACCGCTAGTATAAGACTATGGCTTCACCTGGGAAAGATATTTCATCAGATATCATGCGCAAGCCCTGTGTTCCAGAAGTCCTATTCCCAGCAGGTACACCTGAGAGGAAAAAGTCCCTCCACCAACCCAGCATTCATGTGTAGGTAAGGACTTTGTTTTAGGTGTAACATGCCAAGAATACAACGGTCTCAATTGTCCTGCCCCAGCTCATTAATAGGGTGAAGATTCCATCCTGAGTGGCAAGCTAAGAAGACTGGGGACTGTAACTGACTTTATTATGGGTGCCTTCTCATAGAGTGGGGTTGTTATTCCTGGAGAAATGGCTTGCTGTTCCTACCACAACCGTGGTGCAGTGCTGCAGAAGTTATGGCCAGGGGTATGTGGGGCGGGGGGCGGAGGGGGGGGAACAGGCATTAAGAATAGAGAGCTCCACAACTCTGCCCAAGGGGACTGACTTCATTCACTTATGTGTTTATTCACAAAGCTCATGCCTAAGGTTATTGTATTAAGTGATTGATACAAAAGCAGCAATGACAATTACATGAGGAAGTAAAACATAGGAAGTGTTTTCTGTGCACTTTCTTTCATATGGTCATTTTAACTCTGATGACTTATGACAATAGTAATTGTAGTTTAACCTCAGAAACTAGATTTTATAAATGAGAAACTAATAGAAATTTTAAAAGAGAAGAAATGATAGGGACAAACTCTCCTTGGAGGGCAAATGCTTGATAAGTAAGGCTCTTTATGCTTTATTACTTATAAATATCTGAAATTGTATCAATATAGTTTGACAAAAACTATTGAGGATAACAGTTTCTCAAGTGTAAGGAACAACCAAAAAAGAATAGAAGGATTTAAAGGAAAACCTATCAGAGTCTACCAATTATCTCACTATACGTATCTGCTATAATAAATTCAGCATATCCTATTGTTTTTCTTGGGGATGACAAAAATTAATATTATGATTTAGATAAACTTGGTTTGAGTTGTGAAGTTTTGAGACTTCTGGTGAGTTTCTTTTTTTTTTTTTTTTTTTTTTTTTTTATGGAGATTAAAAACCAGTTAAATGTTTTGATGAGTTTCTTAACTTCATTAAGCCCTTTTTTCCAGGTTGCAGTGAGGTTATTAAATTAGGTAAGTGTGTACAACGCTCATCTCATTTAATTAACTTGTACTCAACTAATGCTATTTTGTTAACATGCAAAATGTTTTGATGAGTTTCTTAACTTCATTAAGCCCTTTTTTCCAGGTTGCAGTGAGGTTATTAAATTAGGTAAGTGTGTACAACGCTCATCTCATTTAATTAACTTGTACTCAACTAATGCTATTTTGTTAACATTTTTCTTCTCTATTCTGTGATATGTCTTTAGGTAATGGGGTATCTTGGAATCTCAAGACTGATGTCCATGATAATTTTAATTTTCCAATCAGTACCATTGCATGAACACAGAACAACAATATTATCTTCTTTCTCAACCCTGTGGATTCATAACTTGTCTTCTACTCAGCTTTATCCTAAGTGTCCTATTCCTAAAGCTCAATACTATACATTGCTCCTTCCAATTTCCTTAGTTTGTATGACACTTCAATAATAGTCTGTCTTTGACTGTGGTCAATTTTTGACTATGGATATAAGGATTAATTTAAGGACTGCCCTTGCCAGTAATTTATTGAGGATATTCTATGTGCTAGGCATCATGCTGGACAATGAAAATGGGGCAAACATGACCTACACAGTTCCTGGGCAATTATAGTCTAGACAGAGATACAGATAAGTATATAGGTATGTCGTCAATGAATGGACCTGATGTAGATAATAGAGGGAATAGAAGCATACAAGAAAGGCATATAACTGAAACTACTGGGGTGGGGAAATGGCAAAAGCTTGGCAGTTACAAAAGCTTCCTAGTGGAAATGACACCCAAGTTGAGGCCTGAAATATGAACAGTAATTAGCCAGATGGAATAAGTCATAATAAATACATAAACATAGGAAGTAACATGCCTGGATGCCTAGAAGAAAGAGAAAACATAAGATGCTAAAACAACTGAATACATTTTTACATGGCTACAGCATAGTGTGTTTTTGAGGGGGTAGGGAAGGTATCGGTGTAATAGCTATTAAGGGAAATATAAAGGTAAACTGAGATAAAATCTAATTTCTTTTTTTTAAGTAAAATGTTCTCTTTGATATTTCAACAAAATGTTTTATTGCTCAAAGGTTTATTTATGCCACATGTCAAGAATCTTTCTTCCTTAAATAACTGTCACATTTAGTCATGTTCATTTTTTAATTTTAATTAAAATTTTTATTTCAAACTATTACAGGTGTAAAAATGTTTTCAGTTACAAGGATCACTTCTGTGATGTTTGAGTTAGGGTTATAAGTGTGCCTATCACCAAGATAGAGTTAACTGTACCCATTGGGCAGGTTTTTACCCATCTCTCCTCCCTCTGGCCCCCTGGTTGATTTCCATTGATTTATACTTTCCTCTGTGCACATGTGTGCTCATAGATTAGTTCCAATTTAATAGTGAGTACGTGTTGTGTTTGTTTTCCCATTCTTTAGATACTTCACATATGAGAATGGTCTCCAGTTCCACCCATATGGTTGTAAAAGGCATTGTCATCCTTCTGCATGGCTGAGTAGTATTCCACAGTGTACATATACCACATTTTGTTAATCCACGCATGAATTTATGAGCATTTGGGTTGATTCCACATCTTTGCAATTATGAATTATTCTGCAATAAACATTTGTGTGGAGGTGTCTTTTTGATAAAATGACTTCGTTTTCTTTGGGTAAATACATAGCAGTGGGATTGTTGGATCAAATGGTAGCTCTACTTTTAGTTCTTTGAGGAATCTCCATACTGTTTTCCATAGGCATTGTACTAATTTGCAGTTCCACCAATAGTATGTAAAGGTTTCTTTCCCTCTGCATCCACGCCAGCATCTATTGTTTTTGGACTGTTTAAGGCAAGAGAAATTGCAGGTATTCAAACTGGGAAAGAGGAGGTCAAACTATCTCTTTTTGCTGACGATATGATCGTATATCTAGAAAACCCCAATAGATTCCACTAAGATACTCCTGGAATTGGTAAATAAATTCATCAAAGTCTCAGGTTACAAAATCAATCTATCCAAATCAGTAGCATTCCTGTATACTAATAACTGTCAAGCTGAGATTCAAATCAAAGATTCAATACCATTCACAACAGTTACAAAGAAAATAAAATACTGAGGAATATACTTAACCAAAGAGGGTAAAAGATCTCTACACAGAGAACTATGAAACATTGAGAAAAGAAATCACTGATGATACAAACAAATGGAAAAATATATCATGCTCATGGATCAGTAGAATCAACAATGTTAAAATGTCCATACTTCCCAAAGTGATTTATAGATTGAATGCAATCCCCATCAAAATGCCAACATCATATTTCACAGATCTAGAAAAAATAATTCTATGCTTTGTTTGGAACCAGAAAAGAGCCTGGATAGCCAAAGCAATATTGAGCAAAAAGAACAAATCTGGAGGTATCACATTACCAGACTTCAAACTATACTACAAGGCTACAGTAACCAAAACAGCATTGGCACAAAAATAGAGATGTAGAACAAGGGAACAGAACAGAAAACCCAGACATAAAACTACCCACATACAGCCAAGTGATCTTTAACAAACAAGATGACAATATACACTGGGGAAAAGAATCCATATTCAATAAATGGTGCTGGGACAACTGGAGAGTCACATGTAGAAGAAGGAAACAGGATCCCTATCTCTCACTAGTCACAAAAATTAATTCAATATAGATAAAAAACTTAAATGTAAGGCATGAAACCATAAGAACTCTACAAGAAAATGTTGGAAAAAATCTTCTAGATGTTGGCCTAGGCAAAGAATTTTTGAAGAAGAATCCAATGGCAATCACAGCAACAACAAATATGTTAATAAATAAACAGGACTTGATTAAATTAGAAAGCGTCTGCACAGCCAAGGAAATAATCAACAGAGCAGACAACCTACAGAATGGGAGAACATATTCAAAAGCTATACATCCAATAAAGGGCTAATAACCAGATTCTACAAAGAACTCAAGCAAATCAGCCAAAAAAAAAAAAAAAAAATCAACCCCATTATAAAGTGGGCAAAAGACATGCATGGACAAAAGCTTTCCAAAAGAAGATAGACAAATGGCCAATAAACACATCAAAAAATGTTCATCATTAATTATCATAAAAATGCAGATTAAAACCACAATAAGATATCACCTTACCCCAGTTAGATTGACTTTTTATTAAATAGTCTTCTTCCTTAACTCTAGAATTCTAAGGCATTCCCGTTGTTACTCTCTATAAAAGGCAGAGATTGAAAAAAAGGAACACTCAGATCTTCATGTAAAAGGAAAACAAATAAAAGCATAAAATTGACAAGTACCCCTTGTCAACACAAAATATTATCTACTCCTTATGCATCATTAACATGTTTTTCCTGAAATTCAGACAAAAAGAATAGAAATTGTTCATATTTTACTGTCAAATCCAATCATAGATTCAATTTCCAACAAGTTCAAGGAATAGAAAGTTCTGCTTAATAAAAACTATTCTAGCAGATATATGTTTACTTACATACCTAATATAGTGTGAAATCATTTATAAGACATCTCTTGTTCATTTATTTAATACAAAAATAGCTTCAGGTACCGTTACACTGTCAGTTGAGTTAGGGAACTAAGTAAACATTTATTAATAGATACATTCTTCTGGGACCACTTTGTACGTTGTTGTCGGAATGAGCCTTGTATTTGGTGGGAAGAGTCAACCTTACTTATTTGGATTACTTCTTTCAAAGATGACTATTATATTTTGGTTTTATATATTAAAATAAATTCAATTTTCTTTTTTCTGTAACCATTTTTAAAGATATTTGATTGATTTCTGAGCATTTTGGGATATGTAGAAATTAATAGACAAATTATTTTAAATGCTTGTTTTGGGTTATTGCTATGTTTCTTAAGAATAATATGTAGACTACTTGTTTAGTAAACTTTTTAAAAAGACAATGCTGCTTTTTAAGGAAGAGTCAAGTTATTCAGTTTTATAATTTAAATGACTATGTAGTCATAGGGTAGGAGTTAATACAGTTTACTTATATTATTTAATTAGCTCTTCAGACAAATCCAATGTGTATATTTTATTGGTATAAATTTAGTTTATTTTCCTATGTATTAGCATCTTAAATATGGCTCATTCTATTAAAAGAAAGTCCACATAGAGTATTTAAGTGGTATGGTTAGTTAAAATTTAAGAAATTAAAGGGTTTTTTGTTTGTTTGTTTTACAAAATTGCTAACTTCTGAAGCAGAGAAATACCTACATAATTTTTTAAAAATCCAAACCTTGTCAAAGCCCATAAGATAAATTAATACAAAATTTATAATTCATTGCTAATGTAAACATATTTTTGTAATTGCACCCCTCCTCTGATTCCTTTATTTTTCACATTCTCTTTTTTGAGGTAGCTTTTACATAGGACAAATAAAATATCTATTCTCTAAGACTGGGCTCAGTGTTTCAAATATTCTCCCTGAAGACTTAGAAATACCCTTGATTTCAGAAAAAGAGATCAGAGATCACTTCCCAAAGTATTCACCAGACCAGTAATTTAAGCAGAACACTTTTCTTCCCTAAAATATCTGGGAGCCGATGCATTTTAGTATGAAAACACCAGGCTAGATGTCAGGGGACATGAAATTTTATTTCAAGTCAAGAATGATGGAATTTGTTTCTTCATCTCAATGCTTTTTTTCTGTTTTTATCCTCCTGGGTTTTATTCACTGAAGAGAGTATTTCTGGCTTGTCAAAATAAATTTGAAATGGTTTAGTAGAAATATACACAAATATTATAGTTTCCTCTTAGGTTAATTTGAATACATAGATACTGGAGAGTTTTAATCTTGACGCAATTAATTAATTTTTGGGCTTTCAAAGTAACTATTTTCTGCCACTCTGAGGCTTTCATTTCAGGTTTAGCTTCTCCGATCTAATTAGCCATGGACACATGAGGGCTGTGTTTGACAACTGCACTAAGTGTTTTAATTTACAAACAATTAAAAAAACACTTTTTCTGATTGAAGTAGATAAAAAAATCTATTGAAAGGGCATTTTAAAAAAATCACTCAAGTGATAGGAAGCTCAAGGAATAGGCTCAGAAAACTGGCAAGAGTACAAGGAGGCAAAAGTCATGTCATAAAACTAGTCCACCGAGGAAACCAGTGCCACTGGGGAGATGCAAACAGCAGGTTACTCCAGTGTCAGTGCTTTTCCTGGAAACTAGATTTGGTGGCCACCATTTCTACCTCTTCCTAAATCTGTTCTCTATGCTTCTTTCATCACTAGCTTCTAATACGGATTCCTGGACAGATGCAGACAGCTATCTGTGTCTGCGGGTACTTGAAGGCCTCCTGCTGAAATTGTCATGCCTGAAAACTATGAAACTGTCATTTTTTTCTCAAGAGAGCAGTAGACCTGTTGCGTGATACCATCTGAGAATACATTTTGTCTTCAATTTTGGACTGCTAGTGACACATGAGTGTCCAAAATACAGAGATATTGAAATGACAATAGTTTGCACGTCACTGAATGGTATTTACATTATAGTTCGGCTTATAATTGGCATAATTAATATCGACAAAATATGTAAATTCTGTAAAGCAATGTGTTATAGGATGTATAATAGGAATGATACATTTTTAGTTTTATTTTGTTTTTAATTGATGAGTAATAATCATATATATTTATGGGGTGCAATGTGATGTTTTCATACATGTAGAATAATCGAATCAGACTAATTAGCATATCTATCACCTCAAATAATTATCATTTCTTTGTGGTGAGGACATTTAAAATTCTTTTGTAGTAGCTATTTTGAAATTTACTGTGCAGTAGAACACCACCACTTATTCCTCCTGTCTAACTGAAACTTTGTACCTATTGACCAACGTATCCATTTCTTTATTTAACCCCCGTCCCAGCCTTGTGTAAGCACCATTCTCCTCTCCAATTTTATGAGTTCTACTTTCTTAGATTCCATGTATAAGTGAGATCATACAGTGTTTGTCTATCTCTGCCTGGCTTATTTCACTTAACATTGTGTTCTCTAAGTTCATCTATGTTGCACAAAGGACAAAATTTCTTATTTTTGAAGGCTGAATAGTATTACATTGTAATACATTGTAATATATGCCACATTTTTAATCCATTTACCTGTTGGACACTAAGGTTACTTTCACATCTTCACTGTTGTGAATAATGTATCAATGAACATGGGAGTGCAGACATCTCTTAGACATACTGATTTCAAATCCTTTAGGTATATAGCCAGTAAGGGATTGCTGGATCATATTGTAATGCTATTTTCAGTTTTTTGAGTAATTTTCATGATGTTTTCTAAAATAGCTGTACTAATTTATAGTACCCAACAGTGGATAAAGGTTCCCTCTTCATCACATGCTCATCAACACTTATCTTTTATCTTTTTTATAATAGTAAATCTAACAGGTTTGATCTCATTGTGGTTTTAATTTGCATTTTTCTTATGATTAGAGACATGAGCATTTTTTTCATATGTGTGTTGACCATTTGTATGTCTTATTTTGAGAAATATCTATTTAAGTCCCTTACCTATTTCTTAATAGAATTTTTTTTCTTGTTATTGAGTAGTTTGAGTTCCTTATATATTTTGAATATTATCCTCTCATCTGATGAATGATTGGCAAATATTTTCTACTAAACTTTGTGTTGTCTCTTCACTCTATTATTTCCTTTGCTGTGCAGAAGATTTTTAGTTTTATGCAACCACATTTGTCTATTTTTGTTTTTATTGTCTGTGCTTTTAGGGTCATATCTAAGAAATCACTGCCCAAACCAATGTTAAGAAGTTTTCCCCTATGCTCTCTTCTAGTAGTTTTATCATTTCATATCTTAAGTTTAAGTCTATATTCATTTGAGTTGATTCTTATATAAAAGGAGTGATAAGGGTCCATTTTCATCTTCTCTATGTTGATATTCAGTTTTTCCAACATCATTTATTGAGGAGACTGTCCTTTCCCCATTGTGTTTTCTTGTCACCTCTGCCAAAACTCAATTGATTTTAGTGTGTGGATTTATTTCTGTGCTCTTTATCCTGTTCTATTGGTTGATATGTCAGTTTTTATGCTGGTACCGTGCCAGTACCTTGCAATATATTTTGAAATCCAGTAGAGTGATGCCTCTAGCTTTGTTCTTTTTGGTCAAAATTGTTTTGCTATCCAAGGTCTTCTGTGATTCCATACAAATTTTAGGGTTGTTTTTTTACTATTTCTGTTAAAAATGACATTGGAATTTTCATAAGTATTGTACTGAATCTATAGATTGCTTTGAGTAATATAAACATTTTACCAATGTTAATATTTTCAAACCATGAACATGATACAGAATGATACAATTCTAGTTCAATAAAAGTAATAATTCCATGAGCAATAATATGCTTAGAAGATAAAATGCTATTTATTTTTCATAAGAATAGACAAGAATATTATTCTGTCTTTCTCTTTCATTCATTTTTGCCCTAATAATTTAAGTCTTTTGAATTGATACTAGGATCAAATATAAAAATAGGTGTATTACTCCTTGCATTCTGATTGCAATTCTATCCTATTGACTTACAAAGCAAAATGTCTAACTTTTAGGGAAAATTTATTTGCCATTGGTTGCCTTTAATCATCAAATTATTTTTATTCATTTGGATCACAATATATGTTGTATGCATCAGTAAAAATTAAGGTATGAGATAACTGTTAATGATCTATCTCTAATAAATAATATGGCATCTTTTCTACAGGAAAGTATGAGGGGAAGGAGTTGAGGGCTGATGGAACAGAAAGAACATTGGAAGAATAAACAGAAATGAAAAGGGACATTCTGTCTTCCTATATCCATGAGAAATGAAAAGAGATACAGAAAGGAATTCTGAACAAAGAAATTGAATTCCTCTCCAACTACCTTGTGAAAGACAGTGTGAATAAAATGGTGTTGTAGTCAGAAATAGGCTAGATGAGTAATTGCTACCATATAACTTGTATTTTACTAGATATATGTAAATAAAGAGAACCAGACAAAGACATAGGACCATTGCTGGCCGGGCATGGTGGCTCACGCCTGTAATCCTAGCACTCTGGGAGGCCGAGGCGGGTGGATCGTTTGAGCTCTGAAGTTCGAGACCATCCTGAGCAAGAGCGAAACCCTGTCTCTATTAAAAATAGAAAGAAATTAACTGGCCAACTAAAAATATATAAAAAAAATTAGCCAGACATGGTGGCATGTGCCTGTAGTCCCAGCTACTCGGGAGGCTGAGGCAGGAGGATTGCTTGAGCCCAGGAGTTTGAGGTTGCTGTGAGCTAGGCTGATGCCACGGCACTCTAGCCCAGGCAACAGAGTGAGACTCTGTCTCAAAAAAAAAAAAAAAAAGGACCATTGCTAGTGGTGGTAGTGGGGGAGAAGATAATGATTTATGATTTTCCAGGTATGAGAAGAAGAAAGAGAAGTGCTGACCATGGGATTTTTATCAGTAGAGACCTAGGAAAGCTGAGAGACAGAAAAGAGGAGTAAGTTCTCCTTAAAGGTCACTTCTGCCCCACCATGGAAATAAAGTACCAAAGGATTAAGTAAATGGATTTTGCAGGCCAAAGTCACTCAAAATTTTTAAGCATCTTGATATGCAGTTGGCTTTATGTTTATTTGTTATAGAGAATTTTCTGTTATTTCTAGTTTGTAATACACTTTTATAATAAAGAGCTCATTCAATTTTCACCTGTTCCCAGAAAGTCTGAGAGAAAGGAAATGTGAGAGACTGAAGGCAACGGGGAATTTTACAAAATTAATTTATTAGAGTGTTTATCAGAATTTGTAAGTATGGTGCTGTAACATTTACATTAATGCTTTTAGGGGTTAAGAGGAGATTTCAAACTAAAGTTAGAAATGATTCACACTCCCAGAATAGTGAATGAAAGGCAATAATATATGACATGTGTTATCAAAGAGCAGAGACTTCCAAGTTATAAAAACAGGGATGTGAGAATACAAGAACAGATGAACCACTGGAATCAGAATTAGGCCTTATTAACACAACTGATATGCACTAGACTTCAGAGGTGTGTTTTCTTGCTTTACTCGGTGAACAGATATTTTTATTTTCCTGAAATTCTTAGGTGGCCATTATTGCTGGCACTTAAGTTGTGATTACCAATGAGTAATAACAAAGTTTTTGTCGTTAGGAAGCTCTCAGTGACAACCAGGTCAGCTAAAAGATATATTACATGATGCACATTTGCACTTTGTTTTCTATTAGTGTCTTCGTTAGACTCCACCCTGCTATCATTTGTTTGACTAGGAACATAAAACTACTCAGATCTGATTCCCTCAAATTCTCAACACCAGTGTTTTTTTATTGTCCCATAGAAGAATGTTGCTGTGAGCAGGTTATACCCTTGACTAGGGAGTAAAGTGGAATTCAAATTCAGCAGTGGAAGTCCCCTAGACTATATTCTAAATCTTCTTTCACCAATTAACAAACCAGAGTATTTCATTTTATGTAAAATTATTATGTCTTATTTCTTGTTTTTTATTTCAAAATATTAAGTGGGTACAAATCTTTTAGGTTACATGGATCAATTTTACAATGTTTGAGTCCTGGCTAAAGATGTGCCTGTCACCCAAGTAGTGTTCATAGTACCGTTAGGTAGATTTTTGCCCCTCCACTCCTCCCCCTACCCCCTGCTTGATTTCCATTGAGTTTTACTTCTCTGTGAACACTTGTGTGGTCATCAGTTACTTCCAACTTAATAGTGAATACATGTGGTATTTGTTTTTTCATTCTTGAGACCCTTTGCTTAGGAGAATGGTCTTCAGTTCCATCTAGATTATTGTAAAAGATATTAATTCATCTTTTTATATGGCTGAGTAGTATACCATGGTATACATGTATCACATTTTATTAATCCATTCATGAATTAATGGGCACTTGGGTCAATTCCACATCTTTGCAATTGTGAATTGTCTGCAATAAACATCAGAGTGTAGGTGTCTTTTTGATGAAATGTCTTTTTTTTCTTTGTGTAAATTAAATATTCAATAGTGGGATTGCTGAATAGAATGGTAGGTCTACTGTTTGTTCTTTGAGGAATCTCTATACTGTTTTCCATAGATCTTGTACAAATTTGCTGTTTCACCAACAGTATATAGGCATTCCCTTCTCTCTGCATCCATGCCTTATTTCATACATGCTGAGAAGCAACAGCAATAACAAAAACCCAACCAAAATTAAGAGCCAAATTGAATTTCTGCACTTTAAAGAGGACTATCTTTCCTGAATATTACATACATAAAGTTAAAACAAATAATGTTTTCCAAAATGAACACACCTATGTAATCACCACTCTGGTCAAGATACAGAAAGAACATAACCAGCATCCAAGAAGTATTAATATTACTCATGGATCCTCCAATGCCAACTACTCTCTTAATTTCTATCATCATAGATTAGTTTTGACTGATCTTCAACTTAATTTTAGTAGAATGTTACCAAATATTTACTTTGATGTCTGGTTTATTTCACTTGAATTTATGTCTGTGAGAGTCATATCAATTTTGTTGCAATAACTTGTTTATGTCATTTCTGCAGAGTATTCTGATATATGAATATGTGGATATACCACACTTTATTCATTTTACCAATGAAAGACATTTTTGTAGTTTATAATTTGAAATTATTATAGAAATTTCTTCTTTGGACATTATTGCACATGCCTTTTGGTGCACCCATGTGTATACATAGGGTAGGCATACATCTGCTTTAGCAAGCTTTGACAGTTTTCCAAAGTAATTATACCAATGTTGACTTACACAAGAGGAGTATGTGATCAGTTGCCTTCTATCTTCACCTACAACTTATATTTCAGTATTTTTTTGTGCTTTATACCTGCTCCAAAATTTCTTCATTTCCTATTTTTTTGTTAAAAACATTTCTAAACAATATTTTTTTGAATGTGCATGAGTAGGTTACTAAAGGGAATGGCTCTTAAATACTACTGAACAAAAATACAGTAGGGGTTGAATAGTTAACAAGTACTACCTATTTTTTGATGAACTTCGTGACCAGAAATATCCCTAGTTGAAGGGTAGTGAAAAAAACAGAGAGTATAAGACTGCCTCAAGATAAGTTACAGTGTATTCTGTCTCTGTCTTATAGAAAACAAGAGCCAGTGAAGAGTTTAACATTTCTTGATATATGATTTAGACAGTAATTATGCCTTTTATTGCTATTTGGTATATAATGAGATGGACAAAAGTATTATCTATAATTTTATATCTAAGTCTATGACTTAGATATAAAACGTAGTCTTCCTATTACATTTTCCCATGGATTCTAACCATTGTCCTTCTAAGATAAGGCAAATAAAGCCTATTATATTTTAACAATGAATATTCTGAGCTTTTCTAAAGTCCAAAAAATTAGAAAATTGGACAAAGGGAGAAATTTTAGTTAACTCAAATTAACAGGGAATAAGGAGACCTTGGAAAAAACACAGTAGTCAAAGGAAAACCTTCTATATTAAGACCTACTGAAGTTTAATATAATATTAAACTTCAACAATATATAAGTAGGGATTTACAAAAAGATAAACCAACTCTGGGTATAACAAAGCAGCATTATTTCTTTCTCTACAGACAAAATCACTATATTGTAGTTCACTTATTTGACATCAGACTGATCAAGCTGGAAAAAAGGAAAATAACTTCCAATTTAAACAGAATACATTTATATTCTGCTTAAGGACACTACTGAAACATAACAGCACAAAGAGAATCTCCTTAAGAGAAGAGAAGTTATAAATACTGAGAATTGTTATGGGTTATAGTTATATATTATAGGGGGTAGAGATTAGTAGACAAATGTCTGGGCTGGGCTTTGATGATTAGATTCTATTTGTATGTCAGAAATTATTTTATTTTGTGACCTTGAACAAGCTGCTTAAGTTCACTGTCTCATAATTTTCCATAAGTATAATGACTTTAGTGTTACTGGGTCCTCCATTCCAAAGATTGATTGCAATGCATTTTCAGCAGAGTGATGGTATATTAATATCATTAGTATTATTTTTAATATTTCATGCCTTCTTCCTGGAATACTTATGAAAATACTTCAACAACACTTTCAAAGAAAGTTATGCACTAATATTCTGTGGTTATCAAAAATGATAAAAATTGATGTTCACTTTAGTGCTTGTACGACTAATAATAGGATAAGTCATGAATGTTCTATATGGCAATTTTGCTCATTAAATTAAACAGTTCATTTCCCAAATTTTATGCTTCATAGAAATTGCTTTTCTGCCTAATCAATCCTGTCATCAACTGAGCAAGTAACTTGTCCATGGATAATGTGGCTGTTGATCTGTTGTAAGTATTAGGTTTCCTTCTGATAGATTAAATATTGTTGATTTAAAAAATCTATAGATCTGAAATTATGTTTCCTCCTAAGGAATCAATAACAGGGGGGATTGAACCACTTAATTATTTGGAGAGCTTTTCATATGGTATCACATGTAATGTTATTTTCCTTCACAAAAGAATGAAGCATTGTCTAGTTAACATTATAATATAAGTTCTAGAATATTATTAACATTAAACATTTTGAAAGATACATGTCTTGCTGGAAGAAAGAATGGGACTAAAAGATTTCAGCCCTGAAACTTGATGGTTGGTTACAGAGACAGCTCTAATCTTATTCATTATGTCTTAAATTTGTTTGAAACATAAGTAGACTAACAATCCATATGTCTCAGGATTCTAGAATATTTATATATAAATTATCCAGCTTGTTCTAGGTGGAAAAACTGGTTCCTTTAAAATTCTAATTTCAGAATATGAACATACTAGAAAGTATGAAATGAAATTCAGATCTATTCTTAATTTCTGCAAATCATTAGAGGTCTTTAATTACATTTATTTAACCTTTTTTTTTTTTTTTTTGTATTACTCATCTTCATTTCCCCAAGGTGTAACACTTTAAATGAGAATAATTAGCTATTAATAACTCTTTGAGTGCAAAATGAATAGAAAGGTTTATTTACAAGTTTGCTTACAACTGGCATGTTCTAGAGTTACAAAGAACCAAATTTCTTTCTTTACAATTTACTTCATATTGTCATATTTAAAATCTTTTAGGATGGCTGCCAATCATCATATTATATTACAGTAAGAGAAAGATAAGTCGTATAGAATTTAAAGATATCCACAGGAGAATTACCAATGTCCATCCCCTTAAGTTCTGAGTGCTTAGACTTCATGAGTACCTACTATATCCCTGATATTTTGTAGACATTATTTCATTTAATCCTTATAGCAACCAGGTATATTGTACAAAAAGCCACATTTTTTTTAGGAGAAAAAGGAGAAAATTTGGCCCAATTAATGGCACATAAGTGCCATAGACCTGTTTAAACTCAAGGGCTACTTTACTACAAACTCCTGGCTGTATTTTTCTTATCTATGTAATATATTTTTACCAATGGAGGTTATAGAATAAAATATAAGTGAGTAATTAATAGTGATCACATAAATTCTAACTATGTGACTGAAAGCAAGTTAACTTCTCTGGGCCTCAGCCTCCTCGTCTGTGCAATGCAGTGACAATAAAAATAGATACAGCAGTAATCATAGAGATTCAGTGAGGATTTAACGATTTATCATAACTAGAATGTAGAATACTGCTTGCTATATAGTAGCTTTTAGTTAAGTGTTAGTGGAAATAATTCATATATTTTGAATATTTTTTGAACTCTTTTTATCAAATACCTCAATGGTAATGCTGGCTATTTTTATTTTCTTCTACTGTCTTGCTCTTTCTTCCCTCTTCCTTAAGGATTGTGAAATAATCCACACCAGCAACTTCTGCAAGTTTGCCGAGTCATTTGTCTTTTAAAATCAGGGGCAAGACAAGAACAACATTAGGAGACTCTCTGTGAAGAGATATGGATAGAGCTAAATTGTATTATAGTAAGTTTGGAGCTCAACCTTACCACACTGATAGAGGATCTGAGAGCTGAACTGGAAGCCTGACCGGCATGTGTAGTTTAGCAGCCCAGAGGCTTTGAGCTTTAATGACTGTCCATGTGGATCCAGCTAAATGACAGTGAACAGTGAACAGTGTCTCCTGAATTGAGAGATCGGGGCAGATCACACAGTGAGCCACCCATCGGCTCCTACCCCGTCTCCTATGCAAATAAGATTATATTAATAACAAACTCTAAGAGAAACCTTATGTGTATGTGTGGGGAGTGAGATGTAGCGTATTAGTAACAGGCATTGTTTTCGGAGACACACTGTCAGCTACTGGGACACCAGCTGAATCCCACTGTGTCTCAGTATTTTCATCTGTAAATAAGGATAATAATGATAACTACCTTTAAAGTCATATATGCTCAATTAATTGTAGTTTTTTTCTCTTTCTGTCTTAATGTTCCTGAGTTCTTATCGCAAGTGAAAATTAAGTCACAAATATAGTCCAAGAGAATGTGTAAGGAATGAGCCAGCAATGTATAACAATATTTCACTAAGATATAGCAAAAGTGTTTATGAACTCATTTTTGCTGTAACAGACATAGTCAGCACCATCAGACAAGGGAACACCTTCTTCCTTCCTGGCTTCCAACAATAATAATATTTATATGAGAGATGTTAAGAGGATAAAATTAGATTATAATGAAAAATTTTATGTTATATGAATAATTTTAATATTACCATTTTAATCATCATCATATTATTGTTACTATGATACACAATTATAGTGTTGTTTGAGGATTAAAGGAGATATTTGTAAGTCTCTTAGCATAGTTCAAGGTGAAATGTAATAATCATAATAATGATATTAATTTACCTCTGACATATGCACAGTGTCAAACTAAATAATGTTTGAATATCTACCAGTTCTTTTATGTTTAACTCTTGTGCCCTCAAATTAATAGTTTGCTATTTATTGCTTTCAAAATACCTTATACTTCATGTGGCAATATGTGATAATTAAATTATGAGAGGAAAACAATACAGTTATTAAACATTTAGTAAAATGGTTCCAAAAGTCTAAAAATTGGGAGTATTTACCATATATGAATATAAAAATATATTCAGAACTCTGCATTTCAAAATGGAAGGTCCATTCTTGCTACAGAACTTTGTAGTTCCTTCTGATTGGAAAGCTCTTATGCTCTCAACTAAGGCTTATGCCTTCTGATTCTTTCTCATTATGCAGGTCTCTGGTTAAATGTCATCTTCTCTAGAGTTTTTTTCTGGATCATTCAAAGCAAAACATACCCCCTTACTCCTTTTTCACTAATTTATATTCTTTATGGTATTAGTATCTGAAATGTTAGCATTAATATGTTATCATCAATAATGTATGTTTATTGTCTGTTTTGTCCTCCAAAAATTAGCTCCCAAGGGCTTGGTCCTTGTCCTTTATTTTTGGTCCCTCACTGTGTCTTCAATGTATTAGATAATATTTGACAGAAGCAAGATGATTTAGTCATATTTGCTGACTTATGAATAAATAAATGATTTTCCAGTTTTAAGACTTAGTTTCAAAACTATGTGTCTTAGGGCGGCTGCACAATGTCTCTACATCTGTCCTGACATTTATTTTAAAAACAGGAAAAACAACTACCTCACAAGTGAATTATAAGCCTTACATGAAATTAAATGAAGTAATAGGAACTATAGTATCTGTCCCTTAGTAGGGCCTCAGTAAACATTTGTTGCTGTGGTCACATAAACTATTTATTTAATAAAACAATTTGCTGAGATAGAAAACATTATTTTATTAAACATACACACACGTACATATTTATGCACACATTTAAGAAGTGGAGAAATTACGGCTAAAAGAAAGCAAATTAGTTGTTGATAATCATACAGTCCAAAAGTGATTGCATCTCAATTTTAAACCTATATACTCTTAATTTGAATCTCTTTAACTTGCTTGCTGAGGCATAGGGGTGACTATAGATTCTATTTACCCACAAACTGGAAAAGGTAGTAGATAATACAAATGACTGTGGAACTCTGCTAAACTCACCAGTTCATTTCACTTTGACGGCCAATAGTCAGTAAGCAGAATGGATTTTAAGCAATGACCTAGAAATCAAAAGCAGTGTGTAAACTATTACAAATCTCTTGAGCCATCTAGACTACCAACAATTTTTAAACATTCTTTTGATTTTGAAGTAGCTATGTCATAAAATGACGTTTTGGAAATTGCAGAGGAAAATAATTTAGAGTGTATATAAGCTTCAAAACTTTAAATTTCACTATAATTACTAGAGGAGAGCAATGGTAACTTAGTAAAATCCAATTACTTTTTTTTCAGTCCAGGGATTAGAGAGAAGGAAGTTGTAGAGAGCAAACAGTTTATTTGTGTTTTCCATGCAACTAAAATTTTCCTTTTTCCATATCCTATTCTGATTCTTCTCTCTGTACTTTTCAGAGCTACTCATATCTTTACACTTTATTACCAATTAGCATGTAAGTTATTGTATGAGGATGAAAATGATACTACCGCTTTCCCTCTCTTTTCTCAGGCAGCCCTGCAGATAAATTGTAACCGATCGATTCCTGTTGAAGTGAATAGATGGCCTAGTTTTGCTGCAATATTCAAGTTTTTCCCCCTTCAGTCAATTCCCAGTGTCTCAATGATTTATCTACCTTTGCCAAATTTGGTGTTCATGTTCTTTTTACCAGTGGCATGGAATTTTAATTAGCTTTTGATAAAACGTGTAAGGATGTGATACTTTCTCAAGTAGCAATGAGAAAAATTACATTTTTTCCTACCTCTACATGTCAAGATTTCTGCAAGCTAGTAGAAACTAAAAGGCATTAATAGTTTGTGCATTTGTAACCAAAGATATATAGGGTTCAAAGTGTGACAGTCCCTGAGATATATTCTGGGAAATTGTTTCTAAGTGTAATATAATGTGTTGAGGAAGAACCGAATGTCTATTTATCATTATTTTTACTATTTGATAAAAAGTCCAATTCAATCAAGTAAATAAAGCATTAGAAAAAACAATTTCATTCTTTTGCTAAACTAAATCCATTAAGACTCTAACACAAGTAGAACTGAGGACAAAAGATATTTAAATTGCAGGGTAAACTCACGTGGTTATTTTATTCCTGGTCTTAAGAGGCAAGGCTTCAGTCTTTAAGTATGATGTTAGGTGTAGTTTTTATGTATTTGCCCCTTATAATTTTGAGTTATTATCCTCTCTTATGAGTTTTCTTGAGAATTTCTACCTTTTTTATTTTTTTATTTTTCAATTTTGATTTATTTATCATTATAGTTGTGATGATCTTTTTTTAGTTTTATCAATTAGTGATTGATATAAAATAAGCTTCACATTTGATTGACATTATAAACTTTACAATTTGATTAGTTTTGATATAGGTATATACCCGTGAAACTGTTGTCTTAATCAAAATAATCATGCAAGATGAAAGAAGCCAGATAATAAAGAGTACATATTACATGATCCATTTGTATAAAGTTCCATGTGCAAATTAATCTGTAATACCGAATTTTTACCATTTATGAGAGTTGAAAATTTTCTAAATGTTACTTCTGCATCTATTGAAATAATCATATCATTTTTCATTTTTGGTATGTTAATATGGTGAATTACATTCATTTATTTTTGAAGGTTGAATGAATCTTGCATTTCTGGGAGAAAACCCATATGGTCATGATGTATAATCCTTATTTTATATGTACTGCTGTACTGAGTCACTTAAGATTGTGTTAAAGATTTTTGCATCTATGTTCATGAGGATTATTAGACTCTAGTTTTCATTTCTTGTTATATATTTTCTTTTGTTACTAAGAATAATTTAGGCTTTAAAGAATTTATTTAAATGTATTTCTGTCTCATCTAATATTTGTGATAAATTGTAGAGAATTGGTAATATTTCTTCATTGGACTATTTTAGTGTTTACTAGTGTTGCAATGTAGTAATTTATTTATAGTGAGGATGTTAATTATAACATGTTAATTAGCTATGACAAATACTGGTTATTCAAATGTTCTGGTTATGATTGAATTCATTTTTTTACTTTTTGATTTTCAGAGCATTTATAAATTTTGTATATCGTTTGTTGTATTAACATTTTCATAACATTCCCTCATCATAATTTTATCAACTTCATTATCTCCAGTGATGTCCTCTTCCATTACTGATAAGTCTAGCTGAAGCTCCGTCCATTATATTGACCATTACAAAGGAGCTTTTGATTTTATTCATTTTTTATTGTTTGTTCAGTTTCTTTTTATTGATTTCTGCTTTTATGTTTATTATGTTAATTCTTTTACTTTGTTTTTTAATTGTTCTTATTTTTCTAGTTTTCTTTGGTAGAACTTAGATCAATGCTCATACGTGATATTGGACTGTTGTTTTTTATTATAATATCTTTGTCAGGTTTATGTATCAACTTTTTTATTCCTGATTAATAAAATGAATTTGGAATTTCTTCTTTTTTTATGCTCAGAATATATGTTGAATTAAAACTATCTGTTCTCCAAAGATTTGTTGAATTTCTCTGTAAAGCCATCTAGTACTAGTACTTTTTTAATGGGATGTTCTCTTGATTACTTCCTATATTTACATGTATTTGCAAATTGGTCTCTTTAATCCTTTGTTGTAATATATTTTGGAAAATTATATTTGCCAAGAAAATTAATCAGTTCATCAGGTTTTCATATTTGTAGAGAGGAGTATCAAGTAGTAACTTATGATTTTTAACATTTCTTCTGTGTGGATATTTATTTTCATCAAATTAGTTGCTGATTTGCCTACTTTTTTCAAAGAACCATGATGTCAATTATATGATGATCTACTATTTTTCTATTATCTGACTTTTTATCTACCATTTATTATTTTCTTTATTGTGTTTTCTTTTGGACCGCATTGTGAATATTCTTTCTAACATTTTTTGTAAAGAAATCTAAGATCACTAATTTAAATATATGACATTGATTCTGTATGGTTTTCATTATCATTTCAGAAATTCCCTAATTTTTGTATTTCCTTTTTCACTCAATGTTGATTAATAAAGTTTTTTGCATGTTTTAGTTAATTTAGACATTGACAAAATATTCTAAATTTAATTTTAATTTCTAATTTATTCTATTAAAATCAGCAGTTGTAACTGTTCTACTTTATGAAATGTATTGATGTTTTTCTTTGTGACCTATTTATGTTTGGTTTATATAAGTGTTTCATGTGCTTGAGAACACACACACACACACACACACACACATATATATACATGATTTCCCTTAAATCTTATTAATCTTTAACTTTTTAACCTTTTGACATATCTTGCACTGAAAATTATACTAAAGTATTGGATTAATAGGATTTTTTTTCTTCTTTCATCTTATGTTGTTTCTGCTTCATCTTGGTGGTTGCTGGATATATAGAATCTAATCATGTCACATCTAATTTGTAAATTTTAGATTAACACTTTTACTAAGTTATGTCCTATAGTTGATTGTTCTGAGTCCATTTTCCCAAGTCCATATATGTTTTCTTTTCCCATAAGAAAATCTTTCTTGGATTATAATTTTGAACATTATTTTCTTCTTTATTTTTCTTTCTTCAAATCCTCCAATCATAAATGTTGGACTTTTTTTGCCCATTTTACATGCCCATCACATTTGATCTGATTGTTTTTAGGATCTCATATTTATTCTCGACTATTTTCCTATATTTCTTCAAAGGCCCTGGCTAAATTATCATTCAAATATATACTTTCTTGGGTACTTGATAATTTATTTTTCATTTTAAAGATGAAATTGTGATTTTTTTCTTTAGTTCAATCAATTCTCATTGTATTTAATCCTATTTTATTAAATTTTTGATGCAAATCCATTTTTAATTTTTTAATTTTTGTATTCCATTTTGTTTAATATTTGTATGTTGTTTAAAAATTTAGAGTGTTGTGTTAAATTGCCTTCCATTTTGAAGTTCTTTTGTTGTGGAAAATTTTAATCAGCTGATTTTTACTATCTCTATACTTAATCCAGTAGCTTTGTACAGAAGCAGTCAGACTTTCTGCAGTTTCTGGGTATTTCACAAAGTCTCTCTAGTTTAAGAGGACGTATTTTGCTCTATTTAGTATGTATGGTTTCTTAAACAATGAGATTGTGAACAGTGGGGGTTGGAAAGAGGAGGATTTGGAATATCTTCCAATTTTTCATTAGTTTTGCAGAGCTTAATTTTTCCTTTTTAGTGTATTCTTTCTCATCCTTGCCATGTCTTCAAGGGGCATAACTCTTCTCTATATAACTCCTTTTCTCACAGAAGCAATGATTCTCTGAGAGTGTCTGTCACCCATGGTCTATATTCCTTTTAGGTAGCTAGTACTGTGAACTACAAACCCCTAGATGTGCATCCAATATTTGGAAGTTAGTTTTAGACTTTTCTTTTCTGTGGAAGATTTTGTCTGTACTTTGTCTAAGTCCTCCACCCTTCTATCCTTTTTTGCAGAATCTCCTAAGACTCCTCTCCCTCATTCTTTGCACTAATGGACTCATATTCCCCATTCCTTGCATCCACAGGATGCACTGTTAATATTTTGTGTTTATTTCTCTGTAAACAACTTTAATTGTGAAAATCTCTGCCTTCTAGTACTGCTAAGTGAGGCATATGTATTTCATTTCATATTTATTTTGTTTTATTTTATGCATATTATGCATATTTGGGAGGACATGGGGAGAAATTGAAATTTAGGCAGCTGCTATTATCACAGGTCAGCCCTATTTTTTCTTACAGTAATTCAGCAGTGCTAAATGGTGGGATAATAGTGCAATCACAAAAGAATATAAGCTACCATGATTGATGATATACCTTGCTCCAAATAATATTATAAGAAATTTGCATGTTTTTTTCTGCTTAATTCTTGTACTATTCTAACATAAATATCATTTATCTTTTCATTTTAAAGATGAGCAAAGTAAGTGTTTGATGGTAAATGACAGAGCTGATATTTCAATGAAATTCTATTTTTCTGCAAAATCTACATTCCTTTTACAATATTTCAAGGTATAGATTTAGTTCTCAGTTTTGCTATGTAAATACCTTGAACAAGTTTCTTAAACTATCTCAGTTTCTCAGCTTTTTGAAAATAGTAGTTAAAACAAAAATACTAAATTCCACATCATTGGGCTGTTGAAAGGATTGAATTGGTAGAAATCACCTAGTTTGTTGCCTGGTAAACCATAGGCACTTGAGAATAGCAGCTTTCTATTACTCAGCCACTGGATGTAAATTAGAATGCAGTGACTTGTGCTATAGGCTGAGCACTGAGGTAAAGTGTGATGTGCCTATTGTCTGTGATAAGTGCAGCTAAAGGGTTTGGAAAAAGACATCAAGCAGAATCAAAGACAAAGACAGAGAGACTGTTAGAACAAGTAACCTAACTGAAAGTGTGGATTTAAGAGGTGTTACTGCAACGTGAAACCTAGGAAATCACACAAGAATGAGAATAGCAAGCGGAAGGCAGAAATTGTAGTCTAGTTTTCAGTTTTTATGTGACAAAAGGCTGGAAGTCAATGATCAGAAGGCCTAATTGGTTCCACTATTGAGGAATGACTAAAAATTTTTCCTCTTTTATTTTACTTTTCAATTTAACCTAATAGAATTTATTGCTTCAGTTAAGGGACCTCATACATTTCTGGAATTTCATTTACTATGTTCATAATTATAATAATTCAATGCCTAGTACACATCACATGTTAAAAATCCATGAGTAACATTTGGTCCATAGTGATTTGTATTCTCTTTAGATTACTTGGTCAAAATCAAAGCTTATAATTTTTAAAATTAGAGGGCTACTTTTGACAGTTCAATTTTAAAACTATATTATGTCCATCTTTCACAATAAACACTAGGCTAGAATTGGGTATATACTGTGTGTTTGTAGAAATTCAGTTTTACAATTAAGTTTCTAATTTAAAAATAAAAATACTTATAAAAGGAGCTTATGAGAAATTAAGGTTTAAAAAATAAAATTTATTGAACTATTCAAATCTTACATTAATAGGCCTAGTGAGTTTTTAAATACATATTATCTATGTTCCTACACATGCCCATTTTGATCATTCTAATTAAATGTAATTTAACTGAATAATGTGTATAGCTAGGCACCATCTGCCAATTCCTGATGTTGATTCACAACTTATTAACGTTTCTTGAATAAAATCCAGAGGCAGCTGTAGGAGAAAGAGTACTAAAGTCAGCAAAACTAGGGTCATATCCTGGCATTGCACTTTCTTCTTTAATGAAAAAGGCAATTCACTAAATCTCTCTGATCTTTTCCTTCTTACTTGAAAATAGTAATATGTATAATCATATGAATCATATGCTATTGTGAGAATCAAAAATAAAGTACCTATCATGAAATCTGGTAAAGCATAATTTCAACAAAATTTTAGAATATGCACACATAATTTTGTCAAGGTATTTACATTCATTAACGTTATGATTCTATTTTTTTAATTTCAAAATATTACAGGCATACAAATGTTTTTGGTTATGTGTATTGATTTTGTTATGCTTGAGTCAGGGTTATAAGTGTGCCCATCACTCAGATAGTGTTCATTGTACCGTTAGGTAGGTTTTCACCCATCCCCTCCTCAACCCTGCCCTGCAGTTGACTTCCATTGAGTTATATTTCCCTCTATGCACATGTGTGCTCATTGATTAGTTCTAATTTAATAATGAGTACATGTGGTGTTTGTTTTCCCATTCTTTAGATACTTTATATAGGAGAATGGTTTCCAGTTCCATCTATATTGTTGCAAAAGACGTTAAGTCATCTTTCCTCATGGTTGAGTAGAATTCCACAGTATACATAGACCACATTTTGTTAATCCACTCATCAATTGACAGGCATTTGGGTTGATTCCACATCTTTGCAATTGTGAATTTTTCTGCAATAAATATTTGAGTGCAGGTGTCTTTTTGATAAAATGACATCTTTTTAGGGACATCTTTTCCTTTGGATAAATATCCAGTAGCAGAATTGCTGGATCAAATGGTCTACCTTTAGTTCCTTGAGGAATCTCCATACTGTTTTCCCTAGAGGTTGTACTAATTTGCAGTCCCACCAATACTGTTTAAGCATTCCTTTCTCTCTGCATCTACTCCAGCATTTATTGTTTTTGGACTTTTTAATAAAAGCCATTCTACCTGGGGTAAGGTGATATATCATTATGGTTTTAATTTGCATTTCCCTGATGCTTAGTGATGTTGAGCATTTTTCCATATGTTTCATTGGCCATTTGTCTAACTTAAAAAAACAATCTGTGGGCTAAATTATGTCCCCTGCCAAATTCATATGTTGAAATTCCAACTTCAAGCACCTCAAATACCTAACTGTATTTGGAGATGGGGTCTTTAAAAGAGGTGATTGAGTTAAAATGAGACATTTAATATGGAGCCCTAATCCAATATGACTGGTGTCCTGATAAGCAGAGGACGCACCAAGGATTCATTTGCACAGAGGAACAACCACATGAAGAGGCAGCAAGTAGGTGGCCATCTTCAAGCCCAAGAGAGAAACCTCAGGAGAGACCAGTCTTGCCGGCACCATGTTCTTGGACTTCCACCCTCCAGAACTGTGAGAAAACAAGTTTTGGTTGTTTAAGGTTTAGCCACCTAGTCTGTGAGATTTTGTTATGACAGCCCTAACAAACTAATACAATGTCTTGTTTTTCTTATATAGATTTTCACACTCTGAAACAACACTGCACAGAACAAACAACAAAGAACAGAGACATAGTTCTAGGACAGTAATTGTTTATGTATTTTTACTAACATAACACTATTATCGACACTGATAATACCAATACTTCCTGAGTCCAACTTTCCTTTGGTCCAGCTTTCCCAGAAAAATCCCTGTAATTGTTCATTAAAGTGTGTGAAAGGGCAAACCGAGACATCACTGTGACAAAATGCCCTTGCTTTAGCTGAACACTGACCTGACATAACGTTCACATGTGCACCTGGAAAAGAACTAATGGGAGGAAAGCTGACAAAAACAAGCAACAAATCACTTCTCATTTTTTTCTTTTATTCATCACCTGTTTAGAATTATGCAAGTGATTACAACATACAAGGAAGTATAAAGGCCAGTGCCCTCCTTTTGAGATGTATTTGTTCTCTGCAATGATTTTGCAGCATCTGGTTTCACCCTGGCTTTCCTGTGCCTCTTATTTCTTAAATCATCTTTCACTATCTCAGAATCTGTGGGACTTTAAGTTCTAAAAGGTTAGAATCATGAGTAGGGAAAATCAATCATTGCCTTATTTACTGTATTTGGCTCTTCCATCAAATATCTAGCACTCTTCTTAAGAAGAGTACTCATTTTATATACTATATGTAAAATGTGTAACTTTTTATACATTAAAATAGCTTGTCTAGTCATTGAAAGGTAACCATTTTGATACATAGAGCAATTTCATTCCATTTTTGTCTATTTTAAATTGTTCATAGAATTGCAAACCTCATTAATAGCATAAAACTATTTGTTTCTAAAACCCAAATCTTAAAATGTAACACATTGCTGGCATTAAGTAGATTATATATTAAGCTTACATACAAAGCATTCTATTTTAATTTCTCATTAAAACACTGCAGACTCAAATTCAAGAAGGACTTAAGGAAGAAAGTTTCATATTCCATATAATATACACACACAGACACACACACATACATCTCGCCATTGCCATAAGACCTTAATTTATTTTATTGCCATATCATAGGGCTCCACTCTCAAATTTCAGTAGCTCCTTATCCTCCTGACTTACTTTGCTTTACATACCATCAACAATGTTTATCACCATCAAAGCTCAAACTTCTGATTTTATGTCTTCTAAGCCTGCCACCTGAATAGTGAATAGTATTTTCCTTTTAATTTTCTAATTCTTTAATGTCCTAAAAATACCTATTAATATTTTTTGTTTGTCTTATAATATTGTGAAAACAAGGACGATGAATTTTAACAAACATTGAGAACCAAAGGAGCTCATAAAACTGTTACAGTCTTGTCTGTGTCAACATGGCTAAGCTGCTGCTCCTTGTCTGTGTGGTTCCACCGCACTGGTTTTTGAACCACATTAATCTCAGCTGAAACTTGGCTCAGGGGAAACTGCATTTTTGAGATTCTGTATCCTGTCTCCTTGGTTCTAGGTAAACATTAACAAAAAAGAAAAAAAAAAAAAAAGAAAAGAAATAAGAAAATCATGTGAGATTTGGGATGTGTAAATGAAGCAGCAGGAACTAAACTTGGAATGTGTCACTGTTTGAGGCAGTGAGATCTGCCAATAGCTTCCAGTTTGTCCTAGTTCTTACCTACTCTATGTTCAATTTTTGTTACCAACTTTTGGCCATGGTGGCCAGTAGCAACCCAAAGCCCATGTCCAAATGCTTGGCTGTTAAATTATGGAGGCTTTCACTATGATAAGGCCACCATTGCCTAAAGAATCATGTAACCACAAAATTGCTACAACAGTGAAAATAATGGCATGAATGAAAATAAGGTATATAATAGGTTACTTTTAGTTATAATGAAGCACTTACAGAAATAAGGCAAAAAGCTTAAGGCTTTTTAACTCTCCTCAGACTTTAGTAAGGCTCCAAAAACTTCCATAACTATCTTAAAAGAAACCATTTTCTGCTGTAGCCACACAACTGACTTTTTCACAGCTGAACACAAACTCTAATCACAAATTTGTATAGGTTGTTGAATTATTCCACAAACTATAGTCACAATCTTGCAGATGATAAAATTAAGGCATTGACAGGGAAGGAGCCCCTGAAATTTGTTATGGAGTCATTTGCACAACTTAGAAGTGTTGAGAACTTTGACCTTTTACACTATGTTGATCCTCCCTTGCAGTTATAAGCAATCCTTTCTCTACCTCTGAAGAGGTTGTCTCCTTGAATGAAGACAGTCAATGGCTTTTGCTAAGGAAATTGTGCTTTATGGGATGCTGATTTTCCTGACCAGCATTTCCCACATCACTTCTCATTGCTTCTAAGCTGGAATAAAGTGTTGGGAAACACTGATACGTATGATAATGTGGAAAATGAAAAATATACCTAATGAAAGTGAGGATTTAGGTAAGGAAATATCAGGCAGAATTTTCAAAGTGCCAACTGGTTTCTATGAGGCATCTATTTATCCCTCTATCTACTGTCCTATATTCTATCACCTACCTATCATCTGATGTAGGGAAATAAAATAATAAGAAACACTTCAGTTTTCAATAGCATCTAGAAAATATATTTCCACGTAAGTACCTGCTGGGTTTGAGAATAAAACTTCCTCACACAGATCTCAAACTAAAAAATAGCCTGAAGCCAAAGATCAAATCCATGTCTCTGCCAGAAAAATATGGCCTCAGAGTCAATATCCCAAAGGTGTGGCTGCAGTGCTTTTTTTGTGAGAGCCCAGAAAGATTTAGGATTGTAGCTCATAAATCCTCTTAGACAGACAAATTTTTCTAAGGATTTTGCAGGCATGCTTTTAGACCCTCTCTTCTAGGTAAGACAGCTTCTGAAAGTCTTTAAGAGTGTTATCCCTTAGCATCTTGACCCTTCACCCAAGGTAGAGAGAGAGAGACCTATCTCAAAGAGATTTGTAGATATTGCTTCTATCTAATGGAGTGGATTATAATTTCATACACAGAAAGTCTACACAATTTTGAAAGAAAGGTATACAACAAGGGTACAAAGTTCAAAATGCAGAAATATGTTTGAGACTACAGCTTTCTACAGGCAGGAACCAGCCTAGGAAAACTAATTAGAAGTAAAAAATGGACCATATATTTTTTTTTTTCATGGAAAATGGAAGAGTTAAGAGCCCAGTGGGCAGAGATTTGTTAAGGAGAACCAGGGAGCACACCTAGAGCCTAATCGATGGATCAATAGCAATTGTCACTCTGGCTAGATTTTAGCATTGCTGTGGACCAGGTACTGCTACATGCCTCCTATTTTGACATCCCGCTCTTTGTTCTTGTTGTTATTGTTTATTCACTTCTTCTGTACTTGTTTCACAATTTTATGTTGTATGTATGTAGGAAAGATAACTTGTAATTTTAGTTCATAGGTTTTCAGGTCAAGAGGAGATCTGTCTACCTAGGAAACGTCATGTGCACCTTCACTTCCTTTAAATGAAGATGTACTACTGTTGGTGAGAACATAAATTAGTACAGCCATTATGGAAAATGGTATGGAGGTTTCTTAAAAAGCTAAAAATAGAACTACCATATGATTCAGCAATCCCACTTCTGGGTCTATAGCCAAAAGATATGAAATCACTATGTTGACGAGATACCTGTACTCCCATGTTCATTGCAGCATTTTTCACAGTTTCAAGATATGGAATCAACCTAAATGTCCATCAATAAATAAATGAATAAAGAAAGACAGAATACTATTCAGTCTTAAAAAAGAAGAAACATCTATCGTTTGGGATAATGTGAATGAACCTGGAAAACATTATGCAAAATGAAATAAGTTAGGCACATAAAGACAAATACTACATGATCTCACTTATATGTGGAACCTAAAAATGTTGAACCAATAAAGGTAGACAGTAGCAAAGAAATCATCAAGAAAAAAACAAATAACCCCATTAAAAAGTGGACAAACAACATAAACAGATATTTTTTAAAAGGAGATATACAAATGGCCAACAAAAATATGAAAAAATGCTCAACATTACTAATCATCAGGGACATGCAAATTAAAGCCACAAGGAAATACCACCTCACCATGTCAGAATGGCCATTATTAATAAGTCAATAAACAATAGATATTGGTACAGATGCAGTGAAAAGAACACTGATAAACTGTTAATGGGAAAGTGAATTAGTACAACTTCTATGGAAAACAGTATGGATATTGCTCAGAGAACTAAAAGTAGATCTACCATTCAATCCGGCAATCCCACTACTGGCTATCTAACCAAAAGAAAAGAAGTCATCATATCAAAAAGACACATACACTCATGTGTTTATCACAGAAAAATTCACAATTGCAGAGATATGAAATCAACCTAAATGCCCATAAACTGATGAGTGGATAAAGAAAATGTGATAGATACACACACACACACACACACACACACACACACCATGGAGTACTACTCAGCCAGAAAGAATGAAATAGTCTTTTGCAGCAACTTGGATGAAGCTGGAGGCCATTATCCTAAGTGAAGTAACTCAGCAAAAGGAAAAAATGAATGCTGAATGTTCTCACTTATAAGTGGGAGCTAAGCTGTGGCTATGCATGGTTATACTGAGTGGTATAATGGACATTAGAGACTCATAAGGAGGGAGGGTGGGAGGAGAGTGAGGGATGAAAAATTACCTATTGAATACAATATACACTAGTAGAATGATGGGTACACCAAAAGCCTAGACTTCACCACTATATAATACATCCATATAACAAAACTCCATTTATGCTCCCTAAATCTATTGAAATAATAATTAAAAAAGAAATAAAGAGTAGATATATAGTTATCAGAGGCTGGATGTCGGGGGAAGGAGGGAATGGGGACTCGTTGGTCAAAGGGTACAAAGTTTCAGTTAGAAAGGAAGAATAAGTTTTGAAATCTATTGTTCAACATGGTGACTATAGTCAATAATATTGTATTATATTTTTCAAAATAACAGAGTAAATTTCAAAAAGTAATAAGGTAATAAGTATGTTAATTAGCTTGGTTGAAACATTCTACATTGTATACATATATCAAAGCATCACATTATACCCCATAAATATACATAATCATTATTTGTCAATTGAAAGTAATATTAATAGAACTTTAAAAAGTGAATAAATGACGGTATTCTAAGCCTCATGACTGAACCTGATGCCATAGTCAGATGAGGCTTGGGGGGGTTCCTGGGTCTGCCTATTTCTTATGTAAAAGGTTTATGAACCTTTGGGGACAAGAAGGTGAACTGTGGTAGCCAGTCTCCAAAGATGACCCGTGGCTTGCAATAGCCAATAGAATATGGTGGAACTGCCATAATGCAGCCCTTGCTTTTAAGAGGACTGGTAGCTTCTGTTTTATTTCCCTTGGAACTCTTGCTTTGGAAAATCTAACTCTTTACTTACAAAGTCTGTCTACGGTGTGGGAGGGACCTTGTGCAAAGACCCATGCAAAGGAAAAGAGAGACCCCATAATTATGTGAATAGGAAGAGAGACCCACTCATTCCAGCATCTCAGTTGAGAATTAAGATAACTCCAGCACCAGCTGAAGCCTTCATACAACTGCATGAAAGATGCTAAGTAAGGCCACCAAAAGAATTGCCAACCTGACCCTATCAACCAACAGAACCCTGATAGACAATAAAATAAGTGGTATATTAATCCACTAAGTTTAAGGGCAGTTTGTTACAAGATAGATAATTATATCTTTTTTTCCCTTACTTATCTGCTGAGATGATAACAGAAGTTCCTGCATTTGTACATTATTTTTTAAGATACACCAACACTCTTCCTTGACCTTAAATCATTCTAGGTATTATATAGTCATGTACCGCATAATGCTATCTAGGTCAACTATGGAATGCATATATGATGGTGGTCCTATAAGATTATAATAGAGCTGAAAAATTCCTATCTCCTTGATGACCCTGATCCTATGTAGGCATAGACTAATGTATGTGTTTCTTAGTATTTAATAAATGTTTAAAAACTAAAAAAAAAAAAATAGATGAAAGCTTATAGAATAAGGTTATAAAGAAAGAAAATATTTTATTAATATATAGCTGTACAATGTATGCATTAAAAATTATTATAAAAGAGTCAAAAAGTTAAAAAAATTAAAAAGTTTATAAACTAAAAAAGTTGCACTAAGCTAAGATTAATATATCACTGAAAAAAGAAAAAAAATTATCAATTTATTGTAGCCTACGTGAATATTGTTTATAAAGCCTAGAGTAGTGTACACTAATGTTGCAGGCCTTCATCTAGGACAGTCACATTCACTCATCACTCACTTACTGACTTAACCCAGAGCAACTTCTAGTATTGCAAACTCCATTCATGGTAAGTGCCCTATACAGGTCTACCACTTTTTATCTTTTATACCATATTTTTACTGTACCTTTTCTATGTTTAGATATGTTTAGATACACAAATATTTGCCATTGTGTTACAGTTGGCTACAGTGTTCTGTGCAATAAAATGCTGTACAGCATTGCAGCCTAGGATCAATAGACTATACCATAGAGCCTAGGTGTGTAGCAGGGTGTAACATCTGGGCTTGTGTAAGTCCACTCTGTGATGTTTGCACAATGATGAAATTACCTAATGATGCATTTCTCAGAATATATCCTTGTTGTTAAGCAATACATGACTGTTTACCATTCCCTCCTTGGTGGCCAGAATGTTCAGGATTAAAGTTAAAATCCAAACATGAATAATACTTCTTATTTCCATTGGGTATTTTGAGGGCTGAGACTCATGAGCTTGGATGAGGTGGGTCACTAGGTCAGAGATTCGCTCTGAAATCATCACCTTTGGCTACTAATGTGCAAAGGGTAATGTTAAAGTTATGATGTGGTTTCTTGAACATAAAGAGCTTTTATATGTTTTCCTATCAAAATCTATTTTAGCATACATTCCAAAAGTATAAAATATATGGAACATTTCATTAAAACAGGGATGGAAAATGTCACTTACTTCTTCTTTACCTCCATGCAGGTGAAACGCATTGTTAACTAACTGCCGTTTTATTTTCTGTTGAGCTCAGACATGACTCTAGAAATCTTCACAACATATTTCTCAAAGCAACCTCTATTAGTAGATTGGATTCAGTAGAGGCATTTCTATTGATACCTGAAACAAGAAAATTATGTATGTTTTCAACAGTATTATACTGTTTTTGAAATTCCAGTAAATACTACAGAGTAAAAACAATTAAGAGATATGGAAATGAGGATGATAAGGAAGCTATAATAATATGATTACCTATTTTGTGCTCTAATTGAGAAAGAATGAAATTTAAGGAGAAAGTTTAATTAGAAGGCATTATATAAATAAATCCTTAGATATCAAGAGTTTTCTATGTTTCTTTAATAAAAATAAGTGTATTATAATAATTTTAATATACAAAGACATTAGCATGACATGGATAGGAACCAAAGAAGAAAAAATTTAAATTTTACTCTGGTATAGAGAAGAATGGAATGAAGTAAAAACATTAAGTATATTTATGTGATGATCACATATCACAAAAATAACAATACTTTCAAATCAATTTGTTATAGTAATGTTATTATAATAAAATTACAATGATAATTATTTTTGGCACCTAAAATATAATCCTAATTATTTTCTGTAATAATCATGGATTCTTGGTATTTTAACACATTAAATTAATTAGGATATATCATAATACAGTCAGTCAGAGGAAAAAGCAGAATAGAAAACCTAAAAACAGACCCCAGGATGATAAATAAATCAGTTCATATTTGTTAGGAAAGTTGGGTTATTTCATAGCTTGTACAGAGATAATTGGTTAAGTATGGAAAAATATTCTTATGTTTATACCTGCCATTATATGCCAAAATAATGTCAATTAAAGAATATATAAAACAAGAACAAAAATAATGAAATGTAAAAAGGAACATGTGGGAAAATCTGTAGATAATTTTAGGAGTTATTCAACTAAGTAAAAACAGGGAACACATTTGTATATTTTACTTCTGTGTTAAGCGTATTTTTTTTAAGTCTCTGGACTCAGTTCACAGAGATAAGAAGTTTGCCACCATTTTTAAGAGTGATATATTTTTTGGGAGTCATTTTCTACAAAAGTGCTTAGCAATTGTAGGCAATTATAGCTATTCCCTGATTAATGCCTGAGTAAGCAGGACTGTGCATATTACTTCTCTCAAAAATCTGTACATTTAATTCAAAGCCTGTTGATCACCTTCTTATAGCTGGAATTTGTAAAAAAGATGATGAGAAGAGGGCATATACTGCTTCTAAAATCCAAGAGACACTTCATTCTGAGAGATGAAGAAAATGCAGAGAAAAAATTCAGAGGCCAGAGGCTTAAATATCAAAAAATGGAGAAATTACAAAGTATAGTGTATTCATTCAGTGTATTACTGTGCATTCAAAAAAAAAGCATATTCTCAAAGCAATTTGAGAGCAAAATGAAAGAAAGAACTCATTGTGTAGAAGCTAAAGACAAAAGAAGAATACACTATTTTTTATGATAGATTTAGTATATGGGAGCCTAGTAAAAACCCTGATATGTTATTGAATCAATAATTAATATTTTAAAATAAAGGCACTTGCAAAACTATCTGAATAGAAGAATCATCTAGATTTTTACAGATGTTTTTCTTAATCATTTTCTAAAATTAATTCTATAAGAAAACATACCTTTATTAAAGCATTTCATTGAACTTTAATAGCAAACCTTTTTTTATAGGCGCATTTTACTTATTACATAATACTTAATTATTATAACTGTATTAATGAGTATATTTTTAAAAAACTGTTTGTCTATAAACAAACTTACTTCATTTTATTATGCTTTATAAGTTATCTAATGGAACAGAAGTGTCTAGTTTAGTGGAATGTAGGCCATTAGCCATGAGTGCTCAGTGTTTAACGTATTTAATTTCCAAACTAAAGTACTGAAGAACTTTAGAATCACTTTACTTTCACTTCGCTCCTGGCTCTAATTCTCAAAAGTAGATTACAAACTGGTCCCTGCTTCTCAAGAAGGAAGATAAAATAGTGCCTAATCAGTTATTATTAAAAAATGATTTTAATTACCTCAAAATAAAATACTTCCCTAGGAATAAAGTTTTTAAATAAATAATTGCAACCAAACACTTTAAATTATTATTTTTACTAAATCTAAGAAATACAAATTATTTTGCATGGTTAAGTCACGTTACTATATTTAAGCTGCCATTAATATTTTCTATATTAAAGTCTATTATTTTGTGAAACTAAATTAAGATTATGGTTAATTATTGCCACATTGCACAAATACATACCTAGCCAAAAATGAATGTACTAGAGTATATTCACATGAGTAAAATTATATCAAAAATTTAACTCAAGAAGAAAATTTGTGAAAAAATGGCATACTTACATAGAAATAAATTAGAGAAAAATTATACCCAGGATTAAAATAAATCAGACTTTTAACCTTTTTAGTATTGTTCAATTTTAATAGCAGATAGACACCTATTTGGTTGAAACCTATTTTTCTTTATTATTCAGTATCCTAATCCTACATTCCATAATACACAGATAACTTACACATGTTAGGCAGGGACCAAATCTGCAGGTGGCAGATATAGGCCAGGAGGGCAGTTCGTAGGGGCAGAGAAGCCAGGGAAGGGACTGCAGAAAAACACAGCTAACAACCGCAAAGAGCAGGAACTTGAGGTTTTGTTTTTGTTTTTTAATTTCAGCATATTATGGGGGTACAAAAGTTTAGGGTACGTATATTGCCCTTGCCCCACCCCTAGTCAGAGGTTCAAGCGTGTCCATCCCCTAGACTGTGCACATCGTACTCATTATGTATGTATACATCCATCCCCTCCCCCACCCACATCTGCCCGACATAAAATGTGGTATATGTACACTATGGAGAACTTGAGGTTTTGAGGCATACACACCTGTGGGCTGCAACTTTGTTATAAGAATACCTGTCAATCATGTATACCAATCATCTGGTAACTTCCCACACCTCTGGTAAGCCTCCCCCCCCCCCCCAGACCAGGCCAATAAAAGGAAACCACCTGTGCGTCCTCAACGCCTTTCTCCCCTCCTGGAGACTGACTGGTTCTTCTCTGGAGTATACTCTCGCTTTGTATAGCTCCCCTGTTTTCTGTGATAAAAGCTGTTTGTGTGGAATTGCTTCCTCTGGTCACTCCGTTGTACTGATCCTGCTTATGAATTTTTCAAGCAAGGAGCCAAAGAACCAGTCTACCAAGAGGCCGGACCTGGTATTTGGCGCCGAAACCTGGGAGCCTCGCTCTGTTGAAGGTAAGGTGACGGAGGGAGTAGGTGTGTTTTCTGGGGGTTGCCTCGTCACGTCGTCCGTATGTCGTCTTGCTTTCCCGAGTCTGGTGAGAGGTGGTGAGTAGTGCGCATGTGGTGCAAATGACACTAGGACTCAGGAAATGGCGTTTTGGAAATCCAGTCCTGCTTCACGCCAGCCCCGGGCTTAGGGGAAGTCCCGCCACCCTCCGTCAGTGGCTGCCCGGCTGTCTGTGGAAGCGGTTTTTCCTCAGGCTGAGGAAGGGAGTGGAGCGCTTGAGGCGATGACCTGACTGGAAAACTTCCCGACTGTAGTGAGACTCGTGTGGTAACATAAGTGCCTTCCTTCACTGCTGTAATCCTACCTTTCTTTTTCTGACTAAAACTTAGTTTTCTAGGACTATGGTCCATGACATCCCATGGTGTTTCGGACTTAGAGAACTGAGGGGAGACCGACCTTCGCCATTTGCCACATGGTCATGAGGGGGAAAGTTTTCGCCGGGTCTCCAGAGCTAGAGGAGGGCTCCAACCAGGGGCGGGAAGTGGTGTCCCCACGGTGACATACTGCCCAGGAGAGACACCTGAATGGGTGGTGGCTGGCGCGTCAGGACCAGGAACGCCTGGTCGCATGGGCAGTCCGAACAGAGGTTCGGGGCATTGCCCACCTCGACAGGGCAGGGTTTGAGGGCACGGCCTAAGTAAGCAAGCTCTGAGCCAAACCTGCGGGACACGGGGACGCCTGGTCTATTCTGTTCTCTTCCCATAGAGACAGTGGGACAGGAAACCTCGGTCCCCGACAGTTCTCCCCTGGGATGTCTGTTAAACTGGAAGACTCTTGGACTTGACAGCCTCCACGAAACAAAAGTAGTGTTTTTCTTCAACACAGCCTTGCCCCAATAACGACTGCCAGGTGGAGAATCCTGGCCTGTGAACGGGCGTCTTAACCCGAACGCTATCCTACAATTAGGTCTCTTTTGTAGAAGGGAGGGAAAGTGGTCAGAAATGCCCTGTGTTCAGGTCTTTATATACCTGAAATAACCCCCGATATTGTGAATCTTAAGAAGTGTCAAATTTTGAAGACAGAAAAAGGTCTGGGTGTCTCTTTGACTCTAGACAAACCTCAAATTTCAGAAAAGAAATCAACTGAAAATGAAGGGACTGTGGCTGTAGCCTCGTCCTCAAAGGAGCCCCAAACCCCACCAGAATATGGCCCACCCCCTCCTCTTCACCCCCCTTTTCCAAGTCCAAATCTACCCTCCATATGTCATTTTTACAGGAAGTATCAGGGCCCCCAGGACAGCCTGTGAGGGTTTATGTTCAGTGGTCAATGGGGGATCTCAAAATATGTAAGGAAAAACTGGGAAGCTTCTCAGCTAACCCCAGGAAGTTCATAGAAGAATTTGAATACTTGGTGATTTTTTTATTTAACCTGGAAGGATGTGTGGATCTTGCTCTCACATTGCTGCTCACTAGATGAAAGAAATAGAATTTGGGCAGCTGGTCAAGTTTATGGAGATCAGCATCGTGCCCTAAATCAAAATCTCCCACGTGGAGCATACTCTTGCTTTGTATATTATAGCAACCTTATTTTCTTCAATAAAAGCTGTTTGTGTGGAATTACTTCCTGTTTGTAGTCACTCCATAGTACTGGCCCTACTTGTGAGTTTTCCAAGCAAGGAGCCAAACAACCAGGACAACAATCTGTCAAGAGGCTGGGCCTGACACCCACTGTTACTCTATACCATGTTAGTTCATCATTCTGTACATTTTTACATCCTACACAGTATAGTATGGTTGAATGTGTCAAAAATGCAGAAAACCCAGTCATTTGACAGTGTGAGACCATCAAACACCATGGTACTAATTATAAGTTATTAAAATAGAAACATGTTCATGATGTATTGCTAATTTAAAAATTGAGGTTAATATAACTAGAGAATTTGTTAAATATCCTAATTTGTGAATATGTTAATATATGCTAGGATATGCACATAAAAAGATCTAAGTATACAGATACTACAGGGTTAACAATAAACATTTTGGTAATAGGATTCTTTTTCTTTAGATTTCTGTATTGTTTTGTTAATGTATTAGCTTTACAATTAAATAAACAAAGCTAATTTCATATTTTTAATTAGTAGGGTACATCTTTATAATTTCTGGTGTGTTGATTCAAACATTGTTAGCCCTGTCACACACGCACACACACAAATGTTCTTTGTATAAAGAAATATAATCCCTTATATATGGCTTAAATTTAACTTGCTTTCAGATTTTATTAAGGAACTTTTTAAAAATTATGACTCTGTATTCTCAGTATTGTCTATGAAATTTCTTCTCTTTTAAATTTACTTTATTTTCCTGTTCATTCTGAGTTATTTTCATCTTTTCCTTCACATGACTGATTCAATTTGGTAATTCTATATCTTTTGGTCTCATGAGAAAAACTAAATTTCTTGTATTTAATTTGGAAAATAAGTCGGCTAAAATCTTTTTTTTTCTAATGTATATTATATGGGGAAAGTTTAGAGATGGCTTTGCTAGCTCACAAAGATTCTACACATTTTTAAATTCAGTTAATATAATAACATCAGAAAAGCCACATTTATTGGGTCAGGATTACAAGTTTGATAAATATATGCAAATTTTTATGGTAAATATACATTGTGTAAATAAATTCTGATGGTAAATGTGAAAAAAAATTGCAACAAATATAGTCTTGAAGTAAGGAATTATATTTCATAGGGAATAAATAATATAAAGCCATTATAGTTAAAGTAAAATTCAACAAGACAGCTTCTGGGAAACAAACTGCTAGAAAATTCAATTTTATGGTGAAAAGTTGTAAATCATGCAATGCCCTAAACAGAATCTTACTCCACCTGGATTGTCTTTATGACAAGCATTTATAAATGACTATTTATGTTCTATATATTTGGTTTGATATTTTTGATTGTTATTGCTTTTCTTTAAAGCATTTGTGTCAAACATTTTGACTTAAATATTCTCCATAAATATTGTTTCAACTTGTCACCCATAGTTTGACCTACAATTTTAGCAGATTTAATGATTTGTGATCTAACTTTTATATTTGCCTTAAATGTTCATATTAATTTTATTAGTGCATCTTTAGTTTCCTTGCAATCCTTTCTTATGTAATAACCCTCATCCTCTCTCCTTTTTATTTCCACAGTTAATTTGTCATTCCATTCCATTCTTCTCTTTGAGCTTCTGCTCCTATCTGATACTAAGACTTTAGGGTATTTTTAATTTCCCGTTGCTGTAAATTTTAATGATCTGTTTTCTATTTTTTTTTTCTTTTTTGGCAGAATTCACCCATATTTAATGTTTGACAGCAGGCAGGGATATGAACTGACTTCGAAGCCTCCCTGGGGCACTCACATATCATTCAGAGATCTAGAATTAAGGGCAGATTAATTTACTTTTTTTACTCATTCTTCAATTCCAGTTTGGAATGGACTTTTTACCAAGGACAGTTTTGTTACTTGCCATTAGCAAGTTCAGAATTTCTGACAGTCTGAACAGATTATCAGAATGTTTTCAGATTTCAGTATTCTTTTTGGATCTTGTATGTCTCTTCCACTATGTAAACCCTTTAACAAAAGAAATATATTTCTCATAATGCAACTATCTATTGATATTCCAGTTTTGTTTTCTGGTGGCTGCATTGCCTGAGCAGATATGGGATGACAGAAGATGATGGCTAAGAGAACACTGCGTTTCTCAAGAAGCACCTCCAGCCTCAGTCAATATAGTGAGGGCCTATAAATTACCTGTTCTACTCAGAACTTGAATTTATGATACAGGGAGAGTTAGGGTGAGCATAAGGGTGGGAGGCAGATCTGGTGGTAAAAATAAGCATTTTTTTTTTTTTTTTTTTTTAGCAAGGTAGTATCTTTTGTATCACAGTAGGTTTCAAGACTGAGGCTTTTCTGTTTGGAGCTATCAGTCCTGTTTTCCTATTACCCAGAATTCAGGAAATGGGATTGCCAGATTTTACAACTGTTTCAATTCTTTATAAACATTTAAGCTTGGTGGGAATGTGAAAACAGTATTAAAGTCTTATGAATAGGAATTTATTTTAAGTAAATACATTTTTTACATAAACATTTTATTTCTGAAGTTGTAGAATTACAAAATTATTGTGAAGATAGTAGACAAGAGTTTCTGCATACTCCACACCCAGTTTCCCTTTTTATTAACATCTTCCATTAGAGTGGTACATTTGTTATCATTAATGAACCAATATTAATACATTATTATTTAACAAAAGTTTTTACTTTATTCCTATTTTCCTTAATGTCATTTTTTCTATTCCAGGATCCCATCCAGGAAATTATGTTACATTTATAAATCATGTTTCCTTAGGCTTCTCTTGAGTGTGACAATTTCTCAGACTTTTCTTGTTTTTGATGACTTTGTACTGGTCAGGGATTTTGTAAAGTGTCCCACAATTGGGGTTTGCCTGCTGTTTATCTCATGATTAAACAGGGTTAATGTTTTGTAGAAGATGACAAAGGTCAAGTGTCATTCTCATCACATCATATCAAATGTCCATACTATTAAAATGACTTATCCCTATTGATGTTAAGCTTGATTACCTTGTTTGAGCTAGTGTTTGTCAGATTTCTTCCCTGTAAAGTTGACTTTTTATTCCTTCCTTTTCATAGTGCATTCTTTGGGTAAGAAAAGTCATTATGGGCAGCTCACACTTGAACAGTGGGAAATTATGTTTGACCTCCTTAAGGGTAGAATGTCTACATAAATTATTTGGAAATTTTTCACATGGGAGAATTTGTCTATTCTCTCTGTTTATTTATCAGTATGGACTCATAGGTATAGATTTTATACTTTGACCAGCATCTTTCTTCCTGCTCTCAACCCCCTACACAACTGACCCAGCCTCTAGTAACCACTATTCTACTATTTCTTGAGATCAATGTTAGATTCCACCTGAGTGAGATCATGAGTAATTTTCTTTCTATGTCTGACTAATTTCACTTAACATGTCTATAATTTTTAAAATTAGATATGTGCACACATATATGCACATACAAGAACAAGTAAACTGGGGAAATTAGAATAAGATGTGGATTTTATCAATGTCACATTCTTGGTATGATATGGCACTATAGTTTTTGCAATTTTTTACCACTGGAAGAAATTGGGTAAAGGACACATGGGCTACCTCTGTATAATTGTATTGAAACTACCTACAGTTATCCAGAGGATTATCTTAAAATAAAAAGTTTATTAAGCATTTTTTAAAAATCTAAATAAAACATCTTCTAATGTGAAAAATGAATAACACTCATCTAAATTCTAATTTTCTTTATAAAGATTTAACATATTGAAAGATTTTATAGAAATGGCTCATCTTTTATACTATCTATTTAATATCATTTCTGGCCTAAGTACTAAACTTCTAAAGATGATTTCCTTTAAAATTATTAAGTAAATAATTTACTTACCCATAAATTCATAAAAAAATTTCTATCTTCTATATTTATATATGAAGAAATAGATAACCTGAAAATATGGACCACCAGTTTTATAAATTGTATCCTTATTAGATTTGGCATAGTTTACACAACTTGTTCACTGTTTTAAACTGATTTATAAATATCTCCTCATAAAACATAATCGTACTGACTTCACAGATCTTCCTATCTGTTTTCTATTCCCAGCAGCAACCATTATTGATTTCTCATCTATGCTAAAATTTTATATATCTTTTGTAAGATAAGCCATTGAATGAGGAATTTAAATAAATGAGACTGATCTTAAAAGTGAAAAATACGTGTAACTCTAATGGCTCTATTTGTGTGTGTCTGTAAGCAGATCAATTATAAATATATTGAATATTTTACCAAACTAATGTCAAATTAGGTGTATTCTATTAATATTGATTATCCTATATATCTGTCAGGGTCCTAACAGAAAATGTATGTCACAATAAAGTTGAATAATCTGAAAAGAGTATAATAAAACATGTGTACAGGATGGAGGCAGCGGTCCCCAAACTTTTTGGCACCAGGATGGGTTTCACGGAAGACAATTTTTCCACGGACTGGAAGGTGTGGAGAGAGGTGGAGTGATGCCAGCGAGGGGGAATGGCTGTAAAATACAGATGAAGTTTAGCTGGCTCAGCTGCCGCTTACCTCTTCCTTTGCTGCAGCCTGGACAATGGGCAGTTTTTCCATGGGGTGGGTGGGGGTAGGGGATAGGGTGTGCAGAGGGTAGTGAGCGGGGCTGAAGCGATGATGCTCATCCTGGTTCCTAACAGGCCACAGGCCAGTACCTGCTGCGGCCCCGGGGGTTGGGGACCGCAGGTGTAGGGTAATCACAAAGTTACTGTAGCAACTTTGGTCCCATAGCAGTGAAGCTATGCTATTAACCTTAGCCTGAAAACTCAAGGTGAGGACAGAGCTGTGTGCTGAAGTGGCCCCCTAACAGGAATGCAACCAGCCCTGGATGATCTGCAGGGAAGGTGCCAGAGGTATATGCACCTTAACCCTCTCCCCTTACTGACATTTCTTAATAGTGCTTTCCTTTGGCTAAATCCAATAGGAAGCCAGAGGGCAAGAGAACAAGCTGATTTAATCAATATAGGTCAGTTTTCTGGGCAGAGTCCAGATGGGAGAGAAAAAGACTAAATCTTGAGGCACAAATGAAAGATAGTATATCATGTTTTTTTATTTGATTGAAGAAAAGCACAATATCCTTGCTCTTTAGAAATCTAAAGCCATTTTAAAATGACCATTTTAAACGTGAAATTTGGCAAAACAAAATAAAACTAAAACTGTATTAATCAGAGTTGAACAAATATGATTTCATTAAACATGCATCACCTGCACTCCCTCTTCTCCCTGCCTCCCACAATAAAAATAGTACAGACATATTAACGTGCTAGGAGTTCACTCAGTATGGTATAAAACATTCCCAATTCATTCATTCAATCTTTTTTGATCACCTTTTATGGGTCTGGAATTATATTAGGTATTGGGGTATAAAGATGAATAAGATTAGTTCTCCTAGTTCATATATCTTAACTCTACAGTACTCTTATTCTTTCTTCCTAAGTTTTCTATATTACAGGCAACCATTTCATGACAGTCAATCTATTTATATAAATATACTGGTTTGCGTGCTTGATTCATACATGGTATTTTTTAAATTTTTGGTTGACACATAATTGTACATATTTATGGGATACAGAGTGATATTTCAATACATGTATATAATATGCAGTAATCAAATCAGGACAATTAACATCTCTATCACCTCAGACATTTATCATTTAAAATCATCTCTTCTACTCACTTTACATTTTTAATCTACTTCCTTTCCAAAGAGGTTTGTGTCAAGTACTCCCCTCTTGGCTGTTTCTGAAAATTATACTAAGTGACAGCGGAAAAAAATTTATGTAGTAGACCAGTGGATTCCAGGTAAAGCTGAGTATGTTGTCTTTTGAGTCTAAAAGAAGTAAAGAGGCAAAGCCTAGGATTTTGCTGATTTGTCAGCATAAACTTCTCTCAGTCCTTTCTGCCACCTCTCTGACCTTTCCTTCTCAGACTGTGGTCACTGCGTGTAGTCACTCCATTACAGTCACCCTTTCTCTATGTTCTCATTATTTCTGTTATTTTGATATCATTTTGTTATGCTTTTTATTAAAACCTGTCATATCTGCGTGTGGCATTTGTTCAAAACTTTGTATAAAGTGGTCCCCAGAGAAAACAACATAGGCTGATGGATATAAGGACATTTGCAATTAGGTGGGGATTTGACTCAATATGCTATAAAACATTCCTAAGTTTTATAAGTAAAATTATTCCTATGGCCCTGTCTCTGTGTGTATATAGTTAAGTTTTATTGAAAGTGTCAGGAGGACAGTTTCAGAAGAGTCCATCATGCTGCCTCTTGTGAAGCCTTGGATGTGAATTAGAAAGATGACCTCTAAATCTTAGCATCTGTAGTGATTTATCATTCTGTTTGTTACCCTTGCTGCCATCACTGACAACTAGCCATAGTGATCTTACTAAAATTCCAAACTAAATGTTATTTTCCTGCATAATGATACCTGCATCTCCTTCCTTCTAAAATCTAGACCATTCACAATCCCTGCAACTCATTCCTTGTCTAAAATCATACACACTGACATACCAAATTCACTGTAAGATACCAAGATTCCCATCCCTGTTCATACTCTTAAGAGGTTGAGAGTGTCCTCTGCCTTAGCTAGAACATCTTACCTCCAAGCCCTACTGCCTGATGCCAAGATAAACTTCATGAATGAGTCAAACCTTTCCTCCTCTGGAAGAACAACTTTATTTTCTTTTTCTTTTTTTTTTTTTTTTTTTTTTTTGAGACAGAGTCTCGCTTTGTTGCCCAGGCTAGAGTGAGTGCCGTGGCGTCAGCCTAGCTCATAGCAACCTCAAACTCCTGGGCTTAAGTTATCCTTACTGCCTCAGCCACCCGAGTAGCTGGGACTACAGGCATGCGCCACCATGCCCAGCTAATTTTTTTTTTCTATATATATTTTAGCCAGATAATTTCTTTCTATTTTTAGTAGAGACGGGGGTCTCGCTCTTCCTTAGGCTGGTCTCGAACTCCTGACCTCGAGCAATCCACCCGCCTCGGCCTCCCAGAGTGCTAGGATTACAGGTGTGAGCCACCGCGCCCAGCCTATTTTCTAAGCGAATTGAGATAGCTTCTCCCTTCAGTGAAAGGGAAAAGTAAAAGTAGTAAAAGTTGAGATAGATTCTCCCTTTAGTGTCCCCATTGTAATCTGTCCATCTTTCTTCTTGCAGTACATTTTTCTTTTTGCATGAGTGTTTGTATCTCTCTTATACTACCCTCTATATTATAATTTGTACAAACTTATTCTTTGAGGTAAGTATTATTTATTTTCTTAAAGATGAGAATTATCTTTTTATTTTTGTGGCTCTCATAAGACCTTGAAATTACTAGGCACTCAATTAATATTAGCTGAATAATTATATTTGCTAGAAAGTTTCTACAACTTCCAGAAAAATGGTATTGCCAAAAATTATTAATAATTATGCCTTCCCATCACAATTCATAGGGAAATTATGTGCATCATTTATATATTCCAGTTATTTTATTGAAAATTAGCTGACGTATGAAAAGCATGAATAATTTAGTTTCAATTATTCTAGTATAGTCTGCCTTCCCAAGGACAGAAATGCAAAAGAATGTAAGAGAAACAAAGCAAACCTCATTGGGAATTTTGTATTGATTCTTCCTTTCGTGTAAGATTATTAACATGACTATTTTATAGAGTTTATCTGCAAGTAGATCTGGTCATAGAAAGAATAATAACTTAAACTTGAAATTTCATATATTTTGTTCTGATTGTAAAGGCATGATGAAAATCATATGCTCGCTATGAAATACCCCTATCTGCTGTTCGCACTTTTCAAACATTTAATGCCTCTTGCTCAAATCAATAACACTTGACTTTAAAGCTCATAGAACTTTCACTTCAGAGATATCTATGGTTTACTTTTAAGAAATAAAATGATTGAAAAAATTGTTATATAGCCATCAGTTTACAGAGCACAATTCTTGAAATAAAGCAAAAAGCCTATTTTTATGATTAATTTCTTTACAGTTTATTCTTGGAAAAATAACAATACTATTGCGCTAAAAATAGGTACATAAGAAAAATGATGCATAACTTCATATTTGGATTATATAATTATTGACTATATTAGAATTTGTTAAAATTCATCTTATTTATTTCCCCAATACTGAAAACTGAATAATACATTAAATCAGTAAAAATATGAGAAGTGTATATAAAATATATTAAAGAAAAAAATAAAAACAAAAGCAAATTTATTTTTTACATAATATTGAAAATGGAAATGTGGAAATGCAAGCCACAGAATGGAAAAAAAGGTTTGAACGCTTATTTAGAATAATGTATACAAATACAATTACAAATCAATAAGAAAATATAAAATTGGCCTGCAATTAAAAATTAGACAAAAGACTTGAATAGATAATATATAGAAGAGAACATTCAAATGGGCAATAAGCATACATAAAAATGTTAAACATCATTATGCATCTGAAAAATACAATTTAAAACCACAATGAAGTAAAACTATATATGTACATATTGGTTTATACAGCTAATCTTCAGTGTGTATAGAATCACTGATGTATATGTAAGTAAAACTAATTCAGGTATACCCTTAAAATGTGGGCATTTTATTATGTCTAATAACATTCATCAGAAATCAAGCAGGTAGAAGGTGGGTGGAGGGGATGGGTAAATTCACACCTAACAAGTACAAAGCATATAGGGAATGGACACACTGATAACCTTGACTCAAGAGGTACAAAAGCAATTTATGTAACCAAAACATTTGTACCCCCATAGTATTCTGAAATAATAAATAAATATATAACACCTTAAAATAAAAAGGAAAAGAATGCCAGTCAGAAGGGCTTGGATCATTGGAGAAATAAAAATACACTGTGCATATGGGACTCTCATTTTAAGAGTTTATTTTTATGATTTGTAGGAGGTAAGACATATGTATTAGCATTCACTTTTTATTCAAATGTTCCACACCTCCCTTGTAGTTTTAAGTTTTCAAACAAAAATTTTCCTTCCAAAGTCAGAGAAACGTGTGGGTTCAGGTTGGGCATAAAATTAAATAGGATGATAGTTTTGCAGCAGATTCTCTTGACTAAGGTGGGAATGAAAGTGTTACCAGCTTCCCAGTGGAGGTTTTTCCAAGTTTTGGGTCATGCATAAAAGCATTTCAGGACCTATCGCATAAGCCAAGCAAATGAAAGCTTTTTACTGAATGTGAAAGTATACTCTCAGGGAGGCAAGCGAGCAGGCTTCAAAGGAAAGCTGTTGGCACTGAGAAGAAATGGTTCTAGATCTTTTGTAGTCTTACTAATTGAGGGGAGGAATATTCAAGGCCAAGGGATTGGCTTTTACTAAGAATTTGGGTAGTAATTCCTAGAATTGGGTTCCCTCCCATTTTTATACTTTATATGGTTGTTTTGGAACTGTGGTGGTGATTTTAGGGGCAGTGAAATTTTAAAACCACAATGTAAATGATATTATAATTAGCCAAAGTTCAGGTAAAGTGGCAGAGATAACTGACAAGTCAGTGGAGGCTGGTTCTTGTCTGAAGTTATCAGCCCCTCTAGTTAGCTTCTTCTTAAGATTTGTTTATTTTAACACCTGTACCCAATCTTCAAGCCCCTACATCCAGTCTCAGCCCTGTCTCCTAGTCTCCTAAGAAGGAAAGGAGGGAGGGGGGAGGTAGGCAGGCAGGATGGGAGAGGTGGGCAGGAAGTAAGGCAGGAAGAGAAGAACAAAAGGAGAGAGGGAGGAATGTAAAAGAAAACAAAATAGATAAATTTAGTTAAATTTTGAAAAATTTATGTTAATGAGTACTTTGAGTTTGGATTCAATGTCTATTATAAAGTATAGCTTGGACACAAAATCCAATATATTATTATATGTTAGAGCAATTATATATTCTAAATAATTAGTTCTTATTTAGATATTAATGTGTCAATTATATAATGTCCATGTTAATTCTAAGATCTATTTGTTAATGTAAGATTTTGAGACTTAAATTTTGTCTGTATTTCATTAAGGAAAAATAGATTAAACTATATTTTAATGCTGAAACATTTTATAGTTCATATTCAGAAATAGATTTAACAAAGTGAAGTGTATTTTAACAATTATTACACAAATAAATATAAAAAGCTATATTTAACAGTCTTCAAAAAATAAAAATAATACCCAAATTATCACATTCTAGATTTTTATCCAGGTACTCTCTGGTAATTTATTATTATTCAGACACCAAAACAAGGATTAAAAACAAATTGGGCCACAAAAGAGATTTACACATCACTGATTTTAGTTTCTGTGGTGACTATAAACCGACAATAGTAACAACCAGCAATCAAGAGCTAAAATACATACAGGTAAACCTGAATTATGCTACACAAATGCACATGTAATTGAAACTATTAGGCATTGCCTATGACTGTAGATTACTTTGAAATGTCATGTGTAACTTCAACTACTCTATTATCAATTTTTTAAAAAATAATTTAGATATGTAACTGTTTCATGAGATTATAGGATGCTAATATTGAAGTTGTCTTCCTTTCAAATTTTTCCAGTTAGCCTTAATATTTCATTACTATTATACCATCTGTTCCAACTGGCTAGCCTTTCTTTTCCTTTAGCTTCTTGATATAAAACTAATGAGAAACACATCTCTGTGTTTCAGAATAAAGATGCTCCTCAACTTACTATAATGGAGTTACATCCAGATATTAATAGATTCACTGTAAATTGAAAATATTATAAGTCAAAAATGCATTTAATACACTTAACCTACCAAATATCATAGCTTAGCCTCGCCTACTTCAAATGTGCTCAGAGCACTGACATTAGCCTACAACCGGGCAAAATCATCTGGCAACAAAGTGCACTGTAGAGTACAGGCTGTTACTCTGCTTGTGGTTGTGCTGCTGACTGGAAGCAGAGGCAAGCTGCTCGGTATCACAAGGGAGTATTGTACCACATACAACTAGTCTGGGAAAAGATCAAGATTCAAAATTTGAGGTACAGTTTCTACTGAATTCGTATCATTTTCACATCATCATAAAGTTGAAAAATCGTAAGTGGAACCACCATAAATGAGAGACTGTTTGTATATCGCTGCCCTCTGGTGTGAGTCCCATCTTTCCAGATGCTATTCTTGTCAATTAGTGACATCCCAAATCGTTGGTTATGGGAATTGGGCTGTTTAGAGATTTCTGAGAACATTCAAAATTTTCCTTTTAACTACACTCCCCTACCTTGTTTTCACGTCTGGATCAATTATTGCTACAGCCCAAATTGCTTAGTTTAAAGCCTCTCAACCCTTAGAGTTGTCATTTTTCAAGTTTTACACAATGGATCTTTTTCGGGACTATTGAACTACTGCCCATTTCAGGTGACTTATATGACCCAGGATCTTCTTATATCATCGATACAAAGCTGATTTGTCAATTTCTCTGAGAGTAACTATCATTTCTGCTTAACTGACTTCATCCATTTTGATTTGAATTAGACCCTCCGTACAGACACCTCTGCTGGATTCTTCCATCTTCAGGGAAATAGCTTTATTTTAACAAATTTTCTGGGCTGTTTTTTCTCTTTCTTTTTTTTTTTTTTTTGTTCTCCCATAGACCTGGTAATATATTCCAACTTATGCAATATGGCACTAATTTTCCAACACAGAAACTTTTATTATTCCTCTCCTACCTCATTTTAAGACTTTTGCAATGGCAGATATCTATCTCCCTTACCAGAATTAGTTTCACATGAAAGCAGAAATTCTGTGTTATTCACTTTTTACTCCAATGCTGAGCACAGCACTTTGTGCAGCACTGTAAATTAAAACAGTGTGATATTTTCCATAATGCAACTTCATCATGTACAATGATGATAAAGACTATTTGTGATGTATACAATTATTGCAAAATTGCAAGTTATTAAAAATGATGAAAAGGGGACTGAACAATTAGTTTCACTAGTAATCTAACTCCTTCTGGAAGGGATATTCATTTCTATACTAGGTTCATAGTATGGAAAATTATAAAGAATTTGATCAATTGATGTTACATAGGTGAACCTTTGAGCTATTGTAAAAGAAAAAATGCCATCAAGAATATGGAATTCAAGGCACTTTTGGTTTTCTGTCTGACATGTAAGAGCTTGAAAGTTGTCATTCCCATTCTCAGAACAAGAAGAAAACCCAAAGGAATGTTGAGGTGTGGCTCTCTCTAATTTGAAAATTGACAAACCGTCTTAGGTCTGTCAGAGAATTGAAGTCACAATGCAAGCTGCTGCTCTCAAAATTGGAGAGATAAGTGACACAGAGAATCACATCTTATGAAGAGCATAAACCCAGCAGCAGAGCCTTTGGCTGGCGCCAATACTAGTAAAAATATTCAAGTTAGAGGACTGAAGAATTGATGAGCTGAATGAGCTGGAAAACTTCAGGGGCCCAGGCTTGGAGGGGAGGGGCACACATTCGTAAGGTTTACCTTGAACTCCACCAGGTTCTCAGGGTGAAAACTGGAGAATCTCTTCATGCTTTTGGCATGGAGCTATTTTGTAGCTCCAAATGTAGCTATTTTGAAATACACAACGTTCTATTCTCCTTAACAAAAGCCTGCTCTCAAGGGAATTTGTATTGAAAAAACAAAGCTTATAAGTTTGATATTTAGCTGAGGAGATTTCCAAGTATATTTTAGAGGTATAACCTGTTTATTTTAAAATATGAAAAGAAAGAGGTAGTTTTAGGGAAGAATTTTTAAACAAATAGGAATCAGGACTTAATTATTAGGGATATTCTAAGCCTATTCAGATTGCAAAAGATGCCATAATTAGGATTAGTCATAGTCAGAAAAGCAAGTGTTAGAATTTACGGGACAAACTTTTGCTAATGCCGTAGAGAAATAAAAAAATTTGGATTATTCAGTCACACAAAAGATCTCTTTGAAGACATTAAACATGTAATTCATGTATCTCCTCAGCCATTCCAGCCGGGACTAGAGATGGGATTATCAAAAAAAGTTCTGTGGGGAAGCATCTTATCTACTGGAGTGAATCTCCTTGATATACCTTGGTGATCTACAAAGTTTCTGTTACGTTATATAAGCAAAGGCACTGCCAGTTTCAACTGAAAGGGACAGAGGGAGAATGAAATGAAAGAAGACTGTTGGACTCCTAAAATTCAATAGCTCAGAAACCAGCTGATAAAACTACTCAGCTGCAAATACATGAGATGTTTTATAAGCATGGATCTATGATCCCAGTGTAACAGAGGGAATGGTCTAAAAAAGGGTAGAATGTTTTATGAGCTGTCTCTTTACCAGACCCCCACTCTTTTTGGGAATTAAAACCTGCATCCCTGCCTAAGGCCAGTGGTTGGGAGGGGCAGGGGAGTGTTCTTTGTTTTTTTGTACCACAGGACATGGCTCAGTGGAACTGCCTGGGAAGAAGTCATAAGATTGTGTTTGTAGGAGATGGAGTCAATCAGAACCATCAACTGTAGTTAAATAACAATACCCTGAAGCTGAAAACTCTCCATTTAAAAGCTCTGTATTTCTGTTATTGTTAGGAAAATGGTACTTTAAGACACAAGTCTGCCTTTTCCTCATTTGCCACTAAATTAATAAACCTCCCTTTCCTTCTCCTTAAATCACTTGTCCTCATTCTTCAGATGTGACCTCAGGGAAAAATGCCAAACTTTTGGTAACACCAAAAGGATTAATTCTAGGCCTTGACACCAAACAGAATTCTTCAGGCCAAATTTTGAATTTGCTTGAAACTGGTGACTTTTTTTTTTTTTTTTCTTATTTTCTCCCTTTTTGACCAGCGTTACTGAAACAAGCTGGGGTCTGCTTGTCTGTCACAGCAAAGCCAGACATTAAAGCCAAGAGTACCAGCAGGAGGAAGAAGTATTTTATTGCCTGGTGCCTTACAAGGAAAACAGCAGCTGATACTTAAGACCCAAACTGCCTGATGGCTTACAAGTAAGAGTTTTTAAAGGCATGGGTACATTTTAGGAAACCAGAAGTTACAGGCAAAGTTGTAAATCAATACATGGAGTTTATACATTGATCTGGCCCAAAAAGGTGGGATATCTTGAAATAGGGGCTTGCAGATCAGAGGCAGATTCAGAAATTCAGAATTCTTTGATTAGCCCAAAAGAATGTTGAAGTGGGTGTGACTTTCTCCAGACCCCTTAGGGAGAACCTTAGAGGCATCAGAGTTCAATTCCTTAGTTCCCCATTTTTTCCTCCCGTGGTGGGGGTTTCTGAAGTGCAGCTCAAGAACATAAGGTGTTATCTTTTAGTTTCCATAGAGAACTAAAGTATCTTGTGACTCTGGCTTGCTTGGAGGACTATTTTTATTACTATCTTTTGGCTCATCTGATTGCCTATTTACTTTTGAAGGCTAGCTAAGTGCCTGGGACTTCCCTTGAAGGTACTCAAGATTTTTTCTTTTATTTCCATGCTTGGGGGGGCCTGGCAGGCCCCTGAGAGTGGTCCCTGTTCCGTCTCACCAGGAGTGTATATAATTATTACTCCAAATCTGTTCAGCTACTGTATTTTGGAGGAAGGTAAATTGTTCTCTAGTTTCACAAGTTCCCAGAATTTCATTCATACCTAATTTGCATAAAATAGATAAATTTTGAAACTGTTGAACTGGTGAAATTTAGATGAGATTGTTTTACTTTGAATTGAGGCAGTAGTGGGTTAAGACTTCCGAGAACATTGGGTTGGAGTCAATGTATTTTGTATGTTGAACAGATGTGAATTTTGGGGGGCCAGAGGATAAGCTGTGGTCAGCAGAGTATTGGTCCCCCAAAGATGCCTATGTCCTAATCTCTGAGCCTATGAATATATTACCTTCCATGGCACAGGAAATTAAACTTGCAGATGGAGTTAAGATTGCTAACAGCTGGCCTAGAGATAGGGTGACTATTCCTAGATTATTTGGCTGGGCTGAATGTAACTACAAATTCATTTCAAAGTTGAAGGCAGAGGCAGATGAAGTCAAAGTTAGGAGATGTGATTATGGAAGTGAAATCAGAGTAATGGGATGAGAGATGGACTCCATTTGTCTTTATTAGCTTTGAAGATGGAGAAAGAGGAACATGAGCCATGAAATATAGGCAGCCTCTAGAATACGGAAAAGCATGAAAATGTATTTTTCCTAGATCCTATAGAAAGGAATACAGTTCTGACAAGCCCTTGACTCTAGCCTGGAGTGAACTGTGTCAGACTTCTGACCTACAGACTGTAAAATAATACATTTCTGCTGTTTAAGCTGAGTACTTTGACTTAAGTTTGAAGTAGCTATGATTGTTATGCTTTCTTTATAACTGACCCGTTTATCATTTTGCAATGCCCTTTTTTTCTCTGATAATTTTCCTTGCTCTGGGGTCTGTTTTGTCTGAAATTAATTTAGCTATTACAGCTTTCTTAGATTAGTATTAGCATGGTACCTCTTTCTCAATCTCTTTTCTATTAACTTAGCTGATTCTTTATATTATATTTAGAATGGTTTTTGTGAGTGCAATGGATAGTTAGGTCTTGTTTATTTATCCATCATGAGAATATCTGTCTTGTAATTGTTGTGTTTAGATTATTTACATTACATTTAAAGTGATTACAGCATCGTTGGATTAATATCTACCATGTTTGCAACTGTTTTCCATTTACTGCATTTGTTCTTATTGTTTTTCTTATCACCTCTACTACTGCCTTCTCAGATTTTAATTGAGGATTTTGTATGATTGTATTTTGCCTCCTGTCTTAGTGTACCAAGTATACTTCTTTTTTAAAAAATTTAGTAGTTACTCTAGAGTTTACGTTACAGAATTTTACCTAATCAAAATCTACCTTCAAATGATAATATATGGTTCCACATGCACCACAAATATCTTATAACAAGGTATTACCAATTTCTAGTACCCACTGATTGTTCTATAATCACATTGTTCCTATTATTGCTTTAAACAAAATTAAAAATAGGTCAATTATGATTAAAAAAGAAAATATTCTATTTAGCTCATTATGACTCAATGATCCAGGATTAGATGAAGCAGATGGTCTTCCTTCTGATGTATCCTCAGTAGGCCAGTAGTACCCTAACACTCTATCACAATGCCTCTGTCATGAACCTCACTTCATCTTATGTAGATTTTTGTCATCTTACATCATTACAAGAAGGGTGAGAACAGCACAGTAAGACATTTTGAAAGAGAGAGGTAGAAAGATCACATTAACATAACTTTTTATCACAGTATATTGTTATAATTGTTTCATTTTATTATTAGTTAGTGTTAATCTCTTACTGTCCCTAATTTATAAATTAAACATTATAAGGATGTATATATATGAAAAAACATAGTATAGTGTAGTAATATTGTTGGTTTTAGGCATCCACTGAGAATATTGAAACGTATCCCCAGTGGATAAGGGGTATGAAATAAAATTTATAGGGGGCCATAGGTTTGTGCTGAGCTCCTGCATTATGCACAACTGGCCAGAACAAAATGAAGTCACTCATGCTAAAGTTCCAAGTCACCAAGCAGAAATGTTGTTTATTTAACCTTCCCAGAAATCCACAGAGTGAGAGATAATAACCAAATCCCCAAACAAGCTAGTTTTAGATGTTCTAAATAAGTTTCTTCTTATAAGGAAAGTAACTTTGAAATGGCCGATCCAGTTTTTGTTCTTTGTTTCTGCTTTCTTCAGTCCTTCTCTGCCTATAAAACCAATCTCTTCTGTTGAGGCTCATGAGAATACTCATTGTACTTTATAGAATAAGATGTTTCTTGATTCTAGAATTGTAAATTAAATCCAATAAAAATTTTAAACTAGGCTCATGCCTGTAATTCTAGCACTTTGTGGGGCTGAGACCGGAGGATTGCTTGTGCCCAGGAGTTTGAGGGTGCAGTGAGCTATGATGATGCCATTGAATTACAACCTGGGAGATATAACTACACCCTATCTCAAAAAAAAAAAAAAAAACCCTAAATTTGTAATTTTTTTGTTTATGGGGGGACTGCTATATTTCCTTTTGATTCTTTCTTGTAGTTTCTATCTGCTTACATTACCCATTTGTTCTTACATGGTGTCTTCTTTTTCAATTAGAGTCCTTAACATAGTAATTATAGTATTTTAAATTTCTTATCTGATAATTCCAACATCTGTGTCATGTATAAGTCTGGTTCTGGTTCTGATGATTGCTTAGTCTGTTCAGACTTTTTTTTTTTCTCTTGCTTTTTGTCATACCTTGTTTTGAAGACTGGACATATTGTATCATTTAATAGAACCTTAGGTAAATAGGCAGAGTGTGAGCATTTTTGTTAATCTGGCTAGGACTTAGATGTAGATGTTGGGGCCAGAGGTTTCAAATTTCTCTAATGCTTCCATAATAACTCCTTTTAAGAGAAAGCTTGTCTATTGCAGCTTTTTCCATTGTAATCTCCTGTTAGTATAATGCAGCCCTATTGGTATGGGGATATATAGGGAGAGATACATTCTAGAATTTTCTGAATAAATCTCAGTCTTTCAGTGGGCCTGTGTCCTTTGGCTGTGACCTTCACTACTGTTTCTGCACTTTGCTTCCCTCTTTAGGTGAGAGAGGAAGACTAAAGGAAGCTTAAGTCAGAGCCTTTCCTTCTTTTGGGATAAGGTATTGGCAAAATCTTTTTCCCTGGACAGTATGCATTTGTGGTGAAAAAATCTTTCATAGTGATTATGCTTCTCCTCTTCTGTCCAAGTAGGAGGGGGGCTTTCTTGGCACTTCACCATGAGAACCAGGTGGTATTGCTGGAGTTGATGACCACAAGAATGTTGAGGGGGCAGTCCTAAGATTTCAGCCCTAAAGAGTTTCTCACACTCATTATTAGTCCACCCTCAACCTCCAGCAATTTGTCAAAATTACTATTTAAATGTTCTTACTAGCTTATGGTTCCAGTGAATTCTGTTCCAGGTAAGCAGATTTTGGTTCCTGTATCCTTCTGGATGTACCTTGCTCTCTAGATCTCAGAGTGGTAGTTTCCTGTGAAATCTAAGTAAGATCTCTGTTAAGTCCAAAAAAGTTCATTGAGTTTTAGTGTTCCCAACTTTTGTCTTGTTGTATGAACGGCAGTGGCATATTCTAAACTCCTTACATTTCAAATTTAAAGTAGAAATCTTTGCTTGGTTGATTTCAATACCTTCTGTACCTCAATTATTTGTTTAGCCAATCTTTTATTTCCTTGAGCATTTTATACACAGTTATTTTATATTTTATATATGAATATTTGGATAATACCATGTCTAAATATGTTGTTTGCTATATTTATTTTGGAGAATTAAGTACAGAAGTGACTATGTTAAAGTTGCTCTCTTCTAGACGGAGTCTGAGTTTTGATTGTACTGGGTTTCATTATGCCTTAACAATCTGCAGCCACTTGCAATAATGTATTGGCTTGTGATTTCTCTTACCTAAAGGGTACTAAGTATACTTTCCCCAGAATCATATGAAACCACAATATCATTGCTTATTCTTAGGAAACATTTTATTTCCATTTTCTAGTTTGAGCAAAATCAGACATGTTCCTTATGATTTTATAATATTTTAGGCTTCATTTTCACTGAGGTTATAGCCACTGCAAGGGATATCTTTCAGGGTCAGCTATTGATTTAGGCTGTATGTCCCTAAAGATCTGCATTCCCAGAATTGGTGTTTTTCCCAGGGACACTTGGTCTCTGATTTTGCTTTATATTCTTGTTTTAGATCTTTGTTTATTTTGATGAATCCTCTAGTGATTTCACTATGTTTTCTGTTAGTTCAGCAATACATTTTAAATGCTTAATGATTTTTTTTGATAAAAATCCATATATTTTACAGCATAAGATCTTTTCTTAATATCTAGTGTATAATCCTGTGGAAGCTAAATTTTTCATTCATTCCTCCACTTTCTCTAATTGTCTTCTGTTTATGATTACAGTGAAAATGTCCTTTCAAGAGCACCAGTAATCTCTATGATGAAAATTCCTTTGGCTACTTTATTTTTCTTTTTCTTTTCTAATTATCCATTCATCAGAATTCTGCACATTTGACCTTGCCCCTCTTTTTGAAATGTTCTTTTCTTTTTGGCTACTGTCTAATAATTTTTCATTTATTCTAGGCAGACTTTCTGATTGTATATATACTTCTTATTAAAAAGCGGAAAAGAAGAAAAAGATGGAAGGGGGGAAGGGGAGAGAGAGAGAGACAGAGAGATAGAAACAAAGTAAACAAGTTAAAGAAGTTAGGAACTCTCACCCAATTTATCTCCATTATCTAAAACCATTATCTATGAATCTTTCTCCATAAAATACTCTGTCTTCTAATTCCATACTATGTCATTTTTTCAACTTACGTTGCATATTTTGGCAGTACCATGTAGTTTAACACTAAATTTTTGTTCTATTTCTCATATGTGTCATTCTTGAACGAAACACATTTTAAACACCCTGAAAGCAGCGGTTATCCTATTCATAAGCAATGTGTCTCTCAACCATAAAGCTTAGCACAGTGTACAGTGATGCAGCCATTCTATTTGTATTCTAAGTTAATGGTACAGTGCCTGGCACATAGTTGGTTCTCAAAAAGTTTGTTAGAGTCTACAATGGCTTGCTATTTTGTCCAGAGAGTCCTGAGTGCCACAAGATCCCCACTCCCACTCCCTTAATCTCTCTGAAGTCCTCTGTTGCTTTTGTCCTCACTCCACAGCAACTACTTTGGCGAATTTGCTGCTCCTTGAACGTGCTGAACATGCTTGTGCCTCAGAGATTTTTGCAGTTGCTGATTTCTCTGCCTCCTATTTTTCCTTCATATATCAAAATGGCTTTCTTGTCTATCATGTTCTGATCTTTATTACAACGTTAAATTAATACCTATTAACTACCTATTTAAAATTGTATCTTTCCCCAATACTTTCTTTCTCCTTCCCCAGATTTATTTTTCCCTTTAGGGTGTATCATCATATGAGAGTCTATAACTTTTACTCATTTATTTTTTGTTATATTTTTCTCTAAGAAAATCAAAGTTCTAAGAGAGCAGGTTTCTTGTTTTCTTATTTATTATTGATGTTCCAGTTCCTGGCACACTTCCGAAAACATATCAGGAGCTCAATAATTATATGTTTAATGCATAGTGGTATTAAGTGATGCACTGTTTTTATGGTTTTATATATAATGGTAATTTCTCAATATCTCTCTACCTCTCCCTCACCCTCTCTCTCCCCTGCGTATCATCAGAAAGCCTTCTTATATTTTGTAAATCCTTCATCTATGAAATACTGGTGAGAAATAGAGCCTGCTTCTCACTTAAAAGATTAACTTAATACACTGACTTTATGAGATCCCTTGCAGGTCAGTCACATAACCAGCTAAATAAATCAGACATATGTTCAACTTTAAATTATAAATTGGGATATAAAGCAGCAGGGTAAGATGAACAGGCTTGCAGGATGACAAGAATAGCATTCACTTTCTTGGAGAATGAGAGGTAGGCTTTCCAATGGCAGATTGTATTGTTAGTGCTAGTGGTGGTATCTAGGACTCAGCAGTGGCAAGATGGTAGTGTTTATCTGGCTGTCTATACAGTCTGATTTTGGTTATGATTCTGGCTGCTGCCTAATCTCCCTGGTGATGCTTATTTTCCCAATTTTGCCATCCACCTTCAAATGGTAGATATAGAAATAAATGAAAGATTACAGTAATTATCTTCTCCAATTCCCTGCTGCTATAATACAAGCTTCATTTTACCTGCATTAATGCAAAGGCATCTTACCTGGTGTCACTGGCAGCCTCCACTTTCAAAAACATCCTCTCACCCCTTCCCCATTCAATTCTCAATTCACTTTCAAGGATGTTCATTTTTTAAAATAAAATTTTATCACCTTACTCCCCTACTGCTTTTTGAGTAATTTTAGTCTATAGCTTTTATTATTTTGAGGTCTTGGTTGTCTTCAAAAGCTAATAAGAATACGAATTTTTTCCTGCTAAAATGCATGTAAATCTATACCCAGAAATTATTTCATTTGCATAGACCTTGTAAACTATTTGTAAGTCATTTTGAGTCTTTATATCTAATTTTAATGAAATATTAACAGCCATTTAATAAAAATATAGCAATATGTCTAAATTGTGACAATTAAAATGTTAAATTTTATTCCTACTGAGAAGTCCACTATGAAACTCATTGTTTTGTTTGAGCAGGCAGTTTAAATTATGGAGCCATATTTGGTATTATAATGCAAGTGTATCCTTGACATTGCTTACATTTAAAATAAAAATTAGGCTTTTTTTTTTAGAGAAGTTTTAGGTTCACAGCAAAATTGATCAGAAAGAAAAGAGTTCCTATATATCCCCTGACCCCACACATCCCTGTCCTCTCCTACTATCAACATTCCACACCAGAGTGATAAAATTATTTGAATTTATGGGCCTACTTTGACACATTATAATCACTGAAAGTCCACAGTTTACATTTGGGTTCACTCTTGGTGGTATATATTCTGTGAGTTTTGACAAATGTACAATGACAAATGTGAAATGATATTCATAGTGTCATACAGAGTAGTTTCACTGCCCTAAAAATTATCTGTGCTTTACCTATTAATTCCATTCATTACTTTTTGACTTTTAATTTGACATTTTTTCCTGACTCACAGTGTTATAACTATTTTGTAGTACTGAGCTGAAGGGGTAAATTTAGGATCAAATTCAGCCTCGTTCTCATCCCTTATGTGAGCACCCTTGCACCAGGCTATATCTACAAAGAGAAGCCTTTTTCTTGATAGAAATGTAATATATTCCTACCAAGCCTTAACTCTCAGAACTGTAAGTTTTACAAAATCATTCACAATGTGCTTTACCATAAAAGACAACATATGTCACAGCACACCAGTTTATTTAAAATATTATATTGTTGAATTTATATCACATAATTTCCTTTGTCCTCAAATAATTACAGCCATATTTGAAAAAGGCCAACCTTTGATTTTGTCTATATTATCAAATAAAGAATTATGGAAACTGTATCAGTTATCCATTGACATAATGGTTAAAAACAACCATAAAACTCCAGGGATGTGATTAATATTTACATCTCACCCACCTAGAAATTTAGACTAGGCTCTGCTGATACAACTTGGGTCTATGACATATATCTCTCATCTCCCTCTTGGGGTTAATGACTAGCCAGAGTTTTTAATCATCAAAGAGCTTACAGATGTGCAGAAAGGCAAGTAGAAACAGGCTAGTAATCTTCAAACTTATCTTGTAGTATATCTGGCAATATCCCATTGGCCAAAGCAAGAAATGGACAAGCCTAGTGGGATAACATTGAAAAGTGGTATGACAAATTGCATGGGTGCAGGAAGACATGAAGATTGATGATAGTAATGCATACTTAATATCATGCATCTAGTGTACTGAATTACTAGCATCTAGCATATATACATGCTTAAATGGTTACATTATCTATAAGTAAATGTTGAAAGATTTAACTAGTATATCCAAGTACTTGCAGAATTCAGTTTTTAGTTGCATTTAAAAGGCTTTACTGGCCAGGCGCGGTGGCTCACGCCTGTAATCCTAGCACTCTGCGAGGCCGAGGTGGGCGGATTGTTTGAGCTCAGGAGTTCGAGACCAGCCTGAGCAAGAGCGAGACCCCATCTCTACTAAAAATAGAAAGAAATTATATGGACAGCTAAAAATATATATAGAAAAAATTAGCCGGACATGGTGGTGCATGCCTGTAGTCCCAGCTACTCGGGAGGCTGAGACAGGAGGATCCCTTGAGCTCAGGAGTTTGAGGTTGCTGTGAGCTAGGCTGATGCCACGGCACTCACTCTAGCCTGGGCAACAGAGTGAGACTCTGTCTCAAAAAAAAAAAAAAAAAAAAAAGGCTTTACCAGTCATAACTGTAGCCTGTAGAAATGCTTTTTCCAGCACTGGGAAGTTTGCCTCATTGTCCACCTTCATTCCCTTCTTGTTGAGTGACGACTTGACAAAAAAGAAAACAAGAAAGAAAAGAAGAGAAAAAGAAGCAGAAGGAAGGGAAGAAAAAAAAGATGATTTTCAGCAGTATCCATAATGGTAACAAAAGATTTTGACTTTAAGGCATAATTTTATTCCCTTGAGTAAAGTAGTCCAAGCCATGCAAAAACCTATCTTTTTCATTAAGTTGGTTTTCATTTTCTCTCAAAGAAAATGAAACAAAACACCCACTCTAAATCCAATCAAGTATTTAAAAATGTAGTTTGTCAAAAGAAAGAAAATATTTTTTTAGTAGAGGAGAACTGAATATTCTTTTTTCATTTTTTGACAGCTTCTTGAAAATGCCCAGGCTCCACATGACGACAATCTTTACTTCAATAAATAAGATTGTTGAAGGATCTCTGAAGCCAGTGCTTTCCAACAGCAAAGGCTAAAACTTGCAGAGACATCTGGGCTTATTTTTGTATGAAAGCAGCAAAATCACACATTAAAAAGCATTACTTGGGCTCCATATGTGGTCACAGAACCAAGATTTCATTCCAAGCAGTTTTTCTAAGAAAGAATATGAAACAAGAATATATTTACCTCTTTAAAGATGCACTAGGTTTTACCATTTCTTAAAGAGGCTCAACAATTAGGAATTATACTTTGCTGGTATGAGCAAGTATATAAAACATTTGAAGATCAGTTGTTGGCTGAATGAAGAACCATTAATACAATTTTATAATCACATCCTGAGAGTAAATGTCAGAGTTGAATTTCTTTACCTTTTCTGTGGGATGCTTCCAAATATTGAAATACATGGCAAATATTTACAGGTTAATAGACTGTAACTCTTACATTTTTTCTTACATTTATACTCAATTTTTGCAGTGAATTTGATATCAATTTATTCTAAATGCTTATCTGAAGTCAGTCATTTAGGTATGGTGCATTTACTGAGCATCTTTGGGTCCATTGTGTTCCAAGACAGTGCTTGGTAGATTCTGTGGACTGAGTCACCACAATAGCTGGTCTTAGTCACCTCAAGGGCCTCTGCCATTTCCAGTGAGGGAGCCACGGGCTCACTATTGCCATTGCCACTTCTAGAAACTGCTGACCTGCTCTTAGCCAGGCTGTGAGTTCAGAAAGGGATGGGACCCTCTAGTAAAGTGGACTGAGTCCCAAGGTATCAGAACCTTTAATGAAAGAGATCCACCAATTCATACTGCCCACATGTTCACTGATTCTCCCATGGTACTCTACACTGCCAGGAAGCCAGACATGCTGATCATTCTCACCAATTCTGACTCTTTCTACCCTTGTAGTGAGTTCCCAAGGGTATGTAGGAACTTCATAATCCTTTCTTGCAACCAATGGACTCATTTAAGAAAAATCTGCTTCCAGTATCTTCTACTGTTTCAAGTTATAAAATAGCTCAGTCATTCCCAGAAAACTTGTTACATTAAAATGCTGCAAGTTGTGTTTGATTTTTTTGCTTGGCAATACAATTATAAAGTTTTCAAGTGGCTTTGGAGGCAATGCTTTTAGTTTAATATTTTTGTTGATCAAATTCAAGTTTCATAAGATCCTTGCTTTTTTAACTTCAGTATCCTTCTCACTAAAACACTCAGTAGGGAAAAAAATTTACAAGATGGATACCCTTAAAGTGGTTTTTTAGCTTTGCTAGCTTCTTGTTCTTATTGGTAAGAATTGAATACAAGGAGTACTGTGACTTGTAACCTAATAACATTGGTAATAAAAATAAAACCACAGTTTTAGAAAGTATTCATATTTTTTCTTTGATGCTTTTTGTGTCAAAGAAAAAGCTAGACCTGTTACAGAAGTAAATAAAGACATCGATAGCCTTTATTTGGCAAGGCATAGTCCCTTTGCTTTTATTTAAAGGTAACTATAGGATTCATACATGACACTGACAATGATAATTTGTTATCTGAGAGAATAATGATAAATTTACTTGCTTTATAATCCAAACTCACCCATCATTTATTTGGAATGAAACCAATTTTAGTTCAATATTAACATAATTGTACAAAAAAATTGATGATTTTTTCAAGGAAAGAAAAAATTACAGGTATAAATATTTCATGTTTTTACTTCTATTAGGTTCATGGGGACCTAGAAGTCCTAATCTAATAATTATCTACTTCTCCAAACTCATTTCATAGAAGTTATATGCACATTTTATGAGCCAGACATATCAGATTTGAATTCTAGTTCAACAAGTTACTAAATAGGCCAATATTAAATTCATTATTTAACTTATTTGGAAATTAATTTTCTCACATTTAAAATGGTAATAAATTCTATGTTACTATTATGTAAATTAAAATATATATATACACACATAGAGATATATACAGGCAGATAGATATATATGGCTTTAAGTAGTATCAAATACATAGAAAGCGTTCAATAAATTATATGTGGCCCCTGAAACAAGACATGACATAAAACAGGAATTCTAGAAAGATTTGTTGTTTAAATTATAGAACTATTATCATTATTACTATTATTACTATCTTTGTTTTATTACACCTTGATGCACCCCAGTTACCTGAATTTACTTTCAATTTTATGAGTACACAGTGCTGTTTTTGGTTTCTTACACATTGCATGCCTTTACTTTTGGAATGTCTTTCCTTTATTTTTATACCCAGTTATTATCTGGATACTGCTATAACTCATCTCTAGTACTGTGATATCTTTAACCTTCCTTCACTCACACCCCTGATACCTGGGTTGTTTCTGAATCACTGACTTTAATTCTAATATAAAGTGTTAAAATAACTAATATAGGTGCTTTAAATGTTTTTTTACTGATGGTATCCCTCACTAGACTGTCAGCCCACTGAGGGAAAGGATTATGGATGGTTCATCTATTTTTCTCAAAGAACTTGTATGCTATGTTCTTATTTCATTATTTCTATTTTTTGCAAATCAATACTATTTTCTGTAATGCATTCAATATTCTAACTCTGTCTTATATCTAATATTTATCTTGAAATCCTATTGGAATTAATGAGATGCAGAGAGTAGAACATGGTCTCTGCCTCTACATTTCAAGCTTCATTTCATGGTCTCTATAATATTTAATGGTAGATGAGGAAGTAATTTAACCAAATATCATTACAATAGCAATTCAAGCTATTGTGCATTCTACATTGCTCTGAAAGGAAAAGAAACATTATATTTCATGTAGGACAATCAGAATGATAGTCCCTCTTTGGAGAAATTATGACTGTTCTGTCATACATATAATTTGAATAGCTTAAAAACACAATTTGTTTTCAGGTGGAAGATCAGTATTATGGTGGTCCTTAGAAAATCCAACTGTTTATTCATGAACAATTTTTAGTTGTAACATGTACATTTTTATAGCTAATTATATGGCCATTGTACATTTTTAGAGCCAAAGTACAGGTAATTCTATTTAATCCTAAATAAGATACATGTAAAAATTAAAAAAAAAAAGATCACTGACAATGAGTTAGATCTAAATCTGAATAATCCAAAGGGATAAATATCCATTCTATTTTATTTTCAAAGATCTCCACAAACTATATTTTCTTGATGTGCTCTCTCATTGCTCAGTGTAGCTATTAATAATGATATCTCACACAGGCCCATGAAGTTATGATCCTTCATGTTCCTCATATTGAGGACAGGGACTTTGAAGACATCCCCATTTATCATCCATTACCAAATCCACTTTTCCCACTTGAGGTCATGAGAGTACTCCATACCCATTTCACCCTACTGGTCTACAATTACGTGTTGCAGAAAAACTGAAGATCCTAATTACTTTAAAGATATATATCGATTCAGATGAGCTTATTCTTTTAGATTCAAGGTTAATCATAGAACATAATTTCTGAGCATGCATTTTGTTTTCTTTTAGTCTACTGTATGGAGAGGTCAATAATTGAAACGTTCAGTAAGTAAAGAGTTTTCTGAAATGTACCTCTCAAGAACAAATACTCCTTTTTGGAATGTGTCTAATTAAAATCACAATGAAAAGATACCTACTGTTATCTTATGTGTTTTCTATTGTATTTTATTTTTTTATTTTTTAATTGTGTTAAAGTACACATAACATAAAATGGACCATCTTAACCACTTTTAAATGCCCAATTTGTTTTTTTTGTTTTTTTTTTTTTTTTTTTTTTTTTTTTGAGACAGAGTCTCACTCTGTTGCCCAGGCTAGAGTGAGTGCCGTGGCGTTAGCCTAGCTCACAGCAACCTCAAACTCCTGAGCTCAAGCGATCCTCCTGTCTCAGCCTCCCGAGTAGCTGGGACTACAGGCATGCACCACCATGCCCGGCTAATTTTTTCTATATATATATTTTTAGCTGTCCATATAATTTCTTTCTATTTTTAGTAGAGATGGGGTCTCGCTCTTGCTCAGGCTGGTCTCGAACTCCTGAGCTCAAACGATCCGCCCACCTCGGCCTCCCAGAGTGCTAGGATTACAGGCGTGAGCCACCGCGCCCGGCCTAAATGCCCAATTTGGAGGCATAAAGTGGATTCACCTTATTGTACAATCATCACCACCATCCAGAATTTTCCAGAATTCTTTTTATCTTGCAAAACTGAAACTCTGTATCCATTAAACGATAATTCCCCATATCCCTCTCCCCACAGCTCCTGGCAACCATAATTCTACTTCCTGCCTGTATGAATTTGAATACACTAGCTACCTCATGTAAGTGGAACCATACGTATTTGTCCTTTTGTGGGTAGCTTATTTCACTTAACATAATGACCTCAAGTTTCATCCAGGCTGTAGCGTGTGTACTTCTGTTATTATATTCTATATTTGTATGGTCTAACATGATAGGCACTAGTCACATGTGGTTATTGAATACACAAAATGTGGCTAGTATGGCTTAAGACTGCATTTAAATTTAAATTGCCACGTATGACTAGTGGCTGCTGTGTTGGAAAGCACAGATCTTTAAAATCTGCATCAACTATTTTTCTGGTTGATCAATTTTGGTTATGATTTTCATTACTGTGATATATTATTGTTTAGCTCATATACATTTTACTCCATTCAAACACTTTCACTTTTTAAAATTCTTTTATCTCTCATTTATCTTTGTAATTTTAAATAATGCACCAGTCACTTATGTCTTTATTTTAACAACGATAAAACCTGTAGCATGGTATTGACTCTCTTGCCTTTTCTTACAGCTTTTTTTACTTTTATTTTTACATGTCATCAAACTTTACAGCAATAATAATTTCTTCTGCAGTTATAATTCAGGTTTCATTGTTTGGAACTGCCACATATCATTTACTGCAAATTCCAATGAACATGTTTACCTTTCCTTTCTTGTACTGATTTTTGTTTTGTTTTTCTGGAATTTTCAAATCAACATTTTTCTGGTACTATTTAAGCATATTTTGGCTTCTAATTTTTTTCAACTGCCTCATCTAATCAAATACCCTATACGGTTTTGTTTCAGAGACCTCCCTGCAATAAACTGCTGTTTTCCATCTATAATATGAAGCCAGTCGCTCTCTAAATCTGCCAAAGAGCTATCAGGTTGGTCCTTCCATTCTCTGCTTTCCAAAATTCTTTGCATTTCTTTCTATATCCTGTATTTCCACTGTTTTCCTATCCTTTTAATTTAGAGTAGCTTATCCTCAAGTAACTTTCCAACAAGAAAGAGTATGCCATAGGGAAACTTTCTGAGGCACTTTCTGTTTTGAAATGTTGTTTTACCCACACAGTTCATTGAAAAGCTGGCTTGATACAAAATTCTGGGCTGAAAAGAACCTTTCCTTACAACACTGGAGCCACTGATTGATTGTAGTCATGTCTCACTATCGATTTTGAAAAGCCAAATACCATCTCTATACTTCTTTGTAGGTGACCTCTTTGTTCTACTTGAAAGCTTTTATTATCTGCTTTTTAATACTTAGCTTTTTTCTGAATGACTGTAGACTTCATATTAGAAATTTATCTTTAGGGTTTTCTAAATATATAATTTGTTTGTTAAGTTTTTGCTCTATTAGTTTGGAATGACCTCAATGAGAGATCCCACCTTTTTTTAATAATATATGCTGCCTTATGCCAATCTTCCTGGGCCTTCCCTAGAACATCTGGAGATAAGCTGTAGTGTCTTTTTGGACATTCTGTGCATACTGTAGTAAGTTTCATTATTGATGTTTATATTTCTGAAAAGTGCAGTCCTTCTAAAACTCTATTTCCAATGGTGAAATAGTATTAAAAACATTTGAGATAATTTCACTAAATAAATATGAATTTCAATAGAAGTTAAATTATTTCCAATATTACAGTATAGTTTTATTGACTTGCTAATTATATACCTCCCCCTCTTTTTAGGGGTAGCACTCCTTTGGGTGTGGTAATGTTTCATATTCAACAAGGGAAGGTAGAAATGAAAAGTATTTAAAATTTGCAAGCCATACCAAGCCCCAAGCAATATTTTTCTATATATTGAATTGAAAGCCCTATCATTTTACTCAAAATAGTTTGAGAATCCTAAAAGGATATTCAGATTAATTACCTTGACTATTTAATGGTACCCACTATTTTCCTTCTCACATACTTCTTCTCATTGAGGAGTTGTCTCCTGCCAATGCCAACTCCCATAGTGGCAATCCACTGTTAAACACTGTAATCACTGTTATCAGTGATTACACAAAAGATGTGTACAATTATTAAATTATTTGCCATTGCAATGTTCTCTCCTTCAAACATAGGCTTATTTTTGGAGGTGTAAGGCTTATGACAATCTATGATTAATAAATAGCTTTATACTTAGAATAGCCTCAGAGAAAATCCAATTAGCTGATCTACTATATAACTATGATATTTAGGAAAATTACCCAAAGACTAGAAACTAGGGTTACTAAGTCCCAATTTTTTTTTTTTTTTTTTTTGCTTACTACATTAAAATATGCTACCACAAAGAGGGTGTACTGATAAACTTTGCTCACAAGCTAAATGAGCAAAGGATCCCAGAGAGATAAGAAAATTAAGATATTTTTCTTATATTGGAAAATTCATCAAGTCTCAATTTAGAAAAAGAGGATCAATAAAGAGCAATCACATCATCATTTTCCCTAAGGTATTATGTCAAGTTCTTAAAACGTTGAGTTTAAAGTTCTTCAGGTAATTCCAAACTTTTAATGTAATATTTTTCTTCACCTATGGTAATTTATTGCAGTTATTTCTATCTCATCTCATTGGCAGCTCACAACTGATTCAAAACTGAAATGCTCTTCTAGATATGTCTCTTTTGATTTTAGTGTCTGTCAGTAGAATTTTCCTGAGGAAAAAAATCCTGTTGAAAATGGAAGCACACATGATAATAATCTGAAAGCTAAATCTAAATAATCTGTAGCTAGATTTGAAGTTACTCAAAACAAAATTACAGTGACAATGAATTTTTTAATTGCACGTGAGGGTTCTAACCATTTATTTTCCACATGGGCCCAGCTTTTAATGGATTCAACATATTGAATATCCTCTGAAGTTGCTTTAATTTTTACCTCATATAAGGCATAAAATTAGTTTTTTATCTGAGAAGTTATATTTTCTTCAAACTCTTAGTTTCAAGATTCTTTTGAAAGGATAGATTTTTTTAAAATGAGAAACCTAACTTGCACTTGAAAATGTGTACTGAATTTTAAAAATGTTTGGCCTACCAAGTTCCTTCCTATTCACCCATATGTCACTAAAAATCATCATATTTCTGTTCTTTATATTGATTAGATTTCAAATAGAGCCTGAATTTTCATCCTTTCATTATGTTGCCTGAATTTTTATCAAGCATATATTCTCTTGTGATTAATTAACTCAGAATTATGTTTGAATCTCTTTCCACGTGCATCTGACCGATGGAATTTCTTTCCTGTTGGAAGCTTCTGTTGGGAAACAAGAACTAAGCTTGGAATAAAACTTCAAAATTAATTAAAATGTATGGCTTTTCTCAGGGGCAATAGCAGTATGGTATACCTATGAAGACTTTCCTATTGTGTTTCTATTTTTCTTTCTCTAGATTATTGGTGGTCAAAATGATTAAGAATGGTACAAATAATTCTGCCAGTTTCCAAGACACTCAAAATACTGTTTTCACCATAAAAAGAAATAAACAGAGAATGGCATGTTTCCCCAGTATTTTAAAAGATGAGATTTTGTTATCTATTTAGCAATTGCCAACTTTGTTTTTAACACTAAGGAAAATGACTTGATAATAGTTGGCTGATGATAACATTCCAGATCTTCTTTTCTATCTATTTTGAAATATACAATATATTCTTGTTAACTGTAGTTGCCCTACTGTGCTATCAAAAACTAGAGCTTTTTCCTTCTATCTAAATGTGTATTTACACCTAGTAGGTATCTTCTTTTATCCTCCTATTCTCACTACCCATCCCAGCTTCTGGTAACCACTATTCTATTCACTGTTTTAATCATTACATATTGTATGCATGTATCAAAATATCACATGTATCCCATAAATATCTATGACTATAATATATCAATAAAAAATCATGGGGCTATTACAAACAGTTAACTGATGACAAATGTGATAAGTACTGCCAAAGCATCATCTAAAAATGAATATTTTTCACTGGAACCTTTGAAAGCAAAGCCAATGCTTCCTGTGCATATACAAGTGTGTGGAGAATGTAATTGTAAAGTGTGTATATGTTTGTATGCTACCTGGCAACATTGAACCCCACATCCTCCTTGTCACTCATTGCCACCCAACCTGTTTTCAGATGCTGCTCTTCTGACTAGCATGATCAAGCCACTGCTGTAGGGAATCATGGATGTAAGCCATGTCACTTAAGTATGTTGTGGCAGCAAAACGATTGAAAAACAGCCTTCATGTGTATGAATAGCTTTTAAACATGGAGAAACATCAAATGGTAGAATACAACCCCTAAATGTGTTAAGGCATCAACACATGAATTAAAGAACTATCAAAATGTCAACTAATAAGGCAGCTCCAGAGCCAATGAATAAATGAAAGCTGAGAAATCTGTTGTTCAGATGAGAACAATGTGTTAATTAATGGGGATTTTTTTTAATACCCCTGGACTCTCATCTGCCAGTTATGGTGCCACTGAAAAAAATGCATAAGCAGAATTACTTTCTCCAAAGGCACAAGCTGCATTTCTAATAGAGATCTCCTTTTGGAATAAATGTGAATGACCTTTTATCTCTCCCTTCTCTATTGAACAAGGGAAGCTCCAGGAGTTGACTCTCTGATATCCTCCAGGAAGTAATCAAATTGGTCTTTCAACTGTACAGAATCAAAATAAATATGCCTCTTCTAATTTTGTTTTGTTTTGTTTTTTTCCTAAAACCACCAACACAAAATATCCCTGGACCCAACAACATAACTATTTATAAAATATACTTTGTCTTCATTTAAACATATCAACTCAAAGCTATGTATACCTCAAACAAACAAAACCAAACACATATACACACCAACAATAAAATGAAGGCCGATTGAAAATTCTGCCTCATTTAGCCTTATGTAAAAAACAACTGTATGGTGAAGTGTTGCAACATATGTATATGTTGGAGCGTTGTGTAAATAACAAGAGGATATCATCAGCCTATTAAGTCCTCTCTCTTTTGCTCATGTGAGTTTGAGATATTAACTGAGTATAGGCATGCTTGTGCTTTACCATTACTGATGGTTCTATCTCCTATGCTAAACAAAGGAAAAAGTCAGGCACTTGGCATTTCTGTTTTCTGTTCTTAGGATGTACATTTATGCGAGCCTCAGAGACACAGGGATGAATGTGGCAGGGAGGAACATGATTTAAATAGTCCTCAATAATCCCACAATTTTAAAAAGAAAAGTAAATTGAAAATTAAAAGCAAATTAGAAGTGCATAGAGAACTTTGGAAATGCTACACGGTGAAATATTAAGTGATGCTTTTAGATAGTGATTATTTACTTTTGTTTCATTTTAACTTTTTGATAATACTTGTGTTATTTTAAATGTAAATATTATTTTGAAAGTCATATTTTTTCCTTAATAATAACAAAAAAACCATTTTTGACAATGGAAGGACATCAAAGGAGATGTGAACTCAAAGAAATAATATTTTTGTCTCTAAGTTTTGAACTCTTGAATCGGTTTTATAATAGGTTTCATTCATTTACTTGTCAAAAGTCAGCTGGAGTTAAGTTCTGAAAAGAACATGATGCTGCATGGAGCCATTCTTTTAGAGATAGCTGTTAAATATTTAACAGCATATGAAATCTGCCATTGCAGTAGGGTTCTCACAGCAAGATTAATCTGAGATGGAAATACAATATACCTGAACATAACCCTTCAATAATGAAAAAAAAATTATTTGTATTCTGATAGAAAATCATCCTGCTTGGTTAAATTTGCATTGCAAAAGCTAGTAAGCTGTTCTGTTTGTCTAAATTGCATTTGCTTTCTTTCTCAAAGCTGACCTTTTTGAATTTTTGAAACTCACTATTTCAATATGCTCAGTTCTATTTCTTCTGACCAACTTTGAGAATAGTCAATGTGACAGTTATTACGAACACACTCTTACAGAGCAGGGCCCCTAGGGACCTAAGGTCACACAAATCAACACTAATGGAAGGAAGAGTTTAAAAGATTGTATTGACTTCATTTTCTTCATAATAACTACTGATATCAGGAATTTTCATGTCTACTCTTGACTCAGTTATTCTTGAACAAAGATTTTGTAAACCAATTTCACTTCTTCAGTATTCTGTCATTCTACCCCACCAAACAGAAATTATATGACCTGGGAGGCGGGGAGGGTGTGGGGGTATATGGAGGAAATAATATTAGCAAAGGCCAAATAAATCAACTGCTGAAATTCTACCTTTTGTTCTGAGAACAGTCCTCCAAAAGTCTTCTTGAAAATTCTAGGCATTTTATCGTCATTGGCATTCATTCATGAATCCTTGAAAGTCTAGGATTTGTTATACATCTTAGATTTTGCAAGCTTTCTTCTTGACTGGCATCATTAGTTCAGCATGAACAAAGGATTTCATATGATAAACACACAACTGTAGAAGTTGAGAAAACAGAGTTTTTCCAAGTAACTGGGTTCTTTTGGTAAGGAAATACAAGCTGAAGACTAAACATTACCTAATTCTATATCATATATGACTCCTGATCTTTATTGTTTATGCTGAGAAACTTAAATATTTCCCCAGATCCAGTAAAGCTATTTTAAAAGTCTTCTCTCTTATATTTTATTCCTCTTATAAAACCCTGTACTTCTCTGCCTTATAAACAAATGTCAATCTACTCTAAATCTACCAATTCCCTGTGTCAGTCAGAATACTCACTACTTTAGGAGAAGAAGAAAATAAAAAGATAAAAATTAAGGAGGGGAGGCGTGGTGCTGGTTATTTTGTCATTTACCTTCTTCCCGCAAAATTCATTATTCACTTTCTCTTCCCTGCTTTGTGAAAAGATGACCAAGCCCTATGGAGTATTATTTCATTCAGATTTTCTTTACAGTCAGGTTCAGGTTGGGTTCAGCCAATGGGAATTATAAGTAAAGATCTGAAGGTGGGAGGAGAGACAATTCCAGATATTTCTTATATGCTCCCTTCCTCTTCTGGTATTAGTAGTCATCCCCATGGCTACAGTGGCTGCCAGGAGGCCCTTTTGTCAAAGCTCCGCATCTCATTTAGCTTCAGTAACTCCATTCCTATTTACTTCTAACCCCCAGGCATGGTAACAGCTCCCCCCTACTTTGAGTTTCTGAATCCATCCTAATGGATTTATGACATTCACTCTTTAAATAAGCTTAATCTTTACTATTGTAAAAGTTGATTTATTGGATTATGTGCATTTATTCAATAAACTTACATTGTCTTGCTTTTTTGGTTTTCAGTGTTAGTATGAATTGTCCAAGCTTTCTGTGCCTTCTTGAGTAATTTAAGGGGAGTTTTTTTTTTTTGAAGTTGTATTAAGAAATGTTGACCAGATGCTAATTAAATCTTAAATATTAATTTTGAAGAGATTATATTTTAGTATTGTGATAAGAGTGTGTTCCCAAAATTTGGAAACAATGTTTGAAACGTAAGTATAGCCCTGTCATTCTTCTGCTTAAAATATTTAGATGGCCTGGCTTGCTCCTAGTATAAAATTAAATTTCCTTTACAGCCATGGTTCTCAAATTATTATCTATAGACCTCTGGGGGTCTCAGAAGAAACTTTCAAATCTGAGTGGTGGAAACTATTTTCAGAATAATACAAAGATAGTATTCACCTTTCTTATTGTGGTGACATTTACATTGATGGTTCTACTACATGAGCATATAAACTGCTTAAGCCTTAGCATGAATCACAGCAGTAGTGACAAATTAGAGTAAGTCACTTTATTCTTTACCTCTTTGAGATTGCAGAATAAAAAATAAAGGGAAAAAGCAAACCTTACTTAAGAATGTACTTAATTAAGCAGTAAAAATTACCAATTTTATTGAATTTCAACTCTTGAATGTTTATCACTTTCTGTGTAACAATATGGGAAGTACATATAAAGCAGTTCTGCTACATAACAATGTATGATGACTGTTTCAAGGAAAGAGATTTATGCAATTGTTTAAGTAGCATAGTAAACTAATGGTTTTTTCTTGGAACACTGTTTTCACTTAGAAGAATGACTAAAAGAAAAACTGTCATTATTCAACTCTGAGTATTGGCAGACGTGTTATAAAAATGATCTCAGCAAGCCTACCACTTCAAGGGAAACAACTCACAGTATGCCTTGCCAATGATAAAATTCAAGCTTGCAAGCAAAAATAGAATTTTGAAAAACTTATATCCACCATAAGCTTTAAACTTTCCTAATAATAAAGTCTTTTGTGATAAGAATGATGTTTATATTAATGAATGTTATTTTTTTGGTATTGTGTAGTAAAATGAGTCATCTTTTGAAAGATCTGAAAATAATTCTGTGAACCTGTATTTTCCAAATAACCAATGTACAATGTTATGAAATCATGTGTGAGTAAAGGTTCATTCAAGATGCAAGACAGACAAATGTATTTTGAATTAACAGTGTGCAAAAATTTACTTACATAGTTTTAGATTTTTCATTGCAGTAAGTCTTTATGAAACTTCTTATCAAATTTTGGTATATTATCAAAAAATATTCCACAATAATTTGAAAGTTTGCTAAAATACTCTTCCATTTCCCAACTGAAAATGTGTAGGAGGTCATATTCTCTTCACATACTTTGAGTAAAAATTATTATAACAAATTTAATGCAGATGCATGTATGAGTATACAGCTGTTTTCTTTCTTTTTTTTTTAATTTCAGCATATTATGGGGGTACAAAAGTTTAGGTTACGTATATTGCCCTTGCCCCCGCCACCCGAATCAGAGCTTCAAGCGTGTCCATCCCCTAGACGGTGCGCATCACACTCATTATGTCTGTATGCACCCATCCCCTCTGCCTATTAAGCCAGAAATTTTAAATAGTTTTTTAAAATTTAAAACAATGCCACTCTTTTAAGTTTTATGCTTTGAAAAAATATAGATTTTTTTGAATAAAATTCGTGGTTAGTATATACTATATTATTATTTTTAAATTAACTATTTGTATTTTTCATTTTAATGTCTAATATAGTAATAGCTATAGATGTAACCCATGTAATCAAAATGAGATTCTCATTGATTTTTAAAATTGCAAAAATAGCCCTTGGACTAACACATTTAAGAAGTAAAATTTGTAAGATTTCATCCATAGCTATTTCTCTAGCCTCATTTTCCACACATATCCACCCCTCTAAAACTCCAAAGTATGAGCTTTTCTGTTGCCTGAACAAACCAAATTTCTATTTCAGTGCTTAACTGTTCTTTCCTCCTCTAATTGAAATGTACAGTTGAGTATGCCAAGATTAATGCTCCTGACTGTTGTTGATTTCTAAGGTTCATTTGTTATAATTGTCGTATGGATATATATTTGGAATCTATGGAATTGTTGAGAGCTCAGATATTTACTTTTATTATTTTTCCTTCATTAAAGTTTGTGAATTTGGGGTAGAGGAGGATACTGGAAGTGAATAATTTGCTTAATTTCAAAATGTCAAGAGTAATCTGATTTATCTATAGGAGACAGACCTCTCCAATAGGATAGAGACAAGGTGCAGCATATATCTTATGAATTCTTATGGAGATTAAAATTAGTGGATATGTAAAGTGCTGAGTACTATATCTGGGGGACTGCAAATGACATTTATGGAAGAGGAAAAAATCCATGTAAAACCATAGAATTTTATGACAATAAACAAATTATATGGAGGTATCTGACAATTTTCAGGAGTAAAACAGCTGAAAAGTGGTCCAGAAGCCAAGCTCATACCCTCAGATACCCATACATTCATGCACAGAATATCTTATGAACCAGAACTTTTAACAAAAGTTGCCAAAAGTGTTCCTCTCGATATCAGCACAATTAATGGAAATTATGATTATGGCAATGATAATATGTGCCTTACTAGAGGAAGTAAAGAAAGGATGGAGGATATTAACAATAAACAAAGAAATATTAATAATTCATCTGTACAGAAATTCACAAAACTGACAGGAAAATTATGAAAAATGTCAAGACTAGAATAAAATAGAGGTACATAGATATTTTATTTTGATGGAGAATATAGGATATTGGACAATTCTGAAGAGGGATAATTAAACCAAGAGAAACTCAGCAGGGTCAGGTTATTTAATTACATTAACTTTGAAACAATAATTGTGAAATGAGCTATATATTTAGAAAAACAAATGGGAAACTATAATATATCCACCTTAATGCAATTATGAATGTCATTCTGATGTTTTTTCAATATTTTTCCTGTTCTCAACTGAAAGAGGCTTTTAGGACAACTGGCTCAGTCTCTTCAACAGTTCATGTCATAGAAAGGGCATTGCAAGAAAAAAAAATACAAGGATTACAACAGCTAGATAATGTATGCTGCATAAGATATTAGATTAGCTTCAGCCAACCTTGATAATTGAACTGATGCCAATTAATATTTGAAAATAAAGGAACTGTAAAGATACAAGGAGAAATCACCACCAATTCGACCATATACTAAACAATAACTAACATTAAGTATATTTACTTTTAGTCTTTTTTATGTTTTCAATTTCCTAAACTATTATTTATTTGTTTAACTTATTACTTTGAAATAAGTTTAGACCTAAGGAAGAGTTTTCAACATAGGACAGAGAATTACTGTATACTTTTCACTCAGATTCCCCTTAACGTTAACATCTTACATAACCATGGTATGGTACAATAGTCAAAACTATGAATTAACGTTGTGATTCTTTTAACTATTAATGTTATTCAGATTTCACAATTTTTTTTGATTAATGTTCTATTTTGGCCTCAGGACGCTATCTAGCATACACTGTATTTAGTTGTTATTTTTTCTTAATCTCTTACAGTTTGTAACATTCCTCAGTCTTTTCTTGTCTTTCATAATCCTGATACATTTGAAGAGTATTGGTCAAACATTTTGATAAGTGGCCTTCAATTTAGTTTTATCTGATGTTTTGTAATAGATTGAGGCTATAAAGTATTGAGAAGAACATCACAGAGATGTATTTTAACATAATTGAAAATATTCTAGTGAAACTATTTTAAAACTATTTTCTCAACAAATTATGTCATATGTTTTCTCCTTCATTAATAACACATTTTATGGACATTTTTCCTCATTGAAGTAATCACATAGACGTAATAAATGGATTATATATACATTTATAATAAATAAATACAATAATTTGATGGTGTTATTCAGATAACATAAAAAGACAGTTAAAATTAGGAATGATGTCTAATGTCATCAGGAAAGATTAATTGATTAGGCAGAATTTGAGATGGGCTTTCCAACATGGGGAAAATAGTGTTAACTAGGGAGATTGAAACTTTATGTATCAGGCAAAGAAGGTGAATTAGAAATATATTGGGAGTAGGAACATGTAGGATGGTATAAAAATGCTATAAAGACATTACCAAACAGATTTTCAAGTCCTTTCACAAATATTTTATGATATTCTAAAAACATGACTATGAAATAGCTGTAATCTTAATTACACTAATGAAATTAATTGACACAAAGAAATTTAATGAGGTTTACTAAATCATCCTCTGTAAGCAGTACTTTTTGTCAAATCCAGATGATCTGGATTTCTAATTTTATTGTCTTTCCATTCATTTCTCTAGCATTAACTTGGCATAAATTGATGGTGTAATAAAAATAATTCCATCTAAATTATGTCTTCTCACTTGTTGAATTCCTGTTTTGCTTTTTCTCTTGGACATAGTTAACAATTTTTTTTCAGAAATCATATTTTTAAGCCTTTGAATACCTATGAATATTTTATTTTTGTTACCTTCACTTGTAAGAAAACACTTGCATCAGCAAATATTTTTGAGTCAATGATACTTCATCAAAATGGTACAGAAATTGCCATTATGTAATTCAGTATTACTGAGAAGTCTAATGTAAGTCTGATGTTTACTATTTTTAGAAAACTCAGTAAGATAACAAAATATAAAATAACCATTCAAAAATAGGTTTTGATGCATATTGCTTTTATTTAATACATAATAGGCAATGTAGTCACAAGTTTCATAAAACTATATACATATTTATAAGTTTCTCTTATTTCCACTGTTACCGATTTGCCCAGTTCTTTCTCATGATTATGCATTGATAATCCCTGTTATTTTCTTATAGATCCTTCTAACATTTCCTTATATACATATATATATATGTGTGAATATGTATGTACATACTATGTATGCATATATATGTATTCCCATTTAACGCTCTTTTTTTTACATAAGATGGAGTAACTTTTATAACTAGCTTTTTCATATAAAATAAATATTGGATATCTGACCACATAGATTTTCCTTTTTATTATTTTATAACTGCACAGTGGTCTATTATATTGCCTGAGAAATTAGTGTATATTAAGCCATGGAAAAATATTTTATAATCATAAATGTTAGGATAAGGGGTCAGATAATTATTAATGTTTTTGTTTATTAATAAATGAATGTCCAGATGGTTAATGAAAAATTTTGTGGGTCATGAGTCAATTCTGCCATGTATACTATGTCTGACATTCTTTGCTCTTGACCACAAAATATCATTAATGCACCACAAGCATGACAAATAGCAAGTCCCCTAAAAATTTCTAAAATAATCCAAGGGGTAGCCACTGTCCCAGTTGAGAACTACTCTGTTATAGAATAATAACTACTACTGAAATTTCTTTCTCATAAACAATTTACAATTAATAAACACAATGGCTTAAGACTATATAGTAGTTAAAAGAATGATTTTAGTTTGTATCTAACTACTTTTTGATGATTAGTGTTGTCCAACAATCAAATGACCTTTTTCCAAGGCCATGGCTATGGCCACGAGACAGAAGGCTTCAAAGGAAGGCTATGTGTCCTCTAGGTCTCCCCGTGACATCGTTTTTACAGTTGTAGGAATGCTAAATTTGAGGATGGCTGAAAAATGTGCCATCTGTATTACTTTGTGAGATTGATTTAGGTGAGTAAGGTGTTGTACTCAATGACCTTCTGATACTCATATATTCCCTAAGAACCCTATAAAAACCCTGAGGAGTACTGAAGAAAATAAATACCAATTTCAATGCACCTTCTGTGCTGTTATTTCAAACAATCATCTGCTTTCATACATGAAATATTTTTGAGAGCTTTGCAGATTTGGAGCTGTCATTCTTTCATTCACATTTCATAACTTATTTTAAGAAATAAAAGGATATGTTAACTTTGCTTGTGTTGAGTGATGTAGATTATAGTTTCCATAACTAAGTATAGTACAATTAAAGTCATGCATTCAGCTCTGACATGTGACACTGAATCAAACATTAGGCATTTTAATTCATATTTTAATACTTTCAGGTGGTTGTATAAAATCATTAATCACTGTAAGCTATTCACTGTGCTCAGTATTATAAGATCACATGTCTTCTCTGCCCACTTCCAAAAATAACATTCATTTTGCCTACTGCTCTCATTACAGTTCTATAAAAGAGAAATACAGGATCATAACTTAATTTTATATCACCTCCTAATCTCCCCACATATTTCTTATATATATGTGTGTGTGTGTATGTTGTGTGTGTAAATACATACCACTTACGAAATCAGTGATTTAAAGTTCTATGAACCAAAAAAATTCTTGAGTTATTTTATAAACTAGCCATCATTTTATCATAAGTATACACAAATTTTATAAACCCTGCTTATATGGGATATTGATATTTTATATTGGGTTTATTTGCCAGCACCTTGATAGAATTGTTATCTCATTACATTGTATTCAAATAATATAAACTTTAAAATATCTAACTTTAGAATCAAAAATAATTTGGGAACTATTCTGTCTCTGCTAATATTTAGCTGAGGAAACCTGGGCAAGTTATTTAAATTTTCTAAACTTCTATTTTCTCATCTGAAACATATAAATACAATCTTCTTTCTTTAATGACAAATGAGAGGAGTCATTATGGTATATGTATTTATATTTATAAGCCCTTAATAAATGGTATCTCTTTTAATTAACCATTTGTCTTCTATAAGATACTTTTTTTAATGCCAGCTATGATAACACTTCTCTTTTCACTTTATCCAATCATTGTCAGTTGATTTCTTTCTACCTTTAATCATAAAGGGAATTACTAAAATATAATTAATGGTTCAGGCATCTGCATACAACACACTCTAAGTGGGTAATTTAGTCTAGCTTACTGATTATCTCATGTGGAGGTACTTCTGTTCAAAGTACAGAGTAAGAATAATTTTCCACATATTCTATATTTTAAAAATATCAGAGATTTACACTATAGATTATCTCTTGCAGAGATAATAAAAATATTCTTTATTCAGTCATTCAAAACTAGAAACAACCAAAATGCCTCATACAAGGGAGATTCTTAGGTACTGATGAATCATATTTCATGACCTGGGTCTCAGTTACAACTGTGTTCATTTTGTGAAAATTTATTGAGCTATACTTTTAACATTTGTTGACATTGCTTTATGTATATTATACTTTGATACAAAATAAAACTGAAGATCATTGAAATCTTGATGTTTAAAATAACTAAAATAGAACAAGGAATAGAGGAAAGATAAGGAGTAGAAGGAAAAGAAACAGAAAAATGTCTACAAAATTTAAATACAACATAATGATAGGTTAGTCATTGTTTCTTATATTTCTGTCTTCCAAAATGGTATAGTGCTCCCAGACTCTTAATTCTTAGTTTACTTTTCTTGGCGTATGTCTCATAATGATACTCAGGATTGAACTTTCATAAAAACATGGTCCTGCACTTTGTCTTTTGTTTTAAATATTTAATGGTGGGAAAAGTAAAACAAGGAGTTTGATATATAACTGACTGTGAACAATTAGTTGAGATAACTCACTGCCTTCTGACCAACCTAATTCAGTTTATTGAGTGAATGTACGTACAATAAATTTTAGCCACATCAATTGTGCATTTCAATGAGTTTTGACGAATGTACACAGTCAACATGCTGGACATTCCCGCCACCCCAAAAAGTTCCTCCATGTACCTTTAAAGGCAGTCTTCAGTGACAACCCCCAGCCCAAAGCAATGACTAATCTGCTTTTCATCACCATAGTTTTGACTTTTAGAGGATTTCAAATAAATGAAGTTATACAGTAGTTGTATTACTATATATATAGTAGTTGTATTAGGAAGTTTTTTCTCCATTTCTCATAATTGCTGAGTAGTATTCTATTGTGAGGGTGTACCACAATTTGTTTATGCACTCACCAATTGGACTCCCTACTGCGTTTCATTGATCTATGTATCTATCATTACCATAACCACACATTTCCTTATTTACTGTAGCTTTACAGCAAGTCTGGAAATCAGATAATATAAGTCCTCCAATATTGTTTTTCTCTTTCAATTTTTTTCTGCTGGCCTAAGTACCCTTGTATTTCCACATATATCTTGGAATCAGTTTGTCAATGTCTATAAAAACATCCTAGGGTTTTTCATTGAATCTGTAGATCAATTTGGAAAGAAATGACATCTTAACATTTGGATTCATTAAAATGATGCATCTTTCCATTTATTTATGTCTTCTTTGATTTGTCCCGTCAAAGATTTAGTTTTCAATGGAAAGTTATTTCACATAATTGGATAAATGTATTCCTAAGTATTTCATGTCTTTTGATGTTTTTCAATCAGGCATTTTAAACATAAATTTCCAATTGATTGCTACTAAGTGTTTATAGAAATACATTTTTATTTTTGTATGCTAATGTCTTGCTTTCTGTGACCTGGCTAATTTCACTTATTATTTAGTGTTTTAGGAGATTCCATAGAAATTTCTTTTGGTCTTGTTGCTGTTATTATCTTTCCATTTTTTTCCTTTCTTTCTCCTCTCATTTTGCTCATAACTTTCTTTGCATTATTGTGTATATTTATAACATAAATATATAATATAACATAAATATTCAAAATAGTTACATTTTAAAATTTTAAAGTTCTCATCTGCTTTTTATCCTTATAATGAATCTTATTTATTCTGTTTTTTTGCATGCCTGAGAATTTTTTATTGGACTAAGATTGAATTTTACATTGTTGAGTGCTAGATTTTGTTGTATTTCTTCAATGTATGTCAGACTTTTTCTGGCACACTGACAAATTACTCGTGGATTAGTGGATCTTATCAAACTGTCATAGAGGATTGAGAAAGACCTTTTTTCTCCCACTAACTTAGCTCCATTACTAACTTGTTGCCCTTCTGAGGACATACAAAGTTGTCTTTATTCTTGCCACTGAGAACACAAATTCTGTTTTGTGTGAACTCAGGGAATTGTTCAGGCTAGGATTTCTGTTAGTTATTTCCCTGGGTTCATGAAGTTTCAGCTCCTGTGAGTACAAGCTACCCATCCAAAGCAGATGTATAGGAGATCACTCTGTGTATCACAAGAGCTCTCTCTTCTTTAGTACTCTGACCACAAATTCCTCCCTACTTCTGCCACCTTGAACTCTGTCTCTATCTCCTCAAATTAATAATATTGATATGATTTCTTTGTATTCTCCCTCCCTACTCTACAACCTGGAAACTGCCCCCAGCCAGTAATCTGTAGGTGATCCTAAAACCTACCTCATTTGTTCACCTTCTATCAGAGATCACAATTCTCTGTTGCCTGTTTTCCAGTGTCTGAAAAAATGTGGCTTCATATATTTTTTCATTTTTTCATTTGTTTAAAGTAGAATGGCAATTATCTTTGCAGGTAATTCTTTATGGGTGAAAACAGAAGTTCAATAACTATGTCTTTTAAAACAAGCAATGGACTTACAACTCAATTGATGAATTCTTGTTTGGGTCTAGAAGACTTCAAAGACTTTCTATTAGAAATTAATATTTTTTGTTTATTTCAAATAAGAATAAATTGTTTCATTGTATTGTTTTTAAATACGGCTCTTGGTACCCAGGTGACACTTTTCAATCTCTAATCTAGGTCTCCAAAATAGGGACAATTAGAAAATAACATATACCTAAGGTAAGAAATATTGCATTCAACAAAGAATCAAATGGAAAGCTCATCCCCAAAGAGAAATACCAGCTCCCAACCATCTGACACAAACCAGACTCAAAACACCAACATGTCACAGGAAGAATTCCAATTATGGATTATAAACAAGCTGAATAATATACAAGAATCAATGGATAAACAACACAAGGAAAACAAAAAAAAATACAGGATTTGGAGGAAAAATTCACTAAAGAAATTGAAATATTGAAGAAAAACCAAACTGAACTCCTAGAAGTGAAGAATTCACTCAGAGAGCTACAAAACACTGTGGAAAGTCTCAAGAGCAGGGTAGATCAAACAGAGGAAAGAATCTCAGAAATTGAAGATAACTCCTTCCAACTAAATAAGTCAGTCACAGAGATAGATCGAAAAAGTAAGAGAAATGATCTGAGTCTTCAAGAAATGTGGGATTATGTGAAGAAACCTAACTTGAGAGTTATTGGCATTCCTGAGGGTGAAGAAGATAATAAGCAAGGGTTGGACAAGCTATTTGAAGACATAATCGAGGAAAATTTTCCAGGCCTTGCCAATACTCTAGACATACAGATTCAAGAAGCTCAAAGGACCCCTGGGAGATTCATAGGAAAACACCACGCCACGTAGTCATCAGGCTGACCAAAATATCCACTAAAGAGTCACTTCTCCGAGCTGTAAGGAGAAAGCAACAAGTAACTTACAAAGGAAAACCCATCAGAATTATGCCAGATTTCTCAGCTGAAACCTTACAAGCAAGAAGAGGTTGGGGCTCCATTTTCACACTTCTGAAACAGAATAATGCCCAGCCTAGAATCTTGTACCCAGCTAAGCTAAGTTTTCTATACGAAGGAGAAATCAAGACATTCTCAGATAAACAAAGATTGAGGGAATTCACCAAGACAAGACCAGCCCTCCAAGAAGTACTCCAAAGAGAATTACACACGGATCAGCACAAGAAAGATCCACGAATGTAAAACTACTCAAAAGCTAAAGATCAAATTCCAGATACCACAATGGCCCAGGAGAGAAAACATCACAATGAAGTTCTACCCAACAAGCTGAACAAAAAACTGTCTCACTTATCAGTTTTCTCAATAAATGTGAATGGCTTGAACTCCCCGCTCAAGAGACATAGACTGGCCCAATGGATAAAAAAATACAATCCAAGTATCTGCTGCCTTCAAGAAACTCACCTAACCTGCAAAGATGCATTTAGACTGAAAATAAAAGGATGGAAATCGATATTTCAAGCAAATGGTAACCAAAAGAAAGCTGGTGTGGCAATCTTAATTTCCAATAACTTAGCTTTCAAACCAACAAAAATAATAAAAGACAAAGATGGCTACTACATACTGATTAAAGGCACAATTCATCAAGAAGCCATGACTATACTCAATATATATGCACCCAACCTAGGTGCACCTAGATTCATAAAGCAAACCCTACTAGATCTCAACCAAATGATAGATAACAATACTGTAATAGCTGGAGACTTTAACACCCCACTGACAGTACAGGACAGATCCTCTAAACAGAAAATAAACAAAGACATAATGGACCTCAATAGAATGCTAGAACAAATGGGCATGGCTGACATCTATAGGACATTGTACCCAAAGTCCACAGAATATACATTCTTCTCATCAGCTCACGGGACATTCTCTAAGATTGACCATGTCCTAGGACATAAATCATGTCTTCAAAAATTCAAAAAAATAGAAATTATACCATGCATCTTCTCAGATCACAGTGGAATAAAAGTAACAATGATCACAAACAGAAACCCTCACTCTTACTCAAAGTCATGGAAGCTAAATAACCTTCTCCTGAATAATTATTCTATAAAAGAAGAAATCAAGATGGAAATCAAAAATTTCTTTGAATTAAATGACAATGGAGATACAACTTATCAAAATCTATGGGATGCAGCTAAAGCAGTCCTGAGAGGAAAATTCATATCCATAAATGCCTATATCAAAAAGACAGAAAACATGCAAATAGACAACCTAACGAATAGACTCAAAGAACTGGAGAAAGAAGAACAGAACGATCCCAAACCCAGCAGAAGGCGAGAAATTACTAAGATCAAATCAGAACTAAATGAAAAGGACAACAAAGAAACTATAAGGGAAATTAATAAAACAAAAAGTTGGTTCTTTGAAAAGATAAACAAAATAGACACACCTCTGGCTAGACTAACCAAGAGCACAAAAGTAAAATCTCTAATAACCTCCATTAGGAACATGAAAGGAGAAATCACAACCGATGCTACAGAGATACAAGATATCATCTATGAATTCTACAAAAATCTTTATGCACACAAACTGGAGAACGTGGAGGAAATGGACAAATTTTTAGAAACACATAGTCTTCCCAGGCTCAACCAGGAAGAAATAGAGTACCTGAACAGACCAATATCAAGAACTGAAATTGAAACAGCAATAAAAAACCTTCCCAAAAAGAAAAGCCCTGGTCCAGATGGGTTCACACCTGAATTTTACCATACATACAAAGAAGAACTGGTGCCCATCCTACATAAACTATTCTCCAATATTGAGAAGGATGGAGTTCTCCCCAACACGTTCTACCAAGCCAATATAACATTAATACCAAAACCTGGAAAGGACACAACAAAAATAGAGAACTACAGACCAATTTCCCTCATGAATATAGATGCAAAAATTTTCAATAAAATACTAGCAAATCGAATCCAAGTACTTATCAAAAAAGTAATCCACCACGACCAAGTGGGCTTCATCCCCGAGATGCAGGGGTGGTTCAACATACGTAAATCTATAAATGTAATTCACCACATAAATAGAAGCAAAACCAAAAACCATATGATACTCTCATTAGATGCAGAAAAAGCATTTGACAAAATTCAACACCCTTTTATGATAAAAACGCTTAACAAAATAGGCATTGATGGAACCTACCTAAAAATGATACAAGCCATATATGACAAACCCACAGCCAACATCATACTGAATGGGGAAAAACTGAAAGCACTCCCACTTAGAACTGGAACCAGACAGGGCTGCCCATTGTCTCCATTACTTTTCAACATAGTATTGGAAGTCCTTGCGAGAGCTATCAGGCAAGAGAGCAGAATCAAGGGAGTCCAAATAGGGAAGGAAGAGATCAAACTCTCACTTTTTGCTGATGATATGATGTTATATCTGGAAAACCCTCAGGATTCAACCAAGAGACTCCTGGAATTGATTAACGAATACAGCAAAGTCTCAGGCTACAAAATTAATATACACAAATCAGAGGCATTTATATATGCCAATAACAGTCAATCGGAAAACCAAATTAAAGACTCAATACCCTTCAAAATAGCAACAAAGAAAATAAAATATCTAGGTATATATCTAACTAAAGAGGTAAAGGACCTCTATAAGGAAAACTATGAAACACTGAGAAAAGAAATAGCAGAACTTGCAAATAGATGGAAAAATATACCATGCTCGTGGATCAGAAGAATCAACATTGTTAAAATGTCTATACTACCCAAAGTGGTCTACAGATTCAATGCAATCCCTATTAAATTACCAACATCATTCTTTACAGACATAGAGAAAATAATTATACACTTTGTATGGAATCAAAGAAGATCCCGTATAGCAAAAGCAATTTTAAGCAACAAAAACAAAATGGGAGGTATTAATTTGCCGGACCTCAAACAATACTACAAGGCCGTGGTTCTTAAAACAGCCTGATATTGGCACAAGTGCAGGGACACAGACCAGTGGAACACAACAGAAAATCCAAATATAGAACCATCCTCATATAGTCACCTAATTTTTGACAAAGCGGGAAAGAATATACCCTGGGGACAAGAATCCCTATTCAACAAATGGTGCTGGGAGAATTGGTTAGCCACTTGTAGAAGACTGAAACAGGACCCACAGCTTTCACCTCTCACAAAAATCAAATCACGGTGGATAACAGACTTAAACCTTAGGCGTGATACAATCAGAATTCTAGAAGAAAATGTAGGAAAGACTCTTACAGACATTGGCCTAGGCAAAGAATTTATGAAGAAGACCCCCAAGGCAATCACAGCAGCAACAAAAATAAATGAATGGGACATGATTAAATTAAAAAGCTTCTGCACAGCCAAAGAAACAGTCCAGAGAATAAACAGACCACCTACAGAATGGGAAAAAATTTTTGCATACTACACATCAGATAAAGGACTGATAACAAGAATCTATTTAGAACTCAGGAAAATCAGCAAGAAAAAATCAAGCAACCCTATCAAAAAGTGGGCAAAGGACATGAATAGAAATTTTTCAAAAGAAGATATAAAAATGGCTAACAAACATATGAAAAAGTGTTCAACATCTCTAATCATCAGGGAAATGCAAATCAAAACCACAATGAGATATCACTTAACCCCAGTGAGAATGGCCTTTATCAAAAAAACCCAAAACAACACATGTTGGCGTGGGTGTGGAGAGACAGGAACACTAATACACTGCTGGTGGGACTGCAAACTAGTGCAACCCCTGTGGAAAGCATTATGGAGGTATCTTAAACAGATTCAAGTAGACCTGCCATTTGACCCAGCAATCCCATTACTGGGCATATACCCAAAGGAAAAAAGGTCATTCTGTAACAAAGGCACATGTACCCAAATGTTTATAGCAGCACAATTCACAATAGCAAAGATGTGGAAACAACCCAAATGCCCATCAATACATGATTGGATTAGTAAACTGTGGTATATGTATACCATGGAATATTACTCAGCTATAAGGAATGATGAAGATACGACATCTCTATGGTTCTCCTGGAGAGAGTTGGAACCCATTATATTAAGTGAAGTATCCCAAGAATGGAAAAACAAGCATCACATGTACTCACCAGAAAATTGGTTTCCCTGATCATCACCTAAATACAAATCTGGGAACGACACCAATTGGACATCAGACTGAGGTGGGGGTGGGGGAGGGGATGGGGGTATGCCTACACAATGAGTGCATTGCGCACTGTTTGGGGAGTGGTAACACTTGAAGGTGCTGACTCGGGAAAGGGGGGGTGGGGAAAAATATGAAACTATTGTTTTTAACTTGCACTGTTCACTTAATAATTTATCATGAATAAAAAAAAAGTATAAAATAAAAAAAACAAAAAACAAACAAACAAACAAAAAAAAGACAAAAGAACTACTGCTTGACATTAGGGTAAATAAAACTTTTTAATGTAGAGTTCAAAAAAAAAAAAAAGAAAAAGAAATATTGCATTCAGTTGAACAAATTCTGAGAGACAGATACCGAATAAGAGGGATGAAACAATGTACTATTTCTTGTTTTACTGATCTGCATAAAATTTGAGTCTACTATGGTTCCATTTCCCTTTAAATCAAGAAAGGTAAATTTAACACTCAGTTATCACCTTCCTTGTTTAATAAGCTTTCTTACAAATTGAATGATACATCTATGGGATGAAGTAGTTTCTCCTGGTAGCTCTGTAGGTCTTAATTTTAACAACCTGTTTCTTCATCTGTCACTGACGAGATTCTTTTATTAAAGAGATTAAAATGTTCCCCTTATTGGAAAAGTTTCAATACATACGGTCTGAAAATAGCATAAATTCTAAGTAAACCTATCAGGTTTTTTTGTCACTGCTCTCCTCCTCCTTTGGAATATATGATTGATGAGGACTAGATGTACTCACTTAAGACTTAAAAGTGTTAGGCTTACCTGTACATTTAAAATTAACAATAGATTAGTAACATAGATAATTGTGTACATCATATGTATAAAAATATTATCAAACTAGTATTTATACATATAGAATAAATTGTAATAAGTAATTAAATGTGGCAAGGTACAGGATACAAATAAGCTGATAAAGGAGTAACTCCAGAAAAGACTCTTGTGTTCTAACTAATCTATATTACAAATTCGAGCCATTCCTTAACCACTTCTCTGTGATTAACTCCTATTCTGTTCCTTCTAAATCTTGCAAATACTGTCCCGGGATCCCCTTTTGAAACACTACATGGTTCCTCTGGTATTATTTACCCTTGCTGGAGCACATTATTAAAACTCTGTTTGACTGCAGACATGTTGTCCTTATCTTTGGCTGACAAGTTTTAAAAAGTAACTGGCTCCAAGGTAGTCATTAATTTTGTTTCACAGGAAAATATAGTCCACTTTTGATAGAAATATTTCAATTCAATTTGTGCTCCTGTCTTTAGTTTTTGAATAAAATAGTATACAAGTTCCTCCTGCCATCTGAAGCTTTCTATAATGACTTCAAACTTAATGCCCCAAATGAGAATATTCTCCATCAACTAAAATGTTATAAACTAAATGTTTGTATCCTCCAAAATTCATATGCTGAAGCTTTAACTCCCAATTCTATGGTATTTGGAGAAGGGGCCTTTGGAGAATAATTAAAGTTAGATGAGGTCATGTAGATGGGGACATCATGATGGAATTAGTATCCTTATAAGAAGAGATACTTGAAACTTGAGAGCACGAATGCACATGCTCTCTCTCCCTCTGTCTCTCTCTCTCTTCTCCCTCTCTCCTCCCCGCTCCCTCTCCTTTCTCCCCACACTCCTTCCCATGTAAGGACACAGGGAGAAGATCCATCTGCAATCCAGGAAGAGAGCCATCACCAGAACCTGACCATATCGGCTCTCTGACCTTGGACATCTAGCCTCCAGAACAGGAAGAAAATAAAATTCTGTTGTTTAAGCTTCCCAGTATATGGTATTCTGTAAGTGCAGTCCAAGCTGACTCATGTTTATTATATAATTTATATAATTTAAATGAAAAGAGAAGTTTATAACACTATATAGCATGATCACAATTTAAAACATATTTATATGTATAGAACATGATTTTAAATAAATACATCCACATGGAAAATAGGAATTTTCTCTGAATGGTGAGGTTATGTGTGGTTTTAATTTTTAATTTTTTTTAATTTTTACATTCCTTATTGTTCACATTGTCTACAATGCAGAAAACTCTGAAAACATTTCAAATTGGGAATTATCTACCCCACCAACTCTCTTCCTCATGCTGTATGTCCTTGCTCACATGCAAATAAGCAGCAGAGCCAGCACTTGGGACTTGCTATGGGGTTTTCCTTCTATTACTACGTAATCATTCTTAAAGTCATCCCATTCTTTCTATTCCTAATCCTTCTGCTTAAGTCTGGTTCTCATTCCTCATTTTCTTTTTCTTTTTTCCCCGCTATGATTGGCCTCCTTGCCTGGTGTTTTATAGCAACCAAACTCATTCTCCCCAAGACAGCCATAGAGACTGACTTTGTTAAAACACAAATCTGATTGTTTTTATTCTTTTGTAAAAATTTCCTTGAAAAATATCCATTCACTTAACAAAATTAAAATCAAAATTTAGTCATGACTTACATATTGTAGTCCAACAAATTCCCCAGGTAAAGGTCTATGGCTTTTCTAGTTCTAGCTCTAGTTCCTGTGAGTACTGCATTGGGCTGCCAGCAAGTTACACTCCTGTGACTTAGGGATGAAGACTTAGATATGGGTGAGTGTCAGCCTAAGGCAATATATTCACTGCAGGGTATGTCTCAGGATGCTCATGATGTTTTCCTTGTTTTTTTTTTTTTTTTTCTTTTTTCCCTTCTTGAGAGAGGTAGGCTAAGGAGATTAGGAGATGATTAATAACTGGCAGATCATCTGTATTTTTATGCGACTGAGGATTATAACTAATATATGCTCTCTGGCTCTTAAAAAATCTAGTTGAAAAGCATGGATATAATGAATAAAAGATTGGTATTTTAATAAATAAGTTAATATCATTTTTCTAAAATTTCCAAAAGTTTATGTAAGTATTTTATTCAAAAATTATGTATTGAGCACTTGCTGTTTACCAAGGACTCAGGTCCTGGAGACAAGAAGATTAGTTAGAAAAAGCATGAAGGAGAATTATTGTATGTATAGATTTAAATAATTAATATCACTGTATACAATACATTGCTATATGATAATACCAAGTTTAGCAAATCCAAATTATCTAAAGTTGCTGAGTTAGAAGAAAAGCTTTTTGCATACCATTTTCATATCTGCCTACCTGGTCAAGGCACAGCATTTTGCAAAGTACTATTCTGGTTGCATGTGCTCTTTATTTCACAGAATGCAACAGGGGAAATAATTGCTTCACCGATGATAATTGAAAAGATAACACACACTTAAAATTTAAGGGCAAAGTGTTGCTCTTTGCATTTTTTTAAATTAAGTTTTAGTTATTTTCTAAGGAGGGAGCCTTTTGCCAGCTACCGAGATCTTAGACATTAACTAGATTCTTGGAGAAGGGTAAGCTTCTTGGAAATGGGAGAAAAACATAAAGATGGAAACAGTAGCTTTTCACAGTTAATTTTGTCAAAGAGGTTTTATATCCTAGTTGCTGGGCTGCAATACAGGACGTATAGCCATGTGTAAACTCCATTTTCTAGGGAGCTAAAATAAGCAGTTTAAAAATGTATATTGCCTCTTTTATTATATCAAAATTATATTAATATAAAGTGAACCTTTGTTTAAAGGTTGATTAAATTTTACATTTAGTAGCAGAGTTGAAAAAGACTTGTTTTAACTCTTTTGTATATTAATATCAACAAAAACCTAAAATTGTTCAATTTGAGATTAAATATATAAAAGTTCTTTGATTGTAAAATCAACTGGTTATGGTTTTCAGGATAAATACAGTCTATTTTAAAATATTATCATCATTGTTGGAAAATTTCATTGTTAATATATTTAGGTCATTTAACATAAAATAAATTATTTTTAATTAGATTCAATCTATATCTACTAGTAAATTGCACTTTGCCTATCAATAACAAAGATGATAAATAAATACAGGATAAGATATCAACAGACACACATTTTGAGTGTTAAGTCAGGCACATACTCCATTGAGTTTTCCCCCTTAAAAATGTATTACATTCAGAAAAGCAAAAGAAGATTGATTAGACTATTTAAATAAAGCAAAACCATTAACCTGGATTATATGTGCATATGAATATTCCAAAGGAGTAAGTAAAATAAGCTCTGCTACAAATGCTTGATATTCCTTTTTGTTACTCTTCTATAGTTTTCTGTTTGATCAGATGATTACACAGGGAGTTACAGCTTAGTGCTGCAGGCATTCATAGCTAGTGGTATGAGAAGAAAATGAAGAAAGAATATTTATTAATACTAGTATCAATAATAATGGCAACTAACATATAAAGTGTGCTCTAATGTTTACTAAGTATTGTTTACATATATTTTTTAAAAATTATCTAATTAATAACCTTTTCCAAAAAACTTTCCCAATTAATCACCCACCCACTGTTCTGTCCTGTGAGCTTATGAAAATAACATTTAAGAAAGAAACCAGACACAGTGGCATGCACCTGTAGTTCCAGCCACTTGGAGGGTATGGAAGGAAGCTGAGGCTGGAGGATCATTGGAGCCCAGGAGTTTGAGGCCAGCCTGAGAAACACAGATAGACTCTGTCTATTAAAAAAAAATAATAATAAAAATAAAAGAAAAAATAATGTAACTATTATAACTAATACTAAGCCAATGAACATTGAATATTTAAAGTGAATTAATTAAAATGTTAGAACTATATGAAGATGAAATTGAAATCTGGTCATAAGAAAGGTATTATTTCTTTGACAGTGATTTAGGATATAACCTTCCATGTATACAAAGAAAGAAATCATTAAAAAGTATAATGTTAGTCACCACTCTGTGAAAAAATAGGAATTTTATGCCAATTAATCCAATGAAAAGAAATGAGGTCAAATAATAAAAAGATAAAATTTGGCAAGACATATCAAGACAGAGTTAATTTTAGCTTCTATTTGAACTATGTTTTATTTAATCTCTGCCATATTTAGTTCTCAAAATAGAAGTTGTTGGCCTTAATATACATGTGGCTTTAAATTTTAAAAAGAAGCAAAATTAATGCCCCCAGGGGAAAATGTGTTTGAGATATGATTACAAAATTTAAAGGAAAAAATATAAGTGAATAATAACATAAAAAATCTCTTCAATCACACCAATAATTAAATATTTGCAAATAAATAACTGGTAATATATATATTTCTCTTATTATGATGATACAATATTCATTAAAGCATTATTTTAATAACAAGATATGAGATAAATCAAAATGTCCATACAAGAACATCATTATTTTAAAAAAATTTATCAAAATTCAAAATGTTTAGTAACTTATGACATTGCAATGACAGTTAAGTGAACATACCATTAAATAAAATATTATAACACATTTTTATATATGTTTATATGTATATATAGTAATTTTAATATGAAATATGTCATGTGTGTACATATGCAGACATAATATAGATATATAAAATATTGGAAAGAAATAAAATTAAAAGTTTTCATGTTAAGCTTACAAAATAAAATTTCACTTGGAGGGTCCATATATGCTCATCATGAAAATGTTCATTTTTTTTATAGCAAGTTTTGGGCAGTTTCTATAACTACAGGGGAAAATAAAATTTATTTGTTTTAATTACAAGAGTATAAAATACTTTTTACAAGCATTCTGATAAAGGTAACTCTTTGCAACCTTTTATCCCTTATTTGGTATTAAAAAATGGAACAAAAATCCCACAATGTTAATAATTACCCTTTCAAAACACAGAGCAGAACCTTAAATCTAAAAGCTGCTTTTTCTTATGATATATGTTAATCTGCAAACAGGAAAGGCAAAGAAAATGCTAAATAGGCTGCGCTATTGGGGAATTGACAAGGTAAACAGAATAACGGATCAGAACATTTAATTTATACATCTGCAGCTGTCTTAAATGCTATCCAACAGATATTACATTTAAATCTGCGGGAAAGAACTGGCTGATTAGTCAAAACACACACACACAAACATATGTACATACACATATTTATTTATATTCTGTTAAATGGACTAGCTGGGTATTTGTAGTTTACAGCAAAAATGTTTAAATCTTTCTTGTCATTATGTTACTTTCAAGCATATTCTTAGAAAACTATATTTATTTCTCTTGTACCAAGCTCTAAACAGCAAAGTGCTGCCACAATTCAAATGGCATATTTTAAAATATAATTCTATAAATAATCCTAACATGAGCCTCTTATAAAAAGTTTTCTTCATGATTGCTGCATTAAATCCACTGAACTGAAGTTTTTTGTTTTTTTTTTCTCAAGCACAACTTATAGGCACACTGATTATTCAGAAAGGGATTACCTATTTGGTGATTTTTTTAGGTGTTTGAATTCTTTTTCTTCTCACAGCTTTTCTTACCTTACACATTGGTCTATAGCAATGCAACTATCCTTAAAATGCAGCACAAACAAAAAGTAAGTTCTGTGGTTCAAAGAGATCTTGTTGGAAGTATTTACAAGGTCACATATTAGACGTGAAAACTTCTGACAAATAATTTCATTAAGCTTTATTTGTAAAAGTGGAAAATACACAGCATCTATAAGATAAAATAGTTAACTATTTATTGATAATGTACTATGTGCCTATCACTCCTATGAGTATTCTGCATTAACTCACTTAAGCTTCAAAACAACTAATATCATCTCCTCTTTGTAGATGAGAAGATCGAAGCCCAGAGAGAGGTCAATAAATAGCCACAGGTGACAGAGTTGTAGGTATCACAGGCAAGCTTCCAAATTAGGTAGTATGACTCAAGGATATGATTTCCTTAGCACTTAAACATTTTCATTGCTCAATTATACAGTCATAACACAATTGTGTCTTTTTTTCACAATTTAAAAGATATTGTCTTACTAGCTATATTTTCTGACTTTCCATTAAAAATTGGGCCATGGTGCTAGAAAAATAAGTAAAAGTAAATATGAACTTCTCTATCTTTAACTTACTTTTAAAATTTGTAGAAAATCAATATTGATGTTTCCAAACAAAATTCTTTAGGTATTCTAATGGATAGCACATACATACCTATATAGCTCTAAAATTGAGAAACAGGACATTAAATGCTGGAGAGTAGAGGATTTCTCAGTATCTCAGGAGATAAACCATGGATATTCTAACATTTTGCTGTATTTCATCTTTTAACCTTCAAAATAGATTGTTTTTATTTTATTTCAATAGATTTAGGGGGTACAAGTGAAATTTTGTTACATGGATATATTGTGTAATGGCGAATAGTGTACATCGTACCCAATATGTAATTTTTCATACCTCACTCCCTTTCTGTCTCTCCCCGAGTCTGAGTCTCAGTGTCCATTATACCTCTCTGTATGACCACGCATACCCATAGCTTAGCTCCCATTTATAATTAAGTGCATGCAGCATTTGTTTTTTTCCATTCCTGAGTTACTTCACTTAGGATAATGGCCTTCAGTTCCATCCAAGTTGCTGTAAAAGATCTTATTTCATTATTTTTTTTTGACTAAGTAGTATTCCGTGGTGTATGGATACCACAAATTCTTTATCCATTCATTTCTTGATGGACATTCAGGTTGATTCTGTATCTTTGCAATTGTGGATTGTGCTGTGATAAACACCAGGTACAGGTATCTTTCTAATATAATGACTTCCTTTGTGTAGATATCCAGTAGTGGAATTAATGGATCAAATGGTAGATATACTTTTAGTTCTTTGAGGAATCTCCATACTGTTTTCCATATAGGTTGTGCTAATTTACAGTCCCACCAAGAGTGTATAGGCATTCCTTTCTCACTACATCTACACCAACATCTATTGTTTTTTGATTTTTTAATAATGGTCATTCTGATAGGGGTAAGGTGGTATCTCATTACGGTTTTAATTTGCATTTTCTTGATGATTAGGGATGTTGAGCACTTTTTTTTTTTTTTTGTATTTCTATGGGCCATTTGTGTATCTTCTTTTGAGAAAACTCTATTCATGTTTTTTTCTGACATTGTAATGAGGTTATTTGTTTTGTTCTTGATGATTTGATTGAGTTCTTTGCAGATTCTGGATATCAGTCCTTTGTCAGATGAATAGTTTGCAAATATTTTCTCCCATTCTGTAGGTTTTATATTAACTCTATGTATTATTTCCCTTACTATACAAAAACCTTTTAATTTGACTAAGTCCCATTTATTTATTTTTGTCATTGCTGTATTGGTCATTTGGGCCTTAGTCATAAATTCTTTGCCTAGGCTTATGTCTAAAAGAGTTTTTGCTATGATTTCTTCCAGAACTTTTGTGGTTTCATGTCTTACAATTAAGTCTTTAATTTATCTTGAGTTAATTTTTGTATGTGGCAAGAGATAGGGATCCCATTTTATCCTTCTGCATGTGGATATTCAATTTTCCCAGCAACAGTTATCAAATAGGACATCCTTTTGCCAGTGTTTGTTTTTGTCTGCTTTGTTGAAGATCAGTTAATCATAGCTATATGGTTTTATTTCTGGGGTTTCTATCCTGTTCTATTGGTCTATGTGTCTACTTTTATACCAGTACCATGATGTTTTGATTACCGTAGCCTTGTGATATAATTTGAAGTCAGGTATTGTGGTACCTCGAGATTTGTTCTTTTGGCTTAAGATTTCTTGAGTTATTTGGGCACATATTTGATTCCATAGAAGGTTAGGATTATTTTTCCTAGATCTGTGAAAAATGACATTGGTATTTTGATGGAATTGCATTAAATCAGTAAATCACTTTGGGCAGTATGGACACTTTAGCAATGTTGATTCTTCCAACCTATGAGCATGAGTATTTTTCCATTTGTTTGTGTCATCTTGTGACTACTATGAAAATCTCTATGCACACAAACTAGAAAACCTGGAGGAAATTGACAAATTTTTGGAAATACACAACCTCCCAAGCCTAAATCAGGAAGAAATAGAAATCCTGAATAGATCAATAATGAGTAGCAAGATTGAAACAGTAATTTAAAAAAAAACTCTACCAACAAAAAAACCCAGACCAGATGGATTCACAGCCATATTCTACAGTACATATAAAGAAAAACTGACACTCATTCTACTGAAACTATTCCATAATATTGAAAAGGTGGGAATACTCCCTTATTCTATGAAACCAGTATCACCTTGATATCAAAGCCAGGAAATGACACAACAAAAATGGAAAACTATAGACCAATATCTTCTATAACATAGATGCAAAAATTTTCGGCAAAATACTAGCAAACCTTATTCAGTAGTACATCAAAAAGATAATCCACCATGATCAAGTGGGTTTCATCCCAGGAATATAAGGGTAGTTCAATATATGCAAATTAATAAATGTGATTCACTACGTAAACATAATTAAAAACAAAGACCATATGATCTTCTCAAAAGATGCAGAAAAAGCATTTGATAAAATCCCGCACCCCTCTATGATAAAAACCCTCAACAAACTAAACATAGAAGGAACATACCTTAAAATAATAAAAGCCGTACAATACAAACCCAGAGTCAGCATCATACTGAATGAGGAAAAGTTGAAAACATCCCTCCTAAGAATTGGAACAAGACAAGAGTGCCCACTGTCATCCTAGCCATAGCAATCAGGCAAGAGAAACAAATAATGGATAAATAATGGGCATACAAATTTGCCCACTTTTGAATGTGGTTATTTGTTTTTTCCTGCTGAGTTATTTGTATTCCTTGTAGATTGCATATATTAGTCCTTTGTCAAATGTCTAGATTGCAAATATGTTCGCCCATTCTGTAGGTTGCCAATTTATTCTGTTGATTATTTCTTTTACTGTGCAGCTGCTTTTTAGTTTAATTAAGTCATATTTGTTCTTTTTTGTTTTTGTTACTTTTGCTATAGGGGCTCTTAGTCATAAATTCTTTGTCTAGGCCAACATCCAGAGGACTTTTTCCTAGGTTTTCTTCCAGGAACTTTATGACTTCAAGTCTTACATTTAGTTATTTGGTCCATCTTGAGTTACTTTTTGCACATGGTAAAGATAGGGATCCGGTTTCATTCTTCTGCATATAGCTATCCAACTTTCCTAGCAACATTTATTGAATAGTGTGTCCTTTCCCCAGTGTATGTTTTTGTCTGCTTTGTGGAAGATCAGTTATTTGTAGGTATATGGCTTATCTCTAGTTCTCTATTCTTTTCCATTGATTTATGTGTCTACTTTTACATCAGTACCATGTTGTTTTAGCCATGTGTTATAATTTGAAATCAGGAAACGTGATACCTCCAGTTTTGTTCTTTTTGTTTAGGGTTTCTTTATCCAGGCTTTTTTGTTGTTGTTGTTGTTGTTCCATATGAATTATAGTATTGTTTTTTTCTAATTCTGTGAAAAAATGGCATTGGTATTTTGATATAAATTGTATTGAATTAGTAGTTTCTCTTCAGATCATATAAATCTTTGTTCTTTTACAAATTTTTTAAATATGTACCTTTTAATACATGCATAATTCCACAAATACAGTTATTTATGAGCTAAACTTACCTTACAAAATATTATGGCATTCACCTTTGAATAAGAAGTTACGACCCTATAACTTACACTAGAGCTTACCTAAAGGGCATAAAATAGAGAAAATGAAGTATTTAATTTTCAGGAAGATGGCAAACTTGCTATTTTTATACTTATGCTTCTCAGTATGTTCTGCATCATTCTCATAAATCCAGAAAGTTAAATTTCATTTTAAACATAATTGAGCTTGATATTTAAAGAATTAATGTTTGAAATTTGTTAAAACAAATAATCATATCACAATGGAAAGGTCACCACAAACTTTAGTGTTGATAAACCTAGATTTTAATATACTGTTCATAAGAAGACAAACAAATAATAAGAAAATTGGCCTCAGACAATTTTTTTAAAGGCCAATCTAAAGCCAATCACTGACTAGAAAAATCAAATATACAAGCTATTCAAATTGTATTCATAGTAAAAGTAAATAGGTTTTGAGTGAGGCTCTGAACAACCTATTTTTTCCTTTCCTTTTCACAATTCTCAGATTCACTTTTTCCTACTTCCTTACTGAGAGATAAGCTATAACCATACTATAGTAGAAATGGAAAATAATCTGCTCTGATAACACTGTCATGTGTATTTGTGATATGCTTTGCAGAAGAATCATATTTGTGAAGAATCCTGTGTTATAGTTGTGGCATATTGGTATCTTACAGTACAACAAACTTAATTCAAGAGTCTGCACTATGAAAAATATAAATAAACAAAGCAAATCACTGTTAGAGAACAATAATTTCCAGGAACATAATATTTATTTTAATATTTATTGGTGGTCTTATAATACTAGGTGCCATTTAGAAATTAATATACATATAAATCCTATTGAGACTTGCTGATCAGAGAGGAAAAAAATCAATTTAGAGGGCTTACCCACTGTATCCTTTCTCATCAATTCTCTTTTAAATAACCAATATTTATACAAGACAGAAACAGTATCCAAGACAAGAAGTAAATGTTTTACTTAAAATCATAGAAAGGTGGCAATCATATCCCATATATTAGAAATTTCTATAGCTATGGTTAAATTAAAAAAAAATGACAAATTTTCAGCCTCCAATTCAAAAAAAAATATCAACAGCATAGGACATTACATAAAGAAGTAATTAAAATCAACTTATTCACAGGGTTTATGAAAACATACCATACAGACATCAGAAACTGAAGGTAGTAGGACTTGAGTAGTGGTTCACAAATCTGTTCTATAAAAGATCATAACTGAATAGAATAAAATATATAAATATGTACATGGAACATCTGTAACCCAAGTAACTGCATGTTTTTATATGATGGAAGGCAGTAAAGTAAATCTTTAAGAATTTCATCCTCAACAGATAACTTGTTATTTCTGAGAAATCTATTATACATATTTGTCAGATAAAGTAAAGCAAAGTACATAGAAACGTGAAAAAGAATAAATATAAAGCAAGATGACTGAATAAGCCAAACAAAATGTTATAAGTAAAAATATAAATGTGATCAGTTCTTTCTACTGCAAGGATGAAGACTGATAGAGTGACAAATTGCATGTCATAGAAAACCTTTTTGACTTGTTAAACTATAAAGACACTTGTGTATTGGCTTATATAATCAGACCATTTACAGTTTAAGGGGCTTTCATGTTGATTGATTCAGTGGCTCAATTTTACTTCTCTTACTTTGTGCCATCCTTAGCACTTATAGTAGCAAGACACAAGTTTTAACTATAAACCTTTTAGAAGAAAATGGGAAAATCTTCATGATACTGGATTTGGCAAAGATATCTTGTACATGACACCAAAAACACAGGCAACAAAGCAAAATAGACTTTATCAACATTAAAAACTTTTGTGCAACAAAATACAATATCAAGAAAGTGAAAAGGAAAACCATGGTATGGGAGAAAATTTTTTAAATTCACATATGTGATAGGGAATTAATATCTAGAATATATAAGGAACTCTAAACTCTCAACAACAAATAACCCAATTAAAAAATGGAGAAAGAACTTGAATAGACATTTCTTCAAAGAAGATACACAAATGCCCAATAGGCACATGAAAGAAAATGATCAATATCACTAGTTATTAAGGAAATGCAAATCCAAACTACAAGGAGATACTGCTTTACACCCATTAAGATAGATGTTATTAAAAAACATAAGTGTTAGCAAGGATATAGAGAAATTGGAAACCTAGAGCATTGCTAAAAAGAATGTAAAATGATACAGCTTCCATGAAAAACAGCTTGGCAGTTCCTTAGGAAGTTGATCATAGAATTGTCATGTGATCCATGAATTCCACTTCTGGACATACACCCAAAAGAATTTAAAGCAGGGACTCAGATTCTTGTATACCAATATTCACAGCAACATTGTACACAATGGCCAAAATGTAGGAAAAAACCAAATATCCATCAAGAGATGGGAAGGTAAACAAATATGCAATACAAACATACAATAAACTGTCCCACAGTCCTGGATGGGCAGCAGGACTAAGAACTGAATATTTTGGCCATATGTACTTTCTGGTCACCATGCAAGGTGGCATATTTTTCTTTGTGTCCTATGGAAGGATTCTGAAGCCTAAAGCTTTTAAGACTCTCAGATTCACTGTGGTGCTAGAGTTCAAGGCAACACATCTCTGAAGAAATAAGCTTACTGGTTTATTTAAATTATAAAACATTGTTCTTTATAATCCTTGAATAAGTAACTGAATTAAATGTATTTTATCTACCCGTTATAGAAATAAATATTGACCCTATATAACACTACTCTTGTACAGAGAATGAAAAGTGATGAATAAGCATCCACCTTTGGATTGATAGTCTAAATGAGAGCACTGGGATTCCAAGGAGAGGAGGCAGGATTGAAATGAAGATAGAATTTGGACAACCTGCTCAACAGGACCAGAGTCAAGCTTCTAGATTAAGAGCCAAGCACACTATCCAGGGACCCATCCCTATCTTCACCGAGCAGGAGAACAGGTGTACTGTATCTGCTATCTGATTTGAGCTGGGAGAAGAGGCATCAGATTGGGGAAAACAAAACAAAACAAAACAAAACAGCATAAAACCCGTGGCAACATGAAAATTAGGCTGTCTTGACACCCCTCAAAGATCACAATAGCGCTCCAGTAATGAACTTCAACCAAAATAAATTATTGAAATGATAGATATGGAATTCAGATTATGGATTGCAAGTAAGATGAATGGAATTGAGGAGATGGTAGAAAACCACCTCAAAGACACACAAAAAGTCTGGATATGAACAATAAAATTCACTAAAAGTTAGATAACATCAGAAAAGAGATAACAGAGCTTAAAGAAATAAAAGAGTCATTTATGGAATTTCAAAACACAATAGAACACCTTAACAACAGACTAAACAAAGAATAAGAAAGAATTTCAGAGCTTGAAGACAAGGATTTTGAAGTAACCCAGGTAGTAAAAAAATGTAGAAAAAAACAACAAAGAATAAGCAATCACTGTGAAAAATATGAGACTATACAAAGCAAGCTAATATAAAAATTATAGGTATCCTTGAGAGAGAAGTAGAAAAATCAATAAGCATGGAAAACTTATTTGGAAGAATAATAGAGGAAAATTTCCCTGGTATTGCTAGATGTCTAGATAGTCATCAAACACCTGGAAGATTAATAGCAATTGGGTCATCACCAAGACACACAGTAAACAGCCTGACCAACGTCAAAGTGAAGGAGAAAATCCTACAAGTTGTGAGATGAAATAGACAAGTTACTTACAAAGGAAAACCCATCAGGCTAACAGCAGACTTCTCAGCTGAGGTCCCATTTTTAGTCTTCCTAAACAGAATAAATGCCAGGAAAAAGTTTTGTATTCTGAAAAAATTAAGTTTCATAAATGAAGGGGAAATAAAGTCTTTACCAGACAAGCAAACATTAAGGGAATTAGTCGCCACTAGACATGCTCTCTAGGAAATGCTTAAAAGTGCTCTATATATGGACAGAACAATCAACACATACCAGTGTAAAAACACCCAAAAGTTAAAGCTCACAACTCATAAAACAGTAACACAAGGGAGAAAACAAAGCAGCTAGGTATCATTCAACATGATGAATAGAACAGTATCTCACATATCAATACTAACATCAAACATAATGATCTTAATGCTCCATTTAAAAGATATAGACTGGCTGAATGAATGAAAAAACACTCCCCATGTATATGTTGCCTCAAAAAACACATCTAACTTGCATGTATTCTAATGAACTCAAGGTAAAGGGATAGATAAAATTATTGCACATGAATGGAAACCAAAACTGAACAGGAGTAGCAATTCTCAGATAAAACAGACTTTAAATCAAAAATCGTTAAAAAGAGACAAAGACAGTAATTAGATAATGACAAAGGGAGCAATTCAACAAGAAGCTATAACAATCCTAAATATATATGCACCTAACACAGGATCTCCCAGATTCATAAAACAAGTTCTTCTAGATTAGAAAAGTAAACAGTGACATCATATCATAATTTCTGGGAACTTTAACACTCCACTGACAATATTAGACAGACCATCCAGACAGAAGATTAACAAAGAAACACTGGACTTAATCAAGACTCTAGAACAAATGGACCTCACAGACATCTACAAAACATTCTACACAAAAACTGTAGAATATACATTCTTCTCATCAACATATAGGACATTCCCCAAGATAGAGCATATGTTTTCCCACAAAAAAAGTCTTACCAAATTCTGAAAAAGTGAAATTGTCCTATGTATCTTCTCAGATCCCAGTGGAATAAAACTAGAAATCAATTCCTAAAGGAATTCTCAAATCTACACACAGTCATGGAAATTAAACAATCCACTGTTGAATGATCCTTGGTTCAATGACAAACTAAGATGGAAATCAAGAGATTTTTCAAACTGAATGTTAAATATGGCACAAGCATCTAAAATTTATGAGATACAGAAAAAGCAGTGTTAATAGGGAAATTCACAGCCTTAAATGTATAAAACAAAAATACAGAGAAATCACAAATTAACAACCTAATGTCACACCTCAAGGAACTAGAAAAAGAATAAGCCAAACCCAAATCTAGCAGAAGAAAAGAAATAACAAAGCTCAGAGCAGAACTAAATGAAATGAAAACAAAAAAGATACAAAGTATTAATGGAACAAATAGTTTGTTCTTTGAAAAGATAAACAAAATCAATAGACCACTAGCTCAATTAACCAGAAATAGAACAGAAAGGACTCAAATAAACTCAATCTGAAATGAAAAAGTAGGCATTATAATTGATACCAAAGAAATACAAATTATGATCTGTGACTACCATAAAAACTTCTATGCACACAAAATAGAAAACCTGGAGAAAATGGATAAATGCTTGGAAACACACAACCTCTCAAGCTTGAATCAAGAAGAAATAGATACTCTGAATAGATCACAATGAGTAGCAAGATTGAAACAGTAATCAAAAGTCTCCTAACAACAACAACAACAAAAAGCCCAAACCAGACAGATTTCACAGTCAAATCATACCATACCTACAAGAAAGAACTGGCACTCAGTCTACTGATTCTGTTCATAATGTCAAGGAGGGAATCCTCCCTAACACATTCTATGAAGCCAAGCTCATGCTGATACCAAAGGAAAGGATACAACAACAACAAAAAAGAGAGGAGAGTTGGGAAGATGGCGGAATGGTGGTGACCTCCTGGATTCGTGCTCCCGGAGTGGAAGGCATGGGTCTCGGACTGCCACAACGCTAGAGGTTCACTCCCCCACAAGAACGGCGGCGTGAACCCACGGAGAATCAGCGTGGGACAGAGAGAGAACGAGAAAGGACTGAGGTGATCGGGAAATACAGCGCGAAAAACTAGAGAGTGCGGAGGGTCATCAGAGAAGGGAGCGCGGGACGGTTGTACGCACCCCACCAGAGAGTGGGGTGGGTTCAGCCCCACAGGAAAGCATCTTGTTCCCCCTCTGACCTCCACACCCACTCAATTGGGGATTTGCCCAAAGTCAGCGCAGAATTGCCGCGGGAGACGTGAGCTCTGCAGAGGAGACATTGGCGGGAGGCTTTTTGGACCCTAGAACGCTGTGCGCTGTGCGCGGCTGAGGCGCCTAGCAACTGTCTCCTATACGCGGGCTGCGGGGCTGCCTCCCTCCCGGCTCGAGCAGACGCCGATCTGTCTCATTTAGGCGGGGCTGGGTTCTCCCGGTCTCGGCTCCTCTGGCCTCTGCCGGTCGCTGAGCGTTCAACCCCAGCGACAGTGCTGCAGACGGGCGGTCGCCATTGTTGGGTTTTGCACCCTAAACCCGGTGAAGTGATTGGGTACCGGGCGGCTCCCTTCCCTAGTCCACGGACCGACTAGGAGCTAAGCCTTTGTGTGAACACTGAGTGGTTCCCCAGTCACGAGAGAGTCGAGCGTGGACCTTGCGGACATTGGGACGGGGAGGACCATCGCCCACGGGAACTGCAGCAGCTGGGGCGCTGGGCAAACGAGGGCGCCGCTCCCCTCCCCCTATCCACTGTCTTTCTCGCAGAGAGAGACGGAAACCACCTCGGGAGAGGAAGAGGAGCAGCCCCCCCAGCGGAGGTAGCAAAACCCTGAACAACACGCGAAGGGCTCCCCCTAGCGACAGAGGAGGCAGCTTACCTGGCGCTCACGGCCTGCCCCTTTCCAGACTAAAGCTGAAAGAAGGAATCTTAAGGATTCATCCAGATGGGAAGGGCTCAGCGAAAGAACTCTGGAAGTATAAAGAATCAAGCTGAAACTTCACCCTCAAAGAGGATTACTAGTTCACCACCAATTAACACAAACCAGATTCCAAATAGCAACATGTCACAGGAAGAATTTCAAACATGGATCATAAACACGCTGAACAGCATGCAAGTAAAAATGGATAATCAACATAAAGAAACCACAAAAAAGATCCAGGACTTGGAAGAAAAATTCACCAAAGAAATTGAAATACTGAAGAAAAATCAAACTGAACTCCTGGAAATGAAGAATTTATTCAAGGAGCTACAAAACACAGTGGAAAGTCTCAAGAGCAGGGTAGATCAAACAGAAGAAAGAATCTCAGAGATCGAAGACAACACTTTCCAATTAAATAAGTCAGTTACAGAGCTGAAACAAACAAACATGAGAATTAACCACAGTCTACAAGAAATGTGGGATTATGTGAAGAAGCCTAACGTCAGAGTTATCGGCATTCCTGAGGGTGAAGAAGACAATAAGCAAGGGTTGAATAAACTATTCGAAGATATAATTGAGGAAAATATCCCAGGCCTAGCCAAATCTCTAGATATACAGGTTCAAGAAGCTCAAAGAACCCCTGGGAGATTCATACCAAATAGGAAGACACCACGTCATGTAGTCATTAGACTGACCAAAATATCCACTAAAGAGGCCCTTCTTCGAGCTGTAAGGAGAAAAAATCAAGTAACATACAAAGGAAAGTCCATCCGAATCACGCCAGATTTCTCAACTGAAACCTTACAAGCAAGAAGAGATTGGGGCCCCATTCTCACTCTTCTGAAACAGAATAATGCCCAGCCTAGAATCCTGTATCCAGCTAAGCTCAGTTTTATATATGAAGGTGAAATTAAGACATTCTCAGATAAACAAAAACTTAGGGAATTCACCAAGACAAGACCAGCTCTCCAAGAAGTACTCAAAACAGAGTTACACATGGTCCAGCACAAGAAGGACCCTCGCATGTAACACTAATCAAGAGATAAATATAAAAACCCAGTTATCATAATGGCTCAAGAGAGAAAACAGATCAATGAAATTCAACCCAACTTGAGGAAAAGCAATCTGTCTCACCTATCAGTTCTCTCATTAAATGTGAATGGATTGAATTCCCCACTCAAGAGACATAGACTGGCCCAATGGATAAAAAAATATAAGCCAAGTATCTGCTGTCTTCAGGAAACTCATCTAACCTGCAAGGATGCATTTAGGCTGAAGATAAAAGGATGGAAATCAATATTCCAAGCAAATGGAACCCAAAAGAAAGCTGGCGTGGTGGTTCTAATCTCCGATAACGTAGTTTTCAAATCAACAAAAGTAAAGAAAGACAAAGATGGTTACTATATACTGGTGAAGGGTACAATTCAACAAGAAGACATAACTATACTTAATATATATGCACCCAATCTAGGTGCACCCAGATTCATAAAGCAAACCCTACTTGATCTCAACCAAATGATAGATAACAACACATTAGTAGCCGGAGATTTTAACACGCCACTGACAGTTCAGGACAGATCTTCCAAACAAAAAATAAACAAAGAAATAGTGGACTTAAATACAACGCTCGATCAAATGGGCCTGACTGATATCTACAGGACATTCTACCCAAAAACCACTGAATATACTTTCTTCTCATCAGCTCATGGGACATTCTCCAAGATTGACCATATCTTAGGTCATAAAGCATGCCTTAAAAAATTTAAAAATATAGAAATTATACCATGCATCTTCTCAGATCACAGTGGAATAAAAGTAACAATGAACCCTAACAGAAATCCTCACTTCTACTCAAAGTCATGGAAGCTAAATAACCTTCTCTTGAACAATCATTTTATAAATGAAGAAATCAAGTCGGAAATCAAAAGATTTTTTGAATTAAATGACAAAGGAGATACAACCTATCAAAATCTGTGGGACACAGCTAAAGCAGTCCTGAGAGGAAAATTTATTTCCATAAATGCTTATACCAAAAAGACAGAAAACTTACAATTAGACAATCTAATGAATAGACTCAAAGTGCTGGAGAAGGAAGAACAGACCGATCCCAAACCCAGCAGAAGGAGAGAAATTATTAAGATTAAATCAGAACAAATGAAAAGGACAACAATCAAACCATAAGGGAGATTAATAAAACCAAAAGTTGGTTCTTTGAAAAAATAAACAAAATTGACACACCTCTGGCTAGACTAACCAAGAACAGAAAAGAAAAATCTCTTATAACCTCCATCAGGAACACAAAAGGAGTAATCACGATGGATGCCACAGAGATACAGGATACCATATATGAATTCTACAAAAATCTTTATGCACACAAATTAGAAAACCTGGAGGAAATGGACAAATTCCTAGAAACACACAGCCTTCCCAGGCTCAACCAGGAAGAAGTAGAATTCCTAAATAGACCGATATCTAGATCTGAAATCGAAACAGCAATAAAAAACCTTCCCAAAAAGAAAAGCCCTGGACCAGATGGGTTCACACCTGAATTCTACCATACCTACAAAGAAGAACTGGTGCCCATCCTACATAAACTATTCTCCAATATAGAGAAGGATGGGATTCTCCCCAACACTTTTTACCAAGCCAACATAACCCTAATACCAAAACCAGGAAAGGATGCAACTAAAACAGAGAACTATAGACCAATTTCTCTTATGAATATAGATGCAAAAATTCTCAATAAAATTCTAGCAAATCGAATCCAAGTGCTTATCAAAAAAATAATCCATCACGACCAAGTGGGCTTCATCCCAGAGATGCAGGGATGGTTTAACATACGCAAATCTATAAATGTAATTCATCACATAAATAGAAGCAAAAATAAAGATCATATGATACTCTCAATAGATGCAGAAAAAGCATTCGACAAAATTCAACACCCTTTTATGATAAGAACACTCAAAAAAATAGGCATAGACGGGGCCTATCTAAAAATGATACAAGCCATATATGACAAACCCACAGCCAACATCATACTGAATGGGGAAAAACTGAAAGCATTCCCACTTCGAACTGGAACCAGACAAGGCTGCCCACTGTCCCCATTACTTTTCAACATAGTATTGGAAGTCCTTGCAAGAGCTATCAGGCAAGAGAGCAGAATCAAGGGAGTCCAAATAGGGACAGAAGAGATCAAACTCTCACTCTTTGCTGATGATATGATGTTATATCTAGAAAACCCCAAGATTTCAACCAAGAGACTCCTGGAATTGATTAATGAATTCAGCAAAGTCTCAGGATACAAAATCAATACACACAAATCAGAGGCATTCATATACGCCAATAACAGTCAAACGGAGAACCAAATTAAGGACTCAATACCCTTCAAAATAGCAACAAAGAAAATAAAATATCTAGGAATATATCTAACTAAGGAAGTAAAGGACCTCTATAGGGAGAACTATGAAACTCTGAGGAAGGAAATCGCAGAACATGTAAATAGGTGGAAAACCATACCATGCTCATGGATCGGTAGAATCAACATTGTTAAAATGTCTATACTGCCCAAAGTTATCTACAGATTCAATGCAATCCCTATTAAATTATCAACATCTTTTTTCACAGACATAGAAAAAATAATTTTACACTTTGTATGGAATCAGAGAAGACCCCGTTTAGCAAAAGCAATATTAAACAACAAAAACAAAATGGGAGGTATTAATTTGCCAGACTTCAAACTTTACTACAAGGCTGTGGTTCTAAAACCAGCCTGGTACTGGCACAAGTGCCGAGACACAGACCAGTGGAACAGAACAGAAAATCCAAATATAAAACCATCCTCGTATAGCCATCTAATCTTTGACAAAGCAGAAAAAAACATACTCTGGGGAAAAGATTCCTTATTTAATAAATGGTGCTGGGAAAACTGGATATCCACATGTAGAAGACTAAAACAGGACACACAGCTCTCACCCCTCACAAAAATCAAATCACGGTGGTTAACAGACTTAAACCTTAGGTCAGAAACTATTAGAATTCTAGAAGAAAACGTAGGAAAGACTCTTACAGACATTGGCCTAGGCAAAGAATTTATGAAGAAGACCCCTAAGGCAATCACAGCAACAACAAAAATAAATAAATGGGACCTGATCAAATTAAAAAGCTTCTGCACAGCCAAAGAAACAGTCACAAGAGTAAATAGACAACCTACAGAATGGGAAAAAATTTTCGCATACTACACATCAGATAAAGGACTGATAACAAGAATCTATTTAGAACTCAGGAAAATCAGTAAGAAAAAATCGAACAACCCTATCAAAAAGTGGGCAAAGGACATGAATAGAAATTTTTCAAAAGAAGATATAAAAATGGCTAACAAACATATGAAAAAGTGTTCAACATCTCTAATCATCAGGGAAATGCAAATCAAAACCACAATGAGATATCACTTAACTCCAGTGAGAACGGCCTTTATCAAAAAGTCCCAAAACTATACATGTTGGCGTGGGTGTGGAGAGACAGGTACTCTCATACACTGCTGGTGGGACTGTAAACTAGTGCAGGCCCTGTGGAAAGCAATGTGGAGATACCTTAAACAGATTCAAGTAGACCTACCATTCGATCCAGCAATCCCATTACTGGGCATCTACCCAGAAGAACAAAAGTCATTCTATAAAAAAGACACCTACACCCGAATGTTTATAGCAGCACAATTCACAATCGCAAAGATATGGAAACAACCCAAATGCCCATCGATTCATGAATGGATTAGCAAAATGTGGTATATGTATACCATGGAATATTACTCAGCTATCAGAAATGATGGCGATATGGCATCTCTTTGGTTCTCCTGGAGTGAGCTGGAACCCATTCTATTAAGTGAAGTATCCCAAGAATGGAAAAACAAGCACCACATGTACTCACCAGCAAACTGGTTTCCCTGAGAGCACATTTGGGATTCACACCAATTGGGTATTGGACAGAGGTCGGGGCTGGGTGGAAGGGATGGGTGTATACCTACTTGATGAGTGCGATGCGCACTGCCTGGGGAATGGACACGTTTGAAGTTCTCTCTGGGGGGGATGGGGTGGGGGGAGGGGAGGAGTGCACACCTACATGATGAGAGTGATGTGCACTGTCTAGGAAATGGACACAACTAAAGCTCAGACTCGGGGGGATGGGGAGGCATGGGCAATGTATATAGCCTGATCTTTTGTACCCCCTTGATGAGCTGAAAAACAAATAAAAAATAAAAAATAAAAAATAAAAAAAAATAAAAAAAAAAAAACAACAAAAAAGAAGACTACAGGCTAATTTCCCTTAGGAACATAGATACAAAAATCCTCAACAAAATACTAGCAAACGGAATTCAACAGCACATCAAGAAGAAAAAAAAAATACCATAATCAAGTAGGTTTCATCCCATTGTTGCAAGGATGGTTCAATATATGCAAATCAATAAATGTGACACACCACACAAATAAAATTAAAAATGAATATGGTATGATCATCTCAATAGATGCAGAAAAAGCATTCAATAAAATCCAGCATCCCTTTATGATAAAAACCCTCAACAAATTAGGCATAGAAAGAACAATGCCTAATAAGAAAGAAAATAATAAAAGCCATATATGACAAACCCCTGGCCAATATCATACTGAATGGGGAAAAGTTGAAAGCATTCCTCCTAATAACTGGAACAAGACAAGGATGAAAGTCCTAACCAGAGCAATCAAGCAAGAGAATGAAATAAAGGGCATACAAATCAGAAAAGAGGAGGTCAAACTATCCCTGTTTGCTGACTATATGATCTTGTGTCTAGAGAATACTAAAGACTTTATTAACAGACTCCTAGAATTAATAAATTCAGCAAAGTCACAGATTACAAAATTAATGTATACAAATCAGTAGCATTTGTATACACTAATAACAGTCCAGCTGAGAGTAAAATAAGAATCTATACCATATACAATAGCTGCAAAGCAAATAAAGTACCTAGGAATATACTTAACCAAGGAGGTAAATGATCACAACAAAAAGAACTACAAAACACTGATGAAATAAATCATAAATGACACAAACAAATGGGAAAACATCCCATGCTCCTGGATTGGAAGATTCAACGTTGCTAAAATGTCCATACTACCCAAAGTAATTTATAGATTCATAGCAATTCACGTCAAAATTCCAAAGTCATTTCATATGGATCTAGAAAAAATAATCCTAAACATCATATGGAACCAAAAAAGATCCCATATACACAAAGCAATCCTAAGCAAAATGAATAAATCTGAAGTTATAACATTAGCTGACTTCAAATTATACAACAAGGCTATAGTAACCAAAGTACCATGGTACTGGTATAAATGTAGACACATAGACCAATGGAACATAATAGAGAACTCAGAAATAAAACCATATAGCTACGACCAACTGATTTTTGACAAAACAGACAAAAACATACACTGGGGAAAGGATGCCCCATTCAAATTTGGTGCTTTGAAACTTGAATAGCCACATACAGAAGAATGAAACTGGATCCCTATCTCTCACTATGTACAAAAATTAATTCTTGATAGACTAAAGACTTAAATTGCAAAACCTGAAACCATAAAAATTCTAGAAGAAAACATAGGAAAAACTCTTCTAGACATTGGCTTAGGAAAAGAATTTATGAGTAAGACTCTAATAGCAAATACAGCAACAACAAAAATAAATAAATGGGACTTAATTAAACTAAAAATTTTCTGCACAGCAAATGAAACAATCAACAGAGTAATTAGACAACCTACAGAATAAGAGAAAATATTTGTAAACTGTACATAAGGGGCTCATATCCAGAATCTACATATAACTCAAACACGTCAGCAAGAACAAAAAAAATAACCCCCATACAAAATGGACAAAAGACATGAATAGCCTCTTCTCAAGAGAAGATAGACAAATGGTCAACAAACATAAGAAAAAATGCTCAATATTATTAATCATCAGGGAAATGCAAATTAAAAGCACAATGAAATACCACCTTACCCCTGTAAGAATCGCCATTATTAAAAAATAAAAAAAAACAATAGATATTTGCTTGTGGTGAAAAGGAAATGCTTATATACTGTTGGTGGGAACTTAAACTTGTACAACTACTATGGAAGGAGTTATGGAGATTCCTCAAATAATTTAAAGTAGACCTACAATTTGATCCAGCTGTCTCACTACTGGGTATCTACCCAAAGGAAAAGAAGTCACTTTATAAAAAAGACACCTGCACCTGAATATTTTTCAAAGCACAATTCACAATTGCAAAGATATGGAATCAACTTACCTGCTCATCAACTAATGAGTGGATAAAGAAAGTGTGGTATATACATATGTCATGGACTACTGCTCATCCATTAAAAGGAATGAGATAATGTCTTTTGTAGTAACTTAGATGGAATTGGAGACCATTATCTTAAGTGAAGTACAAGAATTGAAAAAACAGATATCACATGTTCTCACTTATAAGTCAGAGCTAAATGAAGGATATATTTGGTCATAAAGAGCAGTAATGGATGTTGGAAACTAATAAAGGGGGAGGGTGTATGAGAGATATAAATTTACCTATCAAGTACAATGTTCACTTGTTTGGTGTCAGATACACTGAAAGCCCTGACTTTAGCATGATACAATTTACCCATATAACAAAAAATGCCTGTACTCCCTAAATTTTTGAAAAAATGAAAAAGTTGAGGAATATATTAATAGATGTAATTTAATAAATTTTGATATGGAAAATAAGTGTTAATGTGTAAATTAACATTTTAGAGGTAATCACTAGAAAAATAAATATTTCTGGTTTTCTAATAAAAATAAACATCCAATGGAATATTATTCAGCCATAAAATATAAGGTGTCTGATACATGCTACAACATGAAAGAAAATTGAAAACATTATGTGAAGCAAAATAAACCAGACACAAAAAGAAAAATATTGTATGATGCTACTTAAATGATATACCTAGAGTAGATAAATCTGTAGGGATAGGAAGTAGGATATAAATTACTGGGGTCTCAGGATGGGTGGGAGTTACCCTCTAATAGGTACAGAACTTCTGTTTGATGATGAAAAATTATGAAAATGGATAGTAGTGATGATTGTACAGTATTGGGAACATACTTAATGTCAATAAAGTGTACACTTAAAAATGATTAAAATGATAAATTTTATGTTATATATATTTTACCATAATAAAAAATCTCCAAGAAATTCTACCCTATAAATTCTAGATCACCAAACACCACTTCCCCCTGACTCATCTTTTACCCTTAGTTTGAGCCATCATCATCTTTTACCCAGATTTTTTCCATTGCTTTTAATTGATGTTCCTATTTGTATCTTTGGCCACTTCATTTTATTCTCAACACAATATCTAGAGCCAGTCTTTAAAAATGTAAGTCAGATCATGTTACTTCTCTACTCAAAATCCTCCAGTTGCACTGTATTTCATACAGAGTAAACCCCAATATCCTTTAAATACCTTTTAAGGATTTAAACAATCCTGTTTCTCCATTACCTTTTTGATCTCAAGTCTCACCAGGGTCATGCCAAAGTAAGAATGATGGAGGTGATCTGTCCTGGGGAGAAAAATGTTTTATTGCTAACAATGTGTATAATTTCCAGGTGCATGGTGACAATTAAAAGCAGAACTACTTTTAGTTGGTTTTGTTATAGTTCACACATTTTCTACAGAAAATATGCCCTGTTCTGCCTTCATCCAGGATTGGATATCTGCTACTAACTCCTTGGTAGGCCACTGACTTCTATCAGTCTTCCCTTCTTAATGCCACTCTCTCCACTTTGATCTCCTAACCTGTCACACTTTGCAATTCAGGGGCCTTTGCACTTGCTGTTTCTTCAGATTGGAATATCAGTTATCTGCTTGAGTTGTTGGCTCACTCATAAATTGGTTGCTCTATGTAGTCTTCCATGATTACTCCATGGAAAAGTACAATTACATTGCCATCACTCCACCCCATATTCTTTCCACCTTCATTTATTAGCACTTGTTACTTATTTACTTCTTTTCTTTTCCATAGGAATAAAAGCTTCCTGAGGGAAGGGATTTTTCAGCTTGTGTTCAGTGTGGTAAATCTAACAAAGAGAGCATTGCCTGGCTCATACTTGATATTTAGTAAAGTCTTATTGACCAAATAAATGACTATGAGTGAAAGAAACAAGCCATTGGTGGTTAACTATATATTCAATAGATAAAAATGCTAATATCTGCCTAGCCACAACATATATGAAAATGTTTATTATCATTAGTAATTGGAGCAAAGCAAAGTTAAATGATAAACCTTTGTTTTATCGATTATCAAATTTAAAAACACATTTTTGCAAATGAGTCAGCAAAGCTAACTAACAGGTTTCTTATATTGCTTGTGACAATAATAAATAGTATATTTGAGGGAAAATTGAATACATATATATACAGCTTTAAGTTGGCTAAAATTCTCACTCAATACTAAATATTCCTTTTAAAATTTAAATAAAATATCCATGAATACTATAAATTTATTTTTAACATATCAATATAAATATGTGTGTGTGTACATGTGCCCGTGTGCCTATGGATCATGAAGCCATTTCCTTTCCAAGAGACCTTTCAGTGGTACTCTATTCATCTTTTAGTATGTTTCTGTGGAAGCCACTATGAGTTCCTATAAAAAATAGATATTTAGGAGTTTTTGATTACCTAGAAAGGACTCCATGGCTGATTAAATTATACGTCTGAGAAACCAGCTATTTAATTCAAGTGCAAAAGGAACTCATGAATGATGGTATCAAGGGGGAAGTTAGACATTTGAAAGATTGCAGTATAATATTTGGCTTATACAATATCCTAGCCACTTATGAAGACCTGATATAGACAAACCTTTGAATCTCTAAAACTGAGAAATGTCTACCATGTTGGTATATTTCCTCACAGTATCAGTGCATGCAAATTTTGAGCCACTTGTTAGCTCTTTATAAAAGTACTGCTTCTGTTTACCTGGAAAATTACTGAAATATTTTGAAGAAAGGAGTAAACTTCCTAAATAGTTTATTTTTGTAGACTTAGATAATGTGAAAGAGCTTTGGGACTAGAAAGCTTTTGTGAAAATGAACGTTGTCATTCTAGAAATGAAAACAAAAAACTCAGTATTAACCAGCAAAATATTAAGCAAAATTGATATTAAATATGTTAATTTTAGTGAAAGATCCTCTTCTAATTAAATATCCTCTGCTTAATAGTTATTTGACAACAGTAGAGGTTCCTGATACATGAAATCATCTGTACTGACTAAATCTAAGTCTAATTCAGTGAAGCACCATATAGAAGAGGAATATTCTATGAATTAGCACTAAAGCACTCTGACTCATATCTATAATGATCACTATATAGTAACACTAATTTTATAATTATAAATGGTAGCCCTATATCATCACAAACGCCAAGGAATAATATCAGCCTCTCTGGTCTTCAACTAATTCTTAGATGGTCTTTTTGTACCTTTTTTTCAATTAAACATTGACGTGCTATTAAGCTTGACTTAATTTTCCAAAGTTTGCTCTTAGAAGCAAATGTTACATCCAAATTGAATAAATGAATTGATAAATGAATGAATAATTAATAACCGAATGATACTTTTATTTATTTATTTTTTTAACAAAGCACTTTTCCCTTGTCCTGTAACACTGCATTCCCCAAGCCCTGGGTCATGGACCAGTACCAGTATGGCCTGTTAGGAACCAGGCTGCACAGATGAAGTTGAACAGTGGGCAAGTGAACAAAGTTTCATCTGTATTTGTAGCCATTCCCCATCACTCACCATCCACTACCCTGGAAAAATTGTCTTGCATGAAATCAGTCCCTGGTGCCAAAAAGGTTGGGGACCGCTGCTGTAACAAATACTATCACCAGTAAATCCATTAGAGAAAAATCATAATCCCCTTTTTCTCTTGAGAAAATACAGGCTTGGGAATGTATATCAAATATATCTCCCAGATATTTAAAGGTCTTTGATTGTTCTTAGCCTTTTACATTGTTATTATTATTGTTATTATATTTCAAAATCCATCTCTGTCTCTGCGATTACTGGATTATTGATCCCACAATTTGCATAACACATAAACTTTTTAATTGTTTAAAATTCTTTCTAGTCAAAAACATCATCTTTCCAGGAAATCGTAGTGTTGCCTTTTGAGTTCCCATTAAACTATTCGAAAATAACAAAAATTAAAATGATTAACTCAAAAGAGAAGTCTGAAACCAACATAATGCCTGAATATGAAGGCTATTTTCAGTATCTACAAGTCAGTGGTATTGAAATCAGAATTATTCTCAGTGATGAACACAAGTTTTACCATTCTAAAGAACAAATTTTCTAGATTAAAAGAAAAAAGGATACTGCTTCATCTTTCTGCTTCTACCTGATATCTGATTCAGGCACTTGGAGTGTGTATCAAAGAGATAACTGAGCAGTCAGCCATTGACTTTACAACTATTGATTCCTTTGGTGACTAGAGCTTTGTCCCTCCACCCTAACAAGTTTGTCTCTTTCTACATCAATGTGCTGCCTGAAACACTTAGAAAACAACTGTATAGGCAGTGAATGAAAGGACCGAAGGGATCAAAGCGGACCCTGAGTTGCTTACGAACCGTGGCGTGTAGTTCTAACAAGTACATCATTTAGGTAGCACTGAAATTAAGAACATGCTTGTAGACTTGAATGCAGCTTAATAATTTTCAACTGTCAGCGACAGTATCTATAAAAAGTATTTATTAGTTTTTTCACTATCTTAAAATCGTACACACTCTCCAGTAAGGCATGTTTCAAGGCACAGGTTTGCCAGCACAGGAAAGTTTTATAAATTCTAGAACGTTTACAAATCTTTTAAAAATTTTTACAAATGTTTACATTTCTTCCCCACAGCACAAAGTATGGTTAGTCACAAAGCTACTGCTTCCTAATACTTGATAGGTACCAAAATTATTTCTACCTTAAAAATAATGGTATGCTCCACATTCCAGCACAGCACTTGGCTCTTATGCAGTAGGGTTGAAAATGTTAGCCCTTAATGCTGGCAGCAAATTTCTTTCATGGAGTGAAGTTAAAAAACCCAAATCATGGATGAGTGTAGGCAGGAGCCAAGGACAAACAACAAGATAAAAGGATAGATTGAGTTTCCTCATAGGAAAGATAAAGAAGAACTAAAAAGAAGAGAAAAGAGAATCATGAGAGAATCCAAGTAGTTTTAGGCCACAGAAGTGAAAGCCGGTATTAAGTCCTCTCTGATCAAAGGCTCTTCATGAAAAAGGTTTGTTAATGTTTAATTTGAAGCTGTTTCTATTGCTATGATACCATACTCACCTTTCCATCTTTTCTTACTCTTAAATAACAGCTAATAAATCCATTCTTGGGGGTGAAAGTTGTGTGTGCATGTGTGTATGTATATGGGTGCTTGGTATTGTTTTGTTTTGTATTGTTGTTCCTCAAAGGCAAGGGGTAGACTCATTTTCAAGTCCAAGTTGACATAATGCAGAGCAAAGATTGAATATATAGGATGTCAAGGAAGCATGCCAACCAAGGAAGTAAATGTTTGAACTATGAAAATATGAATCATTTCACCATTCCTTCAGACACATAAAAATACTTAGGGGCAATTCTGAAATTCCAGAGAGTGAAAATTTACATTTAAACCAATCATATCTATAACTTAAGTGGACCAAAGTATCTCAGACCTAGGTAGTATGTGAGTTACAATGAATGAATTGATAAATACTTATAACATTGAAGAGATCAGTGAAATCATATAGCCCATTCTGTCATTTTACACATAAAAAAGAGAACCAAAAAGAGGTGAAACTGATATGATTAAATATATACCTCTGCTTTGTAGCATTAGACAAGACCAGAACTCTTTGTAGTATTCCATGAATCAAATCCCTCTAGTTTACTAAGGTTACACACTGAATCTTCTTTAGATAAGAAACATTCTTCACATTTTATATCTGAATGCATGTGAATATATAAATGGATGTAAATATAAGTAAGAGGTCATATTTCAAAAACTATAGCTAAGTGTCTAGTGTTTTTTTTAGCTACGTATCCTGGCTTATATAATGCGTGCTTGATTAGCATATTAACTTGGATAGAAATATTCTTCCCTGGATCTCTTGATATTGGTGGATATTTTTGACCTATGTTGTTAAATCCAATATATAAAACTGTGGCGGCGTTGGTGGTATAGTGGTGAGCATAGCTGCCTTCCAATATATAAAACTAAGATAGCTTTTCTAATTTATTGCTTCCTAAGTTTTTACTTAATGCTCTCCTTAAGCAAGAGAGTTATTAGTAGCTGGAATAAAGGAACTACGGTGTAGGTTCTATTATTGGAAATGCTGAAATACAGATAGGACTATGTTTGATTCTTTCAGAATTACTCATTTTATATTGCCTGCTTCCGTTATTTTTCCTAGCATTAGACTCAGGGATGCTAAGAATAGCAGTTACAGCATTTTCCATGAGTAAAAATGGACCAGGTTTCTATAAATAATGCATTTCAAATTAACTAGCTGCAATATCCTTGACATGCACAATCCTTCCTGGTTATGAGTTCCACAGATACAAAATGTGTGTACAGAATAAAATCACCACCATATGTTGTTACCACAAGCCTGCATTCTCTCCCAATTGATTGCTATCTGGTTTACACTAAGAAATTGTTCACTTATGGAGTTTGCAGTGTGTTATCATTTATGTTTTCCATCTTCATTAATATTAAGGTAGAAGTGTAGAAAGACACTCCCACTCCCTGCTAAAAAATGCCAAAATCTCATTCAGACTTTAGCACAGATTAAATAAAATACTAGTCTCCAGCCATTTGTAGGCCAGGTCTATTCTCATGCAAGAAATAACCCCAAACAGCCCCAGCACACCATGTGGTGGAGAAATCTTTAACCTCACATGGTAGAATTGGCTTATGGTCCATTCTAAAATCACCTGGTATGCTTGTTAAAAATATTAAATGGTAAGCATAATATTATCAAACCCACATAATCAAAAATTTGGATTAGATAAATATTCTTCAGATTTTCTTTCTCAATGAAATAGAATGTATAAATTGACTTAAAATATATTTTATATTTTTGAAACTTACTTATAAGTTCCACTTCCAAACTTGGACAAATTGACAACACACACACTCACACATACATTCAATCTCTTAGATTCAGGAAAAAACTGGTCCTAGTTTGTAGTCTTCCACCAAGCTGGCATAAGATGAACTGCAGCTTATCCTTTTGGGCCATGACGTCCTTGTATTTAGAACACTATTGTGATTCCCAATTTTCTATACGATTATGTCTAAACAGCTTAGTAAGATATGCTAGGCCCAGCATGAACCTGCTTTCTTCTTACCCCTCCTCCCCATTTTCTGTATCTCCCTGCTTTAATTTCTAGTTTCCAGAACACTAAACTGTACAAGGCTGACAGCATGAACTTTTATTGAATCCGTGTCTTTCCTTATTTAACTCTTTCTACTTGGAATACCTTTCTGTTGCCTTTTGAGTCGGCCCATTCTTACATATTTTTATGATTCAGGTGATTCATCTAGGAAGTCACACCTCTGAAGAAACTTTCCCTGACTGCCTACCTGAGTACAAACACACGGAGGCATATCCATGTTGAGATAGGTGTTCCTCTTCTAGGTTTCCATAGTACCCTGTCACTGAATCTTCACAATGCTTTCAAATTATCCATTTAAAAGCATTATCTCCTGCTTACTGGGGCAACTTCAAATGCCTATGATTAGTGCAGTCACATAGAGCCTCACTCTCAGAAGGGCTCCACGCTTGGGTTTCAATGATCTGTAGTCACTGTCTTGAAATTTTTAATAATATTATCTTCAATTTGTGCTTACTAAGTAATGTATGATAGGACAATGGAAGATGTGTGTGTGTGTGTGTGTGTGTGTGAGAGAGAGAGAGAGAGAGAGATGGAGAGTGAGCTTGAAGCCTTTTCTCACAGGCAATCTACCCTCCAGTTGCTTTCCACCTCTGGTGGATGGATCCTCAACTCCTCCGCTGCCTGGTGCCCTGAGCCCCCTTCAGCTGCCCCTCTCTATCCCCTCTCACGTGACCCTGATCTCCAGACAGTGGCAGGGCACAGCTGCAAGGAATGTCAGAGTCAGTTGTGTGCTCCAGATATCTCAGTGTGGCCGTCTCTATCCTGGGCTTGCACATCACTGCGCATTCAGTGGGAGATTCATGCATCTCTCACCCATCCCTGGTCCAGGGATCAAAGGTGACTTGAACAGAGTTTTCTTTTTTTTTTGAGACAGAGTCTCGCTTTGTTGTCCGAGCTAGAGTGCTGTGGCGTCAGCCTAGCTCACAGCAACCTCAAATTCCTGGGCTTAAGTGATCCTACTGCCTCAGCCTCCTGAGTAGCTAGGACTACAGGCATGCACCACCATGCCCAGCTGATTTTTTCTATATATATATATATATTTTAGTTGGCCAGATAATTTCTTTCTGTTTTTAGTAGAGACGGGTCTTGCTCTTGCTCAGGGTAGTCTCGAACTCCTGACCTCAAGGGATCCACCCGCCTTGGCCTCCCAGAGTACTAGGATTACAGGCGTGAGCCACCGCGCCCGGCCTGAACAGAGTTTTTGTTCTCTTGGGTGTAGTTTATCCTTGGGAGATTGGGTCAGTGAGCAAATGGGAAGCGAGTATGTATAACTATGGCCAAGACAGCACCACATTAAACAACAAATAAAAAAAAAAAAAAATAAGTCCCAGAGGTCACAAAAGATACTGCAGAAAAATGAAAAGATTTTATATTTTATTACCTTTAATGGCAACCATTGTTGTTGTTTTCTTGTTTTGTCCTGTGCCCTGCAAGTTATACAGCCATCCCTGCCTGCCGGACTATGAGTTCCTAAAGTTTGGGACTGTCCTATTCATCTCTGAAACTACAAAGCATAGAATTGTACCTATTATATAATAAGAACCCAAAATGTGTTTGATAAATGAATAATTATTGCATAATGCAATTCACCACTTTCCATAAGTAAATGTGCTTGAATAGTAAGCTCTGTGGTGAAGGAATATTTGCAGAAAACTTTTGACTTGTTTATCATGACACACAATAAAGAGTATATAAAAGCTGTATAAAACTGAAATAACATTTTCCTTCAACTAATAAAATTGACTTCATTCCCTGCTTTTCAAAGTATAGGGTTGAAATCTTTTTGCAAAACAATTTTGTTGTCTGCCATATTTTAGAAAAAACAAAGCCAAGAGTGTATTCTTTTTGATTTGGTAGTGTGATTAAAGAAGTGATTTTCATTTGTTTTTATCAGTGACAGTTTTTGAAATTACACCAAGCAGCAGCATACCAATTACTTGAAAGAAAGATGGATTCAGCAAATATTAATACATATCTATATATTTATCTATAAATGGACAGTAGTGATTAAATAGAAAATGAATTACTCTATGTACTATCTCTATGTACTATAGTACTAAGTCATTTGGCAACTTACCATGCTTATGATGTTTATTTTATCATTATGCATGTTTATTTCAGACCTGAAGAAAGGAAAAGAAGAAGCTTGAGGGTAGAGTGTTTTTATAAATAAACATAGGTGCTATATAACTAGACAAAATTAGGTATTCTAATTTGTGTTCATTCAATTTTCTACTAGTTGCTGACTATAAAGTATGGAGGGATATTATTAATGGTTTGATCTTATAAGGAAAAACTCAAGAGCATTAGAGAAGTGGATATTTGGATTAAATGCCTTAAATGTAAAGAGACATCTGCTAAAGATTGTAATCTTTATTTAGTAAGTCAATCAGTTTTAAAAAACCATGTTTATATACAAGGAATTGAATGAGGCATTTGAGATAGGGCAGTAACCAAAGCAGACAGAGTCTCTGGCCTAATAGATCCCATGGCCTGCTAGAAATAAAGCATTAAGCAATTAATTAGGCATCAATTTAGCAGTATTTTTAGTAAACAGCTACATGTATACTATGGGATTTATCCTACTATTAAGAGCAGTACTAGGGAAGGGTTTCCTGAGAAAATTATATTTACATTGAGGCCTGAAAGATGAGGAGGAATTAGGGAGGGCAAAAGATAAAACAAAGCAGCTTTTCCAACTTTGCTGTTTGTGCTAACAGACAACAAATCTAATCTTACAATTATTTACATACTTTGGGAAAGGAACTAGGTAAGTTTTTAAAAACAGCACCACTAATTTGGAATGTGTGATAAATTATCAAGCTGTGTCCATACTTTTCTGAAAAGAGACATTTGCTAAGCAAATTAATAAAGGAGAAAAATCACATGCAATGGGACTTTACACTATTTAAAAGCATGGTTTTCAAGTAAATGGAATACTTCAATACCAAGAGAAAAAACAAGTGACATTTCAATATTTAACACTGGCCTTCCTAAAATTTACTTCAAATTAGGAAGATATTACATTGCATTTCCAAGGGTGATTTGTGTTGTTTGCAAGAGGCTCAGCCAAAAATTCCTCCAAACTATACAACAGGCATCCTATGTTGGACAAATAATTTAATCTTTCTGAACCTCTGTCCCTTAATCTACTATAGGGAAACTACTGCCCCAGAACACATGTGAGAATTAAATAATAAACAGAATATTTAAAGTCCTAGAACATTCTAAACTTCATAGTGGGTAATCAATAAATTTTACTTCATTTCTTTATACAATATTTTATTTTTAACTCTTCCATGTTTAAACAGCATAGAGTACAAAGTAGAGAAAGGATTTTAGAGCCAACCATATTTTGTTTCTTTGCTTATTTATTTATTATTTCAGAATATTATAGAGGTACAAATGTTCTGGTTACATAAACTGCTTTTGTAGCATTTGAGTCAAAGTTATAAATGTGCCCATCCCCCAGACAGTATATATGGTACCCGTTAGGTGTGAATTTACCCATTCTTTTCTCCCCCCACATGATGAATGTTATTTCCATATGTGCACATAAGTGTTGATCAATTAGTTCCAATTTAATGGTGAGTACATGTGGTGTTTGTTTTTTCATTCTTGTAATACTTCACTTAGAAGAATGGTCTCCAGCTCCATCCAGGTTAATACAAGAGGAAGTAGTTCATTTTTTATGGCTGAGTAGTAGTCTATGATATACATATACCACATTTTATTAATCCACTCATGAATTTATGGGCACCTGGGTTGTTTCCACATCTTTGCAATTGTGAATTTTGCTACTATAAACATTTGAGTGCAAGTGTCTTTTATATAGAATGTCTTTTATTCCTTTAGGTGATAAAACCTATTAATGGGATTGCTGAATCAAATGGTAGTCCTACTTTTAGTTCTTTGAAGTATTTCCATACTACTTTCCACAGAGGTGTTACTAGTTTGCAGTCTCACCAGCAATGTATGAGTGTTCCTATTGTCTACATTGATGCCAACATTTGTTGTTTTGGGATGTGTTAATATCAGCTATTCTCACTGGAGTTAAATGATATCTCATTGTGTTTATTTTTATATTTCAGCATATTATGGGGGTTCTAATGTTTAGGTTACATATATTGTCTTTGTCCCACCTAAGTCAGAGCTTCAAGTGTGTCCATCCCCCAGACAGTGCACACCGCACCCATTAGGTGTGAATATACCTATCCCTTCCTCCCCCATCCCTCCTGCCCGACACCTGATGAATGTTACTACTATATGTGCTCATAAATGTTGATCAATTAATATCAATTTGATAGTGAGTACATGTAGTGCTTATTTTTCCATTCCTGTGATACTTCACTTAGTAGAATGGGCTCCAGCTCTATCCAGGATAATACAAAAGGTGCTAGATCACCACTGTTTTTTTGTGGCTGACTAGTACTCCATGATATACATATACCACATTTTATTAATCCACTCGTGTATTGATGGGCACTTGGGTTGTTTCCACATCTTTGCAATTGTGAATTGTGCTGTTATAAACATTCTAGTGCAGATTTATTTTTTATAGAATGTCTTTTGTTCCTTTGGGTAGATGTCCAGTGATGGGATTGCTGGATCAAATGGTAGTTCTGCTTTTACCTGTTTGAGGTATCTCCATATTACTTTCCATAGAGGTTATACTAGTTTACAGTCCTACCAGTAGTGTATGAGTGTTCCTGTCTCTCCGCATCCATGCCAACATTTTTTGTTTTGGGACTTTTTGATAAAAGCCATTCTCACTGGAGTTAAGTGATATCTCATTGTGGTTTTGATTTGCATTTCCCTGAGGATTCATACTTAGTTTTAAATAGGGATTGTACTTTTATTTATTTATTTTTTATGTATTTTTACCTGCACAGCATGGGGAAAAAGAGATTGTACTTTTAGTAGCTGTGTTTTTGTGCATAATTACCTAAATTCTTTGATCGTTAGTTTCCAAGTACATGAGATCTTAATAATAATCTACTACAAACATTATTTAATAAGTGGTATTATATATATATATATGTCTGTGAGTATGTATATATAAAATGTTCAGGAAGTGAAAAAAAGTAAATACTCAAAAAATGTTAGTTTTCTCATCTCTCCATTATTACTTCTTAGACACTATGATAAGGTGCAATGGAGAAAAAAACTGAATCACTTATGATCTTCTCATGCAGTTGATACCATCCTATGGGGAAAAATATGCACAAATAATTTGAATATATGCATGCATTCTTTACTAAGAAAAACATAAGAATGGTAAAAATAAACCATTATAGGTATTCAGAAAAAGGAATAACTAAAACTATTATCAAGTAGTGTAAATATTGAATAGTGTAAAGGGAAGGGAACTAGCACTGTCTCCCAGAAATATATGTATATATTTGTTCTTTTCAATATCATTTTTATCATGCTATTTATATCCGTGCTTATTCTATATTGAACAAAAGCAATCACGATTCATGAAACTATTCTGTATTCAAAATAAGGCTGTGAATTTAATTTGGTAAATGATGTTTTGCTGAAAATAAATAAGTAAACTTAGAATTTAATCATAGAAACATGTATTTGCTTATTCTACATTTCACTTGTCAACTTATTTTGTTATTTTCAAATAAAAGGGATTTTATTTCAATTTTACTAATTAGTATTAATTTTCTGTATTATTAAAAATGAGCTTCAGTATCCACTTCCATTTATGATATGATGAAATATGGACAGTCAATGCAGTTAATGATAACTGAAAAATGCTGGAGAAATTATAAAATCATATTTTAAAAAATTTTATTGATACTAATTATACATATATATTGGGTACATGTAATATTGTGATATATACATGCCATGTGTAATGATCAGATAAATTGTGATATCTACTACCTCAGAATTTATCATATCCTTGTGCTGAGAACATTCCAAATGTTCTCTTTTAGCTATTTTGAAATATACAATCAATTATTGATAATTGTAGTTACCCTACCATGCTATCAAACACTAGAATTTATTCCTCTGACTGTATTTCTGTACCCATTAACCAACCTCTATTCATCCTGTCTGTACCATACCCCTCCCAGCGTGTGGTAACTACCATTCTATTCTACTTCCATAAGATCAACATTTTTAGCTCCTACATATGAGTGAAAACATGTTTGTCTTTCTGTGCCTGACATATTTCAATTAACATAATGATGTTCCATCCATGTTGCTGCAAATCACAGGATTTCATTATTTTTTTAGTTACTGAATAATAGTCCATTTTGTGTGTATGCCACATTTGCTTTGTCCATTTATTTGCTGATTGATACTTAGGGTGATTCCATATCTTGGCACATGTGAACAGTGCTGCAATAGAAATGCAAGTTCAGATATCTCCTCAATATACTGATTTCCTTTTTTTTTGGATATATATACAATTATGAAATTGCTAGATCATATGGTAGGTTGTTCTATTTTGGGTTTTTATTTATTTATTTATTTATTTTTTTAGAGACAGGGTCTCTCTCACCCAGGCTGGAATGCAGTGGCATGAGCATAGTTCACTTCAGCCTCCATTTCCTGGACTCAAGCTATCCTCCTGCCTCAGCCTCCCAGGTGGCTAGGACTACAGGTACACACCACCACACTCAGCTATTTTTTTTTTTTTTTTTTGGACAAGGGGTCTTGTTATGTTGCCCAAGCTGGTGTCAAACTCTTGGCCTCAAGCCATCCTCATTCCTCGGCCTACCAAATGCTAGGATTACCGGTGTCAACCAGTGCACCTGGTCTATTTTTAGTTTTCTGTGGAGACTCCATGCTGTTCTTCAAAATGGCTGAGCTACTTTAAATTCTTACCCCCTTGTGTGAGAGATTCCTCTTCTTTGCGTCCTTTCCAGCATCTGTTATTATTTTGTCTTTTGATAATAACCATTTTAACTGGGAGAGATGATATCTCACCATGGTTTTGCTTTGCATTTCTCCAGTGATTAGTGATGTTGAACATTTCTTCATATATCTGTTGGCCATCTGTATGTCTTCTATTGAGAAGTGTTTATTCAGATCATTTACCCATTTTTTCTTTTTTTTTATTTCTGCATATTATAGGGGTACAAATGTTTAGGTTACATATATTATTTTGCCCATTTATTATCATATTTTTTTTCCTGTTTGAGTTCCTTATATATTCAGTTTAGTATATTTTCTCCTATTCTATAGGTTGTATCTTCACTCTGTTGATTGTTTCCTTTGCTGTGTAGAAGCTTTTTGGCTTGATATAAGGCAGTTCTTTAAGCAAAAAGGTAATGATAACCAGGAAAGAAGGAAGAACAGAACTGGTAAATATCCTGGTATAGACAAAAGAATATTCTTCTCTGAGTTACTTTAAATTAATCTGATGGTTGGATGCAAAAATTATAACTTCTGCTGGAGTTTTCAATGTGTATAGATATAATATACAAAACAACCATAGGATCAAGGGCTCCATAGGGTAAAAAGGTTCCTACATTATAATTAAAGTGGTGAAATATTGATGATTAGTAGACCGTCAAAGTTTCGTTATATATTTTGTAATTCCTAGAGCAACTGTAAGGGAAAAAAAAAAACAGTTCAAAGAAATGTAGTCAAAATTGCAACAGGTAATTTAAAACAGAATAATAAACAAACACATTCAAGTAACCACAAAAGAGGAAAGAAAGGAGGTGAATAAATAGGACAAACAGATAAAGTAAAAATATATGGTATATCTAAGTCCATACATATCAATAATTATATTAAATGTCAATAGTTTAAACATATTAATTAAGAGACAGATTATTAGAATGGGAAAAAATATGGCCTACCTGTATGCTATCTAAAAACCTCTAACTTCAAGTATAAACATGTAGATAGATGAACAGAAATGTCTAATGTCTAGTACAGATATTAGTCAAAAACAACTAGTACAAAACTGGAACAAACTTAGTGTGATGAATAATATGTTGTTAAATGTGTTTATGATTGGTGTAAGAAAACAGAGTTTCTATCTAGGCATTTTAAAGATAAGAAATTCCAAGTTATGTGATTGGAGACCAGTTTTATTTTCCTGGGACCTATCTGCATTTTTCACATTTTCTAAAACAAGATTTCACTGAATCATATTTGAAATAATTTCTAACAAATGCTAATTTAGAACAAAAATAACACAGGTCTTTACTAAGGCATTGGGAAATTAAATAGATAAAAAAGCACGTTTCGTGATTGAAGAAGATAGGTTTTAGGGAACAACTAGGGAAGTTGGGGGCAGGAAATGTTGATGAGTAAAATTTGTGTCATAGAAGATGTCAGCACTCTACGTAAAAATCAAGAATTCATGAGAAGAGTAAGTTATACTTGAGACAGGTAAACCAGCTCACTTTACAAAATAATGAAGGGATACTTTTCACTGGGAAGCTTCCAGTTAGTAATAATTAGTTGGAAGTTTAGGTATGAATTTCAAAGATGTTAGAGCTAGAAATAAAGATTGGAGAATATCAGCAGATAAATGGAGTGTAACTTTAAAGGGCATAGTTTAAAAATCTGTTTATGGAAAGCTAATTTGTTTAAATGGCTGAGTATACATCATGGAGTTCTGCATCCTGAAGCCGTGGCACATGGAGATTTATTACTAGCATTAAGTGGGGAGGTTGATTTTATATCCTAAGGGCAGTGGTGTTAATATGCATATTTATAAGAACAAGTAGTTCCTGCTCTATATCTTACCACTTAAATACACCTCTGATTACTACAGTAATTTAACCTTCACCTAATTTCACTAAATTACTTGTAAACATCAGCTAGTAAAAGTTAATTGAAGAAAATGTAATTGGATATTTTGAATATGACCCTACTACACAATTAAGCAATTCTTTGTGACTGATAGCTTTAATGAGTCATCAGTTCAAAGTAAAAGCTGGGAAAATACATATTACTGCCTTTTATTATTGGGGTTTAAATGAAGCAAATCCTCTGGGCAAATAACATTTTTCAGTCAAGAAATATTTATTGAGTACCTGCAAGGAAGACAAGCATTATGCATTAATGGCCCCAGTTTTTTTTTAAATATCTATTCAATTATCACTGATAGTTCAAAATCAATGCAGTATTAAGGAAAGTTAATTAAATACAAAGGGGTCAAAACAATTGCTTAGATCAGAAAAGACTATTTTTACTTCATTGTGTGATTTTGAATAGCATAAGGCAAATGAAGGAATGAGCTAAGATTACAAGTTGGCAATGGGGGAATATATAGCAAATATTGCCACCTTAGAATTTTATATTAGCCAGTTGTCTTTTCTGTATGAGAGCAGCAGATTGATAGTCTCAGATATAAAGTGGCTTATTTATCCCTCTTAAATAGTTATCATTCATCAGAGTGATTAATTGAAAAAGAAATCTAGCTTGTGAGAGTCATAATATAAAATATCTGGTACTCTCTTAAAGCATCATCAAATGCTGCCAGGTAGAAACAGTAAATCGTGAATAACACAAGACTAGGAATTAAATTTCAACCCTGTGATTTTGAACAAATTACTTCACTTAATTTTGTGATTTATGCAATCAGTAAGTATATCTGCACCACATTCTTCTATGTCTTATTTGCATGTGAAAGGGACTTTAAAAATTCTATAAAACATAATAGTCACAAGTGCTTAATATCACTTAAAAATAGCAGCTACTGTTTTAAGCAGTTTATAGAATTAATTTATTGAGTCCAACTCTGCACCCAATCCCAAGGACATTCTTCTCTATAAATATTAACAAAACATACACTTTTTCTGCAGTTTGATTGTCCTATATCTTTACATACATGATTGTGGGAGGTGGGGAAGACAAGCAGTCTGTATGCCAAGCAGTAGAGGAGCAATTTAGTAATATCTTCACATATTGGATTTACAGTAGGTGTTCTCTTTATTCATTTAGGTCCCATGAGGCAGGAGGAAAGCAAATAAACTTTTATTTAAAGTGTGCAATTTTATGCATTTTGACACACTCTTGTAAAATCATTGCTACAATAAAAGTAGAGAATATTTCCATCATTCCCCCACCCCCACCAAATGTTTTTTTTTATTTTTTATTACCATCTCATACTGTTTATTGTCATTATATTAATAGATTGGTTTTCTTTTTTAACATATATATAAAGCATATATTTATATATATAAATAAAATCATCCAGAATAGGTATTTTATTTCTTAGTTCTTTTACAATCAGCATAATGATTTTAAGATTGATTCATTTCTTTCTTTTCTTTGTTTTTTTGGTATCAGTGGCACATGTACTTTCTAATAATTGGGCATTAAAAGATGGGCACACATGGGCACAAAGAGTTGTAAAGTACATTGGAAACCAAGAAGGGGGCAGGTTGGGAGGGGATGAGGGGTGAAAACTTACCTATTGGGTACAATAAACACTATTCTGTTGATGCACATACTAAAAGCCCTAATTTAAGCATTATACCAGGTATCCATGAAACAAAAACATTTGTACCCCCTAATATTTTGAAATTGAAAACTAAAAAGAAAAATAGAAGAAAAAAGACATAAGATCAAAACTTTGTTTAAGCTTAAAAAGCAAATAAAAAATAAACTGTTAGCTTTCCAAAGTAGTTGTACCATTTCATACTGCCCCCAAAAGTGTACGTATAAGAGTTCAAGTTGCTCAATATCTTTACCAAAGTATGTGAAATTATTTGTTTTTAATTTTAGCCATTGTAAGAATTGTGTATTAATATCACATTGTAGTTTTAATTTGTAATTTCCTCATGATTAATTATGTTGAGAATGTGCTTATTAGACATTTATACATGCTCTTTTGTTAATAACCTGTTCAAATCATTCATCATTTTTCTACTGTGTTGGTTTTTTTTCTTACTATTGAGTTTTAAGAGTTCTTTGTATATTCTGTATACAAATTTTTTCTCAGATTTATTAAGGATATTTTATTATAATCTGTTGTCTTGCTATTTATTTTTATGATGTCCTGCAAAGACCAAATGTTTATAACTATGTTAAACTCCGATTCACCATTTATTGTTTTAATTTTTTAAGTTCATGCTTTATAGTACCATCTAATAAATATTTGACAATGGCATGGTCATAAATATTTTTATAGAAGTTTTATAATTTTAGCTTTTATATTTAGACCCATGATCCATTTTTCCATTAATTTTGTGTATAATGTGAGGTGAAGTTTGAGGTCATTTTTATTCATATGGGTACCCAGTTTTTTAGACATCAATTGCCTAAAAATCTCTGGATTTCTCATTTTAATTATCTTGGAACATTTAGGGAAAATCAATTAAACATATATAGGGATTCCATTTCTGTGCTTCCTATTCTGTTCACTTGATCTAGTGTCTCAGCTCTTGCCAATTCCACATTTTCTTAATTACTGTAGTTTTATTATATGCCTTAAAATCAGGTAATATAAGCTCACCAACTTTTTTTTCCTTTTTAAAAATTTCTTTGAGAGACTTCTAGTCTGGGAAACATGTTATAGAGCCATTTTTCTCTTTTGTTCCCCATGAAGCACAACTATAAACCTTGGAAATGTCACAAGAGATAACCAAAGGAAAATTCTGAAAGCAGTCAGAGAAAGTTGAGGACTTTGTTTATGACGACAGGAATGGAGCACTAGCATAATGTCAGATATCTTGTGTTCTCTCAACCAACATAAGAAGGCCATATAGAGAAAGTGTTTCCCTCCTCCAACTTAGCAACAGAAGGTAGTCCAAGTAGGCTCATTTCTCACCAGAATCAAAGAGGTGTCCAAGCAACACCAGATAAGCTTGACATCTCTGGCAAGGGGAATCAAAATAAGTGGTCAGAGGAAGCACTGTCTATCTCACTGGGCCTGAAACACCCCTTTTCTGTCAAGAGATAAAGAGGTGAGATAGCTGACCTCGCAAGAGAAACTCATTTACATCAGCTTTCCTAATCTGGGAAAACATCTCTCAAGCATGGGACTCTCCTTTCCTACTCAGATAGAACAAAAAAAAGGGATGCAGTCACAGCAAGTGCCTCATTCTGGGCAGTCTGATTTTAGATATGGAAGAGAGATTGGTGGTTTCCAAGGATTAGATGGGATTTGGGAAGGGAGCTAGGTGTGGTTATTAAAAAGACAACAGCATGAATTCTTGTTAGAACTGTGCAACCATTTTTGTATCTTGACTGTGGTGGTATAGAGAAATTTATATAGATTATAAAATTGACTACATTTTATGCACATGGATCAAGTACAAATACTTGGGTACAATGTCAAATAAACATGAGAGCAGGCATCATTGCTTTGTTACCAGTCTTAGAAGAAAAGCATTAAATAGTTCAATATTAATTATGATATTGGCTTTCTGCTTCCTTAGATGTGTTTTTGTTTTTCAAACTGAGGCAGTTTCTTTTTCTTCCTGCTTTAATGCCCTTGTGTGGTAATTTCAACATCTGGAAAATCTCAGGGTTAAAATCTATTGATAATTTTTCCTTTAAAATGAATAACATTTTTATGGTTTCTCTTAAATAATTAATTTTGAACTCTATTCTCTTATTTTGGATGCTATATAATATAGAGTCTGCATTTGGTTATATTCTTCTCAAGAATGTTGATATTTTTATTTTTATAGGCAATAATTAGGTTAGATTCAAATTTCAAACATTTTTCTTACATCTTGTGAGCAGTTCAAATTTCAGTTCCATTATTTTAGCATTCATTGAAAGCTACTTTGAGTTTGTACCATGTACGCATGGTTCAGGAGCCAGCCAGTGATTTGGGTAGGGTTCACTCTGAGAATTCAGGGCTCCTCCTCTATGGCTCTCTCCTTTTCAGGACTGTCCCCTCAGTCTTTAGAAGTACAGTTGCCTTAAAATATGTTTGCCATTTTCTTGCCAGAAAATCTACAGGGTTTTTTTATGAGTTATATCCACTTTACACACAGAAAATATTGGCTTACCTTCAAACTAACCGCTAAGAAAAAAAACACATAACTCACACAGTAACTTTTTTCTCTAACAAATGTCAACTCAGTTATAAAATCTATCTGTATTTGATCATTCTCCATTGACTTCTAGTCATTGATTTCCTTTTAGTTTGTCTGGAGTTCAGAGTTCCTATATACAGGAGGGTGGGGTCCATTAGGAGCTGCTTGACCACACCACAAGTCCTTGTCTTCATTTTTTATTCTTTTTTCTTTTATAACTCTATGCAAGGAGGCAGAGAAGAGCCAGCAGCAGCAGGGCTGGCACTGGCCTGGGTCTCCTGCTGCCCAATGAATGAAGTGTATTCTCAATTTTAGGCAATAGTAAAATGTATTAGCATACATTTTACAATTTGCATAGTTTTATATATATATGTGAAAAGGAGTTCTAAATTATATACCACAAAATCCCTTTATAGATTTGTATCCCCAAAACCTTACCTCCTGCTCAAACTGGGATACATAGAAGGGGTACAATTTGAACTTAGTCAAGTGCTCAGGAAATAGCAAGGTTAAAATCAGTCATATCATTTTCTCCTATGCTATTTTTATTGCATACAATTAATAATAGGTTAATAAATAGTTAATGTCATTAAAATTATGTTATTACATTATATAATTTTCAAATTTTACTTCAGCTCTGCAAATGTATTCAGTGACAGTATATTCTAGATGTGTTCAGAAAAAATCGCCTGGTTTAATTTACATGTACTATAGAATCATCAACAAAAATTTCAAAATCGTTTTCATAGTATTCAAGGAGAATTCCAAATCTATATGTAATCTTTATATTGCCATTTTACTCTTCAGAAATGTCACATGCTTGCTAAATTCAGATATAGCAGATTCCCTCAACTTGTTTGTGAAAAAAAAACTGTAATCTGTGTCAGTTCCCATGGTGATTGATTGAATAGCACAAATTAAAGCACATATCTGTCTTAAATAATTACTTGAAATGGATCAATCAAATATGAATAGGTAAATTAAATACATTTTGCTAAATTTACTGTCATGGGTACATCATGAGAAAAAAATCTTTGCTAAAATTACAAAATAATAGTACAGATCCCAACATGCTTATGCATGGGAGATTTAATATTCTATAAATAATTATTAGATAATATAGAGAGATAAACTAAAAACTGAAAATGAAGGACCTCTCATTGTTAAACTAGGGAACAAACAGTTAACAGAGAAATTTGATAAATTCTAAAATCATGAGTTTTTACAGTAAGTTGTAATGAAAGCTTATGGATTTATCTTAATCAAGTTATCAGAACATAGATTAAGGTCAAGTTGTTCTGTAGAAACAAGACAAAACTAGGCCACATTTTCATATTACTACCCACAGAGGGACAATTAGGGATACCCCGAGAAGATAAAATAGCACAAAGGAAAAAAGGAAGCCTATTTGGAACAACATCAGTGTGCAATCAGATGCAAAGAAATTATATTGTTATCATTTGGATTCTTATGTAACTGGAAAATAAGAGAGAAATGAAACAAAGATAATCATGATTGATGCATACTAAGTATTCACTATGTTTCAGGCTTCATGTGCATTATCTCTCCCAAAAATAACAGTAGTCCTTGTAATTATTCTTGTTTTTATGACAGTTTAATAGTTCAGTGTAAATTAATAAATTAGATTTCTGTTGTCTACTCTGCTATTGTACACAACTTTTAGCTTGATTATACTAATTAGATTAGGCTCTTAAATACAAATTATTTTTGGACATTGAGCAGCAAGCTTGACCTTTCCAAATAACTTTTATATTAGTGAACATGACCAGCTAGTTGAGATACTATTTAGTGTTGTTATTTAAATTCATCATTCCCTTCTTTGCAACTGAGCTCGATGACATTCAAGCTCATTTTTAAAATTCATTAAAAGATACATAAAGTATAAAATAGTATATTACTAATGTGTATAATAAGTAAATCTCAAAATATGACCACAATAAAATATGATTGACCATTCACAGCATAAGCTAAATGGTGAGTTATGGAGCACAAGTAATGGCTGAAGTCATCAGGACAGGCAAATTGAAGTTAAGTGGAGTACTGAGAAGATCACACCATGGCAGCAGGGAACACGATAGAAGCAGAAAATATAAGACAAAGCTAAATATTTTCTGAGAAGCGAATGCAAGGAGGGGATGATGATATATGAAGCCTAAATGATTCATGATGGGAGACAGAGAAAAATAACTTGAATAGAAAAAGGGCCAGATTCTAAACACTGGGTTCAGGTAAAAGAGCTATTTATTATTTCCTTTGGCAAAAAATACTTTTTTAAATTTTAGGGGCAAATTTAGGATTAATTTTTGTCATAAATAATAAAAACAATTTTCTAATTAATAGAATATACAATCCCAAATATAAATTGTTTATTCATGTAATAAGAAATTGTTTATTCATTCCTATATTTTATTATGGATCCTGCTGGAAGAAGTATAAACTACTGTTACTGCTGCTAGATAATTTAAAAATTAATCACTAAGGTATAACAATAATTAATCTTTCATATTTTACATATGCATGTGTATATGCAATCTAAGATAAAACCTCATGTTGTATATCATAAATTATATTCATTTTATTTATTAAAAAATAAAAGAAATATATTTGTTTCAGTCTTATAGTTATCCAGGATTCATATTTAGAGCTTCTGATGTTTGTCTTTTCACTCTTTTATAATGCAATTGCAGTGTTAGGCTGAGAGGTCCTTGATTAGGATATTAAAATATACCAGTCTCCATCATGCTTTAATTTTTGATATTTTTTATAACTTATCAGATGGCTATCATATTTAAATATTTTTTTCTTATTTAATAAGTAGTGGAATTATTTCTAAACCTCCACAATATTGAGGAGTTTTCTGTGTTCTTCATGCAAGAAAAATAGCTGAATTTAAATTATTGTTTCATAATATCTTCGTTTTGAAATTTATTAATAACAATTCATTTTATTTTTCAATTTAGTGTTTAATTTAATGTTACAGAGGCAAAGTCTGAAGCTAGTTTAGTAGTGGTTCCTTTTTTTTGTATGTAACTTGTTGTTACAACATTATTCATGCTATTGTTTGTTGTTTACTCAGTTTGTTTTATTTTGTTTTTCTTGATTTGCCTTCTTTTGCCTGTCCTCACTCTCACATAAACTTCTACCACTGCATTAAGCCTTCATACATTTCAGGACAAGTTTCAGTTGAGACTTAGCAAATGGGTACTTTCTTCCTTTCATTTTATAAAAAAAAAGTCTGCCATAAAGTGATCCCTCTAAACAAAAAGTCCACCAAAAACATACTGAGTTTTAAAATCTCTTGTTACATAGCAACACTGAAATTCCTCCTTCCTTCACTATGTGTATGTCTTTATCCAATGACCTTAGGCTATTTGAAACTAATATTTTGCCTGTCAAGTCTAGACCAGTCTCACTCACAATTTGTCCATGAGAATTCTGTCATAATCTGTGCAAACTGATGGAGGTACATATCACATGCCCATTAAATTAAATAAAAGAAACCCTTCTCTGAAATTAAACTGCATGTAGCACATACATTCCTCACACTTTGCCACAGATAAAAGTTTTTTATAATCAGGAATTATACCAAATCATTTTAAATATTCTAGAGCATTGTGCTTATCTAATTAATTTATTCATGCACATGTGCATGTATACATCCCTCTAATTAAGAATTTTAAAATATTTTTGACTACAACAGGAACTGTGGCATTGAATGACATGAGTTGAGCCTTCAGAGATTCACAGATGGTGGAGGAACGGAAGGTAAGCAGAGATTTAACAGTATGTTTTTAATAGTGATAAAGGTAAAGAAAGAATTTTGAGATCACAGAGGAGGGGTTATCATTTACTTGACAGGAGCAGTTGTTTGCATATCTTTAACAAATATTTCAATGTTAACATTCCCAAAGCAAAAGATTCTTCATAGGAGATCCATATGTTCCTATAATCCATTTGTCTACCACAGAACCTACTAGAAATAGTTACGTGGTATGCCTCAATTAATGAATTCGATTAATTTTTTTAATCTAAATGATCTGTAGTTTTGGTTGAAAATAAAGAAAAATGATATAAGTACTATTTAACTCTTTTTTGAAAAGCTGAAATAAATGTTCAATTAAGGCTATAAATTGAATCCATATTTTAACTTTGTTTTCCTTGAAAATCAATGCTTATTTAATGAGAGGAGATGAAAGGAGAGTTTTTCCTTTTCTCTTTTTTATAAGGTCTCCTTGTCATCTAATCCTGAACTCCATACAAGATGCTATTGCCCATATGCAAGCAAAAGTACCATCTTATTGGTAGTAATAACTCAGAATCTAATACAAAATTTATGTATGTGTCCTTTATTTGAACATTTGCTCATTCATTTAATCTTTTATTATTTGTTATCAAGTTTATGTAAGCAATCATATTGTTTTATGATGAATACAAGCCTAGATAAGATGTTCTCTTGTGTACCTAATAAATCAAGCTACACAGGTAAGATAAAATATGTATGCTAACTATAATTTAAGAATAAACAAACTATCAAAATGATTATAATGCTATCAAAAATGATATAATACTGCTTTGTCATTTTTACTAGATGTATATGTACAAAGAGCATATGTTAGCAGTTAGGCAAATCTAGATTCAAATTCGTATTTTACTTCTCTGATCTTCAGCTTTCTTATTTGTGAAGAGCACCTATCTGAATATACCATTGTGTTTAAACATATTAAAAATAAAGTGCTTAGGAGAATGCATTAACATTTCTAATGCTTCAATTATAGACTAAGGCCAAATCCACTGATAAAAATGTAAGCTCTTATGGATGTTAAAAAAAGAAAGTATTCAAAGATAATTGACTGCCAATTAGTTGCCCCCTTCTGAAGCATTTAAAAGCAGTGTAAAAAGTTCAATTAATTTGTATTTGTTTAGACAGAACTTTATCAAGAATATAAAAATGTACTGTGAACAGTGTAACTTCCCACACTTCTTAAAAAATCTGAGCTGAATCTGTCCCCCACTTCTGGCAAATATGCAGAATGGTATGGGATGGTTTATGCCTATAGCTTTGCTCTTGGCTTCATCTGCTGATCTTTTCTCATGGTGGTGGGATTTTAAGTCACGCAAATTGCTTTAACTCAACTCTGCCATTTAGCAACTGTGTGGATGTCAGTTACTTATTTCCCTAGATCTGAATATCCTATGTGGTAAAATGGGGTAAAATGGGGATATTTAACCTTAGAGATTTTATAAGGATTAAAATATATGATGCATACATAGTACATGGCAAAGTATCTAGCAAGTGCTCAACAATTATTGTATTATTATTCATTTTATCATTACTTCAGCCACACATTACTCACTTTATATCTTTATATTTATGTTTATGTCAGATATCCTATTTTCAAGAACCAGATACGATATAGATGAACATGTAAACTCAATGTTATAATGATTTTTCCTTCAGTTCAATGTTACTTATAATTTTAAATAGTTAGTTATTTCTCTTTGACCCTCTCTATATATCCATGTTCCTAATTTCAGGCAAAAACATCAGAGATCAATCATCTAGTTCATCATCCACAGCATTCTTGATCCCTCTACTCTCTGAACTTGAATATGGCAAAATGCTCTCTCTTTTTTTTTTTCTTTTTTTTCCCCCCAAGCATTGAAAGATAACTTTGAAAGAAAGGAAATAGAAACTAAATGAAAAGCCAAACTAATTTTACTTAAGCAGTTACAGCTTTCACAGTGAATGATTTGGAGCTCTTCAGTGTTACTTAGTGAATGTAATCACACATATTTGTCTTGTAGAGAATTATATTGTGACATATGCACAGTAAGCAGGACTGCTATTATATAAATTACCCAAGATTTGCTGCTTGAAGTTGCAGCAGACTAAAAGAAAGCATGCGTGAAGTTTTCTTGAGAAAAATATTTCCATTATTTAAAACACACCTTATTTATGTATGTTAAGTACTAGCCATAATCTCATTAATATTTGTACATTATTTGAGTTCAGTAACAAAAATGCCCAAATGTCAGGTAAGTGGTAGAAGAGAGACTGGATGTTATTCTGGAAAGCAGAACAGGAGTCAAATCAAATATTACATTTCTTATGTAATATTTATCTGAAAGGTTTTTCAAATTACCACATTCTGCAATTCTATTTCTTTAATCCCTTCCTTCCTACTTTCAATATATATGTGTGCAATTTGTGTGTGTGCATGTGTGTGTAAAGATATGTGTGTGTGTGTGTATATATATATTCCTCTTGAAGTTTACAAATGAGTGAAGGAGATCGATGATAATCAGGTAAAACAATCAAAAATGTATATAAAGGGGTTTTAAGCATATCAAAGGAGGCCTGTTCTAATCTGGATGCACTAGAGAAAGGTTACTCAAGGATGTTTTTGTAATGAGATTTCAAAGATAACCAGATATTATCTGGGTGAATGAGTGGGAAGAATATATTCAAGGTACAAGATTACCTTATTGGAAGTTCTGATGTGGGAATGAGCATGACACTTTTGAAGATCTGGAAAAAGACCAGTGTGGCCAGAGAACCCAGTGAAAGGTGAGTGAGCTGAGATAAATCCTTAAAAAAATCTTTGAGATAGTTTACATTAAAACTACGCAAAGCACTCTGGAAAGAAAATATAGATCAAGTATTACTCTAAGTATTAATATATATAATCAGAATGTTTACCATGTATAAAACAATAATTATTCTCAGAATGAAAGCCTGTTTTCTTTTTCTCATTTCTAAATAATTAACTTGCATCATGGAGAATTTCGACCTTGTAGAAAAACCTATGAAAGAGAAACAAGATTCAAATCCTGACAGTCATATATATCCTCAAAATATACATATCTTAGAATAGAGTTCGTTGTCAAGTCAAATGATGAGATCATTACAACCTCATGCTACAATTGTATTAGCTGCCATTAGTCACCTAATTTAATAGGTTGTACCGAGGTCAAACAAACAGAAAACAAATCTTCATAGCTTATAACAGCAAGCATGCTTTTTGCCTCATGATCACAGATATGCAAGTTACCTATGGTTAGCCTGATCCAGACAGAGAAATTCTTCTCAGACTGCCTATGAGCTTGGCTTGGCTTCAGCTACAGTTTAGGTTCAGGGATACTTGAAATGCCTCTCCTTATCATACATGGCAGAAGCGTAAGTGTAAACATTTCTTATGGCCTTGATTTGGAGTTGGCACTCTCCATTGGCTAAAAGCAAATTGCATGCCCCCAGAGGCACCTGCACCTCAGGAGACTAATTCACAAATATTCCCTCTGTTCCCTGGACCATGCAATTGAGACCTGGGTATAGGGGATCTGGCCTATGGGCCAATCCCCAGGGCCCCAGAGATCAATCCCTGACCATGCTAGGGAGAGGAATGTTGTTCCCAAGTCACCCATGGGGTACCCACAATGGTTTGATGTCCCTCGGCCTCAGGGCCTGCCTTGTTCTAATGGGGCTGCCAAGCAAGCAGCGGAGGAAGGGGCTGGCAAGCAGGAAGCTCACAGACCCACTGGACCCCTATGGCTTTTGCAGTTTGGGTCACAGTTGAGAAATGTCTGTGTGGGATTGAGCAGGATGGAGCCTGAGGAGTTAAAGCCCCCTGGGGAGGATAAAGGCGCCTGGTGGGTAGAGAAGCAATATGGTGCCCACTGTCTGACTTGAGTCTGTGGGATGGGAGGCCCCCTGGGGGGCTAGAAGCCTGGTGTTCTGTCTACAGGAAGCTTCCTGCTCACTGGTGGCAGCAGTCTCTGGACTTGTGTGGGTAGAAGGACTCACTAGTTCCTGGGAAGCGTACAGATGGCAGGCTAACCCAACCTGGAGGGCGAGTTCAGGGACCAGAGGTAGGAGGTGGCTAGGACCTGGAAACCGGGCTCAGGTGGATAGGCTGCAATCTCCTTCTTAGGCACCAGGGTCCTGCAGATGCAGGTCAGCCCACACAGAGAACTAAGCTCTCCTCACCCTGCTAAGAGCCTGGAGAAGCAACTGCTGGTGGCTTCTCAGGGTGGAGCCTGCCGCACCCAGGTGGGAGATTACCCCAACAGGAGTAGGGTGGAGCCTGAAACCAATCTTTCAAACAGGGCCTCCCCCGGAGAGGCCCCGAAAATGACTGACGACCAACCTGGAGAGTGGGCGATAGGACTAACCAGACAGCAGGCGACCTGGCAGAGGGGCCCAGATTAATAGGTTACAATCTGCTTCTTAGACACCTGGGTCCCGCAGATGCAGGTCAGCCATGCAGAAAACACAGCTTTCATCGCCCTGCCCAGAGCCAGCCTAAGAGGCCTCAGAGACCCCTCAGGTCAGTTTCCTCTGCTCTCTGGTCAGTTCCTGTGCCCTGGTCCTGCTGATTTCAGGGGATGAGGTGCCCACCTAAAATTCTAGTGCAAGGCCCTGGGAGGCTGCGACTCACTCTAGTCCCTCCCCAACCCGGTACAGTCAGGGCACAGTGCACCCAGGAGTTCAGGTTGGTTCTTGCTATTGTCTTCTCTCCACAGAGCCTGTTGTCTAGTACAATGACCTTGCATCAACACGAGGCGTGTCCCTGCCTGAGTGGGTAGGAGGTCTGTGGGGATGGTGGGTGTCCTGCTGCAAATCAGCTCACACTGCTCCAGCAGGGCAAGCGTGGCCCTCCTGTGTTCTGCTTTCCACTATTCTCCTCGCATCCTCCAATCTTTGCAAAGATATCTCCCAGTCACCTTTTTTCCTGTGCTGAGTGTCCCACGCTGCTTCTCTGCAAATTCACAACACTGCTTTGGGAGCTAGCAATTCACGCATAGGCAGCCATCTGTTCTCTTCACCTCCTTCCATGGGAGCAGTGAGCTGGGAGGCAACCACTAGTCCACCATTTTTCCTGTAGTTTTTTGCATCTTTTCCTGGCTTTGGTGTCAAGGTGATACTGGCTTCCTATTAATAGACTGAGTTGGGGAGGATTCCCTGCTTCTCAATGTTATGGAATAATTTCTTCAGTATCAGTGCAAGTTCTTATTTGTAGGTCTGGTAGATTTTGGCTGGAACTCCATCTGGTCCAAGGGCTTTTTTTTGTTGTTGTTGCAAGACTTTTTATTACTGCTTCAATTTTGCTGCTCGTTATTGGTCTGTTCAGGAGTTCTATTACTTCCTGATTGAGTCTGGGAAGGTTGTGTGTTTCCAGGAATTTATCCATTTCATCTATGTTGTGTAGTTTATGTGCATAGAGATTTTCATAGTGTTCAAGGATGATGTATTGTATTTCTGTGTTATCAGTTGTAATATCTCCATTTTCATTTCTGATTGAGCTTATTTGGGTCCTTTTTCTTCTATTCCTGGTCAGTCTAGCAAGAGATCTATCAATTTTGTTTATCTTTACAAAGAAGCAACTTTTTGTTTCACTGATCTTTTGTATTATCTTTTTGACCTTTTGTATTATATTTTTGTTTTCCATTTCATTTAGTTCTAATCTTATCTTCTTTTTGCTTTCTATTGCTGGCTTTGGGTTTGATTTGCTCTTCTTTTTCTAGTTTGTTGAGGTATAATACACTATTAGGTTTCCTATTGTGATCTTTCTGACTTTTTGATGTGGGCCTGTAGGACTGTGAATTTTCCCCTCACAAATGCTTTTGCTGAATTGCATAGATTTTGATAGCTTGTATCCCTTTTGTTGTTCAGGTCAAGGGATCTTTTGGTTTCCATCTTAATTTCATTATTGACCCAATAATCATTCAGCTGCAGGTTTTTTAATTTCCATGACTTTGTGTAGAATTGAGTGTTACTCTTGGAATTGATTTCTAGTTTTATTCCACTATGGTCTGAGAAGATACCTGGTATGATTTTGATTTTTTAAAATTTTTTGAGACATGTTTTGTGGCCAAAGATATGATCAATCTTGGAGAATGTCCCATGTGCTGATGAGAAGAAAGTATATTCAGTAGTTTTTGGGTAGAATGTTTTGTAAATGTCCATTAGGTCTATTTGTTTTAGGGCCCCATTTAGGTCCAGTATTTCTTTATTTATTTTCTAGTTTAATGATTTGTCTAGTTCTCACAGTAGGGTGTTGGAATTGCTGGGAATTAATGATGCTACTATTTATTTCCTTGCTTATCTCCAGTACAATTTGTTTTATTAATATGTATCTGGGAGTTCCTATGTTAGGTGCATATATATTTAGGATTGTTATGTCTTCTTGTTGAATTGCTTCCTTTACCATTATATAATGATCATCTTTGTCTTTCATTACCATTGATTTAAAGTCGGTTTTGTCTGATATGAGATTGGCTAAACAAGCTCTCTTTTGGTTTCCATTTGTGTAGAATATTTTTTCCAGCCTTTCACATTGAGCCTGTGTGCATCCTTGTGGTTAGGTGTTTCTCCTATAGACAGCAGATACTTAGGTTGTTTTTTATTCAGCCATTCAGCCAGCCTGTATTTTTTGAGTGGTGCATTTAAGCAATTAACATTAAGAGAGAGAATTTATATGTGTGATGCTGTTCTGTTCATCATGTTAACTAGTATCTTATTGTTTTGTTCTTGCTCTTGCGCTATTATTTTTTAAAAGTTGTGAGATTTAGCTTTTTTGGATGATTTCACACTGGTGGGTGTCTATTGTGCTCATTGGTGTATAATGCAGTTCTGAGTATTTCCTGCAGGGCAGGTCTGGTCATGACATATTCCCCCAGTATTTGCTTATCTGGAAAATACCTAATTTCTCCATTAATTTTGACTTTCTTATGCATATTCAATCTTTGTTTTCTCAAAATTGCACCCCAAAACAAGCAAATATTAATAGGGAAATAAATAGGGAAATGGCAAACAGGTCCTCAAACACTGACCCTCATTCTTATTATGATGTAGATTTAGAAATGGCAACCAATATAAGTGGCTCCTGAGTCTATAAAATAATTAAAAGATCACAGGTTGTTGAACTTGAAAGTGAGTAAGGGATATTTCAGACTGCAGTGCTCACACTTAGAATGTAGTCATAATTGCAGCTGTGGCTCTTTCTTTTCAGCAGTAGCTTCAAACTGGCCTCAAAGGTTTAACTTCTTAGGTACATTGTGGTGATGACCCAAATTCCCAGTACATTTAATTTTGTGGAAATATTTGGATTAGGAATAACCTTTTACAACTTTGATAGATTTAGGAAAACATTCTTGAGAGTCACTATTTGCAATTGTTTAAGAAAAAAAAAATTCCAGCTTAAGGATCAGTAGGGGAGATCTCAAGGCAGTGAAGTAGAGTTAAAATAAAGATAATATTAAAGTTGAGCAAAACTATATATGATTTTTTTTAAAAAAATTGTACATGAAGAGCTCTTACTTTCCAGAAAAAAAACCTTCATTCTAAATACAAGCTGTTTTAAAGGTTAATTTATTTTTCAGATCTTTTCCCCCTAAATATTCCAGAAAGATCTCTAGGGGCATAGGTACAAGAATTTTCTCTGAGAGCTGCATGTGTGCCTCCTTTTGAGTCCAAGAAAGTATCTTATGCCTCTAGCTTTTGATCACTGTCTTTATATTAATAATTTTGTTTACTTCACTGGTGAGAACATCAACTGTTTTGGTAATATTATCTAGGGCTTTGGTAAATATTTTAATTAGAGCATACAGAACTCTATGTACTTTTTGTGTTCCCCTTATTGCTAAAACAGAGACAGTGTTGCAGTACTTTCTTGGGGTGACCAAATTGTCTAGGTTTATATATAGTGCTTAATCTTTCTCTTGCAAAGTGTGATAGTTTTATTAAATAGAAATTTGTCTACCTTGCCATAATCTGAACTCTGATGTTGACATTATATCCCATAGGACTGTAAATCTTTAAGAAAGCTTTCAGAGATATCAAGAACATAATATTAGTTGGAATCAACAAGAAAAAAGATCCCTGCAATTTCTCTTGAGCAAGGTCTGCATGGCCATTTCTTTAAGTCATGGTCAAGTGGAATTTTCCAGCTGGAGCAAATGTGGTCTGAAAAACGTGTTTTAAAAAAAGGGTAGTTCAAGAAAATACAGATTTTCATATTCAAGAATTCAATTAATATTTTTCAAATGTATTTTACATTTGAAAAATCTATTACACATTATTTCTTTGAATATATGCTCAAAGAGAGAAAACTTCTTTTCATTATTCTCCATCAACAAATGGTTTTGTTAAACATTTAGCAATTTGTGATTCCCTTAGCAATGAATGATACTAAATAATTTCCTTCAATACTTCTGTTTTTAGTGTCATTTTTTCATATCTTTCTAATTGATCAGTCTATCATTTATTTAAGGAGTGTGCCACCTCTTCAAATAAATGGATTTTTGGAAATATAATGTGTCTTGTGTCAATTTCCCAGCCAATTTCAGCCTAGAAAATATACAAAGCATCTTTAGCAATCAGTAGACATACCCACATAATCATGCATTTATGTAGAGTATATGCAAATATATATATTATGCATAAATATATGTAATATATAATTCAATTGGGAAAATAACATGTTTATTTATGGAATAGATATTTTCTTTATAAATCCAGACTAAACACTTACACTTAGCTACATTCAAAACCAATTCTAACTATTTCTTCACATTGATTGTTGGAACATTATATTAGTCTATAAAGGACATATGTATTTTATGCATATGGCTCAGATTTTTCTTTATCCACTAATGCCATATGCATGATAAATATAAACCAATCACATGAATAACACAAATACCATTCAAATAATTCTTTATTTACTACGGGTTATTTGTCTATGCTTATAACTATTCATTACTGGAAAGGAAAGTATTGATGGTTGGTCTGCAACCTATTTCTCCTCTATTTGGGGTACCCAAGAAAGAGAGAAAGATGACCTGTAAAATCTACCTTAACATGCTGATTATAGAAATTCTGCCAAACAGACAAAAAGAGTTTACCAGGAGGAATGACCTTTTCTATGAAATGCTCTTTTCAGTATGCACTTGTTTATTATGCTTATCATAAATAAACCTGAGATGTCTATATGTGGGGACAATGCATTTCTGAAAATATATTTGCTGTGTAAATATTAAAGTAAAAATTGAAATGTTTTGTGAATGAAACAGTACATTTTGGTGTGACTGATGCCTCATATGTATCAATTAGATACACCATATATTAAATGTAGACTACAGCTCATCCTAATGAGTCGAGGAATGATCTAGGGGTGGTAGCTGTGGCCATGGACTTTTTCATGTTATGCCTGCACATTGTGATTACCTATATCTTCAAAATTGGTAATAAAGTTTGGTACTAGTTATGATGTCAGATTTGACTATCTGACCTTTTGTGTTATTTCAAATTGGGGTTGTAAATAGGATTGTCTTTCATACTCACAAATCATAATGAAAAAATCACTTTGGGAAAAGAGGAAAAGGATGAGATGGACAAATATGATGAAAATCAAATGCTGAGATGGCAGCTCATCTATCCTTGTTATTGAAAGACAAATATCTTTAGAAATATTATAGAAAAACAAATTTTACTTGTGGAATACGGAATAAGTAGACTGGAGTATAAGGAGTATAAGGAAGCAGACAGCCAAAGAAAAATTTGCAAAATATTCTATAAAATATCTGTTGCCCCTGCCCTAATAAAAGCTGGACTTAAAAAGGAAAGGCTGATTTATCAGAATTTATTTTGTGAGTGTATGTATGCCTGTGTGTTTGTTTCTTTCTCTTGCAATAGGAAAGTTTTCTTATGCTTGTTTAGCTTCCTAGAAAAGTATAGTATATGAGAGATGCTGTGAAAAATGTGGCTCTCCAATCTTTGGCATTTTATGTAACGTTTCTTCTAGGGGGCCAAATTCATATTCAGGAGGAAGGAACTTGCTGGCTCAGTCACCATAATTCATGCCAACAAATCAAAGGTAGTTGTAAGAGAAAGAAGTGAAAGATAGTGTGAGAGGAAGAATAGGTACCAGCTCAACTGGGTAGAAGTGTTTTAAAGGTCTTTGAATGATGCCATGAAAAAGAAAACAAAAAAATGACAGATTTATACTGAGTCAGTAGCTCACTACCAATATTTAGGGAGTAAGGATATGCTCTGGTTTCACTTTACTTCTTATAATTCTCAATTAATTTGTTCTATATAAAGTAGGCTGGAAAAATTAAAATCCAACACTGAAGGTCATGATTTGGAATGGAAAATATTTGAAAAGGGGCATGAATTTATCTCCTCTGTTGAAGCCATAAAATTCTAAAAAAGCTTGACTGAGAGGTCAATATCCACTCACCTAACCCCCTACTGAAGAATTTTAGGCCATGTCACAAACTGAATGTTTGTGTCACCATAGCCATATGTTGAAGCCCTAAGCCCCAATGTGATGCTATTTCGAGATACGGCCTTTAGGAGGTGATTAGGGTTAGATGTTTCTTGGATTGAAGGTGAGAGGAAATAAGGAAGGCATTCAACATGAAAGGTTTTGTGGACTAGGAGTTTGAATGAGGGAGTAGAGGAAGATATAATTAAATATCTTCAAATATTTTCTATTAAATTACTATTTTCTTTCATTTTGCCTATCTTGTGGTCTTTGGCTTGTGTTTAAACGTATATGTACCTATAAGATTTTATATCAATACATAAGACCTGATATCAACACCACTGATTTTGATAATATATACTTACAAAGAACGGGCCAACACTGCACCCCAATTCTAGGCATAAATCTGTATTAGACTTTATTACCAAGTGGAAGACACAGTCATTTTATTTGTTACCTGCCAAAGCTTTGAAATCCTTCTGGGATAGAGAAGAATAGAAGCATTAGCAAGTATGCTGTTCTTGCTCACCCAATGAGTGACTCAAACATCTGAGCCAGAAAAAGCCACCAGAAAATCTGTGGGCCAAAGGAAGCAATAGATGGAAATGCAGGGAATTATGGCAAATGAATGTATGCTCATAAGTGAGTCCTGGTCTCAGCATAGAATACAATCCAACAGTTTCTTCCAGAATTTTTATAATTTCAGGTCCTGCATTTAGGTCTTTAATCCATCTTGAGTTAATTCTTTTATATGGCACAAGATAGAAATCCTGTTTCATTCTTCTGTATGTGGCTATCCAATTTTTCCAGCATCATTTATTGAATATGATGGCCTTTCCCCAGTGTATATTTTTATCTGCTCTGTCAAAAATCAGTTGGTCATAGCTATATGGTTTTTTTACTTGGTTTTCCATTCTGTTCCATTGGTCTATGCCTCTACTTTTATACCAATACCATGCTGTTACAGTTACTGTAGCCTTGTAGTATAATTTGAAATCAGGTAAGCAGTGCCTCCAGATTTGCTATTTTTGTTTATGATTGCTTTGTCTTTTTGGGCTCTTTTTTGGTTCCCTATGAAGTTTAGGATAAAATGATGTTGGTAGTTTGATGCAAAACTCTTTTAAACATGGGTCTAGGCAAAGAATCTATAAGTAAGACCACAAAGGAAAAATACAGCAACAACAAAAATAAATGGGATTTAATTAAATTAAAAAGTTTCTGCAGAGCAAAGGACATAATCAACAGAGTAAATGGACAAGAAACAGAGTGGAAGAAAATATTCACAAACTATACATGTGACTAAGGGCTATATATAGAATTTACAAATAACTTGAGCAAATCAGCAAGAAAAAAAAATAACCCAGTTACAAAGTGGGGAAAGGACATGAACAGAGTTTTTTCAAAAGAAGATGTACAAATGGCCAACACACATATGAAAAAGTGCTTAACATCAGTAATCATCAAGGAAATGCAAATTAAAACCACACTGAGATTAAAACCACCTTACCTCTGTCAGAATGACCATTATTAAAAAATCAAAAACTAATAGATATTGGCGTGAATGTGGTTAAAAAGGAATGCTTATACACTGTTGTTGGGACTGTAAATTAGTAAAACCTCTGTGGAAAAAAGTATGGAGATTCCTCAAAGAACTAAAAGTAGATTTACCATTCAATCCAGCAATCCCACTGCTTGGTATCTACTCAAAGGAAAATAAGGCATTATATCAAAAGGAGACTTGTACCTGAATGTTTATTGCAGCGCAATTCACAATTGCAAAGACATAGAATAAACCTAAGTGCCCACCAATTGATGAGCGGACAAAGAAAACGTGGTGTATATATCTACCATGGATGACTACTCAGCCATAAAAAGGAATGAAGTAATGTCATTTTCAGCAACTTGGAACTGGAGACCATTATCCTAAGTGGAGTATCTAGGAATGGAAAAACAACACATCTTCTCACTAAGTGGGAGCTAAATGATGGGTACATATGGTCATAAAGTGGTATAAAGGACATTGGAAACTAAGAAGCGGAGTAGGTGGGAGGGGGATGAAGGATAAAAACTTACCTATTTGGTACACTGTATGCTATTCTGGTAATAGGCACACTAATAGCCCTGACTTCAGCTTTATACAATTCATCCACATAAGAAGAACACTTGTGCCCTCTAATATTTTGAAATAAAAATTATATTTAAAAAAGAATGCAATCCACAGTATTTCTGCATGAGTGCTTCAGAGCAATAGACTAAGATTGTTAGCTATCTTTTTCAAATCTGGCATTCACTAGTGGCAGATGCTGGGAGAAACCTCTGGGTCTGTTTCCTCTAGAAAAGAGGAATTATACTCTTGCTGATTTATGAGTTCTGCCCTCAAATTCCACCTTGATAATTTGGCAAAAAGAAGTAAGAGAGTACCCCTGATAACTCAACTTATTAATAAACAACTACTACCATCTGATTCACGATTTATAGTTTGTATTTACCATTCTGGTTATTTTTCCAATGGCCTGAGAAAAATACTACCAATGAATCATGGAGGGTGGAGAATGCTGAACAGCAGAGCTTCTGTCACTCTGTTGTGGCTATTAATCAAGATGATACATTGCTGAGACAGCTGCCTCACTATGACAGGAAGTGAATTGCTGCTGCCTGCCTTGCATGTCAAAACTTTATTTGCTACTTTGAATACATGGAATATGAATGTCAATTGAATGAATTTAAATAAGATGCAAATGGAACCTGAAAAACTTCGAGGGTGGATTAGTTTGGATGTGATATGGTGTCCTGATATCACCAATATCATACCCAGATGGGGAAGTACTGGAGGATCAAATACCTAAGTGATAGTCTCATGGGGGACATATATTTTAGGGTGCATATTGTTCCTAAAATTGTTCCTAAAATTGTATTCTGTGGCATTAATATATGTAGTGGCATGATCAGAACTGACCATGCAGCATAAGATAGTCTATACAAATTTAATAATTTGATCTTGGAATACTTATCATCATGAGGGAAAGACTTGCTAATCCAAACAGAAATGTAGAGGGAACTCTATTCCAGGAGAATTATCATGGATGGAATCCACCTGAAAGATTTAATAAAAATACAAGCAAATGGACTAACTGAATAATAATTCTCATGGAAAACCACACATCACCATTAACAATGTTGGAAAATCCCCTGTACTCTCACATAGGAAGGACTAGTGGATATTCTAGTATTTATTAAATCTAACATATTTAAAGATAAGTAACTAACATTCCTAGAGGGCCAAGACGGGGTTGACATTTGCTGTAAAACTAAATGAAGGCATGTTGTAATTGAATATTAAGGCCGATTCCATTGTTCTCCAATATCCTTAGTATACATTATAAAATTGAACTTTTCTTTTCTATGATGAAACTGGCTGGGATTGTATAGATGAAGTAACAACACTGTGTTTCCACTGTTGCAATTTTACATGATGACACCTGGAAGTCAGTACCTGTAAAACCTATATTATGATATCTGGAATTACGACCACAAACCATATGAAGTCCAGAATTTACTGAAATATGGCCTCTTATCATCCCACAAGTCAATACAAATGTGTTGCATATATGAAAAGGTAATTTCTGTTGGGAAGGAAAGAATATGCTGTGTTTTTTTTCCTGTTATATGGTGTGTTGAACATAACTTTAGTCTCTGCCACAGACACACAGTATAACAAAATGGTTGATATGTTCGTTGAAAAAATAGAATAAAAACCAAATTTATGTAGACAATGACTATAAGAATGAGAACATATTTCGGAAGATAGACTTACACACAAAATGAATGGAATAATAAGATCACATTTCTTAAACCATGACTCTCACCACCTGCTTAGCAAATATGAAGCAAATATCAAGAACTCAGCTAAGCCTGAAAGGGCTGACTTGGTAGGTGTCAGAGTAGCCAGTTGAGACAACAAGCCAGTGAAGCCCTTTATTCACTTACCGTGATAGTATAAGCAAGAGCTAAACTGGAGAAAGCAGCAACTCCTCCTTTTTGGAATGTCTTGCCAGTGCATCAGGCAAGTCAGCACGGGTCATCTCACTGTAGAAGCAGCCCCTAACAAAGGGCTTGTATGGTTTTATGGACCCAGGGCTGGGGAAGGGCAAGGGCTAAGAGTTAGGAGTGGAAAATTACTGAGTTCTGAGTCAGAGTGAAGAGAAGTGTCTTCAAAGCTTCCCTCATCCCCTGTCTCCCTAATAAGGAGGTCTTGGCAAAGGTACCAGTGGAAAGCCTCTGCTGAAAACCCAGATAAAGAGACTTCTGATGGTAGGCACTGGGGTTAGGAACAGAGATTTATGTAAGGGCCTGGCCAGCTATGGCGGTGCTAAATCCTTGACTGCAACTCCATTCAGCAATCACCATGCACTGGCTGCACAGCAAGTCTTGTTAGAGAGAGCAGCTTTTCCTCACAAGTCTTGCCTGGTAAATCCTTTGTAAATGGCTATGGTTGAGCCTAAAAAAATTACTCATAAGCTTTTTGGCCATGAGCTGAACTCTTCAGTGACAAACAACAGCAGTTTACCACTGGTAGACGGGAAATAGTGTGAGGAAAGACCTCCTATGAGATACATGTACAAAGTGAAAGCTGAACGTGAAGCAAAAACATTGCGAAAAACTCTCTAGGAACTCAGCTTCACCTTAAGCACAAGGCAACATCATAAGAATTTGAAGACATTGGTGCAATAAAGGTAACCACGACAATAACAAAACCCAAATGTTGCTCAGCTCTGATTAGTTTGACTTGGCTCATACACTAATGGCCTACCACAAAAAGAGAAATACCCATTTTCAGAGATAATTACTACTTACAATATTTTTTTCTGTACTATTTATAATGTCTAGTCTCCAATTAAATATAAACTAAGAGACAGACAACAAAGCAAGAAAAAGTCATCCACTGTCAATAGACAAAGCAATGAATAGAATGAGACTCAGAGATAACCTATATATGAATATGATCAGGCAGGGAATGTTAAATATCTATGGCTGACATCCTAAAATCTCTAGTGGAATAGAAACACAGCATGCACTAACAAATGGGGAACTTTAGCATAGAGATGAAAACTGTAAAAAAAATTCAATTGGAAATGCCATAATAAAGAACACGGGAACAAAGATGAAGAATGCATTTGATGGCTCATGAGTAGATTGAACACAGCTGAGTAAAGAATAAATGAATTTAAAAATAGGCCAATAGCAATTACCCAAAGTGAAACAAAAATAGAAAACAGAGTGGGGAGAAAAACAGAACAGAGTATCCAAGATCTGTGAGAAAATATGAAACTGTTAATGATATAGTAGTTAAACATGTATAAAAATATATATGGCATTGGGATCTCAGGAGGAGGAGAGAGATAATGAGGAAGAAAAATATTTAAAGATATAATAGCTCAGAATTTGCATAATCAACAAAAGACACTAAATCATAAATTGAATGATTTTACAGAAACCCAAGTATGAGAAAGTCTTAAAAATAAGAGCAAGACATATCACATTCAAATTGCTAAAGGGCAAAGTAAAGGAAACAATCTTGAAGATGTCCAGAGAAAATAAGACGGAGTAATACAAAGAAGATATATAATAAATGCAGCAATTTATTTTCAGAATCCATGCAAACTGAATGACCATAGAGTGACACCTTTAGAGTTCCATGAGAAAAAAAAACAAAAAACAAAAGCTGTCAACCCAGATGGATTTAAACAGTTTATATACAGCATAAAAGAAAGTATCTTTTAAAATTGGAGGTAAAAAAAAATAAATAGAATATAAACAAAACAGAGATAACTTATTAGTAGCAGATCATGACTATAAGAAATATTATTTACAAGTATTATAAGCAGAAAGAATAATATTTCTAGATAAAACTTGAATTTATACAAAAAATGAAAATGTCTGGAAATGAATAAATTAAAAGTAAATATGAGTGACTATTTTAATCACTTTAAAAGATGATTATATTGTCTAAAGCAGGGATTGCAAACTTTGTCTGTCAATGGAGAGCCAGTAAATTTCATAGACTTTGTGGACCATATGGTTTCTGTTGCAATTGATCATCTCTGCTGTCTCAGCATGCAACCAGCCACAGACAATAAGTAAACAAATGAGCATGTTTCTATTTTAATAAAACTTTACTTAAAACAGGTGAGAAGCCAAATTTGGCCTCACAGGCCATAATTTGCCGACTTCTTATCTAAAATTAGTTTCAATGTATTGTGGATTTATAGCATACGTAGAAACACTATTAACAGAAGATTGGATAAAGGAATTGAAAGTATACTATTAGCAGTTTCTTTAACTATATGTGCAGCAAGGTAATATTATGTAAAAGAATACACTGATTAATTAAAATGCATATTTTAAACCTTAAGGAAACCACTTTATTTAAAACAGTAAAATATACTGAGCCAATAGTGAATATAAAATTAAATTATAAAACTCAAAATGACAAAAGATCAGGCAAAACACAAAAATGCTAAATAAGAAACAACAAATAGAAGAAGTAGAAAGCAACTATAGAAATCATAGATATCAATCCATCCATATTACTGTGTATTATATGTGAATATTCTAAATGTACCAAATTAAAGACAGTGATAGCAAAATTAACTGATTTTTTTTAAAAAAGTAAACACATTTTATCCTGTCTACTTGTAAACCACTTTTGATGTAAAGGTGTACATAGGTTAAATTCAAAGACTGGGCATAGATATATCACATAAACATTCATCAAAAGAAATCTGGATTAGCTATATTACTATCAAAGTAGACTTCAGAAATGGAGTTATTACTAGAGATAAACAGAGACATTTAATAACTATAAAGAAGACATAGCAATCATAAATATGTACATACCTAAAATTCAAAGCTTCAAAATACCTAAAATAAAACTGATAGGACTGAAAATAGATACAGAAATTGCATGATTTTCTGGAGATTTAAACACTTTTCTAGAGAAAAAGTAGACAGAAAATCAGTAACAATATAGCAAACCTGCACAACACAAATAATCTAATAGACATTTTTAGAACATCACACTTCAAAACAGCAGAATGTACATTCTTTTTGAATATACATTCTTTTTGAATGTACAGTGAATGTCAATGTAGACCATTTTGTGGCATATTTGAAAAGTTAAAATATAAGATGATTTATATCATATAAAGAATGTTTTCAGGCTACATCAAAATTATACCAGAAACTATAATCGAAAGATAACTGAAGAATTCTCAATTATTTTGAAATAAAGCTGTACATTTCTAAATAACCCAATGGTTAAATAAAAAGTAAAAAGAAAGTAAGATAGTCCCCCACAAAGAATTATTTGACCAAACATGTTATTAGTGCTGAAGTTGAGAAAATCTCTTCTAGAAAATAGAAGAATAAATACAAAATTAACATCTTAATTATAAATAAAGTCATCATTAATAGCAAAACCAGAGGAAGAAATTAGGAGGAATCCAATAATTTTATGAATATATACAAATGGATGCTCAATAAAATTATGAAAATTTAATCCATCAATATGTAAACAAATTAACAATTATGTCCATGTGGGGTTAACTCCAGGAATGCAAGGTTAATTCATTATTTCAAAATAAATTAATATATTTTACCACATACGCAAACTAAATAAAAACTACATTATCATATCAATAGATTCAGAAAAATCACTGGACAAAGTTCACACCCCAGCAATCATGAAAACTCTGAAAACTAGTAATAGAAGGGAAAAGCATCTACGAAACAAATAACAACAAATACAAATTTATAGCCGTTATCCTACTTAATGGTTAAACACTGAATGTTTTCCCCTTAACATTAGGGCAAAGTAAAGAGATTCACTCTCACCGTTTCTACTGAAATTGTACTACGATTCCTAACTAATGAAATAAAGCAAGAAAAATATATGATGTGGACCGATTAGAAAGAAAGGTATTAAATAGTCTTTATTCATGGATCACATGATTATCTGCATAAAAACCCAAAAGAATCTACAAAAACTTATTAGACTTAGTAAGTAAAACTGATAAAGCCACAGGATACAAAGTCAATATCCAAAATTCAATTGTATGTCTATATACTATGCAATGAATATTTGGATGTTGAAACAAAATACCCTTTACATTAGCACCAAATCAAGAGAAATGCTTAGATATCAATTTAACACAATACATGTAAGCAATCTGTCTTCTGCTGAATAATGACTACCATAGATGTCCATGTCCTAAAGATTTAATTAAAAATCTTGAGATGTGATATTATCATGGACTATCTTGTTGGACCAAAAATAATTACAAATGTTCTTATAAGAGGGAGGCAGAAGATCATAGTCAGTAGAAGATGTGACTATGGAAGCAAAGAAATGTGATGTAGGCCCATGGGCCAAGGTATTAGAACAGCTTCAAAAGATTTTTAAATAAAAAAGGAAAAAAATTCTCTGGAGGCTCCAGAAGTCATTAACCCTGGCAACACCATGATTTTAGCCCCTAAAGTTTCTTTTCAGATCTACAGAATGTAAAGTTAATAAATTTGTGTTGTTCTAAGCCACTGAATTTTTGGTCATTTTTTATATAGTGCTAGGAAACAAATACAGTCTCTGTTCTGAACATTACAAAGCAGTGATGAAATAAATCAGTGAAAATTTTAATTAGTGAAAAGATAGACCTCATTCAAGGATTGGAAGGCACAATATTATTAAGCTGTCAATTCTCCTCCAATTAATGTATAGATTCAACTAATTCCAATCAATATCCAGCAGATATTTTATAGGAATTGGCAGGCTCATTAAATTAAAAAGCTTCTACACAGCCAAAGAAACAGTCCAGAGAATAAACAGACCACCTACAGAATGGGAAAAAAATTTTTGCATACTACACATCAGATAAAGGACTGATAACAAGAATCTATTTAGAACTCAGGAAAATCAGCAAGAAAAAATCAAACAACCCTATCAAAAAGTGGGCAAATGACATGAATAGAAACTTCTCAAAAGAAGATATAAGAATGGCTAACAAACATATGAAAAAATGCTCAACATCCCTAATCATCAGAGAAATGCAAATCAAAACCACAATGAGATATCACTTAACCCCAGTGAGAATGGCCTTTATCATAAAAACCCAAAACAACACATGTTGACATGGATGTGGAGAGACAGGAACACTCATACACTGCTGGTGGGACTGCAAACTAGTGCAATCCCTGTGGAAAGCATTATGGAGGTATCTTAAACAGATTCAAGTAGACCTGCCATTTGATCCAGCAATCCCATTATTGGGCATATACCCAAAGGAAAAAAGGTCATTCTGTAACAAAGACACATGTACCCGAATGTTTATAGCAGCACAATTCACAATAGCAAAGATGTGGAAACAACCCAAATGCCCATCAATACATGATTGGATTAGTAAGCTGTGGTATATGTATACTATGGAATATTACTCAGCTATAAGAAACAATGAAGATACGACATCTCTATGGTTCTCCTGGAGAGAGTTGGAGCCCATTATATTAAGTGAAGTATCCCAAGAATGGAGGAACAAGCATCACATATACTCACCAGAAAATTGGTTTCCCTGATCATCACCTAAATACACATCTGGGAACGACACTAATCGGATATCAGACTGAGGTGGGGGGTGGGGGAGGGGATGGGTGTATGCCTACCAATGAGTGCATTGCGCACCCTTTAGGGAATGGTAACGCTTGAAGGTGCTGACTCGGGAAGGGGGGGTGGGGAAGGGAGGGATATATACCTACATGATGGGTGCAACGCGCACTATCTGGGGAACAGACACGCCTGGAGCTCTGACTTGGGGAGAAAGGCGGTACATGGGCAACGTATGTAACCTGCAATTCTGTATCCCCCATAACAATAAGATGAAATAAAAAAAAAATAAAAATAAAAAAATAAAACATACTCATATCATAAAAAAAAAACATACTAAAGGAAACAATACTAAAGTAGCAAAAAATGATTTAATAAAAAAAACAAAAACAGAGATGGATGACTCACACTCACTAAGTGTGAAGTGATAGTATTAATAATCAAGGCTGTGAGGTGTTGGTGGAAGAATGAGTATGGATTTATAAAACAAAGTGGAGATTGAGTCCAGAAATGAACTCATACCTATTTGATTATTGATTTTCAACCAAGGACAATATAATTCAATGGAAAATGACTAGTCTTTTCCACAAATGATAACGGAACAATTAGACATTCATGGTAAAAATGAATAAGCCTTAGCTCATGCTCACGTGCAATATGCTTCATCAAAATACATAATGATTATATTATGGCTTTACTTTATATTGTGATACTACATTCAGAATTTAAATATAAAGCTAAAAACTATAAAACCTTCAGAAAAACACATAGGAGAAAACATTTGTGATCTTCAATAGGCAAATATTTCTTAGACACAATGCCAAAAGTGGTAACCAAAAAGAAAAGAAAAAAATGTAACATAACCTTCATCAAAATTGAAAACTTCTTTTCTTCATAAGACACTATTAAGAAAAATTGATTTAAAAAATCCACCTGGCAGAAAATATTTGCAAAACACATATTTAAATGCTTGTATTCAGATTTAAAAAAGAACTTTTAATACTCATAAATTAGAATATAAAAAACATAATTTTTAAAATCACCAAAAGATTTGAATGGACACTTCATTAGAGAAGATATACAGATGGCAAGTAAGCACAGAAAATATGCTCAACATTATTATTAACTAGTAAAACTCAAATTAAAACAAAAATGTGATACCACTATACATCTATTAGAATAGATGAAATCAATAACAGGTGACAATTCTAAGAGCTGGCATGGATGTAAAACAACTGGAACTAATAGCTTTTTGGTGGTCATAATATGAACTTTGTACAGCTACTTTGGAAAACACTAGGGCAGTTTCTTATAAACTTAAAAAATATAAAAACAACTCTTACCATGTGGCATAGCAATCCCATTTCTAGATACTTACCCAAGATAAATGAACATGCATTTACATAAATACCTTTACACAAATTTATGGTGACTTTATTCGTAATCACAAAACATAGAAAGTATCTAAATACCCTATAGGTAGAGAATGGCTAAACACATTTTGAAGAATAGATGCAATAGAATACTACTCAGCAGTAAAATACAACAAATTAATGATGCATACATCAAAATGAATGAATTACAAATATGCCATATGACACTCAATAGGCTATACACTCTATTATTCCATTAATATGACATTCTGCAAAACAATAAATTCAGAAAAGAAATCAGTGGTTTCTAAGGACTGAATGTGTGAGGGATGTTTACCTACAAAGGCATATGAGGAAACTGTGGAGGCTTATGGAACCATTCTAAACTGGATTGTGGTTACGTTTATATAACTTTATGTTTTTGTCAAAATTCATAGAATTATACTCTTAAAATTTAATTTCATTGTATGTAAATTACACTTCAGTAAAAATATTTAAAATGTATATGCAAAGTTTATATGACTAAAAATTAAGGAGGAAAAGCCTAAAAGAATATTCAAGTCCTGCATAGAAATTGTGACAATTTTCATGTATAATGGATGGAATTTCTACTTCCTATTGGATGATTTAAATTCTGGTGGCTATAAATTTCTTAGTAGACTGGCTTATTCCTTTGTATAAAATTGCAGAAAATGTTTCAAAATACCTATGAAATATCTGAGAATTAAATGACAAAAAGAATGTTAATAAAGGTGGGAGGGTGGACTGTGAAGGGAAGAGTTAAGCCTGCCAAACTACTTTTTTACCTCTTTTGGAAGTCATTGGGAAAGAAGGATGACCCAGTCAAATCTCTTTTGTAATATGTTATTTATAGATACTCTGGCAAGCACACTAATCGTAATTATTAACAGCCAAATCCTTACCTGTAGAATGCTGTTAACCAGATGTATTTTGTTTTTCTAGGTTGCTTATCATCAATAAAATTATAATATACCAATTTATGGGGTATGGTTCTATGAGAAATGTCATGTAAACTAATTATCAGATTTTAAATGCAGATGTTTCGTGAGTGAAATAACTACTTTTTTTGCATAAGTTACACCCTGTATTCATCACTTAGATAATTCAAGGTTAGATCAGGAAAAGTGTGTGGTCTATGTAGCAAAAAGGACCTTGAGAACAGTGTTTGTTGGTGGTCTCAGAATTCTCCCTGTTTGCCTCATGCCTTGTGATTACTTATTCCTTTGAAATTATTACTAGGGTTTGATAGTGGGTAAGAGCTCTGAGTCTTTTGAGTCTAATTTGATAGTCATATCTTTTGTGATGTTTCAATAATGTAGGAAAAACAAAATTATTATCCATATGGATATAGATTTAGTCACAATTGTGCTTTAACCCAACAACTCAAACAAATCAAATAGACCATCTAGTAGTGGTCTATTTTCAAGTGCAGGTAAAGGAACCCTACAAACTGGTTAAATATATAAAAAACATTTTATCTCACATACAAGTCTAAAGGTAGAGCAGATCCCAGGATTGTTTGATTTGACAAAATATTACAAGGACAATGGGTTCTTTATATGCCTTGTATACTGCCATTTCAAGTGTTGGCTTCTAGCTGTTGCTGAAAAGATTGAAATCTTCAGTTATATCATCCAGGTGACATATCTAAAGGAAGCACTGCTTTCTGTGGCATGCTGTGAAGATTTGGGAAAGTTTTTCAGTTGTTTCAGAGCAGATTTCTCCTCTTTTCTCACTTGCCATATTTAGGTTATATGCTCAGAAAAGAGAATGAAATTAACATTTGAGCAATCAGATCCATTCCTGGCACTGGAGATAGTGTCTGTCACCTTCACTAAGAGGGGAGAGTGTATGTTTAACAAAAGTTGAGTTCTACTGGGAGAAAAAAGGAAAGAATTGATGTTGGGCAGGTAAACAATATTATCCATTATATAACATGAAAGGAATTTGTAATTAGTACTTTGAGTGTTGGCCAAAATTGCGATGTTGAACTTTTAAAGCATAATTTGGTGAATATGTACCATTATAAAAATTCATAAACAACATTGAAATCATTGCTGCATATATTAAACTACATTTTAAAAACAACTTAATTGAGACAGAATTCATATACCATTAATTTCACTCATTTGCAGTGTACAATTCACTGGCTTTAGCATATTCAAAGTTATGAAGCCATCACTATCATCAATTTTAGAACATTTGCACCAAAAGGAAACCCTATATCCTTTAATTATCTCCAGTTCCCTCCACCATCACCCAGATCTAGCCAACTTGTTCTGGTCATTTCATATAAATGGACTCATACACTATGTGAACTTTTGTGCCTGGCTTCTTTAATTTATCATATTGTTTTCAAGGTTCTTTCATGTTGTATCATGTATTGGTACTTAATTAAATTTTATTCCCAAATAATATTCCATTTTATGGATATATTCCACTTTATCCATTCATTAGTTGATGAACATTTGAGCTGCTTCCACTTTTCAGCTTTTATAAATAATGTTGTGAGCATTTAAATGCAAGTCTTTGTATGGGATGTATGTTTTCATTTCACTTGGATATATAGTTGGAGTGGAATTGCTAGGATATGTGGTAATTTGATGTTTAATTTTTTGAGGAACTGCCAAATGTTTTCCAAATCACTGGCCCATTTTATTTTCCCACCTGCACTATATGTGGACTCCAATCTCTTCATATCCTCCCAACACTTGCTGTTACCCATCTTTCTAATAGCCATCCTAGAATGTGAAGTGATATCTCTTTATGGTTGTGATTTAAGTTTACCTGATGACTAATGATATTAGCCCTCATTTTATATGCATATAGAGCATTTGTATATCTTGTTTGAGTTAGTATCTATTGAGATCTTTTACTCATTTTTGGTTGGGTAATTTGTCTTTTTATTATTCTATTTATTTATTCCATTTACTAAGAGTTCTTGGTATATTCTAGATACAAGGCCCTTATAAAATAAATATGTGTTTTGCACATGTTTCTCTTATATTAGAGGTTTCTGTTTCACTTTATTGATGTTGTCCTTTTGTGATAAAGCCCAATTGATCTATTTTTTCTTTGGCTGTTATGCTCCTGGTATCATGTCTAAGAAACCATTGCAAAATTAAAGGTTATGAAATCTCTATTCTATTTTATTGATCTATCTCTATTGTTATGCTAGTACCACACTGTCTTGATTATTGCAGCTTTGTGGTATATTTTGAAATCAGAAAATGTGAGACTTCCAGCTTTGTTCTTTTTCAAGATAGTTTTGGCTAGCCAGAGTCCCTTCAATTTTGATATGAATTATTGGATTATGTTATGAATTTGTACAAAGAAGTTGGAATTTCACATTGAGTCTGTAGATCAGTTTGGGGAGTATTGTGCTTTACTATTATGTTTTTCAATCCATGGATATGAAATTCATTTCCAGTGATTTAGATTTTCTTTCATTTCTGTCAATAATTGTTTGTAATTTTTAGAGTATAACCTTTGCACTTTTTCAGTTAAATTTATTTTAAAAATTTTATGTGATTTTTAAATGAATTTTTTAAAAATTTTCTCTTCTTATTTTTCATTGCAAGTGCATAGAAATATAATTTTTTGTATATTAATCTTGGGCTTTCTTCATAACAATATAATGTCATCTGTGAATAGAGACAATTTTACTACTTCCTTTACAATCTGGATGCCTTTTATTCTTTTCTAGCCTAACTGTCCTGTCTAGAAACTCCAGTAAAATGTTTAATAAAAATAGGAAGAGCAAATATCCTTGTCTTGTTCCTGAACTTAGGGAAAAGTGTTCAGTCCTTCACCATCAAGTGTAATGTTATCTATGGGAATGTGTGTAGGTGTGTGTATGAATTCCCATTTTCAGCTTGAGAGAGTTTCTTCTATTTCTAGTATTTTGAACATTTTTATCATTAATGGGTTTTGGATTTTATCAAATGTTTTTTCCACATCTCTTGCGATGATCATGTGTGTTTTATTCTTTTTTAAATTGTTGCTAATATTGTCAAATACATCAAATAATATCCACATTAAATCAAACAGATTTTTGGGATAAATCCTACTTGGTAATGGTGTATAAACCTTTTAATATATTGATGGATTCAGTTTGCTGGTATTGTTAATTTTTGCATTTATATTCATAAAAGATATTGGTCTATACTTTTCTTGTGATAGTTTTGTTTAGTTTTTGATCATGGTACTACTGTCCTCATAGAATGAGTTGGGTAGTGTCCCTTCCTCTTTTATACTTTGTGTGAGTTTGTGAAGAATTGATACTAATTCTTCCTCAAATATGTGGGAAAATTCAGCATTGAAATAATACTATTTATTTGGAAGTCCATGACAGAAAGTACAAAAGTTTGAGTCATGACTTCTAATGCTCAATGTTTACATTTTTTACAAAAAAATTATTACAAAGAGGCACCTTTAGTCATGATTTAGCTCATAGTTTTAGTTTAACCCTCATTTTACTAATTTTTAAGATTTAAGATCATCTCAGTTCATGACATTATTTTTCAACTGTCCCTTTCCAGCATTCCTTCCTTTTATAACTTGAGTCTCCCCAATGGCTGCAGAATTTCTTAAACCATACTGGACCACTGGTAGGAAGATATTATACAATACCATGAAATATTTAGAAACAAAAACATTCAAATGCCAGCCATTTTCCATGAAGCTTCATTTATATTTCTCCATTATCTTTGAGTCAATAGGGCAAGTTTTTAACTTGTTTTTGTACCAGAAATAAGTTTTCCCTCATCTTTTAACCTAAATTTTTCTTCTTTCCTGGAAGAATGCATCACCCCTAAATACTGAATAAACTGACAATTTATGAGCATGTCACAAAGAAAGATATGCAATTTGCCTTCCATTCTACCAACATTTTTTCCTCAGAAACTAAACTTCTTAGCCTATTTATTCTTCAGATTATAAGGTTCTTCCTTTGGTAGCTGCATGAAAACAATGCTAGGGTGTCAGCAAGCATATTTCAGTTCCTGTTTCTGATATAAACATTGTGATAACTTTGTTTCATATGTTAAAATTCCTTTCTATTCTATAATTTAGCTCTCATCATCACAGAACTCTGGTTTTCCAAATCCTTCTCCACAAAATCAGCTTTCATTTGATCTGTAGATTTCCTTCCTTCCTTTCTTCCCCGTTTCCTCAAGAGTAAATGCTCTCTACCAAAATTTTCCAATGACACTATTGGTTCTGTGTGACTGCAACAGAATTATATATAACCATTATTACCTTCTACTGTGAGAACAATTACAGTTGTGTAAATGGAGATATCATCCTTCCACTCAAACTCAGAATGTAATTGACCAAAGGGCACAAAATATATTTTCTGGAATAATAGATATTAAATTAATTTTTGTACTAATACCTAGAGAATTTTTTCAATTTATCTGAAGCCCCTTGGAGCCATGAATTGTTTCTTCCTCATTACCACTATTGCCTCCTTCATTCTTCTTGTATTGAATAATATTTGCTCTTCAGGAAAATAACCTAGGCACCTACAGAAGATAAAGTGAGAATCCCTTTGGAGTTCCCACAAAAATCATCATAAAAACCTCTGTTATAAATATTAAAGCATGTTGGTTTTATTAATGATTCTCCCATCAAGAGTACGTGGTTTAGAACAATGTCTAAACAATTTTTTGAAAAGGAAATTTCAAAAGGACCTTTATAAGTACTGGCATTAAGGTTATGCTTCCAAGTTGGTTTCTGAGGAGGCATTGAAATTCAGCAAAAGACTTAAAATTAGTCTAAGTGGGAAAGATAGTCACTTATAGTTGACTAAGGGCACAGAGTAGGGGTTTCTGATAAAGTGTTTACCAAAAATGTTAGATATTATCTTTCCACAGCAAGTTATGGTAAAGAAGCCTATTCTTCCATGATTTGCAGTTTTGGTGAATTTTTTATAGTGTAAGTTCATAAATTCAGTTTTCAATCCTGAGCCTTCAAAATAAAAAAGTGATTGAGCTGCTTCAAAGTCAGCATTTGTGGGCAGTGGAGTTCTACTAAGCTTCCCCACCACTGCCTTTACTTTATATGATTAGCTCCAATTCTTTGTTGTTGTTGTTAATGGATGAGCTATTTTGATATTTAGCTCCAATCAACTTGTCTTTTTTTCCCAATTTATTTTCTTTTTTAAATTTGAGAATATTATGGGGTTACAAATATTTTGGTTATACATATTGCCTTTGCATTGCCCAAGCCAGAGCTACAAGTGTGCCTATCCCCCAGACAGTGTCCTCTGCACCCATTGGTTATGAGTTTACTCATCCCCTCCACCTTCCTCCCACCTGCCCGAGATCCGATGAATATTACTTCATGTGAGCACCTAAGTGTTGATCAGTTAGTACCAATTTGATGGTGAGTACATGTGGTGCTTGTTTTTCCATTCTTGTGATACTTCACTTCAAAGAATGGGCTCTAGCTGCACTCAGGATAATAACAAGGAAAGTTAACAATTCTAAAGATTAGCTCCAACTCTTTGAAAATTGTCATGTTATTTCATGTCCAAGACTTTTTTTAAGAAATAAATTCTCTTTGAAATCCTGGAGTAGCTTAACAAAAACTGAAGCTCTCAGAATTTTGGATATTTTATTGCTAATATGATGTTTAATTGTATATCTTTGGAGATACAGCACAGGGCATTCTAGTTACCAAATGGATATTTTAAGCAAGACTTACAAAAAGAAGGAAAAAAAAATGTCCCCATCCATTTTTAAGGCCTTAGTGTTGAGCCCCACTCAGGCATCCAAACTCAGTTTCTTGAAGTAACTTTATTTCAGGCAACTTGTTGCTTTTCTAAGCATCTGTGTTCCTGTTAGGGACACTTAATTCAGCCCTGATAGGCCTCATGCCTTAAAATCTGGAGGGCAGATTCTGAAACTTTTGTTCCTTACCTCTCAAAAGGCCTATACCTGTGAAAGGTATTGCAGATGTTACACTCCCACCCCCCAGTCTCCACAGACAGCTGTGACTATCAGGGAATATTTTTTCACCTCAGGTCATGTCCTTAATAAAGTCACCAAAGGTTCTTCCATTTCCTTCTCAGGAGGTCAATGGATGCTGACTCACTCAACATTTACATAATTAAGGGGGATCATTCAAGTGAATATTTGCAAAACATCTACAAACTGCTTCGAGGTGATTTCTATCCTTCCTAAAAGACAAAAGCTCCTGGCAACACATAGCAGCAGTTTCATTATCATTATCATCTGTGCCATCCATGGAATTCTCTTACAGATTGTGGAGTTCTAGGAGGGAAAACAAGTGATCTGAATTAGTTTGGCATATATTGCTCCAGACATATAAGTGCTATGAAATTGATATAGCAAATTTCAGTTTTAGAAACATCACTCTGGAAAGACTATGGGGAATGAGTAGAAGAGAGAGGAGAGAATTAGAAGGCCTTTGCCCAAGTGTCTTAGTTTGTTTTGTGCTGCTATAACAGAATACCTGAGACTGGATAATTTATAATTAACAGAAATTTATTGGCTCACAGTTCTGGAGGCTTGGAAGTCTAACATCAAACCTCTGGCAGGTTTGGTGATTCTGATTCCAAGATGTTGCCTTGAATGCTGAATTCCTCCAGAGGAGAGGCATATTTTGTCATCACATGGCAGAAGATGGAAGGGCAAAGAGGTAAAAGGGGAACAAACTTGCCTTTTATAATGGCATTCACCCCACTTATTAAGGCTCTGTCCTGTCTCTTCTCCAAGTCTCACCTCCTAACACACCACAATGACAACCAAGTTTCAACATGAGTTTTGGAGGGGACAAACATTCAAATCATAGCAGCAAATAAGAGATGACATGAACCCATATTGAGTGATTGACAGTATAAGAAAGTATAGTTTGGAAGTGTTTTAAAAAATAGAATCAACATGTTATAGGAATTGATGTGACTGTTGTTGGAAAGGTGCATATAAACAATGTAACCATAAAAAGTTGGATGATGATACAATTGTCTTAGATATATAATATAGGAGAATGAACAAATTTGGTATGAAAAGATACAAATTTTATTTTAAACAAGCTTATTTTTACATATCTGCTAAGAAGTCTGAAATAAGTGCTAAGATTTTAGGTATACAGAATTAAGCATTCCCAGCAGATTAGTTGCAGTTCAAGCCATGAGAATAGAGAAAATTTCAAAGGCAGAAATTATATTAATAAAGAGGAGACAAAGGTCAAGTATAGATCTCTGGGGTAATATCAACCTTCACAGTGCACATAGATGAGTAACTACCCACAAAGGTATTAACAAATGAGTTTAATGAGAGAGGAGTCATTATACCAAGAGAGGAAAGAAAGAGGTTTTAAAAAGAAGTGGTAAAACACTATTTTGTCAAGGAAGAAAAGAAATACAGGTGGAATTATTTTTGAAAATGAGAAGGTCTAGGGTGACTATGATGGGTACACTTACTGTGTTTGAGGGTGGCAACAGTGAAAATTTGATTACATAATTAAGCAACAGAAGTTTCTTTTTCATGTTTTTTTTTAATATGAAGATTTCAAGGTTTGCTTTTATTTCAAAAATGGAATAACTATTAAATAACCAAAAGATGATGAAAGATATGTCATCTAAATCCATAAAACTACAGAGAAAATGTATTAAAAACAAAAATGTTTAAACTTATGTGAATTTTTCAGGTATAAAGAGTAAACTACAGTGCTGAAAGGAATAGTTCTGAACAGTTTGAAAGTGCATTACGAATCTCGATTTTGCAGTGATAGCCATTATAACCCTCTACTTATGAAACTTTGCCAGCAAAAATACTTGATGTCTGTAAAATCATAGTCACAGACAATCACCTCTGATTTCTTTTCTTTAGCTACAATTTTAAGAGTATGAAAATCTCCTCAAAGAACATTTTCTTTTATTCATGACTCTTAAAAAGAAATGTATTTTCCTGTGAACATAATTATGTGAGCAGATCACTCAAGCCATTTCTATGAGCAAAATTTTGAAGTTAGTATACATGATGTCACCCTACTAATTTTAACATCATGGTAGAATCCCTTTACATTGCTAATATTGATCATTTTGGTACTGAGAATTTACTTAAAATTTAAACAAAATAATATATGTCTGTAACAAGGAAGAATAAAAATTAGTGAAATACACACACTCAATCTTGTATAACCTTTAATAATTGAGGACTTTCATTGACCTGTATCCTAGAGGAAGAGAAAACTTAAATATGTACCTGAGTTGTTATACAAGGGGTGTTATAGAGAATTTAAAAAGGAAGGTGATAGAGGCAAGGGGGAGGGAAAGTAGTAATGGTTTGATACCACTATGAACACTCTTTGACTGAGGGATGCTCTAAAAAAAGTCATTGATTGAGTTAATGGAGGGAAGAAGACACATAGTTGAGGCTATGCCCCAAATGGGAGAATTCTCAATATGTTAGGGAGGTAAGAGTACGAATCTATGTGTCACACAGATCATGTAGCTGGCCATTCACAGAGGTTCCAGGAGGTTTCCTGCCCCCAACACATAGATAATAAATAAGAAGCCAGATATTTACATGATTGGATTTGTAGGCATCTTCAGCATCAGTATATTATCCCACATTTCAATTTTGTCCTCACATTTTATTTTTCCTTAAACTTCTTTCAATATGCTTTGATAATGACTGTTGGTGGAGTAGGAGTCTGCAGTTTTTAAGGTCATGATTTGCCTCTCAGAGGATGTCGATTGAAATAAGAAAGCCCTAAAGAGATATCAGCACAAGCAGCAAAAGTTTTTTGCAAGAAAATCATTAGACATGAAGTTCTTAAAATCTTTTGTTTCGGTGTACTATGGGCTAAATTCAGTACATCAATGAGAAAGATGAATAGCACAAGTAAACATAAGTTATAATGGAAGAATTTATGGGAAGAAAAACATAAAATGAAGACATTGAAGGGTGTGGGTAGAAAAGGGAATTTGGTTTCTGTATACCTGAGCTGAAATCCATGCTCCAGCTGTAGTTTCTGTGGCTTTGGAGTAGGAAATCCTTTTTTGATTCTGGACTTCTTTGCATGACTTGTTTTTCTGGGAGATTCTTCTTCCCCCATCCCTTGCCCTGTAATACAGTAACTCCTTCTAATCCTTTATCTTTCCCAAGGAGGACTTCCTAAATCTTGATTCATGATAATTTTTCTTGATATTATATTCCCATGACAACACAAACTTTTCATTTTAAACTAATCAACTTTACTATAATTATATCCTTGTTTAATGCTAATCATGAAACATTTTTGTAATGTCTGTGAGGACTGATGACTGTCTTAGACATCATTCTTTCCTTAGTGTTAGCAAGTAAGTGCTAAAGAAATATAATTGAATAATTGAATAAAATAAGTAATCAAACAAATTATACTCTACCATTTATTTGGTGTGGAGCTTCAGACAAAATAATTATCTTTGTACCAGGGGAGGCGAAAATGATGAGATGATCTAAGACTACTTTCGATTTTGCAAAAATGGATAGCATCAAGGTTGGCAGATAGTAGGATGCCTTAATGAATAATTAAAACTTAATATTTGAATCTTAAGCTCTATGATAATTGCTTATCAATTAACTATTTGGTAATTTGTTGAGTATTGGGCATTTTTTGGTTTGATCCTGCTAGGAAATTAAGGATATTAAAAAATAAATTATTGTAAAATCAATATTAAACTGTAGTTATTACCTGGTAACATCAATTATCAAGTCAAAATTTTGGCTTCTTAAAGAAAGGAAACTGTCATGTTTAGACTATTAATTACTTTTTATCATAGTAAAATCTTGGATGGAATGTTTAAACTCCTATTTTGCTACAAGAGTTAGCTTTTTAGATATTCATTTTAAACCTGTGTAATAAATAGTGTATACTGGTATTGTGTGTGTGGATGAAAGGAATGGGGGTACAATCTAAAAGAGTCACCAAAGACTATTTCACATTTCACTCTTTGACTTTATTACCCAAAATGATCAATTCAAATTATACAAGATGAAATTTTGGGAAACAAAAACTACGCATCAGTGGAAATTTTTTCTAATTTATTTTAGCAATAAAAACAAAAATGGCCAGAAAATAATTTGCTACTATATTTTGCTGAACTACTAGAACATGACCTAATAAGCCTCTTGAAAGTTGTTCTTTATATCAGTGTCTGCATCTGGGAAATTCCATCTATTACAACTGATACCAGAAGTAGTCCAAGGAAGCAGATGATATGTTATCACTGGGTTACGCACTCCCAAGCTGGCAATAAAAATCCTACACCAGCAATTCTTACTGATGGAACACAGAGAGGTCTTAGCACAAGACAGGTATGCAATTGTTAACAGTTTTCACTTTTGGTGAACAGGTAGGGGATACTACTGGAAGGAAGTGTGTTAGTTGGTACGATGTATATAGCACTTGTAATATGTGGGGAACATAGTAACTATAAGGACAGTGGAATTGGTTCACTATTGCTAAGTACTGTTCATGCTCTGGAGAAAGATAAAATGCTGAGAGCAATTAATTGGCAAGAAAATCAAAGTTTAAAAGCCATAGAGTCCCCTTGGTTGCATATAAGGTCCTTATCCCTTTCAAATAAGAGCAAACTAAACTGAGGACCTGACCCTAGAATAAACCATAAGATTATCTGAGCTCCCAAAGAATTAAGTCTGATATGGCAGGAAGGTTTGGTATGTCAAGATCAGAGTCCTGATTGACAAAGAATGAAGACTTGATCCATTAAATGAGAAATTTGGGTTGATGCATCAAAAATGCTTGAATGTCCATATTCTTTAGAATCCTCTGGACTTGTATAAATGGCCCAATATATCTTATCAAATGCCATCACTAAGTCTTGGTTGAATGGGATACATAGACTTCTCCCCAAGACATTTGAACCCCTCAGAATATGTCCTCAATTCCCTTCCTTGCCCAAATCCCTACAAATAAAGTTATAACATGTCCTATCAAAAGATATGCAGCATCTGATAAGAAATAAAAGGAGCTATAACACAAAAAGTTAAGAAGATCCACCTAATGAATATCAGCAGAATCTGGGAGAGTGTGCATGGGATATATTTCCAAGTGTGCTTGATCATGAAACAAAAGTTGGATAAGTTAAATGTTATCAATTTATATCTTATGGAATCAAGATTTAACACCCTGAAAGAACACTAGGAGATGGTGTAAAAATGTTCACTACAGTGGCTTTTAATAGTGTGAGCAATATAGCCTTGTAACTTGCAACTTTCCTGATTCAATTATCAGGTTGAATAGGTTAGTTTATAGATTACCTTGAATTCTCTACATCTGTTTTTCCTGAGAGAAAAAAATGTATTTGATATCCAGCATACATTTTATGATCTACCAAGTTAATCATGACTTAGTAAAGACTAAATTTTCTTCATTATCACTCTAAATTGTTTATCTTGTCCCTTTTCTTTGAATTGGAGATTGATGCCCTTATTTTTCTGTCTCATTTAATGCCTATCTTATCTGTCTGGCTCTTTTAACTTCTTTTATCAAAGACTAAATTATACCATGTGCCTTGGAACATAACCCCTTCTGCATGGAGGTTATGCCCTCAGCCTTCTGAGTATTCAACTATACCTTCTTTTCTTTTTTATTTTTTTATTTTTTATTTTTTATTTTTATTTTATCTTGTTATGGGGGATACAGAATTTCAGGTTACATACATTGCTCCTGTTCCGCCTTTCCCCCCAAGCCAGAGCTCCAGACGTGTCTGTTCCCCAGGTAGTGCGCATTGCACCCATCATGTAGGTATATATCCCTCCCTTCCCCACCCCCCCTTCTCGAGTCCGCACCTTCAAGTGTTACCACTCCCCAAACGGTGCACAATGCACTCATTGTGTAGGCATACCCCCATCCCCTCCCCCGCCCCCCACCTCAGTCTGACATCCAATTGGTGTCGTTCCCAGATGTGTATTTAGGTGATGATCAGGGGAACCAATTTGCTGGTGAGTACATGTGATGCTTGTTTTTCCATTCTTGGGATACTTCACTTAATATAATGGGTTCCAATTCTCTCCAGGAGAACCATAGAGATGTCATATCTTCATCATTCCTTATAGCTGAGTAATATTCCATGGTATACATATGCCACAGCTTACTAATCCAATCATGTATTGATGGGCATTTGGGTTGCTTCCACATCTTTGCTATTGTGAATTGTGCTGCTATAAACATTCGGGTACATGTGTCTTTGTTAAAGAATGACCTTTTTTCCTTTGGGTATATGCCCAGTAATGGGATTGCTGGGTCAAATGGCAGGTCTACTTGAATCTGTTTAAGGTATCTCCACATTGCTTTCCACAGGGGCTGCACTAGTTTACAGTCCCACCAGCAGTGTATGAGTGTTCCTGTCTCTCCACACCCACGCCAACATGTGTTGTTTTGGGGTTTTTTGATAAAGACCATTCTCACTGGGGTTAAGTGATATCTCATTGTGGTTTTGATTTGCGTTTCTCTGATGATTAGGGATGTTGAGCATTTTTTCATATGTTTGTTAGCCATTCTTATATCTTCTTTCGAGAAGTTTCTATTCATGTCATTTGCCCACTTTTTGATAGGGTTGCTTGATTTTTTCTTGCTGATTTTCCTGAGTTCTAAATAGATTCTTGTTATCAGTCCTTTATCTGATGTGTAGTATGCAAAAATTTTTTCCCATTCTGTAGGTGGTCTGTTTATTCTCGTGACTGTTTCTTTGGCTGTGCAGAAGCTTTTTAATTTAATCATGTCCCATTCATTTATTTTTGTTGCTGCTGTGATTGCCTTGGGGGTCTTCTTCATAAATTCTTTGCCTAGGCCAATGTCTGTAAGAGTCTTTCCTACATTTTCTTCTAGAATTCTGATTGTATCACGCCTAAGGTTTAAGTCTGTTATCCACCGTGATTTGATTTTTGTGAGAGGTGAAAGCTGTGGGTCCTGTTTCAGTCTTCTACAAGTGGCTAACCAATTCTCCCAGCACCATTTATTGAATAGGGATTCTTGTCCCCAGAGTATATTCTTTCCTGCTTTGTCAAAAATTAGGTGACTATATGAGGATGGTTCTATATTTGGATTTTCTGTTGTGTTCCACTGGTCTGTGTCCCTGTACTTGTGCCAGTACCAGGCTGTTTTAAGAACCACGGCCTTGTAGTATAGTTTGAGGTCTGGCAAATTAATACCTCCCATTTTGTTTTTGTTGCTTAAAATTGCTTTTGCTATACGGGGTCTTCTCTGGTTCCATACAAAGTGTATAATTATTTTCTCTACATCTGTGAAGAATGATGTTGGTAATTTAATAGGGATTGCATTGAATCTGTAGATCACTTTGGGTAGTATAGACATTTTAACAATGTTGATTCTTCCGATCCACGAGCATGGTATATTTTTCCATCTATTTGCAATCAACTATACCTTCTGAAATGTATATTTCCCATTGGATTTTAAGTACACTTAACTCTCTGCCCTTTGAAGAGAGTAGGAAAAAAATCATTTTATCATTCTCTTGTACCTTAACATATTACCCTATTTTATCTGTTTTTAGCTAAATTTCTAAAAATTTTTCTAAGTGTTGCCTTCACATTTTTGCTACTCAGTCCTAAAACTACAATAATTCTAATTCCAAACACTATCACTCACCCAAATTATTCATTGCAAATTAGTGATAAATCTTCATGTAACTAAATACAATGGACATATTTTATTCCTTATCTTGATACAGTTTCATACATTAAACTCTTCCTTGGCTTATATAGCAAAGGCTTCTCTCCCTCTGAAAAAATCATTTGCTGTCTCTTTAGAAGTGTATTGTTCTCTATCCAAATATGAAATCTTTGAGTTTCTAAATAGAAATCCTTTGTTCTACTCTTTTCTCATGTTGTGGTATCCCTGGGAAATATTGTTTACGTATAAAATGAGATTACCACTTATCAAAAGATGCCATCCAAATTTTTATTTCCCCATTTATGTCTTCTCTGAGCTTGAGGGGTATATTCAGTTATCTACTTGAGTTCTCCCTTAGATCTTTAAAAGGCAAATAAAACTTAACATGTCAAAACATAGGTTTTTTCCTCCACTCACACAATTAGGTTCCTTTTTATTGCTCTCTATATTCATAAATGGCACACTATCATCCAACTGATAATACATAGAAGTTGAACTAAGATAGAGATCATTCTGGACTCCTACCTCTCCCATAGCCACCATATATATATATATATATATATATATATATATACACACACATATATATATAAAACAACCTTGGTAGACTGACAATTCAAATTCTACACTCTGTCCTCTATAATAGGATTATATATCCACACCATTTCCTATGTTATCTTCATGCTTCCCCACTCTGTGCATGTGGATTAACTTGCCTTCTTGTACTCTCATGAACCACCTTGAAAAGAGAATGTCTGCGATAGCTGCAGGCTCTTTAACCCTCAGAATAAAGGCACATAGAACAAATCTGAACCTAACCAATAGCCTAGAGTCCAGTAAGGCTCAGACAAGTCCATTCTAAATCAAATAAATGGCCATTAACTTATAGACTTATGAACATGAAAATACATATTTGTTGTAACTGAGAAAGATTTTCAAATGTTTTTGCTTTGCCACAGAACATGATGATTGAAATAATTAACACCATAAATTTTACCTCCTACTTAACTCTTCAATTGATTTACTGTTCTTCATCTCCTCTCTACCTTAGTCAAAGCTACTATTATATTTTATCTAGATATTGAAGTAATAGTGAATTCTATCTGTATATAGTCTTTTCTCTTTATGTCTTGTCTAACCATGGTTTCCAGAGTTTCCTTTAGATGCATGATTTTGTTCAAGATAACTTCATTTGCCTCTGATACTCCTTGATACTTAAATTCTTCAATTGCTGCTCTTTGCTTTTAATAAAAAAGACAAAATTTCGAAAGTCTTTTATAATTGGACTCGTTGGTCTCATTCATGCTCCCCCATATCCTCTGCTTCAATTAAATTGTCTGTTTGGTTTCCTCTCACTTGTGATATTTGCCTGGCATTGGAACTGTACCCATGTTAATTCTGCCAACTGGCACACACATCTAGTTTCTATGTTTTTCTAGTTAACTCTTTGTTGACCTTCAGATATCAGGTCAATTATCACTTTCCCAAAAGCATCCTTCACTTACTTCTTGGAGTAGGTCAAAAGTCTATCACACCCTCTTATTACACTGGTTTTGTAGCCCTTATAACACTTGAAAATGTATATCTATTTATGTATTTCATTATCACTTCTCTATTTTATGAGAACGTAGGCCCCTTGGAAATGTGACTTATGTTTACTTCTTTAAACATTTTGTTTCATTTTTAATTAACACATAATAATTGTACCTATTTATGGAGTACAGTGTGATGTTTCCATACATATATACACTGTGTAATGATCAAATCAGGAAAATTATCATATCTGTTACACCAAACACTTGTCATTTCTTTGTGATGAGAACATTCAAAATCCTCTCTCCTAGTTATTTTAAATTATATAATACACTAATATTGACTATAGTCATCTTATTGTACAATAGGATATTAGAATTTATTCTTCCCATCTAACTGTAACTTTGTACCCATTAACAACCTCTCCTCACTTCCTAGTCCATTCTTCTACTGTCCCCATCCTCCAGTAATCACTATTATACTCTTTATTTCTATGAGATCAAATTTTTTAGATTCCACCTATGAGTGAGAACATGTGGTATTCCTTCTGTGCTTGGCTTATTGCACTAAACATAATCATCTCTAGTTTCATCTTTGATGTTGCAGATGACACAACCTTATTCATTTTTGTGGTTGATAGTACTCCATTGTGCCTATATATCACATCTTTTTCATCCGTTCATCTGTCAATACACACTTAGGTTGATTCTCATATCTTGGCTATTGTGAGTAGAGCTACAATCAACGTGATAATGCAGATATTACTTCAGCATACTGATTTTATTTTGAGTATATAACCAGTAGTGGGATTTTTGGATCATATGGTAGTTCTATTTTTAATTTTTTAGAGACATTTATGTTGTCCATAATGCCTGTGCTAATTTACATTTCCACCAACAATGTATAAGAGTTCCCCTTTTTCCACATCATCACAAGTTATTTGTTACTTTCTGACTTTTTGATAATAGCCATTCTAATTGGGGTGAAATGATATTTCATTGTGGTTTTGATTTGCATTTTCCTGATGACTAGTTATGTTGAACATTTGTTTTCATAAACTTGGCCATTTGTATGTCTTCTTTTGAGAAATGTCCATTTAGATCTTTTATCCATTTTTTAATCTTTCTTTTTTTTTTTTTTTTTTGCCATTGAGTTGCTTGAGTTCCTTCCTTATATATTCTGGACATTAACCCTTTGTCAGAAGCACAGTTTGCAATATTTTCTTCTAATCAGTAGATTGTCTCTTCATTCTGTTAATTGATTCCTTGGCTATGCAGATGCTTTTTAGGTTGATGTAATCCCATTTGTCTATGTTTGTTTTTGTTATCTGAGCTTTTAGGGTCAAATCCAAAAAATCATTGGCCAGACCAATATCCTATAGTTTTTCCCTTGGTTTTTTTTTTTTTTCCTAATGATTTTATAGTTTTGGGTCTTATATTTAAGTCTTTAATCCACTTTGAGTTGATTTTTTGTAAATGGTGAGAAATTGGGGTCTAGTTTTATTCTTCTGCCTGCAGATATCCAGTTTTCCCAGTACCATTTATAGAAGAGACTATCCTTTCCCCAAGGTATGTTCTTGGCACATGTGTTGAATATCAGCTATAGATTTATTTTGGGGTTCTCTACTGTGTTCCTTTGTTCTATGTATCTGATTTTCATGTTTACTTTGGTAAACATCCCCAGTCAACAAGATAATGTCTGGTCTATGGAAATTGCTCATTAAATATGATTAAATTGGTTTTTATTTCAACCATTGTCTTCAGAAGCAGTCATTCCAAAACTTACTCCAGCTATAAACTTTTACATTCATGTAGTTCTTAGCCACATCTCACTCATTTTGAACTGAGACAACATTTTTGTTGAAATTGTTGTTTGGTTTGTAGGAATATGTATGGATTTGCGACATCTGATCTTGCATATATGCAATCAAAAGCTTTCCACTTTGCAGATCAGCCAATTATGTTTTATTGTTGCCATTGATTGCATCGGCTTAGTGTTATTCATTTTTAAAGGAATATGTTTTTACATGTCTTAAAATATGGCCCAGAGTAGAATGCTAAAACTTGAAGTTAAAGGCTAGTTCATTCCATTTTATTTCCATAATTGAGGACTCTAAATGAGCTCTCATTTTCGAAATGAGGAAATTTTTGACTTTAGTACTTTTAACATATCTGAGACTTTATAACTTTATTCATTCATAAGATAAAAAAATTAAAAGAAACTGAGAACAGTTGTGACAAATGTGCCATAAAATAGGTATACTCACTGAGTACGTATATAAATAATATTTTTCGGAAATGAAAAAAATAAATGTCTTTTATTGAAATTAGGTTTTTAAAATTACTTTAGCATATTTGAGCATAAGAATTTATCTTCTCATCTTTGCATAGTTGAAAAATCACTGTCATTATAAAGCAGAATAAGAAAAAAACATCAATATGACATGAAATGTTTCATTCAAACCAAAAGAAGGAGAAAGTACATTTTTCCCCCCTGGGCCAATAGGAATAGAAAAGAAAGAAAGGAAACAGAGCTGTGAAGGGAGCGCATGGATATATCAACCTTTTTAAGTCAAATTCTAACATGGAAAACTGAAACATTAAAAGGAAATCTGAAAAAGGGAAGGCTTTGGAACGCTGAGGATATTATTGCACAAGAAAGCCTCACACCTACACAATAATGGTGAAGGGTCACAAGAGAGCAAGAGCAGAAGAGGAAAGGTTGGTTACAGATATCACTAGTGTTTAAGAGATCCAGACATCTCTCCACACTCCAGTGACAAGAAAGAGATGTGAAGAGGGCCATTAGACAAGCAGAGTTGTAGTGTAATTCCAGGTACAGACTAAATCCAAGTTTATAAGTGGAACACTTACTTTTATTCTTACCATGGACTTGATGAGCAATTTGAATAGCTTGCATTTAAAAGGTAATAAGACTTACAGTTCTTGTCTGATAGGCTTTCTACCTCACAAGAAAAAAAAAATCAAAGATTCTTCTTAGATCCATCAGGGAATTGAGGTCGCACAGCATATCGGTACCCCCAAAACTGGAGAGACAAGTGAACACAGAGAACCACAGCTTAACTCAAACAGAGCTGTTAGGAACACTTAAAGGGTGATTACTAATTGCTAGAGACTGAGCCCTGAATAGTTTGAGAGCAAAAATCTCTCAGGGGCCCAGCCTTAGGGAAGTTTTCATGAGTTTTACTTCCAAAAAACCGACCAGTTTCTCATGGTGAGGATGAGAGAAAAAACCCCTCCAGACTCTGGGAAAAGGAAGAAAAAAAAAGTAACCTTTTAAAATACAGCCAGATCATTCTGTTCTCCTTAAAAATAGAAACTGCCTTTAAGGGAGACCATTTTACCAGGGCCTAACCGACCAGATTCTTTGATGATCTGCTTGACCCCATAGCATCAGCTTGCTGGGATCTAAACACAAAGGGCTGAATTTCCTCAAATAGAGACAAAAAATGTAAAATATGTGGTCCTTTCCTGTCATGACATTTAGCAGTTTAACACCTCCTTTTGTTGACTTTTCCTAAATGACCAATGTGGCTACTTTCCATCTTGTTGTTTTACTACAGGGTCACAGCCTTTTATCCAAGTTCTTCATTTTTTCCCTCAGTTAGTCTCTTTATCATGTTTGCTTTCCTAGCTACATAGTAGATAGATATTAAGGGACTTCTGGAGGTGGAATCTGGGCTAAGTCATAAAGTAACTTAGGAGTAGACCACAAGGCATGCAAACCTGGGTCCTCAAACAGTAGGTAATTCATTACCAGTTAAAGAGATTATAGCCTTATTCCTCTTTATAGGGAAATCCACTAGTGAGGGGAACACCATTCATCACCATCCATCTAAAAGACTGTCAACTCCCTCTTCCCAAGAGTCAGCTTGAAGCCGGTGGCGGGAAACAACAGGGGAAGCAGAGGCAGCAGGATCCACAAAGAAAGAAGGAGGAAGATTCTGTAAAAGGGAAAGCGCCTTTAGTTCTGGAATTTCCTCTTCCACTTTCTCAAACTTTTCTTCCAGCTATCTAAATTATTTTTTTCCGTAGAATTACATTCAACCCATAAATACCAGTAATTCATTTGCTTGGGATGAGGCCTATCTAAGAGTCCCAGTAAATATATTAATTTATCCAAATAAAAAGAACCATCTTTAGTCTACTGTAAGGCGGGGTTGTCATATTTCCATTGAAACCATGATGGAGATATAGCTACCTTTAAGAAAAAGACCAGGAAATATTCTTATTTTCCCATATTTTCTAACTATATGGTGATCCTGATGGGATTTTAGAGCCCCTACTAACCATACATATTCAGTAATAAAATCTTAAATTTGGAGAGGGTGGTTCATTGGGCTAGTATTCCAAAAGAGTAGACAGCAGGAAAGGAAACTTTTTTTTTTTTTGTAAATTTATAATTCAGGATCTATCGGACTTTTGTATGGCCACAGGCCTTCAGCTGGTTCCCCAGTTCAGGAATTTTGGGACATCCTATTTTCTTGCCAGAACTGTTCGGGAAATGTAACTGAAACCAAAATCTCCTCCCAACCCAGAAAATAGAAGGAACATAAAATAATATTATTATTATTGAATAAGCATTAATCCAGAAGTTACCGTGCATCACAGGCAATTTTCTAAGAGATTGCAAAGATACAAAAAAAAAAAAAAAAGAAAAAAAAAGAAAACAAAAAACTCACCTTTTTATATAGTCACACAGATACAGTCGATTATATACATATTTTGAAGATAAACAATATCTAGTACTTGTTCTAAGAAAAAGGAGTGGGGGAAAGTCTTTTATTTTCAACAGGAAGAATTAAAATTCTTATTTTTAATTTGTATTTGCCCTTATATGTTACACCTTATTTTCTGTACTTTTCCCCTTCTTTGCTTTTATTTTGATTGATTGAATTACTATTCTTGAAATGTTAACATGCTTTTATAAATATGCAATGTCTGAATTAATCAATACTTTAACTCCCTCCAGAACAGTGTAAGGAGCTGAAACATTTCCTCCTATTAAACTTCCTGTGACAGATGAACATTGAAATTTTATTTTTATTTTACTATTTCAGCAACATAAATAAGAGTGCATTGTGACTTCTATGTATTCAGTATTTGGTAAAATTTGCCCACATGGCAATTTATTTTTCTCAGATATTTCTTTCAGGGTCTTTTGTCTTTTCCATGTTACTGAAGTACATCCTTTAAAATTCCTTTAGTTAGAGTATTTATGTAGTTCTAATTTTGTTCATTCAAAATAGCTTTTGTTTTCCTCCTTTTTTAAAATTAATTTGCTTGGCTCTTAATAATAGATATATAAGTATTATATCACAGAATTTTGAGGATATTGTGTTTTATCATTTTCTGATTTCCATTAATGTTGTTTTATACTCTACTGTTATTCCTTGTATATGAGTTACTTTTCCTCTGTCTAGTTTTAAGGTATTTTTTCTAAAATCTCTCCTACATTTTCATTATATAATAACTACAACTGGACTTATTTTTCATTTATAAGATTTTCGGTATAATATATTCCATTTATTGGTTGCTTCATGCCCCCTATCACTTTGTAATCAAAGATGTGATTGTTATACTGCCCATTTGACTCTTTTAAAGTTATGAAATAGCCTCTTAACTCTAGTAATGTCTACTCTGCTTGATATTAAAGTCTACTCTGCCTGATTTTAAACTCTACCCAAGTTTCTGTCGGTAAATGTTTGTGTGGTTTCATAGACAGAATTTTGCCCCCTTCCCCACCATGACCTTTGCTCCATGCTGTCAAGTCTGGGACTATGTTATATTAGTGGCACAATGCAGATGTAAGTTGTTTAAGAATTTGCTTTTGATTGCTATAGAGATAAGGAAGATGTTGCTGAAGAGATACAAAGTCCATGGCTCTTGAAGTTCATTTCCTGCTTTTCGGCAGTTTAGCAGACAACTGATTCAGCAGTTCTGAGTTGACTCAAGAACAAGGCGGTAAACCAGTCCTGGGACTCTGAGGGCTCCATTCTATCACAATAAAACTATTTCTCCAAAAAGAGGACGTCCACTGATCCATAGTTACTTAGATATTCTGCGCTTGTCCTGAGTGTGGGGCTTCACTCCTATGAAGAGGTGGCCATGGTGCCTACAGACCTCTGTGCCTGGCTTAACCTGTGGGTTAGTCCAAGTTTGGGAATTGCGTCTGTTCTTCTACTTTGATCCTTTCAAAAACCTGTTTTATGTCTGTGCTACATGGCATTACTGATAAGTGTGTGTGACTCCTTTGCTGGGCAGCTGTTCACTTTCACTCTTTATAAAGAATAGCCCTAATTATATTGTTTGGCTTTTTTACACTTACTTTAAAGATTTATTTGAACAAAGAATTTTCTGGTTTTAAGACATTGAAAAAACGTTTTATTAGAAAGAATAACCTCACTTGTACTAATTATTTTTTGGTTTTGGGAAAAATTAATTACAAAATAAAACTTTGAAAAAGCAAAATAGTGACACCACCACCACCACCATCAACAAAAATACTAAAAAAAAAAAAAAAACTTACAGGAAGATATAATAGTCCTTCCAAATAAATACATCCAAAGTAGTGACCAGAGGCTATATATATTCCTGTATCATCCTTAATAAAATTTGAAGCATGTATTAACTGCTATATATGTGTTTCTTAAATAAAAATTAATAAATTAATGAGATATCCTAAAGCTTCAGAATATTTTTAACCTTGGAAGAGTTTATTCTGATCACTTTCCACTCATCAATTCAGTTGTTTACAATTTTAGTTTCATATTGTCTTTAATTACCAGAAAATTGACAATAATTAAGTTATTGAACATTAAAATCTGTGATATTATTATATATCAACACAATTATCAAATTCTTTTTTCACTATTGCTTCTGGTATCCTCATTTTTGCTTGTGGGTTCATTCATTATTTTTTTTCTGAAGTATATCTTATAATAATTCTTTAAACCCTAGTCTATGATTATATTAGTCTCCTGAAAATTTCTTTGATTCACTTACATCTTCAGTGAGAGTCCAGCTAAGTATACAATTAAGTTGACAGCTATTTTTTCTCAGTACTTTAAAGATAAAAATCCATAGTTTATGGTTTCTATTGGGCTCATAAAAATGTACTATCCAATTATAATTATTTGAAGTTAATGATTTTTTTCTTAATTCTTACTTATGAATTTCTTTTTTGTGATTAGAGTCTTGTTATGGACTTTAATTCTATTCATACTGAGAAATATATGGTATAGTTCTTTAAATTTTTTACCCAGTGTTTATTTAATGTAGAAAAATGAATGTTAACAATTACTGTTTAGAAAATTGTGTCTCCTAGTTTCTTTTGCAAGTCCTACTAAATACGCATGGGGCCTTCTCATTCTATTTCCCATGCTTTCTTTAACAAGTTTTATTTCTGTACCTATCTGTGATTTATTTTGAAAATTCTCTGAGTTTTCCTCTTTATGTGTTTATCTGTATATGTTTTAGCTCTCTTTCATGTTGATTTTTTCTATTGTATGAAATATAGTTTTTATTTGGAAACTTCTCTTTTGCACAGTTGCTTTCATCTATTTACCCTCTACCACTACACGGTGGGGAAAATGCCGCCACAGAGTGGCTTTTCTGTTACATTGGCTTCTTTTGTGGCCCTAGAGTTTTAGTTGTCTCCAGTACAATTCAAAAGTTTATTTTCTTTGTCTGAGTTTTTTGCCTCATCTGAAATATACATGAGATTCCACACCCATGTGAATCACAAGTTTACATATCTCACTGAAGGTATTTTTTTAGAAATACCTGGATTTATAAGTTGAAACAAGTTTTCCTGATACTTCCTAAGCCAGTAGAGTCTTTAATAATTTATTTCCAAAGGAAAAGTCAACCTTTTTAAAAAGATATAGTCAAGGGTCCTTAGTTCAAGCACTATGCCTTGCATGATCCTAATTCCACCATTCCTATCTTCTAATGAGTGTTATGTTCTTGCTCCTACAGTCATTGTCTGAGCCTCTTGGGCCACCATAGAATTAGCTGATATGTTTACAACTGACTTTCAGCTCTGTCATCATTTATGGAAGCTGGAGATGTCCTTTTCTTTCTTTCCAAACTCAGTTGTGCGTTAAAAATCTTTACCTTTAATTTATATCTTCAGTATATATGTGCTTAGAGTGAGAATTGTAGGAGAAAAAAGGAGGGGGACATCTATAACATCTCAATAAGCCATTCGGTCAAAAGCTTCTGTTAGCCATTTTCTTACATATGTATAACATGAAGTAAAGTCATTTTCTTACATATGTAAAGCATGAGGTAAAGCTTTTAGAATTCCTGTAGAGAAGACTATTTCTCAATACTTGGAAGGCAAAGGAAAGGACTACTTAGTTTTGCAAGTGTAAACCAGAGATTATAATTGAAAGTAAAAGAGAATGAGGAACTATGATTTTAAGAGCTAAAATTATTTGTGAAATAATGCAAAAGGCTGAATCTGTTGTAATAGTGTTCTGTCTTTATATACAGAGAGAGAATATAGATATTCTCTATATATACTTTATACATATATCTTTATATCTATGTTTATATTGCCTAAGAAATTGCTGCTTTCTTAAAAGGGATTTAGACTGTACTGTGCCTATAAAGTTATATTTATTCTTCTGGAGAAGTGTTGTGTTATTTTGTATTTTTTGTTTGCAATTGCAGAAGACTATAAGATATCTGTATAGGTGTTATCTCCACTAGAATCAAGATGAAAGATCGATTAAAGTATCTGAATTGAACTTAATAAGGACTTTCTTGATTGAACAGATATCAGTATCGTATAAGCTTCTGAGGAGTGGAAAATATTTCTGGAGCTTCCCATTCTTTAATTTGAAAAGAGTTTTACATAGGAAAGATTAACTTGTTTTTTGTTCATGTGATTGGTTGGGTTTTTTGTTGTGTTTTTGTTTTGGTACTGATTGTGAATAATTTCTTTCCTTGGATCTTTTGGTTAAATTAGAAATTGGGTCATTACAGAAAAAAAAAAAAAAAAAAAACATCATTCTGCCAAACATTTTTGGGATAGGAAATGTAGCCTGGGAAGTTGAGCAAAATTTTGGAGTGAAAAGGAATGTTTTTTTCTTCTAAGTGCCTCTGAACTGGATTCTCAGTAGGTAATGTATGCATAAGGCCACCCTAAAGTGCATCTGATTTTTGACACAGAAGGAATAACAGGAAGGGAGGAAGCCCTTTAGCTTGTTAGAAAGGTATCTAGGAAAGCCTCACTGCTCAACCTGTGGTAAACAGAACATCAGTAGCAGGAGCAGCATCACCTGGGTGACTGTGCCCTACCTCAGACTTACTACAGGATATTTGTTTTTAAATAAGTTCCCCAAATGATTTATAGCACCTAAATAGGCTTGAGCAGCCCTGCTGTAAAAACTTGAATACAATGTGTCAGGGTTGTAGATCTTAATTTCTGTCAAATCTGTTTGCTAATTTTAATTATTTGCATAATCCATTTAATACAATCCTTTTATGATCCTGGAATCGTTAGTAAAGTGCTATTAAATTATCCAGGCCTAGTCTCAAAAGGACAGAAGAAAATTAAGCCATGATGTGCATCTGCTTTGGGTCAGAGTGACAAAATAGAGATAAATGTTCTTAGAGACCACTATGGTAAGAAATAGGAGCTTCAGTAGTAGGTGTTAACTGCCCAAAACTGCAGGAGATAATGAGATGCTGCACTGTCAGGGCCCAAAGATAAAATAGAAAGCAACTAAACAGCAGAGGTAGTGGCACAGAGATCTGAATTGACTCAATACTGTGCTGTATTAATCTTTCTATCTTTGTTCCTTGTACAGTGCCACTGTGTCTGTTGCTGAAACTGAATAAATGTTTTTGAATTAAATTGAAATACAATGACTAAAAGCTTTTGACATGGTGGATTATTTCATATTTTATTCACTTTACTCTTTACTGTAGTTATACTAAGTCTACATGTCTGAATCTTCTGCAAATCGATATTCATTCTGCCCTATTAAACCTTACACAATAAACCCATGTTCTTATAATAAAACATCCCTAACATATGAAGTTCTTCATTATGAGACCCCAAGCTCAACTGCCCAACACCTTATCTCATCTACATGTTAACCACAGTCACATTTTTGAAATATTAAGGTTATTAAGTATGAAATGTCCAATTTCCTTAACTACTAAGTTTGACAGTTGATATTCTGACATTTCATTTTGACATTTCTTGTTTTATTTTTATAGTGAAGGTACATCCTCAGTCTTTCAAATGCATGTTTTGGCTTGTGATTATCTTTCAAAAATTTTTTTAGAGCACTTTTTGTGAAACCATGGATAAGTCAAAAATTTGTGTTATTTTTGAATATGAGTTTCTTCCTGGAACTAATGCAGCACAGACAGCTTGAAATATCAAATAAGTGTTTGGGAAGGATGTGTCTAATGAATGCACAGTATGTCGATGGTTTGAGAAGTTCTGTTCCGGTGACTTTAATCTTGAAAATGAGCCATGTGGGTGGCCTGAGACCAAGGTGGATAATGATGAGCTGAAAGCTGTAGTGGAAAGCGAATCCATCTCAGCCTATGCAGGAATTAGCAGCAAGGTTTGATGTTACTATTTCAACAATATTGGACCATTTGAAACAAAACGGCAAGGTAAAGAAGCTGGATAGATGGGTTCCCCATGAAATACACGAGCATCAGAAGAGAAATTGTCTTGAAGCTTGCCTTTCTTTGCTTCAATGACATAAAGGTGAACCATTTTTGCACCATATTGTTACATGTGATGAAAAATGGATTATTTTTGACAATTACAAGCATTTGGCACAATGGTTGGATAAAGATGAAGTGCCGAAACACAGTCCAAAACCGAATATTCATCAGAAAAATCTAATGGTGTCTGTTTGGTAGTCCAGTACTGGTATTATCCACTACAGCTTCATGAAACCTGGTCAATTGATTGCAGCAGATATCTACTGCAACCAGGTGAACGGAATGATGAGGATGCTTATGATTAAGCAGCTGAGATTGGTCAATAGAGATAGGCCAATCATCTTGCAAGACAACTCTTGACCACATGTCCCACAAACAATGCTGCTCAAACTATAGCTGGTAGACTTGGAAACTCTCTGTTATCCACCGTATTCACCAGACTTTGCACCAACTGACTACCACTTCTTCCAGGCTTTGGACAACTCATGCAAAGGAAAATATTCAATTCTCAACAAGCTGTGGAAAACGCCACTTGCTCTCCAGGCTTCTTCACTTCTGGCATAAACAAGTTACCATTAAGATGGCAAAACTGTGTCTATATTTTAGGCGCATACTTTGACTAATTGTATTGCTTCTTGTTTGAGATATAATAAACTACACTTTTGACTTGAAATCAGGCATTTCATGTTTAATGACCTAATATCTACCCAGTATGTGTCATTTATCCAGACTCTTCATCATTGTCACCACCATCACCTTATCAAGCATAAACGTGTTAGTGTCCCTTTTGAAGAGGAGAGAAGAACTCAAGAGGGAGGAACAAGAGAGCCTGTTTTCCTCTTCATATGTCAAAGGATATGCTGAGGATTTCAGAGATATAAAGAGTTGAGAGAATTGAGCCAAAAAACTCATCTGAAGTGTTTGGATAGATGAAATCAAAGACTGCTGATTAAATGAGAGGCACATAGCAAATGCACTGTAAAATGAATTAAATGGTAATTGAAAATACCTGCAGAAAATTTGATTAGAATCTGGGGAATCAACAAAGGTAGCCAGATAATAAGAAATGCATTTCCAAAGCCCATTTAATTCTGTCAATGTACCTTAGTCAGTAAATTTGTAGTTAGTCTCATTGAAAGAATTAATTTAAATACATTAAACTTTTCATAGTAAAAGTAGTTTTGTGGAAAACTTTGGGTGCACCTGAAGTTATTTGCCTTGTGTATCCATAGGAATGGGTCATTTAAACAATCTTTTAGAAATTTATTTAATTATTTTATTAAACTCAGTATGCCATATTTTGTAAAACTGCTAAAGTTAGAATGCCATTTATCTTACATGAATTCAAATTATAAATATAGTTTTTTTAGATTACTGTGCTCTGAGAGGGATATTCTGAAATATTGTCTTGAAGGCTAGTATTAATTGAAGATTGTACCATTGGGATTCTACCATAATTATGACACCATGGAAAATGTAAAGTCAAATATATAAGTAAATATAAGGAAGAATAAAAATTTTCTAGGCATGATAGAAGAAAGTCAAGGATTGGGGAAGTAGCTGAGAATTTCAATAATGCTTGGGTAAAGGCATGAATAAGCTAGTGAATACACTTTTATATGCTCAGACAATGAGGATATTATGAAGGTCTCAAATGGCCACAAAATGAGACAACTTGTTTCCCACTTAATGAAATCACAGCCTGTGATGTGGATCTTCAAGGATATGGACAAGAAAACAGAGCAGAATGAGATCAAGACATAGGTATCTGAGACGCAGGAGAAAGAATGAAAATTACAATCCTAAGAAACAATATAAATAATATATAGCAGTTATAACGTGGAAGTTTCAAAGATTGACAATCTTTATCAATGATCATTTTAGATAGACTCTAAGACCTGGATATCTAATAGCAAGGACTCAATGGGATAAAAAATGGAGGATCAGAGAGACATCCATGTAAATTAAGGTCCACAGACAAATTGGGATTGGGATATCAGTAGTCAGAAAATTATAATTTGGACAACAATACAGAGAGGTCAAAATGCTGTTTGTAAGTATATGTGGAACTGATTTAGTTGTTAGCTATGCCTTTTATAGTATAGGAATGTGGAATAAAGAAATCAGCTACTTTACTTGTATAACATTAGATGGTTCCTGTCTTTGTAGAGATGAGGAGAGTAAGACATACGACACACTAAGAATACTATTTATGTTTTATAATTTGCTACTGATTTTAATTGCAACAGATATATAGAAGAGATCAAAATAATCGAAAATATTTAAGCAATTCCTACTAGAAATAAATGAAAATTGACTTCATCTTTCAGAGATCTGAAGAATGTACTGTCGAGTTTGGTGTGTTCTGTGAAGCTCTGGAGTAAACCTGGGCTTGGTCATCTGTATCTGTATGTCTTTGGTTATGTTAGTTATTTCTCTCTGTCTTTGTACACCTGTGAAATCAGGAAAAGAATATCTCTTTCACAATTACCTTGGAAGGAAGAAGTTAGAGAAGAGAGTACCTTTTAGTTGTTATTATTATGGTGCTTTAAAGTATTTAATGTAAAATCCTGGCAAAAGCTCTTTAAGAAGAAAATTCTAGTAATACAACTGCATTGATTTCCCTGGAGAAAGAGCCTATTTAGGAAAATATGAGATAAATATAGGGATTTAGGGGAAGTGACTACAAATAGTAATTATTAGAATGGCTCTCTTCTGATTCAGATAAAACCATCATAGAATGATCAGAATGACGCAGTGTAAGCCAAAGCCGATAGGAACAGTTTAATTCTCACTGGGGTAATAGAATAAGCAAATAATTAAGGTTTCATTTTTTCTTATATGAAAAATTCTGAAGCTTTAAACTTGAAAATTGCTAGTATAAGCAAAAGCAAAAAAGAAAAAAAAAAAAAGGAAAATTATCAATGAACTAGGCCCAGTGTTGCTTATAGTAGTAGAGATGCTAAAGGTTATCATCATCGTGGGGCGATAGGCAAGACAAGTGTGAAAATAGGAGTTAAATAAACTAGGTAGTGGAAATTTAGGAAGATATACCACAACACAAAAAATCTTTCATGAGAAAAGTTTATTGACATTTCCATATTAAAATGTTTAGCATATTAAGCTAAGCTAAGCATATTAAGCTAAACATATGTCAATCTTAGTTCAGACTATGCATTTCTGCAGTTAAAATTTGATTCCTTTTATGCAGTCCCAAGGGAGACATATTCTTTTCTTTTTAATGTGAAGCTAGAAGCTCTTTTTGTTTGTCAATCTACTTTTTTTATTCCTTCATAATTTTATTATAGTAATATGTAGATTCCATATTGACATATCTATGAGCATTGCCTATTTTACTAAACCAGTTTAAATAAATACTATATACAGTTTTATTTATTTAACCTACAAATATTTTATGGTAGAAAAATGCCTTCAGAAAACAGGTCTAGCAGGAAGAGTGTTAATTTTCATCTCATTTAATAACAAAATTATTTATTAATGCCAATCATAATGCCTGTTTTCTTCATGGAAAACATTGGTAGTAAAAAATATATATAAAACATGATGGGTTCCCAGCTAGTCACATTATCATGTTGTTTTGAACGCTTATATTCAAAAGTTTGAGTTCTGTGGTCAAACTTTACGTGTTCAAACTTCAACTCCAACATATAATAGCTATGTGACCTTCAATAAGTTACTTAAACTCTCTATGCCTCTGTTTCCTAATCTCTAAATTGGGTATCTACCTCAAATAGTTCTTATGAAGGTTAAATGAGATATTAAATGTGAAATTATTAGAGTATTGCATGGCACAAAATGAGCACACAACAAATGTTGAATATCATTACCATTTTAATAATCAAAAGGACAAAATTCTCTTTGAATGGCATTATTTTTCAAAATTATCGCATTGCATTGTAATACAATTTGATGATCCATAACACTTTGAGTCTCCACTAAACTCCATGGCTTTTTAAGATTTTCCCTAAAGTTTATTTAAAATGTCATACCTTAGCATTGCTGCTGTCATATTACTGAGTACCCACAAGATATTTCTCATTTTTATATCCCACCTTCCTCCATTTACAAATAGTGAAAACATCATTTCACATTTGAAGCAAAAGCAAACCAAAGCAAAATTTATATCCTGTTCAGAAATTTATCATAATTAAAAGTTTCTGTGACTGTGCAGATAGTCTCTCAGTATTTTCAATGCTCTAGACTTCCAGCTAGGCAATTTAAAATTAAATAGGAGTAACTAGGAATACAATTAAACAAAACTGTTCTGTTTACAATCAGTTATAATCTCTCTGTCTCTCTTTCTCTCTTTTACACACATGGACAAGCATATTTCATATATATCTTTCTTACCACTTCTTCTAAATACCATCAGAGAAATAATCACTGAAATAAATTATTCATTTTTGTCAAGCACTTTTTTAATTCATGATTTTCTTCCCACAACTATAGTTTGTTGGCATATGTAGAGCTATTCACTGACTAATGAATTATTCTCCCTAGGTATCTGTGTGTACTCACGTATAAGCAGCAGTACACACCATTTTTTTCTTTCTCTTTGGTTATCACCTTGAATATTTTGTGAATTATATACTGTGAAGTACAAAACAAAAATCAATTACCATGTTTAACAATATTCATTAAGTGCCATGTTACAGTTAAACCTGATTACATTTTGACAGGACTCATTTATATTTAAAAGTGCATCTTTCTCCATATATGTTAAAGAGAAATAAGAAAACATGAATCATTTTTATTGTTTTCATTACTTTTTTAAAATTAGTGCACTTTAGTTTTTAGAGGACTTTTAGCTTCACAGCAAAATTTTATAGAGTCCCCATATACCCTCTGTCCCTACACATGTACAACCTTCGCCACTGTTGATATCCTGCACCACAGTAGTACATTTGTCACAGTGGATGAACTTACAGTATCACATTATCACTCAAAGTCCATAGTTTACATTAGGTTTTGCTTTTGGTATTGTCTATTCTATAGGTTTTAACAAATGTGTAGTGAAAAGTATCCTTTGACCCATAAAAAATAACTTTTAAAGTTCACATCTATATCTTTATCCACATTCTCAGGACCTTGACTGGACATTTCTTTCATACTGAAAATTCTTTTACCCTACTGCTATTACTCAGGACCTATGATGGGGCATGAAAATCCAAGCCTCTAAGGTATTGAAGCTCACAAGGCACTTAAAATTCTGTAATGTACAGTTCAATCAACTATCATCAAGTAAAAAGCTCAAAATTTAGTGTCTTGAAACAATGCTAATTTATCCTTTCTAAGATTCTGTGAGTTAGATAGGTGGTTCTTCTGTTGGTTTCAACCAGAGCTCATTCCTGGGCTGAATTCAGTGGTGGAGTTGTCTGGACTAGAGGGTCACAATGATTATACTCAAAAATCTGGCAGTTGTCTCTGGCTGTCACCTGAAAAACTTAGTTATCTTCCACATGACAATTCATACTCCAGCAGGCTTAATCTTTTTCCTTATTGATAGTGGCATTTCAAGAGCACAAATGGAGCACAAATGCAAAAGGTGAAAGTTGGCTTGGGGCTTAGGCTGTAGAACTGCCACAGCATCACTTATGCTAGATTCCATTAGTCACAGCAAGTCTCTGAGCCAGTCCAAATTTAAGAGGTTGGGAAACAGACTCCAATAGTTGATGGGAGGAACTACAAATGATTTGTGGCCATTTTAATCTACCACCATGTCCTATTCCTGATATTAAAATATTTTTGGAATGACATTAGAAAATAATTCTTAAAAACCAAATGTTGGCCGGGCGCGGTGGCTCACACCTGTAATCCTAGCACTCTGGGAGGCCGAGGTGGGCGGATCGTTTGAGCTCAGGAGTTCGAGACCAGCCTGAGCAAGAGCCAGACCCCATCTCTACTAAAAATAGAAAGAAATTATATGGACAGCTAAAAATATATATAGAAAAAATTAGCCGGGCATGGTGGTGCATGCCTGTAGTCCCAGCTACTCGGGAGGCTGAGACAGGAGGATCCCTTGAGCTCAGGAGTTTGAGGTTACTGTGAGCTAGGCTGACGCCACGGCACTCACTCTAGCCTGGGCAACAGAGTGAGACTCTGTCTCAAAAAAAAAAAAAAAAAAAAAAAAAAAAACACCAAATGTTTAATGAATTTGCTTAGAAGGAATCACACACTGTCAAGTTTATAAAACCTCTTGCTGGTTGTAAACTCCTTAATCTATGATTCCTACCTTCTTCATATTTCTACCCTCTGTCTAATATAGCTCTTGAGACAGATTATGCTTTGAGAAGCACTTGTTTTATGAATGATTGATTGAGTCATTTCCTAAAATTATTTCTAAAAAAAGGCATATAAACTCTAAAGAATTGTCAATGGAAAAGAACCCAAACACTGTAAAATAATTTAAAGAGGTTTATTCTGAGCCAAATATGTGCAGCCATGGCCCAGACAGTCATGTCCAAGAAGCCTTGAGCAATTGGTCCACTGTGGTTGGGTTATAGTTTGGTTTTATATTAATAAAGATATTTCAGAGAGGCAGAAATTACACGTAAAGTCATAAATTAATACAAGGAAGACATACATTGGTTTGGCCCAAAAAGGCAGGACATCCTGAAGCAGGGATTGCAGGTTATAGGTGGGTTTAAAGATTCTTTGATTTGTGATTGATTAAAGAAATGAAGCTTGTCTAAAGATTTGGAATGTTTTAAATTAAGATAAGGAAATTTGTTAATCAGAGACAAGCCACTGGAGATATACCTAAACTCAAGTGATCTGTTAAGTAAATCGATGACCTGCAGGTGTGATTTAAGCTTTGTATTGTGTAGCCTTAGACCTATTAATGAGTTACAAATGATATTTCCAAGAAGGGAAGGGGACATGACTAGACATGTCTGACCTCCCTTCCCATGGTCAGCAACTCAGCTTTAAGGTATTTTGGGGGTCCCCTTGGCCAAGAAAAGGTCCATTCAGTTGGCTGGGGGTGCTTAAGTTTTTATTTTAGTTCACAGAACAAATGTTGAAACCTTATCTGTTCTTCTCAGGCCAAAGGGACTCCAACAGGCTTACAGGTCTAGTTAACTCCTAAAACATTAATAAGTAAAAATAACAACTCTATTCAAAAGGGTTTTATAAATTCAGTAAGGTATGTGTTAGATGTTTAGAGAATTACTTCAAATAAGGAGTTCTCAATTTCATTATCTTCCTCAAGGTGGATACAAATGATTGTGTACTTTGGAGGACGTTACAATGTTTAAAATAAAACATTCTGTATCCTCATTTAATGTGAGATGACACCACAAATGACTTAAAATACATTATTATCATGAGCTAAAATCCTATATCCTTTTGCAAAGTTAATATATGTTCATATTAATATTAAAAATAATAGATAATTTTACTCTGTTTTTCTTAAATCATTATTGAATGTATAAGTAGATATATAAAGAAATTTCTATCTTTAAAACTATTAACAATTTAATAAATACCATTAATAAGAATGCAAGTTCTACCTGGTTTGGAATCTCAGCCAAACATTTAATATTTGTATGATTTAGAATAGTTTTATTACATTGTTAGGATCAGTTCGCTCATCTGGAAAACTGAAATAACAATGGTTACCATAACATGTAGTAGGCTCAAGAAATAAACCAGATAACTGATGTAAAAATCTAATAGCGTGCCTGGAACAGTAGTAATTGTTACCTGTTTATTGTTGTTGTTAGTGTTATATTTGTATTATTGACTCTTAATTTAGAAATGATTGGTTAATTCTATTATCCCTAAGGTGATGACAAGATAGAGAAATCTCTAAAACTAGACAAGAAAAATGTATTTATTTTAATTTCTCTTTTTTTCCCTTCCATATCCTAGTTGGAAAACAGTCCAATGATTACAGTGCTAAGTTAATTATGTAGATTAAGCGTTAGTACTTGGCAGGCAGTCCATTTCTGAATGATAACAGCATGCCTCAGGTGTCCTTAAAGCATACCAAGCTGAAGGCTATCAATTTTACCACCTGAGAAGTGTGCTAATTAACCAAAAATGCAGAGCCTAAAGTGGCTGCTCCCTTGCAACCAAAGACAGAAACAGTTGGGTCCTTAGATTTATTAACCTGCAAATTGCTGACTGTCAATTCCAAAACACCAACTGTGCCTTCCATTTGCAAGTTTTTTCCCCACTATTTATTTGAAATGTAAGATCAGTTAATTATAGAAGGAAATATATTAATCAGTAAGGTAATAGAAGTGCTTAGGCATCAAAGTCAGACTTATCCTGCCTGAAAACCCAGCTCTCCTGTATTTTTGCTAGTAACCTTTGGAGAGTGAATTAATTAAATCATGTTCCCTATCTATAACTTGAACATGGATAATTTCTTTATAAATTGTAGTGAAAATTAATGAAGATACAGTTGATGTGCCTAGAATAGTTTTCACACATAATAATCAAGGATATTTTTTTCTTCACCTCTCTTATCCTTCATAACATACAGAGGCATTTAGTCAAATGAAGGATCTCATGTTAGAGCACTGCATGTGTTATTCTTATTTTATTAATTTAATTAGAAAATATGACTATTCAATCTGTAATAGTAGAGTGTTATTTATTCTGTGTGAAGCATAACTACATTCTCAAATTCACATTTTCCTCTTAAATATATCAACAGGTCTATGGCACTCTACTCAGTGCTAAGGAATTTATAGTGTTCAATAGATAGGCCTTTTGCTTTCACAGTAAATTTACATTTTTTTGGGCAGAAAAGATAGAATGAATAGGATTTCAGCCCTCCTATTGCACCCAAAATGTTTCCAGTGATGCAGTGGTACCTTTACTTCATTGCTGTTTTTCAATGATCCATACTTTGAAACTATTTTATAGAAGAGTATGCTTTAAAATGTTTCCAAGTTGGTAACTAAATCCTTTCATTTCAATGGAAAATAATGTGCATCTACTTCTATGGTAGATAAGTTAATATAATGAATTCAGTTTTATGAAGTAATAAAAATTTATTTGATGATCAGGAAAACTTGGAAATTGTAGTACTGAGTGTTATCCTCAGAAATAAGTAAAACGTGGACTTAGATACATAGTTACCAGTCTTCAAATAATATGATCAGAGAAATTTATAAAAATTTGTATCAACACTTTGTAGTGGTGATGCTGTGTAGCTTTAGGTCTGCATTCTTGGTTCTAGTTTATTTTTTTCATCCAATGCAGCATGAAGTTACACATGAGTAACATTGTGAAGGTTGGTCACTCTAACCTCTGGGCAGAATACAGGTCCTTTCCCTCCCTATTCATGACCTATCCTAAGAAGAATGTTGTTTTGCAGCAAATCAGACGAAAAGACCAATAAGTGTTGGAGAACAAAGTGTAGTGTTCGTTTGTTGTTTTGTTTTCCTTGTGGGGTATTTTTGTTGTTGTTGTTTTGTTAAGCAAATCTATTAAAATTCCACAGCCAAGATGGGATGGTTTTGAAGAAGTGTAGAATGCACGCTGGATTACATTGTGCTATGCAATATGATTACCACTGGCTACACGTGACCACAGGAGCACTAAAATGTGGCTCCAAATTGGGATGTGCTATTAATTTAAAATATACGATTTCAAAGACTGAGTATTAACAAGAGGATTAAAATGTCTCAAACCTAATTTTCTATGTTGATTAATTATTGATATTATAATATTTTGGGTTAAATAAAATATTAAAATAGGGTTTTTTTCTGTTTCTATTTACTTTTTTAATGTTGCTTCTAGAAAAATTAACATTACATATGTTGCTCACATTAAATTTCTCTTGCATGAATATATATGTGTATGTATGTGTGTGTGTGTATATATATGTATATATATATGTATGTATCTTATTTAAAAAGTCTGCTCTCTGTACTTTCCCATAGGGATTGATGGGTGAGATAGGTGGCTGGTAAAGAAACTGACATCTTAATTCTATCTTCCCTCGATTTCTTTCTATTCTAGAGGCTTGGTTTATAGCGTCTGTAACATATCAAAATAAAGAACTTCAGAATGTTTAAAACCTACAAAATCTAAGAATAAAGCATGTTTTTATATATTTGATTAATGCTCCAGGTCACATGCAGTTATGTGAATAGCCTATTTAAATTGTTAGCAGAAATGGCCCAAAGATGTATTTCTTGACTGAGTGAATCATTCTTGTAGCAGATAAAAAGGACAAGCCTGGCATTTATCCTGATGGACTGCATCAAGCATTTGTAGATTAACCCATAAAATGTCAAAACAGGCTCTGAGGTATGTATAGAAAAGGAAACAGTACTGTAAGTCAGAAATCACCAATAAAAAACACCTTTAAAAGGGAAGACCCTCCTGTGATTTGAATCATCAGAAGTGGATCTGACGATAACTGTGAATCTGGGAGAAGACTCCAAATTCACTGTTGATGTTGGAAATTGTTATGGCACCAATTTTTTATTTTTGAAATATCTTATAAGCACACACACACAAATATCCACAGACCCACACCTACCTACCCAGATAGCCTCTCACACACGCAAACATAGAATTAGACATTTATCCTGCCTTTTCAGTATGATTTGTATGTCAAAGTCACCACAAATTAATAAGGGAAAGGATATAAGAATTCCAACTAATAAGTTCAGATGAAATGACAAAATAAGAATAACTGTGGTTGGCTGCAAAAATGTCCATAATTATCTACCATGTCCCTTTGCAATAATATTTGACAGACTTTTACATCAAGAAAGGGAGTCTATTTCTCCACTCTCTGAATCTAGCTTTGTGACTTACTTGAAACAATAGAGCACTGTGAATCATGTGCCTGTTCTATGCCTAAACCTCAAGTAGCTTTGCAAACTTTTCTTTATACTTTTGGAGCCCTGACATTACCGTGTAAACAACCCAGGCTGGAAGATGTCATCTTAGAGCAGGCAGCTCTAGCCCATCTGCCAGCTGAGCTCAAATACATGAGCAAACCCAGCTGAGATTCATTGTGCCTACCTCAGCAGAACCATACAGCTGACCAGAGGCTCATGAGCAATAATGAATGGTTATTGTTTTAAGCCACTTTGTTTTGGTGTGGCTTGTTAAACAGCAATAGATAATTAATTCAACAACCATTTTGAAACCTCCAGTGAGATAATGGATCTAGGCAATCATCACCACATTATTCTGAAACCATGGGTGTATAATGCAAATGGTGCCAGAAATAACTTTTGAGGAATAGGTAGGAATAATTGATCTATGTAGTTAAAAAAAATTAAAGCATAAAGAATAATGGCTTAAAAATAAATTTAAATTGGGGACAGTGATATTTATCTGATATACAATAATTTAAAGTGTTTGTGTGCTTCAGGAGGAGAATAAATACACTTAATAATTTTAGATGTTGGCCAGGCATGGTGGCTCATGCCTTGTAATCGTAGCACTCTGGGTGGCCAAAGGCAGCAGGATCGCTTGAGGACAGGAGTTCAAGACCAGCCTCAGCAAGAGCAAGACCCTGTCTCTACTAAAAGTAAAAAGAAATTAACCGGACAACTAAAAATAGGAAAAATTAGCTGGGTGTGGTGGTGCACACCTGTAGTCCCAGCTACTTGGGAGGCTGAGGCAGGAGGGTCACTTGAGCCCTGGAGTTTGAGGTTGCGGTGAGCTAGGCTGATACCATAGCACTCTAGCCTGGGCCTTCTGTCTCAAAAAAAAAAAAAAAAAAAAAAAAAAAAAATTTTAGCTGTTAATACTTTAAGAATTCAGGTGAGATTTTCAGAATATTAACCAAAAGATGTATCCTCTAAAGTACAATAGAAAAAGATAAAGTGCCTCACAATAAATATACTGAATATAAATTCAAATTATTTATGGAAAAAATATAAAGTTTTATTAAAACAGCTAAAAGATGTAAAGAAGGAAGTATATTATATTCATGAATAGAAGATTACAACATCATAAGTACTAATTTCTTCTCAAATTCATATATGGAATGACAATTCAAATCTTATTCACAACATGGTTTAAAAAGCTAATTTATTTAAGTATAAAAATTTTTATGTATGTGAAAGAATAAGAATAGCCATGATATTTCTAAACAAAGGAAAAGTAGATGAGGCCTTTCACTTGATATTTTAAGACTTCATATAAGTAATTAAAAGAGTTCAGTATTGATGCAAAGAGAGATTAGACCAGTCAATCATATATTTCACACATATGGAGATATCTTCTAAGTTTTAGAGGTGTAATTGCAGATAAGAAGGGAGATAAGCTGTTTAGAGACAGTATAATAATGTAAGGAAATATTTTCCACAAGGAAAAATGGAAGTATATCCCTGTCATGTAACACAAACTAGTATCAATTCCAGATAAACAAGGGACTTTAGTGTAAAAGACAAAACTTTAAAGCAATTATAAGTATTGTCTATGAAACTAGGCAGAAAAATATTTTTAAATAAAATATGCACACAGAAAACTATAAGGGAATTGTTGATAAATTTGACTACCTGAAAATTAACTTCTATATTGTTAAATAAGCAATAATGAAAATGAAAAGAAATGATGTAAATGGGAAGGAAATACTTTCAATCTATCTAATAAAGGATTAATATCAGAATATAATTATGATAATAAGACCACAACGAAAAAGCGCAAACAAAAATAAAAATGATCACTTTACAAAAGCCATAACTAGACAGTTCCTTGGAGGGAAACCATGATTAACCAATAAATACATGAAAAATGCCTATAACCACTAGCAATCAGGAAAATGCTAACATCGTCATTGACTATACATACTCCTGCCCTACTCTGCCAAAAACAAACAAAATAGACTATTTATGAGATTTGGTAATGATATTGAACTATAGTAACTATTATATTCTGTTTTCAGGCATGTACTTTCTGATGGAAAAATATAAGGCACAGCTGATATATGACATAGCAACTTTATTCTAGAATTATTGGAACCAAGTGGTTTAGGACTATAAATAGTATCTTAGTTTTTAACAGAAGGAATACATAACCAACTTATAGTATTTTTACACAATTAAATATTATTCTGTAATGGAGATAACTACGTTTATATGCATCAATATTGTTGAATAGTCTAGGCATAAGCATGAGGAACAAAAGAAGTCACAATGTAATTTTGTGCAATATGAATCTACTTATATATTTAATACAATATCAGAACATACATAGCTAAGCAATAATAAGCAAATTGCAATTCACACATACAAGAAATACTATTCAGCAATAAAAGGAAAACACGAAACAAAATGGATGCATGTCAAAAGTATTAAGTTCAGTAAAAGAAACTAGACACAAAAATGAGAGACTGTATAGTACACAGACTACATTCTGGAGAAGGCAAAACTATCGGGGCAGAAATCAAATCAATAGTTGCCAGAGACTGAAGGAAAGGCAAGTTGATCTCAAGAGCAAAAGAACTTTTATGGCAATTAAAATATACCATATCTTGGTGATGGATGCATGAAAAATATACATTTGCTAAATTTATCAAACTATATATTTAAGCAAGCCTGATCTTAAAAAAATATCTAAACAATATTGAAAGTTATTGGTTCTTAAGCTGAGTTGGAAAATAGTTGTTATATTCTAATTATTTTTAGTATTAAAATATTTTATATTATATATATATAATTCATGAAAATATAAAAAATAATATCTGGGGTGGAGATTAAAAATTATAGGACCTATTAAACTATATTAAGTTCAAATTAACAAAGGGCTAAACCAGATAATCCAAAAAATAAAATAGCAGTAATAGTACAGACCAACAAGAATAACGTAAAAAATAAATACTAAATTTTGGCAAGGATGAGGAATATTGTAAACTCTTTCTCATTGTGGCAAGAAGCATACATCTTGAAATATATTCTATTAACAAATTTTAAGTGTTCTGTACAGTATTGCTAATTATATGTCCATTGTAGTACAGTGGATCTCTAGAAATTTTTCATCTTGCAGGACTAAAACTATACCCCTTGAACAGAAATCTCCATTTTCTCCTCTCCATATCCCCTGTAAACCACCATTCTACTTTCTGCATGTATTGACTACTTTAAATAGTTTATATAAGTGGAATCATGCAGTGTTTGTCCTTCTGTGGCTGGATTATTTCAGTTAGCATAATATCCTCAAGGTTCTTCTATGTTATGGCATATGACAAGCTATCCCTCTTTTCTGTAAGACTGAATAACATTTTATTGTAAATATATACCACATTTTTTAAATCAATTCACCCATCAATGGATCTTTAGATTTTTTTCAACTTCTTGGCTATTAATATTATGAATAGTGCTTCAGTGAACATGGGAGTGCAAATATCTATTTGAGATCCTGTTTTAAATTCTTTTGAATAAACATCCAGAATTAGGATTGCTGGATCATGTGGTAGTTTTATTTTTAATTTTTTGAGGAAATCTCCATACTGTTTTCCATAGCAGCTACACCATTTTACATTCCCACCAAAAAGAGATCTAATTTCTTCCCAGCTTGTCAACAATTTTCCTCCTTCCTTCCTTCCTTCCTTTTTTCTTGCATGCTTTAATTTTTTTTTTAATGAGCATCCAAACAGGTGTGAAGTGACATCTCATTGTGGTTTTGATTTGTTTTTCTCTGGTGATTAGTGATATTAAACATCTTTTCATATACCTTTTGGCCATTTGTATGCATTCTTTGATGAAATGTCTATTCATGTCCTTTGCATGTCTTTTGCTTATTTTTAAAATCAGGTTATTTGTTTGCTATTGAGTTTTAGGAATTTTCTATATATTTCGAATATTAACTCTTTATCAGATATATTATGTGAAAATATTTTTTTCAATTTTGTAGGTCACCTTTATACTCTGTTGATTGTTCCTTCCCTGTGCAGAATCTTTTTATTTTAATATTGTCCCACATGTCTGTTTTTGCTTTTGTTCCCTGTGCTGTTGGTGTTATATCCAGGAAATCATTGCCAAGACCAGTGTTACGAAGTTTTCCACCATGCTTTCTTCTAGAAGTTTTAGAGGTTCAGATCTTACATTTTAATCTTTAAACCACTTTGAATTGATTTTTGTGTATGATGAAAGATAAGGGTTTAATTTCATCCTCATGCATGTAAATATTCAATTTTCTCAGCATCATTTAGTAGAGAGACTATAATCTCCCTAATGTGTATTCTTGTCACCTTTGTCAAAGATCATTTGACTGTATATGCATGAGTTTATTTCTAGGATCTCTATTCTGTTCCATTGTCTTCTAAATCTATATTTATGTCAGTACCACACTATTTTGATTATAGTAGCTTTGAAACATGTTTTGAAGTGAGGAAGTGTGATGTCTCCAGCTTTGTTTTTTCTCAAGATTGTTTTGGCACTTTTTTTAGTGGTTTCACATGAATTTTAGAATTTCTTTTTCTAATTGTGCCAAAAAATTCTGCAAAATCATTTGGGATTTTGATAGGCATTCCATTGAATCTGTAGATGGTTTTCAGTAGTATGGATATCTTAACAACATTAAGTCTTCCAATCCGTGAACACGGGATGTCTCTTCATTTATATGTGTCTTTAATTTCTTTCAGCAGAGTTTTATAGTTTTCAGTATGAAAGTCTTTCAATTAATTGGTTAAGTTTATTTCTATTTTTTTTTTTTTTTGGTGATACAGTAGATGGGATTGTTTCCTTAATATTCTTTATGGATTGTTCATTGTTAATGTATAGAAATTCACCTAACTTTTGTATGTTAATTGTTGTATCCTGAAACTTTGCTGAGTTTAGTTATTAGTATAACATTTTTTGGTGTGTGGGGAATTGATAAGGTTTTCTATATATAAGATCATGTTATCTGCAAATGGGGATAATTGTACTTCTTCCTTTCCATTTAGATGCCTTTCATTTTTCTTTCTTACCTAATTGCTCTGGCTCCGACTTCCAGTACTGTGTTGGATAGAAGTGGTAGAATAGATATCCTTGTCCTGCTCCTGATCTTAGTAAAAAAACTTGCAGTTCATATATGGCCTTTATTTTTTTCAAGGTAATTTCATTCTACTTCTAGTTTGTTGAATATTTTAAAATCATAAATAGTGTTGAGTTTTGTGAAATGCTTTTTCTGCACCTACTAAAATAATCATGTGATTTATATTCTTTGTTCTATTAATGTGTTGTAACACATTGATCATTTTTTGTATATTGTCCCATCCTTGCATTTCAGGGAAAAATTATACTTTGTCATGGTGTATAATCCTTTTACATTTTATTTTTAAAAATTTTTATTTGTTTTAATTCTTTATTGTGATCAGAACCCTTAACATGAGATCTACTCTCTTAACAAGTTTTTAAATGTAAAATATAGTTAATTATAGACACAATTATGGACAGCAGGTCTCTAACACTTAACCTTGTATAACTCAGTTTCTTATATTTTGCTGAAAAAATTTTATATCATTACTCATGAGGGATGTTGTTTTATAGTTTTCTTTTCTTGAGTGTCCATCTAGCTTTAGTGTCAGAATAATGCTGGCTTTATAAAGTAAGTTTGGAATTCCTTTAATTTTTTGAAAGAGTTGGTGTTAATTCTTTAAATGTTTGGTAGAATTCTTCAGTGAAGCCGTATGGTCCTGGGATTCTTTGTTGGGAGGAATTTTATTACTAACTCAATCTCCTTACTAGTTATAAGCCTGTTCAGATTTTTATTTACTCATTGTTCATTCTTGGTAGGTTGTTTGTTTCTAGAAATTTATCCATTTCTTCTAGGCTATCCAATCATTGGCTATAATTATTCATTATAATATAGTCTCTTGTGTACTTTTATTCTTGTGGCATCCATTGTAATGTCTCCTATTTCATTTCTGGTTTATTTGATTCTTCTCTCTTTTTTTTTAGGCCAGCTAAGGTTTTATCAATTCTGTCGATCTTTTTCTAAAACAAACTTTTAGTTTCACTGGTATTTTAAAATTGCTCTTTTATTCTCTCTTTTTTCATTTGTGCCCTAATCTTTATTATTTTTCATTCTTTCTCCTAACTTCAAGGTTAGCTTATTTTTCTTTTTCTAGTTCCTTGAGGTATAGTGCTAATTTGTTTCTTTGAGATTTTTTTTTCTTTTTTAATGTAAATGTTTACTGCTATAAACATTCTTCTTAATACTCTTTTCTGCATCTCATAAGTTTTGGTATGTTGTGTTTTTGTTTTAATTTATCTCAAGATATTTTCTAATTTCCATTTTGATTTTTTCTTTGACCCATTGGTTGAATAAATATATATTGTTTATTTATAGAAATTTATAAATTTTCAGTTTTTCTTTTACTGCTTATTCTAGTTTCACGCCATTGTGGTCAGAAACAATATTGTATGTGATTTTAATCTTTTTAAATTTGTTAAAACTTGTTTTGTGACCTAATATGTGATCTGTCCTGGAGAATGTTCTGTGTGTGCTTGAGAAGAACATGTATCTGCTCTTTTTGGGTGGACTGTTTTGCATATGTTTATGGGGTCCACTTGTTTCATAGTGTTGCTCAAGTCTGCTATTTCCTTATCAATCAGTGATAAGTGTCTCAGACTTAAAACAGTCACAACAGAATGTATACATAAATTTGGAAATTATCATAAAGTGGAATTATGTATATTGATGTACACTATAAAATGGATCTATCTCACAGACATAATATTGTATAAACATAAGCCTGATTTTGTGTGAATCCATTAATATAAATTAGAAATACAGGAGAAGTAAGTCTTTGGTAATCAGAATATTGGTTTCTTTGGGGGATGGTAATGATTAGGTGGGAAACAAAAACAGCTCTGGTGCTGTATTTCTTGATCTAGGTGGTCATTATACTGATATGTTCTTTTCATAAATATTTGTCAAATGCATACTTAAGGATTTGTGCATTTTATATACACATAAAGCTTAAATAAAAATAAATTTTCAATTAAAAAATTAAATTTTTTAGGAATGGAGAAGCAACATCAAAAGTTTGCTGGTGGTCAACACTGAAATCTTTTAAGTATAGAACCACAATTAAATTATCATCAGAATTATATCACAGAAGGCATTATGTACTAGATATTTGTGTCTTCCCCAAATTCATATGTTGAAATCCTAACCCCAACGTGATGGTATTAGGAAGTGGAGTCTTTGAAAGGTCATTAGGTCATGACGGTGGAGTCCTCAAAAATGGGATTAGTGCCCTTATAAAAGGAGACAGGATAATGCTAGATTTGTTCCTCTCTCCACTCTGCCATTCAAGGATACAATGAGAAGACAGCCATCTGTAGACCAAGAAGAGGGCCTTTACCAAGAACTCAACCATGCTTGTACCCTGATTTCAGACTTTCGGCCTCTGGAACTGTGAGAAATAAATGTTGTCTAAACCGCCTAGTAAATGGCTTTTTTTTATAGCAGCCTAAACTAAGATAGAAGTTAGTTGCTTAATTTATTTATGTTTTTATTTAAACAACATCTAAAAGTATAATAAAATTGAAAAATCACAGGTAAGATGTAATGAGATGTTAATGCTAATTTATGCATCTGAAGTAATAAACTAGCAATCAATGCTGATTAAAAATGAAAGGTAGAAAACAAAACACATAAAAATGCCAATATCTAAAGATTTTTGTCATTAAATTTCTCAATCTTAGAAGGTTTTTTATTGACATCCGAATGTGAAGGAAACACTTGAAATGGAACAAATTTCCTTATTTCAACTGAGGGTTGTTTTCATCTGCAAAATTCAATTATACTAAATAATACTGTTTTACATTAAAAATAGCATATATAGTATTGCCCCTATTTTTTAAAAAAGTCTACTTATTTTTCTATCTGTATATAATAGAGATATCTTAGCTAATGCTTCCTTATTTATTGATATTTCTCACTCTTTTAAAGTATGTATACCTATATGTGCACATACATGTATATACATGCACACATTACATATGTGTATATATTTATTTTAATTAGTCACGAATATAATAATTTGTACAAGATTATTTGGTAGACTTTTATTAGAATAGTCTGTGTCTTTAACTTTCAATTCCTTTAGTTTTAGATGATCAGGTAGAGTATGATGTTACTGTATTTACAAATTAGGAGGAAAAAAAACAACTCAATAAATACATCAGATTATAAAGAAAGAACACTGATAATTTCCAGTATTCAACACATAAATACAATTTCATAATTCAATACAATATTCTTTTAAACATAACATCTTTTCACCTAGATTCTTAATGCTATTTCTGAAATCAAAGACATTACTTTGTAAGCTTTTACATAGGATATCAGAGTCTTTACCTGTTGTACTTTCCTCACATTTTTCCTCTGTTCATTGTCTGCATGCTGAATTTCAAGCCTTTATTCAAGACCCTGCTCATAGGAAAGCTGCTGCATGAAGCTTTTTCTAAGTCCATCAGATGAATTAATCATTTTTTCTTTTTTATTCCCAAAAGGCTTTGTATTGAACTCTTTGACTTTAGTGAGATGTGTGCAGTGTCTAGCAAATAGCAGGCCCTCATAATGGTAATTACCTTTTGTATTATTTACTATATGGTATTTGTTTCCCATTACTTATGCTACACATTTTTAAAAGGTCTTTCTCCTCCGTTTCTCTGTGACCTCTTAATGTCAGTTTTTGTTTATTTCCAGTCACATAGCTGGTTATTCAACAAATGTTTGCTCAAAATATAAAGTAATTAATAATGCATTTACAGAGTAATGAAAGCAGATATATACAGAAAATGGACCACATTTATTAAATGACTCTCCAATTTTTTAATAAATCTGATGAAGAAAAATAATTATGTTGAAGATGAGATTTTTAGAAGGATGTAACAATGCATTGGGAAGAATTCTTTCATAAGTAAATAAAATGGAGTTTACATTCTTTAAGAACATAAGGTAAAACAATCTGATGGCTCTGTTATTTCAACTCAATTTAATTCTGTAAAATTGGATTGTCCATTATGTCTATCATATTGTTAGTGTTGTGATATCTTTGAAGTTGAATAATACACAATTCTTGAAATTTCTCCTAGAGAGGTAAGACTCATAAACATAGAAATTGATCAAGGAATACAAAGAAAATCAGACAGACATTTCCCTTAACAACAATTTGGCTATATCTCTTGCTGTTTCCTTAAGGGAAGTGGAATTAAAGAGATTACATTATTACATGTGTCTACAAACACATATATTTGTTGTGTATATTTGTATTTGTATGCATGTCTATTATGTACATAAGTATATATGTATTTATTGATCTATATCTAGCTATTTAAAGCAAACTTTTGATAAATTCTGTGTATATATATATGCAGGTTTTTTAAAGATAATATTTTTAGCAAATTACATATATTTTACTTATTGTATACAATTATTTTACTTACTGTGTTATTCAAATGAAAAGGATAGATAGCTCAACTAGGAAGCCAGGTCACAGCAAGGAGCAAATTTAGTCTGTTTATTAAAAGTTTAGGTCCTGGGGAAATAATTTTTCCTAACTTTCTGATGGTGCAAATGAAAACAATACATACCAATTTATTTGAATAAACAACATCTGCTTAGGTAAGAAATAAATATTTGTTCTGCCCCAAATAGTTCCATCAAGAATGAGAAGGGCCCTCACACAGGCATTCATCAGAATGTGCAGGCTCTGCAGCCATCTGATCACAATAACTGAAGCAATCCTTCTAATGCCACTGCTTTCACATTCTTTTGCTGTGTTTGAAGTCTCCCCTGAGCATCATATAAATTAATCCATGCAAATGCTATTCACTTGACCCTTCCCAACTTACGTGTCTTCACTGCCTTAGTATCCTGGTGTTTTATCAATGGATACATTTTCTGCTGGATCTTGGATGATAGATCAAGTCATGAAAGATAACCACTTATCTTTTAACCTACCTAAAAAAGTTCTGGTGTATGCCTATCAATGTGATGTAATTATTAGTAACATCCCTTTTTATGTTCCAAAGTATTTCAGTTTGCACAGTAAATTATATGATTACTATACTTATAGACCTACTAGCTACTTCAGCACTTCTGAAATATGCTTTAAGAAATGACAGAGGGCCGGGCGCGGTGACTCACGCCTGTAATCCTAGCACTCTGGGAGGCCGAGGCAGGTGGATCGCTGGAGGTCAGGAGTTCAAGACCAGCCTGAGCAAGAGTGAGACCCCATCTCTACTAAAAATAGAAAGAAATTATATGGACAACTAAAATATATATATACAAAAAATTAGCCGGGCATGGTGGCACATGCCTGTAGTCCCAGCTACTCGGGAGGCTGAGGCAGTAGGATCGCTTAAGCCCAGGAGTTTGAGGTTGCTGTGAGCTAGACTGACGCCACGGCACTCACTCTAGCCTGGGCAACAGAGTGAGACTCTGTCTCAAAAAAAAAAAAAGAAATGGCAGAGGCCTCAGTATGTCATTACTTAACTAATTCAGAAGAATCCTTTCTGTTCTAATCCCAAAGATTCTTACTCAAAATATTTATACACCTTGTTACTAAATTAGTATTTTCAAATCAAAATTTGTTCATGCTACTTTCCTGCTTATAAAGTTTAAAAAGTTCCAAAAAACCTACGGGATAAAAGTTAAATTTGGTTCTTTGCACATGAGAATATGAATGATCTAATAGCATCCAAACGTTTCCTGCTCCATTCCTAATACACTGAACTCCAGACATGTTGAAATCTTGTGATTTGCCAACCATGCCTCTTTTTCATGCCTCTGTTTTATTCTCTTGCTTATTTCTCTGTCTGAAATTATTTCAGTCTTTCTCTAAATTCTTTCTCAGTCTTATCCCTTAAAATTTAGTTCCAAGGTCCCCTTCTTTGTCCTAAGGCAAGCATCTCTTCCTTTGTGACATAGTGGCATTACACACATACTTCTAAGTTTAGTACTTGTGATATGACTCAATTTATAATTGATACTTTTATTTTTCATTCTAAATTGAGCAATTTGAAAGACTATACATTAGTTGTTAATGACTTTTCCAGAACTCCTGATAATGTCTGACATATGGAATGCCTAATAAATGGCTTCAAAAATGAATAATTCCCTTTCTCTATTCCATATTATTAATCACAATAAGTTAACAAGGCAAATATGCAAATAGTACTTATGAATGTATAACATGGGGACTGCTTCTGTTTCAGTCGCTTTAATTAAAAAGCAAACAAATCAACGAGATAAAACAAAGTAAAGAAGTAAACTATGATAATATGATTTTATTTTTAGAGTTTGTTGGATTATTTTTCCATAAAATAATTAAAAGTAAATGACTATTAGATTTTAATAGTGAACATTACAAATGCTGGTCTTCAAATAAGGGAGGAACCAAGTAACCAATAAACATTGTCTAGCTTAAAACAGGCAAGGCAGCTGTGCAAAACATGAATATTTTAAGGAAGTTACCTTCCAAGTATTCTGGAAGGCCCTGTTAACCATGTAAGTCATTTATTTATTTTATATATCTCCAACAGAAATCAGGAAATCCTTGTAAGTAGTTAGCTTAGAAGAGGTTATTCAAGATATAAAGAGTTGGTTGTTTAAGGGCTGCACATTTCTGATGTTCATGTATACCATTAACAGCTATCAGTGTTATGCTGGCATTTAGTCTTACATGGAATTTACCACCTGCTTTGGGTAGCATTTTCAAACAATACACCTCTGGATAGACCCAGGCCAAGCAAGCCAAGGGCCTCTACAGTCCTCAAAAAATTCCACATGCTGGGACTCAGGTCAGGGAGTTCATTTCTAGTGCTGTACAAAGGGGCTGGGATTTACTGCTGGGCTCTTCCCTGTTCACTCAATATTACTGAGGGAATCCTGTTAGTATATTTTCCTCTGCTGACTAATGTGCTTAAATTAGCACGTTGCCATGTCTGATCTGAGGTCCTGAGACAATTGTTTATAATATCCAAAAGATAATTATTAAAAATTAAGAAACAAATGAGTTGCATTATAAAATCACATGGAAGTCTATTTTCTCCAGTATCAACTGAAATGAAATATTAATGAAATATACTTTGTTCACATATAGAAATAATAAATAGTAAACATCTAGCAAAATTATGGCGAAAGCTGACTTACTGGTTTTGAAGTTGTAGAAGAATTTTTTTTTTTTTTTAGACAAATGAATTGCTTAGACTTATGAAACTTCTGGTTCTGCTTGGCAAGCAAAGAATCTTTGAAAATCTGTAGCAGATTTAAGTCAGACTCTCTCTTTTCTGCTGTTGATCTTACTTTCTAATTGGCATGGGTAGTGTCAGCTCTATGTATGTTTTATTTGCCCTCATATGGAATTAAAACAATTTATCAATAGCTAGATATCATAGATTTTGAGGTAAGTTTTAAGGTAGTGAGTAAGATAAGGTAAGGTGGTGAGTATATACTATATGAACAATTTCTAGCATCCTAGCCTTTCAAATAACACAAACTGATGGAACTGTTGCCAGGTTAAAAATATTTTTATCTGCAATAGAAAACTTCCACATAGCCAGTTACTGGTGAACCAGTAAACATGTCAGAAAGGAAAACTCATCACAATTGGAATAAAATCTACCTGGGATGCTCTGCTAGTTAGAGTTAGCGTGCCCTCTCCCTACCATTGTAACATTGAGCTATTGACATGTCCAAAGAAGAAAATCTATTCACAGCTATCAAAGCCCATGCTAATTTAAATATGGAAATGATTAAATACCATTTTCAAACTGCCAGATAGAAAAGCACCCAGAAATTATTAGTTTCCTTCTAATCATCTTTAAAATAGTGAATTGTTTTCCTGATGAATGCCAACTATTTGCTCAAAGCAAATAGTTTAGGGATGGATATTTTCCATGTTATAATGGTAAACTATAAATTCATGAATCTTTATACTTAAACATATTATCAAAAAACATTAAGTACATGTGAAACTTTCTGTTACCATAAGATTGTGGTTTATTTTGTAACATGTGTGATTTTTTCCTTCAAGGAGTTTCTATCGTGTCCCTCCCCCCACAAAAAAATCACCAATCTTATTTCCTTAATAGATTACAAAACTGAGTTAAAAGAAGAATCTGAAAAAATACGAAATAGAGACATTCAATAGACAGGAAATTTATTGATATCCCCAGGCTGGCTCCAGGATGGCTTTAGCTATCACTTACAACATTTCAGTGCCACAATCTGCTTTTTAGGAACTAACAGAATGGATATTCTGAAGAGGCAAATTATATGGGATTATGTTTAATCTATGAGAATCATATCTAATACTATGGACTTGACTCTTTCATTGTTCCTCAGATCATAACGTTGATATCAGCACTGGAACTTTCAAATTATTTTTCACTCATGTTCCCAAATCTTGGCATACCATTGACATTAGAGTAACACAGTTATTTTCTGCTTTTATCCTACCCCAGCCAAATGTCCCTGAGCGAATGTTAAGACAGAGTATGTGATTATGTGTTCACATATATAACTAATGATTCTGATATATGTTAAATTAATTTGTTTCTTTACCTTAATAGAAATTGCTAACATTTGCTTTCCTTGAACTAATTGACACATTATTGTAAGTTATTATGAGAATGTCAAGTTGTATGTTTTAATCCTCCATAATTTAATTTCTGCATTCTATGGCCTAACATCTGAAATGATACCAATATTTAATAAATCCCTAGCATCTTAAATATTTTCATGTTAGAAAATTTATTCTTGTTGCCAGGATTATTATTTATATAGTAGAAAAAATATATCATGAATCAAGGTTTTTTTAGGTGAAGCCCTTTTTGGGAAGAAGTTTATTATATATGCTTTGGAACTCCATTGTCTATGTTTAGTAAAAGCAATGTATCAGCCATACATGGGCCATACTGAAGTTATGGCACAATTGTGTTCTAATAAAGACAAACTGGCCATTTCCAAACATGAATTGGAATATAAAAAACTGATTTTCTTTGGTTGCTATGCATGAGCCTTGTGAATATATTTTAACTTTTAAAGAGAAAATATATTCTAACATATTTGCAAATTGTATCGACTGATTTATCAAAGCTATAGTGTGGTGTATTACAAGTTAGCTACAGAGAGACATGTTTGGGGTCTTGTTCATCTTTGGGACTGTCTTACATAGCATTCTTTACATAATCTAAGTATTTGGTAAAAAGTTTGTTAAATGTGTGATAGGATCAAGGAGCATGATTTTTTATATACACTAGAGAAGAACAACAATTAAGCAGTTTGATAACATTTTCTTGGTGGAAACTTCGTGAGAATAGAATTAGGTAGGGAAAAATCAATGGGAACAAGGCAACAAGGAGGCTCTTGAAATAATGTATACATTAGATGAAAAGGAGCTAGAATAGTGAAGTTTTCCAGATATTAATATAGATTCCAAAAATATAACAAAGAATTAACTATCCATGATTTGAATATGAAAGCCAAAGAGAGGCCATTAAATATTAACTGAATTGAACATAATAAAGATTGACAAGCAGTTATTCATTTGCCACTTTATAACAATTTTGAAGAGTATGAAAATTTTCTCCATTATCGAAAATCACAAACTCTTTGAGTGTAAGGGCTATCATTATCATGCATGGCTCATATAAGTTGTTCACTGTTCAATAAATACATGAATAAAAAGTAAAAAAAAAATAACTACGAAATGTTTCAGGGACAAAAATAGAATCAAGAACAATTATGTTTTAATGTTTGAGGAGATCCTTGGAAAATCAGAAAGCCTCCTTTAATGTAGGCATAAGACTTCTCCGCCAACATTGTTAACAAATAGCATTGTTTACATCCTTAAAAATGTTCAGTAACTGGTATTCAGTGATAGTGGAGCTATTCTTCCTCATTCATTCTTGGCACATACCTTATACCTGTAGAGCTATGAGAGAAAAATCAACAGCATTCCACTTTAATTAGCAGCGGAATATAATTATCTTAAAGGAAACTCTGAATGTTGAACTATTCCTGCATTTTGAAAACCTCCTGTACCTGAAGAGGAACAGCAAGTATTCTTCTGAGGCCCTTACACAATCCTTAGCTGATTAGTCAGCTTGGAGTTTGAGGCAGCTGTGCAGGCAAATCATTTTGCATCTGAATATGGATTTTTATGATGCTACAAAGGTTTTGTAAATAAACCTGAAGAAATGCTACACCTGTGCCCTTAGAATGTTGGGAAAATTATTAGATGGCAGTTGTTAGATTAAAATGTACTACTGCAAATTTGTTTTGAGATGAATCATTGCTTTGGCATTGTCCCATGTGTTTGAGAAGCATAAAAACTCTCAAAGGAAGTGTTCAGCAAATGCTGAAAATGATAATGACAGGAAAGAAGCATCACAGAATTTCTGGGGCAGGATAGAAACATATTATGTTGGGAAAGGATTTTTCAGTGCACACAGTGAAAATTCAGCTTGAGTAGCAAAAGGCAAGTAAGATTGAAAGAGGGAGAAAGCAGTGCTTCTGGAAAAAAGTGCCCAGATTTAGGAATTAGCTAGATTCAAACACCTACCATATGCAAACTACCTTTGTGATCTTGACTGAGTAATCTTTTTTTCTAAACTTTTACTCTTTATCACAAATATGAATATAATAGTTGTTAATACATTATATGAATTTAAACAAAACAATGTAATAAGTCTCTGAATCACATTGATTATCCAATAAATTTCATGTCCTTCATAAGATTTTTTTTTTTTATTTATTTCATCTTATTGTTATGGGGGATACAGAATTGCAGGTTACATACGTTGCCCATGTACCGCCTTTCTCCCCAAGTCAGAGCTCCAGGCGTGTCTGTTCCCCAGATAGTGCGCGTTGCATCTATCATATAGGTATATATCCCTCCCTTCCCCACCCCCCCCTTCCCGAGTCAGCACCTTCATGCGTTACCATTCCCCAAAGGGTGCGCAATGCACTCATTGGTAGGCATACACCCATCCCCTCCCCCCTCCCCCACCTCAGTCTGATATCCGATTGGTGTCATTCCCAGATGTGTATTTAGGTGATGATCAGGGAAACCAATTTTCTGGTGAGTACATGTGATGCTTGTTTTTCCATTCTTGGGATACTTCACTTAATATAATGGGTTCCAACTCTCTCCAGAAGAACCATGGAGATGTCGTATCTTCATTATTTCTTATAGCTGAGTAATATTCCATGGTATACATATACCACAGCTTACTAATCCAATCATGTATTGATGGGCATTTGGGTTGTTTCATAAGATTTTTATGATTATGTGATGTTGCATATTCAAAGGGCCTGCCTTGAAACATGCCTGGCACATTAGTCAGGAGGTATTCATCATCTCTCTGCTGGTCACATTCCATGGTTATTCATGTTACCAAGGTGATGTGGTTTCTTCACTAGCATAAGACTTTTTCTGATTTTATGATAATATCCCTCATTTTAATTTGAAAACTTTTCACATTTGCTCAGTTTGTTCATGTTTGTATCTTATGGATTGATTATTATAAGCTAGATATATAGTTAGAAGATAACCGCTAAGTTTCTTCTGTGAATATTTACAGACACATGTCCACAAATTCTTTACAATATAATCTTAATTTTTAGCTAAAGGAAATTAACAAAAAACAAATTATGTATAGTGTGATTTCCATTTTTAACAATTATTTCCCTAAGTTGTGGAACTCTGGGTAAATTTTATTTCCATTTGTACTTTATTACTTTCTAATTTTAGTTTTGAGAAAAGTATTAGAAACATTTATCTGAGAAAAGAGAGAATTGTTTGTATTAAAAGGTTCTAAGGATTAGTTCACCCAAGTCCAAGGCATCGATGACTCAATTTACTTCATAAAGAAGAAAAATTATTACCTAAGTAATATAAAAAGTACAAGAAGGTATGTTAAGCAAAGAAAATGGTAATTGTGTGAGTAAATTTAAATAAACATTATCCAAATAAACCAATAATTATATCACATAATATGTGAAATCAAATAAATTTAACATAGTAGAAGTACATAATGCCTGAAAGAATGATTGGAGTCAAATTAATCTATTTAGATAAATCTACAGTTAGTCAAATATTTAGAATTTCACTCAAAAATCTTTTCAAGCCCTTAGGATAAAATTGGATCCCTCTCTTAAATGTTCTCATAAACTACATTAGCCCCCTTTTCAAAAAAAGTATGCATTTATAATCACATTGATTATTTGAATAAAATATATTCTTACCAACAGTCTAGAAAGTCCATTAGATGGGCCTTTCTCCCCCCCCTCACTGGTATATCCCCAGTATGTGAACAGCCTATGGCACACTGAAGGACCATAGAAAATTGTTGATTATGTAAACAAATAAATGAATGAAGATAAACTGGTAACAAACACAACAGAATAATTAAGTTAACTTGGGAGTTACAGAAGACTTTGCAAAAGAGAGAACCCTCTATTTTGTTTAAAATGAGCAAATACATTCTCTGGGAAGAAAAAGAATAAAGAACATCAGAGGTAGAAGAATCAGCATAAGGAAAAGCCCTGTAAATAAAAAATTTCATGTGTTAGTATTGTCAGAGCATAAAGGAAAATGAAAAAAAAAAAAACAAAAACAAAAACAGGACTGAGTGTGGCCATACCTTATGAAGGCCAGCACACTGTCAGTTGTATTGATATTCCATGTGAGTTCAGAAGAAACAAAATACATTTTCCAGTGTTAGTTGTAGCATCTGTATGGGTTCATTAAAAGAAACTTGTTAATTGTACTTTTCAAATTTTCTATGAAGGATCATATGTCTTTCATTATGCAATGCTAATTATGGTAGATTAAACCTGATTCAATATAATGGCATATTTGCTATTTTCTCTTTGTATTTCAGTCATTTTTTTTTTGCTTTATATAATTTGAAACTATTTACCAGATGCATTATACTTTTCTCAAAATGTAAATTTTTTATGATTGTACAATAATTCTCTTTGTCTCTAGAAATGCTTTTGTCTTCACATCTATTTCATCAGATATTAATATCTTAATGCCAGCTTTCTTTTGGCTAGTTTTATCTTATATATCTATCTTATCCTTTAGCTTTTGACTTTTATCCTATATTTAATGCTTGCCCCCTCATAAAAAGCAAATAAAGGTACTTTTTCATTGTTAACTCTGTTTAATCATCTTCATATATTAATTGGAGAGTTTATTTCAGTAACATTTAGTTTGATTTCAATAATACATGAATTCATTTTTATAGGCTTACTTTGTCTTTTCTATTTGTATAGCTTTTTTCTAATTATTTTCTTATCTACTTTTTGATTGATTATAAATATTTAATTATTTTCTTTTTTATATTTTCCCATGATTATTATCACTGATAGTTATGCATTCTTTTTATATTTTTGTAGATTCTTTGAAAATCTTATGATGGCTTTTTAAAAATTAGTTTAATTAGTAATTTTTACACTACTCTTAAACAACAAAAATATTTAAAATGATTTAACTCCAGTTCTCCAGAGATGTGTGCTTTCACTATTTTAGTTAACTTTATTTAATCCCACATATTAAGCAATATAATTTTTGGCTTATTTAGCTAATGTCTACTTAAATTTACTCACATGATTACTATTTTATTTACTTAGTATTCCTTCTTTTACTTTTGATTTTACTTTTGGAAATTTTTTTTAATTGATTAAGTATAATTTTATTTTATTATTTTTATTTTTTTATTTATTTTTATTTTTTTTGTTTTGTTTTGTTTTTCAGCTCATTATGGGGGTACAAAAGATCAGGCTATATACATTGCCCATGCCTCCCCATCCCCCTGAGTCTGAGCTTCAGTTGTGATTAAGTATAATTTTAAACATCTGTTTATGATAGGTATAATCTTAAAATCACTTCCAATAACCTCTGCTTTTTATAATCCCCTTGTCTTTGAATATGAATGAAACTTGTAAATATGATGAGATATCTTTCTCATGCTTCTCTTATGTTATAGGGCACAAATACAGCTAGAAAAGGGAGATCATTTAGGTGAGCCCAATGTATTCGCTTAAGCTCTTTATAAACAGAGAGAGGTATTTAGCTGGTTGCAGCAGGGGAACTCTGAGACTCAAAATGTGAGAGGGATTTGATGTGAGAGAGGTTCTCCACCAGCTGGAGGAGGCCACAGACCAAAGACTGAGAGCAGCTTCTGATTGCTGGGAGCATTCACTAACAAAGAGAAAAGGGAGACATCATTGCTAGAGGGCAAGGTCTGAATTCTGGCAAGAACAGAATGAGCTTGGAAGCGGATTCTTCCATAGAGTCTGGCCCTGCTGACACTTTGATTTCAGCTTGGTAAGAATCTAAGTAGAGAACTCTGTTAAGCTTGTCTGTTCTAAGACCATCCAGATTATGAGACAATAGTGGGTGTTATTTTAAAACTCTAAATTGTGATAATTTATCATGAATCAATAGACAAGGAACATATTTTTAATGAGGTGCTGTTAGTGTTAAATTCTCTGTTTCCTATACTTTCTTTTTGACAATTATTTGTCTCAAAATTCTTAGGATTTTTTTTGCCTTGTATTTTAAAAAGTCAATTTAGACTTTTTTGGCTTTTTCTTAAATAATCTTTTTTTTTCTTAGAGGCTTTAATAGTCCTTTCATTATATATGTGTTTTAGCCCATTTGGGCTGCTATAATTGAATACCACAGCCTGGCTAATTTATAAAGAACAGAAGTTTATTTCTCACAGTTCTGGAAGCTAGGAAGTCCACAATCAAGGTGCCAGGATTTGCTGTCTGGTGAGAGCCTTTTTGCTGCTTCCTCTATAGGGAAGAAAAGCTGTGTCCTCACATATTAGAAAGGGGAAGGGCAAATTAGCAAACTGTCTGAATGAGGAGTGAAGGCTCTTTTATAAGCACCTTAATCCTATTAACAAGGAAGAAGACTTCATGGCCTAATTATATTTTATTTTATTTCTTTTTTCATTTTTTTATTTCAAAATTTTTACAGGTTACAAACATTTAGTTTACATGTATTGCATTTGCACTTCCCAAGTTGGAGCTACAAGCGTGTCCATCCCAGAAAGTGCACACTGCAACCATTAGGTGTACATTTACCCATTCCCTCCTCTCCCCTCTCACCTGCCTGACACCCCATGAATGTTACTTCCATATGTGCACATAGCTGTTGATCAATTAGTACCAATTGGATGGTGAGTACATGTGCTTGTTTTTCCATTCTTGTAATACTTCACTTAGTAGAATGGGCTCCAGCTCCACCCAGGATAATACAACATATATTAGTTCAACATTGTTTTTGTGGCTGAGTAGCACTCCATGGTATACATATACCACATTTTATTAATCCACTCATGTATTGATGGGCACTTGGGCTGTTTCCACATCTTTGTAATTGTGAATTGTGCTGCTATAAACATTCAAATGCAGATGCCTTTTTTATAGAATATCTTTTTTTCTTTTGGGTAGATGCCCAGTAGTGGGATTGCTGGATCAAATAGTGGTTCTACTTTTATTATTAATTTTTTGAGGTATCTCCATATTACTTTCCACAGGGGTTGTACTAGTTTGAAGTCCCACCAGCACTGTATGAGTGTTCCTATCTCTCTGCATCCATGCCAACATTTGTTGTTTGGGGACCTTTTGATATAAGCCATTCTCACTGGACTTAAGTGATATCTCATTGTGGTTTTGATTTGCATTTCTGTAATCATTAGAGATGTTGAGCATTTTTTCATATGTTTGTTGGCCGTAAGTCTATCTTCTTTTGTTTTTTTTGTTTTTTTTTTCTCTTTTTTTTTTTTTATTTAATTTTACAGAATCAAAGAGTCTAACAGTATATCTTGTTAGATACAGTATGTCCTCATAATGTATACATTATTTCTTGTACAATGATATGAAATAATATGGGAAATATTCATGATAAATTATTAAGTGAACAGTGCAAGTTAAAAACAATAGTTTCATATTTTTTTCCCCACCCCCCCTTTCCCGAGTCAGCACCTTCAAGTGTTACCACTCCCCAAACGGTGCGCAATGCACTCATTGTGTAGGCATACCCCCATCCCCTCCCCCACCCCCCACCTCAGTCTGATGTCCAATTGGTGTCGTTTCCAGATTTGTATTTAGGTGATGATCAAGGAAACCAATTTTCTGGTGAGTACATGTGATGCTTGTTTTTCCATTCTTGGGATACTTCACTTAATATAATGGGTTCCAACTCTCTCCAGGAGAACCATAGAGATGTTGTATCTTCATCATTCCTTATAGCTGAGTAGTATTCCATGGTATACATATACCACAGTTTACTAATCCAATCATGTATTGATGGGCATTTGGGTTGTTTCCACATCTTTGCTATTGTGAATTGTGCTGCTATAAACATTTGGGTACACGTGCCTTTGTTAAAGAATGACCTTTTTTCCTTTGGGTATATGCCCAGTAATGGGATTGCTGGGTCAAATGGCAGGTCTACTTGAATCTGTTTAAGATACCTCCATAATGCTTTCCACAGGGGTTGCACTAGTTTGCAGTCCCACCAGCAGTGTATTAGTGTTCCTGTCTCTCCACACCCACGCCAACATGTGTTGTTTTGGGTTTTTTTGATAAAGGCCATTCTCACTGGGGTTAAGTGATATCTCATTGTGGTTTTGATTTGCATTTCCCTGATGATTAGAGATGTTGAACACTTTTTCATATGTTTGTTAGCCATTTTTATATCTTCTTTTGAAAAATTTCTATTCATGTCCTTTGCCCACTTTTTGATAGGGTTGCTTGATTTTTTCTTGCTGATTTTCCTGAGTTCTAAATAGATTCTTGTTATCAGTCCTTTATCTGATGTGTAGTATGCAAAAATTTTTTCCCATTCTGTAGGTGGTCTGTTTATTCTCTTGACTGTTTCTTTGGCTGTGCAGAAGCTTTTTAATTTAATCATGTCCCATTCATTTATTTTTGTTGCTGCTGTGATTGCCTTGGGGGTCTTGTTCATAAATTCTTTCAGAATTCTAGAAGAAAATGTAGGAAAGACTCTTACAGACATTGGCCTAGTCTATCTTCTTTTGAAAAGTTTCTGTTCATGTCCTTTGCCCATTTATTGATGGTGTTGTTTGATCACCATCTTAACATCTCTAATCATTAGGGAAATGCGAATCAAAACCATACTGAGATATCACCTAACTCCAGTGAGAATGGCCTTTATCAAAAAGTCCCAAAACAACAAATCCTGGAATGGATGTGAAGAGATAGGAATACTCTTACACTGCTGGTGGGACTGTAAATTAGTACAACCCCTGTGGAAAATAATTTGAAGATGCCTCAAAGAGCTAAAAATAGAAATACTCTTTGACCCAGCAACCCCACTACTGGGCATTTACCCAAAGGAAAAAAAGACCTTCTATAATGAAGACATCTGCGTTCAAATATGGAAGCACAATTCACAATTGCAAGGATGTGAAAACAACCCAAGTACCCATCAATACATGAGTGGATTAATAAAATGTGGTATATGTATACTATGGAATACTACTCAACTATAAAAAACAATGGTGATCTAGCATGTCTTATATTATCTTGGATAGAGCTTGAGCCCATCCTTCAAAGTGAGGTATCACAATAATGGAAAAATAAGCAGCACATGTACTCACCATCAAATTGCTACTAATGGATCAACATTAGGGTGCTCACATGGTAGTAATATTCATTGGGTGTTGGTCAGGTCGGGGTTAGGGCTGGGTAAACTCACAACTAATGGATGCGGTGGGCACTGTATGGGGGAAGGGCACACCTTTAGCCCTGGCTTGGGCCAGGCAAAGGCATTACTTGTAACCAAGATGTTTGTATCATCATAATATCCTGAAATAAAATAAATTAATAAACAAAAAATTAAATAAGTAGTAATATAAAAATAAAAAATAACAAAATTATTAAAACCAACATTTTTAGAAATAAATACCAAATGAAAGTAAGCACATCTGTTTTCTTTTTAGGTATAATACCATGTCTCTGTACAAAACAGATAAGCTTTAAAGCTCAAAAATTAATCAAAAGAACTAATAAAAAATAAATAGCACAGCAGAGGAAAAACAGGCAAAGAAAAAAATCTCTAATCCGCTAATGCTTTACTTTATAAATTGTGAGTGAAAGGTTTATTCCCGAAACTAGTCCTTTTGCATCTATTCAGTTTTTATTAAAATTTTTTACTTACAATTTTCATTTTATGCTGTGAATATGGTAACTTACATTTATTGATTTTATATGGTTTAAATAATCTTATGTTCTTGTTATAAACCAAGCCTACAAATTATTTTTATCTTTTTTATATACTTCAGATTTGACTTGGTAATATTTTAGTTATCATTTTGGAACTACATTTAAGATTGTTTGCCTTGGTATTTCCATTTCTTGCACTGTCCTTGCTGGTTTTATAACAAGGCCTTTTTATTAATTCTTTAGAATAGTTTGTATAAGTTTAGAGTTTTTTGTAGAACTTGCCAGTGAAGTCACCAGACCCTAAAATTTTGTTTGTTTTTCTCAAAGACATAGCTCCCGTAGTAGCCAAGATTTTAAGATAAAGATTTAACATCTCTCTCTCTCTCTATATATATATATAATGTATATATAAAATCTATCATTTATCTCTATCATATATATTCTTTTCAGATGAGAAATTTAAGTTGCTTATTTGCTCATATTTCAAAATTGGTTTGAAATGTAGAGGAGATAGAACTATTTATCTTAACATATTTGATGCCCTGCAGTCAGTGACACAGCTAGAAAGTCCACTGCAGGAAATATTAAAATATTAAAACAATTACATTCCAAGTTGTTTCTTTCTTTATAAATGTTTTAAGTTATATTGTTAAGCCATACTGTAGTAATTCTTCTCCCTGGTGGTCAGAGAAAAAGCTCTTTTTCATGGGGAGAAGGGATATAAAAATAATCTAATCTGCCACATTTATAAAATTTTTATTTTCTATTCTTTATTAAGTTTGCTTTTACAACTTTCACTAAGAGGGTTTTACAAGGCATTTGGTATTGGCAAGTGCTTGATAATTCCCCAGCATGTATGGAAGTACAAAATAACACTTCCAACCTTTAAGACCAAACACTTCGGTAAATACCACAGATGCCAAATAGCTCTAGCAGGTGCTAAATTGCTACTGGTGTATCACCTTGGGATATGATGAAGATAAATGGAATGCTGTGCATTTTCCCAGTATTCCACAATTACTGAAACACCTGTGCTAAACAATATGGTGCTAATGCACCATAAACATCCTCACAATACTCAAAGGACCTTGTAGTTTCACATTTCAACTTGCTTAGCAGAGCCTCAACTTAATGTAGGTATTGGAAGTGTTTCACCTATCCTTGACACTGCTACCACATAACGACATATTGGAGCCATGCTAGTAGAAGGTGATCTTCTCTCTTTGTCCAATTTTTACTTCTTTCTTCCCTTCTCTTATGCACTTTAATATTTCCTCCTACCCATTCTTATTTCACTGTGTTTTGCTATAGAATGTGAATGTCTTCCTTTGCTTCAGATGAATTGTCTTTCATCCCCTTGCTTTAACATCAAAGACCTGTGTCATTGTCAGCGATACTGGATATTGTTATCACTGCTGTTCCAGCACCTCTGCTTTTGATTAAATCATCTTTGACATGTATAAGCCTTGATAGGCAATATGGAGGCTTTAGAGATGACACTAATGTGTCAAAAGGAAATACCTGCAGACATATTTGTGGCAGATGTGAACCTGGCAACTATTTTAATATGTGAATATCTTACCAAATGCAACCATTATAAACAAATAGCTGTGTGTGTGTGTGTCTGTGTGTGTGTATCAGTGTGTTTGTGGTAACAACCCCCTAAGTCACTGTGAATTAAGCTTCTGCTATTTCTGTTACAGGCTGTTTCTAATGGAATTTTTATTGAGATACAATTCACATACCATACAATTCAGCACGTGAAAGTGTATGCCATGTTTTTAGCATATTTACAAGATTGTGTAACCATTACCACAAGCTAATTTTAGAACAGTTTTTGTCCACTGAAAAGGAAATTCCTATATCAACTTGCAGTCACTCCCCATTCTCTCAAAGCCTACCCGCTTCAGCCCCAGGCAAACTCTAATCTATTATGTATTTCTATATAGGTCTATGTTTTTTCTATGACTGTTTTAAAGATCATCTCTTTATTTTTAAGTAATTTTACTTTTATCTCAATGTGGATACTTTTTCCCCATGTGATTCATAGAACTTTTGTAGTCGTGGCTTCATATGTTTTGTCATTTTGCAAAGGCCGTCTTCCATTTGTGCATCTGCCCTGCTTGTTCTCTCTTTCTTATGGGCCACATCTGTCTTGCCTTGCATGTGTGTACCTTTGTAGAGTCCATTTTATAGGCTGAGGTCCCTATAATATGTCTTGTAGAGATCTGATAACTGTTGTTAAATTTTGTCATTTAAAGGCTGAGATACGTCTTATTTCTGATGTTCCATCTCTGTCAGGATTAGCAGTAGTTGTTTGAAAAGAAAGGAAAATTCTGAAAGACTGTATGTTTTATGTATGCCAGAATCCAAACTATTTTTATGGATTTAGTTTCAATAGCTTTCACAATTTGCAGCTTTCTCTGAAATAAACATACAAGTATTTCCATAAATCAAAAGAGTATCAAGCTTTCACCTCTACAATTGTATATGTTGCTTGTTTATATATTTTGTATTTTGTTTTTCAAATCCTAGTTTTGAAAACAAGAAGCCCTTGTGACTCTCCATAAAAAGTAAACATGTAAGAGGCATGAACTACTTTATCAAAATAGCTTCCGATGCCATTGAAATCTGAAATATTTCTTAGAATCGAGTTTCAAAGTCACCAACCAGGCATATTGAGGAAGTAATGATTCTTTGAAAAATGATAATACAGAGTAGATGCAAGATAAAGAAAGATTTGATAATTTCTGAATCTATATCGTTATTCAAACCCTAACAATTTTAGACCCCAGAAATGTCATCTTGAATCCACAGGTGCAGAAAAAACAAACTCTGATCTGTGGAATAGTGGAAAACCACCTTACTCTTGAACCTGAAAGTTGCACTGTGAACTTACTGTTCGGAATGAATAAAGCTGAAATAAGAAGTTTATTAGCAAAAGAAAATTATTCTTCGTATACTCATGAAAATATAAAATGGTATTAAATATTCATGAGAGTTTAATGGAATTTTGTTTGAAGATATTCATTGATGTTTGCTTGAAGGCAAAGACTACTCTCTTTAGAAATGGAGTAATAAGGTCAATGCCATCTCAAGATTAAAACATTAGATAAATAAGACAACTTAGAGTCATTTCCCTCACCCGTTCATTTACTTAACAAATGCATATAGCAAGGCCTTTTTACTCATATTTTAGCAGCTAATCTATTATACCAAATTATTGCTTTTCGGGTCTGCTTTAAGAAATAAAATACTATGTCAGTTCATATAAAGGTCTATGAGCAAACAAGCAAACGACTATGAGCTGAGTTATTGGAGCAGAACTGACAGATCTATGCTGTATTTTAATCATAATAGTGCTACTTTTTTATCTGAAGAAACATCCATTTTCTGAATGGATTTTAATGGCTTAACCATATTAAAGAAGGACATGAGTCAAAATAAACCACCTTGGAAAGTTAAACGTATTCAACTAAAAACGTAATGAAGTGAAAAGAAGTGGAGGGCTCAATTTTAGTCTGGGAAGTATGCCCAAGTTTTCAATAAATGAATAATGGAACTGTTTGCACAATAATAATCAATCCTTCCAATAACGAGTTTGTTGTCAGAATATAATCATGCTGAGTAATTAAATTCCAATGAATTCAGTTGCTAAGTCAGGTATATACTTTGAGTTATCGGCATAGCCAGGGACCTCTCCTAGGTGCCTGCCTTGAGCCACTTGCCTGGGTCAGGTTAAAAGAGTTTCTATATTAATAGCTATGATTTCCTTCTGTAGAGGCGTTGCTCATTAGATCAAGTTATTAATCAGTGTCTGCTGTGAGAAGGCAGAGTGGAATGAGCCAGAGAGAGTCTGTTCGTGTGTTGAAGTGTGCCATGTTGCCAGCTTACAGATCCCTGCCCAAGTCTGGGTCCTAGTCCTGTGCCATGTCTCAGAATAAAATAAATACTTGCCTCATACCATCTTCCTATTTCCTCTACTGTGATCACTCCAAACTCTTACCTACAAAGTAGTTTAGTGTTCTCCCCCTTTCTTCTTTTCATCCCTCTTTTCTTTCTTTCCCCTTTTGCTGATTTTCTCTCTCTCTTTCTCTCTCTGTCTCTCTCTCATACATGCACATGCACATGCACACTCACACATCATTTTCTCTTGTAATTTAGCAGTTGCTCTCATATTCTCACTCTAGAAACTCTAAGGAATTATCTAGTCAAAATATATTCCTAGACAAATTGGATCCCACCCAAAGAAGAATTCTGATAAAAGCAATCAAGAGTTAATACATAATTCTGTACGACTTTAAACATGCAAAAACATAATGGTTAAACAGCATAGGCTTATATGTCAGAAAAATCTCAGTTCAAGTCACTGTGCTGCAATGTACATACCAGGCAGATGATCTGAAGAAAGTTATTGTAAAGAATCTGTTTTATTAAATGTATTATAGGAAAAAAGCATACTAATAATATCAATCTTGTATAATCGTCTTGGGAATTAAAAGTGATAATGCTAAAGAGGGGCTAGTACATTGCTTGAAACAAATTAAATACTCAAATATCTAATAATTTGTTTAACCGTCTCCAACTAATTATTTATAATATAAATATGAAAATTACTCTTTGAAAATGTAATCAAATTTTATTTGGTGTTCTTTTTTAGCAGTGGGTAGTGGAGGATATTTTCTAATTTGAAATCATCATTAAAAATATTATAATGGTCAGCCAGGCATGGTGGCTCACACCTGTAATCCTAGCACTCTGGGAGGCCGAGGTGGGAGGATCGCTTGAGGTCAGGAGTTCGAGACCAGCTTGAGCAAGAACAAGACCCCGTCTCTACTAAAAAATAGAAAGAAATTAACCAGACATCTAAAAATATATAGAAAAATTAGCCATGTATGGTGGCGCATGCCTGTAGTTCCAGCTACTCAGGAAGCTGAGGCAGGAGGATCGCTTGAGCCCAGGAGTTTGAGGTTGCTGTGAGCTAGGCTGATGCCACAGCACTCTAGCCCGGGCAACAGAAGGAGACTCTGTCTCAAAAAACAAGAAAATATTATAATGGTCAGTTTCTCCACTGCAACCCAACCAACCATGGCTTTACTTTTTCTCATGATTGATTATGTTTGTACTTTCCTGGAATTTCAAACAAATGGGCTCATTTTATATATATATATATATATATATGTAATTTTGCAACTGGCTTCTTTTACTCTTCATATGGAAAGGAACACGGAGAAACATTTTTGGACTGATAGGAACATTCCGTACATTAATTGTATGGTGGTTAAATAAGTACATACATTTGTCAAAAGTCATCAAAATGCTTAATTAAAATGAGTACATCTTATCATAAGTAAATTATGCCTTAATAAAGATGATTTTAAAAAGTAACCCAGTAAAGAAAATTCTAGGCCAAAATACTTTCAGTAATAAAATTCTTCAAAATATCAGAAAGATATACCATACAGACACCCTCTTCCCACCAAAAATAAAAAATAAGAAAATACTTTCCAAGTTATTGTATAAAGCCAGCATTATCTGGAAACCAAAACCTCAAGAAAATTCAAAGAAAGAAAATTTACAAGCAAATCTCACACATGAACACAGATGCAAACATTCTAAAAAAATGTTAGTAAATCAAATTCAAGTAACAATAAATTTCATTATATGATGTATGCATGCATGTGTATTCATGCACATAGTAATAATTTAATATGACAAAAGGATTTCATTCCAGAAATTCAAGGGTGATATAATTAGAAATTTTAACACTGTGTCTGAAGATTTTAAGGGAAAAAAGGAAATATTGTTTGACCATATGGACAGATTTAGCAAAAGCATTTGATAAAGTACAATATCTTCATTATAAATTTGCAGAATAGGAATATAAAGGATCTGCCTTGATTTAATAAGAAGTATCTGCAAGGAATTTACAGCAAACACTATGCTTAATGGTGAATTGTTGAAACCTTCCCATTAATATGTGAAAAGAAAAAATATGCCTACTAATGCTTCTCTTGTTCAACATTACACTGATGATTCCAGATAGTATAATAATAGGGAAAAATAGAAAAAAAAGGAAGGTAAAGAACTAGAAATAGATATAAAACTGTCACTTTTGTGCATGGTAACAATGCATATACCTCCCAAATCCAAAATACATTTAAAGATTAATGTGTACCAGGGAATGATGGGGTTGGAGTTTTGAGAATATAGGGAGTAGTATGAGGGAGCTCCTTTGTGGTGATGAAATAGTTCTGCATCTTGATTCTATGGTTTTGTTTATCTTTTCAGAAAACCAACTTTTTTTGGTCAGTCTTTTATATTTTTAAGTCTCAATTTTGTTTATTTCTGCTCTGATTTTTTTTATTTCTTTTCTTCTACTCATTTTGGGTTTGGATAGTTCTTGCTCTTCTACTTCCTTGAGGTGCACTGTTGGTCATTTATTTGAAATCTTGCTATTTTAATGATGTAGGCATTTATTGCTATGAACTTGCCTCTTAGTACTGTTTTTACTCTTTCCCATAGGTTTTGGTATGCATATTTCCATTTTCATTTGTTTCAAGGAATTTTGAATTTCATACTTAATTTTTTTCCTTTACATATTGGTAGTTCTGGACCGTGTTGTTTAATTCCACATATTTGTATGGTTTTGAATGTTTCTCTTGTTATTGATGTCTAATTTTATTCCATTGTGGTAAGATAAAATACTTGATATGATTTTTTTTTTTTAATTTTTGAGACTTGTTCTGTATCCTAACATATGGTCAATCCTGGAAAATTCTCCATGGGCAGATGAAAAGTATATGTATTCTTCAGCTGTTGGTTAAAATGTTCTGTAAATGTCTGTTAGATCCATTTGTTCTATAGTGCAGATTAGATTGAGTATAAGCACGGTGGGAAAGAGTCTGATGGTTTTTGTTAATTACTTTTTTGTCTAATGATCTGTCTACTGCTGAGAGTGGGATATTGAAATCCCCAACTATAATTGTATTGGAGTCTATCTCTGCCTTTAGATCTAATACTTTTTGCTTAATATATCTGGGTCATCCAGTGTTAGGTGCATATATATTTACAATTGTTAAATTCTCTTGCTGATTTGATCCCCTCTTTATCTCTTTGTGAAGCTTTTAACTTGAAGTCTGTTTTGTCTGATATAAATATAGTTACTTCTGTTTGTCTTTGCTTTCTGTTTTCATAGGATATGTTTTTCTACCTCTTCACTTTCAGTCTATGTGTCTTTATAGGTGAGGTAAGTTTCTTGTAGGTTCCATATAGTTTTTTTACCCATTCTGCCAGTCTCTATCCTTTAATGGGGAATTTAATCCATTTACATTTAAGCTTATTATTGGCATGTGACGACTTACTCCTGTTATTTTGTTGATTATTTTCTGGTTATTTTGTATATCATTTGTACCTTACTTTCTCTCTTATTGTATTTTGTTTTGTTTTGTTTTGGTCATTGAGTAATTTTCTGTAATGACAAGGTTTGATTCCTTGTTCTTTCTCTTTCTCATTTTTGTATCAGCTCTGCAATGGGAAGTCCCTCCTGACTCCATGAAGGTGTAATCTGGGAGGAGGAGATAGAGCTGTAGAGGTCAGGTGCCTCCAGATGTCTTCCTAGACTTCAGATCATAACAGGTGTATCTCCACTGCCTCACTCTACTCCAGCACTCTCCTTTCAACACTCCAGTCAAATCTTAGCTGTTTATGTGTTGCTTTGGTCCTTTCTTTGGTGAGGGATATATGCCAGGCATCTCTAGTCATCCATCTTACAGGTTTGATTTTCAATTTTTATGAATATATAATAGTTGCACATATTTTGGGGGTACATGTGATATTTTTATACAATCATATAATGTACAATGATCAAATCATGGTAATTGGGATGGAAAGCACATTAAACATTTATCATTGCTTTGTGTTAGGAACATTGCAATTCCACTCTTCTAGTTATTTTGAAATACACAATAAGTTATTGCTAACTAAAGTTACCCTACTGTGCTACCACACACTAGATTTTATTCTTTGTATTTAAGAGTACTTTTGTACCCATTAACCAGTCCCTTAAAAAATAAAAAGCCAGGAACAATTACGTGTACCTGTTATCCCAGCTACTTGGGAGGCTGACTTGACCCCAGGAGTTTAAGACCAGACTGAGCAACATGGTGAGACACTCATCTCAAAAAACAAAACAAACAAAGAAAAACAAAAACAAGTATTTTCTGAGAAGCTACTATTTTACATCCATTATTCTACATCCTTGGAATACATAATTTATGATGAAACAAAACAAAAATCCTGCCTTTGTAGTGTTGGCATCTGCTAAGGTAAGATAAATAATATACAAAATGTATAGTAATATGTAAATATTATGGTATGCTGAAAGATGTATAAGATACCTGGCATTGGAATAACTATGCCTAACACACAAATGTCAGGCAACTGTAAACCTTTTTTCTCAGGTATCTATGAGTATAAAAGAGTGGCTCTGATGCTCTGTTGAGTTTGTTCATGTGTGTGAGTCAGCTGTGGGACAGCTGATTTGCATCAGGCTCAATGGGATTGGCTTCAATCTGCAAGTTATGTCCAGATCCACTTCTCATGTCTCCCATGGTTCTACATACATACATCAATAGTTCATTCCTTTATATTGCCTTGTAGTATTCCATAGTATGTACGTATGCATTATGGTTTGTTTTTCTTAACTGAATTTTATTTTATTTGTATAATTTTAAGGTGTACAAATGCAGTTTTGTTACATGGATATATTGTGTAGTGGTGAAGTCTGAGTTTTCAGTGTGATCATTACCTGAATAATGTACATTGTATCCATTAGCAATTTTTTATCCTTCACCCCCTTCCACTCTGACTCTTCTGAGTCTCCAATATTTATCACTGTACACTCTATATCCATGTGCACACATTATTTAGCTTCCACTTGTAAGTGAGAACATAAGTGGTATTTGACTTTCTATTTCTGAGTTTTTTCACTTAAGATAATGGCCTCCAGTTATATCCACATTGCTGGAAAACACACACTTTCTTTCTTCTTTATAGCTGAATAATGCTCCTCTGTGTGTGTGTGTGTGTGTGTGTGTGTGTATCACATTTTATTTATCCATTCATCCAATTATGGACACTTAGGTTAATTCCAAATCTTTGTTATTGTGAATAGCACTTCAATAAACATATGAGTGTGGGGATTTTGAGGGGGATATAATGATTTCTTTTATTTTGTATATATACCCAGTAGTAGGGTTGCTGGATCAAGTGGTAGTTTTATTTTTAGTTCTTTGATAAGTCTTCATAATATTTTCCATAGAGGTTGTATAATTTACACTCCCACCAATAGTGTATAAGTGTTCCTTTTTCTTCACATCTTCACCAACATCTGTTGATGTATTATTTTTTTAATACCAGTCATTCTGACTGGTATAAGATGATATCTCATTATGGTTTTAATTTGCATTTCTCTGACAGTTATGCTGAGCATTTTTTCATATGCTTGTTGGCCATTTGTATGTATTCTTTTGAAAAATGTTCATGTTTTTTGCCCACTTTTTAATGGGGTTATTTGTTTTGTTGTTGTTGTTGTTGTTGTTGTTGTTATGACTTGTTGAGGTCCTTGTAAATTCTGGGTATCAGTCCCCTGTCAGATGCATAGTTTACAAATATTTTCTCCCATTCTGTAGGTCATCTGTCCATTCTGTTGATTATTTCTTTTGATGTGTAGAAGCTCTTTAGTTTAATTAGGTCACATTTGTCTATTTTTGTTTTTGTTGCTCATGCTTTTGAGATTTTAGGTCATGCATTCTTTGCCTAGACCAATGTCTAGAAGAGTTTTCTCTAGGTTTTCTTCTAGTGCTTTTATACTTTCTGGTCTTACATTTAAATTGTTAATCTATCTTGAGTAGATTTTTATCTATGGTGAGAGATAGGGGTACAGTTTTATTCTGCTGCATATGACTATCCAATTTTCCCAGCACGATTTATTAAAAGAGTATCGTTTCCCCAGTGTGTGTGTGTGTGTGTGTGTGTGTGTGTGTGTTTGACTTGCCAAAGATCAGTTGGGTGTAGATATGTGACTTTATTTCTGGGTTATTGTTTTGTAGTATTCCATAGTATGTATGTATTACAGTTTGTTTAACCTTTCACCTATGGAAGGATATCTGGATTTTTTCCAGTTTTGGATTATTATAAATAAAGTTGCTATAAACATTTGTGAACAAAAGTTTCACATTTCTAGGGAAAATGTCTAAGAGTATAACTTCTGAGTCATATGGTACTTTCATGTTTATTTTTATCAGAAACTGCTCAACTGTTTTCCAGAGTAGTTGCAAAATTTTATAATTTTATACCAGCAATGTATGAGTGAGAAATTCTGTTTCTCTGCATCTTGCTAGGATATGGTATTGTCCCTTTTTAAATTATCATTACTTTTTACATTCTAATATGTGTGTAGTGATATTTTGTTGTAATTTTAATTTGAATTTCCCTGGTGGCATTTATAGTTTTCATTTAAGTCTATGGCTTATTTTGAGTTAAACTTTATTTTAGTTGTAAGGTTTAAAAGATGAAAGATTTATGCAACCTAAAGAGAGAAACCAGATTATAATAAATTGTAAAGTTTAGATTAAGGTGTGTGTGTGGGGGGGGCGTGTTTATTTTTTTGTTTTTTGGTGTCTTTTTTGCCTATACAAGTTCAATTGCCCCAGCAAGTGTTCAACAGGCCATACTTCCTCCATTGAATTGCTTATGTATTTTTGTAAAAAATCACGTGAACATATTTGTGTAAATTTCCGAGGTCTTTATTCTGCAAATATTTTTAATGATATTCAGAACTATACAAGGTGCTAGAGATTCTGTGGTGGATCATTTGTGATCCTGTCTTCAATATGCTCAAAGTGTTATAGGGACAGGGGACTTACACAGATGTGACAGAATATAAAAGAGACTGAGCTTAAAATCTGTCTCAGTATATAGGTTTGGTGCACAACAAAAAGAGGAGACAGTTCTGTATAAGGAGGGTGATTTCAGGAAGGGCTCCAAAGAATAGGCTTAAAATGAATAAGTAGACAGTGAGAGAAAGCTTTCAAGTTCAAGAAGAAGCTAATATTTATAGAGGCTTTAGATATGCAAATTTATAGAGGTTTGAACGGGTCTGGGACATTTGAGAAACTGCAGATAGTTCACTATAGCCTAAGCATAGAGCCCAAAAAGACCTGTTGAGAAATGAGGCTGAAATCATTAAGGAGACAAACCAGACCGGGTGTGGTGGCTAATGCCTGTAATCCTAGCACTCTGGGAGGCCGAGGCATGAGGATCGCTTCAGGTCAGGAGTTTGAGACCAGACTGAACAAGAGTGAGACTCCATCTATACAGAAAATAGAAAAATTAGTCCGGGTATGGTGGCATGCACCTGAAGTCCCAGCTATTTCGGAGGCTGAGGAAGGAGGATCACCTGAGCCCAGGAGTTTGAGGTTGCAGTGAGTTATGATGATGCTACTGCACTCTAGCCTACCTGGATGACAGCATACTCTTGTCTCACAAAAAAAAAAAAAAAAAGAAAGAAAAAAAAAAGAAAGAAAGAAAGCAAGCAAGCAACAAACCAAGGAAGACTAGTTTAACATTCTAAGAAGCTTGGTAAAGGGGAGATATTAAATAATTTTAATCTAGAGAATGACATAATTAGTACAAAAGAAACTATTATAGGCTTCATATTTCTTTCTTAAAAATCAATTGTAACATATATTTGTGTTAGCTTCTGCACTTTCTTTTTCAATTCTTACAGATGGATTTCTTTAGCCTTTATACTTTCTGATTCAGTTCACACAAATGAAATTCCACCCGTGGCCTTGAAAATAAAGCCCCTATAAATTACAGATAAAGGAATAAAGGACTATTGATTCAGGTACATCAGGACAGAAAATTTTTAAATTATAGCCATTTAAAAGAATATTTTAGATAAAATCAGAATGTAAAACAATTTACAAAAATTAAATCCTGTTCTCTATTTTGCAACCATGAAATTGTCCTTGTAAAGTTACTGTATGTTTTCATTTTCAGGAATCTAAACTAAATCACCTCCTTTGTAAATCTGCCTTTCTCTCATACCTATCATATTAATTGATTTTCATGAATATGACTAACCAAATCAATGCATGTAATGTTAGAAAATTTTCTTTTTGGAAGATTCTTAAAACTCTCTATTTTTACTTGTTTTGGGCTTGAAGTTACATTTACTTATTACTGTTACATCAATTATAAGGAAATGATCTCAAAGGAGTTTATTCTGAAATAAACCTCAATAAATTATATGATTTCTATACTTTTATATATTTTTGGCTTTGTGAGGCATAAAAACAGGTAAATATAATGAGTTACTGATCATGGCCAAAACTTATTTAACAGAAACTTAAACAACACATTAAAAAAAAGAATAGCTATTATATAGATATCATGTTAAAACCTAGATTAGAATAAAATTAAAAGATTACTGGAAAATTCCCATGATTTGTATGAGGGAAAGTGGTGTGGTAAATGCATGAATGAATCCACAGATCATTCTAATTACACTAAGAGTGATGTTTGGGCACAACAATCTGTAAATAGTGATTAAATCCATTCTCGTAGTATTGGGGTAAAACCATACTAGATTATATGACCAAAAGAGATGGCATTTAGTAGCTACTAAGTCATATTAATAACTTTGATAAAAGTAAATTTCTTATCTCTGTATTTCTAATCTCACATGTATTTTTAACTTTGCCATTACTATGTCCTTCCTTTGAGCTTTTAAACGTGCTTAAGGGAAGCAACTTTATCTGTTGACTTTGCATTTGCTACATTGTAGACTTTTGATCTCCTTCCTGTTTGGATCTATCACTGGATTCTGATGACACATTGCTATGGCTAACTTACTCAGGTGACTGTTCCTCTTCAGTACTTTCTACTAGATTGTCTCCCCCAATCTGTCTTTTAAATCTTGGCACTTCTCACAAAATCGTATTCTTGGACAAATTTTCTTTTTACTTTATGCTCTTTCTCTGTAGGCAGTTTCATCCATTCTCATTGTCTTAACTATCATAAATATGCTGATAGTTTTATTCTAGCCATGAGCAGTAAAGCCATATATCCAATTTTTAATGAACATATAAGAGAGGATAGTTTAAAACAATCTCATTGACAGCTTGCATAGAATTTTCTATTTACTAGCTTCTTTAGAAGTGTATGGGTAAAATGGATAATAATAACAATTTTGTAAAAATAAACTTCTTGGAGCAAAGACATAACTGTTAGTACTCTCATGAATTCATTCTGTGCCTCCAAATAAGGTAGGCCATAATTTGTTTTTGTTTTCATTTTTTGTTTTTACCAAGAGAAGACTGAAATATAGGCACATTGGTAGCAGTTAAGAAATCCTCAGGCAATTGCTTTCAACTTCATGAAATGATCATTTTTAAGCATTTTTATTACTAATAACATACATACATAAAAGTGCACAAATACTAAGTCTGCAATATACACATCTATGTGTAACTTTTACTCAGAGAAATTCAATATTATCAGCATTATATAAGTTCCTTTCTTTCCTCCTCACAATTATTACTCATTTCTTTTTCCTCAAAGATAACTACTAACCTGACTTCTAACATTCAAGATTAGTCATGTCTATTTTTGATCTTTATGTAAATAGAATAATTCAGCATACATTATTTTTGCATCAAACTTGCTTTTTCTTATAACTTAGGTAGTATTACTAAAAATGGAACATGGACATGTAGACTTGTGGCAACAGTTAGAAAATTCTTAGGCAATTGATTTCAAGTTTTTGTGTCTCACACATAAACTATCATTAGTTTTGATGTGCTGATTGTACACCATGTCAGGTTCAAGCCTAGTAGAGATAAAAGTAACTTGGGGACAGAGTTATAATTTTCCTCATCAAAATATATGGGCCTTCCTTTTGAGAAAGTATATGTACCAGCAAGGACAACGAAAATATATTCCTAGGGCTGCATTAGATTTCTGTGTCTATTGGCTAATAAGCCTACAGGTACAGTAATGATTTTGGACTTGCTGTTTCTAATGAGAATGCTGAGATTGTCTCATGAATTCTTATACTCTGAATATACAATGCAGTCTGAAAAGGCCTCAAGTATATAACTCACTAGAAAACTTAGATTAAAATTTGACCCAGGGGAAGGATGCCTATTAAAACCAAATTTTGTAAAATTGTAATTGATTTTAAAATAGTTCTGTTGGTGAAACAATATGCTTAAAAGAAAAGCACAATAAATTTGGTCAGATTACCTGGATTGCTACATGTGATGTTTCTTTTATCAAGATGATAAAATACATTTTTAAAATATTATATTGGAGAAAAGGTAATGCTAAATCCTGTGGGTCATTCCTCTAAAATATATGCTTGGTAACAGAGGACTTTTTGTCAGCAGCAGCTCTAAAATTATGCATTACAGTCAAGCACAAGACAAAATCTTATTTTGATGCTCTAAATGCAATAAGTCTAACAATGGATTTTAGGCAGGGCTTGAAGGACTAGAGATCTGAGAGGTTGTACAGGTGTTCAAGCTCATTCAGAAAAGTTTGGCAACACCAAAACTACAGATGTAAATCTCCCATGTAGGAGAAAGGTATACAAGTGCAGGAAAAACTTCTGTTTCTATAGCATTTAAAAAAATAATACACAGACAGCCAAGATGGCAGACAAGAAACAGCCCGTGCAACACTGCTCCCAAGGAGAGGATCGAAAGGGGCAAATAGATACCCACCTTTGGATTGATCATCTGAGTGAGAGTACTGGGAATCCACAGAGCCATGGGTCTGCCCTGTCCTAGGTCCCACTGTGACCACTGGACCACTCTGCACTAGGGGCCCACTACTCCTCACGCCTTATGGGCCTGCAGGGCTCTATGCCCTTAACAGCTACTACACCCTGCGCTGTACCCTGCGCTGACCTCACCTCGCTCATGCGCCTGGCACTTTGGCTACCCAGACCTGCACACATGTATGCTCCACCCAGCAGACCTCTTCCATCCCACACACAGGCCCCTTCCTGCTGGCTAGACCCACCTCATGTGCACCTGGCACCAGGGGCCAGCCTTGCCACAGTGGCCCAGTGATAATGACAGGGGAAAAGGGAGTTGCAGCACAGTAGCAGTGTTAAAGGCTCACAGTGCATCTGCTCCTCTCCTACCTGGTCAAGATTCTAGAGTAGGACTCGAGTACACCATCCAGGGACTCCTGTCTATTTTCACCAAGCAACAGAGGTCCCAGCAGAGGAGAACAGGCATACCGTGTCTGCTGTCTGTTTCAAGATGAGAGAAGGGGCCCAGGAGGAAAAGGAACCAGCATAACAACTTTGGCAACATGAAAAAACACGCTGTCTCAACACTGCCAAATGATCACATGGCTCTCTAGCAATGAACTCCAACCAAAAGGAAATTGTTGAAATGACAAGTATGGAATTCAGATTATGGACAAAAAGCAAGATGAAAGGAATCATGGAGATGGTAGAAAACCATCTCAAAGAAATAAAAAAAAAATCAGGACATGAACAAAAAATTCACTAAAGAGATAGATAACATTAGAAAAGAGATAATAGAACTGAAAGAAGTGAAAGAGTCATTTATGGAATTTCAAAATATAGCAAAAAGAATTACAAACAGGCTAGACTATGCAGAAGAAAGAATTCAGAGCTCGAAGACAAGAATTTCAAAGATACACAGTCAATAAAAAATGTAGAAAAAAGAAAAATGAACAATCACTGTGAGAAATACAGAACTACTCAAAGAGAGCTAATATAAGAATTTTAGGTATCCCTGAGGGAGAAGCAGCAGCAGCTATAAGCATGGAAAACCTATTTGGGAGAATAATAAATACAAACTTTCCTGGTATCACTAGACGCCTGGATATCCAGATATAAGATGGTCATCGAACACCTGGAAGATTTGTAGCAACTAGGATATCATCAAGATATATAGAAACCAGCTTGACTAAAGTCAAAACAAAGGAGAAAATCCTGTAATCTGTGAGACAAAAGCAATGAGTTACAAAGGAAAAGTCATTGGACTAACAGCAAAACTCTCAGCAGAAACCTTTCAAACCAGCAGGGATTGGGGTGCCATTTTTACCCTTCTCAAGCAGAATAACTGCCAGCCAAGAATTTGTATCCTGCAAAACTACATTTCATAGATGAAGGAGAAATAAAGTCTTTCCCAGACAAGCAAACACTAAGGGAATTTGTCACCATTAGACCCGACCTACAGGAAATGCTTACAAGTGTTGTATGCATGGAAAAGAATAATCTATGCCCACCAATATAAACGTTAAAGCTCACAACTCTTACAAAAAAGTAATACAAGGGAGAAAACAAAGCAACTAGGTATTATTCAGCATGATGGACAGAATGGTATCTCATATATCAATACTAACATTAAATATAAACAGTCTTAGTGATCTTTTTAAAAGGTATAGACTGGATGAATGGATGACAAAAACACACCCCAAGTATATGTTGTCTCTAAGAAACCCATCTAACTAGCAAAGATACTCACAGACTCAAGCTAAAAGAATAGAAAAATATGTTCCACACAAATGGAAACCAAAAGCAAGCAGGAGTAGCTAATCTCATATCAGATAAAACAGACTTTAAATCAACAATGGCAAAAAGACAAAGATGGTTATTGGATAATGATAAAGGGAACAATGCAGCAAGAACCCTAAATGTATATGCACCTAACACAGAGCTCCCAGATTCATATACTGAATACTACAAAATCTAAGCAAAGAAATAGACAATATCATAATTGCTGGAGATTTCTGTCAGCACCACATTACCTGACTTCAAATTATACTACAAGGTTATGGTAACCTAAAAGCATGGTACTGGTATAAATGGAGGGAAATAGACAATTAGAACACAATACCTAACCCAGAAATAAAACCATACAGCTACAACCAACTGATTTTTGACAAAGCAGACAAAAACATACACTGGGGAAAGGAAGCCCTATTCAATAAATGTTCCTGAGAAAACAGAATAGCCACATGCAGAAGAATGAAACAGGACTCCTATCTCTTGACATATATAAGAATTAATTCATACGAATATCTGCAATATACATTTTTACAAATAAAGGTTTATAGGACACAACAATGAAAAAGCCTTAAGACATATTTTTGAAAAGCTTACTTGTTCGAGAATAGTTGTACACATTTCTGAAATCATTTAGTTAAGTAATTAAGTTACCAATTATAAAAGTATTCCAATTTCACACATTTTTGCTTGTACTTTTTCCCCACATATTTAAGAGAAGTTGATGGTGAGTTGAACTCTGAAAATATGCAGTCAGCAATTTTGTCTTCATGTAAATAGTTTGTAAAAGACCAATTTGATAGCTAAGAATGAAAAAGGATTAGGAGAGATAAATTATATAAACTTTCTTTATTAAAATGAACACTATGCAAATATTCCATTTATCTTTTATTTTAGCTGAGTTAGCCAATGATTGATTACTTTCTTTTCTAGCATCTTAATGATTTTTTTCCTTTAGAATTCTCCATAGTTCTCATAGTTCTCATTATTTAAGGAAAAATTATTCTTTTTTTTCAAAATTCAATTGTAATTACCTAAATTGCAGTTCTGCAACAAACTGAAAAGAGAGCATCATTTATAGAAAAATATTGTAGGTATTTAGTATTTATTTTTACTTTTCATCTCCACTCTTTTTATTTATCTCACAAAGTGGTTTTCTAGGACATGACTCTTAGTCATTCATCCAATCACTCATTAATTATCAAACATTAACTGATCAATTCCTCTTTCACAGATTTTGCATTGCTGTCTATATAAAGGGTGTGCCATTCTGTTGGAAATACTGCTTAGCCACCACCTCATTTTCCCTTCATTTTGTAGGTGCTCTTCTCTCATACTATATTGAAAAGCTACAACATGACCCGAGGGTACCAGTTCCTCCTCTTTTTCTATTAATATCATCAAGCATCTGCCCAAGCGATTACATAGGTTCAAGCTTTTCTAATATTTTCTGAATTTAGATCAAACAGTATAATACAGAATATCAGATCTGACATTCTGAGGTCCTCCAAATGGGCCAGATGATGGAACCTAGAACAGAAAGGGAATCTTCTCCCCATGGGTTGAACTTTGATCAACAGAAATAAGGATAGAAATTCCCCCTCACCTTGTTCCCACAGATTACATCAAAGAATAGTTAACTTTCCTAGTCCAATAAGACAAATCTTGTGTGTACAGGATGTGACTCTAGCAACTCTACCTTTCTTTGTTGTTTGGCATTAAGTGGTAGGAAGACTGATAATGCAGTGCTTTACAATACTTCCTATTTTTCTTTCCTCACATTCTAGGTCTGTCTTGTTTACCATTAAACTTTGGGTACTCAGTAATCACCTGTCAACTGACAGTTTTCTCTACACTATACTACCATATTGTACCACTTATTTTATATTTGTGTATGATCTTGGTAGTAAAATCCCATTGTTGTTACCCTTATAGAGATCAGTGTTGCCAGAAAAAAAAAATCATAACAGTAGCTCATGGTGAATATCTTTTGCTGTGAAAGAGTCATTGTCAAAAATATTACCCACAAACACAAAACTTAAAATCTTGGGAATGTTTACTGATTTGATTTGCAAAAGATGTATTAAACTAAACCTAAGGGCTTAAAGCAAGCACCATTTTTTCTTTATTCTCCCACATTATGCTGTCCTGTTTCACAGGACAAAACTCACAGTGATAGGTGACCCATAGAGAGGCCAATGAATTGCATCTGCTGAATTATCAGCATCCCTCATTCTTTTAATGAACTGTAACAACTGTGTAATGAATCAATCGGCCATGGGGAGAGGAGGCCCTGGGGGTGAGCAGCAAAGTCTGTGAGACTGAAATCTTTTAAATGAAGTGAAATCTGTCTTCAAAGCCTACTAATATTTTGAAAAAGTGGCAGTGCAAATGAATCTGAAAATGCCTGCATAACTGGAGTAAGTGCTTTTTAAGTAGCGCACAAGTTGTATTTAAGATTTAAGTAAAGGGTGGGTTTTCCAAACTTGTATGTTTTATATACTTAGCAATTCAGCATTTAGAAAATATAAATTGGAAAAATAAGTTCTTTACAAAATTTTATTAAGGGGAGAATTCTATTTTTTTTTTTTGAGTACTATACAATGTATTAATACTTTGCCTGAATCGCTTCACATATGTGCGCGATAAGCACATGAGGCAGATATATTGCCATTTAAGAGCATTTCTGAGTTCCACAACTTTAAAATTGCTAAAGCCTGGATTGAACAGTATATTTGTGTGAGTCCAAGATTCAGACATTTTCTCTTATAACATTCCATAGCTTCAGCATCTTGTTTTCTCCTTCCATAACACTATACATATTTACTAGTATTACACTGAGTTTTAAGTGAGATTGATTTTATAAATATATTTTTCCTCTTAAGTGAGAGGGTCTCACTCTTTTGCCGAGGCTGGAGTGCAGTGGAGCAATCATAGCTCACTGCAGCCTTGAACTCCTGGCCTTACATGATCCTCCTCCCACCACAGCCTCCTGAGCAGCTGGAACTATAGGTGTGGGCCATCACACTCAGCTAATTTTTTAAAAATATTTTTGTAGAAACAAGGTCTTGCTATGTTTCCCAGGCTGGTCTTGAACTCCTGGCCTCAAGCAATACTCACACCTCAGCCTCTCAGACTGCTGGGATTATAGGCATGAGCCACCATGCTTGTACTGATTTAATTTTTTTAAATGTAGTGGATGATTCGTGTTTGATCATTTTCAACTAATTTTTTCATTTCTATTGAAATAATTATTTCCCTGAAAAATAATTTAACACATTTTAAAGAAAAAAATGTGATAGGTCCAGACAATTTGCTAGGTAGTTTACATTTCTGCAATTAGAAAATACAGTTTAAATGTCGTCATTCTTTACCATTTTATCCTTCTCTGAGATACAGCATGTGGTTCCTCAGCATGGATTTGCCTCTTTGAGTCTCAGCTCCCATGAGTTATCTACTTTTATGGCTTCAAATGCCAATTATATCTTTTTGGCTTCTAATTTTTATGTATATTGTTGTCCTTACCATTCCCTTGCAAGAGGGTGAAAGCTTTTTGGGGCCACATATTTTTTTCTGGTCATCCTTGGGTACCAGAAAGTTGTATGATCATTATAAATTGCCAACACAATCTCACTTTAATAATAAAAATTATTTATATTAATGTAACACATGTAAGAAGAATCTGAATGTCTCTTCTCTTCCATCAAGGTCCTGCTGCAGGATAGATCCTTTGCTAATTGACATTGTAACATGCCCCTTACTGCATTATATTTCTATCCTTAATCCCCTATTTTTTATGGGAAAATGAGGAGAAAATAGAGGTCAGGAGGGCAGGGAGTGTCTTTATTAATATTGTTGAACAATGCTATTACTATCTAGGTTTAGAAGTTGTTTAAATATTACTGTTTCCTCATTGGGGGATTTTGTTGGTACTTTGGGGGGCTCCTACCCTTTCCAACACATGTGTGTACACATGAGCATGTATGTGCACATACACACACACGGCCTTGATATTGGCAAATCTGGTTCAATCTTACAGTCGTTTATGCCTTTCTTATAGCCATACACTCCATAGTTATCTTTCACTTCTAATGTCCATATCACCCCAGCAGTCTGCCTGCATAGGTACCTCTCTCTTCTACATTGCCCATGACTGATCCACAAGATCCATTCAATCATTGTCCTTCCTAAGAAGTATCTGGGAGTGGAGGTGAATCTCAAAGCAGCAGCTGCTCCCCTCTGCTCTGCCACCAAAGAAGACAGTCAATCAATCTCTCATCCTATATATTTCCCAAGAAGGCTTAAGATTCCTATTCAGTGTGTTTTCTTTACTGCTGGACCATATCTTGAGCTCTTCAAATAATTCCATTAAATCCCCTCTGAGGAAGAGTGGGTTTTACTGTACAACAGTAGTTTGCTCTGAACAGATCTCTCTCAACAGCTCTCTCAGTTTCCAGCCACACAACAACATAAACCCCTCATGAAGTTAAATAATCCTCAGGTACTTTTTTTTTAGAGTCCCCAAGATCTGTCTCATAAGTTGTTTCATATTTAATATCTGCTGAATGTGTCTCATTCAAAATTTCAAGTTTTAAAATTCTGTTGTGATAACATATGTCTACCTGATGTCTCCATTTGGGTAATGTTAAGCATGACAAAACTAAAGTAAAAAAGAAATTATTTACTCCCTCTTTTTTCCCCATCTCTGTAAATGTCATCCATACCCATTCAATTGTGAAACAGATGATTTAGGACACAGCTTGTATTCCTTCTTTCTATAGTCCACTCCCATATGCAACCTATCATATTCTTATTCAGACTACTTCAAAAAGACATAATGAAATCCATCTACTCCTCAATTTCTACTACTATAATCCTGGCTCTCTCTCTCATTGCTTGACTGGATGACTACAATAACCTCATTGGTCCCCCTGATTCCATATTTGGCAAAACATACTCCCCCAACCCCGTAGAATTGCCTTACATCATCCACAGTGGCCTTTAAATATAGTTTAGATTTTATCACTTCTCTGCTTAAACACTTTTGATGCCTTCTCATTGCCTATTCCTAGCATAATAAAATCAAAATTAACACATTGACTGCCACACTAGAAAAAAAAAAATCCCTGGAGCCATGGTGTTTTATTACAAAAATAGAATAAAAACTTCAGGAAAAAAAACTATCCTTTCTAACTTAATGAAAAACTTATTTTTTATTGTTTTCTGTGTGTGAGTTATATGCAACTCACACAGTGCTAGAATCAGTTTTTATACTGCATGCCACTTGAGTTGTATGTGACTCACAGCATACTTATTGAATTTATTTCAGAGAATTCAGAGAATTTAGTCTTAATATGTTCATGAGTCCCCAGGCTCAAAACTAGCATGAATTAAATACAATTTGTATGACAGATAATGTGTTAAAAATGCCTTGTATGACTAAACACTTGTAGATCTCCTCAACCTCATCTTATACTTTTCCAATCATACTAGCTCCTTTTCACTTACACAAAAATTCCAAATCATCCTATGCAGGGCCTTTCACCTCCCAGTCTACCATCCTGTACATTTCCCTCCTGGATCACCATAATCTTTATCATTCCAGGCTCAATTGAAATGACACAACTTCCAAGAAGACTTTCCCAATAATGTAAAACAAAACACTTTCTTACAAAGCAGTTATGCTCCATTGTATCACTCCAATTTCCTTTTCCTTCATAAAACCTAGTACATTTATAAAGCTTTGTGTAGATTTAGTTTACATCGTATTGCTTATTTATCCCCATAAGTTAGTCAGTTAGATCCTCAAAGACACAGCTCTCCTATTGACAACTGCATTTCTAGTTGTAAACGTTTCCAACTGAAAATTCTACATTTACGTTTTAATTGTAAACTGTCCATTCAATTTATAAAAACTTTTTTCACTTTACACAAATATTTATGAATTTTTTTAAATAATTGTTTTTTAAGTTTGATTTAGACCTATATTAATTACATATTTTTTCATAAATATCATACTTGGCATTTGATGTACAATATAATGTGATAAATACAATGATAAAGTGCATGGATGATATGAAAACAAATAGGTGGATATGTAAAAAGTATCAGGGTGATAGAAAGGTTATACTTTCTGTGAATTAGTTAACCAAAAATGTTTTCTATAGCATGAGGATCGAAACAAGGATTGGATAGGTGCATTCAAGGCAAGAGGAACACCATATACAAAGGGTTAGGGCTGAATAAAAACATGTAGGTATATAAATACAAAAGGAGATAATATAGTGATGGAAAATTGTAGTCACAAAATGCTAAGATGGTGAACTTAAAATGACATATATCATAAATTATGAAATGTTTTAATGCAAATTATATCTGGTCACATTTGCCTTTTAGGAAGATCAATCTAAGTACAAAAGAATGAAGACACCACCTGACATGGTGGCATAGACATAGAAATTTAGGATAGAAGCCTAAGGATAGAAATCTTAAGATGAGGTGACTGATAGGCTATAGGAATGAAAGAAAGGTCCAGGATGACTAGTTGGTATAATGATTCACTGTGAAAAGGGAAAGGTTTAAAAGTTGAGTTTACTGGGAACTGCAAGACATTATTTTAAGTGAAATAAACCAGGCACAGAAAGAAAAAAAAAGTTGAATTTAATCAGAATAATTTTGAAGTGCCTGAGAGATTTCAAGATTGAGATGTGCACTAAATGAGGATTGAGAGACACCTATTTTGGAGGTGAGATGTTTGGGAGTCATTCATAAACTGTTATTTTGAAGTCTTAAGTGTATTGACTTGCATAATCAATGAAAGTATATTTAACATTAATATGGTCAATACCAACTTTGAAAACTTGATGTGAAACTTTCAAGTCACCAAAGTTGATAGGCTTTGAATTGGACAGGAAAACAGTGAGCAATTTGGTAAACTATTTGATTAAAAAGGAGGAATAACTTTAAGTCCTAAATCAATAAACACAGAAAAGAAGGTATACTACATTAAAATTTTTAAGGGAAAAGTGATATTTTTAGGAAAATTTTCAGGACTAATGGTCTAAAATCAGCACTGGTGTCTTAAGCATGCCTTTTCTAATTCTAAAACTTGAAATATATAAAGTCAAATGAGTGAGAAATTTCCTTTGAGAGGAGCAGAAGTAGTGTTCTCAGAAGAGGACTACTAGTTTTCATTATGACAATTTATTTTAGTATTTCCTAGGAACTGTTTGGGTAAGTGTGCCATTTATAATGGAAAAAAAAAAAAACCAAACAAGGAATGTAACATAGAGGTTAAGAATGAGACTAAAACACTGGTCCCCAGTTTTCAAATGGAAACTTATGGTGGAATGACGCTGACACTAGCAGCTATATCCATGTCTAAAGTGTAAAGCTTTAGAAGCTTAAATGTCATAGAAGCTTAGAGAGCCATTTCTGACAGATTTTTTTTTGTCTTCTGTTCACAGACATATATTTGGTGGCACAGGTATTTAAAAAAAGAATGTTTTAAGAAGAATCATAGCAATAATACCAAAAAAATAATATTCATCACTATCATAATATTTCCATTGTAATGAAGAGGGTTAATCACATTTACATAATTTCATCTCTCATTTAATAATTAAAATTTCAAATAAAATATTCTCATTGTCTAATCTTTGGTCATTTGGTTATCCCCTTGGGCAAAGAGAGTATCTTTTTTTAATTGAGGTGAATGCCATGTAACATAAAATTAACCATTTTAAAGTGAACAATTTAGTGCCCATTTAGTATATTCACAATGATGTAAACCACGATTTCTATATAGTTCTAAAATATTTTCATTGACCAAAATAAAACCCCATACCTATTAAACAGTTACTCCTCAATCTTCCCTTCCCCTGGCCACTGGCAACCACCAATTTGCTTTCTGTCTCTATGAATTTACCTATTCTGGATATTACATATGAATCGAATTATACATTTAACATTTTGTGTCTGGCTTCTTTCACTAAGCAAAATATTTTTGAGGTTCATCTTTATTATAGCATGTATCAGTGCTTCATCCCTTTTTATGGAGTAATATTGCCACGTGGAATAATTTTCTGGAATAATATTCCATTGCATGAATGCACCACAATTTGTCCATTTGTTGATGTACAGTTGGGTTGTTTCCACCTTTGACTATTGTGAATAGTGTTGCTATGAATATTCATGTACAAGTCTTTGTTTGAGTATAAGTTTTTAATGCTTTCAGTTATTAACCTAAGAATGGGATTTCTGAATCAGATGGTAATTCTGTTTTACTCTTTGAGGAATTGTCAAACTGTTTTCCATAGTGGCTGTACAATTTTACATTCCTATCAGCAATACATTAAAGGGCTCTAATTTCTCCACAATTTATTATTTTCTGGCTTTTTTTTTTTTTGCAATAGCCATCTTAGTGGGTTTAAGGTAGTACATAATTGTGATTTTGATTTTCGTTCCCCTAATAACTAGTGATGTTAAGCATTTTATTATGTGCTTTGGGCCATTTGTATATCTTCTTTGGAGAAATGTGTTTTCAAATCCTTTGCCCATTTTTTTTAATTGGGTTGTTCCTGTTTTTGTTGTTGAGAAGACAGCATCTCATGTTCAGCCAAAAAAGGACACATGCAAATGGATCAAATGTTCTTAGTATGATAAATGTGAACAAATTTCAAACAACGAGGTAAATATGTGCCCCAATAATTTTAATATTTTCTGCCTCAAGAAGGATCTATTTTGGCATTTATTGCATTGATTTTTTTTTCTTTAAATGTAAGTGGTATTAAAGGTAAAATCAGATTATCTTCCATAGTTGTAGTTTATACTGCACAATATTTGTTGATTTATTGTTTAAGTTAACAATGACTTGTTTACTCAATTCTCTGATAACTGTGCGTATCATCTATAAAATTATTTTTTTCAACTTGCTGAAAATCAATGCATGCTTCCTCCTCCCTAATGTCTATTTCTGGGTTGAGAAAGTAGTTATACAGTAGGTCTGAAGTGAACTTCCAGTAGATTAACGGTTACACTTTGAAAGTTATTTATTGGTTTTTAGTAGATGGACTTATCTGGAAATCTTGATGGAGAGAATATTGAAGGGTTAGGACATGCTTTTTACATGTGATAATAATAAAATTCAGGTGAACAGAGCATTCAGTCAGAAGGACTCTAGCCTCATAGCTCACTGAGTTGTTCATGTACCACTTACAAGTGAATTTTGAGGGACTGTTTGGAAAGGAGAACATTTTAAGATTATGTATTTATATTTGAATCAGTAGAAAAGGCTTTGAATTGTCCATCTGTGACAAGCACAGAAAATATAACACAAAATGGACTCAAACAATTCTCACAATGTAATTGTCCAAAGCTGTTACATTTTAGTCAGCTATGGAGGAAAATCCTCAATCCGTTTAATAGGTCTGCCTTTTTTATTTACACATATCTTTTTTCTTTTGGTGTTGATAAGTGAATTCAACAGACTTGTACATTCTTTCTTTGGCTGTAATTATTAACCTGAATAAAAACAGGCTAATGCAAGCAATTTCATACTTTATTGTCAAAGTAAAATACAAGTGATGATATATTAATAGCTTTGATATGCTTGTGGCTACTTAAAAATGAAATACTTCTCAATAACTCTTAGGATTCCAGTTACGATTAAGATTAAAAACCATTTCTTTTATTCCCAAATCCATGTCTGACCTTAAATATGTTACAAACAAGCCCCAAAACTAAATAAAACTTATGAACAAATGGCTAATGTCCCTTACCAGTTGGTAAATTACTATCATGTGCTTGTGTGAAAATTATTATTCTCTCTCTACACATTTGTTTGTTCAAACTATTGCTTTTTAGTGATCATTAAGTGAGAACTCTCTAACTCCATAAATGATAAAACAACAATAAAAGAACATGATTTCTTGAGTGTAAAAGGTCCACATTTAAATTCTTATTTTTACTTTTTTGTAGCTTTGTAACTCTGGCAAGTTATGCAACTTCCTCGATCCTCTGCTTTTTGTTTGTTTCTTTGATTAGTAACTTAACTTCCTACAAAAATGATATTAATAACTTCCCTATTATTCATTATTTCTGCATTGGCAACTACATCAGCCATAAAAATTGCTGTTTTAGAAGAAATTCATGCCATGAGGATGCTAGTGATTGACATGATTTAGTATGGCAGTATTTTACCAGTTTTATTTCCTTTTATATCTCAACTACAAGGGCAAGTTCATGATCCCTTGGTTTGTATTTATGACTTAGACATTTACTGTACCTGAATTTGTGTTTATTTGTTCTAATGATGAATAATTAATTGCCTTTGGTTTCACCTCTACAACTATCAGATTGGTTTTGATATTAGACCATTGCTCAAATATAATTCATTATTTTCTGTTTATAAATGTTTTTCATTTTAATTGCTGAGTGTAGGCTATTAGAGAGTCACCACATTTTTTTTTTAATGAGAAGCTGAGGGAACAATTATTTCCAGTAGACTGGAAATTCTTCATTTATCTAGTCTCTACAAGAAAATAGTCATTAATTAATGTTTTATATTTATATTAACTAACATTTATTGAGTGTTTTCTATGCCAGCCTATGACCTAAGGGTTTTATTATACATACTATGTCATTTAATACTTATAAACCCACAAGGTTCACACTGATATTATCTCTGTTTTATAGATGTGTGTGTATGTATATATAGATGTTTTATAGATGTGTATATATATGTTTTATAGATGTTTGTATAGATGTACAGAAGTAAGTAACTCGTCCAAAGCCAAGATGTATACTACAAAGTTTTAGTTTCTGAGTATTCTTCAGTAGTTAATTTCTAGTTCTTCAATACCTGAAATATATATATATATGTACACTCAAACCCCAAATAATGAACATCTAAAAGAATTTCATATAAATGGGCTATGGGAAATACTTTGTTGTATTAATAATTATTGTTTCTGATCATATCACACCACACTAGGAAAATTCAAAGACAGCTAAAGCACATGGATCAAAGCTCATATACAAAATAAAAAAAGATTGCTAATTATTTTTATTTAGCTTGTTCATTATAGGTATACTACAGAATGTAGGTAACATTTGAAGTTGCTTAAGTTTATAGTTGTGAATATTGAAGTGTATGTACTTTTGCATTTTCTGGCTTTTTACTACAATAGAATCAAATCCTTATTTGCTTGCCTTTTCAGATTGTAGGCTTCTGCCAATATCTATTTAAATAAATATAATGTTTAGGGCAACTCTGCCTATTGCCCAATTTAGTTTGAAGGCTAATTCTGTTTGGTCTAGAATGTTTTTTCTTATGTAGTTTAAATATTGTTAAATTAGCCCAATATTTTAAAAAAATGAGATATTCCCAGTAAAGATATAATTTCCTTCTTTCTTGATGGAAAGTGAACAGAAGCTTTGGAAACATTGGGCCAGCATTCATCTGGAGCTGAATTGCAGCTATACCATTTAGAGGGTATACACTTTCCATTTCTCCTTTACAGAGAATCTAAATGTCAGCTATCATTCATCATCACATTTCTTGGTTTTGGTTTTTTAGAGTAAGTAAATATTTCCCTATTTCTGTATTACTAACAAAGGTATATAAGTGAAAAATAAATCTAGATGAGTTGGTGTTTCATAAAAGGGGGAAAGACTACATCTACTAAAGGAAATAAATATTATTCTTGGTGTTTAACATGAAAAAAAAGTCTTTAGTATGAAATTTGTATCTTTTGTCTTATACCTACATTTACCCTACAGATAATTTAGTTTGTAACCTCTGGTCTAGAGATATCCTGCAATAGAAATGCTTTTGCTCTGACTTGGGGGGAGGGGGGCAAGGGCAATATATGTCACCTAAACTTTTGTACCCCCATAATATGCTGAAATAAAAAAAAAAAGAAATGCTTCTGAATCTCAATTCCTATGTTTCTATCAATTGCAGTACTATTTAACAGCAGAAGTATGGTTCATCTGTTTAACCTAATTTTCAGGGTAGGAATGCCAAAGGAATGCATCAGTCATAGAAAATTAAGAAACAGTCGTATAGTACCTAATGGTCTAAGAAACTTAATCTGTTTCCCAAATCACTTGACTTACTGTCTAGGACTTTTTTTCCCACTGAGGAATATCAAGTTCAATATCTTTTCCCTGCAGACTTCAAATTAAATCAGATTGTCTTTTCTTTCAAACATAAATCCAACAATTAATTTTTGGTCATCAGGCTCTTACATGGATTATTTCTTGAAAACCAAAGATAATAATTAAGTATTAAATGTTGTGCTCAACATTTCAGGATGATACATGGTGAATGCAAAGGTAAATCTTTTTCTGTCAATGTGAATTTCTTAATGGAAATTCACTTAAATGAGGGCCTATCAATTTGTAGCACATTATCTCACTCTAGTTAAGACCAAGCTTCATTGAACACATGTCCACCCCCTACACAGAATAAATTACATCTTGGCAGTGCAATACTTTTAAATAAATATTTTCTGTCTTTTAATTTTAAATAAGCCTTTACCATCTGTTCTGTCCTTTAGTTACAAATGACAAACAACATAACTTACTATTCTGCCATTTACAAACTGCAGACAGAGAAGTGATTTGGTGCTTGGCATGTCTTTGTTTTTAATTCTACACAATCAGTATTTGTTTTTCTTTTCTTATGCTTCAAATATAATGGGAGATATCACTCTAGTCTGAAATATTAAAATCTTTCCCAGAAAAAAGTGAACACAGGGAAGGAAGAATGATTAACTTAAAAACTAAACTAAGGCCATATTTGCAGAAATGTGATGTACCTGAAGGTTGTAGTCATATAGAGGGAATGTTAAATCTAACTGTATCAGGCAGGTGCCATGCAGATTGCACTGTAGCCAACACCCTTGGTAAAGGAAAGTCTATTTGTCTTCTCTGAAGGACAAAAGACATTTCCAAAGAAATAAATAATTTAAAGGTGAATTCATCCTCTCATCTTTTGATAGTCTGCATATTCTAGGCGCATAGCAAAAATTACATGATCATTAGAAAGGCATCACAAACTGAAAAGGAGAAAGATGTATTAAGTCTGGTTAAAATGTAAAAATTATGTTCAATTCAACTGAGTGTTCATCAAGCCCTTTTCCTGAACAAACCACAGCATGAGGCACTTAGCTGAATACATTCATAATGAAAAGAGAAGCTGCTGATTTATTAAAAAATAGAAAAGCAAAAGAAAACAAGAAACTCATGTAAGATGTTCATATTAAAAATTCATAAAGAAATGAAATCACTAGGAGAAAACTTAATGATATTTTATAAAACCAGAGCACGTGAGCCTTCAAAGCCTTGGCTACTATGGTAAGACAAGCTTCCCCCGTTGGGGCTGGGCACTCCATTGAGAGGTTTCTTTCTGTATTGCTCTCCGGGTTCTACATTCTACAGCTGTCAAAGAGTGTACCCAGAATACTATACTCTGGCCAGGGCCAGACCAATCTGGGTCTCTTGTTTATAATTCAGGATCAGACAATGGTAAGAGTGGTCAGTTTTGTAGAATTATAAAGTAGACATGCTGAAGTTCCCTTAGGTGCTATTATTTGTAGATATATCTATTTTGTTATAGTCATTCCCTGAGATATTATCAGCTCTCTTCTTTCCATCTTTAAACATCACTTAGTAATTATCTCAGGTCATCTCATGATTCCACATCTTCCCTCTGCTAAAACCACTGCTCTCTTTCACAACAGATATAGTGGGAAGAGAAACACTGATATTTAAAATTAGACAAAGTAAAAAACTATAGATGCCTTTAAGACAAGTAAAATAATTCATACAGAGTGATACTTGTTTTTCTGTTCTATATCAACATAGGCATATCAGTAAGTAACTTTTCTTTGTCATGTAAAATCCCCCCAAAAACAATAATTTAAAAATAAAATTACAACCATTTACACACACAAAGAAATAAAAGGCTGGAGATTAAAAACAAAATCAGAAAAAAATTCTGTACCATCTGAGTACGTAAACAAAAACCTCCATTTTTCTTTTAAATAATTATTGTAACAAAGACAAAACCCCAAAATGAACTGTAGTGTATCTAGAATACTAGAATATAGTAGTAATGAAAATAGTACATATCAGAATACCTAAGATATAGAGCTATGACAGCTCTCAGAGAAAAACTAATTATACACACACAAAAACGAGAAAAGAAAATTAATGAATTAAACACTTGATTCAGAAAATTAGAAAAGAAACAACAAAATAAAGTGGGAATAAAAATAAAATAATAAAGATTAAAACCAAAATAATGAATTAAAAAAAAAAAGGAAAACACATAAATAAACAAAAAACCCTGGTTCTTTGCTAAAACCAATATAATAGCTAAGTCACTAGCTAATGTAAGTCTAAAAAAAAAAAAGTAGAAAAATGTGCAAAATCAAAGTAGGAGAAAATAACCATAAAACACACAATAACAGAAAAAGGTTCATAAGAATCCATCTTGTTCAATTCTATACAAATACACTTGGAAACCTAGACATAATTTTTTGAGCGAATTTAATTTGTGATAGCAAATCCCCAAAGAGGAAGATAGTCCAATTAGAATTATTTCCATTGAATAGGTAACAAATTCTTCTTTAATGTATATGTCTCAAATTATTATTATTATTATTATTTTTGAGACAGAGTCGCACTCTGTTGCCCAGGCTAGAGTGCCATGGCATCAGCCTAGCTCACAGCAACCTCAAACTCCTGGGCTCATGCAATCCTATTTCCTCAGCCTCCTGAGTAGCTGGGATTACAGGCATGCACCACCATGCCTAGCTAATTTTTTCTATATATTTTTAGTTGTCCATATAACTTCTTTCTATTTTTAGTAGAGACGGGGTCTCGCTCTTGCTCAGGCTGGTCTTGAACTCCTGACCTCGAATGATCCTCCCGCCTCAGCCTCTCAGAGTGCTAGGATTACAAGAGTCTCATATTATTTTAAGAAAACTTCTGCCATAAAATTGTCAGATAATTTCAATACTATTTAAATAGTTTCAGAATATTGAGCAAAAAGAAAACCTTTGGACTCTTGTTTTAAGAAAATAATATGGGCACCAATATAAATTACAAATAATAAATTTAAAGACCAATATCATTTATGACTATTAAGGTAAAGATGTTAATTTTAGTAAATAAAATCCAGCAGAATAGTAAAATAATACATCATGACCATGAATAATATCTACATAATTTTAATGTATTTAATTAAAGTTTATAGGATCCTTTTCATAGAGATAGGCATTTGATAAAATATATTTGTTCATTAGTGGTGGGGTTAACACTTAAGAATAAAATAAATGAGTCTGAATAATATTTCATTAACTTATAAAATATACTTTTTCACTCTATAATATTTTAAGAGAAATTAAGAAATATTTGTTAACATGGCTATTACTTAACATTATACTGAGAGTGGCAGACAATGTAATTAGAGAAGATAAATAAATTGGATACATATAAACTGTAAAAAGATAGATAAAATATTCCTGCTCTCTTGTAATCTGAAACCAAAAACACCTAAAATTTATACAAAAATATAATAATTCTTTGAGGTAGCTGGGCACAAAATTAATATAAATAGAAACCATAAGGTGCCAAATATTTCAGTAACAACTACTTAGAAGATACAATGGAGGAAAAGAAACCATTTACATTAGCAAGAAGAGGACAGAATACCTAGAGATAAAGGTCTATGCAAAGACTAGATTTAAAAAAATCACTGTATAAATTCTGAAAAAAAAAATCAACATACAAAAATCAGTGGCATTTCTATACATTAATAACAACCAAGGTGAGAATCAAATCAAGAACTCAATCCCATTTACAATAGTTACAAAAACACAAAAAACAAAAACAAACAACAACAAAATCCCTGTAATATACTTAACCAAGGAGGTGAAATGGAAAGAAACTGTAGATGAAGGAAATAAATGGAAAATCCCCTCAAGCTCATAGATTGGAAGAATCAATATTATTAAAAGGTTCATACTACCCAAAGTAATCTAGACATTCAATGCAATTCCTACAAAAATACCAATGTCATTTTTCACAGAATTAGAAAAAATAATTCTAAAATCAATGGGGGGGTTCAGACCATGAAGAGCCAAACCATTTGTAAGCAAAAAAAAAATATCTGGAGGCATCACATTACCCAACTTCAAGTTATACCACTAGACAAAAGTAACCTAAACAGCATAACACTGGTATAAAAGTAGACATATTGACAATGGAATCCAGAAATAGAGAACCCAGAAATAAAGCCAAATACCTAAGACCAACTCATCTTCCACAAAGCAGACAAAGACCTACACTGGGAAAAGAACACCCTATTCAAGAAATAGTGTTGGAAAATTGGATAGCCTCATGAAGAATGAAACTATATCCCTATCTCTAACCATACATAAAAATTAATTCAAGATGGATTAAATACTTAAATATATGACCAAAAGCCATAAATGTGTTATAGGAAAACCTACAAAAATTTATCCTCAACATTGGCCTCAGTAAAGGATTTGTGAATAAGACCCAAAAACAAATACAACAAAAATTTTAAAAAAAGTCACACCTAACAGGTACAATGCACACTATCCGGGGGAATGCGCACAGTTATAACTTTGACTCGAATGGTACAAAAGCAATTTATGTAACTAAAACATTTGTACCCTCATAATATTCTGAAATAAAATTAAAAATATTTTTTAAAATTAAAAAAATGATACAATTAAACTAAAAAGCTTCTACATAGCAAAAGAAATAAGCAACAGAATAAATAGACAACCTACTAAATGGGAGAAAATATTTATAGGCTATACATCTGACAAAGACCCAATATCCAGACTCTATAAGGAACTTAAATCAGCAAGGAAAAAAAATGAACAGATATTTTCAAAAGAAGAGAAAAAGTGACCAACAAACATGAAAAAATGCTCAACATTACTAATTGTCAGAGAAATGCAAATTAAAACCACAATGAGCTATCACCTTACCCCTGTCAGAATGGCCACTATTAAAAAGTCAAAAAACAATAGATACTGAAACAGTTGCAGCGAAAAGGGAATTTTTAAACAGTGTTGGTGGAAATGTAAATTAGTACTACTTACATGGAAAACAGTACAGAAATTTCTTAAAGACTCTAAAGTAGATCTACCATTTGATCCAGCAATTCCACTACTGGGTATCTACCCAAAGGAAAATAACCCATTTTATTTAAAAAGACACCTGAACTTGTATGCTTATCATAGCAAAATTCATAATTGAAAGGATATGGAATCAACATAAGTGCCTGTCAACTGATGAATAAAGAAAATGTGGGATGTATATGCCATGGGATACTACTCCATCATGAAAAGGAATTAAGTGTCTTTTGCAGCAAAAAGTAACCCAGGAACAAAAACCTGAACACTTATAAGTGGGAGCTAAGTAATGGACATGCCTGGTCATACAGAGGACATAATGGGCATTGGAGATTCTAAAGGGGGGATGATGGAAGGGATGTGAAGGATGAAAAATTATCTATTGGTAATGTACACTAGTCAGGTGACAGGTACACTAAAAGCCTAAATTTCTCCACTATACATTCATCATGTAGTAAAAAACCATTTGTACCCACTGAATTTATTAAAGTATTTTTTTTTAAATTTACAAAGCAAGCAAACAAAAAGAATAAGTAGAAATGCATATCATGATCATGCTATTGTTTATAAATGAAACTATCACAAGGATGTCAGTTTTTAGAGACTTTTGTGGATATTTTTTACATCTTAGAGATAGTATCTCAAATCATTGAGAAAATGATATATAATACATAATGAGTTTTGAACAACTGAAGAACCGAGTATAGAAAATTAATAATTTAGTTAGATCCATATGGCATGCCAATTAAGAGAATACATTTCAAATGAATCAAAGATATACACAGACATGTATATATGCACACACATACGCAAAATCATAATGTTACTAGAGAAATGATATTTCTTTTTTTACTTTTGTGTGACAAAGGCCTTTCTAACTATTAATATTACTTAAAATCTAAGAACAGGGGAGTGACATCAGCAACATGGTGGAATAGGAAGGTCCTGACTCCACCTCTACCCATGGAGACACCAAATAAATATCTCTTCACGAATCAATTCCCTCTATGAGAAAGTCAAAGACCAGTTGAGAGACCTCCTACCCACTGGACAACTGAGAAAACCTCTGCATCAAACAGGAAAAGCTGAGACATACTCAGGCACAGACCTTGCTGCTGGCATTGTGCCATAACATTAGGAAAGGAATCTCCAATACTCATCTTCTCTATGTGGAGAAGGTTTGGATCTCATATATAGCATTAACTCTGCAATTCCCCATGGTTTGGCTCTTAATTCACCAAGTCTGGGAGTGGAGAAGATTAGACACACAAGTTTCTCTAGAGCAGAAGACAAAAGCATCAGATTTATGCCAGAGCTCAATTGCTTCCAGAGACTCCGTCCCTTGTGAGCAGTAAGAGGGGAGCTTAAAAATTGCAACCTCTTATCTTTCTCTAAAATGGACACATTCTTTCAATGGCTACTTGCTTATATGGCTTCTAACTAACTTGCATCGAGGAGTTAAAAGGAAAGACAAGTCTTTGCCCTCTGACATACTGAGAAGAAGATTGGTACTTTATGAATATGTCTACACATTGACCCAAATGAACTAAGCTGGAGGTGTCACACTACTGGATTTCAAAATATATTACAAAGCTGTAGTAATCAAAATAGCATGATACTGGCATAAAAACAGGATCATCAACCAATGCTATAAAATATAGAACCCAGAAATAAACCCACACATCTATAGTCAATTGATTTTAGGCAAAAGTGACAAGAACATAAGATGGAGAAAAGATAGTCTCTTCAATAAATTGTGCTAGGAAAGCTGGATATACAGTGTCTTAGTGCATTTTCTGTTGCTATAACTGAATATCTGAGACTGGGTAATTTATAAGAAAATATATTTATTTCTTACATTTCTAGAGGCTGGGGAAGTCCAAGGTCAGAAGACCACAATTGTTGAGGGCCTTCTTGCTGGTAGAACTCTCTGCACAATCCCAAGGAAGCATAGGGCATCACATGATGAGGCGACTGAGCATTCTAAAACAGGTCTCCCTTTCTTCTCTTAAAACCAGTAGTGCCCAACTCTCATGATCTCATCTAATCCTAATCATCTCCCAAATGTCCTGCCTTTCAAATGACACAGTCAGATTATTCACCCTCTTAATATTGTTACAATGAGGATTAAGTTTCAGCATGAGTTTGGGAGTGGACAAGCATTTAAACCCAGCATCCATATACAGAAGAATGAAAATGGACCCTTATCTCATGCCTTATCTAAGAATCCATTCAAAATTGATTAAATACTTAAACATAAGATTTGAAACTATAGATCTATAGGAACAACATTTAGGGGAAAAATTCCATGACATTGATCTGGGCAGAAATTTCTTGGATATGACCTCAAAAGCATAAGTAACAGAAACAAAGATAGACAAATAGGATTTCATCATCAAACTAAAAATCTTCTGCACAGTAAAGAAAATGATTAATGGAGTGAAGAATCAGCCCACAAACTGTGAGAAAAGATTTGCATTTCATACATTGAATAAAGGTTAATATCTAAAATATACAAGAAATTAAAACTACTCAATAACAAGAAAACAAACAACCCTACTGAAAATGGACAAAAAATTTGAATAAACACTTCTCAAAAGAAGACATAAAAATGATCAACAGATATATGAAAAAATGCTAATCTCTCATCATCAGAGAAACAAAAATAAAGTCACAATGAGATATCACACCTCACTTCTGCTAGATTGGCTATTATCAAAAAGATGAAAGATAAGTGTTGGTGAGAATTTGGAGAAAAGGAAACACTTATACACTGTTGGTGGTACTGTAAATTATCATAGCCATTTTGTAAAACACTATGGAGGTTTGCAAAAAACTAAAAATAGAATTACCATATGATACAGAAATCCCACTACTTAGTATATATACTCAAAGAAATTGAAATCAGTTTGCCAAAGAGATATCTGCACTCTCCGTGTTCATGGTAGAATTATTTATAATAGCCAAGATATGGAAACAACCTAAATTTCCATCAACAGATGAATGGATTAAAAAAATGTGGTACACATACACAATGAAATAACATTCAGTTTTAAAAAAATTCTTGAAATTTTGTCATCTGTGCCAAAATGAATCAACCTAGAGGACATTATGTTAAGTGAGGTAAGCCAGACACAGAGAAACCAATATCTTATGGTCTCACTTATATGTGGAATCTAAAAAAGTTGAACTCCTAGAAACAGATAGTAGAATGGTTATCCTAGAGGCTGGGAAGAGTAGGGAAGGAGACAGGAAGAAGTTAGTCAACAGAAACAAAGTTACTATTAGATAGGAGGAAGAAGTTCTGGTGTTCTATCACAGAGTATGGTGACTATAGTTAAGAATAACATATTGTATATTTCAAAATAGCTAAAGGAGAGGACTTTAAATATTCTCATCACAAAGAAATGATAAATATTTTAAGTGATGCATATGCTAATTACCCTGATTTGATCATTCCACAAGTGTATACATGTATGAAAACATCACATTGTACCTCACAAATATATATAATTCTTATTCACCAAATAAAGACAATATAAAACTTTTAAAAATTTTAAAAGTTTAAAAACAAAATCCAGGAATATATAAAAGAAAATATTGGGAAATGTAAGTCAAAAGATAATTGCAAAATTGAAAATTATTTACAAAATTTAATGCAAAAGATTAATTTCCTGCATGTAGTGTTTGTACATATAGATTTTAAAAATACCCCCCAAATCCTAAAGAAATGTACAAAGAATGTGAACACAAAGTTTGTAGAAAAGTCAGCAAAAAAAATCTCTATATATTAGGAATCAATGTTCCATAACAATAATAAGTTCAGGTAAAACTTGACTCAGATATTATTTTTCAGTTATCATAGTAAGAAATGTATCCAAAATTTAATACCAAAACCCTATACATTCTTTGGGGAAGTTAAATTTGATATATTCCCCGCTGGAGGTCAATCTATCAACATTCACCATAATTATAGGTTCATATACCCTTTGATCTAGCAATTCCACTCTGGGAATTTGTCCTGGGGATATACAGATATAATGCATTGCAAATGACAATTATTCTTTGAAGAATTGTCAGAAAAAAAGCAAAAGCTGGAAAATGCACATCTGTACCCTAAATGTTAATCATTTAAGAACCAGTTAAAATATATCATAGTATATCTATAAAATGGAATATGATAAAACTGGGAGAAAGGAAGAGAGAGAAAATGAGACATTTTTGTATTGATATGAAAAGTGTTCCAAGACTTATGTGGTAAATAATAAATCAGTGTACAATGTACACAGCAGTGTGCTTAACAGTGGATCTTCATTTCATTTGTGGAAAAATATGTGAATTAAAGTATTTCCAACTCTATACATGCAAACCTAACACAATCATGCATCAAATAATGATGGGGATGCATTCTGAGAAATGTATTCTTAGGCAATTTCATTGTTGTGTGAACATCAGAGCATACCTACACAAACCTAGATGGTATGGCCTACACCTAGGCTACATGATATTGCCTATTGCCTCTAGGCTACAAACACATACAGACTGTTATATTGAATAGTGTAAGAAAATAGTAACACAATGGTAAGAATATGTGTGATAGGAATTTTTCATCTCCATTATAATTTTATTGCACCACCATCCTATATGTGGCCTACCACTGAAGGAAATTTCATTATATGGCACATGACTATAATGGGAATTTCTTATGAGGAAACTTGCTTAGCCAGACATGAGTGAGAAACTTCTCACTGCAAATTTTTTAAGCTTTTTAAAAAAATATATGAATGCATTACTTCTTGAAAAAGTGAAATTGTAATAAATTTAAAAAAATATTTTATAGTTACCATTTCTTTAATTTACTAATGGGGAAGAATGTCCTTTTTAAGACTTTTAGTAATTAAAGGGAATATTACAATATTATTATTGATTTTTTTTTTTTTTTACATTGCTCTGTGCTACAAAAAGGAACACAGAGTAAATTTCATTTCATTTCTACACAGGGTCCCAGAATGTAGTTTTGGAGATGTGAAGGTTGGTTTGGACAATTTGTGTGTGATCATAGCTGGCAATCTGTGAGATGCTGATCACCACTATATTACCAATATATTATTAATCATAATATACTGATTAGCTTCACCTTTTGGATCGATAAGAGGCAAAGACAAATGAACAGAAATCGGACATATGACAGATGAAACAAGGGAATCAATTAATGGAAATGAGGATCATGACAATAATCTTACAGCAGTTTGAAGTACGAGAATGTTGAATTTACCATTATAGACGTGATGGAGGCTCAAAGTATTTATGTGTGAGGGTCATACGTCTCTGATCCTAGCCTAGAGAACTTGTACTACCACACAAAAACGTACTCTTTTTAGGTTAATACAGCTATTTTCTGGTGCTCTCAGTGCAGAGACATACCCTTTTACCCCAAATTTTCTACTTCATGCTATCCCCTCGCCTTCATATGAATAAAACAGCACTGGGACAATTGTCTGCCTGCACTCTGATACCTAGGAACTACTGAGTTTCTGTCAGAGGTTTAAAGATAATCTAAAGACTTGCGTCCTTCATGTGTTACCATCACAGTTCATTGTGTTGGTAACTTCCATTCAAAATTAACTCATTATTTTCTGGAGAGAGCATATCTCCTTTGCTGTGTAAACTCATGATCAGTGATGATGCCACAGATAGAGTATTTAATACATTTAATTCTTTAGGATAAACTGTCTCTTTCTATGTAACTTATGCTTGCCAAAGAAATGTGGGAAAGCATTTAACTTGCCAATACTACCACAGGAGATAACTTCAACCTTAGGAAATTTCAAATTCCTATTTTGCCCTAATATTAACACATTAATTGCCATATGAGTTGTATTTAACTCACGCTAGTTTTGAATCCTAGGCCTCTTGAAGCCTATGAAACTCATCTTTTCACCTTGGGAGCCACAAGAACTATTTTTCAAGTTGCATATTACTCATGCACAGGAAACAATAAAAAATAACAAATTTTTCTTAAATTAGAAAGGACCATTTTGGTTTTGAAGTTTTTATTCTATTTTCATAATAAAACACCATGGCCCCAAGGAAATTTTTTTTCTAGTGTGGCAGTCAATGTGTTAAAAATAGTCATGAATAAAAATTATAAAACAATACATGCAGCATGATACAATTTTTATAAATATCAAAAACATGGAAAATTAGTCAATATAAAAAATTCAATACAGTGAATATCTGAGAAGAGGAGGGTGAGCCAGAAAGGAGATGAAATAAGCTAGGGACCAGAGAAAGCTTAAATATTATTGCTAATGCTAAATTTATTACTTAGGTGTTTGGGTGGATGGTGTTTGCTCAATTATCTATTTATCCACCTGTCTAAAGATTATTTTGTTTGCATGAATTAGTTTGTAATGTTAAAAGGCATAAAGTAATAAATCCTTAAATATTACCTCAAGATCTGTTTGTTAGCGTTGATTATAACTTCTTTTAAAAAATGCATTACCATATGGCAATAGTATTGCACCCTAGAAAAACCTGATTGAATGAACTTAGTTGTAATTGCAATAACAATTACAATGTGGCTCAGGTTCAAGGAGTAACAGCAATTCTAAATGAAATGAATAATGGTATGGAACACAGCTTTTTCCTTCTTTCAAACTCCTCATTGTGAGTGCAAAATCATAAGCACCAGGGGTAGTAAGAGAAATGAGTATCGCCTCAGATAGATAAAAAATGCTACCAAACTCAGCAGAGAGGGTAAATTATTGCATACATAATTCAAAAATTTTCTCATCTGCATCATAGGCAAAAGGGAAATAATTCTAACTGCTGACCTCAGAGACTGTTAGGGGAATTAAATAAGTGGCTAGAAAATGTTAGACATGGGGTTTGAATTTAGTTTGACTAAGAGCCTGACAACTTCATCACTGTTATGTAAATACTTCATATTTTGTGATAAGATGATTAGTATTAATCATCATAACAGTTATAGATGTTCAGCAGGCAGGACCCCAAAGCAACACAAAGCAAAAATGTTATATGATATCCAAACATGTAGCTTCATTTCCAGTTTAAAATTTAAGAAATCAATGCTCAAAGTGATTTAGTGACTTCTCTGTGATCAAAATCATTTCTTTTCTGTGTTTCTGTCTACTTAATGATAGAATAGCCATCCTCAACACCCTTCTATACTTCCTGTCACTCTCATCTTTTATCTCCAATCCTGAGAGTAATCTACATTTTTCTATCTCAAATTGCATTCTGAGCAGTAAAGTATTTCCCATTCTACCTCTCTTCATTAATAGATTTTTAAAACAACCACCACTAAACTTCTGTTATTTTACTGTCACTAGTAAAACTTTAAATATTTATTAGTTTATTATTATATTTTCTTTTTTTCTGGTCCAGTGAAGCAATGGGAGTAGTTTATTATTCTTTTTAAAAATTCAAAATATTAGTCATATTTTGATGACAAGATATCTTCTGGAATGGCGGGGTACATTTTATGTTCATCTTTCTATCTTTCCTGGTTGTCCTTATTTGAATTCTATTTCATTCCAAATTGAAGATAATGTGAAAAGTTGCCAAAGCATTTCTTTTCATTTTCATCACAATGTACCATTCACATTTCTGATAGCCAGATTAATTTATCAATTATTTTAATAAATTCTTCTTTAGAAGAATCAACTTAGTACCCACAACAATTTTTAATCTGTTATTTTCAAGAAGTCCAGAAATATATAATGACATATTCATTGTAAATAATATATATCTGGATAACATTCATTCCTAGTAAAAATCAAGTTTTGATTTTTACCTGCATGCTTATTCAAGCTTACAAAGTGAAAGTAGAATAATTTTTTGAATAATTCTTCACAAAGAGGAAGGAAAGATGGAAGGAAGGAGTTTAAAAGAAAGAGATGAAAACAATTACTTTTCAAAATTTTAGCCCCATGCTTTTAGATAGATACTGGTATTTATTGTCCATGATAGATACTGGTATCTAGTGTTATTCTTTTTATGTCATTATTATTTAAATTAGTTTTGGAAGAGAAGTCTAAGCAATACCAGAAGAAAATAAACAAAGAGTATATGAAGAAATTCTGTAGTAAGATCAAAGGAAAAAACAGCTATAGTGACCTCCAATAAATGAAATATTCTCTACTAATTAGCAAAATCAATGAATGATGGTCTAGAATCATAAAGAGAGAACATGATAGGAAACTAGGTATACTTGAAAGGTTATATGTTCTCCCAAATATGGGAAGGAGGTAATAATTATGTTGAGGATGATTGGGGACATATTATAACCTAATCTAACCTACTCATTAATGTTGTGTTCAATGTTAATCCAGTGAAAACATACACTTTTTTATTGGTAGATTTGTGAATCAGAATAAGCAAATGAAACTTTAGGCATTTTGGAGTTGAGAAAAACCAAACAAATTATACTTTCTATTCTAAATAATAAATACTTCCCTGTCATTAAATGAATTCTGAAGACTAAAGTATCTCAGGAATCTTTGGTATATCTATTCATTCAACATATTTCATAGCGGCTCTATGTATACTATAACATTTTGCATTTATTAAACTCAGCACAATTTGGACTCATAATGCTGATTACATGTTTCAGATATTCTCAAGAGTTCCGATAAACAGTAATATGACATCCAAAAACATTCCACGTTACCAGTTACTTTGGTAAATAATGCAATATATTATTGTGTTAGTATGAAATAAGTACACATGTAATTATTAATTCAATATTAAAATGTCCTCTACTTTTATGAACTTCATTAATGATATAAAATCATAGTTATTTTAGTTAAATAACTTTATTATAAGTTTATTATGAATATTCCTGATTTTTTCTATGTAAATTTTAAGTTTTGTTGTTTTTAGTTTTTGTAAGCACAGAATTTAATATTCTTCATAATTCAGAAAATCATGAATTGACTGTTTCCTAAAATATTTTCTTCATTCTAAGAATTTAAAGAAGTTTGGATTATAAGATCTTGCCATTTTGTTTCTAGCCAATTATCCCAGAGAGAGACATTCAGCACACTGCTGAAGACCAGCTCAGAATACTGGTTTCTTCCTTTGTCCATAATAGGCTGCTTCTGTGCAGTCTTCTGGAGGAAACCAGTCCCATCAGAGTCCTTTCCCAAAATGATTAACCATACAACTCAGAAAAAGAATCAATTCTCTCAGTGGAGGTAACCACAAATGCAAAGCTAAAAAGTTCATATTGGAGAAAGCCTACAATGACCAAAAATAAAGCCAATTTTCAGAAAGAGTGAAACACAAGAGACTAAGAAAGACAGCAGTCTAAGACGTTAAGTATTTTCCCACATTTCTTTATATTTGATTAATAGTTGCATCATGCAAGTTAAGTTCCAATTTAAAATTATCCTTTCCAATCCTGAACACAAAACATTTTCTCCTCTGTCCTCTAAGAGGCAGCATTACATAGTATTTAAGAGAATGCACGCAGAAATTAGACAAGCCTTGTCTTTGAGAATACAAACAGATGTCCCTATTTACACAAATAACATTGTAACTCATGGGGTGAGGGTGTGGGAAGGAGCACTTACTTAATAAACATATTCCATCAATGTGATTTTTGGGCCACTGGATTCTGGTTTCATTCTTGGATCGATGAATGGGTTTGCCTAGAAGAGACTTTTCTGTCAGCCAATACTGCTGACTTCATCCTACAATTGTAAAGGTAAATAATTCATATTCCACCAGATTAGATTCTCTTTCATCCATAAGCTTAGTTTGAAATATGCAGCAGTATATATTAATATAAAAGATAGAATTGTAATAAAAGGCACAATACTTAAATATGTAGAGGATATATGATGCAAAAGCTTTATTTCACTTACTGTTTTCCTCCCTAAGTATTATTTTTTGTCATGATTAAACAAAAGAAGGCTATAAAAATTATAAGGAAAAATTAATGATAGGTTTTGAATTGGACTATGAGATATATGGCCTTATTTTTTCATATTAACCTAGTTAATATCTCTGAGTCTCGGTCATAGAAACAATATCTGCTTTAATAACAATGGGTTTACTGTAAACTCAAGAAAAAAATTTGGTGAAAGAAATCAGTAAGCTGTAAAAGACTGTAATAGAATCTAATTTTATATGCTTTGCAATGTAAATTGGAATACATTGTGAATAAAACCATATCTCCTTCAACATCTATATTTCATATTATTACACAACCATGCCCTAAAATCATGACTAAACATAGTTGACTAATAACAATTGCAATTATCATAGATCTAAGCAGGAGGATGCTGCATATTCAGAATTTATTTTTCTTTTCCAATTAAGAAATGACTTATAATGTCTGTTTGTTTTGCTGTAAAAATTTCAAACTGAACTTTTCAGTTTATTAAAGGAATTAATTGGTTCTTCAGTCATTAATCTTTTATTCCATTACCAAGTAAGAATTCTTAGAGAATTTTTTTGTTGTTGCTACATTTATTGTCTATTCTTAGCAATTGGGAAAGTTCCCAAAGACTACCTGAGCAATGGCAAATGAGAGTATTTTAAGCAACCTTATTTTTAAGGACTAGCCTATTGAGATTTTTCATTTATGAAAGATATTGTAGAAAGTAATTTAACACAAAGCATTTATGAATCCGTTTAGTTTCACATTCTCAGAAGTTTTTTCACTATGAATCATGAAGGAAATCTAAACAACTCAAAATCTTGCATGAGGTGTTAAATATTTCTCACGTTGTCCTTTGAATGTGCAAGCACTGCCGAACTTCTGAAGCAGACCAGGGAGCAAAGTCCTTGGTTCTGAAAAATTATAGTTTTTGTTTTGTTATGTTTTGCTTTGTTTTTTCCTGACAGTAGAAGTTGAAAAATATAGAACAAACTTAGAACAAACTCACAATAGTAATTCAAATTGGTTTGTATCTATCTATCATTTTCTACATTTTTATCTCTATACCTATATCTATATCATATATAGCTATTTAAGTTAAATTGAAATGAAAAGGCAAATTGCAAAAAGAATATAATTTTATTTGATAGCAGCTGACATTAAGGAGTTGGCAACAATCTTAAGAAAGCTGTTCATACAGATTGAGAATTCATAATGAAGAAAAAAGAAACCATAGAAAGTAGTTTGGTAGTAATAATAGTAGAATAGACCAGTAAAACGCAGGTACAATATTGTGGAAGCCAAAATTTATTTTAAAATGACAATAAGAGATAAATTAAGAAACTTAATCTTCCAATCTCACTGTCAAATGCATAAAAACAGAGCTCTAACATTCTCTGAGTGCCTATGCTCCTTGTTCTTCCCAGTTGGCCCTGGTATGTTCCTGGAATGGGATTTCCCTTCTCTTGTATCTCTAACTGTTGTTCCCAATGTTCCTTCTTCTGTTTCTGATATTGCCTTGTTTTTCAGATTAAAGCTAACATTCCCATCTATAGACAAATATAACAAGCCAAAAAACTTTTATAGTAAGTTTCATAGGGTAGGAAACAGAAATGAAATCACTGCAGACCGTGTGCTAAGCAAGATGATAAATATAGATTACATGTTTAATATTCATAATTGAACCTGATTATCATTTTCTCCCTCATAACCCTGCATATAATCAATCATAAAGTATCAGAATTTCTCCTTCCTAAATATTTCTCAATCAATTTATCTTAATCTTCAAGGCATTGACTTCCTTGATGCTAGGCAATTCTTTTCTCCTTTGTTACTTTAATGGTCTCCTAACTCTTCTTGCCTGCCAGCTTCTCCCCCTCCAAATCCATTCTCCACACTGCAGAGAACAGAATCGTGAGACATTTCTGCAAATATCCCTTTAAAGCTCTTCATTGTGTGTAGTATAAAGTAAAATTTTCTACCAGAGCTTACAAATGTATAAAGCCATGCTTGATTTTTTTTATTCAATAATCTTGTCTTTTGACATTATCTTTAGAGTAGAACCTCAATTTCACTGATTTGCCATGCTTTCTCTTAAATGTGCTGTCTTAGAAACTATCCACTCCCACCACGACCCAATAGTCCTAACATATTCATATTCGTTGCACCTACCAGGCAATCCATACAGTGTGAACCCAGGGTTGCATCTCTTCTTCTATTGCTGACAAACGTGAGCCCAGCACTTAGTCCATAGTCCAAAGAAGGTCTTTGAATAACACTTGTCAAAAAGATCAACTTGGGCTGGGCGTGGTGGCTCACGCCTGTAATCCTAGCACTCTGGGAGGCCGAGGTGGGTGGATCATTTGAGCTCAGGAGTTCGAGACCAGCCTGAGCAAGAGCGAGACCCCATCTCTACTAAGAATAGAAAGAAATTATATGGACAGCTAAAAATATATATAGAAAAAATTAGCCGGGCGTGGTGGTGCATGCCTGTAATCCCAGCTACTCGGGAGGCTGAGACAGGAGGATTGCTTAAGCTCAGGAGTTTGAGGTTGCTGTGAGCTAGGCTGATGCCACGGCACTCACTCTAGCCTGGGCAACAGAGTGAGACTCTGTCTCAAAAAAAAAAAAGATCAACTTGAACACAATTATGATTAAATATGAAAAATATAAATGAATGCAATAGGACTCTTAAAAGAAAATTGTCAAGAATGATCAAAGTAAAACACAGTGTCTAGAAAACCATAATTCATATTAAAAACCTGTTGAAAGAAAAAAAGAATAAATTAATTACAGAATTATAAGGTAAATAAATTATTATTGTTTTAAAAATAGAAGGCTTAGTATTGAGCACCCATTTTAAGTTTTAAAGAGGAAACTGACAACTGGATTTAAATGAATCTGACAACATGACTATTAGGAAAATTAGAAATTATATAATAATTTATTTTCTATTTCCTACAGAGGAAATAAAAACTTTTTAGTAGTGTGAGATTGACCAAAAATAGTAACTTTCAAATAGGTGTCTTAACACATTAATATGCTGGTGATCAGAGGAAGAAAACAGCATTGCAAGACAGTACTTCTCCAGACATGTCACCTAAGCTGAAACCTGACTTATTTGTATATCACTATCTGAGAAACAACTATTACAAATTAGAGCACTTTACCCACATAAATATATTCTCCAGGTATTGCAGTGTGGGTACAAATTTTTTTTTGAAAAGAAGGATACAAACCTGGACCATATAACTGCTTAAAATTTAGTTTCATTTTAAGTAATATAGCCTTATGAGTATCAGAATTTAGGAATGTTATTTTTATGCTGTAGTAGGCTGAGAGTTTTATGCAAATACAATGAATATGGTGACAGAGAAACTTCTCAACAGACTCACTGAGAATGATTCAAAGAGTTTATATACTGGACATGCTCTTTACAATGTACCTTACAAACAAACAATAAAATAAACATTTGAGAAAGAAAACACATTCAATCATAGTTCTGTCAAAAACAATGAGCAAAAGCTAATTACCAGGCCGGGCGCGGTGGCTCACGCCTGTAATCCTAGCACTCTGGGAGGCCGAGGCGGGTGGATTGCTCAAGGTCAGGAGTTCGAGACCAGCCTGAGCGAGACCCCGTCTCTACTAAAAATAGAAAGACATTATATGGACAACTAAAAATCTATATAGAAAAAATTAGCCGGGCATAGTGGCGCATGCCTGTAGTCCCAGCTACTCGGGAGGCTGAGGCAGTAGGATCGCTTAAGCCGAGGAGTCTGAGGTTGCTGTGAGCTAAGCTGACGCCACGGCACTCACTCTAGCCTGGGCAACAAAGTGAGACTCTGTCTCAACAAAAAAAAAAAAAAAAAAGCTAATTACCATGGAGCTAAAAGTCTTCTAATTTATATTCCTAGATTTAAGATAAATGTAATTGTCTTCTGCATTAGTCAGAATGGGAAACCATAGTAAGCAACTCATGGGATTTTGGAAAGGGGGGCAAAATGTGATGTATTGCGTGAAAAGCCTTTGGAACAGGGTATGCCACATAATAAGCCTTATTTCCAATAAAATAATGCAAAAGCAATAATGTAAATAAGATTAATTTTTAAACAATTTTAATTAAGTGCAGATATCTCTCTTTTTTAAATTATTTTATTTCAAAATATTATGGGGGTACAAATGTTTTGGTTACATGGATTGTTTTCGTACTGCTTGAGTCAAAGTTGTAAGTGTGTCCATCACCCAGATACTGTACATTATACCTGTTAGGTATGATTTCACCCATCCCCTTCTCCCCTCTCCCACCTGCATGATTTCCATTGAGTTTTACTTCCATCTGTGCACATGAGTGCTGATTGGTTAGTTACAATTTAATAGTGAGTACATGTGGTCTTCGTTTTTCCATTCTTGCCATACTTCACTTAGGAGGATGGTCTCCAGCTCCCATCCAGATTGTTGCAAAAGGTATTAATTCCTTTTTTTATGGCTGAGTAGTACTCCATGGTATACATATACCACATTTTATTAGTCCACTCATGAACTGATGGGCACTTGGGTTGATTCCACATCTTTGAGACTGTGAATTGTGCTGCAATAACATTCTAGTGCAAGTGTCTTTTTGATAAAATGACTTTTTTTCCTTTGGGTAAGTGCTCAGTGGTGGGATCACTGAATCAAATTGCAGTCCACTTTTAGTTCTTAGATAACCTTCTTAATCTTTGATGTTCTGTTTTTAAATTGTAATACAGCTGAAAACTATAGTAAGTGAGTTATTTATTTAAGTTACTGAGGTTGGAGGAAGGCAGCTTATAAACCCTGGAAATAGAGATGGAATTCACATGATGGGCAGTATATTTTGGGAAACCATCATAGTATTAGTTTTTCCATGAGGCAGGGAATCTCCATATCCCTGACCACTCTACTGCAAAAGCTAAAAAGGCAAGATACAACATGACTGTGGGCAGGCAACTTAAGCTTGGACATCTGATTTTTCCCTGAAGACTTTAATAAATCAACATAAAATCAGTAGTAAAGAGAAACAGTTTAGAATTTATTCTTCTGTTGGTAACAGTACCATTTCAGTAAGGGAGCTAGAAGTAAGTAGTGTCCAGTGGTGGTGGCAGGGGCTACCTAAGATATTCCACCTAACCAAGGGTCATGTTCTTGCTCATAAATTCAACTGCTTAGATATCCTTGATTCTGTTAGTTTTCTGAGTTAAATTTTCTAGAATTTCTTTCTTTCTATGAGATACCTCATAGCTGTCTAACAAACACTATTTCTATTCGAGTTAGCCAGAGTCAGTTGACATTACTTGCATCCAAAAAGTTTGACTATTACAGATAATGATATTGAAATGTAAGGAATTTGTTTGTGCTTATTATCTGTCATATTTAGGGTTAGAGGAGCACAAATTTAATAAGCGTTTGGAAAAAAGCATACTCATAATACAGAATACAAAAATAACCAATTAATCAATCATGTATATTTTTCTGAAAATACTTGGCCAATAAAAATAAGTAGTTCAGGACAGAACTGCCAATTTCATAGAAGAGTATGAAGATACAAGGAATGTCAGGATAAGAGCCACTAAAATTGTATTTGGATAGCTTAAAAAAAAATAAAATAAATGACCAGTTCAGACAACTAATAATCTGAGGCATCAAATGAACACTTCTTAGGCTTTCTATTTCTATCCAAAGTTAATCCTCATGCTATGATGCTGCAAGCTGAAGTAACTGAAAACCCAATGTGAAGTTTTAGCCTTCAGTTACTGACATAAAATGTTTTTTGTTGTTTTTGTTGTTTTTATTTATTTATTTATTTATTTTGAGACAGAGTCTTGCTCTGTTGCCCAGGCTAGAGTGCCATGGCATCAGCCTAGCCCACAGCAGCCTCAGGCTCTTGGGCTCAACCAATCCTTCTGCCTCAGCCTCCCGAGTACCTGGGACTACAGGCATGTGCCACCATGCCACCATACCTGGCTAATTTTTTTCTATATATATTTTTAGCTGTCCAGATCATTTCTTTCTATTTTTAGTAGAGATGGGGTCTCGCTCTTGCTCCGGCTGGTCTTGAACTCCTGACCTCGAGCGATCCTCCCGCCTCGGCCTCCCAGAGTGCTAGGATTACAGGTGTGAGCCACAGTGCCTGGCTGTAAAATGTTATTTATTTGCAAGCTTGCTTGATCTTGTTTGTAACATTTACGGCATTGGTTGTTTAAAGGTTGGATCCCAAGAATTGGACATATAATAGATATTTTAGTATATATCAAAATCTCTCAAAATCTACTGAAAATTCTTACTAAAGAGTTCTGTTCCCTTTTCATTGGTGACTGATTTTCTTTCTAGTAAATAAATTGTAATATTCTAAATGCAAGAGAGATAAAGTGAATTATTTTCTTGTTTTGTCCTCATATTTGTTCCTCCTTGTCTCTGGAATTATACCTAGAGTCAAATCCAGATGTTGGTTGGAGTAGAGGAGCAATTAATTACACAGCACAAAAAAAATAGAAAAATTTGGGAGATTTTTATAATTTATATAAGTGAAATATATTGAGAATATGCATGGGGGTATATTCTGATGATGTGTGACTAACAAGAGAAAAATAAAATGCTGGGTCAAGCTAAATTTATTAATGAAGGTACAATTACCAGAATTTCTGGATTAGTTTTTCTAACTCTAGCAAGGGGGAATTGTTCAAATTTTTGTGCACTTATTGGTCTGAAATTGGACTCAGCAATAAATAAAGGTGAGATACCAAAAGTTTCCTTGCTTTTGTGTAGAAAAATGAATCCAACGATTTGGGGAAATGGAAATGTAGCGGCCTTTAAATATTAATATGCAACTCACCTACTGCCTGGCTCAGCCTAAAGGAACCCATAGACAATTCCTCTATCAGGGTCTGGAGAAATATACTGGTGTGTAGAGGGTCCCCAAGACCATCCCAAGATTCAGTGATTTCTCCAGAACTGTCATGGGATTCAGCATGAAGTTGTATACATGGCTGTGATTTGTTACGGCAAACAGATACAAAGCAAAACCAGCAAAGGGAAAAGATGCATGGGGAAAAGTCCAGAGGAACCCTAGCACAAGCTTCTGAGCATTGTCTCTCAGAGGTATACAAGAAATATTTAATTCCACTAGCAACAAATTGTAATAATACGTGTGAAATGTTGTCTACCAAAGATGCTCATTTGATCTAATGCCCAGGGTTTTTTGCTGGAGGATGCTCATGTAGGCATCCCCTGCGTACTCTGTACCAAAATTCCGGACTCCCAGAACTAGAGCAGGTGATCAGCTTAAACCACATTATTTGTACAAACCACCTATGAAGAGTGAACCATTTTTATCAGTTTTAGGAATGGTGGGAATGCTCCCCAAATCCAAGTCCCCAGAATCCAGCCAAATGACAGTCTTGCAATTAGCCTTTTCTAAGGACAACAATCTCATTTTTGCAACATTAACTTTTTCTGTAGAACTGGTGAAAGAAGAATAGCATCTTTGAAAAATGCTTAAATGGTTGTGTTCTGTAGGCCTGCCTTCTGATAGGAGATTCTATGTTTGAAAAAGGATCTTGATTTCAAATGGGGATGAGAGGATTACAGGATGCCAGATACCAGTAGAAGCACTTAGCTTCTACTAGTTCAGAGTCCAAATTGACATGGTTTATCTCAATAAGCAATGATAAACATGGTAAACAAAACAGTCTGATCCCAAAGGATCTTTGTTCATGGAAATTGTTCATGATGTACCTAGGAATAAATGAGATGAATAGACAAAAATGGTGCTACTAGGAATGCATAATTCAAAACAGACAAATAAGCAAACAAGAAATATAGTTAAGTTCCAGTGAATGTGTTTACTTAGTCAAAATCGAGAATTATAAACCCTTACCCTGTTATTAATTCAAGAAACCAGGCACCTGTGAATGAGGAGAGACTGGGCTTACTTGAAGAAGGATACTGTAATCAAATTATACATACTTTCTATGACTCTTTCTCTTGCCCTGCCCCAAAATGACCTGCACCTATATACCCAATTAACAGTGTGTAGCATAAAGGAAGATATGGGATTATTTTCAGAAACATTGCATAGTTGCTATGGCAGATTGCAATCTTAACATTCCCAGCCCACCAGGATATGTGGAAGAGGCTTATGATGGGTCAGATAATAGCATTTCTGAGTGATTGGTAGGAACACATCTCATCAGCGAAGAATACAGGATACCAGGATACCAGTAGAAGCACTTAGTTGCTTTCCCTAACATTCCTATCTTGGGGAAAATTCATGATTATAAGAAAGACCAAATGGAAGCTCCTAGAATACTTCTGTGTGTCACTATTGAATCAAAAGCAACACTACATTGCTCTGGGAACCACGCATCATAAAACTGGAGAATTTCAGATTGCTGATCCCTACTACATTCCCATTTAACTCTTCTGAGACAGAAGATAGATTTGTCCAAAGAATTACAGAGATTTATCATAAACTTAATTAAATGGTTTTCCAATTATAAGTACTATCCCACATATGTTTTCCTTACTGAAGCTAATCAATACAGCCCCTGGCATCTGGTATGCTGTTATTAATCTAAAGATATCTTTTTACCCCACCCTAAACCAATAAGCAGCAAACATAAAAAGCATCTGCTATCACCTGGCAGCAACATCAGCTCAGCAGGGAATTTCCACTTTTAAGCCACCATCTAGTTTTCAAAAAAATCGGGAAATGGGAAAGTAGAAAATCATCCATAAAAGGCCTTGATAAGAAAAATTTTTATCCAAGAATGTGAGACAAAGTCCCTGAAAATACAGAGATTTTGTTTGCCTCACTAAATATTCTACAAGTCCAGTGATTTACAGCATATTAACACATCCCTTTTAAAGGTATTGTCAAATGCATCACAGAACTAATTTCACGAAGACTGTGTTAAGACATCTAGTGAATTTAATAAAAATTTAGATGCCATTCAAGTTATAGTTCAGTGTCCTGCTCCAATTCATTTAGTTGTTATTGAAAGTCTTTTAGGTATGAGTCCTTTATCTGTTAGGTTTGAGTTTGAGCAATTTGATGCTGAGCCTTATGACCCAGCAGATCCAATGCTGCTCAAAATTCCTATAAAAGAGGGTGTTTTATTTAAACCATGGCCAGACCCAGTAGAAGAATCATTTTAAAGGCTGTGGTTCCTTTCTTTCTTTCACATAAGTCATTTCCTCTTTAATAAGTAGTAATTCTTTTAAGAAAGCCTCTTCATCTGCTACTAGATAGATCCTTGTAAAGTGCAAACATCTGACCAGGGAACAACAGGTGAATGTGCTTCCCACCCAAGCTGTCCATCATAAACTGAATGATTGCTATCCACTTAACCTTAAAGGCACTGTGCCTAGCAGGATTCTATCTCCAGTGAATGTACTTTACATGAGAATAGACCCAAAGATATTCTGAAACCACAAAGTAGTTGTAGATAAAGGTACTCACATCCTCAACACTTTGCTTTCACTTCTGTTCTGTCCTTAGGGTTTCATGTAAAATGCCTTATGAATAATTGAATGAGGTGGAAAATATGAGTCTAATTTACAAATATGTGAATCACCTTTAATTTACTGATTATTACAGCCAAATGTTTATTGCTGTGCCATTAGAGCCCCATTCAGAAGAATCCTATACACTGACAGGCAAACCCTCTTGTTGCTAAAAATACTGTGAGCAGGAAATATCATTAGCCTTCTGCCCAAAACATGAGATGGTATGAGATAACGATTTTTAGGGATTCATGGGCAATGGGCAATGCTTCAGTCTTATGATCAGAGATTTTTGAGAGTACCAGGACTAGAAGATTAGTTATTAAAATATTTTAGTAAGAAGTATATGGATGGATCTCACAAAAATGATAAAATATGTGTTTCATATACATATTTACTAAATAGCCCACTATAGCAATGGTTCTTAATGGCAGACAAAAAAAAAAAAAACACCTACTCGTATGAATATCCATAATCTCTGAATTAGCAAAACAAGGTGTTACTACCTATTATATAACAGAAAAAATAAAAGAGCAGCAACTTAAAATATATAGAAGTATATTTTTTCTCCGACAGAAAACACCTTAACATATGTAGTCCGTGGCTGTTATAGTAGGTAGCTTCATGTTAATGAGTGAATTAGTGTTCTTCTATTCTCTGCCTCACTATCTTATTAACATTCTTTAAAGGTCAACTCAGGGTCCAGAATTATTGCTGAAGCTTCAGACATCACTTCTGCATACCAAGAAACAGAAATGGAGAAAGGCTTGAGTACAAAAGGATCCTTATATCAGCTAAGGAGGCTCACTTTACACAGGTTTTTTGGAAGTCTTTCACAACACTTATTTTTATCTCACTTATCAGAACTTCCTATCTAATCACACCTGGATGAAGAACAAAGAAATATGGATTTTAGCTAGGGATATAGCAGTTTTGATTAAAATTTGCATTAAAGAAGGAAAAGCAAAGGTATATTCAGTGGAAAATGGTAGCCCTGGCTACAATTTTTAACTCATTATCCCTTGCCTTGATCAATGTCTTAATAAAAATAAGGAGCTAATTTGGCAGAGAGATAGTATAGGATCAACAGCATGGATATTCCCACTGAAAAGCTTGCCTTGCCTCTACCACAACTGAGGATCTAATAGAAATTGCAAGAATAGGTTGGTATCAGTGATAAGATATAAGCTTTTATTCAGTTATTAATATATTTCTTCCTTAGCCAAAATACTCAAGAATGAGAACCAATCAGGGGTGACACCTGTTAATATCACACCCAATCACCTTTACATAAGAAATTCCCATCCCACAGTTTCTAGAGTCAATTGATTTAGACCAAAGGGAGAAACTATTTCACCAGAGGAGAGAAAAATAATCTCTACTAAATTGGAGATGTTATTTCTACATATCAAGCTTTTTTTGTGGCTGGGTTTTACAATGAGCCTAGGAAGGAGTATGGTTGGAACTAAACAGATCATTCTAAAGTTTTCATCTTCAATTACCACCATAGCAAAGATAAATGTTAAAAGAAACTACTACTACTATTTTAAAATACCAAAACAAAAGGTTCTGAAGTCACACAGGAATTAAGATTTGGTTTAACCATACAGTAGGCAAAATAATGACCCCCCAAAGATGTCCACCTTCTAATTCCCAGAACTTGTGATTATACTCCCTTAACTGGCAAAAGGGACCCTGCAGTTGTGAGTAAGGTAAGAATCTTGAGATGAGGAAGTAGCCTGAATTGCCCAGGTGGTTCCAATAGAATCACAAGGATCCTGATAAACAGAAGGTGTGAAGGTCAGAGTTAGAAATTTGAAGCTATTCTACAGCTGCCTTTAAAGTTGGAAAAGGGGGTCGGTCACAAGCCAAGGAATTCAGGAGTCTTCCAGAAGTCGGAAAAGACAAGGAAAAAGTTCTCCCCTAGAGCATTCAGAAGTACAGGCCTGCCTACATCTTGATTTTATCCTAGTAAGGTACATTTCAGACTTATGACCTTGAGAACTATGAAATAATGTATTTATGTTCTATTAAGCCACTAAATGTGTAATAATTTGTTACAGCAGCAATAAGAACTTAATACATACTACTAGGTCAAAAATGCTAAAACTGTTGTTATTTGAAGGAAAAAGGTATATGGAATTCTAATAAGAAAGAGAAGTTTAAAATATCAATTCTACCTGTGTGAAGAGTTGTAGAAATGAAGGCTACAGCCTCTACCTAGCTTTCCTTGCTGAGTCATGCCTGTATTTATTTACTTATTAATTTAGCTAATTTCATCTTTAGTTTCCTATTGTTTTGTTTGTCTATTAAGTAGGGAACCTTGGTGATAGTGAAACTTTTTTTCTTTTTTCTTTTTGTCTAAATAGTTATGGGATATGGAAGCAGAATAGTGACAAAACGAGACGAGGAATTTGCTTCACCCAGAGATCTTGTCTTGGAACTGGTTGATGCACTAACTGATGAGATTTGGAGTGAGCTCTTTTGGGAATATAGATGAGTCCATTTTCTGGAATGGTTGCATTATGCTGACTGAGAATAAATTATTAATAGAGCTACATACTTACTCCCATGCCTTAGCAAATAAGACATGGACATCTAAACTAAATCAGTTTGATGCTTCCATTTGGAATTTTGGATTTGGAGTCAATGATGCAAAAGAGCAAGGATCTTTCAGGGTTTATTTATGGTGAAGAAGATAATGATACCAAGGGAAATATCCAGTCTCAGGGCAGTAGTATCTTAACCAGGCTGTTTGTGTCCATGATATTGACTGAGTTTCTGGCACTATACCTTGGATTTTGTGCTTACATCCATTCTCTTTCTCCAGTCTTTCTATAGATGCTCTGAATTATTTGATATCCTTTCAATAAAATGTGTTTTGCTTAAATTATACAGATTTGGCTTTACATGAAGAGAAACAATTTTAATTTAAAGAACATGGCAATATTCTTTGAAATTACTAGAAGGTAGTATTTTTCCCTGGGTCAGTAATATTTCCAAAAGCTTTAGCATGGTTGGAGTAAAGTATGTTATAATGTAGCTTAGATTCTTTTGCTCTAACGCTATGCATTTTATACCAATGATGTAGCTAGACCATCTTTATAGATTCTTAAAAGTAGAAAAAGGATATCCTCAGATAAATGGTACTGTTAATAGAGATGACCATAACAGTTTACATAAAATTTGGCATTTTGATTTATTCTTCTGGTTTTTGCACATTTATTCATCAAGTACATTTGTCTGACCAAAAACCACTGCTCAGGTTAGAGCTACTGAAAGCAATCAGTTTCTATAAAACCACGACTGAGGACCAGATAAGGGTGGGGAACCTCGGCCTCAAAGCCACATGTGGCCCACTGGATCCCCAAGTGCAGCCCCTCGACTGAATCCAAAGTTCACAGAACAAATCCTAACAATTTATTAGGATTTGTTCTGTAAAATTTAGATTCTGTCAAAAGATGACACTCAAGGATCCAGAAGGCCAAATGTGGCCCTGAGGCCACAGGTTGCCCCTACCAATGCCTAGCGCTCAAATTTTTGTGTCAGGATACTGTTGTACTCCTAAATTGTTGAAAACAGTGAGAGCTTTTTGTTTATGTGTACTATATCTATTAATATTTACAATATTAGAAGTTAGAACTGTTTAATACATAAAAATATAAAAATATACATACCACTGGTTTCTAGAGTGATGGTGATAGGACTTACCATTTATCCTCTGGAAACCTCTATTGTACACACATGAGTGGTAAGGAGTAGAAATAGCAAACTGTGCCTTGGTATTATTAATATTATGAAATAGTTCTAACCTCATGAACGCCCTGGTCTCGGGGACTCCCAAGAGTACACAGACCATATTTTGAGAAATGCTGTTCTAGGCTTTTGTAAATCCTGTGTGTCCAAGATTTTACAAAGGCTCAAAAGTAATTTTATTTAAGCTTTGACACAAGCCTAAGGGCACTTACTATGGCCCACTTTTGGGATAATGGCTCCTTTGATAAGTATTGTTTGCCATTATTTTACACAGAAAGAAGTTAAAGCTCAAAGAAGTAATTTGCCTAAGAAGGCAATTTTAGAAGATTTCTGATGCAAACCTATTCTCTCCAATTCTGTCAAACAAACATGTTCCTATTTTCATTATATCAATTTTTAACATTCGAAAAGAAATAGATGGTATATGTAATTAAAATGCAACTATGCATACTAGACCATAGTTTTCAAGAATTAATATTAATTTAAAAGTATTAGTCATTTATATATATTAGAGTGTAGATTATTTTTGTTCACCAACTCTACCATCATGAGTATTTTTTTAAATTTTTCTTTGAGAATGTTGACTAATGCCTCAAAATTTTGGACAGCAAATTATTGGATCTGTATTGTGTAGATTTTTTTTTTCATGAATGATAGAATGAAATGAAATTTCTAAGTTTTGATTTTTATTTTCTTCTTTTACAATAAAATAAAAGTTTCTCTTTTTAAAAGATCATCTTTGGTGAAAAGAAGAGAAAAGCTATTTTGACCTTTACTTTTCTTGAAGGGTTAGAGTTATATAATCGCCAAGGGTTCCTGTCAAACGAGACAATTTTATACTACTGGCTATTTAGATAAGAGTTTTTACTTTCTCTGGAATTTTGAATCGCCTGTGACCCTACAAGTAAATGGGAACACTACTGATGCATATTCTTTCCGTTGTTAGGTAGGGTCACACAGTATGCTCATAGTGTGTGGAGCTTCTTGTTAAAAAAGTCACTTTAATTACTATTCTTTTTTGATGAATGCATTCACACCAGAAATATCTTGGATTCAGAATCTAGTTAAAATTCCAATTCTAGTGCTTTAATAGCTGGGTGATCTTGGTTGCATTATTCTTTAAAAAACTGAAGTCAACATAATAAACACCTCTTGGGGTGTTGTCACACACCTGGCATTATTGTGAGCATTGGAGATAGAGACATGAGCTGAGACAGTCTCATCCTTTGTTGCTATTGTGGTTTCGATATTGTAAGAAAGCACATGTACGGAAAGCCTTGCCTCAAAATTGCCACATAGTATATTTTCAATTAGCCATCAGTTAGTATCCGTCCACTCCAACTCTTTCTTTAGGGTATAATACACTTTTCAGTGGTTATATATTAGTTTTTAATCGCATCAAGTGAGAGGCTAGATGTGATTACATTTAAAAGGAAGTTTAACTTCATTTCATTTATCTTGAAAGTTATCATATAAAAATTTGAGATCAAAATGGATACTTTATGTACAAAACATATCATGATAATTCTGTACATCAATTTACTGGGAAAGATTTAATGTTTAGAACATGGGCATCTCATGGCAGGAAAACCAATTTGAAATTTTAGCATTTTGTATTTTGCTCTGTGATAATTGTAAACAACTTTTACAAGTTGTCTTCATTTTCTATTTTATTACATCTATGATAAGGTATATTTTAACTCCAAGGATGACACAGTTGTTTAAAAAAAAAATTAAAACCTGATTTATTGTTTTATGTGATGATAATAGAATGATAGCAGTGTCTCTAATTTGTAAAATATAATGACTGTGAGATCTTATAGTAAAGACTTATACACCATAATTTATGTAATCTTAAATATTTATATCTATTTATCTATCAACTATTCATCTCCCTCTCTCTCTCTCTCTCTCTATATATATATACACACACACACACACACACACACATACACACACATATGTGTGCTTATTCTGAGTATTGTTATTTTGAAACGCTCTTGTGTATAATGTAGAAGTAAATGAGCAATTATGTGATATTCTGTCATCTCTCACGTTTTGAGAACCAGAACCAAGATTCTTGGTGTGGAAGTAGGAAATGCAGAAGTAATATAAAAAAAGTTAAGGAATAACACTGTAGTCTTGAATATATATATATATATATATATATATGAATATATATATAGAGAGAGATCTATGTATCTTTCTCCTGTCTCTCCCCTCTCATTTCTCTCTCAAAAGAAAACACATGCCCACTCATATTTACATTTTTGATGCATTTTCAATATGAGAACCATGTCTGCTTCTTTTATCGAAGTGCGTCCACCCCTTAGAACTGAAGAACAGTAAGCATTTAATATATGTTTTTGAAAAACTGGATAAATGGATCAATAAGTGAATATAGCTAGGAAAAAATAGCGTAACGGAGATCACAGACAGGGAACAACTTATTCTTGCTGCAGAAGTTTTCTTAGATTAGGTATTATTTGAATTGGTCCTTAAAGAATAGAAAGGTATATATTAGGAAAAAATGAAAAGAAAACCTTTCCCTTTAGAGAAAACAGAGAGAGCAGAATTACAAAACAGAAAGCATGTTGCAAATATTTGAGATAGCATGAAGTCTGTTTGGGCAAAAACAGAGAATAATAAAAGGAAGAGTGATAGTTACATTCATAAAAGTAGGGTTAGGGAATATTTTAGCATATTTTTTAAATATTTTGATAAAGAGTGAGGGTTTTTTTTCCTGATTAATGAAGAATTAATCATTAATTATTAGGTAAAGACAAACTTGAACTTTAGGATTCTAACAGAGAACCCATTACTGGGTTTAGCTTTCTCATTTAAAGAGAAAAACAGTTGGTCCGGCAAGGGTCATTTCAGCTTGAATATAGCACTAATATGTCATCATCATTGAAATCAAAACCATCTGATATAAAATGAAACATTCATGTTATTTGGAGAACTGAAATGTCTTATCTACTAAATGTTTTTCTGCAGAATTGTTTACAGTTGTTTGTAGATGACCAATTTGGGCTAATTTATTTTTTATTAAGCACTATTTCTACATCTAACTCATTTTCATCTTTCCTTCATCTAAAAAGTTTTCCTAAACCTATGAAATCATAACTAATTCTTCTGATGCACTACTAATGGGTACATTAGGGCATATCAAGTTTAAATCGTTTTTATAAAAATGTAGATTATAAATAAAAGCATGCTATCAGATGCACACTTGTATTTCAGTACATATTTTATGTATTTCATGACATGTTAATGAAGAAATGGTTCTGAAGATCATATGTAATATATCTAATCATGTCAATAGTTTAAAAATATTTTAACACTTGAAAAGCACTCTATATTCTAAAGTGTTAACTCTTTCCTGATTGCAGCATCCACCCCCATTGGTAGTTGTGTGACTGAATACAATACATTGTCTGTGATTCAAAGAGTCCACATAATTTTGAGAAGTAATTTCTTTATTCTGATTTCTAATCAAGACTGAGGACAGTGTCAATGATTAACACCTCATTTAACCAAATATGAGTTCTATTTTGTGGTGTTTTCTTAAACTCAAATCAATTCTGCCCTAAAGTCAAATCAACTTGAGACCAGGTTTAAAAGGCTAAAATGTATAGTTGCCTTTGAGCGATGAATAGGAGTCTGCAGTATTTGCCTGGGAGCAATATTTTACTGATCTGTGTTATGTTGTACATCTGTTTTCATTGTTCCCTTATGCATTGTTTTTGACACAATTCTTTTTAGTCTTTTCTTTTTTACAATGTTATACTTCAAAAAATATTTTGATTTCTGTTTTGGTTTGGTTTCTGACCTTCTGTAGAAATAATTTCAGATGTACAAGGGAGTTGTAAAGTCAGGGATTTTTTGTATACCCTTCACCTAATTTCAAATGTTAACATTGTGTATTGCCATGATACTGTTATCAAAACTAAGATAATTGGTACAATATTGTTAACAGTAGTAAAATACTATTAACTGAACTATAATGGTGAAATACTAATAATTCAACCACAAACATTATTTATATCTTAATATCTTTCTACATAATTTCCTTTTTGTCTTCCAAGATCCAATCCAGAAACCCACGTTGCATTTAGTTGTTCTATCATTTTAGTTGCCTCTGGTTTGTAACAGTTCCCTAGTCTGTTTTGCCTCTCATAACCTTGGCACTTTTAAAAGTATTTTGTAGAATGTTTTTCAGTTTGGATGTGATGTCTATCTGATGTTTTCTCATGATTATATTAAAGTTTTGAATTTTGGAGAAAAACAGCAAAGAGGTGTGATAGGCCCTGCAGATATGAGTGAATTATTCAATGATGTCACTATGGCTTACAAGCGTGATACAAACTTTGATTGCTTGATTAAGGTGGTATCTGCCAGTTTTTTTCCATAATACTGTTTCTATAATTAATAAATATTTAATAAAAATAATTTAAGGTTATGTAAATATCCTATTTTTTCCATGTACTTTTACCCACTAAGTTTTGCCTATAACAATTATTGCTGTGGTATTCTAATGCTTATTTTTATCCCCACATTTCTTTAAATTTATTTATTGGAATTCTTACCCAATAACTGTCCTCAGTTCCCCTGATGATGTACATGGCCACTAGCAGTAGAAAGTGGGGAAAAATGACTCCAAGGCCCCTGGATGACATGTGCAGGTGCTGGCAGCTATGGCAGCTGGTAGGGCTAACCTGTCCACAGGCCCCCAGCAGTGTACTTGAGCAACGGTGGCAATAAGCAGAAAAGGACTCTCTTCAGACTCTCAGATGGTGCATGCAGTTAGCAGTGGCAGCAGGTGGGGTCAGTCCTCCAGATCCTGGATGACATATGCAGACAGATGAGTGAGACAGATCAATAGATCATGCTTTTAATACCACATCTAAAATCTCTTTATCAAACATAGTCATGCCGATTTGTTTTTTAGGAAGTTTTTTAACTACCATATCACTACTGTCAGGAATAGCATCTGGCTTATGGTAAATAAGTAATGAATGACTAAATAAAAACTGGAAGCAAATATTGACAAATTATTAGCTGAGTAATTCCAGATACTTACACATGAATGTTGGCTCAAATAGTCATTATATTTTTTTTAACCACTACTTTCAAAAGTAAAATCGAGGATTGTCAAGGATAAAATACCTATAATAATTCCATCATAAACTAGTACAAATTAGTTTTTCTTTACTTTTTTGATCCTTAACAAATCTTACATTACTTCAAATATATGTATTTTTTCTTAACTCCAAATCTTTGTAAAATATTTTGGTATTGCATGCATGTTTTCTGTCTTTCCACCTTTATCAACTCCTGCTGGATTTTAAATATGATTTTAAGTATCAACTGTCTTGCTTGTGAAATATTTCCTATTTACATGGTATTTACTCTATTTTTAATGACCTCAAGTGATATCAATGAACACTCTGGCCAATTTTATCAACAATGAAGTTGTAAAAAATTATATTTAAGGAAGTAAGTTCAAAGAAACTAAATATTCTGGATTATTCTAGGTACTCATAGAACAAATATGTGTGATAAATAATATTTTACAATACAGGATGAGGAATAGAATAAGAAATATGTACAAAAATATATAGATAATGATTAACAAAGCAGCAATTTAAACCTAGATCTGTATGGTATCAATGATAAACAACTGCTTCACTGGACTAGATATTACATTATTTATTTTTTTTTCCAATTTTCTGTAGAATAATCTATTGTACGAATAGATTTTAAAATGCTCTAAATATATCCACTTAAGGTATTATTCAGTAGCAAGCATTTTTAATTCTCATCTTCTTTTGTGTAAAACATAAGTTCGTCTGTCTTTTTACTCTTTTATAATATATATCAATCCTGATTGAAGTTAAGGAAGCTTTATTGTAGGTTCTTTCTAGCAGAAAACTACTTTAATTTTTTTTGCACTAAAATATCATCATTGGGTTTAAATGACAAGTTTAGTTTCAAATGTAGTCACTTCTCAGTGAGGTTGTCTAGCTTATTTTGATTATTGTTGACAGCTTATATAAATGTAATTTGATTTATATATTAGAATATGTGAAAAGCAATTGTAACTTAATACATCTATCATTTTATATAAAAATTTTCTCCTGTTGGTAGGCCTTTTGGACACCCACACCCACATACATTTGAGCCCTAAATGTTCTGAAAAACTGATAACTCAAAAGGACACTAAATGGAAAAGGAAGGCCTAATACACAGGTAGATTTTGAAGTAGAATATCACCCAGTTCTTAGAATCCTTGTCCCTTCTGAATTGTACATTTGTCCAAAAATACAGACTATAAACAAAGACAATTAAGAAAAAATTCTGTATCCATCAGAGAAAAATGGCCTTTAGAATTACTTGTTCATTCTTCACTCTCTCTCTCTCCCACTCCCCCCTCTCCTCTCTCTATATATAGATAGATAGCTAGACAGATAGATATAGATATATTCTAGTAAATGTTAAACTTTTATATGGAAATGACAATTATTGCCATTGGCAATAATTTTCTCTTTTGTAATTTTGCATCTGTTTTTAAATATTAAAATTTTATAAGTTTCAAAAAATCTGTATAGTATTTATTATTTTATACACAATATAGAAATATATTCTATATATTGAAAGATTAATAAAATTTTACCTTGATAAATTATATTTTAATGTCTGTTGGTATATATCTGTGTGTGTGTGAGCATGTGCTAGAGATGGTGGGAATGGAAATAAAGTGAAGTGATTTTGGACTTACCTATTCAAATTCCTAAAGTTTATTGATTTATTAGGGTTATCTATGTTTGATAAATTATTTTTCAAGGAATTTTTATATTTTACCTGCATTTTGAAAATTAGAGGTACTCATTTGTAAGAGAATTTTCTTGTGATTTTCTAAATTTAACCTATCTAGAAGTTTGCTTTCTCTCATTCTTCATGTTATCTATTATATATTTACATTTTCTCTCTTTGATCTCATTTTCTTTTTTTTTTTTATAACTTTTTAAGGGAACTAGATATTAGGATTTATAAATTCTTTTATTTACTAATTTTTGTTCCATAAATAAATGTGCATGTGTGTTTGTGTGTGTAATTTCTTGTATGTATACTTCTCTAAACTTTTAGGTCTGTTTCTCTACTTCTATTAAATTATGATTGTGATTACAAGAATATGTATGTATAGTCTTAACAATAAAGTGGTGTCCATGCTTCTAAATTCCTTATTTTTCTTTTCTTTTATATTCTTGAGGTGAATGAATATTTAATTTATACTCTTTTATTCCTCATGATATAAAACTATAATATTAAAATTATATATTTGGCTCTAACTTCTATTTTAATTGCATCACACACACTTTATAAGATTCATTTTCATTATCAATCATATCTGAATATATTGTATTTTGCATTAAGATTTTTGTACCCAGAAATTACTTATAAATATTTTAAGTCCAAATGCATGAATATTATAGTTATATTTTGATACTGATTTCTAATTTCATCTTACTCTGGTCAGACATCAGGGATTATATCAAATATTTAAAATATTTGTTAAAATTTCATTTCAGATTTTTCTTAATATTTCTTTAAAACAGCATATAACAAAATGTTTAAAGTTCTGAGAGTCTTTTACCAAGCAACTTCATTCCATTAACATTTGCTGTGGGCCAGGAGTGGTGGCTCATACCTGTAATCCTAGCACTCTGAGAGGCTGAGATGGGAGGATTGCTTGAGGTCAGGAGTTTGAGACCAGCCTCAGCAAGAGCAAGATCCCGTCTCTAGTAAAATTAGAAAAAAAATTAGCTGGGCAACTAAAAATAGAAACAAAATTTAGCCAGATGTGGTGGTGTGCATCTGTGGTCCCAGTTACTAGGGAGGCTGAGGCAGGAAGAAAACTTGAGCCCAGAAGTTTGAGGTTGCTGTGAGCTAGGCTGATGCCACAGCACTCTAGCCTAGGCAACAGAGTGAGACACTGTCTCAAAAAAAATAATAATAATTGCTGTGATTTCTGATATATTTTGATTTATTATGTTCAGTTGCACTCCATATTGACCTCTATATTGGTTAGGGTATAGTTTAAACCATTATAACAGAAACTAAAAATAGCAGTGCCTTAACCAAATGGTTTATTTGCTCTTCTTATAATTATCCAGTTATAAGCAGATCAATATTGGAATAGTAACTCCATGGTATTAGACATATGGTTCTTTTACTTCTTTGTCTACCATTGTTAAGGGATGCTCTTTGTCTACATGGTCTAATGCTTACCCTCACCATGTTTACATTCCAGCCAGAGAGAGTAGAAAAAGGGGGAAGGGAATTTATGCCATGTGAATTAAAAGTTGTACATGTTTTTTGCCAGTTATGTGCTGCCACCAACTTATTCAACTGGCTACAAGAAGCTACAAAGGACTTTGGAAAATGTGGATGTTATTCTGAGAAATCCTTCAGTTATATTATGATCATGATCTCATAATTTTATTCACTTTTTATATAAATATCTAATAGGTGGGAGGGGATACATTATGTTTAATATAACTATACATAGATTCTCTTCAATTTATGATGGGCTTATGTCCTGATAAACCCATCATAAATTAAAAATATCGTAAGTTAAAAATGCACTGAATATACCTGACTTACTAAACATCATAGGTTAAGCTAGCATACCTTAAATGTTCTCAGAACATTTACATTTGCCTACAGTTTGGCAAAAGCATCTAACAAGAAGCTTATTTTATAGTAAAATGTTGAATATCTCACGTAATTTATTGAATACAGTACACTGTACAGCATTGGTTGTTTACTTTCATAATTGTGTAGTTACTAGAAGCTGTGCTAGCTGCTACTGGCCGGCATCATGAGAGAGTATTGTATTACATGTCACTAGCCCAGGAAATGATCAAAATTCAGAATTTGAAGTGGTTTCTACTGAATGCATATCACTTTTATACCACTGTGAAGTCAAAAAATCAGAAGCTGAACAGTTGTAAATTGGGGACCACTATATACACACATCTGTGTGAGTATGTTTGATGAGTACTTCTAATATTTAATGCAATACTTATCAAGAGTAAATGTATATTTATATTCACTACTGAATAATATAGAAGCTTTATGATAGTTTGATCACACCTAACTGGCTTACACTTTAATATGATTCAGCATTTGAATTTACCTTGATTTTATATCTTTTCTATAGGCCATTTTTATTGTTGTTATTTTATAAATTTAACACTAGTTTGAATTTATCACCACATATAACAATTTATTCATTATGTATCACATTTCTTTTTTTCTGCTTCTATTTGCCTTCTTATTGAAATATATTACCTTTAGTGAAAGTCTATGAAGGAAATGTCTCATATTTTGTTCATCTAAATTTTTCTTTGATTTGCATTGATATATAAATGATATTTTCCTGGGAAAGAAGTTCCCAATTATGATTTATACATTTTGAACAGATCATTTCATTATATTATGTCTTATTAGGCCTTTTAGAGCCTTCTGTTAGATTAATTTTCCTGTGATTATTTTTTCCCATTTGTTGGTAAGAAGTAAAAATTGTTTGGTTGACCATGTTTTCATTATATGTCAAGTTGTGTATTACTATTTTTTCTGCTTGAAACTTGTTGAGAAGTTTCAGTCCTTCAAGCATGGAAAATTTTTACCTGTTACCACATTAAATAATGCTTCTTCACTGCTCCTTACTCAAGAAATTCTATCTGGGGTACAGGCTACTTCCCAGGGCAGCTGTCCTCCTTGCCGTGATTTAGCAATCTCCTAGATTTGATTTGATCTGTGGGAAAGAGAGACTCGAAAATGAAACAAGGGCTTTTTTTCTGGCTCAGGCCAAAGTGACACAATCTGATTTCAATTGGCAGAACTAGACAATGGTTTTGCCTGATTAGGAGGAGGCTGGAAATTGTAGATTCTCATTCTCAGGAAGAAGAATATGAAATAACTGAATACAATGATGCATTCTTCCTTCATATGTTTAATACTTTTGGACTATATGCTCATCATTGGCTGGTTTTTAACTGCAGGGCTCTACATAGTCAGCATGATGGGAAAGTTTTGTATATGCTTCTTCAATCTTTCCCAGGAGTATGTGAGAAGAATACATTTGAGTCATAAACCAATTTAGGTTATAGACCCAGGTTTTCCTTTCTCAGTCAATTTGTTCCTCTTAAAAACAATACAAGGAGACAAGTTTCCTCATTTTCTTGTGCCAAAAGGTTTTTGTTTGTTTTTTTTAGTCTGTGCTTTTTCCTTAATTTGCAGCCCTTAACATCCTCTATGGTGGAGTCTTAGATTGAACATGTTGCCTTGTAAGGACTGACTGAATTTTACTTTCCCTCTGATATTATGATTTAGATTAGCAGGAACTAAAATTGTCCTCTTCTCCAATAACTTAAAGGTAGCCACTGCCACAGCAGAATATCATGTGTTATTGCTCTAGTTTGCAGTTTCATCTTGCTTTTCTAAGCCTGGATATTATGTATTTCTTTTAATCCCAACTTTGCAGTAAAAGTAGTTCTTAACTTATACATAATTTTTGTTTTATATATCATTTTTATCTGCTTGTATGCAGGGGGTGTAATCTTGCTATATTTACTATACTATAGTATCTTGCCATAATTTTAAGTCTACAAAATTGAATTTGTCAAGTATTTTTATCCTTTTTTGTTTATTTGTGTTGTCATTTCTTGACTGAATTGATGCAATATTAAATCTCCCTCCCTCTGACCCCTTTAAATGTTTCCCTAATCTGCATGTTTTATGAGATGTTTCTATTACTTAGACATTTCTTTTCCTTAGTTTATAAAACAAACTATATACATTATATATATAAAATGATAATCATGAGCGCTAGTCTCCTTCAATAGAGTACAAAAATCTTAAGTGCTTTAACAATTAATACTCTCTTCCTATATCCCATGTCCTTTGACCTTTATCTTAATACCACTTTATTTTCAAGCACAAAATTCTTCATTCTTTATATTTCCTGTCTTAAACTATCAGTAATTATCTTTATTTTGCTCTTAGTCTCACATGATAACATAGCTAAATAGAGAGTTCTAAGACCCTGGGGTGGTTTTTGTTTTGTTTTGTTTTGGTTTGGTTTGATTTTCTCTCTTGAGTCCTTTGGACAATTAAGTATAATACTTTCTTGCCTTTGTTGCTGCTGATGAGAAGTCTATTACCTATTTCCTCACCATTCCTTTATTTATGACATCTATTTTTATTTCCTTGTAATTTTCTATTCTTTTAAATAGTTTTATAATCATGTGTCTAACTGAACTTTTTTCCCCTTATTCTACTTAAAAATTGCTATATTGCTTCAATAAGAGGACTTGTGTATTTCCTTAGTTCTGGAAATTTCTCGTCTATCATCTCACATAATTATAAACCTCTATCAGTTTCCTATCTATTCTGTCCTTCTAGAATATTATTCTTTTGGATATTGACTCTACTTTCCAAGGTCTTTTCCCTTTTTTCCAACTTCAGCATGAACTCCCAGGCTGATCTTGAAATCCAAGCATTGAAGATGAAATGGCAAGCTCTACCCCTGAATGAATGCATGGATGTGTGTAGTCCAAAACATGGTCATTTTCACAGTAATGTTTCATTAGTAAGAAACGATTTTGTATGCCCGTACATGTGTGGATGTTAAGCCACTGAAATTTAGTGACTATACAGATACTTCTGGTGTTTTACAGGCTCAATCATTAATACATAGTATTTACTGCTGTTGATTATTTTAACTGTTAAAAGGACTGAGCAAAAGACCTACATGTTATGACTACTTCTAATGCTGTGCCTGTGTGTGTGTGCATATGTACATACATGCCTTGAAATGGAAAATGACCAAAAAAGTTATTTCAAATCCCATCAAATCTGACTGAGAAAAAAATAGTTCTAAAGCCTGAGTGAATCAGCTGTGGAAACAAATCCCAGAACTTTAGGAAGAGGAAGTCTATTTTATCCCAGTGGCCAGAGAATCAAGTAAATCATGACTCAAGATTTTAGGTGTTGTATTATGTTATATATGCTATACTATAATAAGCACTGGAGAAATAAGTAAGAATTCTACATAAGAGATAAATAAGACTATATGGAAAATACTAAATAGCATGGACACCCAAAAATGGTAGATAGTACTGTCTTCTCAACAGCAGAGATAAAGTGAAAGATTTTTCAATATGGGATATTAATACAAGGAAATAAGGTGAGAGCCAAGTTTGTATCATATTCAGAGAGCATGGTTTAGAGGCTTTTACAAATGTAAGGAAGTTAGTTAAGGCCAAGCTTGAAAGGACAATTCCAGTAAAGTTGTAGAGAACATTCTCCTAAAAAAATAAAATAGGTCCTTAACTAGATTTCAAGTTTAAAACATGCAAATTTTCCTTGAGGAGTCAGCTTTTGAAGTAAGGTGGGTATCCCAATTATCCTGACAATATACATGAGATTTTTGAATGTGAGGAGTAGAAATTTCTGGTAATCAATAACAAATTTAGGAAGAAAACAACAGACAAAGGACTCTCTGAATTTATAAGGTTTTGAAGGTATCTCTGGATTAAAGGTACACATATTTCTGCAGATTCTTTTTTAAATTGAAAATATGCAGAACAATTAAAATTAACATTTTAATGAATTATGTAATATGAGTGACTATGCTCCCTAAATCCTCATTTGTCAAATAAATCTTAGACCTAAATATAAGTTAGAGGGAACAGGAGATACACAGGTAAGAGATTGTATTTCCAAAAGTGGCTAAAGAAATATTTACAGTCCCACATGTTCTTCCAGAACATTGCCAGTCCACCACCAATGGATGAGTTTAATTTCCTTTCACATAGGCTTGTTTCTGTTCCAAGCAATAGACCGTGTTGGAAATAATGTTACCTGCCTTTCAAGGCTACATTTTAAAAAAATACAACATGCACTTTCTCCCTGGGATGCTTGTGTTCTTCCCCTGCCGCCTTCCTGTTTTCCTCCTAATCTCTTTTCCTCCCCCTCCTCCTCTCACAGTATACTCACACTTGGAACCCAGACATTAAGTCCTCAAGAAGCTCACACTAGACTATGTGGAAAAACCACATGGAGAAACCCATGTTTAAAGGAACTGAGGCACCCATCTTATGTTGAACATCAGCCTGCAGTCATGTAAGGGAATGAGTCTTCAGATTATTCAAGACTCTATCCTTGGAGTCTTTTGTCTGAGTCCCTGGACTCAGAATCAAGATATCTCTGCTGTGTCCAGTTTATATTCCAAACCCCCAGAGCCATAAATATAACCAATGGTTGTCTTACTTCTCTAAGTTCAGTAAGGATGTAACTGTTTCACTTTCTTCCCTTACTACATGGCCTGAAAGTCAGAGGTTAGATGTGCCTTTTTCCTTCGTTTATCCATCTGACTTTTAAATTAGTAGAGGATTTGGGGGCTCAATACTGGCATTTATGACACCACAGCTTTCATTTTTAAACTTAATGTGTCCATTTATACATTTTATAAACTTATAAAAAGACTTTTACAGTTATACCTTTTTAATTTTTTTTATTTCAGCATATTACAGGGGAGGGGTACAAATGTTTAGGTTACATATATTGCCTTTGCCCCACCTGAGTCAGAGCTTCAAGCATGTCCATCCCCCAGATGGTGTACACTGCACCCATTAGGTGTGAATATACCCATCCTCTCCTCCCCTGTCCCCCACCTGCCCGACACACGATGAATGTTTGCTATGTATGTATGCACTTAAGTGTTGGTCGGTGAAGTCAGTTAATACCAATGTGATGGTCAGTACATATGGTGCTTGTTTTTCCCTTCTTGTGATATTTCACTTAGTAGAATGGGCTCCAGCTCTATCCAGGATAATACAAGAGATGCTAGATCACGATTGTTTTTTGTGGCTGAGTAGACTCCATGGTATACATATATCACATTTTATTAAACCACTCATGTATTGATGGGCACTTGGGTTGTTTCCACATCTTTGAAATTGTGAATTGTGCTGTTATAAACATTCAAGTGCAGATGTCTTTTTTATAGAATGTCTTTTGTTCCTTTGGGTAGATGTCTAGTAATGGGATTACTGGATAATAATTTTAAAAATTCTCTTCTTTCTCAATCCCTCTTTCTTTAATATTATTATTATACTGTTTATTTGCATAGGTGCATTAGTTACTTATGACTGGGTAATAGATTATCAGAAGCTTGGAAGCTTGAAATGATACCCATTTATTATCTTACAATTTCTGTAGTTTAGAAAATTGGGCACTGTTTATATGGGTTCTCTGCTAAGGGTATCACAAGCTGAAACTAAGGCTGCATACTCATCTGAAAGCTTAACTCGGGGAGTAATCTACTAAAAAACACATGAGATAACAGGGTATATTCATTTCCTTACAGCTGTAGAATGCATTGCAGCTTGCTTATTCAAAGATAGCAAAATAGATAGTGCACCTCTGCATATTTGAGTCTGATATCTATACTCTGTTTTAAGGGTTTTTTTCTGATTAGGTCAGTCTTACCCAGTACAATCTACCTTTTGATTAAAGTCAAATGATTAGAGGATTAATTTACTTATAAAACATCCTTTCACCTTTACCATACACCATTATCTAATTAAGGAAGTGACTTTCTGTCACCTTTACAATATTCTATTCATTAGAAGCAAGTTACAGATCTTACTCAAACTCAAGAGGAGGAGATTATAGAAAGGAAAGTCTATTTAATTATAACATAAAGAATTGAAAAAATGTTAGATCCAGTGATCAATTATATTCAGTATAAGTAAAATATTTTGAAATCCACTTAAACCATGAATTAAATTTATAATTTATGTTGAAAAAAGAAGTGTGTTTTTAGGCCGGGCATGGTGGCTCACGCCTGTAATCCTAGCACTCTGGGAGGCCGAGGTGGGCGGATCGTTTGAGCTCAGGAGTTCGAGACCAGCCTGAGCAAGAGCGAGACCCCATCTCTACAAAAAATAGAAAGAAATGATCTGGACAGCTAAAATTATATATATAGAAAAAAAAATTAGCCGGGCATGGTGGCACATCCCTGTAGTCCCAGCTACTCGGGAGGCTGAGGCAGAAGGATTGCTTGAGCCCGGGAGTTTGAGGTTGCTGTGAGCTAGGCTGACGCCACGGCACTCTAGCCCGGGGAACACAGCGAGACTCTGTCTCAAAAAAAATAAAAAATAAAAAATAAAATAAAAATAAGTGTGTTTTTAATAATGATAGCATTTATAATTACGTATAAAGTTGATATGGAGCTGTAAGAAGCAAACAGACAGAAAAATAGGAATTGAATTTTGAACAGGGAGATGCAATACCTTGCAAAAGTAAAATGAGTTGAGTGAGAATAAAACTTACCTTTTTATTACATCTATTGTAACAGAGAAAATGCACCAAGACAGTCTGATTGAATCAAAGATGAGAAGGATGATTGAGAGAGGGAGTAATTCCTTACTTCACAGTGCTCTCTTCAGTGATGAAAGTTGTTAATAATGGCTTGATCTATACCTCTAAGTTCAATCTACTGTTATTAGCTTAGCCTATATCAATAGAGACATTGCAGATAACTGGAGGGTTGATATCCTCTTTCCCTGGATAAGGCTTCTTAAAGAGGAAGATGGATCCAAGGCAGAGATGAGTGAAGAGAGATTTAAGAATGCAAATATGGGAATACCCAAGAAGCTATCACTTTTTCTTGTTGAGATCCTATGTAGAAAATTGGGAATCTTTGATTTCATGAAACATATATTCCTTCCAAGTCAGATATCCTGATGTATAGTATACTCCAAATCTACCCCCACCTTAATTGTTAATAAATTCTCTAAATTTAATGAAGATTTGTGTGACCCTTTTAGCCTCACATCAACTGTGCTAGAAAATGTTTTGTTCACACTTTCATGAGAAAAACAAAGGGGAGAGACATCCATCACCTGCCAATTGGGGAAACTTTATTAGGTTTTTATATTTCTTTCTATGTAACTTAACCTTGACAACAATGTCAGTGAACTCTGGGAACCCCAAATTGTTTAGGAACAGTACTGCAACTCTTCAACATTGACCTTATTTGTGCTGAATAAATGTATTTTTTTCCTTAAAGCATACCATCATTTTATTTAGCCTTCTATGAGCAAAATAGGCAGAAATCTATATCCCCATAAGAGGACCCCAGGAATGTACAGAGCTAGTCTTAATATGCATGTAGTAAAACTAAATTTGTGTTCAGGAAACTTTCTAAGAGGAAAGGATGAAAAAATGGTTATAAGGATACATATTTCATTTCAAAACAAGAACTTTCTAACAGTGAAATCTGCCTGGCTTTAATAATCTAGAAAAGTTTCTAGGTCATCTTATGTTATATTAAAAATCATACCATTAGTACTTTGGGCCAATTGTTTCCACCTCTGAGTTCCTGGTTGTTTCTTACATCTTTCGTAAGTCAGAAAGCCAAGCCTCCTTTAGCCATTTTCATGAATAAATCTTGCACTACATTACAGGAGGACAGTCAGCATAATCCAAGAAGACTGCCTTAGCAAGTTTGCTTCTCTCTTCTGACTTTGACTTAGATTCAGCCCCTCACAAATGGTTTTGTAGTATGAAATGAAACAGTAAATAAGACTCCAAGCTCTCCAGACAAAATGGACTCCCTGTGGCTGATAGGGTTGGCCAACTTAAGATAACAGGAACCAAATGGCTATGGTGGGGTGAGAGAAAGGTGGTCAAGTGCAGGTGCCTTGCTCCCAGAGAGGACAGCTGTAAACAAGCATCTGAGCTGAAATTGTTCCTGTTACTTATACACTGTTGGTGGGACTGCAAACTACTGCAACCTCTGTGGAAAATAGTATGGAGATTCCTCAAAGAACTAAAAGCAGACCTACCATTTGACCCAGCAATTCCACTACTGGGTATTTACCAGAAGGGAAAAAAAAGTCATTTTATCAAAAAGACATTTGCACTAGAATGTTTATTGCAGCACAATTCACAATCTCAAAGACATGGAATCAACCCAAGTGCCCATCAGTTCATGAATGGACTAATAAAATGTGGTATATTTACACCATGGGGTACTACTCAGCCATAAAAAATGAATTAATACTTTTTGCAACAATCTGGATGGAACTGGAGACTATTCTAAGTGAAGTATCACAAGAATGGAAAAACAAACACCACATGTACTCACTATTAAATTAGAACTAACCTATCAGCACTTATGTGCACAGATGGAAGTAAAACTCAATGGAAATCATGCACGTGGGAGCGGGGAGGTGGGGATGTATGAAATCATACCTAACAGGTATAATGTATAGTATCTGGGTGATGGGCACACTTAAAACTTTAACTCAAGCAGTACAAAAGCAATTCGTGTAAACAAAACATTTGTACTCCTGTAATTTTCTGAAATAAAAAACATGAGAATACAACTCAGTGTCATGCTTTCCACTCATAAATTTGAGTAAAGTTCAAGTTTCAGTTTTTAAAGTTTATGTTAAGTGCACAGATTATCAGTTCCACTACATTTGAATTGAATTCCAAAATAATAACAAAATAATAATACTACAATCACACCATTTCAGTCAGACCTAGACATATCATTCAAACAAATTTAAATCATTGTGAGGGGAAATTAGCTTTAGAATTATATTATTTAAAATCAATAGATGACTGTGAAATGGAAAAACTCAGTCAACACTGAAGGTCATTTTTTCTTAAGTGATGTCTCTGACCTACCACTAGGAATAAAAGTTAAATAATTATTTTTTATGTAAAAAAACTTTCCTCCACTATATCTTAAATGCACACACACTCAAACACATATGCCCAGGAACTCACTTGGCAGCAGTTACTATTTATTTTTAACTTCAGAAATGAGTCTTTTTGCCATACATGCCCTTGGTGGCTTTATATCATCTTAAATGAGGCCGTAAAGAAAGAAAGTGCCTACAGCAGAAGCCTATAAATTAATACCAGTAGGGCCTACAGAAGCACTGAGTTCAGACATGTTAAATTAGCAGACTTGGAATTTTGTTAGATTTCTGGTTACTATCAGCTATTATTAACAAAAGTTTGGAATTAATATTTCATGTGCATAAAAGTCCTCATAAGTCCCATAAGAGGACAACTAAATACTAAAAAATACAATATCTATACAGTAAAAATTACTGCAACTAACAAATTATATTACAGGTATTCAGTCATATTAGTTAATCAGTACTCAGAACCAATGCCCCAATTAAGCAATCTGAATCATGAATCTTAAAAATCCACCATCTCTTTTGACTTATTAAATATACTTGAGATGTTTCCTAAATAAGAGTTTTGAAGTAGAAAAATAAATTTGCATGGAATTGCATATTTGCATGGAATAATTGTGATAAATTTGTAATAGTAAAAATCAGAAATATCAAAACATTCATCAGTTGGAAGATATTAAGAAAATGCTCACTGTAGTATTACACAAATACTTTTTTAAAATAAGCAAAATCATGACTTTCTGAAATATAAAATGAACACGTTGCAATTATTTGATTAAACTTATTATTATTATTTTTTTGTTGTTGAGACAGAGTCTCACTTTGTTGCCCAGGCTAGAGTGAGTGCCGTGGCGTCAGCTTAGCTCACAGCAACCTCAGACTCCTCGGCTTAAGCGATCCTACTGCCTCAGCCTCCCGAGTAGCTGGGACTACAGGCATGTGCCACCATGCCCGGCTAATATTTTCTATATATATTTTTAGTTGTCCATATAATTTCTTTCTATTTTTAGTAGAGACGGGGTCTCCCTCTTGCTCAGGCTGGTCTCGAACTCCTGAGCTCAACGATCCACCCGCCTCGGCCTCCCAGAGTGCTAGGATTACAGGCGTGAGCCACCGCGCCCGGCCTGATTAAACTTATTAATAAAGGAAACAATGGGATGTGAAAAACTGATTCAAAGAATTCAAGGAACAAACATATAGGCAATCACAAATGCTCAGATGAATTTGTTAATAGTTATAAAATTGGCTTCTTCCATGACTGTTGGGATAGGGTTGAATCAATTGTACCTCTACCAGAAAAAGGCAAACAAAAAAATACATTTGCATCTCTCATGTTGTACAGGCTTACTAATGGGAGGTAATTTCCAGGCTGCATCACACAGATGGGAAAACCTGGCAGAATCCAAAGGACTCCCTAAAATAAGGTAACAAACCTGGGAATGCAGTGAAGTCATATCAGTTAGAGATTTCAAGCCAGAATTCCTGAGAGGAAAAAGTTTCTCAGAGAACTCCAGAGACGTGCAAGGGTCTCTTCTGAGTTTTCAGCTGAGTATAAATTAGTGGATGTGAGAAAACTACATGAAGCTGGGAAAAGAACTGGGCCAAAAGGAATAGAGAAATCAATCCCAGAGGCTCAAACAGAGATGAGAAAACTTACTTTATTCATCAGCAAGAATGGAAAACATCATTTTTCATGGGGCATTGGGGAGAGTAATTGGAAGGGTTTTGCCTCAGTATTGGGAAAACAGAAACTAAAACAAACCAAAGTTTCTACTAGTACCATCTAAGAAATCTTAAAAGCAAATCCCCCACCAAAATTTCCAAGCAACTTAACTCAATTCCAAAATAAAGGTAAAAGAAATATAAAAAATACAACACATGCAGCTTCCAACAAGATAAAATTTATGTCAGTCATCCAGTAAAAAAATACTAGAATACAAAGATACAGGAAAATATAACCCATATGAGAAAAATAATCAATGTTAACAAACCTTGAAAACACTTTGACAATGGAACTAGTAGACAAGGATAACAAAACAGTTATAATAAATATTTTATATGTTTCCAAAGGTTGAGAAAGGATAATATATTAAATAGAGACACAGTAGAAAGAAAAAGGCCCAAATTAAACTTCTATAAATGCAAACTATAATGTCTAAAATAAAAATATACTAGATGGAATTAATAGCAGATTAGACATTGTGGAAGAAAAGGTAAATTAATTAAAAGACATAGCAATAGAAACTATCCAAAATAAAACACAGAGAGGAAAATAAACACCCCCCCCCAAAAGTAGTACCAAGTATCAATGAATTGTAGGACAATTTCAAACTGTCTAATATCAGTGTTATTAGAGTTCCTAAAGGAGAGGGAAGAAGATCAAAATAGTATTTGAATAAATGATGGAAAACTGTTCCCAATTTGATTAAAACCATAAAACTACAATTTATTAATACAAAGGTCAAAACACTCTGACCATAATAAAGAAGAAATATTTAAATTTATATTTAATATATCTTTTGAATCTTGATGAGACTACTATTTCAGACGTAAAAAGGCTAAAACATTTCAGTAGTAGGAGCTCCTCACATCTAGCAATGTTAAACAACGTCTTTCAAGCAGAAAAATAAAGATACTGTATAGATATTTAGATCTACACAAAGAAATGAATGATAATGATAAATATATGAATAAATATTTTCTAAAATCTTTCTTTATCTTATAAATCTCTTTTAAAGATAGCTAGCTATTTAAAGCAAAATGAACAATATCCTGTGAGGTTTATATTATATGTAGAAATAAACTGAATGAAAATAATAGCCCAAAGGCCAATAAAGGATAAAGAGTTTAGGTGAAGACATACATTATTTTCAGTTTTGTATATGACATTTAAAGTGATAAACTATGACTTGAAATATACTAATGTAAGTTAAAGTTGTTTACTGTAAATCCACTAAAAAACAAAAACATTGAAAGAGATAACTAGCTAATAGACTGACCTAGGAGATAAAGTAGAATTTTATAAATACATTTAATTTAAGAAGACATAAACAAAAGAGAAAGGAACAAGAACACATGGGACAGATAGAATAACAAATAACAATTTGGTGAATTTAAAACCAACTTACCAATAATCATATTAAAGCTCAATGGACTCAACATCACACCTCCCCCAAAATTAAAAGACTGGGTAAAACCGCAAGCCTCAAGTTAAGTCGTGCCTGTAAGAAACCTACATTAAATGTGAATAAACATATAGTATAAAGGAAAATTGAAAAAGATACTACTCTAATAATCAAATGAAAGATAGAATATGTATATTAACAAGAGACAATGTATATTTCAGAGAAAGAATATTACCACAGTCATTTCTTATTCAAAACGAGGCAATTCATCAAAAGGACATAAAACTCCTAAGCATTTACGCCTCAGAGAGTTTCAAAATGTATCTAGCAAACTTATAGACTTCAAGGAGAAATAGACAAATCCACAATTATAGTAGATTTTTAACACCCTTCTCTCAAAAATAGATGGAACACAGGAACAGAATATCAGTGAGGGTTTTAAGGGCAAATACAAATTAAAAATAAGAGGCTTAATTCTTCTTATTGAAATTAAGAGAAGATACTCCCTCCTTCCTCCCTTTTCTTAGAGCATTCACTTTAGCAAACTTGTAATTTTAAGTTCTTTCCCTGTCTCTTGGAAATGTATTTAAGTCTTTTTAAAAACTAAGTAAGCCTCTTGCCAGAGGCTTTGATTTTCACTGCTAGACCACACTGAACAACTGCCCTGGGCTAACATCCTCAGCTAGATATCTTCCTGCTGGGAGGAATGTTCTCACAATCCAGCAATGTCTTTCTCAAGGATCTAAACATCGTCTTTTTAAATTTAACCATCAAGAGGACAGTGTCACCCAACTCTCAGTTTCTGTTGGTATTTAGGAGCCTAACTTAGGCAGGCACCTCATACAAAATTGCAAAACTACCTCTTGTCATAAAGATATGAGAAGTTTACTTTTCCTTTAGATAAAGCCAATTATCTGAATTTAGCATGAACTCCCTGTGACAAATGGTGCTATCTAGTTTTCTTATCTGAGGATTAGTTATTGTTTATCATAATATAGTGGGTTGAATAAACTTTGGACTTTTAGCTGCTAGTAATGTATCAATATTTACAGGTTTAATATCTATGATAAATGTACCATGTCAATGTAAGATGTTAATAATAGGGGAAGATAATGAGAGGCATATGAAAACTCTTTGTAGTTATTTTCAATTTTTCTGTAAATTTAAACTATTTTAAAATTAAAAGTTTATTTTTAAAACATTATACATATACCTTCCATATGATCCAATAATCTGAATCCTAGGTAATTCAACCAAGAAAAATGAAAACATATGTTCATACAAAAATTATCCACACATTTTTAGTAGCTTTATTTTAAATAGTCAAAAACTGAAAATTATCCAAATGTCCATCAACAGGGGAATGGATAAAGTATGGTCTAGCCATACAATGCAATACAACTCAGTCACATAAAGGAATAAACTATTGGCATATAAAACAATATGAATGAAACTCAAAACAATTTTGCTGAGTAAAAAAGTTGAGACACAATGTATCACATACCATATGATTCTATTTTGGGGAAATTCTGGAAAATGCAAATTCATCTCTAGTGAAAAAGCAGATCAGTAGATACCAGAGAATTGTGAATAGTGTTAGGAAGGAGGAGAAACTGATTGCAAAAGAGCAAATAAAATTTGGCAAGTAATGAATATGTTTTCAAGCCTTATCAAAACTTATCAAATTATGACTTTTAAATATGTGAAATTTATTGTATTTCAATTGTACCCCCAATATGTCTACAAAAAGTATAACTAAGGAGCTGATAAAACTCAAAATAAGGAATGAAAATGTATTAATAAATGTATAAATAAGTGATAATTGCATCTGAACTAGTAATTGCTTAGAATACAGCTTTATTCTCCCCAAATTTTTACTTACTATTAATATATGCTCTTTGGCCTAGCTTAAATGGATAACTTTTGACTAGATGTTTAGACAAACATTGTGATTAGAATGATTACATAAAGGAATGAATTTCCCCAAATATTTACAATAATTGAGAGTAACATTTTTCTATGAAATAAATACAACCATAAATTTCTTAGGGAACTTCACTTAAAGTGCATTAATATTCCCAGTCTCGCTGAAATCATTCCAATACTCATTCCTTCCATTAAGACATTTTATTTTCCTGTTAAAATGCAAATATATTATATGGTAAGATGAGCACTTTCAGTCACTAGCAGCCATTAGAAATGTAGTTGAATTAGCTCCATAGTCTCCTTCTATTAAGACCAGTTGATGGTATTAGGAGACTTAGTCCTCAGGACAAGTAATTGACTTAGAAGAATATCACCACTTTAAGCATCTTGGTAAAACAGCTAGATAGGATGCATCAGAGAATATAAGTAGGGTGGATTAAAAAAATGAGGAACTAGTCATAATCATAATCTTAACTAAAATTTCATTGCCCTTGATCTGAAATTGCTTTTGCTGTATGAAGATACTTGGACATTCAGGCATTTTCACCCTTAGTTCTTTAAAATATATATATATTTTAAATCATGTAATTTTTATGCATCTGAAAACATATTGGTTATTTCAAATTTGGGACATTTACATGAGTGACACTTATTTTTGGTCCTCTATCTACGAATATAAATGTTATTGCTGGCAGGCTAGAGAGCTAAAAATATTGTGGCAATTTTACATTATGAAGCTAATAAAATCCTCTCATGACATTTTGGATTTGAGGCAATACCATCATTCATTCTTTTAGTCAATATATTTATGAAATTCTTATTAAGCTCTAGGACTAGGGTGATAATAGGAAAATAAATTTAAGATTCAATTAAACATTATTTTTCAATCATTATCTGATTTAGGGATGTATAATTTAGAAATTTTTATCATATATTAGGCCTGCTAACAAAATAAGATTAAAGATATTTGTCATTAATATATGATATTTATTATATTCTATTACATTTTATAGTTTATACTGATATAATATGTGATAGAAGAAAATATAATCTCTAATTACCAGATACAAAAATAGTGAAAGAAGCAGTGAGGAATAAAATCTCTAGCAACAAAAAATGATTTTTCTTAAAGGTAAAAATAATTGGATAATTCGTCCTCATTTTATTTTTCTGCATTATCCTTCTGCTCTTACCCTGGAAAGGAAAATTGTTTTTGGAAAAGCTTAAAAATGAGTTTTTGAGAAATGATATGCTTCTCCTTGATAGACACCGCATGACTTTCTTGGACACTGTTATTGCCAAACATCGGTATATTTTCAGTGAGACATATAAGGTGGTCAGGGATCTCTGAAACCAATCATATCATGTGTAAATTTCAGATGATGGCAAAAGAGGGGTTTATTTTAAAGTGAAATGGGATTTTTAAAACAATACTAAATACTTCTTTATGACAGTATTGGCAGACTTATTTAGCAGCTTTATTAATATGTAATTGGAATAAGCTGAATGATGTAAGGCAGCATATTTCATTAGAAAAACAGAAGGGGCTCGAGGGTGGAGCAAGATGGCCAAATAGAAAGCTCCAGTGATTGTCCCTCTGTGGAAACACCAAATTCAACAACTATCCATGCAAGCAAGCACCTTCAGAAGAACTAAAAATCAGGAGAGGGGATTATACTAGCTTGTTTTAACATTACATGAAGAAAAGAAGCACTGAAGAGCACATAAAAGACAGTTTTGCATCGCGTACATCACTGCTTCCCCATCCCCTGGCAGTGCTGTGCCAGCACACCAAGTGGAGAGAGAATCTGTGTACCTGGGGGAGGGAGAGTAAAGTGATTCTGGGACTTAGCATTGAAACTTATGGCCAGCCTGGCACAGGGGAACACAGCACAAGGCAGAAATCTGCTGTTGTCCACAAAGGAAATATTTAGATGAGCCTGGCCAGAGAGAAATCATCCATCCTGAAACCAAGTTCTGGCTAACTCTACCACTGACTGATAAAAAGCAACCTGGGGACTGAAATAAATTCATAAGGCAATTGGGCCAAAAAGGCTGCAGTACTTGGGCAACTCCTGTGGCTGTGCTGGCTATAAGCCAGTAGACTTGGGGTGCACATGACCCCGGCAGACACCAGTGGCAGCGGCCAAGCCAGTGACTGTGTCACCCCTGGCCTACTATAGGTAGTATACCTGAGGAAGTTTTATTCCACTTGGGGAAAAAAAGGGAAAAAGTTCAGAGGACTTTGTTTTGCAACTTGAGCACCAGCAACAGTAAAATAAAGTACCAAGAAGACTGTTGAAGCCACTGAGTCCAAGCCTTATTTCTTGGACAGCATTTTTACACCCACCTAGGGTCAAAAGGAAACAGGCTGCCATAAAGGGAAGGACTTAGTCCTGGCAGGATTCACCACCTACGGACTAAAGACCTCTTGGGCTTTGAACAGACCTCAGATATATCCAGGCGACAGTCATCATGGGCTTTGGGTGAGATTGGGCTGGCTTCAGGTTTTACCTGACACTGGTTGCCACAAGGGAGTGCCCATGTCACTACTCCCTCAACTCCAGCAACCCAGCACAGATAGTGGAGGGAAGAGAGTGAGAGATGAGAGACTTTGCCTGGTAGTCCAGGGAATTCTCCCATATCTTATCCAAATCCACTAAGGTAGTAGTTCCAAGGAGTCTACAAGAGTCTGATTATTGGGCTTGGGGTATTCCCAGTGCTCATACAGCTACAGTGACCAAAGACTTAGATTACAACTCTCAATTTCCTTTGAATGTCTGGAAAGCCATCTTAAGGAGTATAGGTTCAAACAAGTCCAGACTGTGAAGATTAAGATAAATACCTATCTTTTCAATACCCAGACATTGACAAAAATCCATAAACATGAAGAACATCCAGGAAAACATGACCTCACCAAACAAACTAAATAAGGCACCAATGACCAATCCTGGAGCAATGGAGATATGTGACCTTTCAGATAAATAATTCAAAATAGCTACCCTGAAAAAGCTCAATGAACTTCAAGACAACACAGAGAAGAAATTTATTTATTTATTTATTTATTTATTTTTTTTGTTGAGACAGAGTCTCACTTTGTTGCCCAGGCTAGAGTGAGTGCCGTGGCGTCAGCTTAGCTCACAGCAACCTCAGACTCCTCGGCTTAAGCGATCCTACTGCCTCAGCCTCCCGAGTAGCTGGGACTACAGGCATGCGCCACCATGCCCGGCTAATTTTTTCTATATAGATTTTTAGTTGTCCATATAATGTCTTTCTATTTTTAGTAGAGACGGGGTCTCGCTCAGGCTGGTCTCGAACTCCTGACCTTGAGCGATCCACCCGCCTCGGCCTCCCAGAGTGCTAGGATTACAGGCGTGAGCCACCGGCGCCCGGCCTGGAGAAGAAATTTAGAAGCCTATCAGAGAAATTTAACAAAGAGATTGAAATACAGAAAAAAAAAAAAAAAAAGCAGAAATTCTGGAGCTTAAGAATTCAATTGACAAACTGAGAAATGCATCAGAGTCTCTCAATAGCAAAATTAACCAAGCAGAAGAAAGAATTAGTAAGCTTAAAGACAGGCTATTTGAAAATACACAGAAGGTAAAGAAAAAAATAAGAATGATGCATGCCTACAAGGCCTAGAAAATGGCCTCAAAAGAGCAAATCTAGGAGTTATTGCCCTTAAATAGGAGATAGAGATAGAGATTGTGGTAGCAAGTTTATTCAAAGAAATAATAACAGAAAACTTTCCAAACTTAGAGAAAGATATCAATATTTAGGTACAAGAAAGTCATAGAAAACCAACCAGATTTAACCTAAACAAGACAACTTCAAGGCAATGGGAGCCATTTTTTTGACATATAAACATTAATGGTAATAGCACCCCTATCTCAGAATTGTTGTGGAAAGGTAGGAACCTAACTTAGGCAGCCACCTTTCTCCAAATTGCAAAACTACCTCTTGTCATAAAGATGTAAGAACTTTGTTTCTTCTCTGGATAAAGCCAATTAACTAACACAGATGGTCACCCCAATTACCAGATAAAGTCAGGGTGAACTATGGGTGACAAATGATGCTGTCAAGTTCTCTTACCTGAAGACCTATTATTGTTTACCTTGAAAACATGTACATATTGTGTTGTATCTGCTTGGCTATATGAAAGGGTAAGATTTTTTTTTTTCTGTTTTTGTAGTCTGTTAGCAGATTGCCTGTGATGTGCAACACATTTGATTTAATGGTTATTTAATAAGAAAAGTGTTTTCTTTTTTTACTCCCTTTATGGAGAGGATTTCTGGGTTAAGAAAAAAATTAATTCTATTTCCTCAACAACATGCATAAACATACACATTTACAAACACGCTTGTATATGTGTACATATATATTCTTCCCCCTAAAATTTTGCTGGGTTATCACTACTATACAATGCAGATATTTCTATTTCCTGAATGTTGAAAGATTCTGGTTAACTCATACAGGTGAGTTCTAGCAAAAGTTTACTTTTCCATTTCAAAAACTCTAATTAACAACAACATTTTTGCTTTTCTGAAGCATTGTAAAAATTACAGAAAACTAAATATATAGGCTATGTGATGATGCTGTAATTAGAAGTGTTTTTTGTTATGCATGCAATTCAGTTAGAACTACATAATGAATGTTTAGTCTACTGGTAGAGTTTTAGGATATAAAAAGGAAGATCTAGGACAGTGCAGTGAAATTGTCTGAGACCACTTCTTTCAGGTGACTCTGGATTCATCACAAATTAAACAATTTCCCAGTGCCTTCACATACAAGGAGAATTATTGTGTATTTACAAGGTCTTGATATGGTTTATTCTATGGAAGAAGTCTCATGCTTCCTAGAATTTTTCTGTTTTTGAGCACAAAGTCACATATGACTTTCTCTTTACACTGAAAGTGCAGGGATTTTTACACAAATATACCTCGACGTATGTATGTGTGGAGTGTGTGTGTGTGTGTGTGTGTGTGTGGTGTGGGGGGAGGATTTAAATAAATTCAGTCTGGAACTCAATGAACCCCTTCTAAGCAGTTCTATTTCACTACCTGTTTCGGTTTTATTTGTTCTGTTTGATCTTGTCTTTAGACACAGGCCCACAAAAATGGTTTGGCTTTCCCTCTCTCTCTCTCTCTCACTTCCTTCCCTCCTGCCTTCCTGCCTGTCTGCCTTCTTTCCTTCCTTCTCTCTTTCTCTCTCTCTCCCTCTTTCAACTCACTTTATCTTAGTAACCAAAGAGGAAAATAGAACCAGTTCTTTGGATAGTGAACCACCCCTATGAGCCTGCAGTTCAGTAGCTAATATTTCAGTCTCCAAGGTATCTCAGTGATGTTCCCTCTTTTATTCTAACATTAGTTATTTGTGTCTTCCTTCTTATGTCTTAGGTTTATTGAGTATATTGAACATTTTAGAGAGCCATATTTTGGTTTTGTTGATTTTTCACTATTGAATTCCTGTTTTCATTTCATCGACTTCTGCTCTAATTGTTATTATTTATTTTCTTCTGATTGATTTAATTTGTTCTTTTTTTTATAGTTTTCTAAGATGGAAACTCAGTTTATTGATTTTTAGATCTTTCTACTTTTCTAATATATGAAATCAATGCTAAAATTTTTCCTTTAAACACTGTTTTCACTGTATCCCACAAATTTTGATTAGCTTTATTTTCCTCTTGTTTAATTCAAAATATTTTAAAAAGTCTATCTTGACATTTCATCTTTCACCCATGTGTTATTTTTAAGTGTGTTGTTAATCTCAGATTTTTTCCCCAGCTCTCTGTTATAGATTTAATTCCACTGTGGTCTGAGAACAGACATTGTATGATTCCTATTCTTTTTCAATTTGTTAAAGTGTGTTTTATGGCCCAGAATGTTGTCTATCTTGGGAAATTTTCCATGTGAGCTTGACAAGAACGTGTATTACGCTCCTGTTGGATGAAGTAGTCAATAGATGTCAATTATATCCAGTTGATTTATGGTGCTTTCGAATTCATCTGTGTCTTTACTGATTTTCTGCCTGCTGGATCTGTCTACTTCTGATGGAGCAGTATTGAAGTCTTCAACTATAATGGTGGATTCATCTTTTTTTCCTGTCAGTTTTTACCTCAGGTGTTTTGTTGCTCTCTTATTAGGTATATACACACTAAGGATCATTTTGACTTCTTGGAAAATTGACCCCTTTATCATTATGTAATTCCACTCTTAATCTATGATAACTTTCCTGTCCTTTCAGAAACTCCTATAGTTATGGTTTCTGACATGTGGTTAGTTAGCATGATATATTTTTCTCTATGTTCTTACTTTTAGTCTATATGTGTCTATATATTTATAGTGGGTTTCTTGTGGACAACATATAATAGGGTCTCACCTTTTGGACTTACTCAGACAATCTCTGTTTTAATTGGTATATTTAGACAATTGATGTTTGAAGTGAATATGATATGCTTTGGTGTAATTTTTTGGTATTAATCTTGTTTAATGTTTTTATGAGCCTCCTGGGTCTGTGGTTGGGTATTTGAAATTAATTTAGGGGAAATCTTTGTGATTATTGCTTTAAATATTTCTTCTGTTCCTTTCATTCTTCTCCTAGTATTCCCATTATGCACAGGATAAACCTTTTGTTGCTGTCCCACAGTTCTTGGACATTCTGTTCTGTTTATTTCAGTTTCTTTCACTTTTGCTTTTTCCATTTTGGAACTTCCTACAGAGATATTCTCAAGTTCAGAGATACTTTCTTCAGCTTTTTTGAGTCTACTAATGAGCTCATCAAGGACAATTTCAATTTCTATTAAAGTTTTTGATCACTAGCATTTTTTAATTCTTAGAATTTCTATCTCTCACTTTACATTGTCCTTCTGTTCTTGCATGCTATCTACTGTATCCATTAGAGCCCTAAAAATATTAATCATAGTTTTAAAATTTCAGTCTAATAATTCCAATATCCTCTCATCTGAGTTTAGTTTTAATACTTGCTCTGTCTCTTCAAAGTTTGTTTTTTGCCTTTTGGTATGCTTTGTATGTTTTTCTTGACAGCTGGACATGATGTACTAGGTAAGAGGAACTGAGGTAAACAGTCCTTTTAGTATTGTGGTGGTGAGATGTGCTGGGAGGTGACATGTTCTGTAGTCTTATGAATAAGTTTCAGTCTTTTAGTGAGCTTGAACCTCTGGATTGTGAATTTCATGATGGCTTCTCAGTATCATTTCCCACATTCCCCGTTGGTGGGGACAGGATGGCTAGAAGGGCTGAATTTGGATATTTCCTTTCCCTCACATGAAAAGCTAAAATGGACTAAAGTTGGATATTTCCCTTCCCCCAAGTAGGTAAGGCTCTCATAAACCACAATAGTTAGTTAGGTTCCAGTAAAACAGTTTCTCTTGAGGGCAGGCTCTGTTAAGAAGAACAGAATGTTCTGTCATATATCAAAATGGTTTCTTTCTCCCTCCTCCTATCAGAAGCATGAGGGGATTTATCTCCACTAGTCACTGAGAACCTGGGCAAGCCCCAGAGGTAAAACTTAAAAAGAGTGTAGGGGCCCCCTTCTGACTGTCCCACATCCAGAGTTTTTAACTCTCAGATTTGTTCATTCTGAGCTCTAGTAATTCACCAATTATAGTTCACATTTTCCTACCCTTAATACTGGTTCCCAAGGAGAAGGTTTTCTTCCACAGTAAAGTTGTGATTTTCTGTATTCATGTCTGTCACTCTAAATTTGCCCTGTGACCTCACTTCTCTGACAGACCTAAGAGAAGTTGTTGATTTCTCTGTTTTTTCATATTTTTATTTGTTGTTAGGACAGAGTGATGATTTCCAAACTCCTTAAATGACAGACCAGAAACCAGAGGTGGCTTTATTTTTGAAAACAACTTTATTGAGATATAATTAGCATATAAGCAATAAACTACACCTATGTAAAGTGTACCATTGATAAGCTTTGGCATTTTATACACCAATGAAAACATCACCACAATAAAGATAATAAATAAGACCAGCACTGTTAAATGTTTACTCATAGTTCTTTGTAATTTTCCCTTCCACCTCTTAGTTTCATAATCTCAACTCTCCAGGAAACTAGTTATATTTAACTGACACGACGTATGTGTTTGCATCTTATAGAATGTCTTATAAATGGAACCTATTGTATCATATGTACTCCTTTTGCCTGACTTTTCTCATTCAGCATAATTATTTTGAGGTTCATCCATGGTGTTTTGTGTATCAGTGACAACACATTCTTGCTTATTGCTGAGTGGCATTTCATTATATGGATAACCAATTATGGATAGTTTTTTCATCTGTTTCTCTCTGATTATTTATAAGAATTTAAAAACAGTAATATCATGTATCTTCAGTCCCTACATGAGTATGGGAGCATAGTAGATTCCCTATAAATATTTTTACATGCATACATGATGAATGAATATGCCAATTTGCTAATAAACAATACCTGTCTAGTTTTAACATATCTAACTATAGAAAATTCATATTAGTAAAACTGTATATTTGGACACACATGCTTTACATTTGTTATAGGACACATTTACTTAAAAGTGTTTATAAAGATATAACATACAGTAAGTTATAATCTCACATAAATTAACTTGCGTTATTATAGCTATGGCTTGGACTCGTAGTAAGTGGTGATTAAAGTAAAATGACCTGCAATTTATTAATTTGGAAAGGACAGATAAATATATCATCCAAACTTTCCATTAAGATTGTGTCTCTTTCAGCTAATTCTAATAAAAGTGAAAATATCAATAGTGGGAACATATTTCCTCCAAGAGCATGAGTTCCAAAATTCTGTCCAATTTAAATTAGCGCTAAAAATATTTCTAAAATAATATTGTTAAATAATTGATTTCTGTCACTAATGTATCTTTTGTAAAATTTCTTGAGATCCTAAAATGAAGACAAAATTCAAAATTATAGAATTTGAAACAGTAATGTGTATTACAAAGGACATAATTATTTCTCAGGATACTTTGTTTATAATTTCTTTAAATTTAAACATTTCTTGAGCCATAACCTTAAATCTCATGGGTTATTTCCAAATAAATGCTGCTGACTCCTATAAATATATATCCAGTCAAAATCTATTTTCTGAGAATCAGACCAACAGCCTGCTACTTCCATTATTCTCCCTATACTTAAGCTAACATGGCTTATGTACTTTTAAGGATTCAGTTAAAATGCCATTTTCTCTATCATTCCCTCCCCTACCATACTATTTTCCTTATAATAGCTCAAGGTTAGCATATTTTTTCTATAAAAAAACAGATAGTAAACACTTTAAGCATTGTGTGCCACATGTTCTCTGTTGCAATTACTTCACTCTGATATTGTAGCTCAAAAGTAGCCATATAGACAATATATTTGTAAGAACAGGTGGCAGGGTGGTTTTGGCTAGCCAGCCTAGTTTACAGACCCCTAAATTAGCTCATAGTTTTTAAATGTTATTTATTATGTATTAATGGTTAATTTTTAATAAATAAAAATGCCCTTTTGGATTAAAATGTCAATAAAATCAAGAACCACATTTGTCTCATTTACTATGGTTATATATCAAAGGACTGAAATAGTATATGGTACCGAAGAAGTGCCATTCAATATATCTAAAGAATAATTTCAAACTGTTTTATGAGGTTTAAATACTCTGCCAGAACTGGTTCATTTTTCTTACACAACCTCATTTCCAACTCACCCAGAGTCACATAACCCCGCCTGTCCACTTCTTTACTACCCTCCTTGCAACTACATACGTGGTCTTATGCATTATATACTGAAATACTTGCTTTCCCAAGGATGCAGAATATATCATGATTCTTTTTCATGTTTGCGTTTTTATCTAACCTATTTCTACTGCCTAGAATTTGCTTTCCTAAATTCTACTTGGCTAAATTCTACAAAATCATCAACTCTCAATTGAAATGGAATCTCAGTTAAGAATTCCATGATTACCACAAGGTACAGTTTATACAAACCCATCAATCTTTACCTATTTTGGTACTTATATTTTCCCTTGTGAAACAACTCTCCTACTTCTGCTTACATTCTTGGTTCAACTGTAAATCAAGATTCCTTTCCTGTCCCCAGATGTAGAGCAAGTGACCCTCACATCAGTCAGCTGCTTTATTCTGGTATCTGAATGGTGACTAGAGTGACTCAAGGATGAAAATTAATGGGGCTGATTCACCCCAATGTCAGCACTGTGTCTGTCCACTGGATGCTATTTCCTACATCTCTGGAACTAGTGTGGGTGCTATCCTCATTTGTGTCTTTCTTTTGTTCTTGTATGCTAACATTTATTATTCCCCTATTCGCTTAAAATGATTTTTTCATTAAAGCCATTTTCTGTTGTTTACAATGAGAAAACCTTAATTGACACAGAGCTCATGTATTTGCCTTCCTCAAAAGAATGTAAGCTCCTTGAGAAGAGTACATACATCTTATTAACCATTGAATGACCCGAATGTACTACAAAGCCTCCCATATAGTAGACACTAAATTGATCTTTGTTAACACAGTTAAAGACTGAGTGACTTGAACCTCTGCGATCGGTGAGGTACTTAATTTTTCAAAGCCTTGACATCTATCTTTGAGCAAGGTGAAAATATAGTAAAATTATTTCTAATGTAAATTAAGCAATTCTTTTCAATAATTGTGTAGGTGGTGGAGACCTTAGTCCTTTACATGAACTGTTGTAAAAAGGCTTTTAAAAATGTTTGCTACATATGAGTGAATAACTTCTTGTATATGTTTTGTTTCAATTTTATTACACCACCATAACTGAGTAGATTGGCATGGATATAATCAAGATCCAGAGCATTTCACTCAACATATTAGTCTCTCCTATTGCTTTTTTATATCTCTGGAGAACACTAAAATGGGTATTACTAGTTTCATAAAATAAATTTGGAAATATTTCCTTCTTTTCTGTTTTCTGGAAGAGATTGTGTAGAATTGCTATTATTTCTTTGTTAAAACTTTGGTAGAATTCTCTAGTGAAATAATCTTGGCTAGGAGACTTCTTTGTTGGAGGAGGGTTACATTTTGAATTTAGTATTTTTAATAGTTATACAGCTATTAAAATAATCTATTTCATTTTGGGTAAGTTATTGCAGTTTGTATTTTTTTAAGGATTGGTCTATTTTATCTAAATTATGAAATTTATTTATGTGGAGTTTTGCCTAGATTATTAGCCTTTTGATGTTAGTGGGGTTTGTAATATTTATACTCAGGGGGTATAGGTAATTTGTCTTTTCTCTTTTTTGCTTGTCATATCTGCTGTAGGTATGCCAATTTTATTGATCGTTTCAAAGAACCAGTCTTATGTTTCACTGATTTTCTCTATTATTTTACTGTTTTAAATTTGATTGTTTTCTGCTTTAATTTTTGTTATTTATTTCCTTCTGCATACCTTGGGTTTATTTTATTCCTGCTTTTCTAAGTTTTAAGGTGGGAGATTAGATTATTGATTTGGAATATTTTCCTTTCTCTTAATATAAATATTTAGTGCTATAAGTTTCCACGTCAGTACTACATTAGCTTTGTTGCACAAGTTTTGGCATGTTACATTTTCATTTCTTTCAATGCATTTTTACATTTCTCTCAAGAGTATCTCTTTGATCTATGCAATATTTAGAAGTGTACTGTTTAGTTTCCAAATGTTTGGAGATTTTTCTATTATCTTTACTAGACATGTAACCTGTATAATATAGCCTACTGCTCCTAGGCTACAAACCTGTGCAGCATGTTACTGTACCCAATACTGTAGGCAATTGTAACACAATGATAAGTATTTGTGTATTTAAACAGATCTGAATATAGAAAAGGTATGCTAAAAATATAGTATAAAAATAAAAATAGTACAACTGTCTAAGGCACTTACCATGAATGGAGCTGACAGGACTGGAAGTTGCTCTGGGTGAGTCAGAGAGTGGTGAATGAATGTGAAGGCTCAGAACATTACTGTACACTACTTTAGGCTTTGTAAACACTACACTTAGGCTGTACTAAATTTATAAAAAACATTTTTCTTTCTTCAACAGTAACTTAATATTAGCTTACTGTGACTTTTTTACTGTATAACCTTTATTTTTTAATCTTTTGACTCTTACAATAACACTTAGCTTAAAAACACATTGTACAGTTGTACAAAATATATTTTTTATATCTTTATTTTATAAGAATTTTTCTATTTTAATATTTTTTATTTTGATAATTTTTTTACTTTATAATATTTTTGTTAAAAGCTGACATACAGACACACACTCTAGGCCTATACAGGGTCAGGGTTATCAATATCACCGTCTTCTACTGCCACCTTTTGTCCCACTGGAAGATCTTCGGGGGCAATAACATGCATAGAGCTGTCATCTCCTATGATAAGAATAGCTTCTTCTGGAATACCTTCTAAAGGACCGGCCTGAGGCTGTTTGATAGTTATTTTTTTTTTAAATAAGTATAAGGAGTACACTCAAAATAATGATAAAAATTATAGTAAATACATAAACCAGTAACATAGTCATTTATTATCATTACCAAGTATTATGTAGTGCACATACATAATTATGTGTGAAAATTTTATACAACTGGCAATGCAGTAGGTTTGTTTATACCAGTGTCACCTCAAACATGTAAGTAGTACATTTGGCTATGACATTATGACACCTGCCATGTCACTAGGCCGTGGGAATATGTCAGCTTCATCATAATCCTATGGGACCATCTTTGTATATGTGGTGCATTGTTAACTGAAACATCCTTATCCAGCACATGATTGTACATAATTTGTCATAGTCAAACATATTGACATTTACCAGTTTTAATAAAGCATACAATGTACAAATCTTACTTTCTTTTATGTCTCTTTACTTTCCCCATTCATCTTATAATTGCCTTAAACATATTGTCTATATTAAAAAATAAAATGATAAAAAATAAAACATGATGTGTCACTTTTCACTGTTCTCCATGGTTTCTAATGAGAAATTCACTATTTTATGAACTGTTTTTTAGGTAAGGGATCATTCCTCTCTTACTGCTTTCAAGGTATTTTCTTTGTCTTTTGTTTTCACAAATATGATTATGGTGTGTCTTGCAGTGATTTTATTGTATTTATCTCGTTCATAATTCACTCAGCTTCTTGAATCTGTAGGTTTCTGTTATACTTCCTATAGGTCTCTGAAGCTCTGTTCATTTCTTTTTGCAGTGTATTTTCTGACTGTTGCTCAGATTAGGTAATTTCTATTGTCCTATCTTCCAGTTCACTTGTTTGTTACTTTGTACCCTTCATTCTGCTGTTGAGATCATTTGTGGAATGTTTTATTCTGGTTAGTGTATTTTTCAGTTCTAAAATGTCCATTTGGTTCTTCTTTATGTCATATATTTTCTCTACTGAGACTTATTATTTCTTTGCTGAAACTTTCTATTTTTTTAATTTGTTTACAGTGTGTTCATATGTGTTGTTGAAGCACTTTTTAAAAAATGTTCTCATTTTTAATTATTAGGGGTATATAATAGTTATATATACTTATAGGGTACATGTAATGTTTTGATACAGGCATACAGTATGAATTAATCAAATCAAGGTAATTGGGGTATCCACCACCTCAGGCATTTATCATTTCTTTGTGCTAGGAATATTTGAATTCTAGTCTTTTAGTTATTTTAAAGTATAACTTAATTTATTGTTGATTATAGTCTGCTTACCATGGCCTTTATGTTGCATTCCTCCAAAATTCATATGTTGAATGAATAGGTGCTAGTATTAAGAGGAAGAGCCTTTGGGATGTAATTAGATCATAAGGGTAGAGGCTTTATGATGGGATTAGTGTCATTATAAAAGAGGCCCCAAAGAGCTGCCTACCCTTTCTACTGTGTGAAGATGCATTGAGAAGGTGCCATCTATTAGGAATAGATCTTCACCAGACACTAAATCTGTCAGTGTCTTGATCTTGGACTTTGTAGCCTCCAGAACTACTAGAAATAAATTTTGTTTATAAGCCACTAAAGCAGTCTGAATAGATTAAGGTACTGCTCTAACATCTTTGTCAGATAATTCTGAAATCTCTTTACGTTTTATTTTTTTTTAAATTAAAATTTCCTTGTTTTCATTATGATAGGTGATCTGAATATTATGATATTCTGCAACTTATTAAATATTTGGTTTTATCTGGCTTTCTCTGACACTATTCTAGCAGAAGAAGTAGGAGAGTACCACCTCTTTCTTGCCAGGTAGGGAATAGAGGTCCAAGTTCCCTATGCAGCCTCTGTTGATGCCAGTGGGAGTGAGGGGCTCTTCATTACTGCTGGTCATGAGTGGGAGTTCTAGCTCCCCACTGGACCTCTGTAGATACCAGCCTGACTGGAAGGGACAGAAGTGCCTTGTTACTTCTCCTCGTATGGCCTTGCTGACACCATGGGCTTTGTCCTTGTTACTGCTTGGTGGTGGGAAGTCCTGACTCTCCACTAGTTCTCTTCTGAAACTCAGCATGAAAGTGGAGGGACACCTGCTTATTGCTGGATAAGAGTAGAAATCTGGGTTCTCTACATGGTCTCTACTAACACAATGCTATTACTGCCCAGTGGTGATGAAAATCCAAGGTTCCTAATTAGGCATTCTCCTATTCTACCCCAGTGGGGAAGTGGGCAACACATAGCCTGGTGAGGGTAGAAGTTCAAAATCCCCACTTGGCCTTTGCTGGCTTTGGTAGGGTGGGGGCCACAGTTTCGTCCGTAGTGTATGGCAGGTGTATAGAAATTATGTAACATTTTTCTTTTTTGCTTAATTGCCCTTTCCCTGGTCCTTTTGTTTTCTTTTTTCTTTTGTGGAGGGATCTGTACCCTTTGGTGTTTCAGGGCTGCTGGCTTATTCAGGTCTAAGTCTGGGCTATATGTGACAAAATGAAAACCTAGAAAACTCACAATTATGTTCTTTATTGGGCTCCAAGGTCCTTTTTTGGTCAGCTTTCTTTCCAACTTTCAGAACCCTTACTATGTTTGTTTTGTATATTATATATTTTTATATATGTGTGTGTGTATATATATATGTGCAGATTCTTTAGTTGTAGTTAGCATGGATATTTGGGAAACTTAAGTTTACTTCCAGTTTGTAGCAATGGAAGTTGATTACTATCTTTGTATATATAATATTCCTAGTGTTAGATATTTATATACGTATATATCTCAATTATTTCAACGCACTTGGTCTTTATATCCAATGTAAACCTTTTCACAAACTTCAGATTCCTTTGTGTACATGCATGTGTGGGTGCACATGTGTGTATGTGCACAGGCATGCTGATGAGAAATCAAATCCAAATTTCTCATAAAATGACTTGCTGCAGTCCAAAGACTATCTGATTTATTTTTTTTAAAAAAAAAACCCTGATTTTTCTTGACTATAAATGCACTAACATTCTTTCAACTTTTTAAGTCATATTGAAGTGATGCCTGGAAAAACATCTTTTTGGTCAATATTCCTTTTAGACTGGGACTTGGGATTATCTGAGTAAACTTTTTTCTTTTAGGTTCATTTCCATACTTTTCATATTCCTCTTTTCTGTACAATGCAGAAGCTCCCTATAAGGAACTTGCTTTATTTGCCAGCTAACTGGATGCCTCAGTTGGTACAAGGTCATTTTCATTTCTCTTTGAAAGAATCAATATATGGCTTGTGTGCTTTTAATAGGCAGCAAATAAACTGAATGAGATTTTTTTATTATCATAGGGTTGTGGTATTTTCAATGTTTTATGCTGGAAAATTTTACTGGTTATGTTTTTGACTTACAACTCAAAAGAAATGTTTCCTGGATTATTTTTAAAGTTACTGGGTTAAAAAAAAAATATATGAGCAATCTTTGAATGAAACTAATTTTCCAAAAGTGACATGCCTGTGCAATGATTAATGGTTTTCTCATTCAATCATTAATTCATTCAAAAGGCATTTATTGAGCACCAGCTGTACAGTCATCATTAAGTTAAAGATGAATAAACTGTTGGAAATTACACATAGGTGTTCTTACTGTTAAAATATACAAAGAGCCATGGCACCTTAAATAGCAATATCCACAAGGTATTAGGCTTTATATATTTATTTTAAGGATGTACCCAAATAGTGGTTAAATGCTTGTTATTGTGAAGTTTTTTTTAAATTAGTTTCTGGAAGATTAAGTTAGAAAAATTTTGTTTTCTACTTGCCAAACTTAATTAAACTCTTATATTCTGAAATTTACTGCTTACATGATTTTAAAATGAAACTTAAAATGCTCTTGACTTTTTAGAAAAATATGCTTTTACATATTTAATGATTTTTAAAATGTGATAAAATATCTAATTCAATAACAAATATTTATTGGTCATTTTTAATATGTAAGTCATTTTGCTAATTTCTTAAATGTGTTATCTCACTTAATTCTTGCAACATCCCCAAATTATAGGACCATATCTCAGTTTTACAGAAAATACAGTAAGTTTCCATAGATTAAGTAACTTGACCAACGTTTAACAGTAAGTATTTTGACATTACTATTCACGTTCATTTTATCCTAAAGTCTAAATAGTATTTTTAAATACTATAGTATACTGCCTATGTGCCGATCTAAAAGAATTACTATAGGACTTTGTTAAAGCAGTTTCCAAATGTTCACTCCAAAGCGGGAAAATGAAGTTCTGGGATATTAGACACAGTTATAGTTTGTCCTTCAGCACAAGTTAGAGTCTAATTTACCATGGGTCATGTAAAATATCTACGAGTAAAAACCAACCTAGAGCTATAAAATAAAAAGTGACCTTTAAAATCCAATATTAGAGACAAACAACTTTTGCCTCTAGAGTGTGTTGAAGGACAAAATAGGAATAGGAAAGTTCACTCCTATTTCTTGGTATACATACCATCTTTTCTAGCTATGGTAGTAGCCAGTAAAATTATGGGCTTAGAATGCATTTTCTATATTTCTGAGGCTTTTAAAAAAAAACCATCCAAACATCCCTGCCTTCAAGGAAAACAAACAAACAAACAAAAAAAATAAGCAAACCAACAAACAAAATCCAGCACTTTTTAATGCTGATTTCACAATGAAGGTCACTTTTTTTTCATTCTTTCTGCAATCCTTCTATCCTCTGAAACAAAACAAAACAAAATACTAGGTTTCAAGAATAAAACCCTTATCGTTGCAAGAAATGTAATTGAAATAACTATTTAGAGCAGCATAATTAGAACACACAGGAAAACTATTGCCTCGTCTTTGAGTCCTAATTCAATTAATGCAGTTAGTGGCATTTTCCATATAACCATTCTAATTATTTAATAGAGGAGCAAAGTTATCTCAATGTACTGTGACAAGATTTCCAAATTGTGTTGCTCAGAAACTATCATATTAGTGCATATTTGAAAATTACTGTAAGTGTGAATTTCAGGGATATGATCATTTTAAAGTAAAAAATGTGACTTATAAGCAACATCACAGTGTTTATTCAATGATAATATATTAATAACACATTATCTCATATAACATAATAGTTTATTAACCATAGTTTAAATGTTATGAAATTAATTACTGGCGACCAAATATTTTCATGCTTTCAATATTCTAGTATGGAGCCTATGTTATACAAACTCTCCTTCAGGTCTTAAAATTTAAATAGAAAATTGGGAATGTCATTCATATCAGTGCTTCTCAAAATTTTATGTGCATATGACTCACATGGGGATTGTGTCAGAAAGAGGATTGTGTAAAAATGCAATTTTGATTCAATAGTGTAAATGTTGATAGTCTTCATTTCCAACCAGCTTCCAAGTGATCTGATTGATGCTCTTGGTCTCTGGACCACACTTTGAGTAGCAAGAATTTAGGCCACATTAATATAACAATGGGTAAAAGAAAATAGCACTAGTTTTGCAATTGTATTGACTTTTTTGAACAATGATAAGTACCACCTATTGATAATTTTGCAAAGTTAAATACACATAAAGTCTTAGACCCTGTAGTTCCACTCATGGAGAAACTTATATGTACAAGAGTTTTTATAGCTATACTGTTTGTATTTGCAGGAATCTGGAAATAACCCAAAGTCTATGCACATAGCAGGAGCCTTAATTTAATACACATATGTAGTATATTTAATCAAAGGGTTTTGTACAGCAGTAATTAATGAATAATAACTTGTATCCATCAACATTGACAAATGTCACAGATATAATATTTAGTAAAATAAGCAAGTTATAGAAGAATACAAACAGTATGAAAAGTTAAATGTAAAAAGAAATAATAACTGACCACCATGTTGACTTGCGGTAAATATGTACAATTGATTGTCATTATTCATGGTAGTTAATGTTCTACAATTTTTCCCACAATTAATTAGTGATTATTGAAATATTGCTCCTACGGGAATTACAGGATTAGTTTCCTGTGAACCTCTCATCGCAACATTTTGTCAACCAATCATAAACTTGTTTTGTGTATATTTTGGTTTTAAGACACCTTACTTAATGTATATTATTAATTCATTAATATACTCACCGTCAACAGCACTATAACTCATGCACGAAGGAACCTTATCTAACACACATACTGTCTCTTTAAGGGACAACACATCCTTATGCTTCAGAACACTAAACAGCACATTAACATTATGCTTGGGGCCATTTTAAACTGGGAAATCACCACCAACAACAACAAAAACAACCCTAGGTAAATCACTTGTATCCCTAAATCTATCTAAAAACAAACAAAAACCAGGCAAATATACAAAACTAGGCACCTGAAGGACCATGAAAGGGAACTCATTTACAGTACAAGACCTGAAACAAGGGCACAGAACATAGTCTTATTCAATCTCACATGGAAAAAGGTGTATCAGGAGAGTCCAATTTTTTTTTTTTTTGCTTCCAATTTGTTTTTCATTTCTACAGATTTAGTGGTACAAGTTTATCATGGTTTTGTGCATATTTATGAATGACCACAAAGTACCCTGAAATTTCTTTCAGATTTTAATAAAAAATCAATTTTGACTAATAGACAAATTTGCAAATTTGAAATCTGTGAATAATAAAGTTCTACTATATATGTAAAACTGTCAAAAAATGTAAGGGTATGTTTTTTTAGATAAGGAGGTATTTGCCTCTAAAGAGGCTATGATATATTTTATGTATATGGGAAAGTTTCATTATAGGAAAGAATAAATCAAGCACATAAAAAATTGTATGTAGATGAAAATATCATGCTTCTCTTTTGTAGTTTCTTCTGTAATTTCTAAGCAGGTAAAATAATATTTCTATTATTGAAATTTAAACTATTTCTATTTTCATTTTAGCATCTGGTACACTTTAGATAGAGCTGTTTTAACCATTTAAGTTATCTGCAATATATTTGCCATGCTAAATTAAATTGTATGTGAAAGCTAATAACCACTTACCCCAACATATTCTATACAGTAGCCCTTCATTTTCTGGTTAATTTATAATGTTTTACTTATTAGGCTTAAAATCTTCCTATATGTGCTAGATGTTTTGTTTTTTTGTTCTTTCTGTCTAGCACACCATTGATACTTATTTTAATATTTCCAGTTTATAATTTGTAATAAATGGTTATCTCACTCATACTATTCTAGTCCAATAATTATTTATCCTTTGGAAAATATTTCCTAATTTGCTTTTTCACTATATTTGCATGTCCCATTATATATAAGAGATTATCATTTATAATAAAAGCTTTTATATTATATAAAACTAAGAAAAGAATCTGTCAGCTAAACTATGATTCTGTCAATTGTACAACACAGTCCAACTGTAGAGTTGTTTACATGAGAAAGTTGTGCATCTTAAAGTCAATAAAATATAGTATTTTCTATATGGACTTAAGAATATGTTGAGTTCTAAAATATATTCCATTGAATATTGAATAGATGTGTGTGAAACCTATAATTTCATTTTTTAAAAATATTAAAGTTTTTAGGCTTTCTATCTTTAGATATCTATTATAGGGTGCAACTCTATACATTTAAAACTTTTATATCTCTCATTAAATTTTCTTAGAAATTCATCTAGATGTACCACATTTTTATTAAGATTATTACTGTATATTTATATAACTTCCACCCAGTACTTTTAAGGATTAGTGTGTTTTCATTATATTGTCAATATGGTTTTTACTGGTGGATAAGGATGCTATTGATTTTCTAATTTTATCTTATACTCCAATTGTTTGGACTATTTTCATAATTCTATTATGTTTCTCTTGATTCTTTTGGGTTTTATAAGAATATGATGCTATTATCTGCAAATAAGGATAATATCATATTTTTCCTACATTTATAATCTTTATTTTTATTTTGTAGTTTACTGTATTTATTCCCAGATAAATTCATTTAGTTCTATCCCTTTCAGAATCATTGCTTATTTTCTGGTGTTTATCAAATCAAGTGCTGATGCTTTCCAACACATAGTAAAACTTGCATTTAGAATTATCACTAAGAGATGGCCGGGCGCGGTGGCTCACGCCTGTAATCCTAGCACTCTGGGAGGCCGAGGTGGGCGGATCGTTTGAGCTCAGGAGTTCGAGACCGGCCTGAGCAGGAGCGAGACCCCATCTCTACTAAAAATAGAAAGAAATTATATGGACAGCTAAAAATATATATAGAAAAAATTAGCCGGGCATGGTGGTGCATGCCTGTAGTCCCAGCTACTCGGGAGGCTGAGACAGGAGGATCGCTTGAGCTCAGGAGTTTGAGGTTGCTGTGAGCTAGGCTGACGCCACGGCACTCACTCTAGCCTGGGCAACAGAGTGAGACTCTGTCTCAAAAAAAAAAAAAAAAAAAAAGAATTATCACTAAGAGATGGTATATTTTTCACTGATATGTTTGCATTCTTTTTTCAAGTCTGTAATTACACAGATGATATACTTTTGAAAGATATAAACTGTCATAGTCAAACATCCCCCAAGTCATTACAGGCTTGTAAGGATTCCTAAGAATACCTGAAATTATTTTCTAGTCACTGTTAATAATTTAACCTAAACTTTGATTCTTTATAATTACTAAATAAATGATGAATACCTGAATGAATTTGGATAAAGACACTAGCATGGAGTCATAAAGTTTGGTACTTACTTCATGAACTCCAATCTTCTTCCTTGATGACATTTATACTAGGTAAAAATAATTTCTCTAAAATCATATTTATTGATATGGTTGGAAATTTTATATTCAAAAGAGGTTTTAGGTAAGAAAAAGGCCTAGCTAAGTAAGTGAACCAAAATTCTGAGTGAACGCCATAACTTGATTTTTAAATTTTATATACCTACACATCCCCCCATATTTTGGATCAAAGTCATCATGGATTTATTTTTAAAATTTCTACTAGGAAAGTTTTACTTTGTTTTGTTTTTCAAAATTTGAATTTGGGAAAGAATTCTGAACCCAGAATCCAGTAAAATAAAAATAATGAAAGGACCTGCAGTATATGTTTACCATAAATTGCTCAGTATCTTTGATATGAGGGAATACATTTAGAAGTTGGAATGTGAAAAAAGATGTTCTTCACACCATGTAGATATGTACTTTTTTTCCTACCCCAGACAAAAATAGTAAAGATATGCTCTTTTTTAATCAAATAACTATAACTTAGCTATGTTTCTGGAATTATTTTTTTGTTTGTACTTTGCCTTTTATTCTGAAGAAAAATCTATTTTAATTTTGAATTAAATAATTAATATTTCTCAAAATTTTTGGTACTGGATTATCTCTTAGACGTTTTATATCTTTGTCTATTTTATCTTTAGTGACATGTTTCCCTGTCATATGTTTATTTAAATTCAGTTTTCCTAAAAGGACAAGGTCCTCATATTTTTATTCTTGTTCTTAGCCAATAAGGTACCATTCCTTCATGTTCCACAAGAAGCATATGGATCCAAATGAAGTTTAGACAAAGGGCTACTTTGCAATTTTGAGATTTTAATTCCAAACTCTAATGCAATTCTCTCATGAACTCTTGGACCCGTGAATTATTCATGCCCACTCTAAAATCAACTCAAGAGCTTGGAAGGAACAGCAATAAATGACTCCTTGATCCCTTTCCTCAAATTCCACATTGATGCTCTATCTTGTGTCTCAGCACTCTAATGGCAAGGTAGACTTGTCTCAAAATACAACTAGTTTAGTAAGAACTAACCATTCAAGAGCAAAAGAGCTAGAATAAAACAGTACTTTTTCTAATTCTTAGCCCCAAATTGATCTAGGCCTTTCCAGGCAAAGCAAAAGCTGATGAGACCAACTAATCTTTCTAGATTTATTGGGGGAAAAAATGTTTCCAGAGAATACAAAAGCAGAGTCAAAAAAAGAGAGATGTCCTAGAGAGAATGGCCTGGAACTTTCCCAAGAATATGCAGATTTCTACTCATCTCACCAGAATTCATGGAGAAAGAAACCACATGTCCATTTGATCCCAATATATCATTTTTATGCTCCTTCTGATAAATATGCATAATAATGTCTTTAAAAATGTCCTTCTGTTGAGTTCCAGTTAATGATGTGCTATGGAGAAAAGGCTAGCTGTGAAGCTCCCCTTTCCAGCTGTCTTTTGGGTTTTGTTTTTTATTGCTTTCCCTGAAGTAGTTGGTTCTCATCGTTACCCAAATCACTTATTAGTCCATCCACAATCAATTAGACATCTTGCTTATTCCATCAAGGGAGGGGAGATGAAAAGAATTAGAGAATCTCTGCTCACATCTTTTCAGGCCTATACTCCAACCCACAACCATGTGCCTACACATCCATGTAGGACTACTGAGGAAACTATTCAACCTCTGAAAGCTCTTATGTGGGGATGTGATGTTTCCCACAGAGTGACTGAAATTTGCAAAACTATTCAATGAAGGTACATTATCCCTAGGATGAGAGGTCAGATATAATTGATAACCCTTATTAACTGCATTCAGTTTTGGTGTCTTAAAAAAATCAGGTAAGATTATATAATATGCATTAGGAAGTAATGATGACAACAAAAACTCCAAAATAGAAAACGGTGAAATTTTCCATGTCTAAGTTTCCTCTTTAGCAGTTGTGATTGTCTCCAAGTACAATTTGTATAGCTTCTTCATCGTATTTAATATTGAAATATTCCAGAAGAGCAACAGGACACATATTGCCAAAGCACCAGCCTTATATCTACAAAATTTAGGAAACACAATTATATATTTAGAATCAAATGTGGCCACTGCAGTTTATATTAACACATAGGGACCAAGTTTCTCATAAAATGGAACTTGCCAAGAAAAGTATTGCTGTAGAAAAACAATATCTGCTATAATCCAGTTTTACATTTCTATTAACAACTACGATTGGTTATAGAGGCTTCATAATAGTTAGAGAATAGGTAGAGAAAATGGAAGCTAGATGATAAAAATTTCTTATTTTGTAATTTCAGGGGAATGCTTGTCAATTGTAACTAGTCTGAAGTTTATAACCTGTGAAATTAAAAGTAAATTGAGTTTTGGAATTGGAGAAATGAACTGTTTAAAGGTTTAGAAAATATGCATGCATTATTTTTATTTAAAACAATTCTACCTTTTAGAAGCAGTTGTAGCAGTAAGAGTTGGACTTTGTGTCTTAACTACATTAACACTAAGCACAGCTCTATCAACAGACTTGCTTAGCTCTTTTGGGCCTTCATTCCTCAATAGCCTAAAGACAGGGCATCAGACCATTTGTTCTCTTAAGGACACATCAAACTTTAAATCTTTTTATGTGTTAATTACAGCATTGTTTATTCAATAAAAATGGCATAAAACATGTTTTATTAATAAAATAGGGACTGATTAAATAGCTTGTGTCAATGTATCATTCAAAATGAATGAGCTCACTGTATATATTTTAAATATCAGAAAGGAAACACAGCAAATTATTTATAGTAGTTATTCTTTAGGAGTGAGATTGGACAGGAATGAGGAGGACTTTCCTTTTTTATTCCTTTATAAATATGGGTACTGCACACATACCTAAATAAAATGCATGCTAAAAAATATTTGTGAGATTAAAACATACATGAAATGATAAAATACAAATGTAAAAGCTCGATTGGAGAAACCCATTATCACCTTTATTGTGCTTCCATGGGCTTCTCTCCCCAAAGCTTGTCATGATCCAATGATGCATCCATTAGCCCTTCCAATCATATTGCCCTCTAATTAAAACAAACAAATAAACCCACAAACAGTAAGCATGTGTTTCCATTTATAACTTGCTTTTTCATAACTTTTGTGTCCCATGTTATTTAATTTACCTACATAGTTGTAGAATAATGCTTTTGAGCATTTTCCTGCTGCATTTGAAATTAATTGAGATCTATATCTCAAAAATGGTTGAAAAATCAAATAAAAGGGGAAAAAGAAGCTAAGTAGCAGACATCCCCCTTATCATGATTGACAACATTAACAGAAAATTTGTAAGACAAAGCTTTATTTGTTTGGAGAAATTCCAATCTCACTGCTTTAGAAAAAATATTGGCACTGAAATCTCTCTAAGTAGAATAAGAATGTTCAAGCTCCATGAGCTTTTTTCTTTACATTTGGGCTTCTTCCCATCATAAATACAGTTGGCTCTGCAGTGAGATTTTTCTAGTTAGCCTGCATTGAGAAATTCTAAAGCCAACATGATCAAATGTGCCCACAGATGATTGACCAATGCAGTGGTAGCCTTGCTCTGTCATAAGACTTTGCCTATCTAAATGGTGCTGATCTAGTAGCTTGACAAGCTTTCTGTGGTCCTCAAAATTTATTATTAATCTCACCAGCAGTTACAGCTGTACTTGCAGTTTTAGGTATAAACACTCTTGCTCTTAAGTAACTTTGTTCTCTTGTAACTCCTGATGGGCTAAGGATCTGTAGAGATAAGGAAACTTCTTAAGAAAGAGTCACTGGCAGTGGGAAAAGAAACAGAAGAATGTCAATTAGGGACATGGATTGGTCTAGCTGACTGTTGCCTATTTTACCTTACCAAGTTACTAGAAATCAGAAAAATTTGATTCAGTACCATTTATTAACATTCTCCCAGTTTTCTCCATTCTCTCAAAATGCATCCTAATTAACATGTTTTATTTATCAATCCACAATAGCAATACTCCTCTTTGGAAGTGGAAGTCCCAAGTTATTTAATGGACTTTTTTCTTTATTTAGTTTAATATTTGTTAAGGACCAAAACAATATGCCATAAATTAGATGATGAGGAAGAAGAGAGGAGCTGAATCTCTGCTTACAAATAACTTTATTTCAAATCATGATATAAACAACATTTTTGGTTGTATTTCTGCTTGTTTGGATATCCAAATTTACTTTCCATGTAATTGTGTGACAACATACTCTTAAAATCAGGAATTGTAATGCTTTATAGTCTGTTATTCTATAATTTATTTACTGGGTGAAGAATTTTAAAACAATTATTTCTGGACATGAGAAGAGAAAACTTGATATTAGATTTTTATAAGGTTTCTGAAGATTTAAAAGCCCTTTAAAATAATGCTTCTCCAAACATAGGTTTTTATCATAAATTAAAAGGTTTCTTAAAATGACATTGAATTAGTAGGCATTGACAAAGTAAGAGCATGTACCACTTTATGGTAATTTTAAAACAATGGCACTAAAAAGTTATTTAAAAAATACCTGTGTGGTCATGATTTGACACCAGGTTAATTTATCTTTGAATTGTAAGGTCCAATTTTAACAGGAATGAGTGATGATTTATGAGATATTATCAATCTTTTAATAGAATGGATTTTGCCCTACAGTTTTAAAAACAACTCTGGATTATTTATTTTCTCTGAAGAGATGGATGCAGTTTGAAATTAATGAGTTGTCCAATAGGCAGATAATATCTGACCTATTTGTGGGCACCAGGAGAGATGTAAATTTTTGTCCTTAAAGAAGAACTGATTTTAAAGGGCTGTATTTTAAAATTTGGCATTGGCTGGGGCTGGTTGGCATATATAAGAAACTTAGGTAGGACGTGTCATATGTGCAATTTTTTAAATAATATCGCAAAGGAAATTTATAGCTTGCAAAGTACTTTCTTAAAAATCATATTTAACTCTCACTATAACTTTGGGAGACAAGTGTCATTATTACCACGAAAATTTAGATATGAGAAAAATGAGGCTCGCAAAGGTTAAATGACTTTCCGAAGTACAGATAGATTGGTCTCAAACAATTCAAACTCAGCTATTCTAACTCTAAACTTCATCTCTCTATGAATATGGGCATATGAATTATACATAATAAGTCACCTTTTAGGTATATTTTTATGTTTGAGTCACCCCAAATCCTATAGAATGATGGAGGAGTAAAATTTTTTTAGGTCAATTTATAAAACAGTCCTCTCACCTAGCTATTGCCCAATATTATAAAAGAAAGTAAATCACCAAATTTAAAATCTTTCATCTTAGATATTACTACACCCAAATGAGTTTCTAGTATACTTATTTGCAATTCAGCAGAAAAACATTTAGTTATTACATAATTTAAAATTAATATATTGTCCAGTATTAATAATATGTATTGTTTCACTATTTTGAGAAAGATTTTTGCAAACAACTTTCTGTGCCAAAAATGTTAAAGACTACATCAAATGTTAGCCAGAGACACCACACAGATAAGATGATCATAAAGGCTTTAAGCTCAGAAATCCCAGCTCATTCTGTGTATCAGAATTTAATTCTCTGATATGTCTACATCATGGAACTTCTTCAGCTGTTCCCTAGATCCCTGGCTCACATCACTTGTCCATCTCACTCTAACCAACTTAAAGCATTAGTCACCTGGAAGTGGTGTTTTGGACTTTAACTTTAAAAGAGGAAAATCGTAGTAATTACGATTTTCTGCTACTACATAAAGAAAGTAATTACGACTTTCTGTCTGCCACATAAAGAAAAGGCAACTGATTTTCACTTGATGGATAAGAGCTTTTCTGGAGACCTACCCAATGACATAAACAGAATGTAATTGCACTAATATCTTCCTTTAATACAAGAAACAATGAAATGAATAAACGAGTTTCTGCTCTAAGGGTGATAAGCTTCTCACTAACATGCATGTTTGTTAGGAATTGGGAAGATTAACAAAGGAAAAGTTTGAAAATGAGTAAATTCCTTCAGTCTCTACATGTTCCTCACTATGTTATTAATACTAAAGATTTTTCATAATATGGCAGTTTCTAATGTTAAGTTCTTAATATTTTATTTTCCCTCCATGGACACAAAAGATTATAATACATATTTCAAATTAGTTAAACATTTTTTCAGATACTTATATAAATCTTAAAACAATGACTGGTGCAAAATTAATAATGTTTTAATATAGCAATATACTAATATAAAACATTCAATGATAGTCTTAATAAGATCTTTTTTAATTGTATTGTAAAATAAATAATTAAGGTCTACCTTTCAGTTGAAGCAGAAATGAAATATTATTCTTATTTTTTTTTGTAAATCATTAATACAATGCAAAACTGTTTCCCTTAATTAATATTTCTGAGAGTAGACCAAGACGTTTATCATTCCTTTGGGAACAGCTATTTCTAATTGTGTTGATTTTAATAAATTCTCATTATTTTTAAGGTAGATAATTATATATTTTAAAGACAATTTTTAAATATATTTATTGTCTAAGCTTTCCTTTTGTTAAATATATGTTGAGGACATTTCCTGATTACTAATTTTTTGATGGTTGAAATGTGTAAAGTCCTAAAATTAGAGATATGCTTTAAGCTTTAAAAATTATGGAAATTTTTAAGCTTTGATTTGAAAAAAACACATATAGAATTCACTGTAAGTTCTAGGACATAAAGTAATAATTGGGATAAGATTTAAAATTACAGTATCATTCAGAAATCCCTCGTGCTTACACAAAAGTAATTGCAATTTTATCTTGATATTTATCACATAAAATTTATAAAACTAATGAAACAATTAAGAAATAATTAACCAGTTGAAGTTCTAAATCTACTGGGTGGCCTCTCTTCTTTCTATTTGCCATCGTAAGAGTAAATGCAGAGGAAAGCTTAAGGTCTACAATTTAGTGTCATAAAAAATTTGGGTATACAACTAGTCTGACTCTGTTTGCTCATCTCTATAAACAAAATATAATCAATAATTTTATGTTGTATTAATTGATAACACATGAAAAGAAGATATGTGAAAACATAATTAGGGACATTTTCATTGCCATTATAATACAAATAACATTCAATTTTGAAGCCATTCCTATAGCCCTAAAGTAGAATGTTTGCCAGAGCAATGCAAATACGTAAAATGACATCTTTCTTTTCAATCAGACATGTTATTTCTAAATATGCTTTCCAATCATCAAAACTACATAATATTTTCTTCCTTTTTTTTTCTTAGAAAAACATATTTTTATTGTTCCCACATTCTCTTTCCCTTATTTTCAGATGGGAGAAATTATCTCCATGAGTTTCTTTTCCTTGTGTTTTTGTTTGCTTAAAAAAATGACTGCCTGGGACTAAAATCAGCGAATTTTGACCTAAAAGCAGAGAGACAAAAAATTCTGGCTTCTCTGGGGCTCATATGGTTCCCGGGATATGGACTTTAAGTTTAAAATTCAGGAACATTCTAAGCAAGCTGGGATGAGTTGGTCATTCTATACAGATGCTATATACAAACTCAAGAAATAGCAAGGATGTTAGGAAAACTAACATTATTTACATGAAAACAAGTTGAAAAACTGTAGATTTATAATGCAATCAAAGAGGGCTTCAAAGTAAACATATGACAACATAAAAAAATAAATGAGCTACTATCATAGACTAAGAGGCAGCTATAGAAAAGGTAGGCATAATGGTGGTTTTAAAAAATTAAAGGATGTTCCTAGCACTCTGGGAGGCCAAAGTGGGAGGAATGCTTGAGGTCAGGAGTTCAAGATCAGCCTGAGCAAGAGGGAGACCCTGTCTCTACTGAAAATAGAAAAAATTAGCCGCTGTGGTGGTGTATGTCTGTAGTCCCAGCTACTCAGGAGGCTGAGGCAGGAGAATTGCTTGAGCTAGGATTTTAAATTGTTATGAGCTAGGTTTATACCACGGCACTCTAGCCCAGATGACAGAGCAAGACTCTGTCTCCAAAAAAAAAAAAAGAAAAAAAGATTGGCTGAATAGCAGAATGGACACAGCTAAAAGGCTAATTATCTTAAAGACTACAATAAGAAATTTAACTAGAATGTTGCACATTAATATAAAAGTTGAAAGACATGAGGGAATAAAGAAGACATTGCAAAATCTCTAATTAGATTTGCAAAAGTAAAAAAAATTGGTAGAATGAAGACAATTTAAAAAAATTCATTCCTTGTTCCAAAAGCCCAGTGTGCCCTAAAAGCAAGTACAAAAACAAAGCCCAGTGTGCACTAAAAACAAAAACATATACAAAAATAAATAAAATAATATATTTTTGAGGAAAGCATATCTCTAAAACTTTTTAGAATGAATAAACTATAAGATATCTTTGATATGTGGGATGAGGGAAAAAGATATTCAATAGCAAAAACAGTAAAAGAAAATATATTTTAAATTTTTTATGGATAGCTGTAAAAAAACAAACCACACTTAAGAGAAAATATTTAAAATGCACAATATTGATGAGGAATTAAAAAAGCATATATGTAAGGGATACCTACATATCAATAAGAAAAGATAAGCAGCCCAGAAGTAAATGGCAAAGTATATAAATATGTAGTTCACAAAAGAGAAAAGATATAACCATTAAATACTGAAGCAGTGACCTATTCCTGGAAGCAGGGTTAGAACATATTTCTCAACCTTCCCCTGCAAGTAATTTTAGCCAGATTACTGAGTTCTGACCAATAGACTGTGGGAAGAAGTGACATATGCTAATTGCACGACTGGTTTATAAAATCTTCCCAACTGAATCTTCTGTTCTCTTCCCTTATCAACTAAATATAGAGACCTGTTGAATGTGGAAAAGTGTGGAGCCTTAAGATGAAAGGAGTACAGAAACCTGGATTTCTGCATGGAACAGAATCTTCCTGCTAGCCTGCTTTGAACTGTAAGTGATGACGATAATTTTACTGTAGAAGAAACAGAGATGTTTGTGGTTGTCATAGCCCTTTACCTTTCCTTATTCCTGCTAAATATTGTGAGTTGTTGAAATTCTCCAGTATAGTAAAATATCTTCTGTGTGAAAGTTTAGTGTAGGGATGGGGAACCTTTTCATGTTGGAAGGCCACATTAATTTAGGTGTAATCAAATAACACCATATTCAAGAAACTTCAATTAGATATACTTAAAAATGTGCATATTTTGTAAAAATACAACTACTCTGCACTTCATAATTTCAAAAAATGAAAACTATTTGTTAATTTTAAAGTTAAGTAACCTTTTAATGACTTTGTTGTGTCTGTTTTTTGTTGGAAAGCATTTTGAATATTTGATTGCAGAATGGAGGTCTGCAGTTTCAGTTGACCCTGTAGATGGGTATCAGTCATTTGTGACATGAAGAGCATCTTGATTTGGGTTAAGTAGGAGAGGGTGGATTAGCAGCAAGAAGTGGTTAAAAAACAAGAAAACATTTTTTAGGCATGTTGCTGAAGGCATGGGTATTCTACTGCATTTTCTCATATTTCAATTGAATCTTTCCTGGTATCAAATAATGACTTTTAAAATGTCATCTACTAAGAGCTCAATCAATTCCATCTGTAGTTCTTTGGGTGCCTTGGTGATATCAACTATATGAGGCTGAAATGCTAATTTGTGTATGATGTCATGATTCTCAAAATCAGTGAAACTTTCATTATATTCTCTCCAATAAATAGGGTATAAAAGCTGTGTATTCTTTAAATATTCACATATATCATCCTGCTCATCAATGACCTTTGCTAACTGGGGAAAGTGTTCATCTGAAATTTCCTTTTGAAGAAGTGTTTTGGAAAAAGCTTATTGTGAAATGCTTGTTTGGGTTTTTTTTTTTTTTTTTTGCTACATATCATATATAGACTTAGTTTTACCTTGCAAAGAAAGATTCAAGTCATATTGATTTGACATATATCACACAGAAATGCTGCATTCCTACAGAAATTTTTCAATAATTCACATTGCTGGTTCTGTTCTTCATAAAATTTAGCTATCTGTTCTCACAGAGATAAAATTTAGCTAACTCCTGTCCCTGCAATAGCCAACACACTTTAGAATGATACAGCAAATCCACACTGAATACCTCATAGTTCAAATTTAACATGTTATGAAACTGAGTCATGTTATGTTTGCTTCAATATAGTTAACAATATTTATAACTTATTGGAAAGTGTCACATAAAACAGAGATTTGCTGATGCTAGATGTAACAAAAATAAATGAGAGCATCTGGATTTGTTAAACACCTTTTCTTTTAATCTGTACAATAAAACCCTTCGTGTTTTCCTCTCATGGAAGGTGTACCATCTGTACATATACTCACTAAATTTACCAAATTCAGTCCAACTTTATGACATTGATCTTGAAAGTTGTTAAAGATGTCTATTGCCCATGTTGTGTTCAAAAGAGTACCAAAGGCAAGTAACTCTTTGTAGCAAAGAAAATCTTCTGTTATGACCAGAATGAAGTATAAAACCTTTGCAGTAGTATCAGTTGATTCATCCAGAGCAATTGAATAATATATATTTTCTTTTTGCAGCATTGCATGAAGTTATTCTGTTTAGTCAAATGCTAATTCATGCTGCCCATCAGTTATGGTTCTTCCTGAAAGAGGCAGTTTTGTACTGTGAAACATTATCAGGGTCTAAGCATCCTACAAGTTCGACAATGCATTCTTTCACAATTTCTACATCACTGAATGGCTTCCCTTTTTTCCCCAAATATATAAGCTACTTTATAAGTCGCTTCAGTGGAATTATTTCCAGTTCTCATTGATGCTTGAAAGAATTGTCTTTGCTTTTGTTTTTCATCTTTTAATTTCTGCAATACAGCCTTTCATGCCTCCCTCTAATTTAAAATATTTGTGGTCCTGATGAGCATTGAATTTCTTTAATGTTGATATTACAGTATCACAAAGCAAGCAAATCATCTTATCTTTAGCAGAAACAAGATAATATTTTAATTCCCAATCCTCATGAAATGTCTATTTTCTTCCTTCAGTGTTCTCTTACTCTTTTTTGACATGATGGACTATTAAGCAGACTGAATTAAAAAATACCATCAAGCTGTTCAGCTAGTCACAAATTCCACTTCAAACAGAAATACAGTACACTGTTGTCAAAAAGCTGATAACAGATTGGTGTACTCAACTCTCATAAACTCTCGCCCACTAGCCTGGTGCAGTAGTGGTACCAGTCAGGAAGGGAAGTTAGAACAAAATAATGAACATAGCAGCCATCAATTTAGCCCTTATGGTTTACTAATGCTCTAATTCTGCTGGTCAATATGGGAGTATTATTTCATTGAAACTTATTTTATTCTTTGATATTTTAAATTTGTTCATTTTAAAAATAACATAAAAATATAAAAGATGAACAAAAACATATTAATAAAAATAAAAGGATTTGTTCTGTAAAATTTGGATTCAGTCAAAAGGCCACACTTAAAGACCTAGAAGATCACATGTGGACTTAAGGCCACAGGTTCCCCACCCCCAGGTTAGTGTATATTGTTTATGGATACATGCATAGGAAGGAAAATACTCATGAGAGAAATACACAGCAACTTTAGGATAGTTGTTACTTCTGGAGAGAGAAATGATATTTAGCAGTATGCACATCACTGATTTAAAAAAAACATCTGCCACAAATATGGCAAATTATTGCATCTATTTTCTGTCAGGCAGGTGAAAGGATATGAAATGTACTTTTAACATTTTATGTACTTAAATACTTCACTACTAAAGAGAAAAATAAAAATAGGACTTGGAAGTAACAGCTAAAAAATAAATAAATAAATAAAAAATATTTTTTTAAAAAAAATAAATAAATAATGTCTGGATTTTTTAGATTAAAAAAACATGGATTTTTTCAGTTTAAATAATCCAATACTGAAAAGAAATAATGTATATATTTTCAAATATGTAGAATTTAAAGCTTTTGACCATTTAGTAGGAACAAGAAGTGTTTTATTATTATATATTGTTTATTTAAAGACAAGGTAAGATCTTATTGTATTAAGTCATAGTGCATCAGCTTGTCTAAATTCTGTAAGATTCCTTTGACTACTGCACAACAGTGGATATAAGAAGTTAAAATGATGTTAAGGTTTGAATTGATGGTAGATTATTTAAAATTGAGAGCTAGTATAGTATTTGTGAAAGCCTTTCTATTTAGGGCAGATATACTTACCCTTTATACAAGATGTTTCTTCTTTCTTTATAGCAAATGAAATTCTCACACTCTTTTATTTTTGCAAATTCTTTGGATTTAAATCTTGGGTTGATTTGTGATAAAATTGAAATTATTAAGCTCTTGTTTATTTATTGATTCCTCTAGTATATTATGGATAGAAACATTATTTTGTTTATTAGAATATTAAATAATAGAGAAATGTATTACCTTTTAACATACAGTGGACCCTCGAACAATGTGGGGGTTAGAGGTGCCAACCCCATGCTGTAAGAAATTCCCATATAACTTTTGGTTCCCTGAAACTTCACTGTAAATAGCCTACTATTGTTTGAAAGCCTTATCAATAACATAAACAGTGCTTTAACATATATTTTGTATGCTTTACATATTGTATACTGTATTCTTACAAAAGTAAACTAGAGAAAAGAAAATGTTACAATATTAAGAAAATCATAAGGAAGAAAAAATATATTTACTATTCATCAAGTGGAAAGTGGATCATCATCCTCTTCATCTTCACGATGAGCAGGCTGAGAAGGAGGAGGAAGAGGAGGGGTTTGTCTTGCTGTCTCAGGGGTGGCAGAGGGGAAAGAAAATCTGCATGTAAATGGACCCGTGCAGTTCGTACCTGTGGTATTCCAGGGTAAAATGTATATATCAGTCCCTTTAGACTTTGTTTAATAATCATTGCATTTGGATACATTGATACAAATGTTTTCATATTTACATGCACAAAGAACAGGCATGTGGTTACCTGCATTCTCAGTGTTTCCTATATATTTACCCTAAAACATGTTATCTTGAAGTGTTTCTGAATTATGGAATTTCTATGTGGAAATATGTATTGCCTGAGTGATTGCTTTACTGTTCTGAATATTGCTCTAGCTTTAGATTTCTCTATTGGGGAGAGGTGTAACTGAGAACAAACCTTGAAGCTTATTAAGGTTTTTAACTTTCTACACATTAGTCACAGAAAACTTTGTATCATTTAACTTCTAGTGAAAATACCACTAACTCAGAGTAAGGACCATTTACAGAATCAGTTAAGTAATTCTAATAAATCTTGTTCCAAAGGAAACAATAGGAAAAAATTCCAAAAGAATTACAGAACCCCAAAGATATTTCAGAATTTGCAATTGGCAGGACGTGAAAACTTAAGCAATCTCAGGCTTCTGATTATATATAACGATAGGTGCCCTGCCAAATATACCCATTCCCACAATCAAAATACACTAACTATATGATCTTTCTCTGATGCTATAAGTAGAGTCCAAAACTAAATTGTATATAATATGTGGAGGGGTTATTGCATAGTTGTGGAAAAAAAACGTTTTTAGTTAGTCTTTGTAGTCACATAAAGTTCAAAAGTAAAATCTCTGGAACACAACTGAGCAAACACTAATCTGGGAAAGTTTGAAGTGATGAGATAATTGCTGTGCATCCTAACGACTCCTCACCCCCTACAGAAAAATAAATAAAAAACAAACAAACAAAAAATAGCTTTAACTCTCAATCTAGAGATGGGTTGGAACAGTCACTGATCAAAATCTAACTTTGCATCATTACTTCGGTACTCAATTCTAGAATTTTACTGTAGCCATAAAGATATATCATAAATAAAATAGAAAAGCTGGTCCTTGCTATATAAACAAGAGATGAGAGAAAACTATATTTCAAAGTTTAAGATCAGCTATTTTTGAGAATGTAAAATGATGCAGCCTCTATGGAAAATATATGGCTATTCATCAAAAAATTAAAAATAGAATTATTATGTGACCCTGCAATTCCACTCTGGTTGTGTATCCAGAAGAATTGGAAGGAGTATTTCAAAGGGTATTTGTACACCCATTTCATAGCAGCATTATTCACAATACCAAAAGGTGGAAGTATCCCTGATGGATGGATGAATGGATAAACAAAATGTGGTGTGTGTGTTAGTGTGTGTGTGTAAATAGACACACACACAGACCCCTATATATATATGAAATATTTATATATTTATATGAAATGATATTCACACTTAAAAAGGAAGGACATTCTGAGACATACTGTAACATAGATAAACCTTGAGAACATTATGCTAAGGGAAATACAATGTGACCAAAAGACAAATAGTATATAATTTCATTTATATGAAATAACTGTAATAGTCAAATTGTTAGAAAAAGAAAGTGTTGTACAGTGGTGGTTTCCAGAGGATTGGGGAGGGGGAAATGGTAAGTTATTGTTTAGTGGGTATGCAGTTTCAATTTTGCAAGAAAAAGAGTTCTGGAGATTAGTTGACAACAATGTGAATATGTTTAACAGTACAGAACTGTACACTTAAAAATTGTTAATATGATAATATTATGTGTTTTTTTCTTACCACAACTAAAAAACATCAAATTATAGACTCGGTTTTCTAGTAATCACATTTCGGCATTAATAAAAAAAGATATTCTTGAACTAAAAATGTGCTACATTTTCTGAAACAGCTTTAAAGGTGGCTTCAAATACGTGTAAAAATATTGACTCATTTTTAGTATGTAGGTATAACTGTAGGACACAAAAAATGTTATGACAAAAATAGCAGAAAGCCTTCTCTCTGAAGTATGAAAACATTTTTATGAGCCAGTCTCCTAACTCTAACTCTCATTAATTTTTCTTTCTCTTTGTGGCCATCTTGAGATAGCAACATCCTGTATGTAACACAACAGGTGACATTTGGAGGAAAAAATCAAGTAGATCCTTACTTTATTTCACACACCAACATAAATTGCAATTGCTCTAAATTGGTTTAGTATCAAACCTGCAACAAACATTCATGAATGTTTTTGAATGTTTAAGATGTTGGGAAGGGATTTTTAAAAATAATAATTTTCATTTCAAAATATTAGGGGGCACAGTGTTCTTGTTACATGGATGAATTGTATAATGCTGAAGTCAGGGCTTTTAGTGTGCCTGTCATCAGAATAAACAGGTAAGTTTTTATCCTCTCCCCACTCCTAACCTCCCCTCCAGCCTGTGGCACTCCAGATCACCAAGTGCATCCCCTTGACTGAATCCAAATTTTACCAAAGGATTTGTTCTGTAAAATTTGGATTCAGTCAACATGCCTAACTCAAGGATCCAGAAGGCCACATGTCTCCCAGAGGGCACAGATTCCCCATCTCATACTGGTCCCCAGTTCCATGCAAGTTGCTGTAAATGACATTATTTCATTCCATTTTATGGCTGAGTAGTAATCTCTCTATATGTATATACTATATTTTATCTACTAAGCAATTGATGTACATTTAGGTTGATTCCATATCTTTGCAATTTTAAATTGTGCTCTGATAAACATTTGGGTGCAGGTATTTTTTGATATAATGATTTCTTTTCCTTTGGGTAGATATCCAGTAGTGTGATTGCTGGATCGAATGGTACATCTACTTTTGGTTCTTTGAGGAATCTCCACACTGTGTCCCATAGAGGTTATACTAATTTATAGTACCACCAGTAGTGTTCCTTTTCACTGTATCTATGCCAACATCTGTTTTTGTTTATTTTTTATTTTTTAATAATGTCCATTTGGATGGGACAAGGTGGTATTTCATTGTGACTTTAATTTGCATTTCCTTGATAATAAATGATGTTGAGCATCTTTTCATATGTCATTTGGACATTTGTCTATCTTCTTTTGAAATAACTCTGTTCACATCTTTTTTCCACTTTATAAATGAGGTTATTTGTTTTTATCTTGTTGATTGTTGAGTTCTTTGTAGCTTCTGGTTATTGGCCCTTTCTTTGATGTATAGTTTGTGAACATTTTCTCCCATTCTATAAGTTGTCTATTTATTCTGTTGATTATTTGCTTTGATGTGCATAAACTTTTTAGTTTGAGCTCCATTTATTTATTTTTGTTGTTGCTGTATTTGTCTTTGGGCTCTTAGTCATAAATTCTTTGCGTAGGCCAATGTCTGGAAGAGTTTTTCTTATGGTTTCTTCCAGAATTTTTATGGATTAAGGTATTACATTTAGGTGTTAATATACCTTGAGTTAATTTCTGAATAAGGTGAGAGATAGGGATCCTGTTTCATTCTTCTGCGTGTAGTTATCCAATTTTCCCAGCACCGTTTAACAAATAGGGCATCTTTTCCCCAGTGTATGCTTTTGTTTGCTTTATTGGAAATCAGTTTGCCATAGCTATACAGTTTTATTTCTGCGTTCTCTAGTGTGTTCCTTTGGTCTATATCTCTACTTTTATGACAGTACCATGCTCTTTTAGTTACCCTTGTAATATAATTTGAAGTCAGATAATATGATGCCTTCAGATTTGTTCTTTTTGCTTAAGATTGCATTGATTATTTGGGCTCTTTTTTGGTTGTATGTGAAGTCTTGGATTATTTTTTCTAGATCTTTGAAAAATGACATTGGTATTTTGATGGAAATTGCATTGAATCTATAAATCACTTTGGGCAGTATGGAGATTTTAATAATGTTTACTCTTCCAATCCATGGGCATGGAATGTTTTTCCGTTTGTTTGTTTCATTTATGATTTATTTCATTAGTGTTTTATATTTCTTCTTGCGGATATTTGTCACCTCCTTAGTTAAGTATATTCCTAGGTATTTTATTTTATATTTTGAAGTTATTGTGAATGGTATTACATTCTTGATTTGACTCTCAGCTTGACTGTTATTAGTATATATATATGCTCCTGATTTGTGTACATTGATTTTATAACCTGAGACTTTGTTGTATTTATTTACTAATTCTAGGAGTCTTTTGGTAGATTCTTTAGGGTTTTCTAGAGCAAGATCATATTGTCGACAAACAGGGATAGTTTGATCTCCTCTTTCCTGATTTGAATGCTGTTTATTTCTTTCTCTTGTCTGATTGCTCTGGCTAGGACTTCAGCACTCTTTTGAATAGAAGTGGTGACAGCAGGGACACTTTTCTTGTTCCAGTTCTTAGGGAGGATGCTTTCAATTTTTCATCATTCAGTATGCTATTGGTTGTGGGTTTGTCATATACGGCTTTTATTATTTTGAGATATGTTTCCTCTATGCCTAATGTGTTGAAAGTTTTATCATGAAGGGGTGCTGGATATAGAAAGCTTTTTCTTCCTCTATTGAGATGATCATATAAATGGTATGTGGTTTTACTTCTGTGGAAGAGATTTTTTAATAAGAGGAAGGGGAATGTGAAATCAAAAGTTCAATAGATCAAAACAGCTGGAAAATAAGGCTTTTTCTAGATTAAAAAATGTAATAAAAGTAATAAAAGAAAAGGATAAACAATTTTAAACAATATTTATACAAAATATAACAAAGCTTCAATATTCTTTATACATTAATGCATAAGACAGCATTCTTCATTGAGGAAAACAAAGAATATAGATTATTTACAGAGGGAATTGAAATTATCAATAACCAAATTATGATCATTTAATTTTAATACAAATAAAAGTTAAGCAAATAAAAATAGTAATGATAAATTTTTCTTTCCTTATAAAAGTTACAGATATTCAGATAGAAAATAGCACAAAGTGCTATAATCATATATTGAGATTGGTATTCCCCTACATTGTTGGAGGGATTTTAAATTGTATTGAAAACCTCAATATCACTACATTATCTTATAATATGTTACTTTGCAAGGAATCTGTGCAAATAAAATATCAGAATTATGAGAATATATGTATGTACCATAACATTTAGTATATAATTTATAATTTCAAAACATGTAAAATAATTTAAAAGATATAGTGGCTAATTTCTACATCTGCATGAATAAGCCTTATTTTTAAAGATCATTTTACTTAAAAAAACTTGTCATAATTTTTAAAATGCCTGTGTTAGAAACAGTGTAAGATATAGAGAAATTACAAATTATTGTAAAATATGTTAATGAGGTTTTTAATTGTCATATTGCAGTTAATTTTTTTCTCCTCTTAATATTCTTTTCTACTTTCCAAATTGATTATATTGCGTGAACATTACTTTTTGTTACCAAAAAAATAAATATTTTGAACATGATTAAGCAATGATAGAACCCAGAGTTAGAATACTCATGATGTACTCAGAGGTCTAAATAAGGTTCTATATATTTGTTATGTATATATATTCCAACCAAATGTTCCATTTTCTAGTCTGATTCATGGGGGTTGCTGTTTCCCAGATATACAAAGTGTTTGGAGGTAGGTTTAATCTCCACAATATGTAAGTAACATTGTATTTTCTTATCTTCAGTATGAGGAATTGAAATCTTACTAATGACTTGAGAGAAATTGAAATAAAGTAGAGGGTACAGTGAGTGCTTGGGATCCTAAGCAGTGTGATAAACTGTCATCCAGAAGTATTTATGGGCAGGATCCTAGTTAGACTGTGAATCAAGATCAGAGAGTACTAGAAGGAGAAAGAGATATAAATGGTTGATTTATGGAAAATTTATATTACGGTAGATTCTATGATTTCCAATCTCTAGATGAGACTGCTCTAAAAATTGAATGAAGGCTGACACTTTAACTTGGTATCAATAAAAATTCATAATGAATATCAGGTTCTCTAATTTAGCTCTTTCATCCTATTTTCATAAACCAATTTATTCTCTTCATCCAGTATCATGTAGAACTTACCATGCTTTACTAGTTTGCATTTCTTTTTTCTCCACTAGACTATGGATTTCTGTGAAATAGAATCTGTATCTTGCTTGTCTTCTGGTTCTCTTGCTTAGGACCAAATAGATGCGTAGTCAATGTGTGTTTCCTCAATTCCTTTTTTGTTTATTTGTTTTTTTGTTTGTTTGTTTGTTTGTTTGTTTGGGGGGTTGCAGCTTTGTTTTGTTTTATTTTATTTTTAAGAAAATGAAAAAAATGAGTGAATTTTTATTCAAAAAGGTAGGAAAACCTGAAAAAGTATAATTGTACAATGAAGGAAGAGTTGTCTTTTATTTAGTCACCTTTTAAAATATAAAAATAATTCATAAATTCTTTTTCTTTCCCATCCGCCTCTCCTCTTAACTAATATTACTGAAGGATTCTATGTGCTACCCCTTGTAATATATATTTAACATAAAATATCTCATTTAATCCTCATTTTAGACCTAGAAATGGTTACTGCCTTCCTTCCAACACCCACCACTTTTATAGAAAAGAAAATAAATGATCAGCCTGGGCAAGAAACTTGCACAAGTCCATACTTGTAAGCAGAAGTATGAATAGGAATATGAGTTCAGTTGAAGTGAACTGTGCAGGAATAGATAAAACTTGGGAGGTAAATATTATCCTGCAGTGCTTTCAAAAATATTTTGACATTGTCTAAATTGACAGTTATTATCTAAATCTACTTTGAAGGTATTTTGACATCTTATGTAAACTAGAAGTCATTTAAATTTTGTCAAAATTTATGATACATGCAGATAAACTTATCAGGGATTAAAATCTTTGTACCCCAACAATGTGGTTTACAATTTAAAAAAATAATCATACTCCCTTCAATATGATCTGCAGGTTTTTAAATAATTCCTTAGATTACTTTGTACTTTGCAGGCAATAACTTGGGTTAAAATACCATGTAAATGATGTTACTACATTTTATTTTCAATAATTCAAACAAAATTAGTACTCTTTCAGATTTACTAAAAATCTTAAAACATATTCATATTTTATGACATCCAAATTAATAAAATAATGTCAATCCATTTTTCCCAAATAATATGATTGGCTTTATTGATCTTCAACTTTATCAAGTGAAATATACAGGGAATTGTTAAAATGTCAGAGTTTGCAATTTGATTCCATCAAAAAAAAATGCTTTCAACACATTTTTCCTCATAAATCAAAAACTGTGCTCTGAGGCAGATTTGTAACTTTGGATCAACCTGTACAGCTGAGCAAACATTTTATCTAATGAATTTAATTAAGAGTTCAAATCTGCGTTAGAGATGAGCTAAATGGAAAATGTAGCCCTTGAAAAAATAAGATTAGAGGACTTCTTTTTTCTCTATATCTTCTTCACAAAGCTTCCTCCACAGAGAGTTTCCTAGGCAAAATGCCTTCTGGCTTACGGGCCAATCTAAATGTGTCCTACGTTTATCTTTCATCTCAAACTCTTAGTATAATGAGAGATTCTTAAAAAGGAATGCTAATTCAGAGCTCAGAGAACTATACATGGCTTCTTACTTATGGGATAAATGAGAGGTATAAGGTCTAAAATTAAACCTTTGAATACAATTCATATTCTCCAGTATTAGATCTGAGTAAAGCCTTCCAATCACACTGCATTTATTTATCTAATAAAAGCCACACTTTCAGAATGTTTTTCCTTTGCATTCTTTTGGTTGTGTGGTGCTATGTACATTTGTAAATGAACATTTCATTTTAGAATGACAAATATAGTACAGAATTATTGCAAATATACTTCAGAGTTCATATATACCCCACACCCAGTTTTCTCTCTCCTTAATGCTTTACATTGTTATTTGTCACAATTAATTAACCCATGTTGGCTACATTGTTATTAACTAAAGTCCATGCTTTTTCAGTGTTCCTAATTTTTTTCTTAATGTTATTTTTTGGTTCTAGAATCTCATCCAGGTTATCATATTACATTTAGCAGTTATTGGGTTCCTTCAAATTGTGACAGTTTCTCAGATTTTCCTTGTTTTTGATGACCTTGACAGGTTCTTTAGTAGGTATAGCCAGGAATTTTGTAGACAAAACACTCTATTGGTGTTTGTCTGATGTTTGTCTCATGATTAGAATGGGATAATATATTTTTGGAAAAAGACCAAAGAGGTTAATTAATATTCTCATTATATCATATCAAGAGTTATTATTATTAATATGATTTATCAGTATTGACCATTAGGTGTGCATATACCCATCCCCTCCTACCCAACCCTACCTTGTCTGACATCCAATGAATGTGCACATAAATGTTGATCTGTTAATACCAATTTGATGATGAGTACATGTGGTGCTTGTTTTTTTTCCCTTATTTAAGCATATCACAGGGGTACAAATGTTTAGGTTATGTATATTTCCCTTGCCCCACCCCAGTTAGAGCTTCATGTTTGTCTATCCTCCAGACGGTATGCAGTGCACCTATTAGGTGTGTATATACCCATCTCCTCCTCCTCCCTCCCATCTGCCTGACACCCGATGAATGTTATTACTACATAAGCACTTAAGTGTTGATCAGTTAATACTAATTTGATGGTGAGTACATGTGGTGCTTGTTTTTCCACTCTTGTGATACTTGTGATAGTAGAATGGGCTCCAGTTCTATCCACAGTAATACAAGAGATGCTATATCACCATTGTTTTTTGTGGCTGAGTAGAACTCCATGGTATACATATACCACATTTCATTAATCCACTCATGTATCGATGGGCACTTGGGCTGTTTACACATCTTTGCAGTTGTGAATTGTGCTACTATAAACATTCTAGTGCAGATGTGTTTTTTATAGAATGTCTTTTTTTTTCCTTTGGGTATATCCCCAGTAATGGATATGCTGGATCAAATGTTAGTTCTACTTTTAGCTCTTTAAGGAATATCCATATTACTTTCCAAAGAGGTTGTACTAGTTTGCAGTCCCACCAGCAGTGTATGAGTGTTCCTGTCTCTTGCATCCACACTGACATTTATTGTTTTGGGACTTTTTGATAAAAAACATTGTCACTGGAATTAAGTGATATCTCATTGTGGTTTTGATTTGCATTTCCCTGAGGATTAAAGATCTTGAGAATTTTTTCATATGTCTGTTGGCTATTAGTCTATCTTCTTTTGAAAAGTATTTGTTTATATCTTTTGCCCACTTTTCAATGGAATTTTTAAATTTTTTTTTCTGCTGATTTGCTTGAGTTCTTTATAGATTCTAGTTATCAGCCCTTTATTAGATGTGTAGCATTTGGATATTTTCTCTCATTCTATAAGTTGTCTATTCACTCTATTGATTGTTTCTTTGGCTGTGCAAAAGCTTTTTAATTTAATCAGGTCCATTTATTTATTTTTGTTGTTGTTGCTGTGATTGCTTTTGGAATCTTCTTTATAGATTCTTTGCATTTTGGCTTTAGCTAGGATCTTTTTAAATGATTTTGTACAAAAGTACAAAGATCATGCAAAGAGTTCTCATATACCCTGTATCCAGGTTCAGTTTGCCCTTTTATAGTTTTATATTATCTTGACACATTTGTCAAAATAAGAAGCAACATTGGTGCAATAGTATTAACTATATTCCGCAATGAATTCATAAATCACTAGTTGGTCCATTGATGTTCCTTTTCTATTCCAGAATATCATATTACATTTAGTTTTCATGTCTCCTCTATCATCCTCCTTTGTGCTTTGGTAATTTCTCTAGCATTCTTTGTTTTTCACGTTCTTGAAAATTTTGAGGACTACTAGTTAGTATTTTGTAGAATGTGCCTCAATTTTGGCTTGTCTGATGTTTTTCTTAGACTTGAGTGATGGATTTTTATAGAACAATATCTCAAAGGAAAAGTACCTTTTTCATCATATTATATGAGGGGTTCAATTATACCCACATGACATTACTGGTATTGTTCACCTTGATCATTTAATTAAGGTAATTAATTAAACTATTTCATGACAAAGTTAGTTTTCCCCTTTCAGTATTCTATTATTTCGATAGTAGTCACTAAGCCCTGCCAACATTCAAGGCATAAGGATTTAAATTCCACTGTCTTGAGAAGAGGATATTTGCATATAATATGTGAAATATTTGTGACCTGGATGAACCTGATTTATATTATGCTAAGTGAAATATGCCAAGTGCAGAAAGACAAATATTGCATGATCTCATTTCTTTGTAGAAACTAAAAAAAATTGAACTCATAGGAGTAGAGAATAGAATGGTGGTTACCAGGGGCTTGGGGGGCAGAGGGAATTGGGATGTTAGTCAAAGGATACAAAATTTCAGTTAGATAGCAGGAGAGAGATATATTGTACAACATAGTGACTATGGTTAATAATAACATGTTGTGTTCTTAAAAATTGCTAAAAGAGATTTCTAAGTGTTCTTGCCACACAAAAAATAAGTATGTGAAGTAATATATGTATTAATTAGCTTGATTTAGCCATTCCACAAAGTATACATATTTCAAAACATGTCATACAGATAAATTTATACAATTTATATTTGACAATTAAAATAAATAAATAAAAGGAAGAAATGTTTGGAAAAAATTCTCAGTAAAACCCTTTTTGATTTCTTCTTGATTCCTTCTTGATTCATTTGTTGTTCCAGATCATATTGTTTAATTTTCATATATTTGTGAATTTTGCAATTTTTCTCCTGTTATTATTTTCTAGTTTCATATCAATGTGGATGGAAAGATACTTAATATCATTTCAATCTTTCTAAATTTATTAAGCTCTGTTTTGTTTTCTAAAAAATGATATATGCTAGAGAATGTTCTGTTAGTGCTTGAGAAGATCTATCTTCTGCTACTGTTGAAAGGAATGGTCTATGTGTGTCTACTAGGTCCATTTGGTCTAAGTGTAGTTTAAGACCAATGTTTCTCTATTGATTTTCTGTCTGGATGATTTATCCATTGCTGAAAGTGGGGTATTGCATTCCCCTACTATTATTGTGTTGTTGCCTATTTCTTCCTTTTGTTCTGTGAATAATTGCTATGTATATTTAGTTGCTTCAATGTTATTTGCATTTATATTTACAATTCTCATATCCTCTGATGAATTAACCCCTTTATCATTATATAGTGACCTACATTGTCTCTTGTGACAATTTTTTACTTAAAGTATATTTTGTCTGATGTAAGAGTAGCAATGTAGAAGTCCCTGTTCTCTTTTGGTTACAATTTCCATGAAATAATTTTTTCTATCCCTTCACTTTTAGCCTTGTGTGTTTTAAAAGCTAACCTGAGTCCCTGAATCTCTTCCAGCAACATACTGTTCGATTTTGTTTTTTTTCCTTTTCTTTTCCCATTCAGTCACTTCATGTCTTTTGATTGGAGAATTGAAACCATTTATATTTAAAATAATTTTGATATGTTATGACCTACTATTGCCATTTTATTAATTGTTTTTGACTGCTTTGGACTTTCTTTGTTCTTTTCTTTATCTCTTCATGTCTCATACATCTCATAGAGCCTCTATAAGATGATTATTTTGAATTATTTGTCAAACAATTTGTAGATCTTTATTTCTTTGGGATTAGTTACTGAAGCTTTATTAGTTTTTCTGGTGGTGTCATATTTGCCTGAGTCTTCATGATCCATGTATTCTTGCTTTGGTCTTTACATTTGAAGGAACAAACACTTATTCCATTTTTTAATGTCAGGTTTTGACTGATAAAGACCTTCTTTTGTCAGGTCTCCATGCTGATGGAATTGTATCTGGGATTTCAGTTAAGTGGGTTGGAGCCAAGACACAGGGCTGCTTCTGCATCTTCTGTGGTGTTTGTGGTTGGAGGGCCTGTTTTCAGGGCCTTGGGCAGGTGTTCATTCTGTCTTGTTTCTGGGCAGATGAAAGTGCCTCTAGGGACCTTGCCCAGTAGGTCTGGTGCTAGGAGAAGGGTCTGCTTCAGCGTTCATGGTTAGGCCCACGATGGTGACCCTGTTACCAGGTGCACAGATGGTTGTGGCTCTCACTAGGTCCCTAGGAATGACTCTGCTGGCTCACTGGCTGGGTCTCTGGGTTAGCAAGACTGGCCCAAGGCCACAGCTGAGTGAGACTGGAAATGAGTCACAGGGTCACTTTAGGGTCTACAGTCAGACCTAGGTTTGTAAGCCTACCTTCAGGAGCATGGAAAAATGTGTCTCTAGGTATGTCCCAGGGTAGGCAGAATTTCGTTTAGATTGAGAGCTGAAGATAAGTCACAAGAGTACTTCTACATGTTCAGTCAGACCAAAGTCTACAGGCCTGATTCTGGAAGATCAAGAGGCATGTCTCCCACCAGCTCCCTGGGAGAGCAAGACTGTTCTCAGGCTGCTGCTGGGAGGGGCTAGAGCCAGGTCAAAGGCTACTTTAGAGTCTACAGCCAAAACCAAGGTCAATGGGTCTGCTACTTGATGCATAGGTGGGCATGGCTCCTTTCTAGTCTTTTAGTGAATGGTGCCAGTGGCAGGACCAAGGCCAGATGAGACTGTCTCTGGGTCTATAGCTAGGCCCATGGTTGATGAGCTTGACACTTAATGCATGGGCTCATCTTCTCAATGACCTTCATCAGTCTTGGACTCCACTGTTGTTTTGCAGGCTTCTACCTGGATCCCCAAACTTCTACAAAGGCACTTTGGTGCACGGATGGTTGCCATATTATTGTTGTTGTGGAGGGATCTGAGTGGGGAAACCTATTTTGCTATCTTGCTAATGTCACCTGGCTGCATTGTTTAAGATTGAGGACCTCATGAGTAGGTAAAGGAATTTGCAAAATGGTCCAGGTTAGCTCACCAAAACAGAATACTTGGATAGTAAGCCAAAGCTTTTTATTTATATCCTTTGCTCTGTACATCACTTATTCATTGCTAAGTAACAAATTATGCCAGCTCTTAATGGGTTCAAAAAATAATGAACATTTATCACCTCACAATTTCTGTGCAAAAATTTGGTGTCAGCTTATCTGAACAGCTCTGGCATTAACATAAAGTGCCCAAAACTTCACTAAAAATATACATCGCTATATCTTAAGTAAGTAGCTGGTGGACTCAAATGATGGCTTTAGCCTGATAGACAAAGATCTAGTTTTTATTTCCTAGTATGTATTAATTTAAAGACTATAGGTACAGCTGTGGTTCAAATAGCATCTTCAATCTTAGTGGTTTCTATTCAGAATGATAGCAAGTTGTTTAATAACTCAGAAGTTCTTTAAATTCAACACAAAGTCCATTGTAAATTTCATTTTTTACCCCTTGCACACTGTTGGTGGTAATGTAAATTAGTACAGCCATTATGAAAAACAGTATGGAGCTTCCTCAAAAATTAAAAAGAGGACTACCATATGCTCCAGAAATCCTATTACTGGATATATATCCAAAGGAAATGAAATCAGTATATCGAAGAGATAGCTGCACTCTCTTGATTATTGCAGCGCTTTTCACAATGACCAAGATATGGGATCAACCTGTCTATTGAAAGATGAATGGATAAAGAAAATGTAGAATATACACACAATGGAATACTACTGAGCCATACTAGATGTGAGTATGCCTACACTTCCCTGTTATGTTTTTCTATTTTGGCCATTAATATCTCATTTTTTATGATATATGTATCCAATTTTCCTTTTAATATCTATTCATTTCTCTCCAGGAAACCTTTCTCCAATTTGACTTAATTATCTTCTCTATTCCTTTATTTTCTTCTGATTTTGACAGTAAAGCAGAATACACTCTAGTTCTATTTTGATTTACTTGCCAACCTGGTTTCCAGAGGCAGTGCTACAATCTAAGGCCTTTAAAATTGTTTTTCTTGTCCTTTGGGTCTACAGTAATTTCATGAGCATTTTCACTAACTTGATTTAAAAATTGTCATACTTTTGCCATAATAAGAGCCACCATTTCTTTTCATTTGTGTTTTAATGAAGCCATCAAAGTCATGGGAAAACTCATATTTGGGTCTCAAGCATCTTTCAAGCCTGGAATCAACATAAAACCACACATGATACTAATTCTTATATCTGGGGACAATTAGATGTATCTAGGTGAACATTTCCTGTTTCTTTCCTTACTCCTATTCCCAAATATAACTTGAGGCAGCCTATCTAGTGTTGCCTACCTAAGAGCACCAGTGTGTTAAGCTAGAAGCTCAGACATAATTGCTCTGTGGCATTTATGTAAATCAGTAGCTTGGCAATTAACAGATAGGAGATGTTTCATCTAACAATGCATAAAGATTTCATTCTGCTTCAGCATCTCCTATACCAGGTAAAGTTACATGTATGCAATTGAATGCTGAGATCTTGCACTGCAAATGTCCCACTGTTTGTTTAAAACTGCCATTATAGTCCATAGACTGAGTATATGAAAACATATGTATCTTCTTCAAAGATACATAAATTAATTAATGTGCATTCTATGTAGTTTTCTACACCTTATGTGACCCTGTTATTGCCAGTTTTGGCTAGGAACACAATGACCCATTAACACGAAGGTAAATATAGTGAATTTCTGAACAAATCATTCAGCAGTGACAATAATATTGTGTTTTTCAACTGTTAAAGCCACTGAAAACTAACTTAAATTTCAGAGTGAAACGCTGTTGAGATATGTTTGCCATGTCTGTCTCTGTCTGTTTTTTTCTGCCTTGTCTAATGTCATCTATCAAATAAACACCACCTGTCGAAAGGTATGTTGTAGAGGTAGCTTGCCAATCTTCACAAGCAGACTCAGCAATACAATGGTAATTGCAAAGTCTAATCTAGACATTTTCATCCTTTTTTAGATAACATACTGTAAAAAAAAGGTGAAGGACCAAAGCTGCTGTAGAAGCTAAATCAATTACCTAATTGGAAAATATTATATTCACCAATTCTGAATAAATAATATCACATCCATCCCTCCTCAAAAGACAAATATATCAGGCTGAAATAAACATAAAATAGGTACAGTATGAACTATTTTTAAAATGTGCCATATTATTGCTTCTAGGCCATGAGAAATGTACTATACTATCCCAAGCAGTTGAGAGAAAAGAAAGAAAATGGTGTGAAATATGACTCATCTGTTGTCAAAAAAATGCATCACAGTGGTTTTACACTTCTGGTTACTTATTTTCCCATGTTGATTGACAAAAGAAGAGGAAGGAACCCCAGTTAATGTAATTCAAGTAGTACCTGTAGAAAACTGAAATAAGGTTAAAATCACATTTGCATGAGATTCGGTACAGAGAGATCAAGTGATGTAGTGGTTAAGAGCACAGGCTCTGGAGATGAAGAGTCATGGTTTGAATTTTGGCTGTTCTGCTTGTATTCTGTGTGGTAGTGAACAAATCACCTCTCTATGCCTCAGGTTCCTTATCTGTATGTTGCTAATATCTATTTCAGATAGCATTTATGCCATATATAATAGTATTTATTAATATTTAATACTATCTAGGTGCTTGCTACTTTTAGTGGCAGCTCATTAATACCCTATTCTCTCCAGCAAAGTAGTACAGGATACTTGCAAATCTGGGCTAAGTTCCTATTCTTGGTGAATTAATTCGGTTGATAAACTATGCCATGCTCATGAGTTTTCACTGTTCTCCACTCTGGTGCACGTCAGTAGATAATCTTTTCTTCCATCACCCTGCACACAATTACTACTCAAGGCTGTGGCTAGTTATTACTTTTACTAGGTGCTGGGGAATATTTTATTACCTTATAAAAAGAGTTCACTCATGTCTTAAAAAGCATTTCTGTGATTGTTGCTAATCATCGACACTTACAGCATGCCAGTTGCATCATAGCTTTTTCCTCTTCCTTCCTCTAATGCACAATCTACTCTTTCTTCAGATCCTTTTGGAAACTCTAAATTTCTCACTTAATTTTAATGATTAACTTTGTTCTTTTGTGTCAATGCTCTGATTTTCTGACTGTGACCTGTGGGATATATCTTAGGAGCTAATTAGCAGCTTGACCTGCCTTTCTGAGTTAATAATAGGAGATAATTGTTTTAGAGAGAAGAGATGATTAAGATCAATTGAGCATCTACTTTTGCAGGCATATTTTTAGTTTAAATAATAAATATTAAGAAAAAATAAAAATATGGGATTTGGAACCAAAGAGTGTTGCATAAATGCACAGCTAGAAAGTAGCAGGTCCAGAATCTGGACACACGTTCTTTGTACCATACTATATTGAAATATTGCTTTATGATTTTGAAATATAAAACATGTTTTGTTTTATATTTAACATATAGCCATAGATGTGGCTATATGTTCACAAATTCTTTTGAAAAATTACAAACTGTAAAAGAGAGATGTGATATAGTGGAGGATATCAGGAATTAGGGACCTGTCTTCTAGTATTTGTGTGATCTTTAGATGATCCAAGATTAATAAGCCTTGTGAAGGTGAAATTCTAGGAAATAGCTTACAGTAAATACATGGATTTTCAAATCCATACACATATCCATCACAAATCATACAATCAACATAGGAAAACATACAATGAAAATATCTGTTGAAATTACAGAATAATATCATATATATAACCGTAAACTTTGAGAAAGCCTGAATGTGGTGTGTGTTTTGTTTGACCTGGCTTCAAGATGACTGAACCCACTAGTCCTGATGAAGTTGTGTGGTAAAGGGGAGCAGGATCCCTCCATGCCCAATATTGAACTGAAGGAAAAGTAAGGTAGAACCATAGGGAAAAATAGAAGATTTTAACTAGTACTGCTTTCATAGTTTGTCAAAACAGAAGCCATAGACAACTATGTGTAGATGGTTGTGAGTTAGGTCATAAAACACAGGGACACAGACACACATGGCTCTGGTGAGTAGATGTTTTTAATTGATATTATCACCAGGTGTTTAATGTGATCCATTCAAAATTAGAACTGTCAAGCAACTTCCACTACAGGAAGATCACCAACTGAATGGATTGTTGTACTTCTCCAGTGTGGTATAATGTCCAATAGATCTTCATAGTAGTCCTGGAACAAAATCAAACCAGAGTCAAATAAGATGCTACAGCTTCTCCCAAATGTAGCAATTTCTACCAGAAAGTAAGTACAATTTTCTTGTCTGTATAAAATTTTGTGACTTCAGAACTTTAGGACTCTGAATGATTAAAACTAAAAATCTAGCCTCACACCCTTGCTATGGGCTGAATTGTCTCCCCCCAAATTCATATGTTGAAATTCTAACTCCCAATACAACCAAATGCGACTATATTTGGACACAAGGCCTTTAAAGAAATAATTAAGGTTACATGATGTCATTAAGATAGGTCTTAATACAACATGACTGGTCTCTTTATAAAAAGAGATTAGAACACAGACACACACAGAGAATACACCATGGGAAAACAAAGGAAGAAGACAGCCATGGAAAGAGACCTAAGAAGAAATCAACCTTGCCAACACCTTGATCCTTGGACTTCTAGTCTCCAGACTGGGAGAAAGTAAATTTCTACTACTTAAGCTACCCAGTCATTGATACATTGTCATAGCAGTCCTAGGAAATTAATATACCCCTAATGCATAAATTCTAAGAAAAAGTTACCAATTATATTTAGGAAATGTTAAAGAGGGTCCAATTGATATTCGTTTGTCCTAGGTTTAAGAAAATATATGTTATGAATATATTTACTTTTTTTTTTTTTTTTTTGAGACAGAGTCTCTCTCTGTTGCCCAGGCTAGAGTGAGTGCCGTGGCATCAACCTAACTCACAGCAACCTCAAACTCCTGGGTTTAAGCGATCCTACTGCCTCAGCCTCCCGAGTAGCTGGGACTACAGGCATGCACCACCATGCCCAACTAATTTTTTTATATATATATATATATATATTTTTTTTTTTTAGCTGGCCAGATAATTTCTTTCTATTTTTAGTAGAGACGGGGTCTCGCTCTTGCTCAGGCTGGTCTCGAACTCCTGACCTTGAGCCATCCACCCGCCTTGGCCTCCCAGAGTGCTAGGATTACAGGCATGAGCCACGGGGCCCAGCCAATATATTTACTTTTAATTATGTATATATAAAGGGAAATAAGATGAAAAAGAAATTTTTGAAGAGATAAGCAGAATATGCTAAACATATTTGAAAACAATACTTTATTTCAGATTAATTAATTCATTAAAACAAATTAGAAGGAATGAATTAAAATTCTATTTTGTTTAAAAATTAAAGAGCCAATTGTAAGATAAATGGAATTCATATATATTCAAATCTTCAGCATTCTGTATATGTCCTTTATGTTTAAATAAGAAAACTTTATTTAATGAGTGTGATGTGCATTGTCTGAGGAATGGACACGCTTGAAGCTCTGACTCAGGGGGGTGGGAGGGGCATGGGCAATATACATAACCTAACTTTTGTACCCCCATAATATGCTGAAATAAAAATAAACAAATAAATAAATAAAACAAGAAAACTTTGTTGATAATCAAATGTACTTTGAGATTTTTCAACTTTTTAATGTTATTTTGGGTTTTAGGAGGATTGGGTGTTAACAGGATGTATCCTAATGCTTAGCTCAATTTTAAGCTTATGGCACAAATGCCGCTCACCTTAAATCCCATTTCAAAATTCTATTCTCTTCTTTACTGTTACCTTTAGCCCAAATAACTTTCATTTCTTCCCCTTAAACATCATCCAAACAAGGCTACTTGTGTGAATGATGTTTATTGCATGTATGGGACAGCAGATAATAACAATAGAATGTGATAAGATAAAAACTTTAAATTACATACTAAATATCACTATCCTAAAATTAGATGTCCACTACACATAAATGAGACATTCTCCTTGGCTTTCTTATGCCATTTTTTGCTAGATTTCAATAACTTTCTCAAGTTCCAACTGTCAACTGCTCTCCTTCCCTTTCAAAAAAAAAGTTTATCTCTTATGTAGACAAATTAACTTCTTCTAATGTAAACTTCTTCTGCTTGTTCTATGTTCAGGGGCTTCATCTCTCATATTCCGCTATCTCTTACCTAAGACAAGAGAAATTTCTCTTCCTAAGAGGAAGTTTCCCTTCTTTCCAAATGAACTCAATAAAATAGCACGCAGTTTTAATTTTCTTTTTTTTGTCCCCCCCTTTTTTTTTTTACAAGCAATGGTTAATGAGAAGCTAAGACAACAATCTGAAATTAATATAGCTGAAAGAGATAAGAAAAAAAATTTAAGTGCCCCCCCAGCTAAAAAAACCCTACACCAGAATATAAAATGCTTTAGAAGTAGTAAGTAGCAGAAAATAGAACAATCATGCAAAAACTGGCTTGTGCACACAGACACACACATACACACACAGAGAGAGTATATTAAAATTCTGAAGGGCAGAATAAATGAATGAGATTTTTTACAAATAGAAAAAAATATATAGTAATCCAAAACATGCAGTGGGTGGGAGACATTTTAAATGGTCATAATATTGACCACTCTCATTTGTTTCACTGGCCATTAGGTGATTCAAGGAGTCACTCACGTTGAAAGCTGTTCTTAATTGGTTGTAGTCCTTGGGTAATTAAAGGACAGGGGCCGGGCGCGGTGGCTCACGCCTGTAATCCTAGCACTCTGGGAGGCCGAGGCGGGTGGATCGCTCGAGGTCAGGAGTTCGAGACCAGCCTGAGCGAGACCCCGTCTCTACTAAAAAATAGAAAGAAATTATATGGACAACTAAAATATATATATACAAAAAAAAAAATTAGCCGGGCATGGTGGCGCATGCCTGTAGTCCCAGCTACTCGGGAGGCTGAGGCAGTAGGATCGCTTAAGCCCAGGAGTTTGAGGTTGCTGTGAGCTAGACTGACGCCACGGCACTCACTCTAGCCCGGGCAACAAAACGAGACTCTGTCTCCAAAAAAAAAAAAAAAAAAAAAAAAAATAAAGGACAGGGAAGAAGAATTAACTTACATTTATTGCTACCTGCCTCTCACAACAATTCTGGTGCTACCATGATTCTACTTCTTTTTTCTGCCCAGAAAAAGCAGCAGACAATTATTTTCCCATAACCATAAGCTAGAGAGAAAAGCTCTCCCACAGCCTGTTCCCTGACCATGGTAATGAACTTCTATGCCAACGGCTGCTGCTTTCTCTGAACCTTAGGCCATTCTCTTTACACAATAATTTATCAGTTTTTATTTGAGTTCTTCTCAATTATATATCAGTATCTATATTTAATATATAGAGATATACATTTATATAGATAGAGAATTGATATATAAATATATGTATCAGTTATACATCTAGATCTAGATAGATGTATAGTAAAGATATGCTCCTCCTTTCATCTTATGCAGTATTTTAAGTAGAATAAATATTGGTATGTGGGAGGAAAAGCAAGAAATGAAACTATAATGTTAGAAGATGCACAGGTACAGTTTATAATTAGACGTAGAAAAGACATTTTCTAAAAGGCAAAGCTAGTCAAAGACAAAAATGAACTACTTTGAAAGGTTTAGTGATCCATATTTCTTGCCATATTCAAGTACAGATTTTAAGAAACAAGAGAAATATTTTTAAATGATTTCTGTTAAAATTGTATCAAGTATTCTATTATTCTAGATATAACATGAGTTTTTCCAATGTATCATGGGTTCTTAATTGTACTACCAATAAAATCACACACTTATCTTTTTCCCCAGTCAACAAAAATGCATTTCCAATGTCCATGTACATTTTTAACTTCATTTTATCCCAATGCTGATTTGTTACTCTCTTATCCTCTCTATATAAACCCTGCAATCATTTTGTTATTTCCTATTGCAAACATGATGAATATGGTAACTATTCTCTTTAGCATTCAATATCTGAAAAAGTGTATTAATAAAAATATAGCAGTATAACTTTTTGATAATTATAAAATTAATTTTTGAAAATATTTAATGCCTGGAGTAGATTTCTGTTATTTTTTCCCCAATACTTCAGCCTGATAAGAAAACTGAGTCATTGTTTAGATGTTATCACCTGATACTTTATCACAATATTTTTACTCATAATAGATTTTATTCACACAGTCAACTTTCTTTTATCCTGGATATTGGGCTCCAGATTAGGCTAAAGGAAGAAATTTTGTTCAAATTGTTTATCAAAGAAAAACTGTAACAATTACTATAAACTAAATACAAAGTTTTTGAGGCTTGAAATGTAAGATATGCTTCGTTAGAAATTATTAGGTCTTTTCAGAGACCATATTCAATAATATTCAAAACCCCAGAATTCTTATATCTTGTATGTTTCCTAATGAATTACTATCCAATGATTAAGAAATAGACATCATGGAACATGATGTAAAAATACTAAAGTTACTGAAAGAAAACCAGGAGCTATGTATATGTGCCTCATCATCGATGATCTCTTGAACAATTCTTTACCTTAAAACGTTATCCTACCCCTTTCGTTTTTTAAAGATAATGATCTAAGTCTTAGCAAGTTATTTCTTCATGATTTGACAAAGATATATGCTGCAAAGAGAATTGAAATAATGTGGTTTCTTTTCCCAGAATTCCTTTCGTATTTTTCCTGGACTCTCACTTTTTAAAAAGGCCAAACTTTGTATAAAAAATAATGCATATAGCTACAAAACTTGCATATAAGTTTGGGGTGTTTATTTTGGTTAATACCTTTTTCTCTGGAGGCAAACTTTTCTGTATAGTTCATGAAGAAACTTTAGAAAACATTAGTGTATAAACCCACAGAGTAATGGTTTTGTATTTTTGCCATCTCTTGAGAAATTGAGCCCTCTTAGAAATGTATTAATGGTGTTTTATCCTCTTAGCCATTCTCCCTTCCCCATTTTTTCAAAATTGGTTAGTTTCACTTGGGCCCCATTTTTGTCACTCATGTGGTCTCATCAGGTTTCAAGTACCATCACAAAATGACCATCAGCTTTTTTATAAAAATAACTTAATTTTCTCTAACCTAAAGTACCAAAGTTCAATAATAAGTTACTTAGCTGTCAAACCTATGTGACGATGTTAGATATGAAACATTTTTGATGTAATATACTGTTTCATGTCCCTTAGTACTGGAAAAGCCTACATTATCAAAGTTGTACAGAAAGTTAAATGAAAACAGAAGAAAAAATTCACGAAAGAAAAGAATGCAGAAAAAAATTATGTTGTCCTCATGGTGCAAAAATAACAAACAGAAAAATTAAAAAAAAAAAAAAACAGTCATTTAGTTGTATGTTTGTATTTGCATGTATGAGCAGTTTTAGTGTTAACTACCACTCCTTCAATACATGTGTACCAAGAAAATTCTTATGTTCCCAGGGTTAAAGAACATTATTGATCATTAGCAGGTAGTCTTTTTTTTCCTATTATTCCATGTTATATGATACACCTATGTGACAAACTCACCCTGGTTCCATATTATTTTCTGGTTCACTAATTGCTGATCTACTTTTGATGATTTAGAAGCAACATTCATAAGTCTCCAGTATTCATGGCTATAATTCCTCAAAGATCTTTCATTATATCTTACATGGTATGATACAACAAATGACTACCAGAATTCCTGTTTTTCAAGTTTGTTCTTTGTTTTCTTACTCTATACAGAGTCTCATTCTGAAGCCCAGGCTAGAGTGCGATGGCATAATCATAGCTCACTGCAACCTCAAACTCCTGAGCTCAAGTGATCTTCCTGCCTTAGCCTCCTGAGTAGCTGGAACTACAGGCATGTTCCATGACGCCTGGCTCATTTTTCCATTTTTAGTAGAGACATGGTCTTGCTCTTGCTCAAGATGGTCTTGAACTCCTGGCCTCAAGAAATCCTCCCACTTTGGCCTGCAAAGTGCTAGGATTATAGGCGAGAGCCACTACTTTTTAATAAAAATGTCATTTCATGAAAGTAAAACAAAATAAAATATAGTTTTATATTTTCTTTCAATGAAAAGATAAGTTCTATATTACAAATATTTAATAAATATTTCTGTGTGCTATGATTTCCATTTTACTCTAAATCTATCACATATTTTATTTGACATTATTATAATAAAAGCATACAAACATAATATTAAAACCTATAATTTTATTTTTCAAATTAGGTATAAGGTTTTCAAGTTTGATATTCTGATGACTATCCTTAAAATTTCTTAGAATTGTTAATATTAATATATTTTTTAATTGTAAATAATTGGGTTTACTGCACTTGTACTAGTTTATATTACTATGGATTAAAATATCACATTCAAGGTAGGATTGACTTTGGTCTATGTGATTTGCCATTTGTTAAAAATATTTGTTTTTACTTTATTAATAAGTTTTAAAACTATACAGTTTAACTTTGGGAGAGTGTATAAGTGTTCCCTTTTCACTGCGTCCATGCTAACATCTATTGTTTTTTGACATTTTAATAATGGCCATTCTGACCGGAGTAAGATGGTGTATAAAAGTGCTGCTGTTTTTTTGAATGTTGATTTTATAACCTGATACTTTGCTGCGTTCATTTATCAAATCTAGAAGTCATTTGAAGGAATCTTTAGGGTTTTCTAGGTATAAGATCACATCATCAGTAAAAAGAAGTAATTTAACTTCCTCTTTTCTAATTCAGATGCCCTTTATTTCTTTCTTCTGCCTGAGTGCTGTGTCTAGGAGTCTTTCAAGTTAGTATTTTAGTCTTCCATCTTTCCCAGATCCAGAATTGAGCAAATATACTGAGAGGGATCATCTGAATATTCTGGGTCTCTGAGTAGCCAACAAAACCTTACTGGTTTCTTTATCCATGAGAAACAGCTCTCTAGAGAAGCAAAGATGCCCGTGCCCAGGACTGTCAAATATCCTGATTCAAAACATCTGCACATCTTGGTTCTTCTCGCTGAGGTTCTCTACTCATCAAAGTCTTATACCTTTCTATTCTCATTTTCACGGTATCTCTCTGTTGCCCTCAAATGACATTTCCATTTTTCCAGCAGTCTTGTTGTTCTGCCTTGCTAGTAGCTGTTAGCCTCTCATCTGGAAGTAATTCATTTTGATCTTTGAAAACTGAATATTCAAAGGAATGCATCTCTTCATAGTTTTGTTTTCCACTCTTATTATTAAAATTTAGGTTCCACATCTTAACAAATTTAACAATTTTTATGTATCTTAATTTCTGTAAAACATCATTTGTATCTCTCATCTATCATTTGGGCTCTTCATCTAATTATTTGTGATCTGTTTATATTCATCCAGCTATCTACCTATGAAATTACCTTATTTGGTCCATTTTTAGGTTGATAATATTTCACACTTTAACCCTTTTATTTCAGCTGTACTTTTTTATTTTTTTACCATGTAAAATTTTTAATTTTAAGTAGTCAAAATTTGCATTTATGTCTTATAAGTTTTATGTTATAATTATACAATAGTATTCCCATCTCCATCGTGTATGCTAAGGTTTAAAATTTTTCATCAGTTGTGTCTAACTTTTTGAGTCATCTAAATTTTATTTTGGTATAAGAGTTAAGATTGATATAAAATATTTTTTTCTAAGTCAGTTTATTGTTAACCCAAATAACTTAATGGATATTCCATCTCCTCACTGAATCCTTGAATACCATCCTTAGTGTGCTTTAACATGTTAAACTTCCTTATAGATTTTACTCTATTTCTAGATTGTGTAATCTCTTTCAGTGAACTCTCTTTCTATTTTTGTTTAAGATTAATATCATTTCAATGTTGGTGGATTTGGAAATATGTTCTAATATCTAGTAAGGCTCATCTTTTTTTTTTCAAGAAGATCCCAGAGAATATTAGGAAAAAAATGTCATCATTATCCTATTCAAGTAAAGATATTTCTACCAACTAATGATTTTCAATTATTTTTTTCATGATTCCAGTAAATTCTCTTTTCTTACACCAAAATTATGCATTTGAAGAAATGATTGTTATATGTCCCACTATGTTTTCTTGTTGTATAGATTATGTATATTGGTAGAATTTAGAAAGAAACAAAAAAGAAGAAAGAAAACATAATTCTCTTCTAATAAATTAAAAGATAATGAAATACCATCCAGAGACTTTTGAGAAAAAAATTTGGAGATACAAGATTTTTAAGATCATTAATATTGTCTTCTATGAATTCAGTCAAACAAAATAGAAAATACTTTTCGGAGCTCACAAATGCATAATCTTTCTGCTGTTTTTGAATTTTGCATGAAAGTGTCCTCAATTGAGACAAATGAAATTAAAGAATTTAGAAATGTAAATATTGGAACAAGGTATGAAGGTAAGATGAGAAAAGATATAAATTAAGTTTTAAAATTTCATACCTTTTGTGTCATCTTGCAAAATTTTCTTCACCTTTCTAAGCTTCAGTTTTCTAATTTATAAAATAAGATAATAGTATTGAAAGATAGTGGTGATTAAATAATATAATATTTAGAAAACACTTAGCATTATGATTTGTATATAGAAATTTCTATGTTTATTTTATTTTATTTTATTTACTTTAATTGAAAATCCTAACACTTATAAAATACTCATTAGGTACCAGGCACTTGATTATGTTATAAACATTCACATTTTAAAAATTCTGAGAGAACACCTAAGTTACTATTATCATCCACATTCCACATTGTGGTTACCATGAGGGCAACCAAAAAAGATGAGGTGACACAATGTCACATGGTTAATTGGATTTAACCTAGGTAGTCTGACTTCAGAGCTCACTCTATTAAGCAACTTACTATACAAAATCTTATTCCTGTTAAATTTATAAAACTTTTGTGAATATTGTTAAAAATATTACAACTACCAAGACATGTTTTAAGAATAGGTGTATAAAATAAAAAGTGATAAATATAATAGATCTAAAAGCAACTGAATATGTTTTAAAATAGATAATTTGGAAAAAGGAGAAAGTAAAGTCATTAAATAAATATCTCCTCTTTCCCGTCTCACCCCCATCAGCTAGACAGGAAGAATAATCTTTAGTATCTATTGCAAAAATGGTGACTATAATTAATAATAAAGAATTGTGTATTTCAAAAGTGCTTAAAAATTAGATTTTAAATGTTCTCACCACAAAAAGAATAAGTATATGAGGTGATTGATATATTAATTATCTTTATTTAATCTTTACAATATGTAAACATATATCAAAACATCATGATTGACCCCATAAATATAAACAATTATTTGCCAATTAAAAACAAAATACAATTCTTAAAATGATTAAATATTAATAAAATTAATAAAAATTATTAAATATACTGTGGCATAGTGAACAAAAATATTTTTATGTTTTTTAATTGGCAAAATAGGTTACCATGATTATTTTAATAATATAAAATTGACCTCTTAAAAAAGGTAACATAACAGAAATAGTATTAATATTACAAACAAAGGAAAATATAATATTAAAATATAACAACAATATTAGATGTGGGTGTGCACAGACCAAAATAAATAATTCCTTATCTACTACTAGGAATGCTTATCAGCACAATATAAATGAAGGAAAGCATGGCAAATCTCCAAAGGCTTTGAAATGTTCAAAGAGTTGATTATTCCACTTCTAGGAATATTTTAAGAAAATTATATGAGTGTATAACAGATTTATGTAAGCTTACTTCATTGTAGTATAATGAAGATAATTTAAAATAACTAAATGCTCTCACAAGAGAATTAGAAGTAAATTACAGAATATTCAGACAAATTGCAATGATCCAATAATGAAATATTTTAAAATTTAAGATACACTTTTCTGTTAAAATCAGGTGTTAAAGTTACCTATAGATATTCACATATATAGACACACAGATTTACTGCTTTTTGAAAATATGCATTTATTAATAGAACAGGTAAATTGCAATATATCAAAATTTTGAATAATTTTATTTATGAAAGCATGATTGAAGATTTTTTTATTTTCTTAATTTTCCAAAATAACTACAATGAACATAATTGTTTAATAATTAGGGAATGAGTAGATGCTATTTTAAGAAACAGGCTAAATATTTGTATATTGCATTCATAATTAAATCAATATAAAAAAAGATAATATTTTGTGGAGAAGTTTTTAAGTTTTATCATAATGTATTTTGTCAAGTTGTTTTTTTCCAAATACAAAGAATTCAGCATTTGAATGGTGGTGCTGCCTAAGTCAAAATATTTAGTAATTTATAATAGTTTTATATGGGCTTTTTTCTTTAATTTTTTACTCTGTCATAATTTCAGACTTAGAAACATTGCAAGAATAGATCTTGGTTTTATTTTTTGGTAGCAAATAATTATTATTTATCATACCTAATAAGATAAAACATTTTACAAAAAAAATGGAAATTCCTATTGAAAATAGTAAGATAGAACACATCACTCATCCAAATTTTTTGTCAGAAAATTTTATATCTCTTGAAAGTTAGAGGTTAATTTATTATAATTTTTTTAAATTAACATCCTCATTTATATTTTTACATTTTGTTCATATTCTACTTGAAAAAAAACTAACACTATCTCAAATTATGAAAGTTGATATATTTAGGACAAAAAATCAGTTCTATATGAAGCAAAAAATATTAAAAAGGACACTATTCTTAGCCATTATTCCAATATTAATGTAGAAATAAAAAATACTTATATGTACCAAGTAAACTTTTATTTTTTATATCTTAAATATATTTTGCTTGAGTGGAATCAAAATATGTGTATTTCTATGGTTTGAAATAGAACATTTATTTTCCTATCTTCAATAAAGTCTGGTAAGATGATTTCATTTTTCTGTGTTTAAATTAAGTTACCAAGAAACACTTAGGTTTGAGATGTTCTTGTGGGAAGGAAAAATAAGGTCGTGCATTCAATAATCAAAGTTTTCTTGTGTTGTGGGCATAAGCAGAAACAGTGGAGTAGGACTCTGAAAACCAGGATTCTTATCCAAATGCTGCCACTGCATGAAGATGGAAATTTGAGATATCACTTAATCTCTTATGGCCTCAGTTTCTCATTATGGGATTAGTTTGAGATATTCACTCAGATTTCATTTGTATATATATTTTCATAGTTTATAAAATCAAAATATTTGGAAAATTTAGTAGATCTAAAAGGAGTATCATAAGGAATGAGCAAAAGCTGAGAAGCCAAGAAAAGTACTTTACCAAGCAAAAAGGTACAACATATGTTTTTGTAGTAGAGGGAGTAGCAATTTTAAGATTAGCAATCTAATCCATTCATTTTTTTCTCTTTGTGTCAAGAACACTTAAGATCTACTCTTTTAACAAAAGTTTAAGTGTGCAATATAGTATTGTCAACTATAGACATAATGCACAGCAGATCTCTAGAACTAATATATCTTTTTTAACTGAATCTTTGTGTATATTGAGCAGCAACTCCTGATTTCTCCCTTCCACAGCTTCTGGCAACCACCATTCTACTCTCTGTTCATATAAGTTTGACTATTTTAATACCTTATATAACTGGGATCATGCAGTGTTTGTCCTCCTGTGACTGACTTATTTAATTTAGCTCAGTGTCCTCTAGGTTCACTCATATTGTCACACATGGAGAGATTATCTTCTCTTTTAAGTCTGAGCAGTTATTCCATTGAATGTATAGATCACAATAGATCACATTTTTTAAATCCATTTATTTGATGATGGACATTTAAGTGTTTTTTTTTCTTCACATTGTGACTATTGTGATTAATACTGTAGTGAACATGGAAGAACACATATCTCTTTGAGATCTTGAATTTAATTATTTTTTATATATATATGCCTAGAAATGGGATTGTTGAACCATAAGGTAATTCCATTTTTAATTTTGAGGGAAAAACCTCCATAATGTTTTTCATAATGGCTTCACCGTTTCTCCACATCTTTGTCAACATATATCTTTTTTTTAATAATAATCATCATAACTGTGGTGAAATGATACTGTTGACACTGCATTCCATTATTCTGATAATTAGTGATATTGAGGTATCTTTTCATATACCTGGGCCATTTGTATGTGTTCTTTAGAAAAATATTTATTCAAGTCTTTGCCCATTTTTAAGTAATTTCTTTTGTTTGGTTTTTTTTGTTTGTTGTTATTGAGTTGTAGGAGTTATTTATATATTTGGGTATTAACTACTTGTCAGATATGTGGTTTGTGAATATTTTTTCCCATTCCACGCTTTGGCTTTTCACTCTGTTAATTGTTTTTGTTCTTTTCAGTTTGATATAGTCCTACTTACCTATTTTTGCTTTTGTTTATTGCACTTTTGGTGACATATCCAAAAAATCATTGCCAAGAGCAATATCATGAAGTTTTTGCCCTGCCTTTTACAAGTTTTAGAGTTTCAGGTGTTATGATTAAAGTTTAATATATGTTGAATTAATTTTTGCATATGGTATAAGATAAGGTTCCAATTCATTCACATGTAAATATCCAGATTTTCTGACATCATCTTGCAGAGACTAACCTTTCCCCATTATATGCTATAGCAACCTTGTTGAAGAAGAGTTAAAGTTAACATTATATGCATGGGCTTGGTGACAAACTTGTGGAATTTAAACAACACATTCTTGATAACCAATGGAGCAAAGAAGAAACCAAAAGGGAAATTAGAAAGCATCTCAAGACAAACAAAAAGAAAAACAAAACATACCAAAACATAAGTGATGCAGAAAAATCAGTACAAAGAAGGAAGTTTATAATGATCAAGAAAGAAAAAAAATTCAAATAATTTAACTTAATTTTACATCTAAAATAAATAGTAAAAGATGAATAAATGCAGCCCAAAATTAACAAAAGTAAAAAGAACAATAAGAGCAGAAATAAGTGAAATAGAAAATAAAAATATAGAAAAAATCAAAACTAAGTGATGATATTTTTGAAAACATAAAAAAAAAACATTTTGCTAGATTAAGAAAAAAAAAGGAAAGACTAAAATAAAATCAAAAACTAAAGGAGACATTACAACTAATACCAAACAAAGAAAAAGGATCAAAAGGAACTACGATGAACCAACTGGATAACCTAGAAGAAATGATACCTTCCTAGAAACATACTACCTGCCAATACAATCATGAAGAAATAGATACTACAAGGCTATAGTAACCAAAACAACATGGCACTGGTATAAAAGTAGAGACATAGACCAAAGGAACAGAATAAAGAACCCAGATATAAAACCATTTACATATAGCCAACTGATCTCCAACAGAGTAGATAACAACACACATTGGAGAAAGGAAATTCTTAGTCAATAAATGGTGCTGAGAAAACTGGATGGCCACATGAAGAAAAATGAAACAGGACCCCTATCTCTTACCATATATAAAAGTTAATTCCAGATGTATAAAAGACTTAACTATTAGGCATGAAACCTTAAAAATTCTAGAAGAAAATGTAGGAAACTTTACTCATTGCTGGTGTAAATGCAAAAGGGTACAGCCGCTTTGGAAGACAGTTTGGTGGTTTCTTATAAACAAAACATACTGTTATCCTACAGTCCTGCAATCACATTCCTTGGTGTTTACCCCCAAAAGTTAAAAACACATGTCCACAAAAAAATCTGCAGATATTTATAGTAGATTTATATATAATTGCCAAAACTTGGAATCAACCAAGATATACTTCAGTAGGTGATGGATAAATAAACTGATACACTCAAACAGTGAAATACTTTTCAACATGAAAAAGAAATGAGCTATTAAGTTGCAAAAAGACATGGAAGAAACTTAAATGCATGTGACTAAGTGAAAGAAGCCATTCTGTAAAGGTTACATACTGTATGATCCCAACTTTATGATATTCGTGAAAAGCCAAAACTATGGAGATAGTAAATAGATTATTGGTTGCCAGGAGTTGGAGTGAGGGAAGAATGTATAGGTGGAGTGCAGTGAATCTTTAGGGCAGGGAAACTATTCTGCATGCTATAAAAGGGAGAAAAAATATAATTATAAATTTGCCCAAACCCATAGGAAGTACGACACCTAGAATGAACCCATTGTAAGCTGTCGACTTTGGTTGGCATGATGTGTCAAAGTAGATTCACAAATGTACCACTCTGATGGGGGAGTTTCTTGGTGACCTTGGCATTTCAGTAGAATGATAAAGACAGAAGTTCAGTTGTTTTGTCATTATACATTAAGTTTGAATCTAAAAGCTGACTTTTGAATCCTATGGGTGAAAATAATTTAAAGGCCTTTTCTTAGAGGAAAAAGAAGATTTAAAATGATTCCCTAAATCTTCAGAGAGAGGATAACATTTCCAGAAAAATTTAACACCCTGAACGTAGAATTTTACTATAATGGAGGGAGAAGTCAGGGAGGTTCCTGGAGGGAGGAGAGAACAGAGGGACAGGATTTGACTCTCGTTGCCTTTATAGCTGATCCATATTAGCAAGGTGAGATCGCCTGCCAGACTGTGAGTTATAATGACCACTGATTTTTAGTAGCTGATGCAGGAGGGACGGGAGCCAATGTTTAACGACAAGGCAAAACAATTATACCTTCCTGTTCCTAAGAAGCTAGCTTTTGAGAGCACGCTGAATAGAAGACCCTTTTTTTTAATGTCAAGGAGGAGTTTTATCTTGCATCCAGAGTTTATACCAGAAAACATAAAGGGGAGAGAAAAACACTTAGTAAATTCTGAAACACCATTGAGTTTATTTGAGAGAGAATGATTTATATCAGAAATGAGTGAATTGCCAATGATTGTTCTAAAAGTTAAAGAGCATTTTGCATAATATTGCTTTTTTCTTTTTTCACACCTTAATAGGACTTGTGGGTCACAACAGAGTTTAATATGGTTATAAAGATAGAAAGTTCTTTGCACATCTAAATAATATTATGTAGATATTATTACTTTAATATACTCTTAAATTCTGGTTAATTTATTAATAATTTTATACAAGTATTTAGCAATTTATCAAGTAGCTCTTTCATACGCTTCATCTAAATTTATTCTTGTTGGTAATTTGGACAATTTTGATTTTCATCCTTCTTTCAAGGGAAAGAAGTTGGCTACTACCATTAAAAAACTTAAGATAATGAATTATTAATATTTTCATATATCATAAACCAGTCACCTCTCCCTCACAATAAGTAGTTCTACTTCCTTTAACCTTTACCTGGACACTTTTTAAAACTTCATTTATTTGGTGGTCTCTCCATGTTCTTCAAATATTTCTTAGAGTGAAAAAGCCAAAACTTGATAAAATTCTAGTAGAAACCTAATAGGCAAATTACAGAGATAAAAACAGTGTCAATTTAAATTTTTAAATTCATTCAATTATCAATACTATTTCAAATTTATTTTCTTAATTGACAGATAATATCATACTTATTGTGTACAACATGATGCTTTCAAGTATATATACATTGTGGAATGGTTAAATCTAGCTAATTAACAGATGCATCATGCACATGGTCATCATTTTTTCTGGGGAGAACACTTAACATCCACTCTCTGAGCATTTTTCAAGAATACAATATATCATGAACTATAGTCACCATGCTGTAAAAAACAAACAAAAAAACCTCTTGAACTTATTCCTCCTAACTAACCATAATTTGGTTAAATTAGTTTTAAGTTCAATTTGGCTTAAAATAAAACAAAACTAACTTACCCACTGTGCTTATCTTGGCTTGGAAGTGGAACATTCAACAACCATAAACATGGTTGTAGTTATTTAAACTTCAGAGAGGGTGATGCAGGCTCACAGGGAAGTCATATTTTCTTTGTTTTTCTTTTCTTTTTCTTTCTTTTTTCCCTGAGGAAAGCTATCTTTAACTTATACTTACTTGAAAGTAGACTTTCTGAAAGTTGTTTAACTTCCTTTCATGACTCCTATAATTCCTGAAGTCTATGAATACGGCTTGAGATTATTTGAATCATACATACAGCATCGGCTGCCTTGGATTCTTTTAAGCCTTATTGAACAGTTTTCTGTTTTTGTTTTTTATTCAGTGTCACTATCTTCTACGTCCTCATTTGAATATATTTCTTTGAATCTTTTTACGGATCTTTTGTTGAATTTTTCATACCTTCAACTTTAGCATAAGTATTCTTCAATTCCTTCAATGGCTCCTCCCTTGATTTTTCTTAAGATCTTTCTTACATTTTTACACATCTTTTCCAAGTCCTTTGTATTCTTCTTTTCTCTCTTTTAAAAAGTACTTGATTAATGGTTTGAAACAGCATTTTTACTCGTAGATTCAGCTTCAGGCTACTAAAATTGGTTTGTCAAATATGTTTTTCAATTATTCTTTCAGTTCAAACTATGATGCAAGGCCTACTTGGCCTTCTTCACACTCTTCTTTGTACCCTTCTTTGCATCAGGCTTTGAGTCAGAAGATTCTGTGTCAGTATCTTTCTTGGCATCTTTCTTGACATCTTTCTTGGCATCTTTCTTGTCATCCTTCTTGTCATCCTTCTTGGCATCTTTCTTGTCATCTTTCTTGGAATCTTTCTTGTCATCTTTCTTGGCATCTTTCTTGTCATCTTTCTTGTCATCTTTCTTGGCATCTTTCTTGGAATCTTTCTTGTCATCTTTCTTATCATCTTTCTTGGCATCTTTCTTGTCATCTTTCTTGGCATCTTTCTTGTCATCTTTCTTGTCATCTTTTTTCACATCTTTCTTGGCTTCATCCTTTATTTCAGCGCCAGGTTTCTTTTCATCTTTTTTACTCCCCTTCTTTGCATCTTTCTTGGCATCCTTTGCATCATCACCTTTCTTTGCATCTTTACCCTTCTTTTCAGCTTCTGAATCAGAGGCCGTATCTTTGCCGGTCTTTGAATCCTTCTTACCTTTTTTGTCATCCTTCTTTGCACCTGGTTTTTCACTTTCAGATTCTGAAACTGAATCCTTGCTCTTCTTTGAACCTTTTTTATCTTTTTTGCTATCCTTTTTGTCATCTTTCTTTGCACCTGGTTTTTCACCTTCAGATTCTGAAGCTGAATCCTTGCTCTTCTTTGAACCTTTTTTATCTTTTTTGTCATCTTTTTTGTCATCCTTTTTGTCAGCCTTCTTGTCATCCTTCTTTGCACCTGGTTTTTCACTTTCAGATTCTGAAGCTGAATCTTTGCCCTTACCTGTTTTTGCATCTGGTTTTCCATCTTTAGATACTTTATCCTTATCCTTAACTGACTTTAAATCTTTCTTATCTTTTTTGGCTTCTGGTTCTGAATCCGATGTGTCCTCTGCTTTCTTGTCTCCTTTAGCTTTCTTACTCAATTTTGGGGATAAAGGTTTCTCTGAAGGTGCTCCTTTAGCATCTCCTTTGGGGGATACAACTGATTTTTGTGGAGGCTTTCTCCTGGCAGCTAAATAAACAGATGGTCTCTCTGAAATTCTCATTAAAGAACGATACATCCATAATGGTCGCCTGTGATGTCTTAATTGTTCTTCATCAACTTTCTGAAATAGTGGTTAGAATAATAATGAGCAATTTGTGGGTGAGTTACATAGTTTTTATTAATAGATACCAAATATATTTTAACTTCAACCATGAAAAGATTTTAGATTTTGCTCAAAAATGGATAAATTATAGATTTTATAGTTTATTCTGCTTTACAAAATTTCATCTTTCTTAAATGAAAAATTATCTAAGTTTCAAGTTAAGGCATAATTTTGTGTCTATTGTTATTTTCAAAGTCTCTGGAAGTTAGAATGCTACCTGTGGTTAAAGGTAAAAGCCTGAAACTCCTCTTGCTTGGCAGGATATAAATCGAATATCATCAGATAGGTAATTGAAATAATAAAATGTGTAACACTCAGTGCATGTTAATTTGAGAGAAATGATACATTATGTTTCAACTCTTAATTTAACATTTGCAAAAACTAAATGGCAAAAATAGCTCATTTTCATAGAAATGTTAACAAACAATGGAGAAATAAATTCAGTAAAGAAAAGAAAAGGAAAAGAACTTTGATCACTACTGATGGGATACATTTCCTAAAACAAACAAGAGTTGATGATACATTTATTTTGTGAAAACATTTCTTTGAATATTTGCATATCCCATATTCACTTCAGAAACATTGGGAAATATTTATCTGCCAATACTTATAATCATGAATTCTATTTTGCAGGAACTGAGGAAAAATTGAAACTTCATCAAAGTATAATGTAATCCTGTGACTCTAATCAGGGGGTTTCTCCAGCTGAGGAACATTTGCTGAAATTTTATACTAACTATAAAATTAGGGTCTCCATATTTCTGTGCTTCTTGGACATATTTTTTTTTTAATAATGTGAGGTAAACTTAATATAAAATAAGGAGGACAATTATATACAGTAAAATGCAAATAAAATATATCTATTTTTTCTAAGTAGTAGAATTTGAATTATCTTTAACTGTGCTGCCAATATGGCACTTAGCAGCCACAGGTTAAGTTTACTGTACTTTAATTTAATTTAAATGTAAAATTTAATTCCTCAGTCACACTAGCCTCAATTCAAATGTTCAGTAGCCGCATTACACTAGAAAGATACAAAATATTCTCATCTCTGCAGAAATTGTGTTGGTGACCTCTGATCTATAACATATATAACTATATGCCTATGACTAATTCTTAATGAGTAATTAATAATTACTAATATTTATATTATTTTTTCAATACTTACAGTAACTGTATTGTCCCGTATTTGAGAAGGTTTTGATCTCCTTTTTGTTCCTGGCCGTTGTGGTTTGGGAAAAACCAGGGCAAAGTGTTGCTGATTCCATGATTTTTTGCTTAATTCACTGACTAAAATAAGAAAGATAAAACATACACTTTGGCATAAATAGTTAGAATTTAACCAGAAGTGAAAAGGCAGTAAGTGTAATACATATCATACAAATGAACAAAGAAGTAATTCAAATTATAGGTTCATATATTTGGTAATATTTGAAATTTTCTGTTATTAAGTATCCATATAAGCAAATAAAAATTGATTTTTCTATTCTGATCAGTTGTATAGGTAACTATATAAAATATTCATTGCAAAACTATTACAGTCTATAATATAAATAAAAAGAAACAGTTTTACTACTTCGTTTTGCATCTATCTCTTCTAGTCTAGGTTTTTGCTTTATTCTTTTAGTTAGAATGCAATTCCACTGAGAACAAAAATATATTAACCATTTCTGTAGCCCCCAGAGTACTGAGCACAATGTCTGGCATAAAATATTCAGCAACTATATGATTGAATCTAAATGCTAAGGTTTCAGATCTCCCCAGTTTGTAATCATTTTGCTAGCTACAAGAGTAAATGCATTCAAGAATTGCATTGATATAGGGGATATATATAATGAAGAAAATTGACAAGTAAAGAGTCTACAGAAGGGTGACTGGGAGGATAAATTTACCTGAAGCTCTAATAGAAATAATTAAAATATTTAAGTCACCAATTAGACCAATGAGTTCGTCACTGTATTTAAATATTTGCAGTATTACTGTGTGGAGAAAATAGACTTTTCTTGTGAGTTTCCTAAAGACAGTATCAGGATTAATAGAAAATAATGTACAGAAGGAAAATCATATCTAAGCTCAATATATGAGGGTAAACCACATATTTGAAGCCCTTGAAAATCACATATATCTGCCTTGTTTAGCAATGAAATTTTTGGCCAATTATAAGCCAGATACAATCTATCAGAGATGTAGTAGAAGAGATAGCTGACATGGATGATAACTTGTTTATCCAATTTCTACATTGCCATATGTGTCTTTTATCATTGTGAAGTAAGTTCCATCTATGCCTACTTTGTAAAGCATTCTTATCATAAAAGGATGCTGAATTTGATTGAATGCTTTTTCTGCATCTATTAAGAGGATCATATGGTCTTTGTTTTTATTTATATTTAGATGATGCATTACATTTATAGATTTACATATGTTGAACTATCTCTGCGATGAAGCCCACTTGACATGGCAGACAATTTTTTTGATGAGCAACTGAATTTGATTTCCTAGGATTTTATTGAGAATTTTTGCATCTATATTCACAAGGGATATTGGTCTGTTGTTTTCTTTTATTGTTGGTTCCTTTTCCTGGCTTTGACATCAGGGTGATGTTGGTTTCATAAAACATGTTGGGAAGATTCCTTCCTTCTTGATGTTGTAGAATAATTTGGGTCGATGAGCACCAGTTCTTCTTTGTAGATGTGGTAGAATTTGGGTGTGAATTCGGGTCTGGGACTTTTTTTTTAGAAAAGTTTTTTTCTTCCTGCTTAAATTTAGGTAATTGATATTGGTCAGTTCAGGAATTCTGTATCTTCCTGACTGAGCCGAGGAAGCCTGTGTGTTTCAAAGAATTTGTTCATTTCCTCCATATTTTCAAGTTTATGTGCATAGAGATTTTTATAGTATTCAGAGATGATATTTTGTATTTCTGTGATATCAGCTGTAATTTCTCCTTTTTCATTCCTAATTGAGCTTATTAGAGTCCTTTCTTTTCTGCTTCTCATTAATTTAGCAAGAGGCATATCAATTTTGTTTGTTTTTTCAAAGAACAAACTTTTTGTTTTATTAATCTTCCTTATAGTTCTTTGATTATCAATTTAATTTAGTTCTGCTCTGGTCTTTGTTATTTCTTTTCTCCTGCTGGGCTTGGGATTGGTTTGCTCATCCTTTTCCAGATCTTTGAGACGATTCATTAGATCGTTGATTTGTGATCTTTCTGTCTTTTGGATGTAGGCAGTTATTACTATGAATTTTTCTGTTAGGAATGCTTTAGCTGTATCCCACAGATTTTGATAACTTGTATCCCCTTTTTCATTTAGTTCAAAGAATTATTTGATTTTCATCCTAATTTCCTCCTTGACCTATTATTCAGAAGTAGGTGGTTTAGTTTCCATAACTTTGTATAGAGATGAGTATTTCTGTTGGAGTTGATTTCTAATTTTATTCCACTGTGGTCTGAGAAGATGGCTGGTATTTCTATTTTTGTAAATTTTTTGAGAAATTTTTTGTGGCCTAAGATGTGATCAATCTTAAAGAATGTCCTGTGAGCTGATGAGAAGAATATGGTTTGGTGATTTGGGGGTAGAATGTTCTATAAATGTCAGTTAGGCATGCATATATACATATATGTGTATATATATGAGATAAACTCACAGCCAATATCATACTGAGTGGGAAAAAATTGTAAGGATTCTCACTCAGAACTAGTACCAGATAAGGTTGCCTGCTATCACCACTTCTATTTAACATAATACTGGAAATCCCAGGACAGTTAGACAAAAGAAGAAAATCAAGGGCATCCAAATGGGGGCAGAAAAGGTCAAACTATCACTCCTTTGCAGACCTTGTATCTAGAAAACCCCAAAGATTCTGCCAAGAGACTACTGGAATTGATAAATAAGTTCAGCAAATTCTCAGGTACAAAATCAATGTACTCAAATCAGTAGCATTTGTGTACACCAAGAACGTTCAAACTGAGAACCAAATCAAAGACTCAATGCCTTTTGCAATAGCAACAAAGAAAACAAAAATACCTAGGAATATATTTACCTTAGGACGTGAAGGACCTTCACAGGGAGAACTATGAAACCATACCATACTCATGGATTGGTGGAATCAACATTGTTAAAATGTCTATGCTACCCAAAGTGATCTATAGATTCAACACAATCCCTATTAAAATACCAACATCATTTTTCACATATCTGGAAAAAATAATCCTACACTTTGCATGGAACCAGAAAAGACCCCATATAGCAAAAGCATTCTTAAGCAAAAAGAACAAATTGAGAGGCGTCAATTTACCAGATTGCAAGCTATACTACAAGGCTATTGTAACTAAAACAGCATGTTACTGGCACAAGAATAAAGACATAGACCAATGGAACAGGACTGAGAAGCCAGGCATAAAACTATCGTCATATAGCCATGTAATTTTTGACAAAGTGGGCAAAAACATACAATGAAGAAAAGAATCCCTATTCAATAAATGGTGCCAGGAAAATTGGATAGCCACATGAAGAAGACTGAAACAGATCCAGACCTCTTCTCACACAAATCAACTCACAATGGATAACAGACTTAAACCTAAGGCATGATACCATAATGATTCTAGAATAAAATGTTGGAAAAACTATCATAGAAATTGGCCTAGGCAAAGAATTGATAAAGAAGACCACAAGAGCAATCACAGCATCAACAAAAATAAATAAATGGGAATTGATTAAATTAAAAAGCTTCTGCAAAGCAAAAGAAACTATCACTAGAGTTAATAGACAACCTATAAATGGAAGAAAATATTTACATGGTATGCATCTGACAAAGGGCTAATAGCTAGAATTTATATAGATCTAAGGAAAATCAGCAAGAAAAAAATCAAACAGCCACATTAAAAAGTGGGTAAAGAACATGAAGAGAAACTTTCCAAAGGAAGATAGACTAATGGCTAACAAACATAGGAAAAAATGCTCAACATCTCTAATTATCAGGGAAATGCCAATCAAAAAATTACACTGAGATACCACTTAACTCCACTGAGAATGGCTTTTATCAAAAAGTCCCAAAACAATAAATGTTGGCATGGATGTGGAGCAATAGGAACATTCATACACCACTGGTGGGATTGCAAACTAGTACAACCTCTGTGGGAAGCAATATGTAGATATCTTAAAGAACTAAAAGTAGAACTACCATTTGATCCAGCAATCCCATTACTGGGCATCTACACAAAGGAAAGAAAGACAATCTATAAAAAAGACATTTGCACTCGAATCTTTATAGCAGCACAATTCACAATTGCAAAGATGTGGAAACAACCCAAGTGCCTATGAATACATGAGTGGATTAATAAAATGTGATGTATGTATACTGTGGAGTACTACTCTGCCACAAAAATCAATGGTGAACTAGTATCTTTTGTATTATCCTGGATAGAGCTGGAGCCCATTCTTCTAAGCAAAGTATCACAAGAATGGAAAAAAAGTATCACATGTACTCACCATCAAATTTGTGCTAACTGATCAACACTTATGTGCACATATGGAAATAACATTCGTTGGGTGTCAGGCAGCTGGGAGGAGAGAGAAAGGGGATGGGTATATTCACACCTAATGGGTGTGATGTGCACTGTCTGGAAATGGGCACTCTAGCTCTGACTTGGGTAGTGCAAAAGCAATATATGTGACCTAAATGTTTGTACTCCTGTAATATTCTGAAGTCTAAAAAAGAAAAATATAAAAGCAGAAAAAAGAAAAACAATTTCTACATTGCTTTCCAACTGTAAGATTATCTGATTGTATGATTTCTCATATATAACTATGTCCACCTTTATGTTACTGAACTTATTTTCTTAAACAACTTGGATTCAAAACAAAACAAAATATATTTAAAAGGTATTCACTAAGCCCATGAGAATGGCTCCCTGGGAAATAAAAAGTCAATTATTAATTATATTCCATGGCTGTTTTGCTTTCTTCTCTTTGAATGGAGGATAATAATCACTTATCTCTAATTAATCATGCATGTTTTACAATAATTATTGAACTCTTTCTTACCTGGAATGTAATTATCATATGTCCCAAAGTTTATTTTTTGGCTATGAAAATAAAAACAAAATGTTTTCATTAATTTGTACAGAATCACTGTATTTAATGATAATTACTATACATAAACACTTTCAACCAACAACTAGAAAAATATTTTGCATTCTCAGAGCTCCATTATTTTGTAATTATCCCCATGATAGTAGTGATAAGCAAATGTGTTTTCAAACTTCAACAGAACCAAACCACATTTTACCAAATATTCATATATACATATTTAAAATATACAATAGATATATAACAGATATATAAACTCAGCAACTTGCTCATTTGAAATATATACATTTTTAGTTGTAAAACTGTTTGAATTATTTTCCCACTTGATATTCCAAATTCTCTTGTAATTGAATTTGAAACAAGGTACCACTTTATAAACACTATGCTTAAGCAAAAGGAAGTCCTCAAATATTACCAAAACTTCACCAATTCCAAATTTTTAAATGGCATATGTGTGTATCTTTCAATGTGTGTGTGTGTGTGTGTGTGTGTGTGTGTGTGTGTGTGTGTCAGGGTGCACCATAAGTATTAATAAGGAATTTCATTGTTTTTGTTCTTTAAGAAAATCTGAAAAATAAACTAAGTTGCAAATTATTTTCATTTATAAATTTTCCATTTATTTTATTACTATATAAACATGTTTTTTTTTTTACCATGAAGGACAGTTTTATAATTTAATATTTATTTATTTGTAATAGAGGCCAATCATAAGACCTGATAAAGAAATATTGTTTCATACTGTTTCATTGTATTGCACACATAGAGCTGCTGTTGATCATAATGAATTTGAAACTTACACACACACACATACACTTATATAATGTTTTATTTATTTTGACAATATGTATGTTAACAATTAAGTACATAAAAGCAGTATCTTGATACCTTGATTAAAAAATTAAGTCCACAGCATGAAATTTGGCACATATTTGTTGCTCTATAAATATTTGAATAATTGCATAATATTTAATATTTGTTGAGCAATATGTTATCCAGCCCAGTGTTTACTTAACTGAGTACATGAACCAAAATTACTTGCCCCACTATATCTGAATCTATAAGTTTGGATCCAGCCAATATACATTTATACACTGCAAAAGAAATTTTGCTTCTCAACAACCACTGTATTACAAATGCCTTGAAAGAGGAAGTATTTCAGTTTCATGAAACAATACTGTTAAACTTGACATTTTTAAAATGGTACATAGGAATTATTCATTAATTTCTTCTATAACCTGTAGAGCATATTCTTTGATCACCAAATAACTGAATTAGAAAGCAATAATAAAATTATCTGGAAAATACTTAAATATTTAAAAAATAAATAGCTCCTTCTAACGAACAAATGGTCAAACAGAAATCACAGTAAAAATCTATTTTAAGAAGCAACTGACCAATCACATATCAAAAATTATGGTCTACTGCTAAAAGTGCATAGAGGAGAATTTATAGTTTTAATGCTTTGTATTAGAAAAAATTAAATCAATGTTTTAAATCTCTGTATTAAAATTAGGAAAATTATATGAGGAAAAATGTAGAGGAGGGGGAAATATGTTCCAACTCATTTTTGAGACCAATATAAATAAACCAAACCTCCCAAATTTTTATTTTCAGAAATTTATATTACAGATGAATACCCTCCATTAACACAGTTAGACAATATCTTAAAATTTAACAAAGAAAAGGAAGTAGCATTCACTCATAATAAAAAATTCTAAGAAAACTGGGAACAGAAAGCATAGTTCTCAAATGGATAAAATATATCTAGACAATACCTACTGTTAAAATCAAACTTAATGGTAAAATATTGATTGTCTTTCCCTATAAATCAGAAATAAGGCAAATATGCTCACTCCTACCATGTCTCTTCAACATTGTAATCCAGACTCTATTTTGTTCCATAAGAAAATAAAAGCATCAGGTTGGAAAAGTATAAGTAAAATTGTCTTTATTTGCAGAGGACATGATTGGATAAATAGAATATCCAATGACATCTACATGAATAATTATTAGACCTGATTAGCAGATACAGTAAGATTATATAATACAGAGTCTAATTACATAAATTAATTATACTTTTATGTATCAGGAAAATTAGAAGATAAAATTGGAAGACATTAAGAAAATAATATAATTTGCAATAAGATTAAAACAAATTATATAGAAACAAGGTTATTCACATATATATAATAACTGTATAAGAAATATAAAAATTTTCCTCAGGAAAATAAAGAACAAGAAGAGGAAAACAACCAAAAAGAGAAGTATGCTAAAAGACTTAAACACAATATTTATAGCAGCTTTATTCACAATAACACAAAAACTGAAAACAAGTACCCATCAACAGGAGAATGGATAAACTAACTGTGGTATATTAATGTAATGCAATACTCCTCAGCAATCTAACAAAATGAATTACTGATATGTGAACATATTTTAGGCAACATAGTTTATAGTAACTGAACAGACATTTATCGGAGAGAGGCAAGGTGGATTGCCTGGAATTTGGCACAACGTAACTTTCTGGTATGGTCAAAATTTTCTATATATTGATATTTCTTAGGGTTGATTAAGTTAGGGTTACTGACCATTCAATAAATTTTGATTTCTTGCATTTTTATAAGAACAATTTATAGGAACCCAAAATAGCAATGATCAAAATACCACAGTCCCCACGCACTATGTAAATTTGCATATGTCATAATCAATTAAATTAATTTAATCTTTTGGGCTAGATGGCATTTTCCCACCCTTTCCCTCAAGTTTGGTTCTGCTGGTCAGAGCATATCTCTTTCCTTGCCTCTCTGGGACAGTCAAGAAATTCTCTAGGTCAGGATGCATTTGGATTCCATATTTGACATTTTTTATTTTAAAAAATCATAAAAAATGAAGTTTATCCCTTATTAGTCTTTTAAATGTTTTATTTTGAAACATTTTATATGATTGCAAATATATTTCCATCATTTTAAATTAAGTCCCCCAAGACTAAGATCTAATGTAATGACTTATTCTAAGATGAGGAAACAAATGTGACAATTAAGTCAAAAAGATATTTTTTTCACTATGACAAAGAAACACAGTAATTACTAACTCATATTACTCAAGATGAAATGGAATATAGAAGTCACAATTCCACCTTCACTTCAGACCTATTCAATCATTTTAAAATCTTTTTAAGTATCTGTAAGTTTTTTGAAGTAAAGAAGGTATCCCATTTTCAGCAATGTGGAATATAAGGTATTTGCAACTTAGGCAAACTAGGTTTGTGTCTTCTTAAATAAAAAGTTTACATTCCAGTGTAGGAAATATGTGGGACTTTATTTTCTTAAAAGACAAAATCAGTTTTTTATATTACTATAATAAAAAGTTTTTTAAAGGGGTAAATATTTAACCAACTTTGTATTTCTTATTTTTTTCCATTTTAGTCTGAAATAGTTTTAATCTAAATTCAAAATACACCTGCCTTTACTTTTGCCTGTGACTATATCTCTGCTTGGATGTGTTTTAAAAATGTATAATAATGGACACGCTTGAAGCTCTGATTTGGGGGGGGGGGCAGGGCAAGGGCAATAATATATGTAACCTAAACTTTTGTACCCCCATAATACGCTGAAATAAAAAAAAGAAGAAAAAAGAATTCTATAGATATTTTGTTTTTCAGGCCTGAAAAACATCTTAAACATAGCTTCAAGGATGGAATAGTAGATCTGTCACTACTACTGATAACATATCATCTAATGCTTGCAGTTAGAAGGCAACGCTCAACAAATTAATTGAAGACTGCTTATATTACTGAACGGAAATCTAAAAATTTGTATTTAGAATACCAATAATAAACCCAAACGATGAAAGGGGTTTTTAAAATTATGATTAGTGTTGTAGTTCTCAGTGGTGATCTGTGGCTGACAAATAATTTTATGAGCTTAAATATTTGGTAAAAGTGTATTTCTTAAAATAAAAAAAATGGTAACTTTGATAACAAAAAAAAATGTATAATAAATTAAAAAGTCAAGGGTTTTAAACAATCTGATATCTCCCCTAGTTTCATGTAAATTGTCAACAGATCTCCTGTTTGTATAAATAGCCCCAGGTACACTGCCAGATGATTTTAGATTTTTGGATTCTACATAAGCTGCAGGGAAAATAAGACCATAAAAGATATGGTAGAAAGTTTTCCAGGGACTGACTGAAGACTGCGTCATTCTTCTCCTATTTGTTAGAGGAGTCTTCGTGTACAGGGAAAGGTCAACTTCCCTACAACTATTGTTTGGCTGAGGGATGGCTCTACGTGTGGTAAAATTTTCTATCTTTCAGTAACATTTTCTGGAGCAGTTTTTCTCAGCATGGGTTTATTTTGAACCTCCCTCCCGGAGGACATTTTGCCATGTTTGAAGACATTTTGGTAATCACAATATCACAATTGTGTGTGTGTGTGCGCACGCGCCCGTGATAATACTGCCATCTGCGGGTAGAGACCAGGGATGCTGCCAAACATTTTAAAATGCGTCTTACAATCCACAGAATGCTATATAACCTCTCTCAGCCTCTGACCGCCTCTTTGCCACTCCAAAAGAGTTTTCTGGCCTAAAATATGAGTAGTGCCAAGATTGATAAACATGTTTCTAGATTAAAGTGAATCCCTAGGCCAGGACAGTAAGGGAAGACTTTATTAATGCTGCTCAAGGGAGAGAAAAATATAAAATATACAGTAGATATGAGATCAGAAAGCTAATACTGGAAGTTTAAGTGTCCATATTTTTAGGCACCCTGTCTGATACCAAATTTTTGTAAGAATATCTCCCACTTCCTTCACAAGTCTTAGTTCTAGCCAACATTAGAAATGGAAGGACTGAGTTGACTAACACAACCTGAGTTGGAGGCCAAGGCAAAAAGAGGTAAAACTATTAAGTGGGCTAATTAAGGTTTAAATAGAGCAAAGTTATTAAAGAGGAGTAAGTGGGGAGGGGAGAACTGAGCTCAAAGAGGAAAATTTTCTTTATCAGGTTCAAGTTGGTATCCATGGGCACAGGAATGCTAGGTCTAAAACTAAGGTTCTATCATTCCTAGAAGAATTCAGAGAAAAGACAAATTATTTTCTACATCACATCTTAAATTCTCTGTATTAAATGAACTGGTAGTTGTCATTTGAATTCAAAAAATATACTAATTTGTTATTAAGGATTTTTGTGTGTGCTGCATTGACTAATGGTGAGGCCATTTGATTATGAGTTCTATCACACTTTCATTCTAAGGTAACAAGAGAGTTTTGAGATTACACTAGAATAACACCATAAAGAATCATAACACTAAAAATAGGTTTTCACCCATTGTGATAAAGTCGTCTGAAAGCTATGCAATGCTCATGATTACAATAATACCATGGATACTTTATGGTACTTAAATATTTTAAAGCAATAATTAACATACAGTGTATTTCTGGCATGTTAGGTGCTGGAATGCAGATTACTACTGTGCAACAGTCATAAAGTCATTTGGCCTTAGAGGCTTTAGAAGCAATCACAACAAATGCATTCAAAACTTTATCAAAAATTGCCCTTTAAAGTAATGTTATAACAAAGTAGACATGAGTGCCTGTGGAAAGCCTATTTTATTTTCAAGATTTATATTTTGTCTCCTCTTTAACAGTACCCAGTCACTGTTAAAAAAAAAAAAAAAAAGAAAAGAAAAGAAAAAGAAAACTCAGGCCGGGCACGGTGGCTCACACCTGTAATCCTAGCACTCTGGGAGGCCGAGACGGGCAGATCGTTTGAGCTCAGGAGATCGAGACCAGCCTGAGCAAGAGCGAGACCCCCATCTCTACTAAAAATAGAAAGAAATTAGCTGGCCAACTATATATATATATAGAGAGAGAGAGAGAAAAAATTAGCCGGGCATGGTGGCTCATGCCTGTAGTCCCAGCTACTTGGGAGGCTGAGGCAGTAGGATCGCTTGAGCCCAGTAGTTTGAGGTTGCTGTGAGCTAGGCTGACGCCACGGAACTCACTCTAGCCCGGGCAGAGTGAGACTCTGTCTCAAAAAAAAAAAAAAAAAAAGAAAGAAAGAGAAAACTCAGCCACACTTTTCTTTATATTTCAAAATTCCAGTCCTTCATCTTTGTTCCGTGCCCTCTGTAAAAATGTAGGCATAATAGAAAAGTGTTCTTTGTCTACCTTTTATAAACACAAAATAAATTAAGCATAAGCAAACTACTGTCATCAAAGTTACTTCTCATGTCTGGATAATCTGCTTTACATTAAAAAGTACTTTTGTACACTCAATATTTCTCAAGAGAGAATACAATTAGCATTTGGTTGGTCTTCTTTGGGAAGGGCTGCCCTATTTATCACTAAAGATTAACACTCCTGACTTATGCCCTCTATAATGCAATTCATTTTTCTGTCATTGTCATATATACAAAGATTGTTCCCAGAAATTTCCAAATGGCTCCTAAGGAGCTGAAAATCCTCTGACTGAGAATCATGAATTATTTTATTTTATATTCCCCAGAATACAATGTGATAAGAAATAATGTAAGAAATACAGTAAGAATAATGTAAAAAAAAAAAAAAAGACATCAAAAGCTATCTATCTATTTTGATCTTGGATTTAAACAACTTTTGATGTTGCTTGAGAACATATATTTTTGCCTAAACACATTGTCTCTTGCTTATCAATGGCGTAACAATAATAAATAAACATCTCTTCACACTAAGGAGGATAAATGTAAAGCTGACTAGAGTATTTCAGTTATTTTAAAACATAAATTTGACAAATTTGACTTACAATCTTGGTACAGACATTATTCCCTCCTCTTACTTGCCAGGACTTAAGTATGTTAATTCAAATAAGTGATGTTGATAGGTGACATCATAAAGAGGCCAAGAGCACTGGGAATTAAAGGGGAAAACCAAGAAAAGCCCCTTTGTTTTATGCTCTTTAAAATTCTAAGGTTAGTGCTTAGAAATAAAGGATAATCTTACTCCTTATTCCAGACTAAATTTAGCTGGGAGTTTTAAAAATAACAAATTGATTTTACATCTTAATAAAATACTTGTTTTAATTTTCATGTAGTTATGATTTATTGACATATGGTAAAAAAGATAAATCTAAACATTTATCCACAAAGATCAGTTGTAATCTGTGTTTCCTTACATACATGTAACTTTTGTTAAATCCTATGTATAAGTTTATATTTCCTTTTTCTATCTTATTCTTATGGCTAGCTCACTGATAAAATTTAAAAAATAAATTTATTTATAAGCTTATTAAATGTATAAACATAATGTCAGATTTGAGTTAGTACAATTTTAGTACATGTACAATTCCACCCCACTAATAAATGAATGCAAGTACTGTATAGAGTGTTATTTAAACATGTCTTATTTAACTCTTTGTAGAGTATTTCAACTAGATTTTTTTCCTCAGGGAAAATTTTTATTAAACTTCAGCTATTGTAAGAGATAAACCACAAAAATCTCAGTGGTTTGACTCAACGAAAGTTTCTCACTCATGTCTCAGACCATGGTTAGTTCTAGAGGCATTGATGTTGGGGTAGGGGCCTTCCCCAATTTAGATTTTGGTGAGCTGATTGCTTCTCTATCTCCTGACTTAACAGTGTTCATACCTACAGATATTACTTGCAAAGTAGTGATTCATTAAGCAAAATATAACTTTTAAATCTACAATATTTTGTTTAGCATTTTATATTGGGGTGGGGCCTTCCATAATTTAGATTTCTGTGATCCGATTGCTTCATGATCTACTGACTTAAAAATATTGTTACTACTGATGTTTTCCTGAAAATTTGTGATTTAATAAAGTATAATTTCTAAATCTATACTATTTTATATGGAATTGTATAATATAGTTTTTTACCTGGCTTATGAAAATACTTATACCTAATTTTTCATCAGTGCATGCCCAGATTCCCCTATGAAAGAACATCCACAAAGAGTAATAAAGTGGCACATGTGCAAGTCGAATGCACTAACAGCAGGTTCTCCATAATGGGGCCAAGACCTACATGTATTTCTCACTGTGTCTTTTGTTTAGTTTGTTTATTCTCCACTTTGTGATTTAAAGATATTGTTGAAAATGTCAAAAAGGCTTGCAGATACCCCTATGAGTGACAGTGATAAAAAAAATAGGCAGTATGTATGTTAATCTATAGCACAGAAAGTCATGCCGTTGACGAAAGTGGACATCAGTGTAAGTGTGAAATGTCTTACAGAAGAGTATGGTATTAGAATGACCACCATATATGATCTGAATAAACAGAAGGATAAACTGTTGAAGTTCTGTGTCAAAAGTGATGAATGGAAGTTAATGAAAAATAGAAAAAAAAAACTGCATAAAGCTAAAAATTGAAAATATCAATCATGTACTGAAAGACTAGATCCGTCAGCATTGCAGTAACGCATGCCACTTAATGGTGTGCTGATCATGAAACAAGCAAAGATCTATCACAATGAACTGAAAATTGAAGAAACCATGATGACTGTCCAACAGGCTGGTTGCAGAAATTTAAGAAAATACATGGCATTACAGTTTTAAAGATTTGTGGTGATAAAGCATCTACTAATCATGAAGCAGTAATTTATTGATGACTTTTCCAGAGTTATTGCTAAGGAAAATTTGATGCCAGAACAAGTCTATAATGATGATAAAACATCACTATTTTGGTGATACTGCCCCAGAAAGACACTGATTACAGCTGATGAGACAGGCCTTATAAGAATTAAGGACGCAAGGAACAGAATAACTATGCTGGGATATGCTAATGCAGCAGACATGCTAAGTGTAAACTTGCTGTGATAAGCAAAAACTTGCATCTTCACCGGTTTCAAGGAATGAATTTCTGATTAGTCCTTTATTCTAACAAGATGCATGGATCACCAGGGACATCTGTTCTGATTGGTTTCACAAACATTTTATACCAATGGCTTATGTTCATTGCAGGGAAGCTGGACTGGATGACAACAGCAAGATTTTGTTATTTCTTGACAATTCTTCTGCACATTCTCCAGCTGAAATTCCCATCAAAAATAATATTTATACCATGTACTTTTCAACAAATGTGACTTCATTAATCCAGCCATGTGACCAGAGCATCCTTAGATCAATAAAGGGTAAATGTATAAATACTGTATTGGATAGTATATTAGCAGCAGTGGACAGAGGCATGGATGTAGAAGATTTTCAAAAATGTTTAGCATGAAGTCTGTTGTATATTCTGTTGCCAATCCTTGGACACAATGACTAAAGACACAGTTGTGTATACCTGGCACAACCTCTGGCCTATGACTATGTTCACTGATGATAATGAAGAAAATGTTAACTTTGAAAGATTAACATGCGTATGTCAAATGAGAAAATAAATGGTGTCTAATTTCCTTACATATGTAAAACATACCTTCAGAGTCCATCAGTAAGCTGGAAAAAGTGGGCATCAAAGAAGTTTTAAACACTGATAATGAGACTCGTTCCTTCATTGACAGATGGTAAAATAACCTAAATGATTCTGAATCAAGGTGATTATGATAGTAATGATGATGAAGATGACATTGTTAACACTGCAGAAAGAGTGCCTATAAATGACATGGTAAAAATGTATGACAGGCTTATTAAAGGATTAGAACAGTGTGCATTAATAAGAGAATAAGAAATAATGTCAGCCTCTAGTAACCATCATTATATTCACTACCTCCATAAAATCAATTTTTTTAGCTCCCATATATGAGTGAGAACATGGGACATTTGTCTTTCTGTGGAAGATTATTTAGCAAGAGGGGATAAAAATGGGCTGGTAAAAATGGGCTAATAACTAAAAAAAAAAATACAGTTACATAGAAGGAATAAGAGCTAGTGTTTGGTAGTGCAGTACAGTGGCTAGAGTTAAAAATAATGTATATTTCAAAATAATTAGAAGAATAGATTTGAAAAGTCCCCAACACAAAGAAATGACAACTGTTTGGGGTGATGGATATCCCAGTTACCCAGATGTGATCATTATACATTATATGCTTGTATCAAATATAATATGTATCCCATTAATATATACAACTATTATGCATTTGTGAAAATGTTTTTTAAAAAAAATTAAAGAAGAAATTATGTCATTTTATAAAATCAAAGAGAAAATTCTAGACAAAAAACATTCTATTTTTTATTTCAATAGACTTATGGGATACAAGGGGATTTTGTTACATGGATGAATTGCATAATGCTTAAGGTTGGGTTTTTAGTATACCTATTACCAGAATGGTGTACATTGTACCGTACCTGATATGGTATATTTTTATCCCTCACTGCCCTCCCAACCTCCCCTTCTTAGTTTTAAATGGCCACTACACTACTTTATGACTACATATACCCATCGTTTAGCTCCCACTTGTAACAGAGAATATGTATTTGTTTTTTCCATTCCTGAGATATTTCCTTAAGATAATGGCCTCCAATTCCAAACACATTGCTGCAAAAGACATTTCATTGCTTCTTACGGTTGAGTAGTACACTGTGGTATGTGTGTGTGTGTGTGTGTGGCCCCACATTTTCTTTATCTACTCATCAGTTGATTCCATATCTTTGCAATTGTGAATTGTGCTGCAGTAAACATTTATGTGAAGATGTCTTTTTTAACAAAATGACTTCTTTTCCTTTGGGCAGATACCCAGTACTGAGAGTGCTGGATTGAATGGTAGATCTACTTTAGGTCTTTGAGAAATCTCCATATTGTTTTCTATAGAGGCTGTACTGGTTTACATTCCTATCAACAGTGTATAAACATTCCCTTTTCACCACATTCATGCCAACAACTATTTTTTTTTTTTTACTTTTTAATGGCATTATTAATGAGGCAGATGACTTTAGAGGAAACATTTTATTTTATTTTTATACTTATTTATTTGTTTATAATTTTTATTTCAAAATATAAAGGGGATATAGATGTTTCTGATACATGGCTTGAGTTAGAGCTATAAATGTGCCCATCACCCAAATAGTGTTCATTGTACCCATTAGGTGTTTTTTTCCTCTCCCCTCTTACCCACTCCCTGCTTGATTTCCAATGATTTTTACTTTCCTCTGTGCACTCATGTGCCCACTGGTTACTTCCAATCTATTAGAGAGTACATGTGGTGTTAATTTTTCCATTCTTGAGATATTTTGCTTAGGATACTGTACTCAAGTTCCTTCCAAACTGCTGCAAAAGACAGTAATTCACCCTTTTTTATGTCTAAGCAGTACTCCATGATATACATACACCACATTTTGTTAATCCACTCATGAATTTATGAGCACTTGGGTTGATTTCACATCTTTGCAATTGTGAATTGTGTTGCAATAAACATTCGTGTCCAGGTATCTTTTTGATAAAATAACTTCTTTTCCTTTGGGTAGATACCCAGTAGTGGGATTGCTAGGTCAAATGGTAGGTCCACTTTTAGTTCTTTGGGAAATCTTCATACTGTTTTCCCCAGGGGTTATACTAATTTTCAGTCCCACCAATAGCATCTATTGTTTTTGGACTTTTTAATAAAAGCCATCCTAACAGGAGTAAGATGATATCTCATTGTGGTTTTAATTTGCATTCCCTGATGATTAGTGATGTTGAGCATTTTTTTGAGGAAAAATTTTTAAAGCCATTCAACAGAATGCTTCCTCATCCCAAGAGAACCCACTTTTTGATCCCTCAACTGCTTCTGATGTTTCTTCTCACCTAAAAATATAAAATGCAGTGAACAGTATTGTTTTAATCAAAACACAGCTTCATAGGTAGATAAGGAAAGCCACCATTGTTGTTATTGTTTAACATCTGATACAGGTATTCTGGTGACACTATTATGCTGGTTAGTTACCAAGAAAACATTAATTTTTCATCATATTAATGCTATGTCATATTTTTACAGTTAAGTACTTATGTGTGAATAACTATAGGAAAATGATTGCTTATAAGTAGCATACAAATTCAGAGTCAGGAATAATGGTGGTTCCCAACAACCACAGATTGTCGACATGGGTGCTGAGATAGTGACACCTTTGCTTTTGGATGGTTCAATATACACAAACTTTGTTTCATGAACAAAATTATTGAAAACATTATACAAAATTACCTTCAGTCTATGTATATAAGATGTATATAAAACAGAAATGAATTTTGTGTTTAGATATGGGTCTCATTATGTATATGTGAATATTCCAAAATCCCCAAATCTCTAAAATCTAAAACACTTCTGGTTCCAAGCATTTTTGATGAGGTATATTCAACCTGTAACAAATATTCAAGCTATTTTAAGCATATAAGCATGCATATATTTTTTTCTTATTTTATAAACTATTTCTTTAGGGTAAGTCTCAAGACATAGAATTACTAGGTTCAAGAGTGTGGGCATTTTATATATATTGTCATTTTATTTTCCAAAAGTATTCTAATACTCCATGCTATGATGCCTCTGTAATCTATGAACATGTGAATATCATCACAATACTGTACATTCTAATTCATTTGTGCACACGGACAATATAAAGGATGGGTTTTCTTATTCTGTAACAGTATGAGATTATGTATATACCACATTTTCCTAATGCTCTAAAATAGGAAAACAAAGAATATTAAATAATAATGTAGTGTGAAAGATGCTAAATTCACCTCAGTTTAGTTTTAACCATATCCATCTGCTTTTTTGGTGCTGTTACCATCTCAGGACAGCTGAGCCATTTTTTATTTTATCTTTTCCCCTACTAAAAAACATGCAATTGAGAAAGTGTAAGCAATATTCAAACCACTCTGGAACAGCTAGCTCCAGTATATGTAGAATCAAACCATTTGTCAAACAACTCAAAGAAATTTTTGTTTGTAATATATAATGAGGCCACAAAGGTGAAGGTTTAGTGTGTGGGCAAAAACAAATTCAAATCATATTTACTTCTGAAAATATTTATGTTGCTACCATGCATTGGTTTCAAGGACTAATATGTATTGTACAAAATGCCAAAGGCTGTATATAGATATGAAATGACTTTCTGATATAAATTGTAAATGTCCCAACTTTGGTGTTCTGAGAAGAAAGTACAAGCAGTTCCAAGGTTATTATCTAAATGTATATAAGGTGTGTGTTTATAAAGGTGGCTGGGCCACTTACATAGTGTTAAATGTTGAGGCTGAATAATTTGAAAGTGAACGAGATAGAAAGAAAGAAAGTAAGGTGTATTTGATATTGTAAAGCTCTAAATCAGCTTAGAATATTCAGGATGCAAAAAATGCAATAAATAGAACTGATATTTTGGAATGCTTACTATATTCAGGCACTGTTTCCCAATTAATATATTTAGATTATTTTAATCTTTACACCAACATTTAAAATACATATTCATATCACAGTTTTGTGATGGAGATATACTAAGATTCAGATAATTTAAGTAACCGTTCCAGGTATCAGACCATTCATAAAAACATAGGATCAGAACATGAAGATAGGTTGATATGAGTTCCAGGCTATGTATGGCCAGCCCTGACTCTTTTTCCAGTTACCTGCAGAACTTTCATATTCACTTTATTAGGTTTCTGCCTAAATGTCACATCATGCAAGTAGTCTGCCTAACTTCACCCAAAATAGACAAACTCCTCCTGCAATTGGTCACTTTCATCTATTTGCCTTTATTTTGTTATTATCTATCCTTCTTTCCACAACAGAAAGTAACTTCCACAAAGGGAAGGTCAGTGATTGACTTGCAGTAAGTACTGTAATATATATAGACACATACACACACACACACACACACACACACACACGTTTCTCCATGAGTTTCTATATATAGGAATGAATATTCTCTCAAGGGAAAATATAGCCAAATCTGCCATCAAAGGACCATCAACAAATAATACTAATGCTTGCCAGTTAGTTAGCATCACTTTAGAGTTACAAACAACTAGAATTAAGACATTTATCTACATACATAACTATATGTATCTCTATATATAACTATAACAATTGTATAACTATCTCAGTTCACCAAAACTTACCTTTATTTTGAGTTTACAATAGAAGCTTGTTGGGTCTAGAATTGTTTTGTTTGTTTTGCTTTGTTTTATTTTCTTTCTCTAGTGAGAAAAATTATCTTTGATTGTCTAATAAAGCATACTGGATGAAAGATAATTGAGATGTCTTCACGTTGAAGAAACCTGTGTACTTTAGTAACAAAAATATGACCTTCAAATGAATTAAATCAAACAAGTCACTATTAATGACAATAAATTAAATAAATCTTAAGTAAAATAAAAAAGAGCAATTTATGAGTATTAAGGATAATTGTCATTTGAGATTTACATTATAAAATTAATATATACACAATAAATTAGAGAACTGATTAATTTACCTTAAAATCTTATAGACTAGAAGAATTCTCTTACTCCCACTAAACCTAGTAAACAAATTAACTCAGTGCTCATCAGGATCATGTAAGGACGTTATAAAAAGACAGAACGGTCCAGGTGTGGTGGCTCATGCCTGTAATCCTAGCACTCTGGGAGGCCAAGCCAGGAGGATTGCTTGAGCTCAGGAGTTCAAGATCAGCCTGAGCCAGAGCAAGACCCCAGTCTTTCCTAAAAATAGAAAAATTAGCTGGGTGTGGTGGTGCATGCCTGTAGTTTCAGCTACTTGAGAGACTGAGGCAGGAGGATCACTTGAGTCCAGGAATTTGAGGTTGCAGTGAGCTATGATGACGCCACTGTACTCCACCTAGGGTAATAGAGGGAGTCTCTGCCAAAAAAAAAAAAAAAAAAAGACAGAATGCTGGCCTCCAATTCCAGCACTTCTAGTTCACACGGTCTCCATGAGACCCAAGAATTTTCATTTCTAACAAGTTTCCACGTGATGCTGATGCTGTTGTTCCTGGTACCACACTTTGAGAATCACTCATCTAGAACAGTCTTTATTCAATGAGGTGGCAGGATGATCCAGGGGCTCCAGCACTTGATTTCTTTTGAAAGTATATTATCCCTGCAGTTGAGGAGGCAATTAAACAATTGAATCATGTGTTTAGCTGTTCAGAGGAGTCATTCTTATAAACAAGCCTTTTTATGTGACTATACCTATAGATGGAGGGAATGGACATAGTCATGTAAGCATGTCAGTCTCTGTTATATTTATTTGTGTAAGTTTAATTAATTACTTTTCCACTAAAAAATTTTGAGAGAGAGAGAGAGAGAGAAAGGAAAAGGAAAACAAAATTCAAAAATTTAAAAAGATTCTCAACCCTCAACATAGAGATCTGATTTTTAGCTATCATGTATTCATGCAAATTCATGCAAATTCAGAAGCCATTGGTCTGGTGACATTCTATGTCTAGATTTTGATATCTGAAATTTCTATCAAAACTAGTCATTTTTGAAGACTTGCTTTAAGATAATTCTATAACAGCATCTTTAAATCCTATTTTCATAAAGATAGATATTAATGTTTTGGGCTAAAATTTAAGAAAAGTAAATTTAGTCTTTAAGAGCAATTTTCTTGTTTTATTAAACCCAGATTTTTTAAGGTATAATTGACAAAAGTTGTATATATTTGTGGTGTAATACATGATATTTTGATATATGTATGTATTGTGAAATTATTAAATCGAGCTAATTAACATATCTATCACCTCAGATACTTTTCATAGTTTGTGGTGAAAACATTTAAAATCTATTCTTTTAGAAAATTTTAAGCATACAACACATTACTATTATAATAATCATAGTTACCATTGCTGTACAATAGATTTAAAGAACTTATTCATTCTAACTGAAACTCTGCATCCTTTGACCAACACCTTTTCATTCCTTGTTGGCCATTTGTATGTCTTTTTTAAAGAAATGTTTATTCAGGTTCTTTGCCTGTTTTCTTTTTTTGTTTGTTTGTTTTTTTAGTTAGTTGCTTCCTAGCTATTTCATTTGTCTGAGTTCCTTATATATTTTGGATATTAACCCCTTATCAGATATATTGTTGGTAAATAATTTTCTCCCATTCTGTAGGTTGTCTCTTTACTCTGTTGTTTCCTTTGCTGTTCAGGAGCTTTTTAGTTTGATGCAATCCTTAAAAGCAATTTTCTCTCAGCAGTAGTCAATTTGAAAAACTCAGTGCTCCCTAACAGAAGCCCAGAGGAATAAATTGTTACCATCATATTAAATCAGTCTGTGCTTTAGTGACAGGCTAACACCAGTTCTCTCATGGTACATGTTAAAATGGTAAAGTAAATATTTAGTACATATGGGAAGAATATTAGGGAAAAATGAAGAATCAAACTTTGGTTTAGCCAGGGGAGTTGGAACCCTGGGAAACAATTTTGTTTTTGCTGCTAATTAAAGTTTTATAGAGGGACATTCAGCCAAAAGGACTATCTTATATCCTGAACAATATAGCATACACACACACACACACACACACATATTTTAAAATACTTACTTATGTTTATTATTTGTCTCAAGTGGTGAAAATGTAGGGAAGGAGACAGAAAGCAAAATGAATCATCCCAACATTTTTTCTATTATTAAGGCCAAATCAAATGCAACAAATGATTTAATGTGAAACCCTTTAGCAAAAAGAAATCTATCAGAAAATAAACTATGAAATAAATAAAAGTTTTAATTACTACAAAAAGAAGTGTGTTTATTTTTCTGGCAAAATGTATATTAAATGAAAGTGACTCAGTAAATATAGTTGTATACTTGTTGTGGTGAAAGTGGCTATTTCAGTAAAAGTAATAATCATTACTATTTATTGAGTCCTTGCAGCAGGTTTTGTAATAAATGCTTTACATGTATGATGCTATTTAATGCTATAAACAACCTGACAAAATTGGTCATAATACTATTCCCTTTCAAAGCGAAGAAAGGGAGGCATTCAAGTTCTTACCTTAGATCCCCCATACAGTAAGAATTTGCATTGGGGTTCCAAATTAAGGAGTCTGACTCTCAGCTACCTATATTCTTAACCATAATGATAAGCTGTCTAAATTATAAAAGTAATGTGGATATTTAAATCAAACAGAGACAACACAATTCACAATGCACCCTTCTCACTATTTTTTTTCTTTCCTTTTTTTTTTTTTTTTTTTGCTGTTTCATTTGTTTTGTTTCATTTCTTATTAGACAAAGAAAAATGGAAGCTCTTTGAAAGGAATAATTTAGCAAGAATCATGAAGGCAAACTATCATCTCAGTTGTTTGGGACAATTCTATTTTTTAGTCCTTAATAGGTTTAAGTTCTACCTACACTTTAAGCTGATCTGAGATAACTAATAAAATAAAGGAGAAACGTTTTTTGTCTCAATGTAATTTAAGATTTTCATTTTGTAGAAAGATTTGTGGGCATAGTACTAAGCACAAGCACAATTCTATAATAAGGAACTGTTAAGATTTTCTCAGGGTCTGGGTAATAAGTGGTGACAAATCAATAGTTTAAAGTGACCTAGGACACTAAAGAATGCATTGTTCAAATGCTAGACAACATTGCCCATATATAAGTAAGAGAAATATAAATACATAAATAAAACGGATGCAAAAGAAATACAGAATATACAAGGTCACAGAAAATAAGAAATATATTCCATTTGGGTGGGGGTACTGGAGGGGATTTTATGAGTTTAGTTGATAAGAAATATATGAATTAGAAGATAAAATTTTGGGAAAAAAGTCGAAATTATTGATTTTAAATCTCTTTTTAAGCCTAAGAATATATGTGAAATATATCACAAACATTTAAAAGATGTTTGATATATTGAGGGATGTAACCTTCAGTATTACCCTCGGTGAGCCCTGCTTCCTGGTATTCGTGCCCTTGTGTAGTTCATCCTCCATGTTAAATGGGGCTGATGTTTGTCACCAGTGAGCTACTGCAGAGGGACAGTTTTGGACTTCAGCAGATAGGTCATAAACGATGTTGTAACTTCTACCTTGGTTTCTTAATTCCATTGCCCTGAAAGTAAATATCTGCTATATAATGAGAATACTCAAGCATTTCTTAGGAGAGATACACATGGAAAGGAACTAAATTATCAACACCAACCTGCCAGCCTTGTAATTGAGTCACCTTGGAAGCAGATTCACCAACCCAACTCAAGCATTCACATGACTTCAGACTTGGTAGACACATGAAGTCAACATGAGTAACTTGGAGTCCAAATTTCCAGACAAAGTTTGTGCCCCATAGAAACTGTGAGAGAGAAATAGTGGGATATTGTTACTTTATGCAATTGTTTTGTTGCAATTTGATACATAGCAATAGAAGGCTGATACAGATTTATATACCTGGTGGAGGGATGCTGCTTATTTTTTTAAAGGGATTTGTTAATGTGGCTTTTTTTTTTCTAATGGAGTGACAAAAATTCATAGAGGACTCAAAGTTTTTAAGAGAATTTTACTGCAAACATACCAGTAGTTTGAACTGAAGGGCACAGAGATAATCAAAGATGAAGATGAAGAGACTTTTAAATCCCTAAACTTCCACAGGCAGGATTCAGGTAGAAAAACCTATTCAGCTATAAACAGAGTCTACTATTTATGGAAAAGTAAAACAAGGGTCTAGAAAGCTGTAACATTGCAGGCTTTGTTGAACTGCCTGCATGTCCCCTGTCATTTTTCAGAAATATTATGAATTTTTAAGTGCCTCCATTTCCCCCCATTTGGAACAGGAGTGTTTATAGCATTTATCCTATACTTGTTGAAACATTGTGTGCTGGAATTACTGGAGGCAAATGTTTACGTTTTATTAAAAGTATTTTTAAAGAATTATAATTGAAGAGCTATATCCAAGAATTCTCATCCAGGACTGAATCTGATTTAAATGAATAAATCTTGGACTTAATGCCTTATTCTGTAGTTTGCTGAAATATTTGCAGGCCTTCAAGGGAGGTTCAATGTAATTTACATGTGGGAGTGATGTGAATGATTGAAGGTCAAGAGAGACTATGATAGCTACCTTCCAAGATGGCCCTCGAAAATCCTAACCTAGTCCTGTTCATGCCCTTGTGTAGCACTCTCCAGTGCCGAATTGGACTGACCTGTGTGACCAAGAAGATATTGCTAAATGATGGTATACAACTTTAATGGCTAGGTCATAAAAGACATAGGAGCTCCTGTGCTGGTCTTTTGCTGGCTCAAACTGAGAGAAGGCAGCTGCCATGCTATAAGCACACTTTAGCAGCCCTATGGAAAGGCGTAGGAGGATACAAACCAACTTTCTAGCATCAATTTGCCAACCCTGTGAATAAGCCACCTAGAAAGTGGATCTGTCAGCCCCAGTCAAACCATCAAATTACTGCAGCTCTGGTTGACATGCGATTAATACTTTATAGGATAGCTTGAGCCAGAGCTACCTAGTCAAGCTGTTCCTAAATGACAGAATGTATTACACAGCTATATATAACTGACACATATATATTTCAACATTTTCTCCCTGACATTTTGATTGACACTTGGTCCAAACACAAAATAGTGACATATGTTTTTCTTAATACTAGTTTTGTTGAGTTTTCAAATTTTCACCAAATTTATAGTCTAAAAAGTAGTATATTATTTTATTGTATCTCTCTGCTTAATAGATACATTGAATATTATTTTATTTGTAACCCATCATTTATAATTTTTTATTAATTATCATAGTTTTGTGACTTTGCTGATTTTCTTAATAATACTAGAGGTTTAAGAGATTACTTTTTCCTATTGGTTTATAACATATGTTAAGAGCATTAACACTTTATCCTATAGTAAGAAACTATTTCTCAGATTGTATTTTTTATGTTGTTAATGATTTTTTGACATAAAGAGGTCTTAACTATATCAGCCTATTTTTTTATACATGAAAATTTACAGGCGAAATTAGAAGACATCCTTAATCCAAGGTAAAATAACTTTTACTTTCTGTTGGTTTAATCTAGAGATCCCTCTCTTTATATATGTAGATGATAGAGATGGATGACAGACAGATAGATAGGTATTGTATAGAGACACACATGCACAGATACATATATAATAATCAATCATGTGTGGTTGACAATATTGAGCTTTCTAATCTAAAAACAAAATATATATTTGCGTTTTTAGGTTTTTCTTATCCTGTATATGCAGAAAAGGTTTATAATTGTTATGGTTTTGTGTTTTTTGGGGTTTTTATGTTGTGTTGTTTGTTTTGGTACAGCCAATTTTCCATGGAGGCTTTGGTTTGCTGGACATCTTTGGAGCAGAAGCATTACAGATTTTTTTAAAAGGTTATCTTTTGAAAGATATTTGTATAGCACCCAGCCTTTTAATATAGAGATAGTGCTTCCCTCCAGAACATAAGGCTGATTTGTTTGCTTTCCAAGGTAATAAACTTACTGTCTCTTTCTGGAACACAGTTTGAGAAGTCTTGCTGGAAGCTTCCTTTAAACGACTGGGGTTTCCTAAGCTTTGGCTTCCTCAGCTGTAACCCACTTTGTATGTAGTTTCTGTCTGGGCCTCTCCACATCACACTTATGAGATATGGGGGGTACTTTTTACCCCTCATATCCTGCAATGAACTGATGGAAACATGGAACACATGCTCTATGTTATTCAATAAATCATAAGTCTTTTGTTTCTGACTCAGAAGTTACCTTTTTCCAGAATCTGTGGAACTGTGATAGGTTCAGTAAAATCTCAGATCCTTCACAGTTTTGACATGAATCTCTATGATAATGATATCACTTTCACAGAATGCTAATTCTGTGCCTATTTTCTAATGTGTATCTCTTTCATAATTTGCTTTATTTATCCACTCAAAACAATGTTGAATGTTGATGACTATCAGTTTCCTTTTTCTTACTTTGAAATGTACTTTACTAGAGATATCCATTACATGTGCTCTTTATTTTTATTTTTATTTCAGGACATTATGAGGGTACAAATATTTTGGTTACATTTTATGTCTTTGCCTCACCCAAGCAAGGATTAGAGGCATGCCCTTCCCCTCTCCAATGCTCATTGCGTCCATTAGTTCTGAGTTTATCCCCTGCCAATCTCCTAATCCCTGGAGAATATTACTACCGTGTGAGCACCATAGTGTTGATATGTCAGTGCCAATTTGATGGCGAGTGCATGTGGAGCATATTCTTCTGATCTTGTGATACCTCACTTCGGATAATGGGCTCAAGCTCTATCCAGGAAAATATAAGAGGTGCTAGATCACTGTCATTTCTTATAATTGAGTAATATTTCATTGTACACATCACATATACCAAATTTTAATAATCCACTCATGAATTGATGGGCACTTGGGTTGTTTCCACATCCTTGCAGTAGTGAATTGTGCTGCCATAAACATTTGGGTGTGTGATGTCTTTATTTTAGAATGTCTTTTGCTCTTTTGGGTAGATGCCTAATAGTGTGTTATTGCTGGATTGAATGGTATTTCTATTTTTAGTTCGTTGAGGTATCTCCAAATTCTTTTCCACAGTGGTTGCACCAATTTGCAGTCCCACCAGAAGTGTAAGAGTGTGCCCATCTCTCCACATTCTCGCCAGCATTTGTTGTTTTGGGATTTTTTGATAGAGGCCAATCTCACTGGAGTTAGGTGATATCTCATTGTGGTTTTGATTTGCATTTCTCTAATGATTAGAGATGTTGAGCATTTTTTTATATGTTTGCTGGCCATTATTCTGTCTTCTTTTGAAAAGTTTCTGTTCATTTCCCTTGCCCGTTTATTGATGGGGTTGTTTGATTTTTTCTTGTTGATTTTTTAAGTTCTAAATAGATTCTTGTTATCAGCCCTTTATTGGATGTGTAAGAGCAAATATATTCTCTCATTCTGTAGGCTGTCTATTCATTCTAATGATAATTTCCTTGGCTGTGCAAAAGATTTTTAATTTGATCAGATCCCATTTATATATTTTTGTTGCTACAGTGATTGCTTTGGGGGAGTCTCCTTCAAAAATTCTCTGCCTAGGCCAATGTCTAAAAGGGTCTTCTCAACATTTCTTCTAGAATTCTTAAGGTTTCATGCCTTAGGTTTAAGTCTGTTATCCATCTTGAATTGATTTTTGTGAGAGATGAGAGGTGGGGATCCAGTTTCAATCTTCTACATTTAGCTATCCAGTTTTCTCAGCACCATTTATTGAAAACATGCGCTTTTATGTGTTTACTTTCCTGGTAATCTTCCTTAGCTCACCCATCATGTTTACCACCCTATCTTATCTTTCTTTTCATTCAAATCTTCATATTGTCACCTGAGTTGGTTCTACCCAAAAGACTTTCTACTCAGGCTTAATAGAGCTATTTTTCATTTTATTCTATTGAAACTTACTAAATGTTCACTCACATTTTAAGTTAATACTTGATCCTATAATGGATAACTTTTAGTGGAGTGCTTGAATTCTGCTCTTGCACAATAATATTCTGTGGTAGCTTTCTTCAGACTATTTATGTTGAATATTAAGTTGCCCTTGAATAAGTTATTTGTAATCATAAGCCTTTTGATATCATGTTTGAACTTCCATTGTCCCTGCCATTATCTGCATATCTGAGATGACAATTCTCTTTTTCTGAATTAAAACTGTGAGTGAAGCTTGAAGTCTATACTTTTAAATTTCTTAGCAGAGTTTTACCTAATATAGATTTATTATACTAAACTTTTAGCTTTTCCTATAATTTCCATTCATTCCTTCATTCAAAATATAAGTATTGAACATCTGCCTAATTGGAAATTGTGTTAATTGCTGAAGATAAAGTGATAAATAAAACAGACACAGTGTCTGATCTCTTGGAGTATGTGTTTAATGAAGTAGGGAATATACAATAATCAAATAATCACAGAAATATATAATTGTCATAAGAACTTTAAATATAAGGTGATAGAAAAGGCTGTTGTGTTTTGGAGGTCAAGCAAGTCTTCTCCAAGAAAGTGACCATTAGCCTAACAGGTCAAGGAATAACAAATGATCTAAATTTTTAAAAAGGAGGGAGGGAAAATTCCCTGAAGAAGCAATGAATATGGAATGTTATTAGGTAGAAGGGGAGATATCATGTTTAGAGAACTAACTGAAAGACTACCTGTGTGTATGGCTAAGGTACAAAGAAGCATGAGATGATTCTTAATATATAGGTGGAGCCATGACCTTCAGGTCTTCATATGCTAAGTTAGTTTATTTATTTGTTTGTTTATTCTTTCTAAAACCATCAGGACACCATTGAGTGGTTTTAAACAAGAGTTACCTGTTAATATTTGCATTTCAAAAGGTCTTTGAGGAAAAAAAAAAGGATAAAAGACAGAAGGAGGTGGGGATGTTATGAAATTACTGCAGTGGTCAAGTGCTTGTATCTGGGGAAAGAGTAGAGTAGAAAAGATTGGGAAATATTGAGAAAGCAAATTCACTAAGATTAGATGATGTGTTCTTGGATCCACTGAACTAATCTCATCTGGACAGGCAGCACTGCTAGTTTTCCTCCTTGTCTCTCCATACAGGTAAGGTAGGATAATAATCTCCTACTTGTCTTCTTGAAGAAATTGCCTTCTCTACATGAAGATAGGGAAACAGGGAGAAGAAAAGAAAAAGACAGGATTTGGACTTTTCTAAATGTAGTACCTGCACAACAGAGGCAAGGCTGCCTAGTTTTCTACTCTTGTTTGTTTAGTTTGTTTCCAAACACTGAGATTTAGAGTCAGGTGAAAAGGTGGTTGGGACATGAAAGTCTCTTTGTACATTTTATCAAAAATTCTGTTTCATGAGGTGAAGCTTGTGGATGCCATGAAAGAAACTTTATGTTATCTTTTTCTCAATTTGGTTTTATCTGCCTATTTGTAAGAGTTCTTCAAAATTCTGAAATTAGGTTTTCTGTCATCTTATGTATGGGTATCAAGGCTTTGTAGATATTTTTGTTTGTTTTTGTTATTCCCCATGTCCTCGGAGATATAGAAAGAAGTTGAAAGAGAAATTATAGGTAGCTGATAAACCAATTCTATTTTAAAATAGAACTTCTAGCAGTTAATTTAATTGGGATTGGGCTAAGGTTTTATTCAAAGAACTACAAGAGACCTTCATAAATCATTTATTTCTACCCCTTTGCCTTTAGGCAACTGAGTGTCTAAAACTAATAGGTAGATATTCAATCTTGTTCTTTTACTATCTAATACTAAGACAAGCAAGGATCAATAGGCAGGTTCACTTAATTACAACTATTAGCTATTTGTAAGTTTGATTAATCTCCAGTGACTACTGACTCCATGTGTATTTTCTTTACCATAGCATTGGATGATAAAATTACTGTGATTCATTTATAGACTGATGTTGGCATCATCCATGACCACCCCCTAACAAGCAATAACAACAAAAACAACACCAAGTCAATTTTGATAGAATTCACAGACACACATCATCAGGTCTTTCTACTGTCTTGTGCCTTATGTGTCATTTTTTAGAAAATTACTTAATCAGTTAATTCATTTAATTGACCATATGTTATCTTCTCCTGTAGGCCAAGGCTTATATTAATTGAGTGACTGTTATGTGCTAGGCATTTCTCTAGGTACTCAGGCTACATCAGGGAACAAAACAAACATAATGTCTGCTGTCAAGCATGATATCATTGTGGATTGCTAGTTGAATCCTTCTGGAAAACATATGCCTCAGAGTTATTTCACCTGAGGGGCAAGAAACTGGGGTATATGCACTTTAGTTCTTATCAGCCATCCGTGACTATTGCTTCCAAGGAGTGTTAAATTACCAGTGTTTCTGGCCTCTTAGCACATAGGCAGATCAGGTCCAGCTGGCACAGAAATCTCCCAGGACAACAGATGCATATGCTAAAAGTTGGAAATTGAGCCAAAGTGTCCTCACAATGGCATGTTCTAAGAGAATGTCAGTAGGAAGTGAAAACATATTCTATTTTAATATAATCCACCTCTATGCTGTTCAAAGCAGTATCTGCTTAAGTTCATGACACTCTGTCACTGGTTATTCAAAGTGTTGTATGGTCATGATTCCTGTTAAACAAATGAGAGCAGCAGAATTAGTGGAACAATACAGTAATTAATACCATATTTGGTACTGAGAATTCAAGTAGTTTCATTTACATATATTGAGCATGATTTTTAACCATTGGTAATTTTGACAGAGTAAATTAGGAATGAAATATTTGTATACTATCTGTCATATACCAGCATTTTGTAGCCAACTGGCAAAGCTTATGAGTATACTAGCTCATAATTTGTGTAAGTATATGCTTCCTCAAAGTATAATTTTTCTATGAGGCAAAAAGGATATGTATATTAACTGATCCAAATATGTTTAGCCTGTCTATATATAATATAAAAATAAGAAGCCACAAACTTATAAATTTAAACCTATGCTTAGTAATGAATGTTTTAATAGTTTCTTACTTAGAAATTATCTAGATGTTTAATGAACTATTACTTAATTTAGCATAGGTCTAAAGTTGCAAATTACCCAAAAAATCACAGAAACTATTTTTAAACAGACATGTAAAAAATGCTTATTGTTGAAACAAAGTTTGTCACAATAATAATTCAACTAAAACCAAATTTATAATTTTTATAATCTTAAATTCTAATAAATATAATATCAGCTCAATTAGTAAACCTAAGTAGAGGTTCCTCGGTCCTTTGAGAGCCCCTGATGGGGAAAGGGGGCCTAGAACTCAAGCTCTATATAGGAATTGAGGGTCCAGAAGTGGAAGGAAAAGTCTGGCAAGGGTGAACAGAGAGGGACAAAGGAGATACAGGTTTTGAAGGAGGATAAATCAAAGTGGCCATATTAATATGAAATTTAGATATCAGGGCAAATAAACTTACTAGTGACAGAGACAGACAAAAAACGAATAAAGAGTCTAACCACCAAAAAGAAAAGGCACTTCTAAAGGTGTAAACAGCAAATAACCAAGCTTCAAATTATGTAAATCAAAAACAGAATTGAAAGGAGAAATAGACAAATCTGCAGTTACAGTTGGAGACATCAACATCCCTTTCTTACTATTTAATAGAAAAACTAGACAAAATCCGCCAAGATATGTAAGCATTCAACAACACCATCAACCAACAGGATCTAATCAACATTTACAAAATATTTCATCCAACAGCAGAATATATATTTCTTTCAAGTGTCCAAGAAACATATACCAAGATAGACCATACTCCTAGGTCATAAGGGAAACCAAAACAAACTCAAAATAATTGAAATCCTACAGAGTATGCTCTCTGACTACAATAGACTCAAGTTAAAAATTAATAACACTAATATAATAGGAAAATCTGTAAGTTCTTGGTAACCAAATAATACATTTCTACATTTGCATAGGTCAAAAACAGAGTCTTCAGAGAAATAAAAAAACATACATAACATACATTGAGCTGAATGAATATGATAATACAACATATCAAAATTTTAGGAGCAAAGCTAAGTGGTGATGAGAGGGAAATTTATATTAATACCATTAAATGCATACATGAAAAACAAGAAAATTCTCAAATCAATATTCTAAGCTTCTATATTAAGAACCTAGAAGAAGAAGAGCAAAAGAAACTCAAAGTAAGCAGAATAAAAGAAATTATAATTAACAGAAATTGAATGAAAAAGTTATTGAAACAAAGAGCTACTTCTCTGGAAAGATCAACAAAATTCTCAAAATTGTAGCAACATGACAAAGAAAAAAGAGAGAATATTTATAAATTCAGTGAATGAAACAAGGGATATTACTACAGACTTTGCATACATCAAAAAGATAATTAGCAAGTACTATGAAAAATTCTACACACATAAATTTGACAACTTAAGTGAAACTGACCAATTAACTAAAAAACACAAACTACAAAAACTCACTCACTATGAAAGAGGCTACTTGAAAAGCCTTATGATTGTTAATGAAATTGAGTTCATAATTTAAAAATTTCTCAAAGAGTAATTTCCAGGCCCAGATAATTTCACTGGAAAAATCTCCTACATGGTTGCAGGTGAATTAACATCAATTATACACAAGTTCTTCTAACACATAGAATTCATCATTCTCAATTTATTTTATGAAGCTAATATTATCATGATACAAACACCTGACAGATGTAGTACAAAAAATAAATGTACAGACTAGTATCCTTCATAAATACAAGAACAAGAAGTCCTTAACAAAATATTAGGAAAGATAATTCAAAAATATATAAAATAATTATACATCTTACCTAAATTGGGTTTATGTCAGGGATGACAGTTTGGTTCAGTATTCAAATATTAATCACTGTATTCCACCATAGAAAATGGACAAAGAAAAATTATGTAATTATATCAAATGGTGAAGAAAATCATTTAACAAAATTTAACAACACTTCATGTAAAAACTCTCAGAAAAATAGAAATAAAAGCAAACATCTTTAACTCAATAAAGAATATCAACAGGAAACCTAGAGCAAACATTATACTTAATGGTGAAAGACTGAATATTCTCCTCTTAATAGCAGGAATAAAGAAGTTTGTTCATTCTCAGCCTGCTTATTCAACATAGTGCTTGAAGTTTTAACTAATGCACTAAGGCAAGAAAAGGAAATAAAAAATATTCAAATTAGACATGAAGAAATAAAATACTTTCTATTTGAAGATAACATGATTTTCCACATAGAAAATCCCAAAGATCTACAGCTTTGCATGTAAGTATCCATAGAAACATGGAAAAATCCTCTATCTGACAATTGTACACATCCATGGTAATGACATGGTCTGACCAGCTACTGAAAACAAATTGGTTACAAGAGTACAGAGACTAGAAAATGACTCTTGGCCGGGCGCGGTGGCTCACGCCTGTAATCCTAGCACTCTGGGAGGCCGAGGTGGGCGGATCGTTTGAGCTCAGGAGTTCGAGACCAGCCTGAGCAAGAGCGAGACCCCATCTCTACTAAAAATAGAAAGAAATTATATGGACAGCTAAAAATATATATAGAAAAAATTAGCCGGGCATGGTGGCGCATGCCTGTAGTCCCAGCTACTCGGGAGGCTGAGACAGGAGGATCACTTGAGCTCAGGAGTTTGAGGTTGCTGTGAGCTAGGCTAACGCCATGGCACTCACTCTAGCCTGGGCAACAGAGTGAGACTCTGTCTCAAAAAAAAAAAAAAAAAAAGAAAATGACTCTTGTCCTTTTTATCTTTTTTGAAGTATGGAAAATATGGGAGTACAGTGTTCACTTTGGAAGATCATGCTTTATTTTTTTGTGGTAAAATATACAAAAGATTTATAATTTTGACCATTTTTTAATATATATTTTGGTAGCACTAAGTAGATTCATGTTTCATGAAGTCAGCATCAACCTGATACCAAAATCAGGAACGGACACAACAAAAAAAGAAAACCACAGACCAATATCCCTTATGAATATAGATGAAAAAATGCTCAACCAAATCCTGGAAAACCAAATTCTGGTGCTTATCAAAAAAAATAATCCATCACAACCTGATGGGCTTCATCTCATAGATGCAGGGGTGGTTCAACATATGCACATCTATAAATTCACCACATAAATAGAAGCAAAAACAAAGACCATATGATCCTCTCGATAGACACAGAAAAAGCATTCAAAAAAATTCAGCACCCTTTATAACAATGCTTCACAAAATAGGTATAGATGGGACTTACCTCAAAATGATAAAATCCATATATGACAAACCCACAGCCAACATCATGCTGAATGAGGAAAAATTGAAAGCATTCCTGCTTAGAACTGGAACCAGACAAGGTTGCCTTCTATCACTGCTTCTATTTAACATAGTGGTGGATGTCCTAGCAGGGGCAATTAGACAAGAGAAGGAAATCAAGGGCATCCAAATGGGGGCAGAAGAGGTCAAATGACTGCTCTTTGCTGACAATATGATCTTATATCTAGAAAACCCCAAAGGTTCTGCCTCAGACTACTGGAATTGATAAACAAATTCAGTAAAGTTTCAAGTTACAAAATCAATGAAAAGAAATCAGTAGTACTTCTATATGCCAACAACAGTTAAACTGAGAACCAAATCAAAGACTCAATACCCTTCACAATAGCAACAAAGAAAATAAAATATCCAAGAATATATTTAACCAAGGAGATAAGAGACCTCTACATGGAAAACTATGAAACACTGAGGAAGGAAATAGCAGAGGACACAAACAGGTGGAAAACCATACCGTGCTCATGGGTAAGCAGAATCAACTCTGTTAAAATGTCTGTACTATCCAAAGTGATCTACAGAGTCAATGCAATCCCTATGAAAATACCAACATCATTTATCACAGATCTAGAAAAACTAATTCTACACTTCATATGGAACCATAGAAGAGCTTGTATATCCAAAGCAATCTTAAGCAAAAAGAACAAATTGGGAGGCATCAATTTTCCAGACTTCAAGGTATGCTACAAGGCTGTAGTAACTAAAACAGCATGGTACTGGCACAAGAATGGAGACATAGATCAATGGAACAGAACTGAGAACCCAGATATAAAACAGTCCTCCTATAGCCATCTAATCTTTGACAAAGCAGACAAAAATATATACTGGGGAAAAGAATATATACACTGGGGAAAAGAATCCTTATTCAATAAATGGTGCTAGGAAAATTGGATAGCCACATGTAGAAGACTGAAACAGGATCTGCACCTTTCACCTCTCACAGAAATCAACTCATAGTGGATAACAGAGTTAAACCTAGGGCATAAAACAATAAGAATTCTAGAAGAATATATTGAAAAAACTATTATAGACATTGGCCTGGGAAAGAATTTATGAGGAAGACCCCAAAGGCGATCACAACAACAACAAAATAAATAAATGGGAGCTGATCAAATTAAAAAGCTTCTGTACAGCCAAAGAAACTATCATGAGAGCAAACAGACAATCTACAGAATGGGAGAAAATATTTGCATGCTACACATCTGATAAAGGGCTCATAAATAGAGTCTATAGGAAAATCAGCAAGGAAAAATCAAACAACCCTATCAAAAAGTGGGCAAAGGACATGAAGAAAAACTTTTCAAAAGAAGATAGACTAATGGCCAACAAATATATGAAAAAATACTCAACATCTGGAATTATCGAGGAAATGCAAATCAAAATCACAATGAGTATCACTTATCTCTGGTGAGAATGGCCCTTATCAAAAAGTCCCAAAACAATAAATTTTGGCATGGATGAGGAGAGATAGGAACACTCCCACACTTCTGGTGGGACTGCAAACTAGTACAACCTCTGTGAAAAATAATATGGAGATACCTCAAATAGCTACAAGTGGAACTACCATTTGATCCAACAATCCCATTACTGGGCATCTACCCAAAAGAACAAAAGACATTCTGTAAAAAAGAAATATGCACTAGAATACTTATAGCAGCACAATTCACAATTGCAAAGATATGGAAACAACCACGTGACCATGAATACATGAGTGGACTAATAAAATGTGATGTATGTATACCATGGAGTTCTACTCAGCCACAAAAAACAATGGTGATCTAGTACCTCTTGTATTATCCTGGATAGAGCTAGAGCTCATTCTACTGAGTGAGGTATCACAAGAATGAAAAAAACCATATGTACTCACCAACAAATTGTTATTATCTGACTTAACTGACCACCACTTAAGTGCACTTATATTAGTAACATTCATTGGGTGTTGGGTAAGTGGGAGGGGGAGGAGGGAATAGGTATTTTCACACCTAATGGGTGTAGTGCGCACCGTCTGGGGGATGGACATGCTTGAAGCTCTGACTCAGGTGGGGCAAAGTCAGTATATGTAACCTAAATATTTGTAACCCCATAATACACTGAAAATAAATAAATAAATAAATAAAACAAATTTAAAAATGAAAATATTAGTGAACAAACATACAAAGGTCACTGCTGTAGTGGGTTTACATTTAGTGTGGAGAGATAAGCAATAAGGGCTATTCTAATTAAGTAATTATATAGTGTTTTAGAAGATAAACCTATTATTTAAAAAATAAAAACTAGAGCAGAGTGAGGTGGAGTAGGATTGATGGTGGCAGGGAGATTATTTGGAATTCTAAACAATTAGTTATTAGGCCTCATTGAAATTGTGTTATATACAGGAGAGTGACAATGAGGGAGTGAATCTCATTCCTTCCTAATCAGCAAATGCAAATTAGTTCTCCAACAGAATATCATTTCCCTTACTGATACAACTTTTCTCAACCAGAGTTCAAAAGAGTATTAAGATGTAATTCCTTAAGGCATTTAACATATGTAATAAATTCCCTTCTCTCCCATCCATTTAGAATGATACTACTAGCTGTGTTCTATCCTTGGGAGAATTGAGAAGATAGTGACTCAATTCATTTTCTGTGTTCTGTGATTCAGATAAGAAATCCCAGTTGAGAAGGACTGTGATAAAAATAATTTTAAAAGTCTACTAATATACATTGGGGAAAATATTATTTATGTGAGGTAAATTGATAGAATAATTCCATGAACAATTTAGCAATATTCAGTGAATATTGAAGTAAATATGAAAATGCACACACACTTTGCCCTAGCAAGTTTCCCCCTAGGCATACACTCTTGAAACACTTTCACATATGTAGACGAAGACAAGGACAACAGTACTTATATTAGTAGGGTTTTTAAGGGGAGAAAGTGAATAAACTAGAGATATCTACTGCCGCATGGTAAATTATAATTATTCTTTTTTTTATGTTTCTACTTTTAGAAAGTGAGAGTGAAACTGTGGCTTATATTTCTTTATTTCTTATGCTTAGTATTTCAATACTAACACTAATATCTATTTTTTTTCATTTTTTTAACAAATAAGGAAACAATAAAATCTGTATTTTGCAAAACAGAGGTAGAGAATCCTAGAGTAAATGCCATATTTATTCTTTTATCTATTTACTCTATTTGATTTATTATTCTGTTTGAAATATATGTATTTAAAATTTTTAATCTTATGTCTACCTGTCTACTTAATTCATGCTCTTTTCACCTTCTATATTTTTCAGTTCTTTAAAAAAAAAATAGCAGGAGGAATTAGATTTATTTCAAATAACTTTCAAATTTATTCCACTCAATTTTAACTTTGGTAACTATTACTAATAAAAGTTACATTGGAATTTGATATTTTTCTATTGCCTAGCACAATGATATTTTGAGTACATATTATTTTTAGAAATTTATAAGCCATGTCCTACCTTCAGTTTACGTAGAACAGATTTGGAATAAGAGAAAAAATCATGTCATCCATCTTAGAACATTGAAAGAAGTTAACAAATCATTGTTTATAACATTTATTGTTATCCGATTTAATGCCATTTTATTATTTTATATTAACATCAGGATTAGAATTTTTTTCAGGAATCACAATGTGAGAAGTATTTTTCTCAATATATCTGGATAGGTACTTTAATTTTTTCTGCTACTTGTCCATGATTTCAATGTGTCATATCTCAATATTAAATCTTCTGTATATTTTAAAAACAACTTCTCTCTTCAAAATTCCTGAGAAATACATTATTATAGTAAATGAACTCACCTCTTCATTGTTTGGAATAAATAATTAATTTTAGCCTACATATAAAACATTGATTTTTTTCCTTTGATTTCTCTGTTTTCACTGTGTCCTTTCAAATAGCACATCCTGCTAAAAGTCATTTTTGTTTAAGTATCTTTGCTACTAATTTGTGTTTCTCTGATTTTTAGCCATGATACTCTCTGGGTTAGAAAGATGCTTTGTCTGATGTTGTTGCAGGCCTGTATGTTCTCTGTCATTAACCTTTGAATCATTTATAAAGTTGCATTTACTTTCCTAGCTGAGCAATCTAGTGTCAGTTTTTATTGCAACTCTAACTATGAGAAAACCAGTTTTTATTCTACTGGTCTTATTCTACTGCCTTTTTCCTTGCCATTGTTATGTCTCTTCATAAGGTTTTATTGAATTCCAGGCAAAGATACATATTTTTTAAACTTTTGTTTTTTCTTTTCCATCCAACATAAAATGGTCTTCTTATTTTGTCTTATCTATGCTGTAATTTCCTTTAAAAAACTCATTCCTTCCAATGTCAATGCCATCTGAAGTAAGGAAAGTATGTGCTGCAAAAATGTAAAGTAGGTCATCATGCACAATATCAAGAGGTAGGCCTTTTTTCTTCCTGCGCTAGTTCTTTAATGATCATTTTTAATGATGATTAAAAATTTAAAAATAAAGAAATAAAAACACCCATGCATTTTATATTACAATTGTGTTACCTCTTCATAGGGAATGGTGATTAGAAATTGAACAGTGTCCAATGTTCATCAGTGTTTTGACATTTATTTTAATATAATATATTAAATTGTTCAAACCTAATTTCAGTTCTAAGTTTTGAAAGAAGAACAGATAGCTCTTGGCTTTCAAGCCACAAACTTTCAAAGGTGACTTTAGTATAACATCCATCTGTGAAAGAAACTTTGTTAACTAAACATTACAGAAGAGGATTGTCCAAACTACCTTCCAGTAAAACTAGCAATCACACCGAATTTTAGTCTAAAGCCTGCACTACTAAATACTATGCAACATCTCTTCTCATATGGCTTTACATCTATCAATGAAGCGTCCTCTCTAGATGAGATCTTCTACCTTCTCCTCAAACCCAAATTAAAGTAATGAAGTATGAAAAACAGGGCAGGCATTAGTGTTGCTATTATCTGATCTTACCTTAAACTCACCTAACACAGTGCTCTTACATCTTATTACACTTGTGATAACTGTCTTTTTTGCCTTGATGTGATTTTGGCACATTCTTTTACCATGAGGTACTGAAATTAAGTAATGACTTTTTCCTGAGTCCCTAAGAAAGTCATATTTCAAAGTCATCCGTGAAACTTAAATCTTTAGTGGCCACTAGATGTTGATGAATCTGCTACTCATAGTTCCTTTATGACCACCAGAATCCCTTTATTACTTTAGATGGGAGAGAGATGAATTAACCCACAGGCTTCCACAGCTTCAATGCCATCTTTAGCCTTTTCTTTGCACTAGGAACTAAACACTGTCAACACTGTGAGCACCTCCAACTCACTTCACTACATCATAACATGTTTATGCAATTTCTAATACTGTTTCAGCTGAAAAGCTTTATACACACCTCAAAAATCCATGATGTCTCTTCTGAGAAAAACATTGAAACTAGTAGATTTTGGCCTATCATAATCATCTTCATCATAGCAGTGTTGCCTTCCAGGAGGTTAAATTATCAACAACTGCTTTGGATCTTTTTATACTTCTGTTTTGCTATGTCTGACTTCAGTTCTTTGTCCTCATACGTAAGTTAACACAAGTACTGTGTCTAAAGGTCCTATTTCCTATATTGATTTTGCACATCCTCTTTCTAGTGATCGAGAATCCCTCTCTTGTATTAAAAATAGCAGTAGCCTTGTAATACAAAAATAAAAGACTCTACATCTTCCCAGTTGCATATATCACTTCTATTCAGGGGCAGTATAGCACAGTGTTTTTAGGCTGTGGGGTTAGGTGTCAGAATGTCTCAATTTAAAATCTGGCTCTGTTAATAGCTAGCTGTAAAACCTTGGATAAGTTATGCAACCACTCTGCTTCAGTCTCTTCGTCTGTAAAATAGGAATGATGTTATATTAATACCTGCATTATAGGGTTGCTATAAACCCTATAATGATTTAATTCATACAAAACACTTAGAACAGTGTTAAACATATGGAAAGCTCTCAATAGTTATAAGATATTATTCTCCTGTGATTGCACATTAAATTTTATAGGGACTTCTTTTTAATTTGTATTTTCTTTGCAAGTGTTCACTATAAAAATTGTTTTAAACATTCTATATAAAATGTCTTAAGTTATAAAGCCATTATCTACATCTTTGATTCTTATTTAATACCTGTATTTTATATATATATATACACACACACACGTGTGTATGTATGTGTGTGTGTGTAATAAAAAGGATTGAGGAAAAATGTGCATTGGTGTTAAAGGGAGATTTAAAGCTATAACACAAACTTTGGAGTATATTGCTTTCTCTAAAGGGAGACATTGGACATTTGTAAAGAGGTTCAAATTTTGGAAGACTTTTCTTGTAATTAGAGTGTTTAATGGCAAGGAAGACTGGAGTTTGAGTGAGCAACTAGAACACTGCAACACAAATCTAGGTGAGAGGCAGTGTGGCATGGACTAAGGGACTTGTTGTGGGGCAGATAGGATGAAATGGGTACAAAAGACAGGATGCAGGGAAAACCTGGCTGGGTACAAAAATAACCAATTATTGATGGAAAATCCTCCTTCACTGATCTTTTCTTACTTAGACCATAATTGGACCATTATGGAAGAGTGTTTGTTTTAATAAAAGTCACCTCATGAGAGTCATGGGTATAACATCAATAAGTTTTGCTAAATGTTTAGACAATGAGAAAAGGAAATGCAGTCATCTCTGAATTATTCAGGGGCTGATTATCTAAGTGACAGACTTTTTCAAATGTCTCCTCTCACCCCCAGTTTTCCATCTGTTACTCACAATTGGTCATTTCACCATTCATTAGTCTTACCAGGGGGATGGTGACTATTTTGAAACATTAAAGTCTTTAAATGTTTCATCTTGTTTGCATCTTAATTGAAATTTTGTTTGTTTTTGTCTCTATGGATTCCAGCAATCCATTTCCTAGAATCAAAGAGTATTTCAGAGCAGTAACAGCTCTAGAAATTATCCAATCCGTTAGTACCTAAAAATGTTAAATTAGCTGTTCCAGGTCACATGGCTGGAGGGAGGGAAAGAACTGGACCAGACCCTCAGATCTCCTCAAAATTAATATGCCATCCCTTTCACTGAGGTCACTTTCTATCTTTACTACATTATGTTAACCCTGAAAATTAGCTTTAAAAAAGTGCATTGGGAATTCTGTAGGTCTATCTACTTATTGCCCAGGCCTACATCACCTTTTCACAAAAGTGTTTCATGTATCTTTATTTTATGATGTAGGCTTACGCTATCTCACAATCAGGCTTTATGCCTCCGGGTTCTGTTCTGTTTAAGTTTGGCTAGAGAGTGGCAAGCCAACTTCTGATCTTCTCTCTCTTCTTTGGTTCCATAAAAACAAGTATTCACATCCTTCATTTGAAAATTATTTTTAATAGTTTATAGATTATCACTACAGAAAAATAAGAAATGAGAAAAGAACAGCTACTTAGAGACAAATGCTTGTCTGTGATGGTAACTGGAAATTTCCAAACTGGGGTCACTTTTCTTTTATTTCTACTTTTGGCACTTTCATTTGATTTCCTTCTTTCTAACCATAGCTCTCTTATTACTCCAGGATTCAGTCAAGGAAAATAATATATGTGCTTTGCCTCTAGCATGATTCCCACACTGGGTGACATATACTTATCTGGAAAACTAAAGATTTAAATTTTAAAATGTGGCATAAAAAGAGAAGAACATAACAGTAAGAGTGTCATAAGTAGTTTTTCTTTGAAGGGCATCGCTACAAGGTATGTGTGGGTGTGTGTGTATGTGCACATGTATATGTGTGTGTTTGTATTTGCTTTTATTACCCAGTTTCTCTTTTGCAACTGACATATAATCAATCACTCTGGGAAAATAGAGTAAGAGTTACCTATATAGCAATTTATTAGACTGGCATTCAAGAAGTTACCTACCTCATTGCAAAAACTTACAAATATTTTCCAAATAGAAACCTATTGTCTTTTTCATAAGTATTGACACATAGAACTAGGATAAAAATATTAATACACATATTAAAATTCATTCCATATTCATTCAAAACCATTTATTGAGATGCTACTATGTTTCATTAATTATTCTAATTGCAATAATGCAATATTTTATTGTATGTTTCTTTTCCTTTAACCTTTTCCATTCTACTTTTCACAAAACTAGCCAGCCTTATTTTGTATTTCAGCATTCCACAAACATGATGCCCAAAATGAGAAGACTGCCCTGTATTTTCAAAACTTTTGTCTCCAGACTTTGTGATTTCATGGAATAATCTATATCTGTGAAACCATATATATTTTTAAATTTGGTTTCTACATTTTTGTTAATGTTTTCTTCCTAAGGATGGCTCTGTCTTTCTTCTATGCTTCTGTATGCATTCAAAATAGAGCAGCGCACCAGTATTAATCAAAGGCCATCCAAATGCCAAACTCCTAACATATGCTGTATTATTTCATTATAAAAAAATCAGATTCTCAGAAAAGTCTTACCAAATGTTGTAGAACAAGAAATTATAAAAGTAGTTATTTAAACTAGGATCATCTGACCCCAAGTTGAAGTCTTTCTCACGTTGAGCCTCTTCACTATGTTTCATTACCTTTAACTGTGTGTACATACAGATATGTATCTACAACATTGCATTTTTAGCTGAGAGGAGGAACCATGTATAATTTATATCTATATCTCAAAGTGATGGACTATTTTGTGATAAGTGAGACAAAATAAATTTTTATTGAATTTAATTAAACTGAATAGTCTCTCAATCTTGTGAATAAAATAAATGGATTTTACAAAAAGCTACACTGAAAATCTCATTTTCATCATAAGGCAGTAACAATCTTGAATCTTTAAGACAGGTAAATATGATTAATTTAAACATATAATAGATACTTTCAATTGAGGTAGGGGACATAGGTTGATTAAAGAGCTAAGCCTAAAACTTCAGTGCTTAAATAGTCTTCTGAGAAATATTGTACTGCTTGGGCATACTTCTTGAGGAACAAAACCTGTCCCTAGTTTAAAAATGCTATTATAATGGCTAGTAGACTTACTTTGATTAATCATTATAGAAAGTTTTGCAATCAGATCCAGAGCAAAATATATGAAAAACACTGGAGTGGTTTCTAATGAGGGCATGTAGGATTCCTTTAAACGAAGTGCTGTATTAGCTATCTAAGAAGGAACTGGATCTTATAAAATTCCCAAATGTTGTTATTTCAGAATACTTATTTCATTTGAATCATTGATTTCCAGTACCTGAGGTAAATCAGTTCGATGGGTTTAAATTGATTTCACCTGGTGGCCTTCTACTATGTGAAGGGTAGTGGATTTTATCCTATGAGAGGACTCTCACATTCCTTGGGAAAGAGCTTATGTGTAGGTTGGCATTTAAACCCATAATGGTAATTAATGGAGCATGTGTTTCATCTAGTATTGAACAATCTGTTATCCTATGGTCTGAGGCTACAGACTAAAGCTGTAATCCATATCAGCCTTTGGTGGAAATATACCATAGGGCTCAAAGGAACTAGATCAATAAACACTGTTGGATTACTAAAATCCATACACATCACTCAAAAACCTAAGCATATGCATACTTGATGGTCGATTGGTAATGTAATCACTTTACAAGAAAGACAACACCTTGCTACAATGGTTCATATAGAGAAAATACATAATGAAATTATCAGTTTCTATGTCCTCAATCAGGGGTTTGAAAACTTTTTCTGTGAAGGACAAGTAATAAATGTTTTAAGGTCTGTGGTCTCTGCCATTCTATCATGAAAGCAGATAAAGACAATTGTGTGTGCATTCCAAAACAATCTAACAGAATTAATTTTCAAAAGCAGAGGACAGAATATTACTTGCAGGACTTAATATGCTGACCTCTGTTGTAGACACTGCACATGAATTATCTACCTTAATTCTCACAGCCTCTATGAGTTATATATTGTTATTCCTCACTTTAAAATGAATATATTGAGGAATATATTTAAGTATATTATCATTTAATTATTAAAAAGTAGAGCTATGATTTGAAACCATATTATCTTGACCAGTTAACCATTACTATTCTCCTTTTGGTGAAACATTTATGTTAGTTAAGACTAATTTCAGCTCTGTATGACCAAAAATACAAAATAATAGCATCTGTAATAGGTTAAAAGTTGATCTGTTATGTAAAGTTGCACAGGTAGCTATCCAGTGGTCCCAGAACCATTTATTGAATAGGGCTTCTTTTCACCAGTGTACATAGTTGTCTGCTTTGTCAAAGATGAGTTGGCTGTATGTTAATGGTTATACATCTGGGTTCTCTGTTCTGTTCCTTTGGTCTATGTCTCTATTTTTGTGCCAGTACCATGCTGTTTTAGTTACTATAGCCTTGTAGAATAATTTGAAGTCTGGTAATGTGATGCCTCTAGATTTATTTTTTCTGCTTAATATTTTTTTGTTGACTATTCAGCCTTTTTTCCCTCATTCCAAACAAAGCATAGAATTATTTTTTCTAGATCTGTGAAATATGACCATGTAATTTTGATGGGGATTGCACTGAATATGTAAATCACATTGGATAGCTACATGCAGAAGAATGAAATAGATCCATAACTTTCACCACCCAAAAAGACTGATTCAAAATGGATAAAGGACTAAAATTCAAGGCATTACACCACACGAATTCCAGGGGGAAACATAGGAAAGCTCTTCTAGATATTGGGCTAGGCAAAGAATTTATGACTAAGAGCCCAATGGCAACCATGGCAACAACAAAAATAAATGGAGCTGGATTAAATTTAAAAGCTTCTGCATAGCTAAGGAAATAATCAATAGAGCAAATAGACAAAAAAAAAAAAAAATAGACAAGCATTCGAGAAAATATTCACAAGCTATACACCTGAAACGGGGTTAATTGCCAGAATCTACAAAGAACTCAAGCATATCAGCAAGAAATAAATAATCAACCCCAATAAAAAGTGGGCAACAGACATGAACAGAAGTTTCTCAAAAGAAGATAGACAAATGGCTAATAAACATATGAAAAAAACCCTCAGCATCACTAATTGTCAGGGAAATGTAAGTTAAAGCCACAATGAGGTATCACCTTACTCCTATTACAATGGGTTTTACTAAACCTTAAGAATTCTAGAAGAAAATATTGGGAAAACTGTTATAGACATTGGCCTAGGCAAAGAATTTATGAAGAAGAACCCCAAAGCAATCACAGCAGCAACAAAAATTAATAAATGGGACCTGATCAAATTAAAAAGCTTCTGCACAGCCAAGGAAACTATCATTATAGTGAATATACAATCTAGAGAATAGGAGAAAATATTTGCTTTCTACACATCCGATAAAGGGCTAATAACAAGAATCTATATAGAACTTAAGAAAATCAACATGAAAAAATCAAACAACCCCATCAATAAATGGGCAAAAGACATGAACAGAAACTTTTCAAAAGAAGACAGACTAATGGCCAGCAAACATATAAAAAAGTACTCAACATCTCCAATCATTAGAGAAATGCAAATCAAAACCACAATGGGATACCATCTAACTCCAGTGAGAATGGCCTTTATCAAAAAGTCCCAAAACAACAAATACTGGCATGGATATGGGGGATTGGAACACTCTTACACTGCTGGTGGGACTGCAAATTAGTACAACCCCTGTGGAAAGTAATTTGGAGATATCTCAAAGAGCTAAAAATAGAAATACCATTCGATCCAGCAATCCCACTACTAGGCATCTACTCAAAGGAAAAAAAGACATTCTATAGTGAAGACATATGCACTCAAGTGTTTATGGCAGCACAATTTGCAATTGCAAAGATGTGGAAATAACCCAACTGCCCATCAATACATGAGTGGATTAATAAAATGTGGTATATTGCTAAACTACAAAAAACAATGGTCATCTAGCACTTCTTATATTATCCTAGATAGAGCTAGAGCTCATCCTTTGAAGTGAAGTCTCACAAGAATGAAAAAACAAGCACCACACGTACTCGCCATTAAATGGGTACTAATTGTTCAACACTAAGGTGCTCACATGGTAGTAATATTCACTGGGTGCCAGTCAGGTGGGGAGGTGATGGGTAAACTCAAAACTAATGGAGATGGAACACACTGTACGGGGGGAAGGGCATGCTTTTAGCCCTGGCTTGGGCAAGGCAAAGGAATTACATGTAACCAAAATGCTTGTACCTCCATAATATTCTGAAATTAAAAAAAATAAATAAAAAAAAACATGTTCATGCATAGCATGATTTTCTCACTAAATAAAAGTGCAAAAACAATAGATGTTGGCATGGATGCAGAGAGAAAGGAATGGTTAGAAACTTTTGGTATGACTGTAGGAGTAAAAGCTCTATGGAAAACAGTACGCAGATTCATCAGAGAACTAAAAGTAGACCTACCATTTGATTCAGGAAACCCACAACTGGGTATTTACCTAAAAGAAAAGAAGTCATTTTATCAAAAAGACATCTGCATTCAAATGTCTATTGCATCACAATTCAAAATCACAAAGATGTGGAATTAACCCAAGTGCCCATCAGTATATGAGTGGATTAATAAAATGTTGTATATGTATACCATGGAGTGCTATACAGCCACAAAAAACAATGGTGATATAGCACCTCTTGTATTATCCTGGATAAAGCTGGAATCCATTCTACTAAGTGAACTATCCCAAGAATGGAAAAATAAGCACCACATGTACTCGCCACCAAACTGTTTTTAACTGATCATGATTTTTAACTGAGGCATTAAAGCACTATTTCCTTTTCCTTTTCTTTTCTCTAGAATAAAGATTAGTTTAATAATCATTTCTTGACACTGGACAAAGACAATTATAGGAAATTAAACATAAAAGCTCTCCCCCTTCATGAGTTCCTCTTTTTCAGATAAATAATATGGAATTACATAATACTGGGGTTGGAAGGAGCCTTAAATATTACCTAGTTCTAAAGCTTGAATTAGATAATTATAAAAAGTTCCAATTATATCAATTGCAATTTCAAGGAAAAAGTAGTTAAGGTTTTAAAATATACCCTTCATGTAACATGAAAAGTAGAAACACTGAAGCTTTTAATCTGTTAAGGCCAGGACAGGACCACAGCAATCCTTTTACATTTTAAACTGGGAAATTTTGGTACACAGATAAAAATGATCATAAAAAGAAGCAAACAACCCTTGGGATGCAGCTGCTACCAAAGTAATGGAATGATTTCAAAATTTCACGGTGAATATGCATTTTACATAAATTGGCTCTTTGGTAACATTTATTTTCTTATTATTTATTTATTTCTGGAGTAGTGGTGGTAGTAGGTAGCGGACAAGTACAAAGAAGCAGAAAAGCAAAACATAAAAAAATTGAAGGCCAGAAAGGGTAAACAGGACCTTTTGTTCTGATAAATGAGGTGAGGGAAGTTTTCTCTTTCTGGGTAAGTATTTACATCTTTCAATGGATCAAGAAATATGATGTCTCACATATATATCCTAGGAATATTTAGAGCAGAAATAAATGTATTTAGTTGACATTGAAAATATATTTATTGAATACATGGGGGAGGGGAGGTACAAGTTTTGTTATTACTTGCTATCCTCACATAGTTCCCTTTTGCCTAGAATATTAGAACTTGAATCACTCCATCTTCCCCCTTTTCTCACTCTTAAGTCTGGGCTCCTCTCTGTCACCTGAGCATGTGTTGTCACTGGCCTGAGCAGCCTATTGCTTTTCTTGCTCTCATCCTGACCTCTGGGCACCTCTTTTCCTACAGGGCACTTTTTGCTAGTATAGAATTCTAAATTTACAAGAAACTTTCATTCACCACGACAATGTGCCTTTTCCTCCCTTCCACCAGAACACACTCAGGTTCTGGACCTCGACTGCTATCGGACCTCACTAGGGTTCTGGATTCTATCCTCCACCTGACCATATCTTCTCTCAAGGAATAAATCATCCAGCAGTCAGAGTCCATCCTTTAAATCCCAGTGAATCATTGGCCTATTATTTTTCACCACCACCCTCTCTATACCACCATCCTCCAATTTCATGGTACAGTCAATTCCAATCTCACTGAGGTCTACTGCAGGAGGCCTCTCCTGGCTGGTCTTCTCTTTCCCAACCATTACATGCTCAAGCCTGCCTATTTCAGCCTCACCAAAGATGGGGAGGCAACTGAAGAATGCAAAAATCTAGACAGCTAGAGTGATTTGTAGTTCCTGATAGGACCTGAATGATGCATAAAAATTAGGTAAAGGCACCATGAAGCTGAAATAAAATAAACCTATAAAAGCTATATATGACAAAACCACAGCTAATATTAATGTCATACTGAATGGGTAAAGTTGAAAGCATTTCTTCTACAAACTGGGACAAGACAAGGATGTCCACTTTCTTTTTTTTCTTTTTCTTTCCTTTTTTTTTTTTTTTTTTCTGAAATAGAGTCTTGCTGTGTGGTCTGGTAGAGTGTGTGGCACCAGCTTAGCTCACAGCAACCTCAAACTCCTGGGCTCAAGCGATCCTCCTGCCTCAGCCTCCTGAGTAGCTGGGACTACAGGTGCGTGTCACCATGCCTGGCTATTTTTTTTTCTAATTTTAGTAGAGACGGGGTTTCACTCATGCTTAGCCTGGTCTCGAACTCCTAAGCTCAAGCAATCCTCCTTCCTCGGCCTCTCAGAGTGCCAGGATTACAGGCATGCACCACTGTGCCCAGCCCATTGAAAAGTTTTAACCATAGGAGTTTTAAAGTCTGATTATTTTTAAAAGATCCCCTAGAAGTTATGAAGAGAATGGATTGTAAGGTGATAAGCGCAAACTCAGAAAACTGGTTAGGGGTTGCTTTTGTAAAAGGTTGGTTTGACTGGAAAATTAAATCCATGGCCAGGTAGTGAGGAAGAGATAATAAAATGACATCAGTTCTCTGAATAAGCAAATAGATGGATATAAATATGCTTTAATGAATTGTAAACCCTGACAAAGAAGCTTAATTTTGTTTTATGGAATATATGTATTTATTTTTAGGGAGGAGTGGGTCCCTTTTGCAAGCCCATGGACTATTACAGGCAGGGTTTACTGGGTTTATTATTTCATTTCCATAATATGTGACTTACAAAGGATTCTAAAATTACAAATAGCTGTCTTCTCAACTCAGAAGTCTACTATTTCTTCAAGCAAAATTTTGTATTAAAATATATATTTCTTTCTGTTTATTTTTCAGTAGCAATAGCAGTGATATGACATTTGTTGGGACACATCAAAGACTTTGATATCAGGATTATGCTCTTTAATTTTCCATTTTCTTCAATAGTAGCATCATTTTCTGATCCACAGAACAGAATAATTTGAGAAAGACATTTATGCTGTGATGAATAAGGTTATTTTCATGGACTTATCCCTTTTTAAAGGAAGGATTTGCCATCTGTTCTATTTTCCTTACATGTTTAGGATGTATATAATTAGCGATCATGTCATAAAAGCAGGGATATGAGTGATTTCAGTGCATTCTTTATACAGTACATCTGTTATGAAAAGATTTTTTTTCAAACACGTTTCAGGTACAAATCAAAGGAAATTATTTTTTTCTTTGTTCAACCCTTCCTAAAATGCACAGAATATTTAAGAATTCTATTTCCACTGAAAACATACAGTAAGTTATCAGCAAGAATAGGGTCACCCACTGTATTATCTACAGCACAAATAATATAATAGAGCGCCTTTTATCTCCAGTTTTATCTATCTGTCATGACTCAATAAACCTTACAAAACTTATTCTCCAACTTGATGTGCTTCTTTTATCTCTAGCACTAATAACATTCTATTTGTTCTGCTTGAAACATCCTCATAGATTCGAACATTGACTCTCTACATAGCATGTCTTTCCAAGCATGTTATACTTACATTATGTGTGTGTGTATAATTTCAATGAATTTATGGAATATAAATTATTTTAGTTATATGGATGAATTGTATTGTGGTAAAATCTGGGATTTTAGTGTACCTATCACCCGAATAATATACATTGTACTCAATAGGCAATTTTTGATCCCTCACTCTCCTTCCTACCTTTTCCCCTTCTGGACTCCAGTGTCCATTATACCACACTATATGACCATGCATACCCATAGCTTAGCTCCCACTTGTAAGTGTGAATATGCAGTATTTGTTTTTATTTGTTCCTGAGATGCTTCACTTACCTTATCTTTATGAGTGTAGCATTTATATCCTTTTATTGCAATTGCTTAATTATCCATATCCACCAAAAGAACATACACTCTTAAGCTAGAGATGTTATCTTTCTTGGATAACTTTGTATTCCAAGAATGTAACTAATAGTATATGTTCAAAAATATTTGGTGAACCAAATGAATTAATAAGTGGTAACATTATTGTCACCAATCTTGAACAAATGTATATATGACTAAAAACACAAAGTATTCACTGACCGACTGATATCTAAAGATGAATCCATGAAGGTATATAGCTATTTTAAAAAAGCTATATACTTCTGTGGGTAAAGTTGGAGTTATCCTTTATGAATTTCAAAGTGGCAATGCAGATAGGAATATGTGAGAACTTTCAAGTTGGGATTTAAAAATAATGTATAGATGTTTATGTCTTTACTGAAAAACAGACTGAAGTTACATCATAAGAAAATGTTAAGAAAATTATAATCAGTGAATTTTGCTAACTCTATAGGAGAGAAACATAGTGTTTAAAAAGAAAAGAAAAAATAATAAATTGGAGCATAGAACCATTGCCTCCCTATAAATTTTATGGATGAATAAGACCTGGATAGTTAAAATCCAAATCAACAATTTCACCCTGAAATTAAATCAAATGTAGGCAGAAATTTGGCACTCCCTATACAAAACAACAACAGCAGTAACAACAAAATAAGATTAATAGATCAGTAGACACTATTTCTTCAAATCCCTTTAAATACTTCTCTCAAATTAACTTGTGCTTATATATGTATTCTGTCCATTCTACTTCTTTAGTGACTACTCAAGTACTTATATATATATTCCCAAGTCGTGGATGTAGAATATCCTCATTGAATGAGTTTATTTTATTCTTCCTATATACTGCCATAATTCTTGAAAGAGTAATATGCACAATCACCACTGAAGTCAAACAGTGCTATAATTTGACTTATTTGTCCCACATCTCCGGTGAAATGACTCTTGTAAATAAATATGTGTTTATATCATATATGTATATGTATATATCATATATACACATATATCATATATACATATATAAGACTTGATCCTAATGTATACTTTATATCCACAGCCAACTTAATTTTGCCACAGAATTCAGCTCTGTTGTAGATTGCTTGATTATTTTAGTTCCATTTCAATTTGGTTTGCTTGATAATTGGTTATATTTTCTCTTTTAGAAAATGCAGTAATGATCCTATTCACACTAGTAGGGTAAACTAAATACTTCAAGCCACAATAAATAGAAACAAATAATATACTAAAGAGGCATTTTAAGAATATCTTGCAGAAAGCTAAGGAATCCACAAAACCCCAAAATATAGTGTAAACACAATCTCTGGGAGATAGGAACTCCAAAACTTGGTAATAGTCTTAGACTTTCAACCAAACTGTGAAGATGTTGAAGTTCTGCTTTAACATTTTGAGAGATGTAAAAGGTAGGATATCAATTGTAGGACCCATCAAAAGTGGTAATCTAACGGAACACCTCTGCATAAAACCCCCCAAAGGCTTTACTCTCGTTCTAAGAATGAATGTAAAATAAACTCAATTTGCTAAAGGGAGTAAGAAGAAATTTCCTGAAGAATTTTTATCATCTCTACAGTAGAAATAAAATCACAAGTGAGAATTGACAATCACAAGTCAAACTTTGTATGATTTTTCAATCATTCATCAAAATTGATACTACATATGTGTTCTCAAAACAACAACAAAAACTGCAGGAGAATTTAATTCAATGATTTTTTTATTGAATGTGTCAACAGGCAGAAGTAAATGAGCACAAAAACGTTACAAGGAACACAAGGAAGATGAGTTTATACTTCACAATCATAGTAAAATAAGAAAGAAGACCATGAAGAATATCCAGCAGAAACAATCAGAAACCTCAGATATTAGAGAAAAGAGATATTTTTCAAAATAATTGTGTTTAATATACTTTAGTAAACAAATGATAAGCCTGAAAATATTAGCAAAGAACAAGAGATTGTAAACATATCACTAGAAAAATGTGGAAAGATAAAATACTTCTACAATTATATACAATTAAATTTAATTATATATGTAATTATGTACAATAAAATTATATATATTAAACTGGACACTTTGTAGACAGATTAAACAGCAAATAAGACAGAATTGAAGATAATTATTGAAGAAAAATTCATTAAAATAGAAAAAATAATCTAGAGTGTGGGCCAAATGTCAGAGGTATAGGAATATGATGTATGGGTGAGGACACTTAGAGAACACAGTGAGTCAGTATGATATATTTTTAATTACAGAACTAGAAGTAGAGAATAGAGAGAATGTGGAAGATTTCATATTTAAAGTCCTAATAGTGAGAATTTTTTAGAAACAGTGAAAGTAAAAATAGTCCCAAGAAGAAACACAAAGAGAATAATTTTTAAAAATTCTAAATCTAGATGTGTCAGGGTGAATCTAGAGCCTAAGGAAAATGATGAGAAAATATCAAAAACAATGAGAAAGAAAATATTGTGGATGATTTCTCAGCAGCAATCATTAAAGGCAAAATTCAGCAGAATACTTTAAAAAATATGACTTTCAACTGAGAATTTTATACAAAGAAAAAATAGTTTCTAACATTGATTACAAAAAAAGACAATTTACCAATTTGACCATATTCTAACTCATAAAACAAATATTGACCAATAACAAAGCATTAAAAGTATACATATTATGTTCATTGACTATGATGAAATTCAGCCAGAATATATAACAAAAAGAAAACTAGAAAAATCATAGCATTTTCAAATTAAGCAATCAATACACATCTAAATACCACCACTTAATCATATGTTAAACAAAATATAATATTAATTGATCATGCTTTATATCTATATTTTCAGTAACTAAATTTATTCTTAAAGAGAAAAATGGAGCTTTAAATACATGTAGTCATAAAAACAAAAAAAAAAGCTAAAATTAAACTATGTAAACATTTATATCAATATGTTGAAAAAGAAATTGTAAAACTAAACCCTAATTAACAGGAAAAATCATAAATGAACAGAAATTAAAGCATTAATTAACTAAATAACAATAAACAATAGACAAGACAATCAAATTCAAAATTTGGCTCCATAAAATATCTACTAAAATGGTAAACCCAGATTACAGATGATTAAGGATAAAAGGTGGCACAATAACCAATGTCATGAATAAAAGAGTGATATTATTAAGGATTTTAGAAGCATTAAGTGACTATAAGAAGATATGAAAGCTATCTTTTTGGCAAGAAATTTGAAAATTTAGTTTAGATGAATTTCTGGAACAGCAAAACTTATCAAAACCAATAAAAGCAAAAATAGAAAATTTGAAAATTCTTATATTTATTAAATATAGATGTGTTTTATTTATTAAATAAAATCCATAACAATAAATTTTTTGTAGAAAAGAACTCAAGTCTAGATGGCTTCTTCAGTATAAAATTTGTGAATTCTAAGAAACATTTATGGAAAAATAATACCAATATTACACAAATTCTTTAAGATAGGAGAAAGAAGAAATATTTTACAACTAATTTTATAAGACATAAATAAACACAAAAGTTGACATTGACATTACACAAAGGAATATCAAAGGTCAAGCTCTCTGATGGAACTAGATATAAAAATTCTAAATACATTAGCAAACCATGATCATTAATGTATAAAAAGGAAAATACACAGTAAATATGTAGGAGGCCCCCCAAAATACCCTCAGGTTTCTTGATTTTTTAGAGAGGATCATAGAAAACAGAAAACTGTTATTCTAATTTTTATAGTTTGTTTCAGCAAAGGGAACTAGATTTACATCAACAAAGGAAACAGGTGCATAAGGCAGAATCCAGGAGTGAGCAATTGTAAGCTTCTAGTTGTCCTCTCCTGGTAGAGTTGTACAGGTAGTGCTTAATCTCTATAGACAAAGTTTGATGACATGTATGGATTATCGCCAACCAGGGAACTCCCTGGGTCTTGGTGTCCAGGGTTTATCAGGTATTAGGCATGTAGTGCCTGCATGATTGACTTTGTTTACTCAATCTCCAGTCCCTAGAGAGGTCAAACTGATACTGTGTGGTGCAAGACCCCCATCATAAATTATACTGTTAGCAAAACTATCTTGTATGACCCAAGGATTCAGATAAGCAAAGACAATATTATCTGGCAGAATATTCCAGAAGCTGGTCTAGGGCCAGCACTTTCTTTGGAATGAACAGAATTTGAAAACCCTGTAACTGCTAAGTCAACATTTCATGCTCAATGAGAGATTTGGGTATGACTTTAGAAAAACTTTCATTGCAATTTGTCATAGTAACAGAAGAAAAGAGAAAAATCATATAGTAATTTTAATAAAGAAAAAAATTTGATAAAATTCAACTATTTTCAAACTACAATAGATGAAAACTTCCTATAAAAGCTATCTAATTAAATTTTAGAGCAAACATAAATAATGATGAAATATAAAAGATCTAAAGAAAAAAATTATATTCTAGTTCCTAATCAGCGCAATTTGGCACAAAAATAAATAAAATGTATACTGATTGGACCCCTATGGAAAACGGTATGAAGATTTCTCAAAGAACTAAAAGTGGGCCTACCATTCAATCTAGCAATCCCACTACTGTGCATCTACCCAAAGAAAAAGAAGTCATTTTATCAAAAAAAAAAAAAACCTGCCCTTGAATATTTATTTCAGCACAATTCACAATTGCAAAAATGTGGAATCAACCCAAGTGCCCATCAATTCTTGAATGGATTAACAAAATGTGGTATACCATGGAGTACTACTCAACCATAAAGAAGGATGAATTAATGCCATTTACAGCAATCTGGAAGGAATTCAAGAACATTATCCTAAGAGAAGTATCTCAAGAATGGGGGAAAAAAAAAAAACACCGCATGTATTCTCCAATGAATTAGAGCTAACTGATGGGCACACAAGTGCATAGAGTGAAGTAAAAGTCGTTAGAAATCAAGTAGACGGGAGAAGGGAGGAGAGGAGGGTCAAAAACTCACCTAATAGGTATAATAAACACTATTTGGGGATGGGCACATTTATAGCCCTGACTCAAACCACGTAACAAAAACATTTGTACTCCCTTAGTATTCTGAAATAATAATAATTAAAGAAAGGGTATATGGATTGGAAGAAATAAAACTATAACTTTTTTAATATGTTTTGATTGTCCATGTAGAAAATAGCAGTGAATACATGGATAAACTGTTATATTTAATAAGAGTGGTAGAATGATTACATTGGTGGCCTCACATTATTACTTTATTTAATCCTCTCCCTTTCTTCTATAACTTTGTAATATGCACCAATTCTAACTGCATTCATCTGATGACTGGCTTTGTTCAATAGAATGTGGTCAAAATAATGGGACGCTGGTTTTAAGGCTATGCCTCAAGAGGCTTTTGTACTTTTGCATGTACATGTACATAACTGTACTGTATGTAAACTAGCTAAGAACATTCTGCTGCAAAATGAAATACCACAGTGGGCAGAACCAAGTCTTCTCAGTGAGCACTAGCCATAGAGAGAGCAAAGCAAGATCAGGAAAGCCAATCAGCTCATTCCAACTGACCAGAGATACATGATTAACCTCATCAAGTCCAGTTGAGATCAACAGTCACCCAGAAGACCCACAGACACATGAGGTAAAAGAAACATTTAATATTGAATGACACTAAAGTTTTGGGATTATTTGTTACATACATTTATTGTGGCCTATTTTTAAGTGAAAAAAATTATTGCTAGGAGTTAGGTGTTGCCATTAAAAACGGTCTTAGAATGTGCATTCAGCAATGTCTGTGATACTTTCAAATATCTCAGCAGGCATTTATTTTTGGAAACATTTATAGTTACAATTTTCTCACCTAAGAATGTAAAATAATGTTACATATAAGCACAAAAAAGTTGTTCCTATTTTTTAAAAATATACTTTTTTCTTTCCAGGAATGATCTGTGTATCTATGTAGTAACTATCTGTCTCTCTATTTATTCATTGTTGAGTTGGTTCCATCAGTATTTCCAAACTCTCATTTTAAGTGTCCAGATGATATCATATTTTATCGCAAAACACCTACATTTTAGAACTTGATGACATTTTCTTTGCAGCTTATAAAATGATGACATTTTCTAAATGCTCCATGGGTTCATGATAAGAATGTCAACTCTTTTGTCAAGCAGAACATGATGTTTATACATTAATAAATCATTTTAGAGTCAATTATTCACATTCTTCTTATCCTTGTTCTATTTAGGCATACATGGCCTTATTTTATTTATGAAATGATTTCCCTATCACTTTAAAATATTTTTCATAGTATATAAATTTAGCAGTCTTAAGTCTTTCAGATAATAGAGTAAATTAAAAAAGGAAATTACTGTGAATTTTCTCTGAAAATTGCTTGTCATAAATTTATACTTGAAGTAAAAAGTAAAAATTCTAATACCAATAATATCATTTCTCAATATAATGTTCATCTTTTTCTTAAGTTTCTTGAATCTTATTTTTTGAATTTTACTTTGTTTAAAATTCATGTTAACATGTTTGATTTCTTTTCTCTGTGTGAGTTTTGCTCATTGTTTTGTCCTACGCTATATGTCATTTTGTTTTAAGTATTCCCTCTAAATAATATACTGCTGGGATTTGATTTTAGAGCTGTTTAAGAATATTTGTGAATTCATAAAGTCTTGTATATATGTTAGGACTCATTTCTATCAATATTGTTTTATTTTTTATGTTATTTATAATAGATGTCTTCTTTCCTGATTTTACACTAATTACTTGGTGAAAATATTCTGTTTTTATTTTGGTAGAGACTAATTTCACATATTTAATTTGTTTCATATAAGATGTTTTAAACCTCTATACCATATATAAAATAATGTAATTAAACACTTAATCCAATACACAGATTTTCAAATGGTAATGATTTGGCACATCTGTTCCAGATCTTGTGGTTTTGAATATATAAAGCAGTAAAGATAAATTGAATATTTAATTTAGTTATGTCTTTATGAATTAGTTCAACTATTTACAAAGTAAACATGAAAAGCATAGATTGCATAAACTTCATAAAATTGAGGAATATTTGGAAATCTTTAGCTTTCATCAGATACTGATGACTTTAAGTCTGTTAATTTTGTATTCAATTCTGAAAAACAAATTGGAAAATTATACAGCAAGGCTGAAAATACATTGACAAATTGATATTTAAAATATGTCATAATTTAACATTTAATAGTAATTATGTCTCTCTGAGAATGGAGTTCCCTTTTAACAAGCATGTCTATCTTTTCGTCATTTAGATTTTCTATTTTCATAAATGTTTAAAATATTTTAAAATCGAACCAATAATATATTCTCAATAACATATAAAAATGTTGGTAATATCAAAATGATATTTTAAGAAAAATAATGCTAATAATTCTCAGAATATACTGTCCTCTTGTCAGAAGTAAGTCTATGTTTTGACATTGAGATGTGCTATTTTAATACATCTTTTTAGAAATATACATTATTTAAAATTATTGTTCTACCTGTAATGGAGGGAAAAAGAGCATCTAAGAGAGAAAGAAAAAGGGTACCTCTGGAAAAAAATAACCTTACTGCACAAAACAGACATCCATTTTTTATAGTTTCTTTTCATTGTGAAAAAAATTCAAGAAAACATGGTTTGTGCAGAAGAAAAGATAGAAGGCAAGTCGTTCAGACAGCTGAATAGATAACAAAGGAAATCGCTGAGAAAAAAATTAAAGGTGGTAGATAAAATGAGGATAAGAAACATTCTTTATGAAAATAACAAGCTACAGCAGTATTTAAAGTACAAAGAAAGAAAAGAGACATACAAAAAAAATGAAACTCTCAGAAGCATAATGAAAGATGATAGAATAAGATATGTGGGGAAATGACTATGAAACCTGTTACTAAATGTGGGGCACAGAGATACAGTAGAAGCGCTTTTATAATTCTGTACCAGGGCTCCTTAAACATCTTTTAATAACAGAATATCTTTGAAAATGTGAAGTTGGCTGTAATCTAGCCCATAAGTGGCACAAGAGAATTTAAGACTGTGCTAAAGAAACAGATCCAGCAGACACTTTTCACTGCGGTATGATAAACCTCACAGCACAACATTTTAAATAGTGGATCTGATTAAATCTATACAATACGTGTGACCTCAGGCAAGTTCTTTCTCCCATCTGGCCTCAATTCATCCATCTGTAAAAGGATGGACATGGACTAGAGGATTTATAAAAAGCCTTTTCAGGTCTAACTTTCTGTTCTTTGTGATTCTCTAAAAGTCCATTTTTGTTTGTTCATTTCAATCTGTTTACACATGTGAAAGTTTGGTGCTGGTTAAGCAGAGACAAGCAGCAGGAAATGAAATCAATAACCCCAAACTGAATGCTTCAAAGACTGTGTGCATCCTTTTTCTCTTTTCTTGGGGAAAATGTTCACAAGGATAGAGAGAAAAGATGTCAGAAGAGCAAGTGAGACTTCCTGGGGAACAGCAAGAAGAAAGATAGAGGTGCTAGTTGGAGAGAAGATTGAATTCTTGGGAAAGGGCTTTAAAAAATATGAGGTTTATTGGGCTTTAAGGATTACATTTTACAAATTCTGCAAACATCTGTTATGTGCAATCTGGGCTTTAGTTTTTATACAATGTATTATTACATAAAATTACCCCTTTTATCCCCATCTCCCTGACTCCCTTCTCCCACCTTATATTCCCAGAATCCCAACCATGACCTCTTCACCAATATGTTATAAAAATTTCTGTTTTGAAATTTTAAAAAGAAACTGTTTAGGGATAATACCAACCACAGCTCAAGATCACATAGTTCTGTTTCTATCCTTTGTCCTCGCTATTAACTTTTTAGTGCTGCAATAACATTTGTGTGCCTGCCTCAGTCTATATCCATTGTTGTCATTTTTTTTTCTGTTCCATTTTTTTCCTCTCCTTCCACACTTATCCCCTTCTAATAAGACTCAAGGCAGAAAAAGAAAGCCAGAGCATTAGCAATGAAATAGACTTCAGGGATCTTCTGGCTCAAAGCATGACATTTTACAGATATAGAATAAAACAGTGGTCTGTCATGAAAATATTCAAAAATAATTCATCAAACTTCATTCAACTGGTAGTAACAGAGCTAGGACAGGAGAACTCAATTTTGACACAATAGTACTGTTTGTTATTAGAGGAAAAGGTAAAGGAAAATATGTACACTATGGTTTTGACCTAAATGAATATTTTGTTGAATTACATTATCTGAATTAAAAGAATTTAATTTTTTTGTTACTTATAACTTTTTTGTTACTTTTGATGATTTTTAATGTAAGGTAGTAAACTAAAATTGTCTTTACTCTGGTGTTTATAACTAGAAGTTCATAAAAAGGTCAGTAATATAATTAATTTAGTGTTGCCTATCAAAAAATTCTGATAATTTTAAGGAAGATGAATTCAAAGGTAGAGCCAAGAGATTAGAAAAAACACTTATAATACATTAACAATTATTTGAGTGAAATAAAGACCAAACTGTGATTGTGGAGGTTAAGGGGCAGATGATTACTTCCAATTCTGTAATGTTAGGTGTGAAATGCTCTGATATCATTCAGGATCTAATCTAAGTAAAGAAGAGCATGCATTCCACTTTATTACAAGACTCATAATGTTGCCACAGACAATGAACAAACTATTGCAAAGGAAAAGAGAATAATGAAGGATTGGATATAGTTTTCAAGAGCATTAAATTCACACTCATTAATATAAGGAAATAAAGGTTAAATAATTGGAGGGGTGGGTTATACGCTAAAACTGCAGACTATAAAAACAAAAATAAATAAACAGGACTACACTGAAGTAAAAATCTTCTGAACAGCAAAGGAAACAATCAATGAAATGAAAAGGCAACTCATGAATTGAGAAAAATGCTTGCAACGCATACCTGATAAGGAGTTAACATGCAAAATTTATAAGGAACTCATATAATTCAATAGCAGAAAAACAATCTATTTAAAAAAATATGCAAAGCACCTGAACAGACATTTCTCCACAAAAGACGTAAAACGGCCAGCAGGTATATGAAAAGGTGTTCAACATCAATGATTATCAGGAAAAAATGCAAATTCAAACCACTATGAGATATCACTTCACACCAGTTAGCATGGCTATTATCAAACTGACAAGTGACAAGTATTGGCGAGAGTATGAAGAAAAGGGAACCCTGTACACTGTTAGAATGTAATTTGGTGTAGCTAGCTCTTATGGAAAACATTGTGGAGGTTCTTAATGGAATTAAAAATAGAATTACCATATGATCCACAATCTCTCTTCTGAGTATTTGCCCAAAGGAAATGAAATCACCACCTTGTAAAGATATCTGCATTCCCATGTTCATTGCTTATTCACAGTAGCCAAGATATGGAAACAAGTTCAAGGTCCAGCAACAGATGAATGGATAAAGAAACTAAGGAAACTGTGATGTATATGTATATATCAGTCTTAAAATAGAAGTAGATCCTACCATTCTCCACAACATGAATAAACCTAGGGGACATTAGACTAAGTGAAATAAGCCAGGCATAGAAAGAAAAATATTGTATAATCTCATATGTGCACTCTGAAAAAGAAAAATAAAAAAAGATGGTGAAGTCATTCTATGACAAAGACGCTTGTACCCAAATGTTTATAGCAGCACAATTCACAATTGCAAAGATGTGGAAACAACCCAAATGCCCATCAATTCATGAGTGGGTTAGTAAAATGTGGTATATGTATACCACGGAGTATTACTCAGCTATAAGAAATAATGGTGATATAGAATCCTTTTTGTTCTCCTGGAAAGAGTTGGAACCCATTCAATTAAGTGAAGTATCTCAAGAATGGAAAAATAAGCACCACATGTACTCACCAGCAAATTGGTTTCCCTGATCATCACCTAAGTGCACATTTGGGAATAATACCAATTGGGTTTCAGACTGAGGTGGGGGATGGGGGGAGGGGATGAGTGTATACCTACATGATGAGTGTGATGCGCACTGTCTGGGGAATGGACACGCTTGAAGCTCAGACTTGGGGGGATGGGCAGGACATGGGCAATATATATAACCTGAACTTTTGTACCCCCATAATAAGCTGAAATTAAAAAAAAAAAAAGATGGTGAAATAGTAAAACGGGTGATAATTTTACTTGGCTTTTCAGTGACAAATACCTCATGGTTTTCATAAAAGAAAATACGTAACTAGCTTTCAGCATAGCATAAGGATTTGCATAAGAATGAGCTCTTGTACAATCCTTGCAAAGGGTTAAATTCTTTATAAGTGTTTCCTGAGTTAAAGCTTTTTGCAGAGGCATCTGCATATATAAAAAGCAGGTGTGAATGTCACAGAAATTACATACATAGACACACACACATATATATATATATATATATCACAAATACACAAATGCATACACAGATGCACATTTCATTAAGGAAAGGATATTATCTATTTTATTCATCTCTCATTCCTCAGCGATGAAGCACAGTACCAAGAACAAAGTAGGAATTTATTAGTATTTGCTAAATGAATAAATCAATAAAATAAAATGAAGAAAATTTTATGTTTAGATAGAAAAAATAAATAATACTTATATTGTTCTTTCTCAGTGAAGTAGGGCTGTCAGGGTATGATATATTTTGCACAGGGAAAACACTGAGCAATAAAATGGAGTCCCTGCTTTAAAGTTATTCATAGCTCACATAAGGAGACAAGCAGCCACTGAATTTGTTCAATACATTTTGGTGAGTGTAAAATGTAGATAAACACATTTTCAGGGGGAGTAATGAGCAAAATAATGTTAGTTTTCAAAATTTGCTTCATATGAGGGACAACTATCATATGTGAAATAAGACTAATTTGCTAAAAATGGTGATTGACATTATAGAACCCTAGCTAGGCACCCCTTCAGGAATGAAGGATTTCCTTCAGCCGCTGGAACTGTTTCTGGAAGACAGTTTGGGGATGGCCTTGGCTGATGAAAATAGGCTTATTCAATGATGCACTTCTTTCCAGGCACAACCCATAACCACCAACTGATGAAGTAAGGGTATATACTCCTAGCACCCTTTTTCCAGATGGAGAAATTTCTAAAGGCCTGTTCTAGTTTTGGACAACCACATGTGCCAGCTACTGCTTTGTTTAGAATTGTAACAAATCTCAACTCCTCTCCCTTCTCAATGGTGCTTTTGTCACCTCCTCTTAACAGTTATTCCTAAAAGCATCTCCTGAGAACATTCCCATCTCAATCTCAGACTCTACTCCCCAGAGAACTCAACATGCAATGGTTGGTGCCAGTAGCAGTTTGACAAAATAGATTCTAAGATGGGATTTTGACCTTGGTAACCCACTACCTGGCTAGCAATGATGGTCACACCACAGGTTATAGGTGGAGAATAGAAAGCCCCTGATGAATGGTAACAGTGCAATTGTAAACTGGTCACAGGTGCTAAATGGGGATCTAGTGTACTAGTGTACTAGTCAAAGGGAATGAATTAGATGGTGCAATGTGTCAGGTATTTAAGAAATATGGAGTAAAAATTAACTATAAGGGCAATGAAATTCAGTTTGTATTGTTAATTGATGCTCTGGGAAACAATAACTATTAATCAGCAATTAAGTGCTAAAAATCAAAGCCAGGATGTCTCCTTGTAGTGTATAAAGCAGTTTAACTCTCCTTCAGCAGTAAGGCAGAGTGAAGACTGCACCCAAGACTGACCTATAGGAATAGTTAGGCTCTGAAGAACGTTTACATACCAACAAAGGAAATGTGCCAAGGTCAGGTACATTCTTACTGGTTGTTAAGAATGGGATATGACACTGGGAATGGGGACATCTGGACTGATCCACCTGGAAATTTTAAATCTCCAAATTCAGTTAAGCTCCCTGAACATGTAGAAGTACCCCACTCTTCCCTATTCAGGATGAGGACACCCCAGTGCTTGGAGAAAATGCAAAGACTTTTCTGCTATAATAACACATGTGCCCCCTCTCTGGGATCTTTTCCTATTCCCTTTCCTGACTACTGGGCCAATTACCAGGATTAAGTCATAATTTAACCCAGAGGCGAATGTGTTGGGACTCTAAATTAGAAAAAAGGCTATATTCCCAAGGAAGCCCAGGGCTTAACCAACATGTACCAACAGATGTATGCACAAGCCCAAATTCTGAGGGTTTTAGACCAAGTAAAGGCCAAATACACAGAGGCATAGGAGTCTATCAATATGGAAATATTATCCTGGAATATAGAATTTAACAGCCTGACAAAACTCTAGAAGAAGGTGTAAACATGCTATAGTATAACATTAATTTCTAGTTGCATAGAAAGAATGCTGGTCTACACAAATGAAGTCCATGTGTCAGAACATAGAAGCTGGAAAAACATAGACCAAAGTCTCAAAGACTTTGTATGTTTGTGTGGCTATACTAGGTAAGTCTAGCAAACTCACCAGATAATTATATTCCTCAGAACTGTCTGGAAGGTACATCATTTGCTATGAAGCAAAAATGTGCTTGTGAAAGGGACACCCTATTCAGTGAGAAACTGTGGGATGGCCTTTCCATATAAGACAGGAATGATGGTAGGAGATGCTGTTACAGAACTGGGTTGTTCACTTACAGGAATGGAGAATTTAAGATCCAAAACAATAAAAAGAAGGATGGAAACAATTAATTATTGCAAGCAAAGTGGGCACAATTATTGTAATGAGTGATAAGATTAAAATGTCAGCCAAGGAAACCTGCTTTTCAGAGGATTGCAGAGACTATGCATTCCCTAGAAATGAAGCAGGTGGGAAACTAATAGGAATACTACTCCATCTGTATGACCTAATGAAATCAAGATGATCAAGAGGCCGAGGGCCATTTCTTCCCTTTAATGCCATAACTTGGCCAGATTCTGAGCCTGAGACAGTTTTCCAACCTGTAACTTATTACCAAGACTCAAGGAAGAAGAACACTGTGAGAAAAATGGCAAGTGTCCATTATATTTATTTCCCTGTGGTCCACAGTGAAGGGGAAAGTGAGGGAACTGAACTGAGGCAATTTGATTTAACACAGAAGGTAAACATGAACTGAAGGAATGTGGATGTACAACACTGAACCTCACAGACATAATCACACTGGAAAGTGTGAGCTGAAGGGCATGATGCTTTGTAATTTCCATGGAAAACCATTTTGCCCTTAAAATTTAGTGACTCCAGATAGATAACAGAAATTGCTGGTGAATTAAGAAGAAGAAAAAATTTACACTTACTCATTTATTCATATATATTATTTGCTGAATAAATATTACATATTTATTCAAATATATATATTATTTGGGAGCAGAACAATAAAAATGAATGCCACCATAAAGCTTACCTTTTAGTAGGTAGGCAGACATTATTGGCTAATAAAGTAAATAAAGTATATAGAAAGAATATTAGAAAGTAATACATGCTAGCTAGGAACATAAAAACAGAAAAGTATAAGGGTTCCTGAGGTGGGAGATAGGAGTTGACATTTTAAATAGAAAAATTCTCCGTAGGTCTGTTTATTCTCTTGACTGTTTCTTTGGCTGTGCAGAAGCTTTTTAATTTAATCATGTCCCATTCATTTATTTTTGTTGCTGCTGTGATTGCCTTGGGGGTCTTCTTCATAAATTCCTTGCCTAGGCCAATGTCTGTAAGAGTCTTTCCTATATTTTCTTCTAGAATTCTGATTGTATCACACCTAAGGTTTAAGTCTGTTATCCACCGTGATTTGATTTTTGTGAGAGGTGAAAGCTGTGGGTCCTGTTTCAGTCTTCTACAAGTGGCTAACCAATTCTCCCAGCACCATTTATTGAATAGGGATTCTTGTCCCCAGAGTATATTCTTTCCTGCTTTGTCAAAAATTAGGTGACTATATGAGGATGGTTCTATATTTGGATTTTCTGTTGTGTTCCACTGGTCTGTGTCCCTGCACTTGTGCCAATACCAGGCTGTTTTAAGAACCACGGCCTTGTAGTATAGTTTGAGGTCTGGCAAATTAATACCTCCCATTTTGTTTTTATTGCTTAAAATTGCTTTTGCTATACGGGTTCTTCTTTGATTCCATACAAAGTGTATAATTATTTTCTCTACGTCTGTAAAGAATGATGTTGGTAATTTAATAGGGATTGCATTGAATCTGTAGATCACTTTGGGTAGTATAGACATTTTAACAATGTTGATTCTTCTGATCCACGAGCATGGTATATTTTTCCATCTATTTGCAAGTTCTGCTATTTCTTTTCTCAGTGTTTCATAGTTTTCCTTATAGAGGTCCTTTACCTCTTTAGTTAGATATATACCTAGATATTTTATTTTCTTTGTTGCTATTTTGAAGGGTATTGAGTCTTTAATTTGGTTTTCCGATTGACTGTTATTGGCATATATAAATGCCTCTGATTTGTGTATATTAATCTTGTAGCCTGAGACTTTGCTATATTCGTTAATCAATTTCAGGAGTCTCATGGTTGAATCCTGGGGGTTTTCCAGATATAACATCATATCATCAGCAAAAAGTGAGAGTTTGATCTCTTCTTTCCCTATTTGGACTCCCTTGATTCTGCTCTCTTGCCTGATAGCTCTCGCAAGGACTTCCAATACTATGTTGAAAAGTAATGGAGACAATGGGCAGCCCTGTCTGGTACCAGTTCTAAGTGGGAGTGCTTTCAGTTTTTCCCCATTCAGTATGATGTTGGCTGTGGGTTTGTCATATATGGTTTGTATCATTTTTAGGTAGGTTCCATCAATGCCTATTTTGTTAAGCGTTTTTATCATAAAAGGGTGTTGAATTTTGTCAAATGCTTTTTCTGCATCTAATGAGAGTATCATATGGTTTTTGTTTTTGCTTCTATTTATGTAGTGAATTACATTTATAGATTTACGTATGTTGAACCACCCCTGCATCTCGGGGATGAAGCCCACTTGGTCGTGGTGGATTACTTTTTTGATAAGTACTTGGATTCGATTTGCTAGTATTTTATTGAAAATTTTTGCATCTATATTCATGAGAGAAATTGGTCTGTAGTTCTCTATTTTTGTTGCATCCTTTCCAACCACCTACAGAATGGGAAAAAATTTTTGCATACTACACATCAGATAAAGGACTGATAACAAGAATCTATTTAGAACTCAGGAAAATCAGCAAGAAAAAATCAAGCAACCCTATCAAAAAGTGGGCAAATGACATGAATAGAAACTTCTCGAAAGAAGATATAAGAATGGCTAACAAACAAATGAAAAAATGCTCAACATCCCTAATCATCAGAGAAATGCAAATCAAAACCACAATGAGATATCACTTAACTCCAATGAGAATGGCCTTTATCACAAAAACCCAAAACAACACATGTTGGCATGGGTGTGGAGAGACAGGAACACTAATACACTGCTGGTGGGACTGCAAACTAGTGCAACCCCTGTGGAAAGCATTATGGAGGTATCTTAAACAGATTCAAGTAGACCTGCCATTTGACCCAGCAATCCCATTATTGGGCATATACCCAAAGGAAAAAAGGTCATTCTTTAACAAAGACACATGTACCCGAATGTTTCTAGCAGCACAATTCACAATCGCAAAGATGTGGAAACAATCCAAATGCCCATCAATACATGATTGGATTAGTAAGCTGTGGTATATGTATACCATGGAATATTACTCAGCTATAAGGAATGATGAAGATACGACATCTCTATGGTTCTCCTGGAGAGAGTTGGAACCCATTATATTAAGTGAAGTACCCCAAGAATGGAAAAACAAGCATCACATGTATTCACCAGAAAATTGGTTTCCCTGATCATCACCTAAATACACATCTGGGAACGACACCAATTGGATATCAGACTGAGGTGGGGGGTGGGGGAGGGGATGGGGGTATGCCTACAGGATGAGTGCATTGCGCACCGTTTGGGGATTGGTAACGCTTGAAGGTGCTGACTCGGGAAGGGGGGGGTGGGGAAGGGAGGGATATATACCTACATGATGGGTGCAACCCACACTACCTGGGGAACAGACACGCCTGGAGCTCTGACTTGGGGGGAAAGGCGGTACAGGAGCAACGTATGTAACCTGCAATTCTGTATCCCCCATAACAAGATGAAATAAAAAAAATAAAAAAAATAAATTCTCCGTAGGAAGGTGAAGTTTGATTGATTGACTACCTAGAAGAGTTAACTGGCAGAGGAGACTTCCAGGCAGTGGGAACAGCAAATGCAATGTCCCTTAGAGGAAGCATGCATAGTGTGTTCCAGGGATAACAAAGAAGCAGTGTGTCTAGAGATGAGAGGGGGATAGTAGGAGGGGAGGGGAGAGAGAGAGATAGAGAGAGAGAGAGAGCGCATGGTGATGGTGGCAATGCTGGGCATTGGTAAGGGGAGGTCCAGATCACATAAGGCTGACACAAGACTTTGAAGGACTTTGGTTTTTACTTTGATTGAAGTGGGAAACCCACTACTCCCTATTTCTTTATGCTTCCAGGGACCTAAAATTATGTTATTTTTGTAAGTGTCTCTTAATTTTACTCATTGCTCTATCCTGGGTGTTGTAGGAACTTGCATATACTTCTATCAGAATATTTTCACATAGTACTTTAATAATCGGTTTTTTTTTTCTTCCAGATGATGGCAATTTTTTAGTGTAGGGCCCATACATTATTGCTGGCAATTATCACAATGTCTAGAACATATCAAAATCTCCACCCTGGTGCTGAATAAATGCTATGCTGGAAATAGATTATCTGCATTGATAAATCTCACCCAGTCAGATATTAAAACTTTGGATAAAAACTATATGTTAATTGGTGAAAGGTTTTTCCATTTTTAAATGTAAGTGTCTCTGCATTCCAACCCATGGAGCAGCAGGCATCACTCAGGGTCTGAGGGTAACACCTGCAACCCACCAATCTGCATGGCTTGTGAGAGGTATGATTGATATACAAAAAGCTTTCTTGTAGAAATAAGCAAAAATAAATAAACAAGCTGCATATATTTAATGTATCCAACTGAGTTTGACTTATTTTTAATGAAGACAATCCTGTTTTATTATTAAGATCAGGGAATTTTTTCCCCTCCAATGAAGATATCAAAAGTAACACACTGGAAGGAGTAGCAGAGTTGGAAAATTTGTAACCACCATGACATAGATTTAATAGGTTTGGGCAAGAATCCTCAATAAATGTTAAAGCAAGAGAAGAAAAAAAAAACTACATGCTAAAAATTATTTGTTATGCTTGATTTGAAAAATAATTGAATTATATCTATATAGTTCAAGGGGGCAGAGGAATATAGGTTAATTAGTAATAACATTACCAGTATTAATATAAGATTCAAAATAGAATACAATTTACATAGATAGATATCTTAAAGTGGAGTTTAATCAAGGTATTTGTGATAATTATGAGCTTTCCTTTTCCTGTCTAGAATCACTCTTAACTTGTTATCTTTTCAAATTATTTATGTAAATTTTGACCAATTCCACAGGGAAAATCTCTTTAAAATTGGCAAAATAAGAAGTTTTTCAGAAAAGCACAGAGCAAATGTGTTAAATCTATCTTTTTTTCATGACATCTATAACACCTGAAAAAAGGTAGAAAGTCATCTAACTTATTCTTTTGAGACTAGTCTAATAATGATTCCAGACCTATGTGAGAAAAAAAGAAACTACAGATAGAATGCTATAGATGTAAAACTACAAGTACAGTATCATTTGGGGGCATGTTAATAATGAATCCTAATCACACAGAGTTTATTCAACAACTCAAGGATATTAATAAAAATTCTGAGTGCAACTCAGTAGATTAGATTGTTCTAAAAATGGGAAATTTTATCAAGATTTTAGATGGAAACACTCAATGTTGTCATATCATCCATCAGCTGCACTCAGACTTAATACTGCAAGTGAAAGAAAGAGAGACATCAAAAATGACTACATGGTTTTTGGTTTGAACACTAGAATTTTCATTAACTGAAACAGGGAAAGAATTAAGGAGCTGGTAATTTTTCCTGTGGGAGGTCTCAGTTTTGAATAATCTAAATTTGAGATGCTTATTAGTTATCAAATTGAAGTGTCAAGTAGGTGGTTGGATATATGGTTCTAAAATTCAGGAAAGTTGTCCAGGTAAAAATAGATATATGAGATACTACTGTGGAGATTGCTTTTAAAACCATGAAACTGAATTAGATCCTATTTTGTGAATTTAAATAGAAAAGAGCAAAATTCTAAGTACTGAGTTCTGAAGCATCCCAACATTTAGATGACAGTGTGGTGAGCAGGAAACAGAATATACAACCCAGAAAGTAGAGCCAGAAAAGTAGGAGGAAGAGGATGTGAATGTGGAAGCTTAGAATCCAAAGGAAGGATCCCCTGTGTCTATGTCTTATTCTATAGATATATAGATATTTAGATATATTGATAGATTATATAGATAGATACATGCATATATGCATAAATACACACATATATACACACAAACACACATATATACATTAGATACAAACGCATGTATGCACATATATACAGGATTAAAATTTTAAAAATCTCATTTTAAAATAAGAAAAAACTACACTAAAAGAAACACTAAACACTAAAGAAAAGTAGGCATTAATAAGGACAGAAAATTTCATGAGGAGAAATATAAGTGTCTAATACAGATGCAAAAAGATTCTTCACTAGTATCCTAGTGAGGAAATGTTTCAGATGCAAATCCACTGTTCTATATTACTCTGCTTTATCATGCTGGAGCTAATTTTTTTCCTTTTTTATTTGTAAAAACTTAAGGAGTACAAGTGCAATTTTGCTACATGTATATGTTATGTAGTAGTGAAGTGTATCCATCACCTGAATAATGGACATTATACTCATTAAATAATTTCTCATCATCCACTCCTCTCACACTGCTCCAACCCTTCTGAGAGTCCAGTGTTTATCATTCCACCCTCTATGTCCATGTGTACACATTCTTTAGCTTCCACTTGCGAGTAAGAACATGCAATATTTGGCTTTATGTTTCTGGGTTGTTTCACTTAAGGTAATGGTCTCCAGTTCCATCCATGTTGCTCCAAAAGAAATAGTTTCACATTTCGTGGCTGATAAGACATCATGTTTAGCCAATCATGCTTTGATGGACACTTAGGTTGATTCAATATCTTTATTATTGTGAATAGTGTTGAGATAAACATATAACTGCAGGTGTCTTTTTGATATAATGATTTCATTTCTTTGGGTAGATACCTAGTAGTGAGATTGCTGGATTGAATGGTAGTTCTATTTTTAGTTCTCTGAGAAATCTCCATACTGTTTTCCATAAAAGTTGTACTAATTTACATCCTACCAACAGTGTATAAGCATTCTTTTTCCTCTGCATCCTCGCCAACATTTGTTATTTTTTTATCTTTTTAGTAATAGTCATTCTGACTGGTATAACATGATATCTCACTCTGGTTTAAATTTGTATTTCTCTGATGATTAATAATGTTGAGCATTTTTCATATGCTTATTGACTATTTGTATGTCTTCTTTTAAAAAATGTCTATTCATGTCATTTGCCCACTATTTAATGAGATTGTTTGGGGTTTTCTTTGTTGAGTTGTTTGAGTTCCTTGTAAATTCTGAATATTAGTCCCCTTTTGGTGCATAGTTTGTAAATATGTTCTCCCACCCTTCAGGTTGTCTGTTCACTTCATTGATTATTTCTTTCACTGAAATCCTATAACCTATATTTCTTCTGGTTTCTTATCAGGTTCTGCCAACACGAGGTATTTTAGAGAAAGACTGGAAGTCTGGAGGAAGGGATAAGAGAGTTCCTCTTTCTTTTTGCCTGCTATTTCTCTCATATTACCCCAGCAACATGTTTTAACATATGAGTGGATAACTCAAGTAAAGAGAACATAGAGAAGAACAGGGCCCAAGGGCAGAATCCAATATTAGAAAATAATCTAAAAGGAACAATTTTATGCTTTTTGGAATAAGATATTATGATTAATACTATTATGAACAAAGTTGTTAAGCATTTTGTTATAGTATCCAAGAGATGGAAAGCACTTTCATGTATAAAACAAAAAAAAAATGATTAAATTAAAATGATATATCCACTTGAGAGAACTTCAGACACTAAACTGATGTTTACGAAACATTTACATTACAGAGACAATAATTATTATAAAATGTTTTCTTACATATTTCAAAATATACATGATTTGAATAATGTAAAAATGTACATAACAAAATCTGAAAAGAAACACAGTAAAATGACAATGGTAATTGTTTTGAGCTTGGAAGCTGATAAGTTACATTCTTTTACTTTTTGATATCTGTCAACATTGTTTTATAATATTTTTATAATAAGAAATAATCAGTCTATTGAAAAAGCATTTCCTCCCAACTCTAGTGGAGACAAACATAGTTTGAGTTTCCACCCAATAGGACCTACACATATTAGGGCCTGAATAAATGTACACCTGATTTGAAGGCATTTGCTTCAGATTTGTACCACATTACAAAGCATACATCTCCTTTCTGCCTCCTAAAGGTCTCACCACAACCCTGGGAGAAGCAGTACTTTACTCTGCCTCAAACCTAAAAGCAGGAGAAGCCTTGGCTCAGATAGATCTGAGACAGGTGATTGATGAACAAGTGCTGAGTGACTTTGTCTTCTTACAAGTATCCTGAACCCTCTTAATAATCCAATTCATGGCCACTGAATCACTATGTTTGGGAATTTTATCCTGGCTTCCTCTATCATACTAGAGGGCTTCTACAAGAAACCTTAAATTTTCTAATCTAAACCCTGCTCTGCCCAGAAGACTGACATTGGACATTGTAATCTTTCTTGAGAGTCCCCATTACAGAGAATTCTGTGTTCAACATAATTGATCTAGAAAAGTGGGAAAGGAACAAGAAAAAGAAAAGTCCATCTCTACGCTTTCTTTACCTAACTGATAACTCTCTGTTTTCAGATATTGGTAATATTGATTCCTCTTTAAAAAAGAGGAGGACTCTGACTCTTAATATAACTCCAAAGCTAGGTTCGAATTCTATTATAAATCTTCACAGTCTCCTATATTTCTCTTTCATGAAATATCCACAACTCTATGCATTTTCTTATTAAACTAAGGCAATGCTACTCAAAGTATGGTCCATAGACTGGCGATGGTCTCTGAATTGTTTATCCATCTGAAAAGAAATATATTAAAGAAATTGAAGTGAGCAACATTTGTAGTAATTTTTTATTTCCATAACACTCAAGTACATGTGCAGGGAGCTTTTTTCATTGAACTGAGTATAGGTAAAGTTGTTGTTACTGAACTTGTCTGGTGAATTGTATATAAATTGAGCTGCTTAGAAATGCATAATGGAATGCTATTCCAAACTGTGATATTTTAAGTTTGCTTTTTTATTTTTAACCCACAGGTTCATAAAAACCTCAGAATATGCAAGCATCTTTTGTAAGTATTCTTGACAATTTAATTTTTATTTGATGATTAAAAAGAATTTTATAGTTTAATATTATTAATTGAATGAAGGAAGTTAACTTTATATAATTTATATTTTTTATTTGAAACTTAATTTGTCACTTTCTCTGGGTGGGGGTTCAAGAAAGGCCATACTTTCTCTAAAATGTAGCAGAATAACAAAATAATGATATTTGAAGTGATTTTAAATTATTGACTACCAAAATAATTTATATTAGTTTATATAGAAGTACAATCCTTCATATACTGAGTTTGATTTTGTAATTGAGGGTGAAGTGTGAATGTGAAAACCACAGTGTGTTATTTGTATAGATATAGTATAGGTTGAAGCAATGAAACCATCAAAGCATAAGGCAACATTTACATGATATAAAGCAATAAGTTAAAATGCAAAAAATTGTTTGTAAGAAAGTGTATTCTTTTAAAAAGCTGATAAACAGAAGTTCAGTATTTTGTATAGACCATTAATGTTTTGAGGGCTTCTTATAAAGTAACAATGGGTTGCTAACACTATAAAAATATGCAACTGTGAATAGATTAAGAAAAAACTACGTTGAATATTTTAATTAAAAATATTGAATAAACCTGTGACAATGAGGCATATGTAATACTGCTTTCCTAGGAGACCAGAGTTTAACGTATTTGGAGGCTGGCTCATTATTTGGGCAAGAAGCTCATAAAATAAAGTTAGTGAAGTGTTTTTCATTGTAGTTAGATAATGCACAGATGTAGAAAATACACCTTTTGTGTTTTTTTTTTAAATGTGTCATTTGAACATAATAATGATATAGAGGAATTTTTTTTGAGATTCTTTGCAAAAAACAACAAAAAAAGTTTGAGATATACAAAATGATGAGGAACTACATGAACAACTATTTTGTTTGGGATTTTACTCTTCAAACTGGATGAGATATATTACAGTAATAAAAAAATTATTATGAAGTGTTTATTCAGATTAAGGAGTTTAAATCCAATCCTTTAAACAGAAATAAAGAAATCAAAACTGATTCTTTCATTAAGAAAGTTATGCTATGAAAAAGTAGTGAGTAGATTTAAATAGTGTGCTTAGTGATACAGTAAAAATGATGAGTTACATATGACGTTTTCAGTCTTATTCACTTAATTATGTGATAAAGTGAAAGCTGATCATAAGCAAATGATATTGAATGCTGAGATATGGTGGTCCTCAATGTTTGTTCTACCAAAAAAACTCTTAGTGTTTTTGCAAGATAAAAAAAAATACAGTTTATATCTAACTTACTAATATTAGCCAAACATGCTTATTTATTCTATACCTTCTGTATTTCTAATAATCTTAATACTTTATATAAGAAAAATGCATATAATTTTCAATAACAGGTAAAATCGGAGTAAAAATGACAAAAATATTTGATTATATTTTATATTTTAATACTTTTAAATAGTTTATTTTAATATTGACCATCATCTAACAGTTTTCATTAAACACTTACTGAATTTGATACAACATAAATAATTGTTATCTATACAAGGAGATCAGGAGAGATTCATGGATCTTGAATTCATTACTTTCATAGAAAAGTAATTAAACTTCAATTATAATTAAAAAGGCTAAATTCATGAAGAATAATAAATATATATTCAAGATACAGATCACTTGCTTCACTTTAGAAAAGAAAATAAAAGGATATCCTGAGTTGGCTGCATTTGCTTTATAATTCTCTCTTCTATTTTTGTAAACATTTTACAGAAGTATGATACATATAACTTATGCTTAGCTATAATTGTACAGCAACTAAAAGATATGAATTTTCTATATTAATTGCCTATACACTTATTTCAATGAATAAGAATTTCAATTTAGAATTTAATATAGAATTTTTAAAATTATTTTCCCTTTTTCTATGATGTGGTTACCCTGTTGATAATTTTTGATTTATTAATTTTGTATCTCTTAAAACTTAATAATAAAAAAACTTGTTCTACTTTTAGTTCTTTGAAGAATCTCCCTTCCAGTTTCCATAGAGGTTGTACTAATTTTCAGTCCCACCAGCACTGTATAAGCATTCCTTTCTCTCTGCATCCATGACAGCATCTATTGTTTTTGTACAGTTTAATAAAAGCCATTCTGACTGGGGTAAGGTGATATCTCATTGTGGTTTTAATTTGCATTTCCCTGATAGTTAATGACATTGAGCATTTTTCATATGTTTATTGGCCATCTGTCTACCTTTTTCTGAGAAGTTTCTGTTCATGCCTTTTGCCCACTCTTTAATAGGGTTGATTTTTTTTCTTGCTGATTTGCTTTAGTTCCTTATAGATTCTTCTTACTAGTCCTTTATCAGTTGTATAGCTTCTGGATATTTTCTCCCATTCTGTACAATGTCCATTTCTTCTGTTGATTATTTTGTTTGCTTAGCAGAAGAGTTTTAATTTAATCATGTCCCATTTATTTATTTTTGTTGTTGCTGTGATTGCCCTTGGGATCTTCTTTATAAATTCTTTACCAGGGCTGATATCTAGAATAGTTTTCCAACATTTTCTTCTAGAATACTTATTGTTTCGTGATTCACATTTAAGTCCTTTATCCATTTTGAATTAATTTTTGTGAATGGTGAGAGATATGGATCCTAGTTCATTCTTCTGCATGTGGCTATCCAATTTTCCCAGCACCATTTATTGAACAGGGCTTCTTTTACCCAGTACATATTGCTATCTGCTTTGCCACAGATCATTTGGCTGTATGTGGATTGTTTTATACCTTGGTTCTCTGTTCTGTTTTATTGGTGTATGTCTCTATTTTTATGTCAGTATCATTCTGTTTTCATTACTATATAGCCATTATAGTATGGCATAAAATCTGGTAAAATGATGTCTCCAGATTTATTCCTTTTGCTTAAGATTGTTTTGGCTATTCAGGCTCTTTTCTGGTTCCAAATTAAGTGTAGAATTATTTTTTTCTAGATGATTGAAATGTGACATTTTTATTTTGATGGGAATTGAATTGAATCTGTAAATCACTTTGGGTAGTATGGACATTCTAACAATGTTGATTCTACCCATCCATGAGCATGATATATATTTACATTTGTTTGTATCATTTCCAGTGTCATTCCTCAGTGTTTCATAGTTATCCTTGTACAGATCTTTCACCTACTTGGTTAGTATATTCCTAGGTATTTTATTTTCTTTGTAGCTCTTGTAAATGGTATTGAGTCTTTGATTTGATTCTCAGCTTGACTGCTATTGGAGTACAGTAATGCTTCTGATTTGTGTACATTGATTTTGTGTCCTGAGAATTTGCTGGATGTATTTATTAATTCCAGGCATCTCTTGGTGGAATCTTTGGGGTTTTCTAGATATAAGATCATATCATCTGCAAAAAGTAAAAGTTTGACCTTCTCTTTCTTAATTTCTTTCTTTTGGTACTGTGCTTTGGCTAGGGCTTCCAGCACTATGTTGAATAGAAGTGGTGACAGTGGATATCCTTGTCTTGTTGCAGTTCTTAATGGGAATGCTTTCAACTTTTCCCCATTCAGTATGATGCTGGCTGTGGGTCTGTCATATATTGCTTTTATAATTTTGACATATGTTCCTTCTGTGCCTAGTTTGTTGAGGGTTTTTATCATGAAAGGGTGCTGAATTTTGTCAAGTGCTTTTTCTGCACCTATTAAGAGGATCACATGACCTTTGTTTTGCTTCCGTTTATGTGGTGAATCACATTTATTGATTTACATATGTTGAATCATCATTGCAGCTTTCGATGAAGCCCATTTGATCCTGGTGGATTATTTTTTTGATGTGCTGTTGAATTTGGTTTGCTAGTATTTTAGTGAGGATTTTGGCATCTATATTCATAGGACATATTGGTCTGTAGTTTTCTTTTTGTTATGTCCTTTCCTGGCTTTGCTATCACAGTAATACTGGCTTCCTAGAATGAGTTGGGAAGGATTTCCTCCTTAATAATGTTATGGAATAATTTCTGCAGAATGGGTACCAACTCTCATTGGTAGATCCGATAAAATTCAGCTGTGAATCCATTTGGTCCCGGGCTTTTTTTTTTTTTGGAAGAATTTGTATTGCTGCTTCAATCTCATTGCTCATTATTGGTCTGTTCAGGAGTTATTTTTCTTCCTAATTGGCCTACCATTTGATCTAGGAATCCCATTACTGGATATTTACCCAAAGGAAAAAAATTATTTCATCAAAAAGACACCTGCACTTGAACATTTACTAAAGCACAATTCACAATTGCAAAAATGTGCAATCTAAATACCCATCAATTCACGAGTGGATTAATGTAATGTGGTATATGTATACCATCAAATACTACTCAACCATGAGGAAGGATGACTTAATGCCTTTTGAAACACTTTGGATGGAACCAGAGACCATTATCCTAAAGTGAAATATCTAAAGAATGGAAAAACAAACATCACACATACTCACTATTAAATTGGAACTAACTGATGAGCACACATGTGCATAAAGGGGACTAAAACTCAATGGAAATCAAGCAGAGGGGAGGATGAAGGGGGGGATAGGTGAAAACCCTCCTAATGGGTACAATGAACACTATCTGGGTGATGGGCATACTTGAACTCTGACTCAAGCATTACAATTAAGAAAGTGACCTATATAACCAAAAACATCTGTACCCCCATAATATTTTGAAATAAAAAAAATGGGATCTATATTGTGAATGTCTTCTCACTAGGTCATTCTTCTGATCACATAAATTTATTGTATTCTATAAAACTATGTTATCAATAGATTGATAATACAAAAAAAACTGCTTTTTTTTTTTGACAGATTGAGAAGGCTTAAACTAAATAGTCACTTTCCTGAGGATAGGAACAATGTGTGTGTATGCATTCATATTATGATCATATGCCTCATGCTTAATTTATACCTTGGCATAGAATAGATGCGCAATACATATTTTTGACTGAATCAATGAAAGAATGAATGGATGAACAAATTATCAACAAGCAAATGACAACCAAGGATTAGGCAGCAGCCAAGGATTGTCAATAATGATTTCTCCTCCAAAGCCTAGTATCATGGAAATCAGAATAAGGTCCATGCAGGGGTGGGGAACCTGTGGCCTTCTGATTTCAAGATTGTTCTTCTTTAAGCACCAAAGGAGGGAAGAAAATCTTCATCTTTCTCTGCCACACCCTTTTGAATAAAAGAATTTGTTCTGTAAAATTTGGATTCATTCAAAAGGCCACACTTAAGGACCTAGAAGGCCATATGTGGCCTTAAGGCCTCAGATTCCCCCTTCCTCACACCATTCTTAGCCTGAAATTGAACATAGAACTGTCTGACTCCAAACTCATGTTCTTCGTTCTACCAAGATGTTTCATTTCTAGTGTGGACTTGATGTAATTTCCCCTTTTATAGACCCATGTGATTTTGCTTTAAGGCTAAAAACTTAGCTTCATTTAGTGTAACTTATTCCATTAAGGCAGTGTAAACATAGAAAATTTATATGATTAAAAATAACTGTTCTAAAATTTTTATAGAGGCAGAAAAATACAGAATAAAAATCAATCAACAATTCAGTGTTCTTATTAGTAGATGTTAAATATCATCACTCTCAACAACAACAAATGTCAAGAAACTTTCAAAAGTTCATAAGGTAGTTAAATAGAATGATTAAATTTAGAATTTGTTAATAACTTTTAATTAAGCTATTTCACATATGTGCTCAGAAAAACACATGTGAAACATGCACTAATGTTTTCTAATTTACATTTATTCCTTTAAAAATCAGTATCATCACATTGTACTCCACAAATACAAATAATAAAACAGATAAAGACAGATGAATTACCAATGAAAAGAAATCCAGTATGTGCCAGACACTGAACTAAAAACTTTGTAAATACTTGATTATTTTTCCTTGTAAAAAAAAAAAATGTGGGCAAAATCAGACCCCAAATTCAGGAAACTTAGTCACTTAGGAAACATTTAGTATCACATATGTCCTACAAAAAATGACTGATGAAAAAAAGTGCTTGAACCTCTTTAAATAAAACATACCAAAGCATTCCATTGGATTAATCAGTTATAGAATTGAAATTGTGTATTATATTTCAGATGGAATCTGAATTCTGACTAAAAACAACATCAGTTTTTCAAAAGAGATTAATATTTGACCCCTCACTCTTCCTTTTCTTTCACCAAGTTGTGTCAGTTCTGGTTTCTTAATGTCTCATAATTCATTCTCTGTCTTCCATCCCACTCCTTTAACTTAATTTTAGCCCACATCATCACTTATTTCAATTACTGCAAGAGCCTCCTGAAAGGTATTGGTTCTTGCTTCTTTGTAAAATATACTCCAGAGTGATCTTTTTAAAATGCAAATAAGATTAGAACATGTTCTAGCATAAATTTTTTAATGGATTCTAATTGTCTTCAGTATTAAATCTAAAGCATTTAACATGGCATAAAAATTTATTATTACCTGGCCCTTTAACTTTTCAATGTGAATTCTCCTATTTTTTTTTTTAACATTTCTCCCCATACTTAGTCAATTTAAACTATTTGCTATGTCAAAAACATACCTGGCTCTTTCATTTTCTGTGAATTTCACATGATATTTCTTTTACATAGAATATCCTTTCTCTCCAATTACCCACCTTTGTTTCTAGCTCATCAAATGTCATCTCATCTGAGTAGATTTCTTGATTCATCACTCCCAAATCTTCAAACCTCCAACAAAATACTCTTGATATGTGTACCTATAATGAGAAATAGCAAACAGTAGTCTTACTGCCTATTTGCTAGTTTCAATTCTAAAATATAGATTCCTTTTGACTGTGAAATATTTGTTTTAAATCTTTATTCCCAGTGACTTGTATGTGCCAGGCACATACTAGGTGCTTGAGAGTTGAATGAAGAATAAATGAAGACAGAGTAACATAGGGAAAAATGGCTTCCCAGTGATCTTAAATTACCTTTTTTATCAGCATCTTTTCCGTGGTCCCTTGCAATATTATGCAAATTACTTTCTGAGTGTGCAATTACGAGCACAATAGCTATCCCAAAAAGAGTTACTTTTTATTGGAACATTAAAGATTACTGCCTCGCAGAATAGGATTTTGGGTAATTTGGCAGTCTACAGAGATTGCCAGTTGTGGATGACTCTGTTTCCTGCTGAAATCGGCACTCCTTTGATAACCTTGCTTTCTAAACTTATTACTAGGCTCATCAGGTTTCATATATAGCACCTAAGCTGATATAATAGTACCATGAAAATCTGCCATGTGTGGCTTTCTAATCTGATTGTCATTTGTATTGAAGAGGCAAGTAAACGACACAAATATATACAGCATTGTTCACGTATAGCACTCTCTTATGATGATACACAATTGTAAGATGTACAATTAGATTTTATGGCACTAAGATTTTGATTTATATTATCTGTAGAAAAGAAAAGAAAAAAAAACTAGATGGGCAATAAAAATGTGACAACACCCTATCAAATAAATCTTAGCAATACATATTGAAACTGTCAGATGATGAGACATAAAATACATAAAAGACAATATCATCACTAAAGTAATGGCTCATTGGCATGCATGTTTGCTAAGAAAAGAACCTGTCTACTATTCTTTGCTTACAGGGTCAAGCTAGCTATGGAATAATACTAACACCATTCAATGCAAGTTAGATTGTTGTTTAAAATAGGGAAGAACAAATGAATCCAAAAGCTTTCCAGATTCACTGTGATATCCTAATATTCTTACAGTCCCTCAGATATTTCTTGCTGTTTTGAGAGTGTAAATGCATTGAGATTGCCAGTTTAGCAACAAAAACCTACTGTGATACATTCTATTTTGTTTGACTCTTGTATGTATTATATCTCACAGTACTTTAAGAATCATGATAAATACTTATATGTTTGCCTACCAGTAACAACCTCAGAATAAACACCCTTTTCCTTTGAAGAGTAAATAAGTGTGCAATAAAATATGCCGTAGACATTTTTACCTGTTTTTTGAAACTTTGGCAGTCAAGACAATCATAGAGCTATTTTGGTACCATTTTAGGATTGTATAACTCTGCATATACGAAGGCCTAGGAATTATAATCAAAGCCCATTTAAAAAGAAACGTGGCTCTCTCTCAGCCTTCTGTCATAGGTACACTCAACTTACCTCCACTTCTAGAGTGTCCGCATGTTTGTTTACACTTAAGTTTATCCTCTCTCTGAACCTATTCATATGTTATTTATCTTCTTTATAGCACCCATCACTACCTTTTGCATTGCATGATAATGATTGTGTAAGTATTTGCTGAAAAGATACTAATCAGTAGGGCACATGAATTTCCAGGCCCAGGTAAGTAATCCATAAGATACTTTTCAGTTTGATCTATTTAGCATAAGATCCCCAGTGACTGCATTCTTCTCTTTCTTGGTTCCCTCCTCCCACCTTTCCTCTCTCCCTCTCTCCACGTTTTTTTTTTTTTTTTGGGGGGGGGGGTTTGGATTTACTCAATACCCTCTAGCAGCTCCTTTCCAGAATCCTTTGTTCACTTATACTGTAGACTCACTCTTGTTTTAGCATTCTAGACTCTACTAGAAAATGAATTCCATAAAATTGAGTAATTTTATAGTATTTTTCACAGTTGTATCACTGATAGGGCAATACTTCTGTTATAAATCAGTGAATGATCAAGGTGAATCCTAGGCCTTTTCTTCTATGGAGCCCTCCCTCCCTAGCCCATGCAGTGACTTGAGATACTATCTATGTGGTAATGATTATTTGCCACTTTAGGCCTTTATTCACTTACATATCTTAGCTGTTGCAACATAGCCTTCAAACACTAAAGAATAGTGTAGGCTTTGTATTATGGATTTTCTTACTACAGTCTGAATATTCACAAATTATTTGCTTTTACTTAATTTTTATGATATGGATTCTATGTTCCCTACCCCCAAGTTGCTCTTCCCACCTACTTTTTACAAAAATTCAGATTCCACTTTAGATTCTGAGGTCCTATGCATCTCTGTGAAAATTTGTCTTTGTTTGTCCCTTGGGTTTCACATAATTATCACCCAATGACTGGAATGTGAATCTCAAATTAAGTCTCCTGGAACATATCCCATTGATAATCTAGCACCTTTCATTTTCCTTGCTGCAATGACTCATCCAACCCAGGATAAAAAAAAAAAAAAGAACAAAATGAAACAAAGCAATACAAAAAACAAAAACCGATAAACTATCTGTTGTATTGTCAAGTCACCTTACTTTACTGATATATACAGTGACCTATAATAAATTTCAAATTTTTCTCTAACAGATTTTATTATTTTTCCCTCAAACCTGCTTCTTTTTGTCTTCTGCTTTGTTAAATGTTTCAACTGTAAAGATGTATAATTGTATAACACATAGTCAGATTTTATGGCCTGGCAATTTTTATTTCATCACCGGGAATAAAGGGAAAGGATTATATGGGACTCTGGAAATGAGTTAACAACTTATGAATATCAACAATGCAAATCGAACATCCAAACTGTGAAATAAGTGCCCAAATCATACCCCTTTGAATCATATCTAAGTTCTAATAAACAATGGTCAAGCAGAAGAAAAAAAATTGCCCTGTGGATTAGGTAAAGGTATAAGATATGGCAAGTCTTAAAAAATAACAAGGGAAAAATAATGTTTTTGTATATGAAGGATGTTCAAATCATTGATCCCCCAGCATACATATAAATATATGCTATTGTATTATAATTGCTTTCACCTAAATTCAAACATTAGATTGAAATAGATTTTCACTTATCAATAGATCACCTATCATCCACCTAATTATCTATCTGTATTTTATGGGATTGCATGTTATATATATAGTGCATATATTACATTTTATAAATGTTTGGGAATGGGATGGACAGAAAGCCTGGGATTTCTCCAGCAGTAGCCAGGCACAGGCCTGCAGGCAGGTGGCTGAAGAGGGGAAGATCGGGGGGCCTGTGAGGGGAACCAGGTTAGGGAATGGGTGTGCGTTGGTAGGTCAGGCTTTATGTTTCTCTGAAAACAGCGTGCCTGGCTTCCTTACTCAGTCAATGCCTTTCTCTGAGACTCAGTTCAGTCTTACCTGCAAATGGGCATGATTAGTCCTCCCTCAGAGTTGCATTTATAGGATTGCATACCATTAAATTTTTTCTTTATTAATCATATTTAAGCGTTCCTGTCAGAGTTTAAAATGCTATGCTTAAGCCACAATGACTTTGTTTTAGTCTTTCAAATGTTCCTTGCCCATATCTTCGTACATATAACTTCCTTTATATGGAAAATTCTTCTCTTCCCTACACACCCTCTCTTTCACATCTTAGATGAAATGTTACTACTTTCTTAGGGGATATTTCTTCGACCTCACAGACTAGATTTTAACTCTTTAGTATTTTCATCCCTAATCCTAACTCCTATCACACTTCCATTTATCTTTGAAAAGTTAGCCTAAATGAAACTAATTCCTTAACATTCACCTTAGAATACCTTAATATAAACACTCCATTATCATGCTATGATAGCATCCTGTAATTATTTTCATACTTCTTTCACCTCTGGTTTCTAAACTTCTGTGTGAATATTTAATTTTGTTTCTTACTAATCTGTAATCTCTATGACATCATGTATTGGATCTATTTTGCTCATCATTTTATTTTCAGTGCCTAGCACAGTTCCTGACATATTGAAGGTGCCCAATAGCATATAACGAAAGAATGAATGAACAAATAGCTGCAAAGAACATCATTGAAAATCTACTTTTGTTTCCACTTAAATGATTCACTCAACATATATTCCTAGACATAGAATTGCTTTCTAAAAGAGTCTGTGCATTTAAATTTTAATAGAAAGTCCCAAATTTCCTAAAGAATTATATGTTATTCCATTGTTGCTATGCCTATTGCTAGTTGACAGGGAATGATACTGTATCCAGGAGACATATCAAGCTCAGACCAAGTATTCTTTTAAGATAATCATTTCAAAAGGCTTAAAGGATCACTGAAGCCAATGTATGAATTCATAAGGCTCAGTAGCACATAGGGTTAGTGTCAAGTGTATTGGACAGCATAATGAATTCTATACTTGAATGGTTAATACAGCAAGCCTGGATGGAAAAAATAAGAACTGTGCCTATTTCTTTTCGGTAAAAAGGAAACTTTCATTGTGTTAATGAGTTAAGTAGCCCAGATAAAAATATATAAAAATAGGCAAAAAATACAGTGCTTGAAATATTGAATGGCTGCCTTAAAGAAAATTATCCAAGTAAAACTCATATAAGAATGTCAAAATATAGCTTGATGAAAAAAAGAATAACATTCCTTTAAGGCTGTGGTTTTTAGAGTTGGAAGCATTTTGGAATCACATGGAGAGCTTTTCAAAATTTCAATGCAAAGTCTACAAATCAGATCAATTTAATCAGTATCTCTCAGGATGGGACATAGGCATTAGTATTTTTCTCCTAGACATTCCATTGTGCAGCCAGCCAAAGCTAAGGACCAATATTGCAGCAGTTGACAATTCCAGGAGAAAATGGTTAGGATCATATATGCTATAGGTTCAAAAGCAAACAGCCCTTCTTCTGAATTATACAGCACCAAGTTATCTTTCCAAAACACACATTAATTATGAGACTTCTAAAAAAAAGTTAACTGGGGGCAAAAAAAAGTTAACTTGTGTCCCATTTATTAATATACATTCCAAGGCCTTGGAGCAGGGGATGGGGGACACAATTCAGCACGTAAGTGTCAGAGAATTGGTTTATAACTGAGGCTGTTAATACAGGTCAAGAGTGAAATGCACTGATGAAAAAAGTGACAAATACAGAAAAAGAAAATGAGGTGAGGCAGCCTTGTTGAAGAGGCATAGCCTAGTTCAACTTGGGGTCAGACAAAAGTGATCCTTGGATACCTTGGAGATATTCATGAGAATATTCATGAGATATAATAAAGACATTAATAAGCTATGGAAAGCCTTAAACTATACTCAGACTTTTGAAAAAAAATATACATATACACTCTAATGTTTACATAAATTTAAAAATAAATATAAATATCAAGACTAAAAAATAAGTTAGTAAGAAACCTAAACTGACTATATAAACTCAGTATCTCTGTAATAGCAATATGTAAAAATAATGCAGAAAAATTATTGTTTCCTTTTCCAAAAATGAACACTTAGAAAACAATCTAAGCTATAATCTTGAAGAAAGAGTCCCAACTTTAGTTAATTCCAAAAGTACATGTAAATGTGAAAGTGTGACAAATTTGTTTATATTAAAATTCAAAGACCTATTGTTTTCCCCTTATTATTAATGGACTAAAGAAGTTTCTGTACATTTTAAATAAGAACCTAGGCAAAGGGTGATGGATTTTTAAAAGTCTTCTCCAAGCAGTGACAGAGTTTGACATATGAAACCTATTTGTCTTCATTATCTGTAAGCAGTAAGAATAAAAATTCAATTTAGACAAATATGTTCAACTCACCAACAGACATATGTTTAGAGGCAGTGTGTGCTTTCATGAATTTAGAATTAAAATAAGTTACTTAATAATAAAGTAAGTCTTTTCCAAGGAAGCCTGAGGCAACATAACCTATTTTCTGATCATCTTCTCACTTCTCTCTAAACTGGAGTTTAGTAATTCTTTCTATTTTTAGGTAAATGAGAATATGTGGTTATTTTCCTTTATAATCTTCTTAGATGACACTAATAGACATATCATTTTTATATAAATTAATCTATATTTATTAATGGATGTTTCTAACTAACTGCCAGTTATAGACTTTGAATATTTTAATTGAGCCAAATATTGTGGATTTGTAAAAATTAAAATTCCTCAGCAAATAACAGGAGCAGAAGACAAGCTAACTGAAAATAAATATGGAGAATTTGTTTTCAAAATTACTGTGAACTTAATTGATCTAAGATAATGTTGGAATATAAATGCTAGTGAAGTGGAGAATATTTTACACAATTTAGTATGAATCTGTGTATAATGCAAAAAGGCCTCAATTAGATTTATGAACGCTGAAATTGGAGTATGGTGTGTCAAGATCTTGTGGAAGTCCCAGGAATTTATTTATCTTGTTATATCTTCCATTTCATGCCTATTCCAAAGAAGTGGAATAAAAAAGGAAAAGGTGTGGGATGTGTAGAAGAGAAGTAGCAGGAGAAAGGGACAAAGAGATGAAAAAGAAAGGTAGAAAAGACAAGACCAAGAAGGAGAAAATGTGTAAACATGGACCACTAGTAGCAGAATACAGGAGATGAAGTGGGAAAAGGGGGGACAGGAAGAAAGGTGATAAAGTTTCAGAACTGTTTGTTTCAATTGGCCATTTAAGTTTAATAGTAAAAGACTGGTTGTTAATAACAATGCATCATAAAACCTTCAGGAGGAAAAGAAAACGTTTTGTGGACCACTTTTGTTTCTTTTTGTGTGGCAGTTTTAAGTTATTAGTTTTTAAAATCAGTACTTTTTAATGGAAACAACTTGACCAAAAATCTGTCACAGAATTTTGAGACCGATTAAAACAAAGTTTAATGAGAAAAAAAAAAAAAAAAGATCATCATTTTAATGGGAAAAGAGGTATGATAGGTAGAGCAGACAAGGTGAAAAAGAGGAGAAGTGTGGAAAAAGGAGAGAAAAAGGAAAAATAAGTGAGAAAAGAAGACATAAAGAAGAAAGAAGGAGAAAGAAAAAGGGAGTAGAAACAAAAGTTTGAAGAAGATGGAAAACAGTTGTGGTGATTTATGGAGTATTTTCTACTTTGAGTTACTATTCTAAATCTATATCTATCCCTAGTTTAAATATATCTTTACAACAAATCTATGAAATATGATTTAATAACTCCACAGTATAGATGACATAAAAAAAGAAAGACAGTATTGCATAGTTAATTTCCAGATACAATGTCACCCAGATTGTAGTTTATTTAGGATGGACAGTTTGTTTTGGATTTTTTGCATATCAAAATTTCATACTTAAAATGTGCTTCTACATAGCTTGTTATGGTCAAAAGCTTATAACAAATAATACCTATTGTGAAAAATCTCTACTTAAAAATGTAAAAGGAGAAATTTAAAGAAAACACTCAATATTAAAATGTTGAGATATTTCATTGAGAGGTAATAGAAATAAAATAGTTTAGGATTAAAAAAATCAAGGGAGGAGGACATAGCTGATTAGAGACATCACTTGCCAGACCGTCCCAGAGGGAAGGAAGAGTTTCAGATAAAGGAGATGGGAGAGTGGATGCAGCACAGGTGTAGGTCAGAGAGAGAAGTGCCAGAGCCTGCCAGGGACCTCACAGAGGAAAATTGCAAAGCAGAGAAGGAAGAGGAGAGAGCAAAAATGATACTGAGAAGGATCAAACCCAGAGAGGCTCGGAGCTCAGTGAAGGGGTAAGGGGGGATCAGTTTCTCTCTCCCACACTCCTTCAGTGATCAGCAGGCTACCAAGTTACTTGGAAGCTTTTCCACCCCCATGAGCCCAAGCACTCAGGCAACCATGGTGCTTTTAATTTTTTTCAGCTAATTTAAAGTTCCCAACACCCTATTGAATTTTAAGCAAATGTCACTGAATTTGGTTTATCAGTAAAAGTCAAAATGACAGAAATGTGAAATTGTATTCAAGCTCACTTTAGAGTTACAGCGCGACCCAACTTTGTCTTTAAATATCATAAGCAAAATTTTGGTTTTATTTGCTTTCTCAGAAACTTATTTTCATCTGTGGCAGAAATACAAATGTTGAACAATGTATCATCATTTAGCATAGTTACCTTGGAAAGTTACTAAATGTTTATTATGACGTCATTAATATTACTATTAAGACATAGACTATGAAGAAAAGTCTTTTTTTAACATTTTGAGAATACCTCTTTATTCTCATTCCTGTCATCCACAATTTTATTACCATTATTATTTTGTTTATTTCAGAATATTATGGGGGTCCAAATGTTTTGGTTACATGGATTGCTTTCGCACTGTTTGAGTCAAAATTATAAGTGTGCCCACCACATAGGTATTATACGTTGTACCATTTAGGTGTGATGTCACCCATCCCCTCCTCACCCCTCTCACCTGCATGATTTCCTTTGAGTTTTACTTCCACCTGTGCCCATGAGTGCTCATCAGTTCCAATTTAATAGTGAGTACATGTGGTGTTTGTTTTTCCATTCTTGTGATACTTCACTTAGGAAGCTAGTTTCCAGTTTCACCTGGATTGTTGCAAAAGGTATGAATTTATTTTTTTATGGATGGGTAATACTCCATGGTATACATATACTACATTTTATTAATTCACTCATGAATTGATGGGCACTTGGGTTGATTCCACATTTTTGTGATTGTGTATTATGCTGCAATAAACATTCAAGTGCAAGTGTCTTTTTGATACAATGATTTTTTTTTCCTTTGCGTAAATAGCCAGTAGTGGCATTGTTGGATCAGATGGTAAGTCTACTTTTAGTTCTTTGAGGAATCTCCATGCTGTTTTCCATAAAGGTTGCACTAGTTTGCAGTCCCACCAACAGTATGTAAGTGTTCCTTTCGCTCTGCATCCATGCCAGCATCTACTATTTTGGGACTTTTTGATAAAAGCCATTCTCACTGTTGTTAGGTGATATCTCATTGTGGTTTTGATTTGCATTTCTCCAGTGATAAATGATGTTGAGCATTTTTTCATATGTTTATTGGCCATTAGTCTATCTTTATTTGAAAACCTTCTGTTCATGTCTTTTGCCCACTTTTTAATGGGATTGTTTGATTATTTCCTTTCTGATTTACTTGAGTTCCTTGGAGATTCTGGTTATTATCCCATTATTGGATGTATGGCGTTCGAATATTTTCTCCCATTCTTTAGGTTGTGTATTTGCTCTGTTGATTGTTTCCTTGATGTGCAGAAGCTTTTTAATTTAATCAAGTCCTATTTATTTATTTATTGTTGCTGTGATTGCCCTTGGGGTCTTCCTCATAAATTCTTTCCCAAAGTCGATATCTAGAAGAGCTTTTCCAAGCTCTTCTTGAATTAATTTTTGTGAGTGGTGAGAGATATGGATCATGTTTCAAACTTCCACATGTGGTTATCCCATTTTCCCAGCACCATTTATTGAATGGGGATATTTTCCCCAGTGTATATCACTAACTACTTTGTCAAAGACCAGATGGCAATATGTGGATAGTTTTATATCTGTGTTCTCTGTTCTGTTCCTTTGGTCTATGTCTCTATTTTTGTGCCAGTACCATGCTGTTTGGTTACTCTACCCTTGTAGTATAGCTTGAAGCCTGGTAAATTGATATCTCTCAATTTGTTCTTTTTGTTTATGTTTGCTCTGTCTATACGGGGTCTTCTCTGATTCCATATGAAGTTGAAAGCATTCCTGATTATAACTGGAAGCAGACAAGGTTGCCCACTATCACCACTTCTATTCAACATAGTGCTGGAAGTCCTAGCCAGAGAAATTAGGCAAAAGAAAGAAATCAAGGGTATCCAAATGGGGCATAAGAGGTCAAACTATCACTCTTTGCTGACAATATGATCTTATATCTATAAAATCCCAAAGATTCTTCCAAGAGACTCCTAGAATTAATAAATAAATTCAGCAAAGTCTTAGGCTACTAAATCAATGATACACAAATCAATAGCATTCCTATACACCAACAGTCAATCTAAGAATCAAATCAAAGCTCAATACTTTTCACAATATCTACAAAGAAAATAAAATATCTAAGAATATATTTAACCAAGGAGTTGAAAGTTCTCGACAAAGAGAACTATGAATCACTGAGGATGGAAATTGCAGATGATGTAAACAAATGGAAAAAGATATCATTCTCATGGATCAGCAGAATCAACATTGTTGGAAAGTTTTTTTAAATAAAATAAATAAAAGAGACATCTTCTAAGTGAATAATTTTGAAGAGTATATGTCAATTTAGTTTATAATAGACATTAACTAATGACTTTCACAGTGAATAGTATAGTAATAAATATTTAACTGGCTCTCAGAAATTAAAAATATCCCTGAGTTTAATCTAATTTCCATAAATAATCCCACCATGGCATATTTCAGGCTACAACTTGGCATCCCTGGAAACAGAGTTGGAAAGAGTTGTGCACAATTGGATCCAATAAGCTGGTGTGAACCAGCTTCTGTGCATCACTGATTATATTTCAGTAATCTTTGGAAGACACACTACAAATTATATATAGCAGAGATTAAGTAAATTTTAATTAAATTAAGTACAATATGGTGAATTTATAATTATACTATATAATTATAAGTGTAGATTTTAAAATGTATCATCAATTAAGTAAATAACTCATAATAATTTAATATTTTACTAATATGTACACTTTGTATTGGATTAATTAAGACCTAACACTTATCACACTCCTTGAAAAATCCCTTATCCTAAGTGAACTGCTTTCAGTTCTGTAATATACTTATTCTCTCTCACTTTCATACCAGTCTATCCATATAGTCTGAATAGGTACTCTTTTGTTTTTCTTTATGTGTCTATATTTACATATATTCCTAATATATACTTAATCTGTCCAAGACACAACTGTAGCTAACATATATATCTACCTGCTTACATCTATTATTTATCTGTATACATTTACACTTATCTATACTTATTCCTACCAATACCATCTCATTCCTTCCCATTTGTTTATTAATGTCCAACATTTTGTTATCATGATTTAAAGCTTTGCTTATAATTCAAGATTTGAGCTAAACAATTTAACAAACCAATTAGGTATATTTAATGCATAAATATGAATTGGTTTCTGTCAAAATATATATATTAGATTTATTTTGCCTATTTTTATAAAAGGTAAAAATTAAGTATAATGAAGCCTCTAAACTCTTAAAATTGTTTCAGACAATGCTAATGAAGGTAAAAGAAAAAAAATGTTCAAATTTCTGATGCAAAAGATAAAACTTGTCAATTCACAATTAATTTCTTTATGGTTACCTAGATGGGATCAAATGTCCATCTGAGGATAAACATTTATATCCTCTAGTGATTTTGCACTTTCTAACTACAAAATAATTTCAGGAACTTTAATAAAACCAAGAAAAATTTTTTAAACTCATTAATATGAAGACAAAAACAGAAGTCTCAGGCTAAGAGAAAAAGAGAGTAATAAAATTTGGGGTAAGAAAGTTGCTGCAATTGGTCAGTTTCTTTGTTTGCAAAAAAACAAACAAACAAAATGTGCTGCTTATTCCTCTCTTTTAAAGTAAAGTATCATTTTTTCCCCCCAGTTCAGAATTATAACTTTTCTTTAGGGTCTCATTCAAGGTAATTTTCCTTAGGAAAACCTTAGGTAAGCATCATCTGTCAATGAAATATTACCAGATAAGCATTTGTTCATATGTGTTTGCAATTATATCTTGCATTATATGTTATGGAAATGTTTTTCATATAATATTTATTATTATAGTCCTAAAACTTGCTAATCATCAATAAAACCATATCTCTTTCCCTCAATGAAAAAACAGTAAATAGCATTTTCAGAGATTAAAATAATTTGTTTTTATATTTCTAAAAAGTGATTTTTCATTGTGATCAGAAGTATTTCTGATGATAAGCACCTTCAGAAGTATTTCTGATGATAAGCACCTTTGAAAAGTTCAAAAAGTATTTGTTCCAAGTTCTACCTCTGCCCTGTGAGAGCAAGCATTCAGAGTGCAGCAGTGAGAAGTTTATGGAATCCTGTGAAAACCATTCATTCGAGTAATGTGTACCAAATAATAAAATTTGGAAGAACTTGGAGAAACATGGGAGGTCAAGACAGAGTTGACTCCACAGAGCACTATGAATTACAGTAATCAATTTTTGTCTTCAGCCATCCACTTTTATTTCTTTCATTGCCCTTTGACTCCTCCTCATATCATGAAACTTTTTCATTCTCCTATATACTACTAAAATATTGCCTGAGCATTCTGATCTCCAGCCAAATGAATTTTTGTCCAAGAGCTTTTTAGTGCCTTAGTGTTGGTTGTGGGAGGATCAGAATATGTAGAAAGAGCACTGAACTTAGAGGTCATTCTGTGCAGTGTGTGCATATTTGGGGGGACATTAAAAGATGAAAATACACACAAAGCATTTAAAAGTTAAAAAGCTGGATACAGAATTAAGCAAACTCTGTAATGCTAGATATAAGGGTAGAAGAGAGCATACCTATTTTGTGGGACAGTGCATAGCAACATCTACATGCATCTACTATAGACCATTAACCACAACACAGTGGTGATGGAACATGGTGACACAGAATGCAGGAGCAGACAGTACCACACAATGCAGGTTGGCAAAAAGTCAGTCACTTCAAAGAATTCTGTCCATACACACATAAGGCTTCAGGCCACATCAGTGAGTTCAAAGAATTTTGATTATTTGGAAGAATAGTAGGAAAAAATGACAAAGCTCCAATTCAAAGCAACCAAGATGTTTGGGAGCTTATCTAGATATGGATAAGGACCAAAGCTTAACTGATTAACTAATGAATGAATCAATTAATTTAGAAACTTAAAAATCAATTTCAGGGATTAGGAGGCCACTAGGGTCACTAAGAAGAGGAATTTAGTGCTGATCCTTATAGTATAGAATAAAAGCTACCTGGCCTAGGATTGTAAGATACAGGAAATTCATTTAAATTTGAATTTCTGATAAAAATTGAATAATTGCAATATTTAAAGCGTACTTATGTTTAGAAATCCATTGACCATCTGATTTAAATTTAACTATGTTCTAAATTATTATCTGTGAAACCCAGCAATCCTAATTTAATGACAACTGCATGTGAGAAGTTAGCCTTGTACATGAGGCTTCAATATGCAAGAGAGACAACTTTACAATCTACCACAGTTTGGGATTTTACTTTGACTGCTCTTGGCATATGTCTGTCAAAAGAGGAAAAAGGTATATTAACATTTTTTTGATACAGGGGCTCACTATGTTGCTCAGGCTAGGGTGCAGTAGCACAATCGTAGCTCACAGCAACTTCAAACTCCTGGGCTCAAACAATCCTCCCACCTCAGCCTCCCACTTAGCTGGAAATATACGTGTGTACCACCATGTTTGGCTAATTTTTTATTTTTATTTATTTTTTTCTAGGTTTTTTTATTCTTATTTCAGCATATTTTGGGGGTACAAAAGTTTAGGTTATGTATATTGCCGTTGCCCCCCTACCCCCTGAGTCAGAGCTTCAAACGTGTCCATCCCCTAGACAGTGCACACTGCACTCATATACATACACATATATATTAACATGTGCTGTCAGCTAAGAGGGACAAAAAGCAGAAAAACCAACCTCTGTAGTAACAAGTATAGCTAGCTTCTAGTATTTCTCATACAATCTGTAATAAAAGAAACCAAGCTCCTTGAAGAATGGCTGACTCTAGGACTGGGGAAGAAATAACACAATGAGCTTGGGATCTTGTAGTGACCAAAATTAAGGAAGTGCTCAATAAAAGGGAGAGAGGAGGAAGTAACATAGTAATGGGACATATCAAAGAGACACAGGAAGGAACTAAGAGAGCTCCCAATAGCCAAAGCTGGAGAAATTTAAGCAACAAAATACATAGTTTTGGGGTACAACCCAAATATAAAACAAATATTCATAATTCAGTATTGATATAAATATATAACTGAAATACAAATAAAAGAACAAGAAGAGGTGAATCACCATTGTAGGAGAATTCCAAATAATCTATGTAGATGTCCCACCCTCAAGGAGATGGAGCAGAACTCTTCTCGCTTTATGTGTGGGCATAATGACTTCTTTCCAAAGAGTACAGTATGAATGGTTGGGATGTACAAAACTTTACCATGGAGAAAGCTGAAAAGCACTACATCAGTTGAGTGATCAAAGTTAACATCGACAGCGATAAGTTATGCTGATAGTATGTATCCCTGATTTGATATAATGAAAATGACACTTCACCTCCCCAAAACTGGTAATCACAGTCTAATCATGAGAAAAATATCAAATAAATACCAGCTTCAGTATACAAAATACCTGTTCCGTACTCTGAAAACTGTCAAGGTCATCAAAAATAAGAAAAGTCTGAGAAATTGTCATAGCCAAGAGGAATCTAAAGAAATACGACAGCTACATGTAATGTGGTATATTGGATGGGACTATAGAACAAAAAATGACATTATATAAACGTGAAAGCAATCTGAATAAAGTATGGATTTTAGTTAATAAAAAAGTACAGATATGTTTTTAGCAATTGTGAAAAATATACCATGCTCATGTAAGATATTAATACATGAAACTAGGTGTGGGATATTGGAAACTCTGTACAATCTTGCAGTTAATATGGAAATATAAAAGTATTCTAAAAATCACCTCTTAAAAAGTATCTGTGTGTAAGGATAGAAAGATAAAATCTCTTATGTATATTTTTTCTGGAGTGTTTGTGTGCGTGCATGCATGGACCTCTCTCTGAACTTTCTGATACTTCATTGGCATAGTTGTTTATTCCTGAGGCCATAAGAGGCAGAAAATTCTAGACTTAGAATTTTGGCTGTCACTGAACATATGTATGATCACGGAAATTTTTATTTTTGCTAAATGATGAAAATAGTAATGTATTTATATTACCTTCAAAAGCAATTTAAAGTAAAATGTAAGGAGATTTAATTTAGTGCCTCCATTATGGTAACTTTTCAATAAATGATGCTTTTTCTTAACCCATTGGTCTTTGGACTCATGTTATATTTTACTTTGTTTTCTTATTTCCTTCTCTTTCATGTATGTGTTAGTGGGTGTAGAGAGTAGATGTGCAAGGGAACTCCAAAAACTATATATTACATAAAAATGAACAAATTACCATATGATGATTTAAAGTCAGAAATTTCTATTTCCCAATACTTATTAGAAAATTTTAATATACAGAAAGACTGAAAAAAATTACTACTATGGCTAAAAGGTCTTGGTAGAACTAAAGAGAAAGACTATTAGCTGAAAACTGCCATGTAGGCATAAACTTTAAATTAATATATATACTAAATTTTGTTCAAAAAGGCAGCATGTCAGTGGGAAAGATAAAGAAAAAATAGATAATTTGGCTTTTTAAATGTTTTCACAAACATATGAAAAAATGCTCAACATCCCTAATCATCAGAGAAATGCAAATCAAAACCACAATGAGATGTCACTTAACCCCAATGAGAATGGCCTTTATCATAAAAACCCAAAACAACACATATTGGCATGGATGTGGAGAGACAGGAACACTCATACACTGCTGGTGGGACTGCAAACTAGTGCAACCCCTGTGGAAAGCATTATGGAGATACCTTAAACAGATTCAAGTAGACCTGCCATTTGACCCAGCAATCCCATTACTGGGCATATACCCAAAGGAAAAAAGGTCATTCTGTAACAAAGACACATGTACCCGAATGTTTATAGCAGCACAATTCACAATAGCAAAGATGTGGAAACAACCCAAATGCCCATCAATACATGATTGGATTAGTAAGCTGTGGTATATGTATACCATGGAATATTACTCAGCTATAAGGAATAATGAAGATACGACATCTCTATGGTTCTCCTGGAGAGAGTTGGAACCCATTATATTAAGTGAAGTATCCCAAGAATGGAAAAATAAGCATCACGTGTACTCACCAGAAAATTGGTTTCCCTGAACATCACCTAAATACACATCTGGGAACGACACCAATTGGATATCAGACTGAGGTGGGGGGTGGGGGAGGGGATGGGGGTATGCCTACACAATGAGTGCATTGCGCACCCTTTGGGGAATGGTAACGCTTGAAGGTGCTGACTCGGGAAGGGAGGGTGGGGAGGGGAGGGATAGATACCTACATGATGGGTGCAACATGCACTACCTGGGGAACAGACACGCCTGGAGCTCTGACTTGGGGGGAAAGGCAGTACATGGGCAATGTATGTAACCTGCAATTCTGTATCCCCCATAACAATAAGATGAAATAAAAAAAAAATAGTGATAAAAAAATAAAAAAATAAATGTTTTCACTTTGTAATGTTGTCCATTTTTCTTATGTAATATGAAGCAATGTTATTATCTTTAACCCTCATGAACTCATATTTGAAAATAACACAAATTTTTGACTTATCCATGGTTCCACAAAAATTGCTCAAAAAAAATTGAAAGATAATCACAAGCCAAAACATGCATTTGAAGGACTAAGGATGTACCTTACAATAAAAATAAAATAAGAAGTGTCAAAGTGAAATGTCAGATATATCAATTGTCAAACTTAGTACTTAAGGAAATCAGACATTTCATACTTAATAATAAAAAATTAAGTTTAATTTATCTTCCTTATAATTTAAACATTTTACCCTTCTTTAACTCTACATTGAACCCTAAACTAATTTTTTTGCTTTAAATCTGTATTGTATTTTATTTGTATAAAAACACTAGCATAGACACTAATTTAGACAACTTCAGTAACACTGATGGTACAAAGCAAGAAAAACACCTCCACTCTCCAATCACATGTATACCATGCAAAATTAGCAAGTTCGTGATATATTAGAAAGATTATTGGATTTTTTCCCTTTTATATCTGCATTTTTGAGTGAATTTTTTTGTGGTTACTTTAATAATAAATTCAGAAACTAAGATGCTCCTAATAACCAAGAAACATAGATTTTGCCAGTTCTGCTACCCATTTACTCAGATGACTATTAGTTTTTCCTGGTGCCATGCACTCTAGAACAGCAGTGTCCTTGTTTTATATTTGAAAATCTGATACAAAATAATGTTGAAATGGCTGAGGGGAATCATTTGTAGAAGTTTTATTACCTCACATGGGAGAAAATAGCAAAATAAATCAACAAAGCAAATGTTGTGTACTAAAACAAGTACAAACAGCACTTATGAATGATGAAAATAATGGCATGGGATCTAAAGCTACTTATCTTTATAATGACTTTTCTTATAGGAATTCTAACACCTGCCCATTCAGGCTGAATAGAAACAAAAGTCACCTTTGAACAAACCTCTTTTCATCAGCATTTATGCCTGTAATTTAGTAAAGGTTCTAAGTTATGGTGTGCATTTTTAGATGTAAAATTTTCTTTTCTAAAGTTTGCCTTGTTTTGTTTCCTATGAAAATCATGATACAGTTTGAGTTTCCTTTTGCTAAAAGAATCATTTTTACAAGTGGCATACAGAGATATATTTTAACCTATATTTTCCACTTTCAATATTGTTCCCACTATTATAATTATGACTTATTCCCCAAAACCAGCAAAAATAAATCAGGTACATGTTTATTTTTATACTCATCAGTTATAATTTGTTGAAGTGCACATATTACATGAAATAACTATGCATAATTTCCAAGGAGTGACTATAAAATTTGCATGTTAAGCTGGGCAACATGTACTAACTAATCCTTGAGTTCACATTTGATGACTGCAAGCAAGTTTTCTATGTAGATGTTTCCCCTACCTCTCCTCCCCACAAACCATCTATCTATTTACATAAACATGCACAGCATACATACAACACACACACATATGTACATACATACAACATACACATATACAGGCATACCTCATTTTATTGCATGTCACTGTATTTTACTTTGAAGATAATGCATTTTTAATAAATTACAAGTTTGTAACAACCCTGAGAAGAGGCAGTCTATCAGCACCATTTGTCCAACAGCATGTGTTCACTTCATATCTCTCTGTCACGTTTTGGTAATTCTCACAATATTTTAAACTTTTTCATTATTGCTTTATTTGTTGTGGTGATGTATGGTCATTGATTGATCCTTGATGTTACTATTGTAATTGTTTTGGGGAGCCACAAACCACACCAACATAACAGTGAATTTGATAGATAAATATGTGTTTTCTGACTGATCCACTGACTGGCAATTCCTCTCTCCATCTAATTTTTCTACTTCTCAGACTTCCCTATTCCCTGAGACATTATACTATTGAAATTAGGCCAATTAATAACCCTGTAATAGCCTCCAAGTGTTCAAGTGAAAGAAAGAGTTGCACATTTCTCACGTTAAGTCAAAAGCTAGAAATAATTAATCTTCCTGAGAAAGGTACATTGAAGGCCAAGATGGGCTGAAAGCTAGACCTACACAATTAGCCAAGTTGTGAGCACATAGGAAAAGTTCTTAAAGGAAATTAAATGTGCTACTCCAATAAACACACAAATGATAAGAAAACAAAACAGCCTTACTGCTGATATGGAGAAAGTTTTAGTTGTCTGAATAGAAGTTCAAACCAGCCACAACATTCCCTTAAGCTTAAGCCTTAATCCTGAGAAAGATCCTAATTCTTTTCAATTCTATGAGGGCTGAGAGAGATAAGAAAGCTACTGAAGAAAAGTTTGAAGCTAGCAAATGTTGGTTCATGAGGTTTAAGAAAAGAAGCCATCTCCATAACATAAAAGTGTAAAGTGAAGCATGATAGCATGATGTCAGAACTGAAGCAAGTTATTCAGAACTGATAGCTACTTGATGAAAGTGACTACACTAAACAACAGATTTTCAATGTAGACAAAATAGTCTTCCAAAATATTGAAAGAAGATGCCACCTAGTGCTTTCAAAGCTAGACAGGAAAAGTCAATACCTAGCTTAACAGCTTCAAAAAACAAGCTGACTCTCTTGTTTGAGGCTAATGCAGCTGATGACTTTAAGTTGAAGCCAATGTTCATTCTAAAAGTCCCAGAGCCTTTATGAATTATGCTAACTCTATTCTGTCTGTGCTCTACAATGACAGCACATATGTTTACAGCATAGTTTACTATTTTCAGTCCACTGTTAAGATCTACTGCTCAGAACAAAAAAAAATTGCTTGCAAATATTACTGCTTATTGACAATACATCCAGTCATCCAAAAGCTCTGATGGAGATGTGTAAGGAGATTAATGTTCTTTACATGACTGCTAATACAACATTCATTCTTTAGCCCATGGAGTAATTTCAACTTTCAAGTTCTATTGTTTAATAAATATATTTTGTAAGGCTATAGCTATCATAGATAGATATATCTCCAAAGGATCTGGGAAAACTAAATTGAAAACCTTCTGGAAAGTATTCACCATGCTAGATGCCATTAAGAACATTCGTGAGTCATGGAAGGAGGTCAAAATAGCAACATTCATAGGGGTTTGGAAGAAGTTTATATTAACCCTCATGAATGACTTTGAAGGGTTCAAGACTTTAATAGACAAGTAACTACATAGTTATGGAAATATAAATAGAACTAAAATTTTAAGTAAAGCCTGAAGATGTGACTTTTAAATTCACTGGAAAACCAAAAATTTGTGTGACTCTCTTTATTTCAGTATGCACTTTATTGTGATGGTCTGGAACCAAATCCACAATATCTCCAAGATTTGCCTGGTATACAAAAGTCTCCACATAGAATGCTCTATCTTTCCCACAGATGTAGAAACTGATGAACTGGGAGAGTATGAAAATCCCATTCTACTGGCAGAATCTAGAGAAGGCTTCCAAGAATGTGCTTAAGACAACAAAAAACTTCCACAGAATTTTTGCAGGAGGATGAAAATAAAGGATTGCTCTCCGCTTTATTTCACCCATGGAGGACTGTATTCAAAAATTCTGCCCTCCCCAAGTTTCTCAAACATTCAGAGAACCAGGCCAAGGGCTGGCTGGACACAGGACAAGGGCTGAGCTGTATGGTCATAAATTTGATGCATCTTATATTTATATAAATTTTGAGAACTATAGTCATGCAGCCTATGTTTAAAGATCTAGAAGGCAAACTTCTGAGCAGCTTGCAAGTACGAGATATTTCACAATGGGAGGCTGAAGGAGAAGCCCAACAGACTCCAGTCACTGCTGGGATCAGGTTTAAGGATAAGTAGGGTAGAGGAGTTATTCCATGCAGCAGTCATCTTGACCAGAGCTGATCAAAGTTGTTTGAAGAGAAATATACAGACTTTCTGGAAAACATACCCATATTCTTAAGGAGTAAACATGTCCAATGAACAAAGATGTATGCACAGAGCAGAGAGTGGGAGAGATTTAATAAGTAAATACTTGGACATAACTCCCCTGAATTAAAGATACCACAGGTCTGTAGTAACATTAACCCAGCTGCAGAAAATGCTTCTGTAAATTTCTGAACCAGATAGATATACTGACATTTGAAAATAAATGAAATTATGAGACTTATTTATAGATACTACAAAAATGAGGTTTGGAATAAGAGAGCAACATAAAAAGTTATGAGAACACCTGTTCAGAAAATTGCAACAAAAAATTGAAATCTGCAACAAATATTTCTCCTCATACTAACACTAATTTGTGCAACATAGAATCTTTAGAATATGAATTCAAACAAAAATAAAGAAAATCAGCAAAGAAATGATAAAATAATTACAAGTTCAGAAAAGAGATGGAGGAAAATAAAGCCATTAGAAAAAGGAAAACTACATAAAAGGATAAAATAGAATAAACATTGCTAACAACATTGTCAAGAAAATTGGGCTTGTGTAATAAAAATGAACAAAACAAATGGAAAAGAAAATAGAAATAGAGTGAATAGAGAGATATGGTATAAAAGAAACATAACATAGGTTTACCAAACATATAATTAAATGTTCTTAAATAATAAAATATGGAAAAAGAAAACATTAAAAGATAAGAGAATATCATTTCCTTTTCATTTTTTTATTTTTAATTATTGTGAGTACATAATAGTTTTATATCCTTAGAGGGTACATGTAATGTTTTGATATAGGCATGCAATGTGAATCAACCAAATCAGAGCAATGGGGGTATCCATCACCTCAGGCACTTGACATTTCTTTATGTTAGGAACATTCCAATTGCAATCTTTTAGTTATTTAAAAGTATACCCTAACCTATTGTTTATTATAGTTAGATATAATGAACATATTTGATAGAACATTTATTTTAAAAATATTAAAACAAGCTTCAGTCAGCGGCACATCATATGCCAAGTTGATATAGAACAATCTTCAGAGTCTGATGAAGTTATTTGACTTCAAGAGTAATAAACACCGGCCGGGCGCGGTGGCTTACGCCTGTAATCCTAGCACTCTGGGAGGCCGAGGCGGGTGGATTGCTCAAGGTCAGGAGTTCGAGACCAGCCTGAGCGAGACCCCGTCTCTACTAAAAATAGAAAGACATTATATGGACAACTAAAAATCTATATAGAAAAAATTAGCCGGGCATAGTGGCGCATGCCTGTAGTCCCAGCTACTCGGGAGGCTGAGGCAGTAGGATCGCTTAAGCCCAAGGAGTCTGAGGTTGCTGTGAGCTAAGCTGACGCCACGGCACTCACTCTAGCCTGGGCAACAAAGTGAGACTCTGTCTCAAAAAAAAAAAAAAAAAAAAAAAAAAAAGAATAATAAACACCTTGTGGGCACCTAGCCCTAAAAGTTTCTGTTATATACGAGTGAATTTAGCTACTTTTATGGCAATGTACAATGACAAAAGAAGGTAAAGCAATGAATAAAATCTTTGTGAGAGTGGGGAGGAGAGTAATAGTATAAGGCAATCAATTCTTACTCAAGTTCTAATTCATGTACAAAGGGAATAGTCATTCTCATAAACTTAAACACTTACAGAAAATCAATCTATTAGATTTTCTTATAAATAACACAAACTCAAGAAATCCAGCAAATTGGAAGACAAATTTTTAAAAAAAGAGCTTGGGAAAGTAAAACATATGAAAGTAAAAAAAAGACTGGAATTTCTTGATGTAACACTGAATATATTACAAACTGTGAAAATAAATAATATATTTCACAAAATTTATTCAGTAAGATTTGGTAAGAAAGTCAAAATAGTGAAATCCACTTGGAGTTATATGAATATCAATTTTCTCTCCTGTATCTGACTCTCAGGAGAACCTGCATGAGGCAGATGAATCAAGTTCTAGATATTTCACATAATATTTAGAGCATAAAGGTAAAAATTGTAGGAACTAAAACAATAATGCAAAAATAATGCTGGAGATTTATTGGGTATGGGCCTAAGTGAAAATATGTTGATTTCATTTTTCATAGCGATAAATGAATAGAACTTTTCTAAACTTGATAAAGAATAACAACAGGGGATTAAATATCTCATTAACTATTGTAAAGAGACTCAATATAATACTAAAAACAGTATAAAGCTTTAAGGAGAAATGGGAGAAATAAAATGGGAGGTCAGAGAAAATGTAAGTGCTCTATTTGTTTTATTGCCACAGGTCTCAATTCATATCTACCTATACTTTCAGTTACTCTTGCTTAATATCACCTTTCATTGATGTTTTCACTGAAACTTTTCCTTAATTACGTAAAACAGAGAGAAGACAGGTTGAAAAATGCATTCTGTTATCAGTGGTAAGAATTTTTACTGCCACTGTTATATTGTTTTGTTGTTGTTCATACTGTGTATATCTAAGACGATGTTTGTTTATTTGGGTTTTTTTGCTATGATAAACAATCATTATATATATCACATATTTAAAAGTCACTTGTCCATCCTTGAGAAATCAAATTAATTTGATGGGATTGAAGGAGAATGGAAGTATTTTAGTACCCTAGATTCTAGCTTCATCATATCAGCCTGAAACTTTCATTTCTTTAAGTAGGAGAAAATTAATTTACATAGTCCAAGCCAAATTAAGAGATGTAAAACGTTTACTTCAAAATTGGGCATCAAAACTATAACTCTCGGCTGGGCGCGGTGGCTCACGCCTGTAATCCTAGCACTCTGGGAGGCCGAGGTGGGCGGATCATTTGAGCTCAGGAGTTCGAGACCAGCCTGAGCAAGAGCGAGACCCCATCTCTACTAAAAAAATAGAAAGAAATTATATGGACAGCTAAAAATATATATAGAAAAAATTAGCCGGGCATGGTGGTGCATGCCTGTAGTCCCAGCTACTCGGGAGGCTGAGACAGGAGGATCCCTTGAGCTCAGGAGTTTGAGGTTGCTGTGAGCTAGGCTGACGCCACGGCACTCACTCTAGCCTGGGCAACAGAGTGAGACTCTGTCTCAAAAACAAACAAACAAACAAAAAAAAAAACTATAACTCTCCAAGGGTTTCCTCTGATATTCCATTCTTTGTCACTGATAAGGCTGAGTGACATAACACACCCAAGACATGACATATCCTTGCCTTTTTCTAATACGAGCATGTTTATAGCAGCATTATTTATTTTTTTATTTTTTATTTTTTATTCAGCATTACGGGGGTACAAATGTTTAGGTTACTTATATTGCCTTTGCCCCACCCAAGTCAGAGCTTCAAGCGTGTCCATCCCCCAGATGGTGCCCACCACATCCATTAGGTGTGAATATACCCATCCCCTCCTCCCTCTCCCACCTGCCTGACACCCGATGAATGTTACTACTAAATGTGCACATAAGTGTTGATCAGTTAAAACCTATTTCATGGTGAGTACATGTGGTGCTTGTTTTCCCATTCTTGTGATGCTTCACTTAGTAGAATGGGCTCCACCTCTATCCAGGATAATACAAAAGGTGCTATATCACCATTGTTTTTTGTGGCTGAGTAGAACTCCATGGTATACATATACCACCATTTTATCAATTCACTCATATATTAATGGGCACTTGGGTTGTTTCCACATCTTTGCAATTGTGAATTGTGCTGCTATGAACATCTGAGTGCAGATGTCTTTTGGATAGAATATCTTTTTTTTTTCTTTTGGGTAGATGCCCAGTAATGGGATTGCTGGATCAAGTGGTAGTTCTACTTTTAGTTCTTTGAGCTATCTCCATATTGTTTTCCACAGTCCTTGTGAATTTGCCCACTTACTGAGCTCCAATGCCCCTGATTGACAGAAAGAAACAGATTCTCACATAAGGAATGGAATTTTGGTGGAGAGATTCTTACCTTCTAATTAGAAGAAAGCTCTGAGGAGGCAGAACAATATCATATTTGATATATTAGTTGGAAGTACATGGTGCTGTGGCTTAAATGAAGAGTTTCAAAATCAAGGTTGGCTAGTAGTATTACTATATCAGAGGGTTAAACATGAGTCAGCTGGATTTAATTTCTCAATCTGACCCATATTGTAATAACTAAAATAATTTCTATTTGAGGTTTCCTAGTAGTTAACCCATTCAAATTTCTCAGAGATACTGCAACTTGTAATTTTCTTCCACCAAATATTTTAAAGGTATACTATAAGATTCATTTAGTTGATGATAGCTAGCTTTAGATTGGGGTCCTTAGAGTGAAATTTGCTGATACTCTTCATGTGTGCAAAAAAATCAGTGTGGGAAGGAAATAGTGGAAATTTTATTAATATTTATTATCTAAATAAAATTTCAATTTTAGATATGTTTAAAAGTGAATGTTAGAGAGCAACTGTACTACAGTAAAAAACTGTAGTGTTTTCTATATAAATATGTATATAAACATAAACTGGGAGAACACTGTGCAATTTTCAATGATAATATATTCTGTGTTATTTTAAAAATACTATCTGGTGGATATTTCTAGAAGCAGAGAATGCTAGACCCTTGCCACCACTTATAGAGCCTTTTTATGGATTTTGAAGAAAATATTTTGAGTTTCTTTTCCAATTTATATGAAACAAATTCAAAACAACATAAAAACGGAAACATTAATACAATGAACATCCATATAACTTTCAGCCATATTATCATTAATAAATTGCTATTTTTTTATTCTTCATTTTCTAAATGAAGTATTATTTCCTCTCTGCAAATGATTTATATGGATATTTTATTTTACCTTTTGTAGATATTTTTATTATAGTTTTCCTCTGCTTTGAGGCTGGTTTGGGGGGGCTTTGGAAAAGTTTTGATTATCACTCTTTATTTTAAAATATCTTTTATGTTCCTTGACTGGCAATAACTTTTGTTTCTATCAGTGGTAGGTGAAGACTTAGGGATCCATACCTGGTTTTTCAGTTAGATGAAAATATCTTCTGGTTTATAGTTTCATATCTTCTGTTTTATAGTGAAATATCTTTCATTTTACTTTTGTTTTTGAAGAAGAAGGTTGATGTGTCTTTCATCACTTTCAACATTATTTCCTTTGACCCTCAAGTCTCCAAGAACAACTTCTTTCTCCTAATTTCCTACCCCACCCTAGAATTGGTTACTTCCAGAAATTGCTACCTATAGTATTACATGATTGCAGACCACGTTTCTAATCCTCAAAAGCCAATGGTCAGTCACACCAGGTCTCAGACCTGTTCTCTGTAATTCTCCACTCACAGGGAGTAGGGAATTACCCTCTTTTTCTTGGTGTAATTGCAGCTGCTTTCTGAGAGTACTAGGTTACCATTTTGTTGACACTTTTGAAAAGTCTCTATTTGGACTTTGAAATTTTTTCAGCTGGTTTCAAATGTTGACTTCCTTGGTCTATAAATCAATTAAAATTTTATTTTCTTCTGACTCCCAGTTATGCTGTGTAGTGTTTTTATTTAATATTCTTATTTCTCTTTATGTTTTGGTCTGGAAAGATCTAGAATTCAATATCTAATAGAAACCAGCAAGTCATAAAATATGACTTTTTAGCAAGCTGTCAAGTTTGTTCTCCTGTCTTTAAAAGAGATTGAGAATGAGCACTCTATGCATTTTTGTACTATAATTTTCTTTGATTTTCTGAATTTTTATAATAACATTTTAGATTATATATATTACATCTTATCTCTTACATGGTTGCTACCAATTATCAAACTTTACCCTCTCAAAGATATTAATGAGCTATGCACAAAATTATTTAGTTACAATTTTAAAAATTTTATTCATAATTTGAATTGATATTGCTTAAGAGAAAAAAATATATGGAGTAGAGGGCATAAAGTTTAAAGTGAGAATTCTAGGTTTAGGTTCTTGTTGTGCCAATTGATAGCTGTTTCTAAATGGATATGTTATTCAACCAATATATACCTCAGTTTTCTCATCCATATTAGACATGAAAATCTATAACTCAATGTCAGATATGAGGATTAAGTATGATCCAAATGGAAGTGTTTTATGAAGCATATAGCACTATACAAATTAGGAATTACTAAAATGAATAAAAGAAATTTTTATTGAAATTTGTTTAGAATAATATTTTCAAGTAGTTCATGCTTTTAGTCATTGTTTAACTTTATTATCTACAGATGAGTTCCAAAAAATATTAAGTCAAGAAGAAATAAAACATATCCCTTTCTTAGCAAAATGTCCAAGTTGATTTCAGCATGTTAGACTTTGTGTTAATTCACTAAGGATAACCTAATGCAGTAAGCGTAATATACTACTCCAAATTTAACTCCAGGAAAGACTCAAACCAAAAATAACTATCTGTAAATAATCATGTATCTAACTTCAAAAGGTAGTAATCTGTTGTTGGCATTGGCACTATTGGTTTGTCCAAAATGCCTTTATTTCAAATCATAAACCAAAAACAATTCTGAACAATTAACCTTGGACCTATTTGTAATAAGTTTGTTACAGAATTATCCATAGAGTTGGTGCAGGTAGTGTTGGAGATAGTCAAAGTGAGATTAAAAGGCAGCAGTTTTTAATTAAAAATGTATTTTAATGCACATTAATTAAGGAGATTAATTCTACTTGTTATTTCTAGTTGTCTTCCTCTCTACTTGTCTCTACTCAATTTTTAAAATTTTCTCATTCCCTGCATTCTTTTTTTTTTATCTTTTTTTAATCTTTTTTTTTTTTTATTTCATCTTATTGTTATGGGGGATACAGAATTGCAGGTTACATACGTTGCCCATGTACCGCCTTTCCCCCCAAGTCAGAGCTCCAGGCGTGTCTGTTCCCCAGATAGTGCTCGTTGCACCCATCATGTAGGTATATATCCCTCCCTTCCCCACCCCGCCCTTCCCGAGTCAGCACCTTCAAGCGTTACCATTCCCCAAACGGTGCGCAGTTCCCTGCATTCTTTTAAAACCATTCTCATCTCACATTTTCACCCTTTTTTACAAAACATTATCATGTCAAATCATTCCAAATAGGAAAAGAATACATGGAAAATTTCTCCAACACACATAAAGCTACTACTTGTCTCCTAATCAACCACATTATCCAAGATTCAAGCTATAAAGTTTGAGCCATTAACGTATGATAATCTGATACCACAAAAATAGGCAAGTCATATTCACAGAATCTCTTGTCTCATTTAAAATATGAAGCAATGTTAAATTTATGAATGTCAAAGAAGCATTCACTACTGCTAAGGATGCTGTATCTCATGCACACAGGCTAAATACAGACAACATGAAAAATCCATTGTCACTTCATGTGAAATTACTCATATTCCTGATATTAAAATTAGCTGCTGTAAAAATATTTTAAAAAGAAGTCAGGAACAAAATATATTTAATAAAGGTGCACAAACACACACATCTATTAATTATATATTATCAGCTTCAAGTTATTATGGAGAGAACACAAATAGTAAGAATTTAAAAATGCCTTCATCCTAACAGCAGATTTTGTGAAATATTTCACAATTGGGTCCTGAAAGAAGGCTGATAATGACCAAGAACAGGCATAATTATTTTAAAATATAATAAAATCCTGATGAAATCAGCAAATGTAAAACTTTTTCTAATGTGTAATAAGAATGTATTTTTTTAATCCCTAAAGACTTACTGTAATAATACTCATTTATCTTAAAGCTTTGAATTTTTACCTACATATGGTACTCCTCAGAACCACAGTTTTAAATAGATAAATAATTTACCACCTTTGGAATTTTGATAAAATACAGCCTAAAGAATAATCAGTACTGAATGGCAAGAGAAGTGATCCCTGGTCTGTCAAATTCAAACTAATCAAAGGAATCCAGATTATGATTGTGAAAAGTTCAATTTGTTTGTCATTGCTTTTACTAGTGGACATTGGGGAATAGGCTCTACCCCATGTTCTCTCTTGTCTAGAAAAGACTCATTATGTATTTCTTCAGAAGTTAGTTTGTCCACATTTTTTAGGTCACTGTACATCAGATAAATGGTTTTCATCCAGACTAATATCCTTATTCTGTTTTAATTTATATTACTGTGTTATATTTTCTTTGGAAAAAAAGTACTAATACAATATTGGAGCAATGTAGAAAAAATCAAAGAAATAAGTATATACTACTAGGAAGCCCAATGATCCCCTACTTTACTATACACTATAAAACGTCTATAGGAAATACATAAGTGATTAAAAACAGTAAATAGATGAATTGCATTTTATAAGTATCCCTTATGTGTCCTACAGTCACTAGTGCAAGAGCAAACCTTTCTAACTGTAATCAAACTAAAGCTTTTAGATCTACTTCAAGTAAATAGGAAGATTTCTCAGTTTTCTAGAAATTTATTTTAATGTGTACAGAGTACTGTGTATATCATGTTTGACTCTGTGAATTAGCCATGGAGATGACATATTTTTTAAAGAGAAGTCAAGTTGAGAACTCACCATAATTCCTTTTCTGTCTCTGCTTGTTTTCAGAAGCAGTACATCAAACTGTTCTTTCAAAAACTGTGAATTACATAAATTGGTTCCTACTCTTAGTAAATGGAGTTTGATATATTATGTTAGGTAGTATTCTATCTTAATTATGTGGAATTATTGTTAAGATATATATACTTTTTATCCTTTCTTAAGTTTATTGCATTGTCTGGAATGTCTACAATCATGGTATAAAATTATGCAATTGTGTGTATAACTGTCAATTTCCTATATTTAGTGGAACTCATACTATTGTTTCACTGTTATTTATGTTGTTACATCATATGCACTGTGGTGGCCATGAAAATGAACCTCTCAGAACTCCCACTGCAGTAGCATAATTGACCAAGTGCCCCAGCTACTGTGCTCTGAAATTCATAACCATGTTTGTGCTGAGAACATGTGTTCCATATGCTGCTCCCTGGCAATAATATGAGCAAGAGAGAGGTAGTAGGACAGGCCCATTTCTGAAAGAAAAGAGACTCTTCAGATGGGCAGTATGATTCAAGAAATCCCCATCTTTTTAATTGTATTTTAATCTCAAAATTCAAAATTCATAATTTAATTATCTTTGATTCTTTGATTTAGGGTTATAAAACTTTATAAAGTAAAGAGGGATATGTTAAATGTTTTCTCATGTTTAAGAAATTTTATTAGACATTTTATCATCTTTCATAATATATTTAGTTTCTGTATCCCAGTGGCTCCCTCCATTGTATTTCTCTAAGTAACTATAAATAAATCTTTTGGCAAAAACACACAAAGAAACTATCAGAAAACTCTAGAGGGGAATCAAAGGAGGGAGACTGGACAAGATGTTCAGACCTAGATGTATAACTCTAGGAAATAATGAAGGATTTTTTTTTTCTTTTTTAACTTTTCCTTTTACTTCTATATATCCTAGCCTAGGCACTATGGTATCCCTAAACCAGAACTATAAATGGACATAGATAGAAAAAGCCCTACCACATTTGACCCTCAAAAAAAGTAATTTTCTTTAATCAGAGAACTTAGAAGGAGTGTTCCATGTGGGGTGGGATGGCACCATTTCGACTTTCCTTCCCAACTCCAGTTAATGACCCAAAAATAAATGGTTCTTTTCCCTTTCAACCAGCATGGGAGTGGAAGATCACTCCTTCCTCATCATTGTGGTAATTCCTGTCAGCAGGGCCCTGTAGATTCTCCAAAAACTACAAATGTGGGAAAGAGACAAAGCCCCAAACTCATTCCCATAGCCCTTGGTGATGTATCCGGCAAGACAAAATACCAGAGATAGTTTACAGAGGCTAAAGAACCTGCACTCTCGCCAGTACAACAGTAATGGGATACCCTCAGATTCAAGGAGTAGGGACTGACAATCACTTTAAAAGAGATATTTTAGATTTTTGTATGAAGGCCTGGGATTCTCAACAAGCTGCACATATGACCAAAATAAACAGCACAAAGGCTTTGAACACTATACTACATTACAGACAACTGCCTAGGTTTCAGATGATCTGTTGCATGGAGCAGAAGTTGGATATGACAGAACAGTATTCTGAAGGGTTTAAAAACAAAAATGACATTGCAAATATAGCCTACAGAAACCAAGCAGTCTGCTCTTCACTGGATGCTGAAACAAAAAGACATTCTCTAGAATATTTAAATAGGACTGAGATATTGAAATATTATATTCAAAACATGCAAGATATATTCTAAAATTATCTTTCATATTAAGAACCAAAAGAACTGAAACCCTCAAGGGAATAGACAATCAACAGAACAGATCTCTAATTTTAAAATTTTCTGGATGTTATTTTAAATTATAAAATATTCATTAAAAGTTGATTATGTGCAACTTGGTAAGTATATTATAATCACTAGAGAAATCATGAGTAAATTATACACAAAGATATATAGTTAAAAATTCAATAGATAAATTGAAATAGAACTCTGAAAATATTAAATGATACAAAAGGAAGAAAAAAAGAAATAGAAAAATGAAAAAGAACCAAAAAACTGATAAAAATTTAGATATAAAATGGTATTAATTCATAAAAGTATATTACTTAAAGATTGACAGTTTAGATTAAAATGTTAAAAAAACTGTATCCTGTCTAAAATAAACTTATAAACACCATATATGACAAACCCACAGCTAATATTAATGTCATACTGAATGAGGTAAAGTTGAAAGCATTTCTTCTACAAACTGGAACAAGACAAGCATACCCACTTTCACCGCTTCTATTCAACATAGTACTGGAAGTCCTAGCCAGAGCAATTAGGCAAGAGGAAAAAATAAAGAGCATCCTACTTGGAAAAGAGAAGGTCAAATTCTCCCTGTTTGCTGACTGTATGATTTTATATCTAAAAAAATCCTAAACACTCCTACAAAAGACTCCCGTAATTAATAAATAAATTCAGCAAAGTCTCAGGGTACACAATTTATGTACACCAATCTGTACCATTTCTTCACACTAATAACAGCCAGCTGAGATTCAAATTAAGAAACCAATACAATTTACAATAGCAAAAAAAAAAAAAAAAAAAAAAAAAACCTAGGCATATACTTAAGCTAGGAGGTGAAAGATATCTACAAGAAGAACTACAAAACACTAATGATAAAGATTGCTGATGACATAAACAAATAAAAAAAAAAATCCCAGGCTCCTGGATAGAAAGAACCAATATTGTTAAAATGCCCATAATGTCCAAAGTGATTTACAGATTCAAGGCAATTCCCATCAAATTATTAGTGTCATTTTCACAGAATTAGAAAAAAAGAATTCTAAATTTCATATGGAATCAAAAAATAGCCCAAATATCCAAAGAAATCCTAAGGAAAAAACAAACAAACAAATAAAAACAAATCTGCCGGGACCATATTACCCAAATTCAAATTATACTACAAGGCTTTAGTAACCAAAACAGCATGGTACTGGTATAAAAGTAGACACTGAACAGAATAGAGAATGCAGAAATAAAATCATACACCATCAGCCAACTGATCTTTAACAAAGCAGACAAAAACATACACCAAGGAAAGGACACACTATTCAATAAATGGTGCTGTGAAAATGGGAGAGCCACATGCAGAAGAATGAAACTGGATTTCTATCTCTCACCATAAACAAAAATTAACTCAAGATGGATTAAAAACTTAAATGTAAAACCTGACACTATGAAAATTCTAGAAAACATAGGGAAAACTCTCTTGGACATTGGCCTAGGCAAATAATTTATGTCTAAGATCCCAAAAGCGAAGACAACCAAAACAAAAATAAATAAATGTGATTAATTACACTAAAAAGTTTCTGCATAGAAAAATAAATAACCAACAGAGTAAATAGACAACCTACAGAATGGGAGAAAATATTTGCAAACTATACATCTGAAAAATAACTAATATCTAGAATATACAGGGCATTCAAATCAGCAAAATGAAACCAGAAAAAAAAAAACATTAAAAAGTGGGCAAAAGATATGAAGACATTTTTCATAAGAAGCTATACAAATGGCCAAAAAAAATAGGAAAAAATACTCAACATAACTAATCATCAGGGAAATGCATGTTAAAAAACAATGAGATACCACCTTACCCCTGTCACAATGATCATTATTAAAAAGTCAAAACACAATAGATGTTTTCCTGGATGTGTTGAAAAGGGAACACTTATATGGTAAATATATATATATATATATGGTAAATACACACACACACACACACACACACCATGGAATACTACTTTAAAAATAATGAAATAATGTTTTCAGAACCTTTGATGGAACTGGAGGTCATTATCCTGAGTTGAATATCTCAGGAACAGAAAAATAAATGCTGTATGTACTCACTTATAAGTGGGAGGTAAACAGTGGGCATACATAATTATACAGAGAGCCATAATGGAGTTTGGGCACTCAGAAGACACGAACATGGGAGGCAGTGAGGGATCAAAAACTACCTATCAGCTACAGTGTACACTATTAGGGTGAGAGGTACACTAAAAGTGCTGACTTCACCACTATACAGTTCATCCACGTAAAAATAAACCATTTGTACCCCCTAAATCTATTGAAATAAAAATAAATAAATAAATTAAACATACTTGAAACATAATGATTTAGACAGCATAAAAACAAAAAGATGGAAAAATATATATCATGCAAATACTATCATACAGATGCAACTGCTATAGCATTGTCAGACAATGTAGATTAGAATAAGAAAAATAGCACATATAAAAACAAGCACTATATAGTGATAAAATTCACAAAGCTCCTGCTATGGTTTGGATATTTTACCCCTCCAAACCTCATCTTGAAATTTGATCTCCAATGTTGAAGGTGGGGCCTAATGGAAGGTATTTGGTTCATGGGGGTAGAGGTAAACCTCTCTTCTTTATAAATTGCCCAGTTGCAGGTATTCCTTTATAGCAACATAAATTGGACTAAAATACTCCCCAATTTGATTGTGAAGACAGCACACATCTATACATTTGTGGAAGTGGATTGGAGATGGTTTGGTTTGTTTAGGTATTATCCATCTCATATTCACATTGATTCTAAAACTGGCAGAACTGGGGAATGGGGAGTATAGTCAGCCAAGATTTAAGTTTGTTGGTGAAGAAATAACAGAGCAAATGAGGTAGGATTGACAAAATATTTGACTCCTGAATGCTGCTTGCCTTCTCTTGAGCTGAGTACACAATTATAGTTCCTTCATACAATTTGCACTTTCTGAATCTTATTTTTTACATTTTTTAAAGTACATGTTAAGTCATCAGGAATAGTAAATGATATGGAGAAATTCATTTGGCAGGAAGTAAAGCTGCACCATCTTAGTGCAGGAAAATATATAACCCTATTACTTAATTGCATTTACAAATTTGACATTTATGGATCATAAGAAAAACAGGGAAATGCAGCATACTTACTTTATCTGCTTAAGTTTAATTCTAGTACATGAATATTTTTGATAAATTCCCTATATTTTTATTCTACCCTGGAATAAAAATGATTTGTAATCTCTAGTTGTGATACTTTTGGTATTTCCTATTTTTATGCATACATTGAATAAAATGCATATTCCTAGAACACAAATTTCTCTTTACAATGGTCTTTAGCTAGCAAAATTGTGTTTTACTTCTGCATCAGTGTATGTGTTTGTCATTCTACAACATCCACTCAGACATTTAGCAATTATTTCAATAGGCACATATCAAATGTAAACTGTGCATTGAAATTTCACATATATTACAAAGAAAAATTAGTATTTCTATTTAATCTGTATGTACAAAAGAGTACAGAAAATTATACAACTAATAAAATTGGAAAATTAAGTGTCTTTATTCTTTAAGAACATGGATGTTTTGATGGCAAATGTTACATAATAAGGCTCTTAAAATACGATATCCTTGGAATATAGAGAATGAATATAGAAATGCATATTACTCATACATAAGGATAAATATTAAACTATAAATATCCACACAAATTTAAGATTGAGAACTACTTGTGATCTGAGTAATCATGTTCTTTGTCTTTAACTCAGGAGTCTTGTTACTTAGGCCATCAGCAAAGAAAATGTTCCAACAACTTGTTAGTTTGCAAGTAGGGTAAAATCTCAAACCCTTCAGAGTTCTTGACAGATTATTTGACTTTATTCTGTGTATGTGACCAAAGAGATATAAACAGATTAGAATGTTACTAACTGTGCCTGTAAATGTCATTTATGTTCAAGCAAATTCCACTTTTGTATGTCCTATTCAGTGTGTGGTTATGATGGTGATGACGATGGTGATGATAAAAGTTTACATTTTTAATGCTTGCTATACTTTACGAAGGCATTAAATTGATTAACACATTCAAACCTTACAATAACCCTATGAATTAGGAATTATCCCTGTTTACAGATTAAAACAACCTGAACAATCAAATGAGTTTTCCAAGTTTACATCACTAGGCAAGTAAGATCAAGGATTTGAATTCAGGTAGTTGAGTATTAAATGTATATAATTACCTACTTCTGTTCTTTGTTCTCCTTCCAAGAATATTTTCTAGGTCATAATCATAAATTAAGTTAGGAAGTATGAATACACAAAAGAATGAAATTGATAGGTGATGGTGCTATGTAATTCATATCTAACCTGTGAAATCTTAAAGAATGGATACAGGATTTTGTTTTTTTAGATTAGTAAGCACAACAAAAAAAAAAAAACAACAACCTGACATATATCTGTTTTTCAATTAATAACTACGTATAAAGAGAAGGACTAAAAAAGGAAAAATAAAAGGCAGACAAGAATAAAAGAAGGAACACGGAGGGAAGACAGGAAAGAAGATAGGAAGGAAAGGAAAGAAGGAAGACAGGATGGAAGAAAGGAAGGAAGGGATGGAAGGAAGGAAAAATGTCAGTGTTATTCACATTTGTGATAAAAGTACAAAATAAATTTCAACTGTAAAAGAGCATTGTTTTCCTTTTGAACATATTCCACAGCTTTACAAAGGAATGGAAATAGAGCTTTGTCTACTTTGCTGTGTAAGTTTATGCATTAATACTTAGGAATTTGAGGAAAATAATAGAAAACTAGTTACTGAATGATGTATATTTGTGAAAGACAGCCACTTTATTTAAAAAATTATTTTTAAGGAACTAATACACATCACTAACAGTATAAAACACTGTGCAGTGAAAAATAAAAGAAGTAGTGCGGTGGCAAGACTGTATATAACAATTTTGCTGAAGTAGTCAGTCTTCCATTGTCATAACTGGATGACTTAGTGCCTCAATTGTATATCTGGAAAAAAGGAATTGTCAATCAAATATACACTATACATCTATAAATGTACCATAGATTAGAAATTTAGTGTTGGACATTCTTTTTTTGCGTGGTGGTATACAAGGTTAAAACTTTATTTTAGGGGTTAAGACATTTAGAAAATTTATCAATCTTTTACCATTTAGCAACAATGCATTTCCACATTAAGATGATCATAAAAGAGGATTGTGATAGCATGTATTTACCTTAGTCCCAGGATAGAGAGACTATATGTAAGCAGAGCCTTGTTCCCCTGAATGTTCTCACTTTACTTGCCCACATCTTCTAACTTTTCCTTTTTCTCGTGCCTTCTAACTTGTCTTTTGTCCTAAATAAAACAATTGGTGGATGTTCTGGGAGAATTTTCTTCCACTATTAAGCAACTATTTCTCACCATTATCTTATTGAGATAAAATTCAAATTTTATCATAACAGTATGTAAATGAGTATAATTTTATTCTTTTTTAAAATGTTATAATTTACATACCAAATTTATAGTGTGAGCAGATGCAGCCCCTTTTATGATTCTGAAAGTTGAAACACAATTCATCAATGGCTTCCAACCTCAGCTGTTGAAAAAGGTACAGTGAGGATTATATGATCCACAATATCAGAACAAGTTGTGACAACTTAGATTGGAGGTTGAACTGAATTGAAAAGAGTATTTCAGGCCAAAGGATACTAATAGAAATATAGGTTGAAAAACTGGTGTTGAGGAATAACTGAACTCTGGCTATTGTCAAATTTTCTGAGCAGGTGACGGGAAGTTTCTGACAAGCAGTAAAGGCTTGTGTTTCACTGACTAAAATAGCTGGAATTTTCTTTTAAAAATATTAACAGCTGGAATAATAAATATGAAACTCTTATTTAAGAATGTTCTCGGCCGGGCGTGGTGGCTCACGCCTGTAATCCTAGCACTCTGGGAGGCCGAGGTGGGCGGATCGTTTGAACTCAGGAGTTCGAGACCAGCCTGAGCAAGAGCAAGACCCCACCTCTACTAAAAATAGAAAGAAATTATATGGACAGCTAAAAATATATATAGAAAAAATTAGCCAGGCATGGTGGCGCATGCCTGTAGTCCCAGCTACTCGGGAGGCTGAGACAGGAGGATCGCTTGAGCTCAGGAGTTTGAGGTTGCTGTGAGCTAGGCTGACGCCACGGCACTCACTCTAGCCTGGGCAACAGAGTGAGACTCTGTCTCAAAAAAAAAAAAAAAAAAAAAAAAAAAAGAAGAATGTTCTCACTAGAAATAGTAACAACATTATCTGGGAATGTTTCATGTGAATCCATTTGATAAATTTTGATATATGAAATTTTTTTCATTATGACAAGTTTCTCTGTGATCAAGCAATACTAAAAAAATAAGCTGCACAAAAATCTAACTCATTTAAAAATAAAATATGGAGATTTAAATTAAAGGATTATAGTATTAAGATGGAATTCTCACAAAAAGCTTCAAAAGGAGTGTCATTTATGAAGACAATTAGATAGAGAAAAAATGAGGGCCAAGCTTTGAAATGTAGAATCAATAAAGTAAGGACACAATATATAAAATTTTGTTTCAGTAAATAGGTAATAATGATTAAAACCATTTTTTTGTGAAATGCTTACTTTTTATTTCTAGTTACTGAGCAAATGCTCATCTGAAAGCATTTTTATTTGTGCTGCAAATATACGTACATATGCATATGTATAATATAATCAGTCAGTCTTTAAAATTATACCCAATTCTATTTCCTCCTAGAATGTAGAAGTATGGAAAGAGTATTCCACTCACTCTATTTTTTTTTTAAATACAAGATCAAAAACCACAATTTTAACTCTTAATCCCTTCAAAGAATTGAGGTTGCATGATAACAAGTAAGTAACCTGAAATCTAAGAAAGAACAATACTCCTCCCAAGAAGAGATAGGTTACTCAGACTACTTTTCCTGTTGCAGAACCTGGGAAGAAATTGGGGACACAATGAAAGCAGATAGGAAAAAGCCAGCTAAAATTACAACAAACTGCTAAAGACAGAGTTTGAGCTGCTGTGATAGTACGGAGCCCCTGGGAGACACAGACAGGAAACAGTTCAGCTACTCATGGGCTATATAACAGGGAGCTCCACCTAATGCTTTTAAAAAGCCCAAACCTCTTTGCAAAAGATTATGGGAGCTGCAAGAGACCAGAGGAAGACTCCTTTTGTGGTATAGGTGTTGGGGAGGGTAGGATAAACTATGCAATGAAGACACAATAAACTCTTGCAAGCTTCTTTTCTCAAAGCCTTAAGCCTCTGGAGAGGGGAAGAAAACTATTTCTCTCTCTCGGGAACAGGTGAAGATACATTTTTCTAAAAGAACATGAAGAAAATCTATTTTACCTCTGTCAGAGGAATACGAAAAAATACCTATGTTTAGACTCCCATGTCAATAGTATAGAGGTCTCCTATCGTGGGAGAGGGTGGGAAACTTTGGCCGTTACAAAATTTACCACAGATACAAGGCAAAGCTTCATTGCCATGAGAAGAAGGGACAGGATGCAGAGAAAGCCACATCCCTGAGACCAAATTACGTGGAGCTCACTTACCTATAAGGATAACAGTTCTTTCACCTCAAAGCACACACACACACACATATGCACACATATACCTGTAAATACAAACACACCTAGACGGGTAATATTCAGACAGCTGAAAAACAAAGATGAAAGGAATATCTTAAAGACAGTGTCTTGTTCCATTTGTGTTACTATAGAGAATACTTGAGACTGGGTAATTTATGAAGACAAGAGTTTCATTTGGCTATGATTCTGCATGCTGTACGAGAAACATGGCACCAGCATCTGCTTCTGGTGAGGGGCTGAGGCTTCTTCCATTCATGGCATAAGGCAAAGGGGAGCTAGCATGTGCAGAGATCATAGGGCAAGAGAGGGGAAGAGAGAGAGAGAGTTAGAGATGGGGGTGAGGGCACCAGGCTCTTTTTAACAACCAGCTCTCAGGGAAACTCTTGGGGAAATTAATAGAGCAAGAACTCACTCATTATCTAGAAGATTGCACCAAGCCATTCATGAGGGATCTGCCCCATGACCCAGATAAATACCTCCTAATAGGGCCCTACTTTCAACACTGGGAATCAAATTTAAACATGACGCTTGGAGGGTCAACTATCCAAGCTATAGTGGGCAGTTAGGTACAAAAGATACATTAAATACAGAAAAATAAGATTTAAGTACAAAAAATACATTAAGTACAGAAAAACAAGAATTGTCATCAGAAAACCTGCAAACCCTGTGATCATGGAGTGATTTGGAAGTACTGCATGGAAAATTCTGCCAAGCTGTAATTTTGTATCACATATATTTCACAACTGAAAACAATATAAAGACAATTTCAGACAAACAAAAACTGAGGGAATTAATTGCATGCAGAAATGTACTACAAGGAATGTTAAGAAAGTTATACAGAAATTGTTACCAGAGAGAAACTTGGCTCTACACAAAGAAATGAATGATTCCAGGAATGGTAAAAAGAAAAGTAAATATAAAGACCACTTATCCTGATTTGTAACTGCTCATAAAGATAATTGCCTAAAGCAAAAACAGTAACATTTAATTATGGGCTTTATAACATGTAAATTTTAAAAACTTGATAAAGAATACAAAGGATGAGAGAAATGAACTGAATCCACACTGCTATGTTCATAAAATGCAGGTGAATATGTATGATATTTGTAGGTATACTGTGACAAATTAAAGGCATAGCTTATAAAATTGAGAGTGACCACTGAAACAAGTAGAAAAAGATGTATAATTAATAAGCTAATAATGAAATTAAAACCAAATAAAAAATATACACATTTAATTCAAAATCATGCAGAAAAAGAAAATGGTAATAAGAACAGAGAGAACAAATGGAAACCAACCAGTAAGTTGATACATTTCTATCCAAACATATCAATAATTATATTGGGTAGATAGTCTGAGCACCATAATTAAATGATAGTAATTGTCAAGTTGCTAATAAAAGCAAGCCCCAACTATCTACTTGCTATAAAAATTCTATTTTAAAAATAAAAGTAAATGAGCTAAAAGTCAAGAATGGAAAAAAGCTTGAAAAAATCTAAAGGAAGCTGGAGATACTATATTAATATCAGAAAAAGCAGGCTTCACATCAAGAAGTATTACAAGAGATGAGGAGGGATATTGAATGATAAAAGACTGTTCACCAGGGAGATCTAACATGCTTAAATGTTTAATGCACTTAAAAATAGAGCTTCAAATTGCATAAAGTAAAACCTGATAGAACCAAAAAGAGAAGTAGACAAATCTGCAATTATAGTTTGAGACATCCTCTCTCAGTAATTGATACAGCAAATAGAAAATCAGTCAGGATACAGAGGTCTGAAGAACATCAATCAAGTTGACCTAACTAATAATTATAGAACACTCTTCCCAACAGCAGCAAAAACACATTCTTCTCAAGTACAAAGAGTTTCCATACTTTCTTCACGCCATTGCTTCTATAGTTAATAGCTCATATTGCCGTGGTACATTTGTCATAACTAAGAAACCAACTTTGGTACATTAACATTAACTAAATTCCATACATGATTCAGATTTCACTAGATTTCCCACCAATGTATATTTTCCGTTCCAGGATCTCATCCAACATATTGCATTGCATTTAGTTGTCATGTCTTCATAATTTCTTCTGGTCTGTAGCAGTTCTCCTGTCTTTCCTTGAGAAGTGTGTCAGGTATTTCATAGAATGTGTCTCAATTCTTTTTTAATGTATTCCTCTTGATTAGACTTGGATTGTGGGTTTTTGAAAGAACAAGGATGAAGTGTCCTTCTTATTACTTCATATCAGGAGTATATGCAAACATCATGACTTGTCACTGAGGATGTTTACCTTGTTCATCCGGCCAAGGTAGTGTTTGTCAGTTTCCTCCACTGTAAAGTTCCATTTTTACTATACTCTGTTCTTTGGAAATAAATCACTAAGTGTTGTCCACACTCAAGGCAGGTTGGGGCTAGGGAGTAATTATGCTTTACCTCTTGAAGAAAAAAAATATCTATGTATTACTAAGTTATTTGGATTCTCTTGCAAGAAAAAATTGTCTCATTCCCTATTTAGTTATTTAATAATGGATTTACATCAGTATGGATTCTAGAATATTTTTATTTATTTATTTTAGGTTACAACCCAACACTGGGTTGTATATGGATACTATAGTATATGAATACTATATTTATATTATTAGTAATTATTAATAAAATATAACATTTATTGAATGATCATTAATTTTGGTGGAAAGGCATATAAAGCTTGCATCAAGCTACTTCATTTGTTGTTGCTTTCTAGATAATTAAAAGACTTCCTACAGTGACTATTTTTGTTTGGATATGAGTTTCACATATAACATATATAATTTATTATAAAACATTTTCCATTTTTCTAGTTTTTTTAATTGACCAAATAAACCTTTGGGAATGGGACTATTATCAAACATCAGTGTCAATTTCATTATTACTACAAATGAGAACAGATCTTTTTCATGCTGTTAAAAATAAAAGAAATCCAGTGTTCATTTTATCTCCTATATTTTTTATTTAACTTCAACTGAATTTTAAAAACATTATAGGAAAAACGAAGGGACATGTGAAGCTCAGAACTTTTTGATACATCTTTTTTCAACTTAAAATACTTCTGGGTAAAATAACATATGCTGTTTTATTGCCAAGTATCTGTTACATATGCAATCATTCTCTTTTGTCTACAACAGTGATTACACGGTAAAATATGTTTCAGCATATATCCTTATTTTAAGTTCTTTTAACATTTACATATTCCATACACTTGATGCTAGAATGCATTATGCCTGGGAATCTGGGAGACTTGATTGTCAGTATTGGAAGCAAGTTGAAAATGTTCCTATCTCTATCCTAAGACATACAGTAGAAAGTGTACACTACATCATAATACATACAACACTCACTGTTCCTATCCATCAAATGAAATAACTAAAACACTCAAGAGAATTGTCTAAACCAGGGTTGGCTAACCTGAGGCCTTAAGGCTATATGTGGCCTTCTAGGTCCTTAAGTGCGGCCTTTCGACTGAATACAAATTTTACAGAACAAATTATTTTATTTTTATTAATACATTTTGTGTTCATCTTTTATATTTTTATTTTATTTTTAAAATGAAAGTATTTAAAATACCAAAACCAAAATAAGTTTCAATGAAATAATCCTCCCAGATTGACCCACCAAATCCTTCCTTGCCTCTTTTTAGCTTCTAGGCGTTTGCCAGAAAATTTTGACATTTGTTAACTCTTAGTGGCAGTGCTTCAATCTCTGCTTCTATTGTCACATGTCATTTTCCCTATGTGTGTCTTCATATAATGTTTTCCTCTGCTTATTTATTATTAGAAGGATTCAAATCATATTGAATTGGAGCTAACCCTCCCTGATGACCTCATTTCAATTTGATCACATTTGCAAAAACTCTTATTTCTGAAAAAGGTCAGAATCACAGGTACTGGGGTTAGGATATCAACATACCATAGACTTACTCTGCTATAGGAAAAAAATCTTTTATTAAAAGGAGCCTCTCTCAAATGATACATATGAGTGAATCCAGAATATCAAGTTGAGATTAGTATGTGTACCATTACATGCCTTCATCAACAGGGAAGAAAATATCTTAATGCTTATTTTAAGAAAGAACTCAATGAAATTTTAAAAATGTAAGAAAGTATAAATTAATAATAGTAAGAGCTGACACAAAACATAATAAAATGTAAAATAAGCATATATTGGAAATGATGAATTAATAAAAAACTAATATATGTGCTTGAATAAAGAATAAAGAGACAGAGTAAAGCATTGAGATTAAGGGTAACAGAATTATTCAGACATAGCAAAATTAATAGATTTTTTATGAGAATGTAACCTGCAAACTCTAGAGAAAAATTTAAAAATCTGAAGGAAATAGATGATTACTTAGTAATAGTTACATTACAATATTAATGGAATAAGGACAAAGAACTTGAGAAATCAATTACCATAGAAAAAATTGTGAAGATAATTGGAGGTCTATTCATAAAAAGCACTCTGATCAGATGATTTTATGGCTGAATTCCACTTATTTTTAAGTAGCAGTTAAGCCCAATATAATCAAAACCGTTCAAGAATATAAAAAATATGAAGTCTCCTAAATTTAATTTATTAACCAGATTATGTTTAATACCAGTGTCATAAATTTAATTTAGTAAAACTACTGACTACTTACTGTGATCTAAGATGTCAAAGGTGGATCAACACTAAAAATATTAATGATATAGTATCAGTAAATTATAGAAGAAAAATCATGTGGTCTTATCAAAGATGCTAAAAAAAGTGATAATATTCAACCAAGGCGACTAATTAAAAATTAAAACAAAAACAACTTTGAAATTTAACAATATAATTTATATAGCATTAAATTATATAAGAATAATCATGTGGTCTTATGAAAAATGCTAAGATTCTTTTATAATATCCAAAGTCACTAATTAAAAATAAAAACAAAAACAACTGTGAATAAAATAAGTTTAGCAAGAAACTGTGACTATTATAAATAGTATAAGAGACATATTCAGGAAATTTTAGTTAAAATGTGAAACATTATCCACTTATTTTAAGAAAGATATAATAAAATTCTCTAGCACTATTATCTGGAAGCTGTAGCAAATACAAGAATATAGGAAATACAATTTACTGATATAAATATTGGTTAAAAAACATTAAATTTACGTACTTAGAAAGCTTGTATACTTAGAAAACTCAAGAGATGTTAATACAGCATTAGAATTAATGTGCTACATGATTATAGTTTTTTCAATATTACCAATAATCAGAAGTAGAAATGAGAAAATCTTACTCACAAGAAGATTCAAAACTGCAAAATCTAAAATTAACTGAATTAAAGAGTAGAATTATATGAAGAAAGTTATCTGAAAACTATAAAATATTGATGAAAGAAATTTAAAAACATACATATAAAAACAAAGATATGCTGTGTCCATGGACTAGAATTACTATTGTTAAGCGATTATACTACCCAAAGCAATCTACAGATTACAAAACTAAAGTAACCAAAACAACATAGTACTGCCATAATATCATGCATGCATATTGACCAATGGAACAGAATAGCAAGCCCATAAATAAATCCTTGCATTTCTAGTCAGTTGATTTTTGACAAAGATGCCAAAAACACACAATCAAGAAATTAGATGAATGAAATGAAAACCTCATTTTGCGCCATAAACAAACATCAACACAAAATGGATTTAAAAACCTAAATGTAAGACCAGACCTGATACTATAAAAATACTATTAGTAGAAGAAAACACAGGGGAAAGTTTCACAATGTTTGTCAGGGCAAAGATTGTTTTAGACATAAGCATAGGCAACAAAAGCAAAATTAGATAAATGGGATGACATCAAACTAAAAAGTTCTGCACATCAAAGGAAATAATCAGCAGAGTAAAGAGACAACCTAGACAATGGTAGAATATATTTGCAAACCATACATATAAAATGCATTAATATCCAAATATATAAAGAACTCAAAATATATAAAGAATATATAAAGAATACTTCAATAGTAAGTAAATAACTAAATTAAAAATGGGCAAAGTACTTGGATAGACACTTATCAAAAGAAAACATACAAATGGCCATCAGGTATATAATAAAATGCTCTACATTACTAATCAAAGAAATGAAAATTAAAACCACAATGAGCTATCACCTCACACCTATTAGAATAATTATTATAAAAAAGACAAAAGATAACAAGTGCTGGCAAATATATGGAGAAAAGGAAATACTTGTACATCGTAGACAGAATTTTAAATTAGTACAGCCATTTTGGAAAACAGTATTGAGGTTCCTCCCAAAATTTAAAATAAAATTACTATATGATCCAGCAATCCTACTACTGAGTACATATCCCAAGGAAATAAAACTGGCATGTCGGAGATATCTGTGGCCATGTAAATGAGATGGAAAATATATCCTCACTGGTGTGATAAAAACACTTACACCTGCTTTTCAAATTGAAGCTCATTTCCCCCAAAAGGTAAGTTTTGCTTCTCATAAATACTTGTCACATCCTTCAGAGAGTTAATTACCCACTACTAATTATTAAATGATAATTTTGTTCTTAGTTCCATTTTTGCATGGAATATCCTGCATGGGAATACCTTGTTTATGTATTTATTTCTCCTATCAGACGGTAATCTCATTATGATAAAAAATTAGTGCACAGCAGAAGCTCAATGCATAATTTTTAAACTGAAGAAATGAGATTGGGAATTTCATCTTCCCAGTACTAAGTCAAAGTAGTCTGATTAACCCATGTTACTTAGAGGTATTTTAAATGATGGACTGACTCTTGTAGCAAAAATAAAGTAAAAGATATCATAATATTTGTAAACAAAATGTGAAAGTTTCCTAATTTGACAGAACAATGGATAAGGGCAGATAATTCCATTTTGTAGCTTCGAGGAACCGAAATGCAGTCACTTGTCATAGGTGCAACGAATCCTCACTCAATCTACCTTGTAATGTCCTGACAGAAGGGAATGCTGGCCATCACATCATCTAGGAATTCCCCCCTGTGCTTTAGTCTGTCAGCTGAAAAGGATTCAATTGATTATGACAGATGGGCATGAAGTCTGTCATGGTTCTGATGAATCAGAGAGGGAAAAGCTTGATAAATGTTGAGAGACAGATTATGCCTTGATGATTATTTTTGTGAAGTCAATCATCTGTGTACTTGGTACTTACTATAATCTTCTCAAGGAAAATTATTATTGCCTACTAATTGGCATACATTTTAATTCACTTTTGACTTAAAATGTCAATGATAATTTTAAGCCTGAAATGATTACACATAGCAATACAAAAATGCACCTAACAAATTCATCAACTTTATAGTTTGCAATTTAAAAACCATTTATATTCCAAAATTTGTCTGCCTTATTAGTATCAATGTTATATATATCTGAAATATGGAAATATAAAAGATATATGGCTCAATTATGACTATATAAAGTCAACATTCTGCTATTGTATTATGTTAATCTAAAAGCACACCTTTACAATTACTTCCACAAAAGTCTAATTTAAAATAATCACTTGGAAATTTCACCTATATAACCTTTCTAATGTGTAAATTGACTTTATGAGTTAGAATAGTTAATTACACATAGAGATGTCATATGAGAGGAAATGTAAATTTTAAATTTTTTGTAATGCAAGAAGTATACTGGGCTGATGTCCTTTAGACAAGCAAACAAAAAAGATACCTACATAAGCAAAAATCTCAGTCTTACACACTTCAGTTTTGATTATTATTGCATCTTGGAAAATGTGTTCCTTTTTATTGAATTGCTCTTTTGTGTGTGTGTGTGTGTGTGTGTGTGTGAAAGAGCATCTCTCTCTGTTGCTTGAACTAGAGTACAGTGACATCATCATAGCTCACTGCAACCTCCAACTCCTGTGCTTAAGCAATCCTCCTGCCTCAGCCTCCTGAGTAGCTGGGACTACAGGTGCATGCCACCACACAAGGCTAATTTTTTTAATTTTTTTATTGATACATAATACTTGTACATATTCATGGAATGCATGTTATATATTGATATAAGCATATAACATATAATGATCAAATCAGGGTAATTGGGGCATGATTCACCTGAAACATTTATCATTGCTTTATGTTGGGAACATTTGAAAACTTCTAGCTATTCTGAAATATAATAAATTATATTTTTATTATATTTATATATATATCTTATATATAAAATATTTTATATATATTTTATTATATATTATATATAATATATATTTTTATATAATATAATATATTATATTCTATGTTGTACTATAATTTTTTTTGTAGAGATGGGGTCTTCTATGTTGCTCAGACTGGTCTCAAACTCTTTGTCTCAAGTGATCTTCCCACGTCAGCCTCCCAAAGTACTGGGATTACAGGTGTGAGCCACCATTCCCGGACTCAAATCCCTAATTTTCAAAATACTATCTTTAGTGTTTCTTGACATAACTATGCCATGGAGTATTACTCAGCTATAAGAAATAACAGTGATATAGAATCTCTTTTGTTTTCCTGGAGAGAGTTGGAACCCATTATATTAAGTGAAGTATCCCAAGAATGGAAAAATAAGCACCACATGTACTCCTAGCAAGTTGGTTTCCCTGATCATCACCTAAGTGCACATATGGGAATAACACCAATTGGGTATAGGACAGAGGTGGGGGGAGGGGGAGGGGACGGGTGTATACCTACATGATGAGTGCGATGCTCACTGTCTGGGGAATCGACACGCTTGAAGTTCTGACTCGGGGGGATGGGGGGGGGTATGGGCAATATTCATAACCTGAACTTTTGTACCCCCATAATAAGCTGGAAAAAAAAAAAGTCTTTTTCCCCTTAACCTCACATGCTAAGCCGGTCCAAAGCAAATTGCTCAGATCACTTCCTTCCCCTTCTCAACTCTGCTTTGTCCATCTTAGAGTCTGACCCTTGCTGGCTATGTTTCCTTGGCTAAAATTTTTGCTAGTTTCCATCTTGTTTGGAGTTAATGGGAGGCACTAGCAGCAAATGATAGCGTGGTGAGAAAAGGAAAAGCCATCATCCCCCGTCTCCCTCATACAATTTTCCCACAGTGGCTCCAGCTTCCCAGTGACAAGTCACAGTTACCACTACTGCAGGGTGATTTCAGTCTCTGAACTCCCAACTTTCCCTTTGTCTCAGCAGCTTAGGGGTTATAGTGTTTTTCTGCTATTGCTAATCTCTGAGTATGCTTGATTCCCCCTTTTATCTTCCCAGCTCTTCTATGACCTTGGTAACTAGTTCTCCATCAAATTACCTATGTTTTAAATACTTTGAGTGGTTTCTCTACATTTTTCTGAGAGAGAATTCTGAATAACATATTCCAACTAAAAAATCAATATTGTAGCTGCAGTCCCTAGCATATTGTATCTTAAGGCTTCACAGTGGCCGTGATTCAGTGCTGGAATCAATCATGAGTGCTTGCCAGGGATGAGGACGTTATGTGGAACTGCTCACATGCCACATAAAGGTGATACTAGACACTGCTCAATTCTTATATTCCTTGGTATTTTACCATCACAAGACTTCTTACCTTCTTCCTTCTCACCTTATCATGTATGCTCTTTGAATAGTCCCCTCTCCAAGAGACCACATCTTTTTTAAAAAAATAACTTCCATTATAAAAGTTTTTGAAACTCAAGGCCCTTACTACCTTAAGACCAACTCATTCTTAAACCCATGAAATCTGCTTTACACATTCTGATGAGTATTGGAAATGAGATTAGAACCTATATTAGTGTCCTGCTGCTGTAACACATTACCATAAACTCGGTGAGTTGAAGCAGCTCAAGTTTATTACCTTATAGTTCTGGAGATCAGAAGTCTCACTGGGCTAAAATCCAAGTATTGGCAGGGCTACATTCCTTCTGGAGGCTCTGGGGGAAAAGGCATTTCTCACATTTTTCAGCTCCTAGAGGCTGCCTGCATTTGTTGGCTTGTGAGTCTCTTCTTTCTTCAAAGTCAGCAATCACAACACTCTGACCTCTGATTCTGTCCTCAGACATCCTTCTCTGATTCTTAACTTTCTGTCTTCTTGTTATAAGGACCCTTAGAATAACACTGGGCCTGCCAAGATAGAATAATCTCCTCATCTCAAAACCCTCAACATCTGTGAAGCCCCTTTTACTATGTAAAGTGAAATTTACAGGTTCAGGGATTAGGACAAGGACATTGTTGGGAGGGGCATTATTCTGTCTACCATAGGATCCAAATCTATTTGAATGCACATCACTTTTTTTGTTGTTATTAACCTCAATCAAATATAGACTTTCCATTATTATAGCATAATATAGGAAAGAATTATGTCTCTCCAGAATTGTAATAGAATTGATGCCCTGAATTTGCATCAGCATGTCTCAATTACTTGTAATAAGATAGGATGAGCAGGAAAGAACCGAGATCTTTAATTTGACTTGTTTGCAAGAATAAAAGTTAGTTACTTAGAAAAAAGACTGGCCTTGCTGCAGATCTTGAGGGAGCATTCAGTATTTCGGCAAAAATGAAATGTTCACACTGTAATGTTATAGTTTTTTGTAGAATGCATGCTGGGCTATCGTTAATTATTTGATGCTGAGATATGTTAAGTCTTTCATACTCATCTACATATTTCCACTAAGAAAACACTGAAAATGAAGGAGGAGGTAGCCTCAATTTTTAAATTAATGGAGAAGATCAAACTCCAGATTCTGATCCTACATCTAAGAAGCTTGGAAGTTGTCACTTCATCCTAACAAGTAAAACGTTAAACAAATTGGGAAAATCAACAGCTCTATTTAGATATGTCAGGAAAATGAGGACACAGGGAAGATCACAGTCTCTGAAATTGAAAAGATACATAGCCAAACGCAAAGAATCACAATTTACTAGAGAAGAAACTCATCAAATACCTTAGCAGAAACTAATAAAGGAATAGGAAAGCCTAAACTATAAATGACAAATTTCTGGAGGCTAACTGTGGACAAGTCTGAGAGTAAAATACTTCAGGGAGGCCTAGTGATGTGGCATGATGGGTATGTTTTCATGAATTTTATCTCCAGGAACTCTAGAAAGTTCTCACAGTGAAGACTTAAGAAAAATCAATTCCTGACTAAATTGACTCAAATCCCACACTAACAGCCTAGCAAAAGAAAAGGCACACACATTTTCAGACATATATACTATTTATCTGAGTTTTCTTACACACCATGTCTGGCATTTAGTCAAAACAATAAGACACACAAATAGGTAAAAACCTTAAGAGGCAAATCAGACCTCAGAACCAGATTCAGAGATAAATTATATATTAAAACTATCAGGTAAAGAATTTAAAATAACTATAATTAATACATTAAAGAGTCCAGTGGAAAAGCTTGACAGCATAGCATGGACAGATGTGAAATAGAAACTACTGAAATGAAAACACAGATAGAAAAAAAGAGTGGGAAGAAAGAACAGAACCTTAAAGAGCTGTGAGACAATATCACATATCTAATAAGGATCTCTGAAGGAGAAGCTAGAGACAAGGCAGAAGAAACATTTAAAGATTTAAAGGCCTAGAAATAAGTTCTATTATTTGATATCACAGTAAGATGACTATAATTAACAAATATTTTTTGTATTTCAAAATAACTGGAAGAGAAGATTTGAAATGTTCCCAGTACAATGAAATGATAAATGTTTGAGGTGATGGATATCCCAATTACTCTGATTTGAACATTATACATTGTATGAGTGTATCAAAATATTACACTGTACTCCCTAAATGTGTATAACTTCTATGTATCAATCAGAACAGATATAAGGCCCCAGAGTTTTCTAAAAACTAATCAAAGATACCAAACCATGGGCTCAAAAAGAGAAACTCAAGAATGAATACAAATTTTAAAATTTAAGCATATAATATTCAAATATATGAAACCAAAATAAAGGAAAATATTGAGGCTATTCAGAGGAAACATATGCATTGCACACAGAAAATCAAAGTATATTTTTCATTAGAAACTATGCAAGCCAGAAGACAATGCAGCAACATCTTAAAAAGCTAAAAGCTAAAAAAGAAACTTCTCAGCTCTAAATTTTATACATGGCAAAAATATCTTCAAAATAAAGAGATGAAATAAAGACATTTTTTTCAGTGAAGCAAATAATGAGAGGATCCATTACCATCAAAACCACTAGCAAATATGATCATTTTGGAATATAGATGAAAATATATAACAAAAATAGCACAACATATAAGAGGAAGGAATTGGAAGTATAGTATTGTAATGTTCATAAATTATATGTGAGGCCAAATATGAACTACATTTTAAAAGACCTGATAATTCTATTTTGCTTTGATTCATTTATCCAGTCTTCACCATGTAGTGCTATTAAGTTAATTGACTTTTTGCTCCACTCCGATGTTCCTGTATCTCTGAGCAATTTTTACTTACTTTTAAATTTTTAATGTTTTAATTGACAAATAAATTACATATATTTATCACGCACAACATGAGGTTTTGAAACATGTATATGTCATGAAATGGCTAAATCAAGCTAATTAATACACACATGACCTCACATAGTTATTGTTTATTGCGGTGACAACACAAAATCATAGAAGCAGAAAACAGAATGGTGGTTACCAGGGGCTGGGATGGTAGAGGAAACGGGGCAGTTTTGGAGGGATGTTGATCAAAAGATACAAAATTTCAGTTAGATAGGAGGAGAAATTTCAAGAGATCTTTTCTGCGTGAGGACTATAGTAAATAAAAATGTATTGTATTCTTAAGAAATGCTAAGAGAGTAGATTTTAAGTGTTCCCTCTTGTGAACTCTTGATGTAAATTCTCTTAGTTCAGTCGACATGCTGGTGTCTGATGCCATGATTACTGCTGAGAAAATTCTTACATCATGGTTGCCTGTATGGACTTCAGTGTTTGAGGAGAATTGAAGAGTCTCAGTATATATTTGTTGAATAAGTGAATAAATAAAAAGTATTATTTTATTTTTACAAAAGTAATTTTAATTATGTTTCTATGCAGGCCCTGTTTCTCACTGTATTCTGCATGTTTCACTGGAACCCATCCCAGCTCTCAAATCCATCTAAAGCAGTTTTGACTTAGGAGCATCCACCTCAAACCAAGGAGTAGAAATAGCACCAAGTCATTTTCAATCGTCCTGATGTAAGTACCTACGTCAAATACACTGAATACTGAATAGAATGAGAAAAGGAAGCCAAATATAAACACTAAGTTCTGCCACACCTTTTATATAGTTTATATGCTTTTTCTGGTACTTAACACACAAAAAATTAATGGAATAAATGCAATTCTAGATATGTTAATAACCATCAATTGCTAAAAAGTACAAAATGGAGATTTTCTGCCAGTTTTAGTGCAATCTGGGCTTTCATTGTAAGTTTAAATGCTCTTTGTAGATTATTTGAGACGGTAGTTATTCATTTGCTTTTCATGATTTATCTGACTTAAGCCCAAGCTGCTAAGCCCAGCTGTTTCTAAAAGGCAGAATACAAAGTTTGTTATTCAACTTACATTATTACATCCTGATGATTTTTTTTTTTATTTTACAGAGGTTATTAGCATGCTCATTAGGTATGCTATTGCCATGAAACTGCTTTCTGAAGCACACAAGGCATTTGGATTATATCACCTATATTGAAATGTATGTATTGACAGCAGGCTAGAGAAGCAAAGGGGCCACACTTACAGTTTTAAAAGCTATAAATGCATACTTTTGTAGTGAGTAAAGGATTTTTGAGAATCACTTTCTTTTTCAGAGGACTATAAAAGTAAGAGAGATGGGTATTGCAAATGATTTATTTTCTGTCTTTTTTATATTAAATTCTGCTACTAACTCATAAAGAAGGAAGAATTATCTGATCTGATTTTCAGGCAGAAGTGAGATAATCAGAGTCCAATGTAGCACTAGAAAACCTTGAAAAGATCACACCCAGACATAACAGTCTGTGAACCTTTTAATAAAGCCTGTACTACCTGACATTAAAAAGTGTTGGTTTGGAGGTTTCCTGATCTCAGTGATTTTACTACAGGAGGTATCTGGGTACAGTGCATTTAAGATGCACTTCTGTCCTAGTCTGTTTTGTGCTGCTGTAACAGAATACCATAGATTGAGTAATTTATAGAGAACAGAAATTTATTCTTTCACAGTTCTGGAGGTTGGGAAGTCTGAGATCAAGGGGCCAGCACCTGGTGAGTGCTTTCTTGATGCATCCTCTCATGGCAGAAAGGCAGAAGGACAAGAGAGTTATGAACTTTGTATTCTAACACGGCAGTAGAGGAGAGCAAACACATTCCTGCAAGCCCTTTTTGTCTATAAACTCTTGGTTATTGGCTGTCTCTACTCGAAAGTTGCTATGGTCTGAATGTGTTCTTCCCAATTCATGTGTTAGAAACTTAATCTCCAACAGTGTTGGGGGAACCTTGAGGGATGTATTTAGGTCATGAGGGTGGAATCCTCATGAATGGATTAATGACATTATGTTAATAGCAATAAGCGATTCCACAGGAAGGTAATAAATATTGACCTCCAAAAATTACCACTGTAGGCAAGTTAATCAGGTAATTGAAATCTGGAAAGGTCTTGGAGAGTTTTCACTCAATCATCTCTTTATATGAAGAAGAAATAAGCAAAAAAGTGACTTTTATATTAGTTTTCTAGTGCTACTGTAGAAACTTACCACAAATTTAATAGCTTGAAACAATAAAATTTTATTATCTTACAGTTCTGTATGTTAGAAATACAACACAGATTTTATCAGGCTAAAATCAAGGCATAAGCTGGACCATGTTCCTTTTAGGAGCCTTGAGAGTGGAATATGTTTTATTTCCTTTTCCAGCTTTTAGAGGTCACCAAGGTTCCTTGGCTTGTGGCCCCCTTTCTCTGTTTCAAAGTCAGCAACATTACATCTCTTTGATCATTTTGTTGTCACATATCTTTCTGACTCTGACTTCAGCCAGGAAAGGTTCTTTTAAGACTCTTGTGATTTATTTGGGCCCACCCAGATAATATAAGAATATCTCCCCATCCCAAGGTCCTTATCTTAATCACATCTGCAAAGTCCCCATTTCCATGTAAAGTAACATATTCATAGGTTCTAGGGATTAGGACATGGAGATACTTAGATATTCTGTTTACTACAACTTTCCTAAAATGTAATAGCTAATAAAGGTCAGAGCTGAGATTGGAAATCTCACAATTCTCAGCCACATGTTGGCTCTATCACACTACAAATTATTTGAATCATCTAAAGGGGAGATAATGGTTTAAAATATTACTATTTTCTATGCTAGATGGATTATTTCATAGAAGAAAAAATCTCATCCTTCTTATTGCCAAAGGATTACAAGGTCCTCTATATTTTTTTAAAACAAACCTATTATAATGACATAGGCTAAAACTGAGGTTCATAGGGACTAAAAAACTTAGCACACATTTGGAATATCCGTGCAGGAACTATGCCAAGTGGTGTCCAAGGAGACAAGGGCTAGTAATGTAAGAAAAGTTGACATGGCCAGTGGATAATGTGTCTCTGAACACTTTTTCAGAAAAGAAGTATTTGATAAATGATATTTAATGATTCATTAATATAAGTCCTCTTACATGACTGGCAAACTTTCATTAAAATCTAACAGAAAAGCTTTTTTTTTTTTTTTTTTTTTTCGTATTTGTGTTTACTTGATCTAGTTGAGGGGCTGGGAAATTTCAAGGCAAAGGGGAACTATTGATATTTGAAAATGTTTCTAAAAAAAAGCAGAAAGTAAAGAAAAAAGAGGGTTAAATAAATGAAAGAAAGAGAGCTACAGGTGGCAGTCTGATCATAGATTACCTGTAGAAATCTTGGAGAAAACATTATTCTTTCCACAAGACCACAACTATGTCTTCAAGCTAATTTTATCTAGATGATAAGAGGCTAATGCTAATTGTTAGCTAAGTTGCAAATCTTTGTGCCTTTTCCAATTTTTTCCCCCAGAGTCAAATTAATATTCAAAAATCTCTTGGTTGGTATTTAACTTTGTCTATAAAAGACTCAAATATACAACATAGCAATATGTGGCAGAGTAAAATAGTGTCACTATATTTAATGTCATCTATTCTGACTTCTTTTCCTTTGTATCTTGTCACTTTCCAGAGATTTAATGCCTTTCATTACATTGATTGTCATATACTCCATCCCTCTCTATCCACTTAACTGCCAATATTAGTCACTGAAATTTAGTGACAGATATAGTCACTAAGCTGTACTACAGCAATTAGGATAGGTGCATATTCTGTGATTCACTAATTTTGAAGTTTTATTGTATAATTTATAGTTTTCCAAAAATAAGATAGGATAAAAATAATGATTTTATTAGGGGAAACAAAGATGAAATAATGTCTAAAAGAACTATAGATTGCATTTTCTAAGTACACATTTTCATTTTCCCATTTTTATGCTTCATATTTGAAATATGCTATTAATATGTATAAAACATAGAAATTGTATTTATTTAGACTCCAAAGCACAAGGGTTCATATAATTTTATAACATAATCTATTATATTTTTCTTTTTATGTTTGGTCCCTGAGCCATACTTAGTATCACATATGAAATGGTAAATATGCTAATTTATATTTTATTTCTTTTGTTACAGAAGAAAAAACTAAATTGATTTTAATATATTACTTATATTTTGGTTATATATCTACTAGATCACATATTCACACTACTCTTAAATTAGTAGTAAATTTAGAAGTATGCATTTTTCCTTTGAAATACGTACAGTCATATAAATCCATCATATGGGAATTCATGTGGAGAAAAAAAATTTTACAAGGATTACATTTTTAAGGTGTTGAGAAAACGTGTCCTGCAGAGAAAGCTTTCGTTGACACTACAATAACTGTGTCAAGACCTCAGTATGGCAAGAATTAGTTCTCATTGCATCTTCGAGATTGACAACTGACTTCAGCTGATGTCAGGTGAGAACAAAGCACACACAAGAAAAATTGAACAATGTTACATCTTCAGTTTACTAATGCAGTTGGAAAAAATATATTCCCTATGAATAAAATGTGTGAAGATATCTAAGTGGGAGAGACTGTGTAGTGATAAATGAAATAGCATGGTCTCCATGGCCCATAAAATTGGATTTTATTTTATTCTAATTGGTTTTTGATTTAAAACTCCTAGCAAAAATAAAAATCCTAAAAGGAGAAGAAGATTTAAAAGAACAATTTGAGTATCTTTATTATATGAGGTTTGACCTCAGTATTTCTCTATTCAAGTATGTAACCATTTTATCATTATTGGAGAAAGTAAATTGAATCTGGAAGATGAATATATTGTAGGAAAACCTTACAAATTACTTGGTCATGTAAGTCAGCTTTAAAAGAATGTTTGCATAAACTGACACATTCATTCATGGCTGATATAACTGCTAGAGAGCAAACATTCATTAACTACTCACCTATGTCATCTATACTTTCAGTTTCTTACAGTTAACTATAAATGAAACATAATTAATGTTTTAAAATGTGTAATATTCTAGTTAACTTTAAAAAAAATGGTGACTATGTATATTTACTAGATTCTGTAGATACTACAAATGACAAGACCCTCAAAGGATTTATGATTGTGTATGCCAAATAACATGATTTCCCAGCTGAGGAAATTAGGGGTATGACATTTCTTCAAATGTTTTGTTCAATGTCAGGTATCTAAAAATGAAATTAATTCAGATAAAAATGAAGAAGAATTGAAGGGACTCTAAACTATTTCACAAGACAAATTATGAAAGGCAGTATGGCATTTTAAAATAGCAAATAGTGGTCTTGTAGGGGAATTAGGTATATCTCTTCAGTATTTGAAAGCCTGTCATGAGCAAGGGGATTAATGTCTGCTTTAGATAAGTATTTCAAATATGGATTTGCATTTAAGTAAAGGCAGGATTTTGTGCCAGAGGGATCCAAATATGTCTGCTACCTGAGATAATGAATACCCAGTTCCTGTAGGTGTTAAAGAATTTGATTCAATATACATTAAAGATGAATGTTTTAGAAGACATTTCAGGCATTGAAGTAGTATCTATCTAGTGCTATTGGAATTCATTTGACTTGCTTACTCAATTCGAGCAACTTGGTGGCCCAAACATATAATATTGACATTGAAGTATATTTATAAATCATCCACTGCATTGACGGTATTGATTAGATCAATGAGTCACAATGGCAGTGTGAACATTCAGAGTTAACTGTTATGGAATGTACATTAAAATGTCTAAAGAAAATAGGTTGCACAGAGTATCAATCCCCTTAAGAATGCAGGTGTTTATGACAAAAATATTTCATTTCCTTAATATACAACTGTAAGTTAATATTGAGAATGCAAGTTGGTTAGAAAACTAACAGACATAGTTTTGATGTTAGCTGTATCTAGATTATAATTTCAGCTCTCACATTTGCCAGTTGTCGCTTATACCACTTACACGGATTATAAACAGGACTTTAGTGTGAATATAAAGTTATGGTATATGTAAGGGTCCTATTTAATCTCTGGCACATATTACATGCTCAAAAATGTTAATTTTGTCTTGTTTAAGTTAAACCAAGATTATTTTAGCTCCCAGCAGAAAAAATAAGAATTTTGTGAATAATTCCCATAGGATACAATTTAAGTAAGACTCATAAAATAGTGTCTGCTGAACTTCCTTCAGTTTATTTATCCACCCCCCAAGACCATCCACATATTATGGAGACCAGGCTAAGCTTGTGAAAGAGAAAGGTCTTAATTTCCTTATCCCCACCCACTGAGTTACAACTAATGAATATAAACCGCATTGTTGGCCGCAGTTCTGCCCAATTGGACACAATGTAAACTGTCACTGCAGGATTCTTCAGGACTAAACTCCAGCTGAAATAACTGTCTCTGCAGTTATTGCTGAAAACATTATTTCTTAAAACTGTCAGGAAATGTACCATTATCCTGTTAATAATCCCTTTAATTTCTGGAAGCCATAAAGTTTGGCAGAGACAAAGGAAGCCTCTGTAGAATGCAGTACTCCTATTATTGTTGCTGAGGGAAGAAAGCAGGCATAGATAGGTTCAAATAACTAACTTACACTATTCAATTTGTCCCTAGGACAACATTAACAATAGGCTTTCTTTCCATACATACAGTAAATATGTTTTCCTTCTATATATGTGGTATATATGTCATTGAGTCATTTGTATTTGCTAACTGGTAGTTATTGGAGTTCGGCTCCTACCATCCCACAAAGACTGGGGAGTAGAAACATTGTTTTTCTTTTTCTTTTCTTTTTTTATTTCAGCTTATTATGGGGGTACAAAAGTTCAGGTTACATATGTTACCCATGTACCTCCCATCCCCCCAAGTCAGAGCTTCAAGTGTGTCCATTCCCCAGACAGTGCGCATTGCACTCATCATGTAGTTATACTCCATCCCCTTCCCCCCAGCCCCCATCTCCCTGTGTCAGTACCTTCAAGCGTGACCATTCCCCAGATGGTGGGCAACGCACTCATCATGTAGGCATACATCCATCCCCTCCCCCCACCCCCCACCTCAGTCTGATATCCAATTGGTATCATTCCCAAATGTGCATTTAGGTGATGATCAGGGAAACCAATTTGCTGGTGAGTACATGTGATGCTTGTTTTTCCATTCTTGGGATACTTCACTTAATATAATGGGTTCCAACTCTCTCCAGGAGAACCAAAGAGATGCCATATCACCGTTATTTCTTATAGCTGAGTAATACTCCATGGTATACATATACCACAATTTACTAATCCATTCATGAATTGATGGGCATTTGGGTTGTTTCCACATCTTTGCAACTGTGAATTGTGCTGCTATAAACATTCAGGTACAGGTGTCTTTGTCATAGAATGACTTTTGTTCCTTTGGGTAGATGCCCAATAATGGGATTGCTGGATCGAATGGTAGGTCTACTTGAATCTGTTTAAGGTATCTCCATAATGCTTTCCACAGGGGTTGCACTAGTTTGCAGTCCCACCAGCAGTGTATGAGTGTTCCTGTCTCTCCACATCCACGCCAACATGTGTTGTTTTGGGACTTTTTGATTAAGGCCATTCTCACTGGAGTTAAGTGATATCTCATTGTGGTTTTGATTTGCATTTCCCTGATGATTAGGGATGTTGAGCATTTTTTCATTTGTTTGTTAGCCATTCTTATATCTTCTTTTGAGAAATTTCTATTCATGTCGTTTGCCCACTTTTGATAGGGTTGTTTGATTTTTTTCTTGCTGATTTTCCTGAGTTCTAAATAGATTCTTGTTATCAGTCCTTTATCTGATATGTAGTATGCAAAAATTTTTTCCCATTCTGTAGGTTGTCTGTTTATTCTTGTGACTGTTTCTTTGGCTGTGCAGAAGCTTTTTAATTTAATCAGGTCCCATTCATTTTTTTTTTTTTTTTTTGTTGCTGTGATTGCCTTAGGGGTCTTCCTCATAAATTCTTTGCCTAGGCCAATGTTGTAAGAGTCTTTCCTACATTTTCTTCTAGAATTCTAATAGTTTCACACCTAAGGTTTAAGTCTGTTATCCACCGTGATTTGATTTTTATGAAAGGTGAAAGCTGTGGGTCCTGTTTCAGTCTTCTACATGTGGCTATCCAATTTTCCCATCACCATTTATTGAATAGGGATTCTTGTCCCCAGAGTATGTTTTTGTCTGCTTTGTCAAAGATTAGATGGCTATATCAGGATGGTTTTATATTTGGATTTTCTGTTCTGTTCCACTGGTCTGTGTTTTTCTTGATGATTGCATTTCAAAGGGATGGCTCCCAATCCTTTAAAAAGATATTCCTAGGTTGTAAAGAGACTAGGAGAAGATTTTCAAATCAAAGGGGCAGAAATACTCTAAGAGAAGGGAGGTTAGTGGCCTATAGACAGGAAGAAATTTTTCTAAAGTTTAGTCAAGTTGAAGTGAATATTAAGGCCATCTTGGTGAGATAGCAAATGAATAACAGCCTTTAGATACAGGGAAAATAGAAACAGGATTCCGGGATGGAAACACTTACTAGCTGTCAGACCTTGGACAAATTACTTAATCTCTCTGTGCCTCAATCTCCTGATATGCATAATGAGAATAACAACAGGGCTGTTTAAGAATTAAATTAGTTAATATTTATAATAAACATCCAGCATATAATAAGTACTGTGTAACCGATTATTAAATAGAAATTATTTTTATTTGATCCTTATAACAGTAACAATAGTACCTATGAGAGGTACTATTATTCCCATTTTATTGACAAGGGAAATGAGGTTTGGAGGGATAAAATTACCCCATAGATCCAGCTCATATTAGAACACAGGAAGTTTGAAGCTGAGACTATTCTCTAAACTGGGGAGGTGCAAATGCAGTTGAAATATGAGTAACAATTATGATGGAAATTCCTCTGAAGAAGCTTCTAAGTAAAAATACAAAGACAAAACTGCCCAACCTGGCATAACAGCCTCAGCAATTAGGAAGCACTATGTTAATGGAGACTTTCAAGAAGTCTCTTGGTAGGTAATGTGCGTCTTTAAGAATCAGAAATGTAATTTGATTAAATTGTCTTTAAATTTTTTAAAAACTATTTTTAAATGCTATGAATTCAGAGTGAAATTACAAATGAAAATGTGCAATTCTTAGGAGAAATTGTACTTAGTCATTAGTTTATTGTTGTATTCTATACTTGTAAGAAATAGGAAAAAAAAACTTACTAACCACTTGCTATGTGTCTGTGCTGTGCTAAATCCTGCACGTTTCCGCATGGATTAGTTAGGACAAGCTTAGGTTTTTAGTGACAAAATATAGACATAGTGGAAGTTTATTTCACATGTTGAAGTTTATTAACTACAAAGTACTATTTATTGAAGAGAGATTTTAGAAAAATGAGTCTTTGTAAAAAACAAAAAGAAATAGGATTTTAAAATTTAGGTGGAATGCATTATACAAAAAATTTACGGTTTATTTTGATATTTAAGTTACATAATATTTCTGCTAAAGTCATGTAAGTGCGTCATAAAAAAGTAGACATTACATAATACTTTTATTATGACTTTACTTTTATCCTATCTCTTTTAATTTCTGTTACAAGAACAGTTCATTTATTTTTTTAACCATGGGAAATAAAGGACACAAGAGAGAGCAGTTGTTACCAATTACTGTGTGAGGGAGAATAGAAAATGAAAAGAGAAACAATTAGCATAATAAATGGGTGCATGACCCCATTAATTAGGCTGTAGGGGGCATTCAACACTTAAGGAATTCTACCTCACCTTTTTTTCAATCATTATCTTTTTATAAACAGTTTCTCTAGAACTTTTTTCTATTAAGAAGTCCTCTCTCTGTGATGTGTCACAAGTGGCATTAGCCTCATGGGGTAAAAACTCCATCCTGGTTAATGGGGCCACTGAGGACATATTACCAAGCTCAAATCAGCTAATAGCCTGGATATGAGGCTTGCCAATGTGGGCAAGAGAGTCAAAGTTAGTTGGAGAGAATGGACACTGATAGATCATTTTTAATTATTAAAACATATGAACTGCTATTCAGAAAAGAATATCAAGCAACATTTACTTCAAAAATTATCTCAATGTTTTATTCTATAAAATGGGAAGTCCCATCTTTACCAGAAAAAGAATGTTAGGAATTTTTTAATTATGAGAATATTATTTTGCCTATGCATTTTCTATGGTCTGCCACAATAACTTGCTATACCCATGATTGTCACTTTAATTTTAATAACACACATTAATTGCATAGTCATCTGTGTTAGTCCATTTTTCATTGCTATAAATGAATACCTGAGACTGGGTAATTTATAAAGAAAAGAGACTTATTTGGCTCACGTTTTTGCAGACTGTACAAGAAGTATCACACCACCGTCTGCTTCTGGTGATAGCTTTCAGAAGAAGCTTCCAATAAAGTTGAAAGGAGAAGGGGAAGCAGGTATGTCAACATGGCAAGAGAGGGAGAAAGAGAGAGAGAAGGGGACGCCAGGCTTTTATAAATAACCAGTTCTTGAATGAACTAATAAAGTGAGAACTCACTCATCGCAGCAGGGCACCAAGCCATTCGTGTGGGATCTGCCCCCATGATCCAAATACTTTCCACCAGGCCCCACCTCTAACACTGGGGATAGAATTTCAACATTATATTTGGAGGAGACAAGTGTCCAGACTACATCATCATCATCATCACTTTTTAATAGAATGTGATCAAACTAAGTCAATGGTGTGGATCAATCTTGATTTCATATTTTCAAATTGTTTAGAATAATTGAAATTTTTTAAAAATCAATGATAACAGAAAGTTAGCAGATATTTCCTCTTTCATTTTCCAATGTCAAATGTATGCCCACTTCTTACCTCAATGATACCCAACTACCATAACCGAATGACATCACTTGCATCTGGTTTTATGATAAAGAAAATGTCTCATACAAACGATTTGAAGACCTAGGCTATTATTTGTACATAGGAGCAATTGTTCTATTTATTTATATCACCAACCCCGATGGAATAGAGGTTTTTCCTGAGATTTTCAGAGCATACAAATTTAGAGTTAATAATGATCATAGTAGATATGATCTAATAGATTCATTATTATTTATTACTATAGTTAACCATTGTAATCATGATTTGGATATATTTTTGTATAAATAGGTCTAAAAATTGTCCATTTAATTTAACACATTAACCTTGACAAGAACATTTCTGACAGATAGATGGAAAGGGGCTAAAAGCCTCTCTGGAGTGAAAGAAAGAATTCATATAAGCTGCCTAATAGTTTTAGACTGTATGAAATTTATTGACCCAGTGAGATACATATTGCCTTTCTCACCAGGCAAATGCCTCCACTTATCCTATGACTCAAGTCACATTGGATCTGTCACCATTTCCCAAAGATATTACCATTTACTTCTTACTGCCTCACTTTTTGTATTCCCCTTGATCACTCAATCCTGAGTCATTGCTATTTATCATTATGGGAAAAATAATTTATAGTCACTTACAGGAATCTGCTACTTTAATAGTTATAATTTTGAAATTCTATATACATTCAAAGTTTCTACTATTTTGGATATGATTTAAAAGTGCAAGTTTTAATCTTTATTTTTTAATCAAATTCTTTGTGGTGTTGGAGTCTGCATAGCTATTCACCAAAATAACTTTCTGTTACTTCTGGGCTTATAGTTAGACTATAGTCACCATCTTCATTTTTGGATAGGTGTAGCATATGACTGAGTTGTGACCAATAAAATATGCATAAAATATATTTATTCTTATTATAGACCTGATCCATAAATGCCTTCCATGGGATCTGTCACTATTTCTTTTCCCTTTTCCCCCATATACTGGTGCTATGTTGCTATCCAGGTGACCTTGGAAGCTATGTTTTGACAATAGAAAAACCTGTATTATGCTGGATCATTGAATTACTGCATGGAATTTCCCCCTCCCTCCACACCAACAATCAGGATCATCCTTTTAAAATTTTATTATAAGCAACTGGGATCATCATGCAATCTATACTAATATATCATGTTTTACAAAATCTTATTTATTCATTCAACATATATTTACTGAGTGCCTAGTATCTACTATACAGTTTTGTATTTATTCAATAACATATAATTCTTATTATATGCCAGGGACTATTTGTAACACAACACATGTTAAATTATTAATCATATAACAGCCCTAAAGAATGAGTACTATCATCTTTCCATTGCCTAGGAGCAAATTGAGGTACAGAGAATTTATGTCACTTGCCATAGTCTATCCAGTTGATAGGTATCAAAACTAAGTGAGAGCTCTAGAACCTGTGCTTGTAATTCTAGCTCTATGCTGCCTCTCTCATTCTAAGCATTGGGATTAGCAGTAAACAACAACAAAGGACCTGTCCAGATAAAATGTGCAATCTTAAAAAAGACTTAAGAGAAAAAATAACTAAATAAATGATCCAGAATTAGACATTAAAGAGTTTAAAAATATAATGGACATTATATTGCAATTTCCAAAATTTAAATATGGATAATACATTAAGTAACAGTAGTGTCAAGGTAGGATACTATTTGAGCAGAGTTTTGAGCTATGTGAAGGAAAAGCCATAAGAAGATCTGAGAAAAGACAATGCAGAAAGAAACACAAGCATAAAAACCTTACCAAGTGCCTTTGAGGAATGACAAGGAATTTTACATTACTGGAGTGGAGAGAATATCAGGGAGAGTGACAAATCATTAGGCAGAAATCAGGGCTTTGTAAATAATGTTAAGATGTTTTAATTACTTTTTAAGCATAAAGGAAAATAAAACTGTTGAGACAGGTAAGTGATGTGATCTGACTTACCATTTAATAATATGAGTTGTAGCTAGAAGGCTATAAGGGAGATAAAGTAGGAAGTAAGGAAAAAGTAAGGAGAGAAATGTTTGAAAAATATTGCAACAATTCAGATGGAGAGGATAGCGTGGCCTGGAGTGGTTGTAGTGGACATGATGATAAGCATTCACAAATGGCATGTAATTTAAAGGAGAATCTATATAGGCATTTTCCATGTGTTGAATAATGGATGTATGAATGTGCAGAGGGTGCATAGATGAATGGAATGTCAACACTGTGCCTGCACTGAAGGTCAATACTCTGATTAAGTCATATTGAGACACCCTTTCTTTCAATATCTAAAACAACATTCTGAGTACAAATATGATGTGAGAGAAAACAATCTCTACCTTCCTAATATTTCTGAAGAATTATAAAGAAAGCTCATTCTCTCTAGTGGTTGCTGTTTACATTTTCTTTAAAATTGCTGTTCAGTATATGTCTCCATTCGTCGTTGACTATTTCATGCCTTACTCTCTCTCTTATTGTGTTTCTTTCCAGCATTTTTCACTCTTTAAATATGGAAGACAGCAACTATTTCTTTTGTCCAAGGTGTCAATCAGACAAGTTTTTAAAATACGTTTTATTAAGGCTTAGAGATAACTATATACGAAAACTACACATCAGATTTTACTGTATTTAAAGTTTATTTGCCATGCTAATTCTTGAGAAATCGCCTGTGGCTGACTTCTTTATCATGCTTCTAGTTGCTTCCAACATCTAGGGCAAATATTCCTTCCAAAACAGTAGCCTTCTTTTGTTTGTAGTCTCATGTAAATTTGAAAGGCTATAATACATTGTATTGGCCTCTCAAAGAAAGCCTAAATCCATTGCCCTCATAATGGTTTATACATCCAGCCATGGTAGAACTTTTATATCATTGAGAGCAGGTTTGCTACCTAATGTGCACAAATCTACCACTATAGAATAGGATTTTGCTTTTTCTGTTTTCAAAAAGTATGTGTTGGATGGTGGAGTGGTGGTGACCTCCTGGATTCGTTCTCCTGGAGAGGAAGGCATGGATCTCGACCTACCACAATGCTAGAGGACCGCTCCCCCACAAGAACAGTGGTGTGAATCCACGGAGAATCAACATGGGACACACAGAGCAAGTAAAGTCTAAGGTGAATGAGAAATAGGATCGCGAAATTCTGGAGAGTGCAGGACAGCTGCACCCGCCTCACCATAGAGTGGAGCGGGGACAGCCTCTTAGGAAAGCAGCTTGTTCTCCCCACTGACCTCTACATTCACTTAATTAGAAACCTGCCTGAAGCTGGTGCAGAATCACCGCGGGAGACGTGGGGCTCTGCGGACAGGAGACATTATCGGAAGACAGCTTGGACCCTGGGAGATCTCAGCCGAGACTGCGCTTGGCAAGGAGGGATGGAGCTGCGCTAAGGCGAAAAGCAGCAAAGGGTTGCCGAACCATAGATTTTTTGGTATTTCTTTGCTTTTTTTAGGCGGTTCCCTAGCCGGGGAGCCACGGTGGGCGTCTATGCTTGCCAGGCCCCCGGCTCTGGTGCTTGCCAGACCCGGAACATTAACCCCCCCAGTGCCAGTGTTCTGTGGGCGTGCGGTCACCATCTTGAAGTCCACAGGGTAGCCGCTGCAGAGCCATAGGGCACCGAGCAGCTCCCTGGGCGGCTCGCTCCACTAGTCCGTGAACCCAGACAAGAGCACGGGCTTTGCATAAACTCTGTAGACAGGAGACATTATCGGGAGACAGCTTAGACCCTGGGGGATCTCAGCTGAGTCCGCGCTTAGCGAGGAGGGACGGAGCTGCACTAAGGCAAGAAGCAGCATAGGAGCACCAAACACAGATTTTATTTTATTTATTTATTTTATTTATTTTATTATTATTTTTTTTTGGTGGCCTTCTAGCTGGGGAGCCATGGTGGGCTTCGGAGCTCACCAGGCCCCCGGCTCTGGTGCCTGCTGGACCCTGAGCAGTCACCCCCAACGTGGGAGATCTGTGGGCACGTGGTCGCCATCTTGGGGCCCACAGCCTAGCCGCTATGGAGCCATAGGGTGCCGATCGGCTCCCTGGGCAGCTCCCTCCCCTGGTCCGTGGACCCTCCATAGGGTCCCTTCCCTTATGTAAACACTGAGTACTTCTCCAGACGAGAGTGTGGAGCCTGGTCCCTGGGGACATTGGGCCAGGGCAGACTTTTGCCTGTGGGAGCTGCAGCAGCTGGGGCACTGAGTGAGCAAAGGCACCACCCACTCCCTGTAGCCAGTGTCTTTCCTGTGGAAAGAGACAGAAACCACCCCTATAGAGGAAGAACCAAGGGAAGAAGAAAAAAAAAAAGAAAGAAAAAAAACAGAGAATTTCTGTCTGCAACTAGTGTGGATCCTGCCTGCTTACTGAAAGACCACAACACAGTGACTTAACTTGCCAAAGTGGTCTTAGGTCACTCCAATCCTCTAGGGCTGGACCCACCAGAAGCAGCCCTCTACCTGAGGTAGAAAAAACTCTAAACAATACACAACAGTCTCCCCCTCTTGACAAAGGAAGCAACATACCTAGATTGCTTCACAGCCTAAGAACAGAGTACAAAGTGTGCTGTTAACCAGACTAAAACTGTAAGAAAAGACCTAACGATAGATCTAGATGGGAAGGGTCCAGCGAGAAAACACAGGGAGCACAAAGAATCAAACGGAAATCTCACCCCCAAAGAGAAATACCAGCTCTCAACCAATTGACACAAACCAGACTCAAAATACCAACATGTTACAGGAAGAATTTCAATTATGGATTATAAACAAGCTGAATAATATACAAGAAACAATGGATAACCAACACAAAGAAACCACAAAAAAAAAATACAGGATTTGGAAGAAAAATTCACTAAAGAAATTGAAATATTGAAGAAAAACCAAACTCAACTCCTAGAAATGAAGAATTTATTCAGAGAGCTACAAAACACTGTGGAAAGTCTCAAGAGCAAGGTAGATCAAACAGAGGAAAGAATCTCGGAGATTGAAGATAACTCTTTCCAACTAAATAAGTCAGTCACAGAGATAGAACAAAGAAATAAGAGAAATGATCAGAGCCTTCAAGAAATGTGGGATTATGTGAAGAAACCTAACATGAGAGTTATTGGCATTCCTGAGGTTGAAGAAGATAATAAGCAAGGGTTGGATAAGCTATTTGAAGACATAATTGAGGAAAATTTTCCAGGCCTTCCTAAAACTCTAAATATATAGGTTCAAGAAGCTCAAAGGACCCCTGGGAGATTCATAACAAATAGGAAAACACCACGCCACGTAGTCATCAGACTGACCAAAATATCCACTAAAGAGTCCCTTCTTTGAGCTGTAAGGAGAAAGAAACAAGTAACATACAAAGGAAAGCCCATTAGAATTACGCCAGATTTCTCAACTGAAACCTTACAAGCAAGAAGAGGTTGGGGCCCCATTTTCACTCTTCTGAAACAGAATAATGCCCAGCCTAGAATCTTGTACCCAGCTAAGCTAAGTTTTCTATATGAAGGAGAAATTAAGACATTCTCAGATAAACAAGGACTGAGGGAATTCACCAAGACAAGACCAGCCCTCCAAGAAGTACTAAAAAGAGAGTTGCACACGGACCAGCACAAGAAAGACCCATGAATGTAAAACTACTCAAGAGCTAACGATCAAATTCCAGATACCACAATGGCTCAGGAGAGAAAACATTCCAATGAAGTTCTACCCAACAACCTGAACAAAAAACTGCCACACTTATCAGTTTTCTCAATAAATGTGAATGGCTTGAATTCCCCGCTCAAGAGACATAGACTGGCCCAATGGATAAAAAACACAAACCAAGTATCTGCTGTCTTCAGGAAACTCACCCAACCTGCAAAGATGCATTTAGAATGAAAATAAAAGGATGGAAATCAATATTTCAAGCAAATGGTAGCCAAAAGAAAGCTGGTGTGGCAGTCTTAATTTCCAATAACTTAGTTTTTAAACCAACAAAAGTAATAAAAGACAAAGATGGTTACTATATACTGGTTAAAGGCACAATTCCACAAGAAGACATGACTATATTTAATATATATGCACCCAACTTAGGTGTACCCAGATTCATAAAGCAAATCCTACTTGATCTGAACGAAATGATAGATAACAATTCTGTAATAGCTGGAGACTTTAACACCCCACTGGCAGTACAGGACAGATCCTCCAAACAGAAAATAAACAAAGAAATAATGGACTTAAATAGAATGCTAGAACAAATGGGCCTGACTGACATCTACAGGACATTCTACCCAAAGTCCACAGAATATACATTTTTCTCATCAGCTCATGGGACATTCTCTAAGATTGACCATATCTTAGGACATAAAGCATGCCTTAAAAAATTTAAAAAAATAGAAATTATACTGTGCATCTTCTCAGATCACAGCAGAATAAAAGTAATAATGAACCCAAACAGAAACCCTCATTCCTACTCAAAGTCATGGAAGCTAAACAACTTTCTCCTGAACAATTATTCTATAAAGGAAGAAATCAAGATGGAAATCAAGAGTTTCTTTGAATTAAACGACAATGGAGACACAACTTATCAAAATATATGGGACTCAGCTAAAGCAGTCCTGAGAGGAAAATTCATATCCATAAATGCCTATATCAAAAAGACAGAAAATTTGCAAATAGACAACCTACTGAATAGACTGAAAAGAGCTGGAGAAAGAAGAACAGAACGACCCCAAACCCAGCAGAAGGCGAGAAATTACTAAGATCAAATCAGAATTAAATGAAAAGGACAACAAAGAAACCATAAGGGAAATTAATAAAACAAAAAGTTGGTTCTTTGAAAAGATAAACAAAATAGACACACCTCTGGCTAGACTAACCAAGAGCAGAAAAGAAAAATCTCTAATAACCTCCATTAGGAACATGAAAGGAGAAATCACAACTGATGCCACAGAGATACACGATATCATCTATGAATTCTACAAGAATCTTTATGCACACAAACTGGAGAATGTGGAGGAAATGGACAAATTTTTAGAAACACATAGCCTTCCCAGGCTCAACCAGGAAGAAATAGAGTTCCTGAATAGACTAATATCAAGAACTGCAATCGAAACAGCAATAAAAAACCTTCCCAAAAAGAAAAGCCCTGGTCCAGATGGGTTCACACCCGAATTTTACCATACATACAAAGAAGAACTGGTGCCCAGCCTACACAAACTATTCTCCAATATTGAGAAGGATGGAATTCTCCCCAACACGTACTACCAAGCCAATATAACATTGATACCAAAACCAGGAAAGGACGCAACAAAAATAGAGAACTACAGACCAATTTGTCTCATGAATATAGATGCAAAAATTCTCAATAAAATACTAGCAAATCGAATCCAAGTGCTTATCAAAAAAATAATCCATCACGACCAAGTGGGCTTCATCCCAGAGATGCAGGGGTGGTTCAACATACGTAAATCTATAAATGTAATTCACCACATAAATAGAAGCAAAAATAAAAACCATATGATCCTCTCAATAGATGCAGAAAAAGCATTTGACAAAATTAAACTCCTTTTTATGATAAGAATGCTTAACAAAATAGGCATAGATGGAACCTACCTAAAAATGATACAAGCCATATATGACAAACTCACAGCCAACATCATACTGAATGGGGAAAAATTGAAAGCATTCCCACTTCGAACTGGAACCAGACAAGGCTGCCCACTATCCCCATTACTTTTCAACATATTATTGGAAGTCCTTGCGAGAGCTATCAGGCAAGAGAACAGAATCAAGGGAGTCCAAATGGGGAAAGAAGAGATCAAACTCTCACTCTTTGCTGATGATATGATGTTATATCTGGAAAACCCCAAGGATTCAACCAAGAGACTCCTGGAATTGATTAACGAATACAGCAAAGTCTCAGGTTACAAAATCAATACACACAAATCAGAGGCATTCATACATGCCAATAACAGTCAATCAGAGAACCAAATTAAAGACTCGATACTCTTCAAAATAGCAACAAAGAAAATAAAATATCTAGGAATATATCTAACTAAAGAGGTAAAGGACCTCTATAGGGAAAACTATGAAACACTGAGGAAGGAAATAGCAGAACTTATAAATAGGTGGAAAACCATACCATGCTCGTGGATCGGAAGAATCAACATTGTTAAAATGTCTATACTACCCAAAGTGATCTACAGATTCAATGCAATCCCTATTAAATTACCAACATCATTTTGCACAGATGTGGAGAAAATAATTATACACTTTGTATGGAATCAGAGAAGACCTCGTATAGTAAAAGCAATTTGAAGCAATAAAAACAAAATGGGAGGTATTAATTTGCCAGTCTTCAAACTATACTACAAGGCTGTGGTTCTTAAAACTGCCTGGTATTGGCACAAGTGCAGGGACACAGACCAGTGGAACACAACAGAAAATCCAAGTATAAAACCATCCTTATATAGACACCTAATCTTTGACAAAGCAGGCAAAAACATACTCTGGGGACAAGAATCCCTATTCAATAAATGGTGATGGGAAAATTGGATAGCCACATGTAGAAGACTGAAACAGGACCCACAGCTTTCACCTCTCACAAAAATCAAATCACGGTGGATAACAGACTTAAACCTTAGGTGTGAAACTATTAGAATTCTAGAAGAAAATGTAGGAAAGACTCTTACAGACATTGGCCTAGGCAAAGAATTTATGAGGAAGACCCCTAAGGCAATCACAGCAACAACAAAAATAAATGAATGGGACCTGATTAAATTAAAAAGCTTCTGCACAGCCAAAGAAACAGTCATGAGAATAAACAGACAACCTACAGAATGGGAAAAAATTTTTGCATACTACACATCAGATAAAGGACTGATAACAAGAATCTATTTAGAACTCAGGAAAATCAGCAAGAAAAAATCAAACAACCCTATCAAAAGTGGGCAAACGACATGAATAGAAATTTCTCAAAAGAAGATATAAGAATGACTAACAAACATATGAAAAAATGCTCAACATCCCTAATCATCAGGGAAATGCAAATCAAAACCACAATGAGATATCACTTAACTCCAGTGAGAATGGCCTTAATCAAAAAGTCCCAAAACAACACATGTTGGCATGGATGTGGAGAGACAGGAACACTCATACACTGCTGGTGGGACTGCAAACTAGTGCAACCCCTGTGGAAAGCATTATGGAGATACCTTAAACAGATTCAAGTAGACCTACCATTCGATCTAGCAATCTCATTATTGGGCATCTACCCAAAGGAACAAAGGTCATTCAGCACAATTCACAATTGCAAAGATGTGGAAACAACCCAAATGCCCATCAATACATGATTGGATTAGTAAATTGTGGTATATGTATACCATGGAGTATTACTTAGCTATAAGAAATAACGGTGGTATGGCATCTCTTTGGTTCTCCTGGAGAGAGTTGGAACCCATTATTTTAAGTGAAGTATCCCAAGAATGGAAAAACAAGCATCACATGTACTCATCAGCAAATTGGTTTCCCTGATCATCACCTAAATGCACATTTGGGAATGATACCAATTGGATATCAGACTGAGGTGGGGGTGGGGGGAGGGGATGGGTGTATGCCTACATGATGAGTGCGTTGCGCACCATCTGGGGAATGGTCACGCTTGAAGGTGCTGACTCGAGGTGAGGGGGTGGGAGGAGGGGATGGGTGTATACCTACATGATGAGTGCAATGCGCACTGTCTGGGGAATGGGCACGCTTGGAGCTCTGACTCGGGGGATAGGCGGTACATGGGCAACGTATGAAACCTGAACTTTTGTACCCCCATAATAAGCTGAAATAATAAAAAAAAAAAAAGTATGTGTTGCAGCAGGCTAACCTCCGCCTTTTCCTCCTACATAGAGACACACAGACACAGAGACACACACACACACACACACACACACACAATCATGTAGTCTTGAGTCTCAAAGTTAATTTCAAATATTTGCCTCTGGCAGAACACAAGGCAAATTTTTGTCAGCATTTGAAATAAATTTTTATTGTCATTGTTTTTTTCCTTACTGTTTCAAATATCTCAGATAAAATTATTACCTATGGCTTAATATCCCTCTCTAAACTCTACAGATGAAAAGCTATTCCTTGAGAACCTGCACTATTTTTAATTCTAGAGCAAACCCTAGTGATCCTGGCTATTCAACATGTTATATAAAGTAAATGTTGACTAAATGTAGTGAATTTTTTTAATTTGAAATGATCAATGCCCCATTTCTGATGAAATATGAAAAAATCCTTTAAAATTGGAAGAAACTCAAATCAGCAGACAAGATATAGTCACCATTTTATGCAACTATGTAGGTGATTGTTCCAAACATTTACAGGCTTCTGTATATATGGCAAATATGAATATGATAGAGATTTATATTTTTTCACCTATCCAACAATGGAGTTTAAGAGGTTCATCATGATAGTGCTCATATTATATTATTCCACACAATTACTGTGGCAAGATTCCCTGACCAAATCCATTTGGGACTAATTACATTATAGGGTGTCATGTCTGTCTGTTTCCCTAGATGTCACAGTGTTACAGGTTAGGGCATGACATAGTACATTGGACATGACTTTCTTCATTGGAAGGTACAAGAGAAAATTAGGAAACAAAATCAATATGTTCCTTCAGTATTTATTGACCTTGTCAAAATAGTATATAATAGATAAGCCTATACTCTGCTGATTTTTTGCTGCCATCTTTATTCACTGGTAGCAGCATTGTCCTTTTATAAATGGAAGGCTGAGGATCAATATAACTACTAATGATTTTGGCTTGTCTATAGGTAATCCACACTGTGTGGATCTGCTTTATTATAGTTACTGACAGATGAGAATTGTCACTGGAATTGCCTCTACACTATGCCAAAACAACTACAGAATGTTAAAAGTAATTCTAGAAAAAAAAAAATTGCCATGACCATAGAAAAGAGCCTGATTGTTTACAACAAACAATTTCCTTTTCAAAAAAAGTCTTTGTGTGTGATTCTTTGTAAAAATTATTTTCTTCAAAGAGAATGGTCTTGAAGAGACATAACTGAGCTAATGTTTAGAGAATATCTTCAGGATTGTGCTAAATATGTATAATTTTTCTTATTTTAAGTTTTCTAATTTAAAATGAATGACTACTTTTAATGGTGAAAGTAGATTAATTTTATCTATTTGGGAAATTGTATCCCAATTGGAGATAATTCCAAGGTCCTTAGAGAAACATTTCTTCAAGTGTGTCTTCTTACAGACAGCAGTAGAAGAGAAGTGCTACATTACTCACCAGGGGTATATTCAAAGTCAGAGCAGTGGAATACTGGGTGAAGATAAGTTCCCAAGGGGATAATGTTCCCCTTTACTTAACTGCTGTATGAAATCCTTTGGCATTATTTTTGGGAGGGGGTGAAATGACTCATTTTATTTTCAGAACTTCACCTGCAGTACACTGAGTGCACTGATGTCAGTATACATTCAGAACTACTTTCTGCTTTTTAAATTTTTTTTTTGGAGTTTCCTAGTCTTCACCAGCTTGTAAAATTTTATTCTCATGAATACCACAAATATATATATATATATATATATATATATATATATATAGTTAAGGACCCAGGTTCTTCTAGCAAAAAGTCCGTATTTCATCAGAATCCTATATGTAAGTGTATCTGAGAATCTTAGAGAATTATTATTTGCTCCACAAGTCCAATTCTGGTTGTTAATTGCCACAGTGGCTAGAAGTTTGTTTCCAGATTTATCTATCGCCACTTCTTGGTGTTAGTAACCTCTTTAGGATTCTGGATCTATGCTGTTTCCTAGGCTACCACTGCTTTCCCCATAGAAGTTTCATTTTAACTATGGTTCCTATCCTTATTTCACTACAGTAATTTTTGATACCATATTATAACTCAAAATAGGATATTATCAAAGTTTCAGAGATAACATAAAGGAAGTATGAGAACGACTTCCACTACTTTTGTTCTATTCTTGCGGCTCATGGGTCCGGCCTTGCCTTCACATAGCCCTGGACAGGTGTGGCCCTGCCTAGTCAGAAATATACTCCATGGAACAGAACATTTCTGCTGAAACTTGTAGCATCAGCAAGCCTGTCCCTGTCAAAGAATTCAATCTTCACTCCAAGAGGCCCACAGACAAGAGTTTCACCCAATTTAGGGTTGGAAACTTTTTTCTTTGGTTCTCAATTTCCTGTCCAAATATTGAACTCCCCTCAAGGAAATAGACAGTATTTGTGCTCCAAATCTTCAAGGAGAAACTCCTTCTATCCTTGTAAGGAAAAAATTTCAGAAGGCAATAAGAAGAATACTCTGTGAGGAGAAAAGCTACACATTAAATTTATTTATGCTCTTGGAATGAGGTTAAGAATTAAAAAGACAGAGACAGTTTGTCTAGGTACCCACAACTTTAATCCAAATCTGTTCTCCCTTTAAATTAGTGCTCAAATCACTGAGAAATGCCACATCCTTAACATTTTCCTGACATGGTTCTTTATAATTGATTTTTAGAGATTCCCTAAAGAGTAGGCACAATGCTATATAGACTGAAGGAAGTAATTATCTTCAACATAGTAATAATAAGAGATTTTGAAATTATTTTTTTTGTTTGGAAAACCTTTAATCCATCAGTGCATTTTCCCCTGTAATGGAATTCACTATGAATACTAAGTGCATGGTTTGCATTAATTTATGATGGTTAAGGTATTTGTTTAACTAAATTACGCGTCACTTATTCATTGAGGAGAAATTAATAAGGATTACTTAGGATATATGAGAGGAACTCATTGGCTATGAAATAAATTTAAATATATATAAACAGATTGTTATTTGAGCTATTTAGGTATATAATTATAAATCATAAATTGCCTCAACAATTCATTAAAATAACTATAAATGGTAATGATGTTTAATGTTTACCTTTGATTAAAAATTATTGAAAATGTTATATTTAACTTTTTTCTGTTTGCTGTTTTATTATATGATAATTTTCATACTTGTCCCATTTGTTTTATTTAAATATTCCTTTAATTAAAAAATGTAAAGCAGTCACAAAACTATAGAAAAGTTAGAAATATAATATAAAGAATATTTTTTTCTTCCACTGTTTAGGACTAAATTGTTTACCTGATGCTACAATATCTCCAAATACTATAGTATATTTTTCCTATAAACATGAACATTCTCCTAAAAAGAAACAAGAAAGAAAGTCACAGCTGTAAGTGTGCCCATCACCCAGATAGTGTTCATTGTACCTGTTAGGTAGGTTTTTACCCACACCCTCTTTTCCCTTACTCCCCTGATTGATTTCCACTGAGTTTTACTTCCCTCTGTGCACATGTGTGCTCATTGGTCAGTTCCAATTTAGTAGTAAGTACATGTGGTGTTTGTGTTTCTATTCTTTAGATACTTCGCTTAGGATAATGGTCTCCAGTTCCATCCAAATTGTTGCAAAAGGCATTAACTCATCGTTTTTTATGTCTTAGCAGTACTCCATGGTATACATATACCACATTTTGTTAATACACCCATGAATTGATGGGCACATGGTTGATTCCACATCTTTGCAATTTTAAATTGTGCTGCAATAAACATTCGAGTACAGGTGTCTTTTTGATAAAATTACTTCTTTTCCTTTGGGTAAATATGCAGTAATAAAATTGCTGGATCGAATGGTGGGTCTACTTTTAGCTCTTTGAGGAATCTCCATACTGTTTTCCATAAAGGTTGTACTAATTTGCGGTCCCACTAACAATGTATAAGCATTTCTTTCTCTCTGAATCCATGCCAGCACCTATTGTTTTTGGACTTTTTAATAAAAGCCATCCTAACAGGAGTAAGGTGATATCTCATTGTGTTTTTAATTTTCATTTCTCTGATGATGTGACATTGAGCATTTTTTCATTTGCATTTATTTTTATTATCAATTTTTAAACTCTAAGGATTCTTCACAAATTCAATCATTAGATTATGAACATTCAAAGTTGTTGTTAAAGATGTGATTTTGAATATTTCAATGATGACCAGAAATTCTTTTTTACTAAATTTCTTTTACTAAAGATACTGTTAATTATTAGAATATTGAATATTGACTGTTCAAAGAAACAATTTGACTTTGAAAATGCTTGACTTGTTTCTTTCTCTTTCTGTAACAGATAAATAAATATTTATCTGTTATTTCATTCAAATTGTGCTCAATGCAAATTCTTGAGTTGGAAACAGAAGTCACTTTGCTTTGTTCTGTGCCACACATATTCCCAACTGTGACTGTAAAAGCTATAAATATATATGTAACATCAGCTAAGACTTAGTAAAGAAAATTGCCACATTAAATTACATGAATCATTGAATGATTCCTTTCAAAAGTGTAGTGGTTATTAGGAGAACTATGCTGCAGTGGTTAGCCTATAAGTAAAGATAATAAGAGTATGTAAAATACTACCAGTTGACCCAAACATAATTCTGACCAGTTTATCAAATTATGTTTTTCATACCTGGAGACAAAAATAAACTTCAGAAATTTCCTCTCATTGTTTAATATTGGCCTAACATTCAACAGAGATTTAATAATAGCTGCCAAATTATACCCTCTAAAATAATTCATTTTGCCTAAAAAAGGGAAAGAATTCATTTCATACAGGATTGGCTTTCCTACAGAAGATGATATTTCCTTATTCCACTTCTCTGATAAAGTAGGAAATATCATTTCAGGAAACTTTTAAGTGACATCAGTAAACAAAAAATGTAACAATGCATATAGTTTTGTAATTTAAATGATAAAAGAGACTTCAAACGAATACTGACTTTTAAATATCCCTTTGTAACATTACCTGCCCTTTATTTATACTCATACTAGGAAATAAAACAAGTATAGTAATGGGATGTGTATCAGACACCACTAATGTAGTGGCTTTGATCTCTCAGCTTTACTTGGTTTCTTGCTACTCTTTAGCTACTTGTGTAGCGACTTACTCTTGCTGCTGTATATTTATATGACCACTAGAGTGGTGGCTGACTCTTCTTCTCACTTTGAGAAATACATAAAGCACCGGGCCACAGGTCATTTTATCTAGCCTCCATACGGAGAGTTTAAGAAACTTGATGATATAACTTGGAATTAAAGAGTAGTAAAGTTTAACCAGTGAAAAAGAGAAGATAGGAGGTAAATACAAATAAATTGCCCCCTCCCCTATCTTTTCTCTATTGGCTTTCTATGAGGTACAGTGATATCCTATGTGAACAATTGCTTGGCTATGTCTATGCTGAAGCAATTACCAATTTGGTCATGTTCTGACTTCTGTGTCTTTCACTCTCATTGCCCTGGCGTTGTACTGACTAATAAAGAATTAGCGCTTTAACGTGCCTTAGGTAAGGGGGTACCACTGGTTGAAGGTTGCCTTCCTTTGCCAAGGGACTCAATCCACAAAAATCATCAGTTACAGATGTTTTAGCTTAAAGGAGATAATATTATTGTGGGACCTAAACTTAGAAAGTGTGTCACAGTTTTCCTGACAGCTTCCAACATAGCCTGTTGGTTTGGACCCCATTCACAGAATTCTGATTAGCAGCTTACCGAATATAAATAACCAAATGGAATACTCAAGTGTGACTCATACTGTCTCTAATGTACAGAGCCCAGAAAGAAGCTGGATCCCTTTTTATGGTGGTCAGGGCAAACACACTGCAATTGTTTTATGACTATTAAAGAGATTCAGCATTATGGATCTGCTCACATAACCCCAAGAAATTTTACTTGGTTAGCAGTCCTCCAAATTTTGCTGTGGTTTCTCAACCATCATTTCTGGTACAGGTATGATAACACTGAAGCCAGTTCCACTGAAACTGAGGCTTCAGACTTGCCAAACAAATGAATAGTATTCATACAGTGAACACTTTGCATACCAGAAGGCAAAGGTATTCATGTTAAATCCTGACACTCTCCCTGATGGCAAATGGCAAGAATTTCAGTTATCCCTGTACCACTAACACTTCTCTCTCTATATGCTTTCCAAATGGGAAAAAATATTCTTTTTTGGCATTTGTGGGTCAGGGAGGCATAAGAATAAAACACACTAATTCTTACTACCTACTCAGAACTGGAAGTGGTACCAGTGCATCAAGTTTGGGAAGACAGTGTAATCCTCAAGGGTAGGAATATTTAGAGTCACTTCTGTGTTTCTGGAGATGTATGCATAGGCAATCAACAGAGAGAGTGGCAAAGAACCTCCCACAGGCACCATCAGGCATTTGGAACATACTACAAAGGAAAAGCAAAGCCAAAAAGGAAGTATACATAGTGAACAGACCTGAAATAGCTCTTGGGGACTCCAAGGAACAATGACAAGGTTAATTGCAGTGTGCTTGGAGATTTTAGCCTAAATGCTACAGTCAAAAGCCAGTTAGATGAATCTATTTTGTAATCAGTGATTTCATCGCAAGCAGCACATTCTGAAAAACCTTTGAAAGAAAAATTGAGTGTAATGATATGATTAAATTCCAAATATTAATGTGTGGATAAAGTGAGGATAAAAATACTGTTCTTCCCAATTTGAATAAGGCAAAAGACCTATAATCATAGTCAAGAATCAGTCAAGAGCAGCAATTGAGCCACAGGATAATGCATAAGAAGCAAGAATGATAGATGCAGGATATTACTCATTGTCTGACAATCAATGAAGAATAAATTGTAATCTGTGTTAAAAGACTGCTTTCATTGATCAACCAATCCTTGTCTGCAAGTTGAGTTATGGATGAGAGTACTGTTGTTCTGTTGCCACATTGCATGCCCACCTGGTTCCATAGGTTGTCAGAAAAAGCAACTCATCCTCTTTACACAAATAATAGACGAGGTATAGAAACTGCAAAGCCTAACAGGATGGGTGACACCACTGAGACTGGGAAGAGCATGTTGTGTAATCCTGTACAGCAACCTGCAGGAGAAATGAAAAAGCACTATGCCTTGCAACCACTTAAAAGATAAAGAACATTTTTTACACTTAACAAAAATAAAACCATGGACTCATACGTGTTCTCTGACCCCATACAGAAAAACCTAAGAAAAATAATTATTTTTCAATGAATTTAATCTCACTATACATGATCACACCCTTATTGTCTTTCCATAATTTAAGAGCAAAGACATCATTTATAACCTAAACACCATTATTTATTATTACATCTTTTTAAAAATTTTATTGTAGTTAGACATAATCAAACATCATTTTCCAAAGAGTTAATAAGCCATCTAAACACAATTAATTAAATATCCTTTGTCCATTGTTCATAATTGCACATTGACTAATATAATATTCTAGAAGATCTACACACCTACCTAAACAAGAAAACACATACTCACTCATATGAACACACACACATACATACACACATTTATTTTTCTATTTCTTCTGGTTTCATTGATCTATTTCAATATTATAGTCCCAGTTTTACTTTTTAAGCCATTAGAGAGAGATATTTCATTTAGCTATTTAGAAGTATGAAACTTATTACTCAATATGTTTTAAAAAAATATTTTGACTATTTTTATCTTCCTGATACCATCAAGTTCCAAAATTATTTTAAAAATTTCTTTTGGATTACATCATTTGTATATGTATATGTATAATTTTAATTGATATTTTTACAATATTTATTCTTCCAGTCTCATAACATGCTAGACTTTTCTGTTAATTCTTTTTATTCTCCTCATTCTAATTAGTATTGTTATCTATGCTAAAATGAATACATAAGTATTTTAAATTTTTTTGTCACTATGAATCAAGTCTTATTTTTTTCTATTTCCATTTCTTACTGGATACTGCAAATATTTAGTCATTTAAGTTCTTCTATATTTACCTATTGACTGCTTACTTTACTCATTTTTCATGCCCTTAAATAACTTCTTTCCCAAGCCATTTTCTTAAATTACCTAGGCAATTATTTTATGTGCAAAACTTGTAATTTTGTCATTTTCAGTCTTAAATCCAGATCCTTTAATTTAAGGAATATATTGGCTAGAACTACCAGTATCTATAACTGTATCTGACATACAGCAATCCAATAATTATTTATTGAATGAATGATCCATGTGAACTTACAGTATGTAGAGTGGTAACTTTTTAAAAATTTAATGTAAATTTCTCCAGTGCTAAGTCATATCTTCAATATGTACAAATATTTTTATTCTTGCCATTATGACTACATATATAAAAACAGGAATGAATACTAAAATTATCTATTGCTATAAGCATTTTTTTCATTTAACATAGCATACATTTTATTAACATATGTTCTAAATGGAAATTTCTTTCTAAGAACTTCTATTTGCTTTTAATGAGTGGTGATGAATTCCCCTTCATCATCATTCTACTTTTATCATAAAATTGTCATGGTTCACCCCATCTCCGAAACCAAAGATTAGGTTTTAGTCATTAATAGTCTGGAACTACAAGAAAAAGGATAGGGAGGATAGTGAGAAAGAAAGTATTTAAGAGAAGCCCTGTGAAGGATCTGAGCTCTGTTCTCTTACTATGATATTTTAAGTAACTTGCTTATGTATTTAAATCTCCCATAAGGGGTGTATTTTACTCCACAATGTTGGATATGCCTGAGTGTCACATTTTATATACCTAATCATTTGTGAAATTTAAGGGCTTAGGCTTCTTCTGAGGAAAAAGAATTGGTCCTAATTGCTTACATCTCTCATTTCACCTATCTTTCTGTATTTCTTACTAATTCTATTATAAATAGGAAAAAATAAGGAGATACTGAAACTACACTTTTTAAGTTCCAATTAGACTGCAGTGTTGTTTAGCAGAGTGATTTAGTTTCACTCATGTCAGTTGGGCATGCACTTATGATATGAATTACTAGGTTTATTGTATTATGATCGTGGAATGTTTGTTGTATTATGATCATGGAATGTGACCAGTTCTCTCACCACCTTTATGGATTTAATGAATTTTATTTCAGAAAGAGCATAGAAATCTCATAAGGTTATATAACTTGGGTAACCAACTGTCCTACAGAGGCATTTTGTTTTGGCATGGCAATGTTTTTCTTTCTTCTTTTACCTCATTTGCGACCTTTAGAAGGTCTCATTTCTCCTTTCACCATAGTCCTTGCAGTTTCTATTGCTCTAAACAATATAGCTTCATACACCTACTTTACCTGTCTAGTCCCAGAATGTACAGAGATTTATCACATCCATTCTATATATTTTTACTTGCTTCTTTATTTGTTGTGGTTGAAGTAAAATTATCAAAGAATGGCACTATTATGTTCCTGTTGATTTTCGCCTTTAGTTCTAAAATGTTTACTTTCATATATTTTGTGCTCTTACTAAGTGTTTAAAGATTTGTGTTCGATTGATGTTCAGTGTGTTCTCTATATTTTATCTATCAAAATGGTCTTATTTCCTTTGCACATTGATTTGTGTAGAGTTTTTATATTATTTATTAATATTATAAACATTGCTTTTATTTTAATTGTATCTTTTTTCTTATTTTTATTGTATATATTCAAGGTATATAACATGATATTTTGATAGACATATACATAGTGAAGTGATTACTACAGTTAAGTAAACTAACATATCTACCATCTTACATAGTTAATTTTGGTTTTTTTTAAGCAAATTTCCAATAGACAATATTATTAACTATAATCCTCATGCGGTATGTTAGATTTATAGAATTATTCACCTGAGGCTATAATGGGAGCAGCAGCTTTGGAGATCTTCAAATGTTTTCAAGGTCATATTTTTTTGTCTTAATAATTAGCACTTGGTTTCTGCACATCCATACTAATCTACTTATCAGTCACTTGGCCACACCCCTGGTGTTTTCTCTTGAATATATTTTCTTACTTTTTTACAGGCTGGGAATTTTCTAAGCCTTCAAGCTCTGCTTCTCTTTGGATTGTAAATTCCATCTTTACTTCATTCTCTCTTCTCACATTTTGCTATCAGCCATCAAGGGAAGCCAAGTCACACTCTCAACATTTTACTTAAATATTCCTCCGACCAGCACCTTAGTTCCTCACTCACAAGTTCTACCTCCCATAAAGTACTAGGAGAGGAACACAATTCAGCCAAGTGCTTTGCCACTTCATAACAGGGATGATTCCAGTTTTCAATACCTTGTTCCCCACTTCCATCTGAAACCTCATCAGAATGACTTTTGCTGTTCATATTTCCACCACCATTCTGATCACAACCACTTAAGTAATTTCTCAGCAGATTCAGATTTTCTCTACAACTCTTTTCTGCTTTTGAGCCCTCACCAGAATTGTCCTTAATGGTCCATTCATGCCAGATAGGCTTTTTCTAGCATTCACTTCCAGACTCTTCTGCCTCTACCCATTAATCAGTTCCAAAGCTGCTTCTACATTTTTAGGTATTTGTTAGAGCAACACCCCAATTATCAGTACCAATTTCTGTCTTAGTGTGTTTGTGCCACTGTAACGAAATACCTTAGACTGGGTAATTTATAAATAATAGAATTTTTTCTCACAGTTTTGGAGGCTGGTAGGTCCAAAAGCAAGGTGCTGGCAGATTAGTGACCGGTGAGGGCTTGCTTTTGGCTTCCAGGATAGTGCCTTGCTGTTGCATCCTCACATTGAGGCAGGGGAAGGGGCAAAAAGCTCTCTAAAGCTTCTCTTATAAGAGTATTAATCCCATTTGTGCAGGTTCCCCTCTCATGTACTTTTAAATATTCTATTGTGTACATGTGCCTGTGTGCATGTACATATTTACATGCAAAAAAATCTAATTTAAATAATTCAGTGTCAAAAAAATTGCTGTAGAATATGTCTTTAGAAAATTGTACAAATATCAGAAGATATATAAATGTCAAATAAGTATTTAAAATGACAATCACATTGGTACTTGTGAGTGAAATGCAAGTGTACATGTATATAAAATTCCATAGACTAAATATAGTCAAAACAGTTAAATAATTTTATATTTAGTGATATACTAACAGGAAACATTTGGAAACTTCAAAATTACACATATTTTTTAAAATCTAATATTGTTATTTTTGTAAAATTGTGGGAAATTGCTCTTTATTCTTATTTGTTATCTCTAGCTCTCTATACTTTAGAGAGCTTTAGAGATGCTTTTGATGCTTGGTAATATGAGAAACCCCAATAAAAACACTTCATATAATAATAATAACTATAAAATGCATATTTAATTTTTCTGATATATAAAATAATTGATTTCATTTCTGATTTTGTATCCAGTGTCATTGGGAATTTTTAAAATAAATTTTCATAATTTAGTTATAGATATTTTAAGTTGTTCTAGTTTTGTTGATTGGAAAACTTAATATTATAAAGATACCAATTTTCTTCTCCAAATTGAATTATGAGTTTACTATAATCACAATTCCAAGTAGATTTTTGTAGATATTGGCAAGCTGATTCTAATTTTTTATTTGCTACAAAAAGCCAAAGTAACCATAAAGAAAAAATAAAGCTGTGGGATTTATACCAATAGATGTCAAGATTTATTATAAAGCAAGTAAAATTAGGACAGTATGGTATTTGTTCAAGTATAGACAAATGGAGCAATGATTCAGAATAGAGAATCCAGAAATGTAGCTACCAATATATAGGTTCTTGAGTGTTGACAGAGTTGCCAAAGCAATTTAATGAGAAATAAAACAGCTTATCAATAAGTGGTGCTAGTGCAATTTGGATTTCATCTTGAAAATAATGTATTTGGGTCTCTAACAGCATATACAAAAATCAATTCCAAGTGGATTGCAGATCTACACGTGAAAACTATAACAATAAATATATTTTTGTCTAAGGGTAAGAAACATGTCTTTAACAAGATAAAAAATAGTTTAAAAATGAAAAAAATATGTACCATATTAAAGTTAGGAACATAAAAACATAGCACTAATAACGCCAATATGTAAACTACATAGTTAGAGAACATATAGGAAATACATAATTGACAAAGGACTCATATTCAGAACATATAGAGTTTGTAAATCAGAGAGTAAACGATTAGACAATATAATCAGAAAATGGCAAAAAATTTTGCTGCTTCACAAAAGCAAGTATATAAATGTCAAATAAATATTTAAAATGACAATAAAAATTGATACTTATGAATAAAATGTAAGTTAAGTGGACAATGAGATATCAGTATATTCCTACCATACTGACTAAAATAAAAAAATATTTTCTGATTGTCTTTTCTGTATTAGAATTATATACATCTATTAAACTTGCCACGTGATCATTGCCATACTTCACATTAGAGTAGGCAGAGCATTGTCTACAGTAGGAAATTAATTTTTGGCTTTGCCCATATGACTTTCTTTTGCCAACAGAATGTGTGAATAAGTCCCGGTATGCTAATTCTGGTCAGAAGACTTAAGGGACATTGAGAGGTTCTTACTTGCTGGTCTTGTGATCCTTTTATTCATTATGATCTAAGGAGAATGAAGACATGTAAAACAAAACTGAACCAAAAATTCAGCCTGAAGCAAAGCCTCAGCAGCTGACCTACAGACTTGTGAGCAAGAAAAGAAAATGTTTGTTCCTATAAACCACTGACAATATGAAACAATATCAGAATAACAAGAAATGGCAATGCTGGAGAGCTTTGGGAACTCTCATTCATTACTGGTGGCAGGGTAATTTATTCTGGCAGCTTTAGAAACTATTTGCCTCTAGATAGATAGATAGATAAATAGATCCTACAGCTAATAAATAAATAAATAAATAAAAATAAGAAATCCACTCCTGGTATGATACTTAACAAAAATGTATCCATTTGTGCACAAAAAGACAGGATTGAAAAATGTTAATAACAAAACATTTCTAATAGACAAAAACTGATAACAAATCAGATCTTCAACAATACTAAAATGTGTAAAAGAATCATGGTATATTCACTCAATGGGATGATATCCATAAACAAAAATAAAGTAACTATGTTGCATGTAATAGAATGAATCTTAAACATAATGTTGAATAAGATAAGCAAGAAAGCTCATACAATGATTCTATTTACATAAATTTAGAAACAGCCCAGATTAATCTACAGTAAGGGAAGTTAAGATAGTGGTTACATTTAAAGCTGGGGGTAATAACAGGATGGGGACATGAAGGAAGCATTTGTAGAGCCCACCATATTCTATTTCTTCATCTAGATGGAAATTACATAAATCAGTTTACAATGTAAAAATTTAGTGAACTGAAACTTTATGATTTGTGCCTTTTTGTGTGTATATTACTTTTAAAAAGTCTACTATGAAAGAGAGATCTTCAGCCTTTACAGTCACATTTATTTTTTAAAGAAGTTTTATGACTGTCTAAAGGTGGAAGAATGTTCGATTTTAAGATACTTTCTTTTAAATCAAAAGAGATGTTTGAAGTACATGTGTGTGTGCATGTATTTGTTGATGAGGTTTCTGTCATTAACGACAATGACACACAGAATATGAGATTGGATTGAGAAAAGCCAAGTTCAAAATGCAAAACTTCCATACAAATTCTCAAATTTCAGACTAAATATTTGGTTCTAGCTAACATGATAAAGACTTTCTTCACTCCATCTCCTGCTGTCTCTAAATTGTCACATTATAAGTAAATCCCAGCGATAGCGATATTGACCTCTTTACACTGTGCACGCTTCTTCTGCCTTGTCTGATTGCACATCATCTTAGAGGCTCTGCTCTGGTTTTTCAAAGCAAATCCCAATCTTATGAGTGTTAGCCATGAAGTACTTAATGCACTTCTGCCTACCACTGTGCTGGAAACCGCAATTACGGAGATTTCTGCAGTAGAATGGTAAACAAATCAACCCAACATTGTTTCTACTATCTTGTTTTCTCCTTGGAGTTATCATCAGGCAATTTTTTTTCTCATTGAAGCAAAACAGTGATAATCTAATTATAACAATAGTAGTTATGATAATGTTTAAAATAATAATTTACTACTTTTTTAAATTAACCAAGAATAATCCTCAGAACACCTCATTTCAATCCAGGTTTTATTACCTTCTCATTAGGAATAATAGTACAGTAGTCCTCTCATACCCATCAGGGATATGTTTCAAGATTTCCAATGGCAGCCTGAAACTGCAGATAGTACTGAACCCTATATAAACTATGTTTTTTTTTCCCTATGCATATATACCTATAACAAACTTTCACCTTTTCACTTAAAGTAAACAATGTATAGCTTCTCTTTGGCATATTTGAATTTCCAGTACCACTACTCTTGCACTTTGGGGCCATTATTAAATAGGCAACTTAAACACAAGCACTGGAATAATGACAGTTGATCTGATAACCACTTAGGGGTCTACTAAGTGACTAGTGAGCAGGTAGAGTACCCAGCATGGAAATCACTGAACAGAGGGATGATTCACGTTATAGGTGGGACAGAGCAAGACAATGCGAGATTTCATCATGTTACTCAGAAGGACACACAATTCAAAACTTATAAATTATTTATTTCTCAAATTTCCCATTTATTATTTCTGGACCACAGCTGACTGTGGGTAACTGAAGTTCTGGAAAGTGAAACTGTAAATAAGTGGAGGTGAACAACTGTATACAAATATACCATATGCATTACATTTCCAACTTTACTGTGTACTTTTCCAAGTAGAATATGAATTTCCCCTAAATTTTTGTTAATTTAACTTAAGACTTATCAAACAGGAAGAATTGTTTATTCTATGGAAATCTAGCACAATGTTCTCTTATTTCCTTTTTTTATATATATATCCCACAGAGTTTTCATCTGGAGATGCACAGTTCTTTATTTACTGACATAGGTGAACTGAGAATGATAACAAAAAAACATTTAATAAGCATGTGCAATCTCCCATACATTTTTTCAATAAACTTAATTTTAATAGTAATCTTCTACAGCAGTTAAATGTTTTATTCATATTAGACACATAGAAACTTACGGAAGCAACATGGCACATATAAAATGTACTTATTTTGAAGAGAAATAATTGAATTCAATATTTTATGCCTTCATACAGGATATTTGTAAGTTAGGAGAGATCATTTAACCATTCTTATGTTCAGTTAAATGTGCACATGCATACCTAATAAGAATACTTAAATTTTGTATTTGTTTTGATAATCAAATAAAATAGCATAAAGACTAGCACACAATGAAACATCAATAAATATTAAATCCATCCCCTTTCAACTTCAGAGAGATTAATAATTTCCAGGAAGTAAAAAAAAAAAATCTAGTTAATGGCAAAACCATGTTTCAAACTCAAATTTCAGACTCCAGAGATTTTAATTTTTGCTCTTTATACAGAGAGATTTTAAGCAGGATTTTATGAAAATATTGTAACACTCTAGAAAACAGGACAGATTTCCTTCCAAAGACTCTTGATGTGGTTACTGGATTTTATAAAACAATATATTATCCTCACATTGTTTTATGACTAGGACTGGTAAAAAAAGAATTGCAGCAACTATCCAGGCAGGCCAAAAGTTCATATATATTTCAAACTAACACTGCATATAATATTTGTCATGAAAATGACTAAAACATTAGCTGTGCAGTATATATGAAATAACAATAAAGGCTAAAACAAATAGAAGCTCTGAATGCCAACTGCCACTCAAAATGCAAATGTAGTAATAAATAAATGTAATTAAAGCTAAAATCATTCTCTATTTTGATATAGAGAATGCAAAAAAAAAAATCAATAAATTAAGAAGAAAGATTTCTCAGGCATGTTCCTTAGAGCACTAAAAATACTAATTTTGTTCTACTAAGGTTGTAGCCTGACAAAATGGTCACAGCCCTGCCACCTACTCCTTCTTCTCTAAAATCATTAACAATCACAAAGATGGTGAAGGTGATGACAACAAGCAACAACTCAAAAAAAAAATTACCATTGAGTTTTATTGTGTAAAGAGACTCAGGGCATCAAATTATTCAATATTTTATAATATGTATTTAAAGATATCTGGGAGGAACTAGATTTATTTTTGCACCAAATAATATATCTCATGCATACTATCTTTAAAGTATATGTGCGTGTATCTATATATAATGATTAATGACATCTAAATACTTTTTTAAATTTACAAGATTCAAACAGCCCTAATCTTATGTTTTTTCTCAATTGATGCATAACAAAAATACAATTATCATGTAGAATAACAAACATATTTTAATATTAAATCTATAATCTAGACAACCCACTTCATCGTAGTTGATATGATAATACAGATTAAGCCTCCATAGGTAATAATTATAAATTCTAAATAACAGAACAAAGCATAAAACCTACTTGGAGACACTGGAGAATAAACAAAAGCAGGCAGAGTTGATAATTGGAAGAGGGAAAAAAAAGACACTGGGTACGTTTTCAGGATCTTAGCATGAGATTATACCCCCACCTCTGCCATGTGTGGCAATTAAAACTCAAAGAGAAAAACTGCACTTTTTTGGTGGCTATAGGTATTGAATAATGAGGTGGGGAAATTCTAGAAAAGAGAGAAATATAATGAAAGAGAGAGAGAGAGGAGGAAGAAAGGAGAGAGGGCCAGAGAGAAAGAACCAAAATTAATATGAGTAAACTCCATCCAAGTATCCACTGAATCCTAAACCCATCAATTCACGAGGCAAACTCTAAGCAGCCAATTGGATGATCTAAGAACTGAGCAAGATTTGAACTATCACTTTCCACAAAAGAAATAGAGTTTGCAGTTTGAAGTTAGCCTCTTCAGATTCATGTAACAGAATTCAAAATTTTTATATTTTTTTACATTAATGTATGTATTAATATGTATACTTCAGTCCTTACAACCATCAAATCCCAATGGTAGGGAAATTATGCTCTACTAACAATGTAACCGCATGTGTGAATCCAGTCTCCCCAGATGTATTCATAGTTTACCCAAAGTCATTTGTTCAAAGTTTCCCCATCATCTGAATAGTTATAGAATATTGTCCAACACTCATCTCACGGTATAATGTAGTACTGAATCTTTCGATGTCTTCATTCCTAAAAAGGAGATCTCTACCTTGCTCACAACTGATGCTCTTCTTCATCCCAGTCTTTTTCTCAGTTATGCATCTGTTCTACTGGGCATAGCATTAGCATATCCTCTGAATTTTAATTTCTTGAATGTCTTCCTGGTCTCATTCCTAAGGAATATTGGGTAAATGGAGTACAGTGAGTGGTTAACTATCTCATATGATATAATAGTCTTGCTATTTTGTATATTGTGCAGAGCGTAATCTTTCCATTTTGCATATTGGACAGATGTTGGTATGTGTATTGGCTTATCTGGGACATTCTCCTCTTTCAAAGAAGAGACAATACAGAGTAGTAGTTAAGAGCAATGAATCTAGAGCCAGACTATCTACATTAAAATCCTGGCTTAACTCTTAAAAAGAGAACTTGGGTCAATGCTTAATCTCTGGGCTGGTCACAGTTTTCTTATCTGAAAAACAGAAAGGATAGTACTAGTAATACTGACCAAGACAGTTTTAGCATCCCCTTCAGCTTCACTAAACTTTAGATAGGTTTCTTTCTGACTATGGGCCCCTGACCTCCCTTTTCTTAGACCGTTTACTTTACAAAATTTGCAGTCATAAATTTTTTTCTCTGCTCTTTTGAGATATAAACCATCAACAACCCAGGAATGTCTCTCCTGGTGGAACTGGGAGCCATCTCTTTGAAAGGTGTCAAGACAGACAGAGCTACCATCTCTTAGTCTCTGTGGGAGGGTAGGATTCTGACTTCCATATGTGACAATTAGCAAACACAGATGGCCTCGTCACATTAACCAACTTGTACCTTACCTTCCTCTAGTACATTTCCATTAGCTCAGTCCAGTGTTTAAAATTGTGCCCACCCTTTATTTCAGTGAAGACAAATTCAACTTTCCCGAATTCTCCCTTATTGAAATAGTCTCTCTCCCTTATTGTGATAGTCTAAGTATTCCTTGTCATTTATGACAAATGTCTGGTTAAAATTTTCTTTAACAGTTCCTACATTGTAGGTTTGCTGTGAGGAAATAAAAGCTAAAAAATAAAAAAAAAAAAAGAATTTAAATGTATCCAGCACATAATTAGTCTCATGAGGAAATTATGGTGAAGAAGAGAAAAGAAAACAAGAAGGGGGAAGAAATGAGGAAGAAGAGGATGAAGAAAGATGAGAAAAAAGAAAGAAGAAAGATAAATAACAATAATACATTTTCTGGCAAGTATTCAGAACTCTTCTGTCTGTAATGATAAGATGGACATAAACTTGGGTTTTTTAAAAATTTGCTCATTTTAAACTTGATTTTTGAGTGTTGCATTAAGCAGCTTCTATATTTGTAGAAGACAGCATCTTCTTGGATTATTGGAAACATGTTTTGAAATTAGAAACTAAATTGTATACTCCCCTACTGTTACCTGGGAACCCCAAGCCCCTCTACCTCAGCATGTGACTGTATTTAGACATCAGGTCTTTAAAGTGGTAACTGAGTTAAGATGAGGTTGTTAGAGTGAGACCTAATCCAATGTGACTGATATTCTTAGAGGAAGAGGAGATTGGAACAGAGCTGAGAGACACCACGGATGCAGATGAAATATCATGTGAAGGTACAGTTAGAAGGCAGTCATCTGTAGCTAAGGAGAGAGGCCTCAGGAGGAACCAAAGCTGCAAATTTCTTGGACTTCAAGCCTGAAGAATTGTGAGAAATAAATTTCCATTTTTTAAGCCACCCAGTCTGTGGTGTTTTGCTATGGCAGCCCTAGAAAACTAATGTATTTGAGTTCAAATCTACTTGCTGAGATTTACTAAAAATATTAGTAAAGTTACTCCCTAAGTTTGTTTCCCCTGGAAAACAATAAAAATACTACTTACTATGGTAAAATACTAATTAAATCAGATAAGTTGTGGTGAAATAATAGGGTTTGCTATCATCAACATTTTTAATATTTAAAATATTAACATTTTGAATATACAAATTAGTGAAAAAAAAAAAATCCCAGTTTCAACAAATTGCTCTGAATTGCAAAAGCAGTACTTAACAAAGTTAATGGTTAAATCCAATTCTGTTTGACTCCAAAGCCTATGACCTTTATGGGGGAAAAACTTTCAGACATAATAATTATAAATATATTGTTTAATCTTATGGGCTTTTTCACATGAATAAAAATAAATAAATTTTAAAATTTCAAATACATTTTTAAATGTTGAACAAAGCACTTCTTTACCCAAGCTGTGCCAGGAAACATTGCATTTGCATGTGAAAATAATACTCTTTTCTAAAGAGGCTGTCAAGTAGAGCAAGATGCTTCTTCATACTGTCAACCCAATCTAGAATATCAATGAGGACATCTGAATAATGCTATTATTATAAACTGAAAAAATTATCTTGAATTTATAATTGATAAGCAGAATATAGAAAGACAAAGAGGTTTATAATCAAAGAGGACTTACTTTAAAATCTTCTAGGGGAAACAACAAAAAATGGATGATGAGTACACTATAGAAACTGTTCTGTATTGTGCTAGATGAGCAGCATGTTAGTGTGTTGGATTCTTATACTCTGGAATTAGACAGACCTAAATTTGAGCAACTCTTCTTACTTGCTCTATAACCCCATATGTATCACATCAACTTTGTATGATTCAGGTGCCTTACAAATCAAATGGTAATCATTAAAAATAATATATATATATATCTCATAGGACCAGTGTAAAATTATATAAAACAATCCAGAAAAATATTTAGTAGAGTGCTGGATGTCTTGAAACACCAGTTGTAGTCACTGGGTAGAGAAAGAAAAATGTCAAAATTACAGAAGTAGTAGAATTATTTATGCTAGTTTACATACTGAAATTTACCAAGCCATTAATCATAGCACTGCCTCAGTTCTGAACAGTTTAAGCCCAAAGGCAATACTAGAGTTACGTGAATTGATGCCACCTGGTGGAAAACATTTCTTCACCTGTGATCCACTGAATAGGCCCATAATATATCCATCAACTATTTTCAATTCCACATTTCCCCAGAGTAAAATACTTAAACATTAGCAAGTTTTTGCATATTTATTCAGAAAATTGAGTAGAAAGAGAAAATATTTATAAAGAAAACATTATTTTTTTCTTCTGTGCTAGATCTTTCACATAGTTTATTTTATTTAAACTTTTGATCTCTCAAGATTAGCTTTAAGTCTATTGGATAACAAACTCTCTTATTAGAATAATAAGCAGATTAAAATGAATTGCCATTTTCCCCCCAAATTTTCACTTATATATCTTGCTTCTGATTCCAGGAAGCTGCATTTATACATGCTTTCTCAATTAATATTTATAATGAAGATATATGATACTTAGTTTTGAGGTAACAAATAAATGTTTGATTTTTTAACCTTTATTGTAGCATAATTTAGATATAAAAATTACACATATTTAAAGTATATATTATAATGAGTTTGCATACACCTAAGATATCATTACCACAAAGTAATAAATGTATCCATCACTTCAAAAATTTTTCTTGCATTCTTGTGTATGTGCAGTAAGGGGGTTTCATTTTTGAGTTTTTAATTTTTTGGTAGTAGGAACACTTAACATGAGATCTATTCTTTTACTATATTTTAAAATGCACAATACAGTATTGTTGACTATTGGTACTATATTGTATAGCAAATCTCTAGAACTTACTCATTTGCATAACTGAAATTTCATATTCATTCCCCTCTCTCCCTACCCCCTGACAATCACCATCCATTCTCTGATGCTATGAGTTTGACTATTTTAGATACTTCATATAGGTGGAATTATGCAGTATTTGTTCTTCTGTGACCAGTTTATTTCACTTATCATAATGTCCTCTAGGTTCATCCATGTTGTTGCAAATGATAGGATTTCTTTTTGTAAGGATGAATAATATTCCATTGTATGCCAGATATGCCACATTTTCTTTATGCATTGATTTGTTGATGGACATTCAGTTAGATTCTGTATCTTTGCTATGTGAATAACACTACATAAACATGGGGGTGCAGATATCTCTTTGAGATCCAGATATCAATTTGTTTGGATACATACCAGAAGTGAGACTGCTGGATCACATAGTAGGTCTATTTTTAATTTTTTGAGGAACTTTCACACTGTTTTCTGTAGTCACTACAACATTCTATACTCTCGCCAACCATCAACAGTGCATAAGGGTTTCTTTTTCTCCACATCCTTGGCAACGTTTTTTTTTATTATTTTAAAATATTATGGGGTACACATGTTTTTGGTTACATGGATCAATTTTGTTATGCCTGAGTCAGGATTACAAGTTTGCCGATCACCCAGATAGTGTTCATTGTACCCATTAGGTAGGTTTTCACCCATCCCCTACTCCCCCCCACTTGATTTCCACTGATTTATTTGTTTGTTTTTGTTTTATAATTCCCATCCTAGTAGGAGTGAGGTGATATCTCATTGTGGTTATGATCTACATTTCCCTGATGCTTTGTGATGTCAAGCACCCTTTCATATACCTGTTGGCCATTTGTATGTCTTCTTCAGAGAAATATCTATTCAAGTCCTTTGCCCATCTTTTAATTTGGTTATTTGTTTTTGTTTCTTTGTTTTGTTTTGTTCTGTTTGCTATTGAGCTGTAGAAGATTTTTATATATTTTGATATTAACCCCTTTTCAGATAAATAATTTGCAAATATTTTATTCTATTCCGTAAGTTGCCTTTTCACTTTGTTGTTTCCTTTGCTGTACAGGAGATTTTTGGTTTGATGTAGTACCACATGTTTAATTGTGCTTTTGCTGCCTGTGCTTTTGCTGTCAAATCCAAGAAATCACCGCCGAGAAAAATGGCAAGAAGTTTTTCTCCTATGTTTTAATCAAGGAGTTTTACAGTTTTAAGTATCACATTTAAGTCTTTAATTCATAATAAAAGGCAAACATTTCCTAAGATCCTGGGTGTACTAAGTCCCTCCCTCCTGAGAACTTAACCCAAGTTTGATTGTTCCTTTTTATTGTTCTCTGAAACACATAGCCAGCACAGGAGGATTATTAAAGCCCACTGCACTGCTACTATGTAAATCAAACACCTCTACTTCCTGCTTTATTTTGCAAAATGTAACCATGATTACTCCTCTTTTTCTGGATTCTTATTGTTTGTTTACTTAGCCGCGGAGGATGTCGGCTTATTGTTCTCTTTCTCTTTTATGGCATTTCATAGTGATAACATGCAGATTTCTCACATACACTAATTTCTTACATATGGGTATCCTAGTGTAGCAGAAAGAAATCTCATTGTCATTCTTTTTAGGAGACAAATGAAACAAAAACAGAATCAGCAGGAAAACAACAATGTTCAGCAGCTTGTGGCTTCTTGCACTGAGACTTTAAATTGAGAATGCTCAGGACAGGATGATTTGGGGAAAAGAATGCTCAAGTTGTTTCACTGAAGTTCAGGAGTGCAGTATTTCATCCATTAATTTTAAGGAAATAATGTTAAGAAAAAGTAAAGCCAAGTAAACAAAGAACACGTATACAAAGACTACCTGATCTTACATAATTACCATATGCAACATTGGCTTGCCTATTGTCTTTCTAGTATTTTGATTGAAATCATTTTGCATTTGGGTAAAATTAAAATATCTCTACTCATAAATATTTCCGAATTAAAAAATCAATATATCATTTATGCTAAGGAAAAAGGAGAATGATGAAGAAATAAAAATGATATGGATCTTCAGAAATGAATGGGCAGTTATTCTGATACACTGGTGAATAAAATTAAAATTAGTAAAATATGTCAGGAAAAGAATTTGGCATGATCTACCAAAAGCTTAAATTACTGTAAATTTTCAATAAATTTTTAATAAAATTCCTATAAAATATTTTGTAGGGAGACTATTAATCACAAGGAAATTTAGATAAATGAGAGATAGTCGGTAGGTAGATAGATAGACAACAATACTTATACTAATAGCCTAAAATTACTGAGTAGTTCCTAAATGCAAGACATTCCTTGTGTGCTTTGCTTATCTTACTCGTTAAATTCTTAAGATATTGTTATTACAAGAAAAACAATTACAACTACTAGTGTCTCGTTTAATGTGACTTTAGGACTCAGCCTTTGAATGGAATCACATATTGCAGTAAATATTAGAAGAAAATGACTATTAATAAAGATTTGAATCTAAACATTATTAGACAATATAATATAATAGGATAAAGCCATTTAACTGATATCAGAGAGCTATATTCATAACCATAAATCCATGTTAGCAATATATTTTCCAGTAAAACAGCTATTCTGAATTTGTCCATGGAATTTCATTTCATCATGCCTGTATCTATATGTATATGTTATGCTTATATGTGCATATAGAGGTACAAATTCATTTTACATATGTGTGGATATCTTTATAATATGGATGTATTCCTATGAATAAATGTGTATGTATATGCATAATATGCATCCTCCAGTGTGTTCAGTATATGTACATTCATATATGTATGTACATAAATAGGCTTACATAAACTCGCATATAGGCCTACATATATGTGCATATTTGCATATGTATGCATAGAGATGAATATGTGTGACTGCAGATATCTATTTTAGTGTACATAATCATACACATACACAAGGTATAATTATAGACAATATATAATTGTATACATACACATTTGGACCATATGCAGATGTATATAAATGCACATATCAGAAAGTATATTTTAGTATTCATATATGTATATGTATGTTTATGTATGTACACATATGTGTGCATATGTGTTTGTGTACATGCTCATATGACTATGTGTATATGTGCGGGGTTTGTATGAGTGTAGATATATTTGTATATGTATGTGGCCAATTACATGCACACATACGTGTATACATGCATGCTTACATACAACTTGATTTTGAAACATTTTCTAGGTCAACTGATAGACTGAAATTTTTTTCAAATATTCATTAAAATTATGAAGTGCATGTGAATTGATGGAGAAACAAGACCAGAGGAAATCATAGCCAGGAGCATTAATGGGAAAAGACTACTAAGGATTTGGGAGTGATGCAAGATTAGAATCTATTAATACAAAATGTAAGAGGGGATTTAAAAGATAACTACTTGATTTAGAGCAGCTGGGAAAGTAAGACTCTTTCACCTCATCTGCTTGGGATGAACAGCAAATTGCAATATTCATTTCTGGGCGAAAATAATAGAAAGAAACCCTAAGAAGGGAAAGGAACCTCTAGGAAACAAGTGCAGAACAACGGATGAAAGATCCTACCTGTATATCTCAATTGTCTGAATGTCTACTTCAGAGTATGCTCTGGTAAAAGGATTACCAAAAAAGATAAAACAACAACAAAGGATTTCCAAATATTTGATGAAAGTAAACATCATACAAGAGAGGCTCAAAAATCACAAATAAAAACAAGTACTTAAGGAAACAATACTAATAAAGAAAAGTGAAGTCTTAAAAATAATAATACACATATATGGGGAGTTTATAATAGTCAATTCATCAAACAATTATATACATCATTTAAATTTAAACATCATTGATGCTGGCTTATAGGCAAGATATTGACTCTAAACATGTTCTTGTATCTGGTTGTCTTATCTAATTTTCTTGCTAATTTTCATAAGCTTTTTAATTGATCTTATTGAATGTTTAGAAAATAGTTTTATCTGCAAATTATGAACATTATAACATTTTTCTTTTCATTATTTTAACATCTTTTTAATTTTTCTCTACTTCATTGGCTAGAAACAAATAAATATAATACTAATGTCTAGATCATTAATTTACACTTGATTTTAAGAGGATTGCTTCATTGGTAATATATGATGTAGAAATCTGACATGTTCTTTACTAAAAAAAGAAAAAAATAAGGTTGTTTTCTTCAGTGTTTCATTAAAGAAAATTTTATTAGCAATATATTGGGCCTAAAACTAAACTGAATCTTATACTTTTAAGTTATATCAAAAAATAGATTTACTTGTTTGCATAAATTTGTTTGAGATAGATTATCTGTTACTTGCAACAGCAAGAGTTAAAGGAAACAGATCATTTTTTCTTTTCCTTAAATGTATCGTGATTATCAAATTTACTCTTCCTTTGCTTCCTAAGGAAAAAAATCAAATGTGTGAATCCTTCCTAGAGGATTCTCAACATGATTTCAATTTAAACTGTGATGATTTTAATTATTTACAATTATTTATTATCAAATCTTATGCTATATGTTACTTTGCGTCTTGCTTTTACTCACTTAAAAATATTTTATCATTATCCCATATAATTAAAAAATATATATATATATATTAAAAATAGCAGTAGTATCCCAAGAGAAGAATAGATATATAATTTCAAGTAAACTTAGGTGTCACATCTATTGAATCAGCCCACTTAAAAGTGGGAGAGTTATAAGGAATCTATTTTCCTTCAGGTGGTCTCTGTTTCAGGAAGGAGAGAGAACTTACGCACCCACTTTGAAATTTCATGTTCATTTTCTCATCTGTAAAATGACGTTTTTGCTCGGTGATTTCTAAGGTTTTTTTCCCTCCTCATAACTGGTACTCTAAGTATTTTTTAACTCAATATTTCAGCAATTTACAAGACACCACCAATTGAAAAAAATGCTAATATCTAAAACCCAAATACAGCATGTCCTTAAATAATGTCCTTTTGTTCAACATCATTTGATGAGGAAAAAAAAATCTATTTCTGTCTGGAGCCACTGTTTGTGTACAGTTTGCACATTGTCCCTATGTTTGCATGGATTTTCTTTGGTTTCCTCCCACATTTCCAAAGAGATATGCATTAAGTTAATTGGCATGTCTAAATTGTCCCAGTCTGAGTATTTGTAAGTGTGTGTGGTATGCGTCCTGAGATGGAATGGCATCCTGCCCACAGGTGATTCCCACCTTGCTTCCTGACTTGCTGGAATAGGTTCCGGCCACCTGCCACCTGAACTGAAGTAATTGGGTGAATAATTACCTTGTTTTTTATTATCTTTCTTAAATATATGTGTAGCTCACTCTTACTGTGTTTTAGTCTTTACTTAGAAATCTGCTGATGCTTTTATGATCAGAAATATATCATAGGAACTTAACTCTTGTTTTTATCAATGAGTCTATGGTAAAATTGGTTTCTTTATATGTCATTTTTACTTAAAATTTCAGTTTGCAGGAACCTATTGATGATGTTGAGTGAGAACTTTCTGTATTCAAATGGACTCCTTTCACAGCTTTCCTATTTCTGGCTAGTGAATTACCTGGGGTTCTACTGTTGTTAGAATGGCAGACTGAATTAGAATTTCTGGCATTTGGAATCTGGAATTTGACTTTTTTCAAGAATCTTTGTTATACAAATGTACAGCAAATGCTGAAAGGTCCTCGTTCAAATCTTTAACTTTTATTGACAAAGAGGGTCAACTGACTTTACTTAAATACATGGAAATAATCCTATCAGTTTTTATTTGAATATCATTTGCTCCTACCATTTTTTTTTTCATTTTTTTCTCTAATAATACAGTCTTTTCTGTTTCTGTTCTCTTATCATTTTTCTCTCTCCTTTCTTCCCTCTCATCTTCTTGTCAGCCTATACTGTGTAATTCTCTTCCTTCTATCACAATGGGTATTAGCCATGGTTATCAAAGAAATGATTTGGCCCCTAAGGGACAGTTGTCAGTATCTCGAGATATTATTGGTTGTCACAACCTAGAAGAGGATTTTCTACTGACATGTAGTGAGTAGATTGGGATACTGTTAAACGTCCTAAAATGCAAAGGGCAGCAGTACTAACCCATACACAAAAAATTATCTGCTCCAAAATATCAATAGTGCTGAAGGTAATAAGAAACCCTAGTTACTCTATGTAGGTCCAAACCACATGGAAAAATTAGATAGTTTCTTTATATTACCTCTTTTAAAGTGTAACTAATTGATAAATTAATCAAAATTTAATTTAAAAGTCAGATTATTTGATAATTTACAGATAGACTGCTATTCTAGAGCAAGGATTTATCTTGTAAGTGTAAATTTTTCTACATCTTCACTTTTAAATCTAATGAGTTAAATAAATTTCAAAAGTTTCTGAATCTCAGTTATCATTGAATAGATAATGATACCAACCCTGTAGGGTTATTGTGAAAAGAATCTGTAACGTGAATAAGGCATATATTTATATAGTATGTGATCAATAGATAGTCATTGTAATTGCATGTTTTTATTTTAATCATTATTGTTATTATATATAAATATTACATATAAATTGTTAGCATCCTAGCTGAAAGGTATCAGGTATGCTAATATCCTGAGTTTCACAAGAGGTTTCATCTTAATTATAGAGCTTGTTGATGAACTGTGGTCAGGTATTAAAAATGCCATTTATTTGTTCAAAGAATTGTATTAATTTTATATCTAGAACTTATATGTTACCTGATTTTTAATAGGTCTTCATTACCTTTATTTTCATGATTTTTTTACCTTTGAAAATAAAAGTAATGTGGATTAATATGCTTTAATTGAAAAACAATGACAATAATATCTACTTTATAAGATTGCTGTATCAAATCAGATAACATATGCAAAAGCACTGTGTGAATGTGACACATTTTTCTATATTCAGGTCATTACAAGTTCAAACACTTTGCTATTCCTAGATTTATTTTCTTGACAGATTTTAAATAATGAGTAGAAAGCATGCTCGGTAGAATTTTTTGATTGAGTCAAATAATACAATGGCAAATACATATATGAAAAAAATCAAGGAATATTATTTGAGATGATGAAGGTGAACAGATTTAATGACAGATAATTTTAAATTGGTTTTGAAAATTTTGTTCCCAATTTTCTAAATAATTGACCCTTCTTAAATCATTGTAATTTCATCTAGTTTTAGTCAGAAAACTGCTCACATATATTTTGGTCACTATACAAATTTAATGATGTGCTATTACCAAATGATAAATAACTTCTAAACCCTTTAGCCTTTAGCCGCAGATCTTGCAGAATTCTGCCAATATTTGTGCTGTGGTGTTTATGTGTGTGTGTGTTTGTGTGTGTGTGTGTGTGTGTGTGTGTATTAGGAAGCAATTGCTATTTCCTATGATTTATTGTGATGATTATTAAGATAGAACAAAATATCTCCAAATTTTTGCAATGGAAATAATTGTGTCTTACTATGCTAATAGCTAGGCTAGGAAACAAGAAATCTTAGTCATATAATTAATGAAAATATTGGAGAGTTTGAAATTAAATGGGCTTCTTTAATTTAGTAGTTCTCAGGGCTTTTATTATATTAATACGTGTTATAAATACCAAAAAGAGTTTAAGTGAACATAGGTCTTGTCTCCACAAGGTCTCTTCTGCTACTTTTCCTGTATGTTGGAAGTAGGTTTCAGCACAGTGTGTGCTGTGACTAGCCGAAGCTGTTCATGGTCATCTTATTTTTCTTGTTTCAGGGTCATAGAACTAAGTGAATACTGCCTTTAGATAGAAATGCATTTTCCTGAGTTCTTTGTGATTTTTTTTTAAGCCTGATAGCTCTCCCAAAAGAGACAAAATACTCTTTTTGTTTGTCTGTTTTTGAATATTGTTCTTCAGAAGTGTGAGACATTTGACTACTTGCCTTAGGATAGAGGAAGAATCATATAGAAATGAGACAAAATAAATTCTTCAGAGTTAATTCAACCCTGAAGTTTATCTTTCCGTTGTACTTTGAGTGATGTGTGATAATAAGGTTGCTTATATTTAATTCCATTTTATTTGTGCTGACTGATGCTGAAAACACTTTATTATGATGATGTAAAAGGGGAATGGGTTTAAAGAGTTTTAACGATGAAATACTGTTGTTCAGACTATCCACTGATAGGACCAGTTTTGGAAAATCTAATATAGGAGGAAGAGAATGGTTTATATAAAGTCACCTGATCTGGGTTTGAATCTTTTCTGACTCATTACTAATTTGCTTTGGCAGGGTAACATCATCTGCATAAAACTAATATTCCTATTGTATAAAATTATGGTAGTAAACCCCCCATATTATCATAAAATTGTTATAAGGATAAGTAAAACAACATGTGCAAAGAGTTTGCCATAGTGCTTAATGAATAGCATGTGCTCACTAAATTTTTCCTATTATAATCATTTGTTTTAATTTATAAAGAACAGAAATTTATTTTTCCCAGTTCTAGGGTCTGGAAGTGCAAGATCAAGGCATCAGCAGATTTGGTTTCTAGTGAGGGTCTGGTCTCCACTTCCAAGATGACATCTTCTTGCTGTATCCTCTGGAGGAGATTATCATCATTACTGCATTATCATAAATGTATATATTGCTTAATATAACATATGATAAATATTAAATTGGCCAGAATATTAACCAAAACCATCGAGAACATTTTTGTGTTGTTATACAATATATGGTACTCACATTCTAGAAGAGTGAGGCATGACAATAAAAACACAAAAAAGATCCCTGAGGAATATTCTTAGGGCTTATAAAATTTAATATTAATTGGCATTAAAAATTTGATGAGCCCACTTTGTAGAAATAAAATCCTTTTAAAATGAACTCTGTCGAGTTTTCAGATATTGGACATAAAGTCATAGCACCATAAAATCCTAAGGTTGAAAAGTCTTCATAGAGCATCAGTCCCCAACTTTTTGGCACCAGGGACTGGTTTCAAGAAAGACAATTTTTCTGTGGACCAAGGGGAGGGGTGGGGAAGGGTAGGGAAGGTGATGGTTTCAGGATGATTCAAGTGCATTACATTTATTGTGCAGTCAAATCACTCTGCTAATTATAATCTGTATTTGCAGCCGCTCCCCAGCGCTAACATCATTGCCTCAGCTCCACCTCAGATCATCAGGCATTAGATTTTCATAAGGAGCGCACAACCTAGTTCCCTAGCATGCAGTTTACAGTACAGTTGCACTCCTTTAAGAATCTAATGCCCCCGCTGATCTGACAGGAGGCAGAGCTCAGGCAGTAAAGCAAGCAATGGGGAGCATTGTGTATATAGATGAAGCTTCACTCACTTGCCCACTGCTCACCTCCTGCTGTGCGGCCTGGTCCTTGATAGGTCAGGGACTGGTACCAATCTACAGCTCAGGGGTTGGGGACCGCAGTAGTAGAGAACTTAGCCTGGTTATAGAAATGCACTATTTAGTACATCTTACAAGTTATTATAAAGTATTTTCAATGTCAGACCATTCACGGGTAATATATTTTCCTATTACCGAACTCTAATTGTTAAAAAAAATCTTCCAAATTACCTATTCTTATGTAACTCACAGTGAGAAAACATAAATATATAGCTTATAGGAATATTTGAATCCTTTTCATGTGTGAAACACTGTATTAATAATGTTAAATTCATTACTGCAGTTATATATAGCTTTAAAGCTTTATAAGATATGTATTGTTTTGGTTTTATAACTGAAGAAATGGGAATATCAAGCAACTCAGTAAAATTGCCATAAGTCAAACAGCTAGTAACTTCATTATCCATGATTTCAATTCATGTATATGTGTACCCAAAGCATCTGATCTTAACTGCCACCAAAAAGTGCCTCTATAAATTATTAAAATAATTGTTTTAAATACTTATTGAATATTTACTATTTCTTACCTCTTGGGGAAAGAAACTATAATTTAGTCTCAATTTAGAGAAGTGATAAGTAAAACTAGGAAGTTGCAACTTAAAAATTTCACCTGGCTAGGAAATAGTAGAATTGATATTTTATACAAGGTGATTAAATATAATCGATACTTCAAGATAAACTAATAATTTCAATGAAACAGATAATCAAAAGACCAAGAGGTAAATTTGAAAGGTGTTAGTTTGTTAGTCAAACACGTGATTATTTAAATTTGAACCTAAACATACAAATTTGAATAGGAAATATACATGGTAATGTAAAGAATAGATATTATTCTTTTTTTTATTTCAGAAAATTTACAGGGTGCAAGTGTTTTATGTTACATGAATGAGTTGCATCATGCTGAAGCCAAAGCTTACAGTGTACCCATTACCAGAATAGTGTACATTGTACTCAATAGTTAGATTTTTATCCTTCCCCACTTCTTAAATTTCAATGTCCATCACACCACTTTATGACCATATATATATATTCTGTTTGTTTGTTTGTCCCACTTATAAGTAAGAATATGTGGTATTTGTTTTCCATTCCTGAGATACTTCACTTAAGATAATCATCTCCAGTTCCATCCAAGTTGCGCAAAAGACATTATTTCATAACTTACTGTGATTGATTAGTACCTCATGGTATATAAGCACCCATTTTCTTTATCCACCCATCAGTTGGAGTGCATGTGTGTGTTGGTTTGAAAATTTTTCATCAATCCCACTCATCTTATTTACCATCATGTTCTTATTTCCATATCTGACATTTTGACGATTTCCTTTGGGTTGGAGTCCATTGCTGGTGAACTATTATGATCATTTGGGGGTGTCAAACCAGCTTGTTTGTTTTCATTTTGTCAGAGTTCTCATAGTGGTTCCTTCTCATCCAAAATCTATTATCTCAACTCAAGACAGATAGGTTTGTGGTTCTCCTGTTCTCTTCTGGGGTCTCTTGTACTCAGTGAGAGTTCTTTGGATGTCTTTGATATATGTTGTGATATATATATAGCTCTGATCTCTTTCTGAAAATGCACAATGCTGCACACATGTGCAGGGGTGTGTGCATGCACCAAAAGATGTGATTTTTAATCCATTTAAAAAGTGAATAAAATGTCCATTTAAAAGTGGATAAGATGCATCACTAAAGAAGATATGCAGATGGCAAAAAAAAAAAAAAAAACATATGAAAAGACACTGAACATAATATGTCATTTATGGAATTGCAAGTTAAAAAAACTGAGATACTTAAACACCTTTTAGAATGTCTGAAATCCAAAATATTAACAATACCAAATGCTGAAATGAATTGAAGCTACAGGAATTCTAATTCATTACTATTGGGAATGCAAAACAGTACAGCCACCTTGCAAGGACGTTTGGCAGTATTTTACAAAGCTAAACATATTCTTACCATATGGTTCACCATTGGTGCTTATTGTTTTACCCAAATGAGTTGAAAACTTATGTCCACACAAAAACCCGCACATGAAAGTTTATGACAATTTAATTGCCAAATATTGAAAGCAACCAAAATGCCTTTCAATATGCGAATGGATCAATAAACTGCAGTACTTTCATGCAATGGAATATAATTAAACAATAAAAATAAATGAGTTATCAAGCCATGAAAATACATGGAGGAAACTTAAATGCATATTGCTGTGGCAGACCACAATCTGAAAAGGCTATATACTGTTATCTAGCGATATGACACTCTGAAAAAGGCAAAACTATAGAGACAATGGAAAGATCAATGGTTGCTAGGGGTTGGAAGAAGAGAGAGAGTGAAGCACAGGAGATTTTTAGGTCAGTGAAAAGATTCTATATGATACTGTAATGGTAAATACATATATTTTAACCATATTTTCCAGTTTCTGTGTCTGATATTTTGACATCCGGGTTTTACTGACTCCAAAAGAGCTGTCCATCTTAGGGTTAATAATTGCTAGATACCCTAAGGGATTCTCTTTGGTACCTGCCTTGCATATGCTAACTAACCAATTCAGATACCATATTCCCTATCCACTAGCTTTATTGGGTTCTTAGATTGTAGCTCTGATTCCCCTCCCTAATTGCCCCAGGTATCAGAAAGCTAGGGGCAGCTCCTGCACACCAGATTCTGCTGGAATTATTTAAACTAGACAATCTTAAACCTGGCTGGACGTTTACACTGCCTCACTATTCCTTTCCACAAAAACTATAGTAAGACTTTCCAGCCTTTCTCTAGTTTTCTCTCTGCCTACAACTGACCTTGGTGTTCCCCCCTGTGACTCTGCCTGACATGCCTTCCTCTTGGGAGCTGTAATAAATTATCTTTTTAATGGCAATCATCTCCTGATCTGTTGCCCTCACTATACCTTAATAAAACAAAAATCCCAGATACATTTTAACACAACATGACAAAATGTATTTGGCAAAACCTATAGAACTGCATAACACAAAGAATGAACCCTAATGTAGAAAATGGACTGCATTTAAATACTTATGTGTCAATTTTGGATCATCAGTTGTAGCAAATGTGCCATACAAATTCAATATATTCATGACAGGGGAAACTATAGACATAGGAGAGGGAACTTTCTACTTTCTATCCAACTTTTCTCTAAACAGAACTCTACAAAATAAAATCTGTTAATTTTTTTAAAAATAGACAATCTAACAAATGGGAGAAAATATTTGCAATTAATATATGCAATAAAGAATTTGTGTGCAGAAAATAAAAGAACACTTACAACTCAACAATTAAGACAAATAATCCAATTACAGAAGGGCAAAACATTTAAATAGAAACATTTTTCAAAGTAGGTATATAAATGGCCAATAAACACATACAAGATGCACATCATTAGTCATTAGGGAAATGCAAACCAGAATCACATTGAAGTATCATTTCATACCCAACTAGATAGCTAAAATTAAAAACATTTATAGACAATAAAGTATTTTGGAGATGATATGGAGATATTAAACCATTATACATAACTGGACATTTTGGAAAACATTTTGGCAATTCTTTACAATGTTAAAAAATAATTATACTACCCAACAATTATAGTACTAAGTGTATACCCAAGAGTATTAAAAATCCATATCCACAGAGAAACTTGCACACAAATTTTCATAACAGTGTTATTAATAATAGCTAAAAAGTGGGAACATTTGTAAAAGAAAATAAAGATCTCAGGACTACCCCCACAATTCCTTATGCAAAAGAGAAGTTAAAAGCCTCAGGCACCTGTGAAGTACTGGCCCCACAGGTTATTATTCATTAGGAAATTCCTTACTGGTCTCTCATATGCAAGGACATGCAAACTGTAACTTTAGGTCTGCAGGCTATGGCTAGCTCCTAAAACTAGTCTGTTTGATTCCACACTAATAATGAATTGCAAATTTATCTTCACAAGTGAAGAACAGAAACAAGACAGGATCAGAGATTATTCCACCTATCCAGGGTCATCTACATAACTGATGCTTCTTTACTTCCTTTTTCTCTTTTAACAGTCATCTTACCTTACATAAAATGTAGATTTTCTTGGGTTTCACAAAAATGTAACCATTTTGTCTCACTACTCATCTACTCCTTGCGTGTTTTTTTTCTTTCTATATGCCCTATTCTCCTTAAAATACTGAGGTTCCTAAATTCATTCCCCTTCAGAAAAACAGCCACAGATCTGTCTGTGGTTTGTATTTTTCCCAGTCACATCCTCAACTTTGGCTTAATAAACCTCTGTTGATTGAGTCATTGCCTTAGTCACTTATTTTGGGTTGACACATTACAAATGTCCATGAACTGCTAAATGAATAAATGAATGTGGTATATCCAAACAGTGCAATATTGTTCAACAATAAAAATAATGAATTGCTGAGACATACTACAACATAAATGAATCTTGAAAATATTATGTATACTAAATGGTATATTTTAAAAGGATAGATGTGTGTCATAAAAATTATATCTCACAGTACTTATAAAAAAGAGAATCTAGTAAAACTTCTAGAACTCAAAATTTCAATGGCTAAAATTAAAATTTAAAGAGACCATGTTTAATAGTAACTTATTGAAAGTTTTTTCTATGAGATCAGGAATTATACAATACCTACAATCCCCTCCGCTTTTCTCTTTCCTTTTTAAAAACAAACAAACAAACAAACAAACAAACCTCTACTGGTGATCTTTAGACAGACGACAAAAATCATAAGGATTAAAAAGGAAGAAATACACCTGTCACTATTGTCATAAAATATTGTAGACATAGTAAGCTAAAATAATCTGCAGTCAGACAACTCAAACTAAGTTAGTGCAAATCTTATATAGAGAAGTTGGGGGAGAGTAGAGGGGATTAAAAAAAAGAAAAGAGAATGGAGAAAAGAATGTGAAAAATAAAATAAGTTCATTACTTTTCTTAGATAATATGTGGAAATAAAGACATAATTTTAACTGATAGATTAGCAGGTAGAAGTGTAAGCATATTTAAGAAAATAACAAGCAACAAGCTATTAATATTATTTGCTAAATTGAATGATGAAGAAAAAAACAAGAAACAAGGAGAGAGGAATGAGATGTAAAAAGAAAATTTTATTGTTGATCATAATAAGGAAACAAGAAACACTGTCAAAAAATGAATATTTATGTATATAATATTAAGATAAATGATAGGATAAAATATGTTATAAGTAATGTTATATATAAATTATTAGGTTAAGCATATATAGTATTAGGCTTAAAGTCACCATGGAAACAAAAATAGAAATGGTACAATATTTGGAGCTATAAACAAACAGTAAAAAAGGGATCACATAAATCAATTGTGTTTGTATACATCAACTTAGGTTTGGTCTTTATTTGTAAATATATTCATTAAAAATAGCAAAATAATATGACAAAATTCAAAATAAACTTTTAAGTCATATCAAGAATGGAGATACCTCAAAGAACTACCGTTTGATCCAGTAATCCCACTACTAGGGATATTTACCCAAAGGAAAAAAAAACATGAGTGACAGAGGGGAGAAGGGGATGGATAAATTCACACCTAATGGGTGCAGTGTGCCCTGTCTGGGGGATGGGCATGATTACAGCTCTGACTTGGGCAGTGCAAAGGCAATTTATGAAACCGAAGTGTTTGTATCCCCGTAATATCTGAAATGAAAGAAAATGTAAATTGACTTAACACATAGAAAAAAAAAATGATTTGCCTTGCCTTACAAAGTAAAATTTAACACTGTGCTAAATATAAGAGACACAAATCAAAATGATTCAGAAATGATGCGTGTAAAAGATGGGCAAAGAAATATCAAAATTCAAATGAAAATGAAAGGAAGAAGAGATCTTGGTATTTCTATCACTCACAAAAAGCATTTAAAAAGTTTGAAAGCATGTTTTGTATTGATGAAGTCTCTAAGAATTCACGAAGATACAGTAGTTATTATCAACTATGGAGCAAATAGCAGTGATTTAAGATGACAAACACTACAAAACTTGCAAATTATGGAAGACACACTCTAATATTTTCAGTAACTAAAAGAAACCAGGATTCCTTGAGAACTATTTCTAGGTCAGGGAACAGAAAGGATCATGGCGAGCCTGGGATATTTTCTCTATTAAGAAAACAAAGAAACTTTCAAAAGTTAACAGGATCATGTCAAGTGGACAGAGTGGAACTTTATCAATGAAGCTCTGAGTGAAAAAATATTTGGAAAAAATGTTAATAATTCTAATGGATTGAAACACATGTTAATTGTGAGTGAAGATTACTGAGTGTTTATGATCTTCAGAAAAAAAAGAGCTGGAAAAATGGTATGTCCCTATTTAAGGTACTTGTTAAAACAACTTCTTAATTTAAAACGAAATAACTAAAGGAAAAGCATTAAGTACTATCCTGCCTTTCCAGTAGGAAGTTTATTGCAATGTAACTGGATTCTTATGCCAAAGAAGCATCAAACTTTTTGATACACTTTTATGTATAGTGATATGCATATGATACCACTCCCTCAAGGCATTTGGATCAAAGAGCATACAATTATGAGTTCTAGTTTAAAGGTTGTCAATTGTAAAGTTGGCAAGACTCATTTAACAATCTAGTCCCAATCAGAGACTTCCTAATTTTAATACCTTTTCTTTGTCTCTCCTAACTTGTGCTTCCTGAGGGGGCCAAAAGGGAAGTTTCCCTTAACCTTCTGAAGGTGTGCCAAAAAATCTACTGACAAAGGGCATATTAATTTTTAAAAAAGGCGTACAAATTTATTTAATGTATATACAAAGGAGACTTCAGAGTGAAGACCTAAAGATACAGGGGATATCGTCCATGTTTATACTTAGGTTTGACAAAGTATGTACAGCTATGTAGAAATGTGATTGGACAACAAGGGTATGATTTCATCCTAATGGACTGAGTGAGAAAACCCAACAAGGCCTGTCTAGATTCTTCTTGGCCTCTCTGAAGGCCAATGATACATTTCTTCCTTCCGAGTGTGGGGCAGGACCCTCTTCAGAATGGGGGTCTTATGATCTACAGTCAAGTTAATTCAGCTAATTTCTTTATGGCCAGTTTTCACACAGAAATGTAGAGAGGAAAGTTAAAGTAATATTTTTAGGTTTTATTACTGTCTTTAGGGAAAAGGGGCTCTGGTTTCTATGACCTGCCTTGGGAAGAGGGATTCTAGTTTCTATGGCTAGCCCCAGGAGAGAATGGGACTGAGAGACAGGAGGGCAGGAGAAGGTCAGAGAAAAATTTTTTTTCTCAGGCTGCTTCTGAGACCTTCACTTTGGAGCATTATTTCCTGAGTCCCGACACTACCATTGTCCTCTCCTTTCTTTAAGGGGGGAAAATTTCAAAACCCTGGAGCCACACAGACACCTAAGAGCCAAGGACTTAGCCAAATAATGAGTTTATTACTCTAAATTCTTATTTATGAAAGATAAAATATCTGGAAGAACATTCAACAATAAAATTTTAAAGTATAAATAAATTTGGGAAGTTGGGAAATATTCTATTAGAATGTAAATGACAGAAGAATAAAAAAGAACTGCACTGCTATTTCTACTCTGAGGTGGTTTAAACTTTACTAATATAAAGAAAAACAACAATAAAGACTATATTTTTAATGAATTTAAAGGTCTTGTAGATACTCTTTATCCCCTTGTAAATTATTGATATATGTCTCAAATCACTATTAGCCTCAGCTATTAGATAAGTAAATGGCCCTACTTTTTAAATCTGCTATACATAATGGCTGGAAATTCTTCCTGGGTAAGATCTGACTAACATGGGCTTCGGGTAAAGAAGGTGTATTGGAATAATGTTTCCCATGTGCTTTGCTGTAATAAACAACTCGGAGAAACAATTTAATGAGAAGAAAAATCTTAGCCAAATTAAAAGTAGTGAATATCAATCTAACAAAAATAAGACAGAAAAATCGATAGTGACAAGAAGTTAAGGCAATCACCTGCCTCCGATAGTTAATTTAAGACCAAGTCAAAGTGCAGAGAAGATTAATGAAGCTTAAAGTAAATCGGTGTAGAATAGAGTAAGAGTTGGAAAAAAAGATTGTAATTAGCACACATGCTGGGGACATCAATCTGAGACTCCTAAATACAATATGAAACTTTTGTCAAGAGAATATTGGAAACTAGACCTCAATGCACAGGTATGCAGATAAATCATGACTTCCAAAACCAGAAATTAATCACCATTATGTGGGACCTAACCCCTCCAGGCAAAAGCTTATATCTCTAATTGTCACAAAATAAAATTCAACCTGAAAATCAATCATTTGGCTCAGAACTGTGTTTTTCCCCATAGCTTTCTCATAATAAGGCAGATTGTCAGTTGCCGATGTGTGTCTTTAGTGACAACCTTCACCATCAGCAAAATTGGTTTAAAGAGTTTTGTTGCTCTCTCTGTTGACACAAGATCCAACTAGGTTCTTTAGACCCCCAGCCCCACCACTGCTTTTGCTATTCTGGACATTTCATATACTTGTGAATATACCATATTGTTTAATTAGGAAGCGTTTTCTCACTTTTAAGGGAAAAAAACCTAGAACTAACTTAAGCCCAAAGGGATATAAAAACATATTGAAGAATGGACAGAGCTGAAGTTAAGAACCTGGGATTGTATATAATTGTGATCTTAGCTATATATCAAAGGTATGAGACTAGAAATAGTGGATTCCAGTTATCTGGTCTCACACATTCTCAGCTTCGTTTCCAGTGTAAAAGAGCCTCTCTTTCATTCATTCCAATTTGAAAAATCCCAGGGAAAAACTCTGATTAGCTTTGTGTGAAGGAATGACACAGAGACAAAAGAATTTAGAAGTTTCTTTACCAAATGCAAGGTTGTCAGACTTAGAAGGACTGAACAGTGAAATAGAAAACACAAGGCATTTAAAGGGAAAATATATACTATTAGCAAGATTATTAAGCTTACTGTTAGTCTATTCAAGTATGAAAAAATTCTCATGATAATTATATTTACAAAAGTAATGATATATGTTACAGATAACATTTCAAAAAGTCAGTGATAAAATTGTCTTTCTTAAAGGTTTAATAACTTACAGGAAATGCTCAGAAATTAGCTTATTTTGGGGAACTAAAACAAAAACCCTATTAACTTTTGGTTTATCTCAGGGTACAAAGTCCTCTCTACCAAGGAATGTGCTATCCACACTCATTCTTATGTTGCAGGAAAATGTGTTCGTTTTGTTGCCACAGTACCTGGTTTTCAACCTCTGTCCCTAAAACATGAATTTGATCTCATATATTTTGTGAATCAAAATCATTAATTTGATTCTTTGACCAATTTCATTTATATAGATGTGAAAAAAGGTGTCAACTAATTCACAAAGATTTATGTATTTATTTATTTTAGCAAAATTGGGGCCATATCCTATTTAGGCTTAAAACATCTGTCTGGAGGACTCATAGGTCCCCTAAGTCTATAACTCAGCTGTATTTGTCAGAAATATTTTCTTTTTAATATTATTAACTCATCTACTGAGATTAGAAACAAAGAACAATTTCATTCACCTCAGTTGGGTCATATTATAGTCTCTATAATCTTTCAAGTTAAGGAACACCAGCAGAGTTTATAGATAAATCTCTTCCTGTCTCATTTGCTATCATTTGAGCTTGTCCCCATCCAAACTCATGTTGAAATTTGATCCCCAACATGGTGATGTTGGGAGGTGGGGCCTAGTGGGAGGTGTTTGAATCATGGGGGGAAATCCTTTCTGGGTGGCTTGATGCCATTCTCAGAGCAGGGCATGAGTTCTTCCCCTGACATAAATGGATTAGTTTCAGTGGGAGTGTGCTGTTCTAAAGCAAGGTTTCTCCTCTTGTTTTGTCCTCTTTCTTTGCATTTGTTTGCTTCTTCTATGGTCTCCTCTGCCATGCTATGATGCAGCACAGAAGCCCTCACCAGAGGCCAGGCCATACTCTTGAACTTCCCAGGCTTCCAAACTGTGAGTTAAATCAAAACCTCTTTTCTTTATAAATAATGCAGTCTCAGGTATTCTGTTACAGCAACACAAAATGGATGAAGGCACATCACACCTTATTCTTTTCTGATACTAGACCAGTCTTATTGTAGATTAATTTAGGCACACAACTCTGGTTATCAATTGCTTGTTGGTATTCAGACTTGCCATTACTTCTTGACCTTACTCTTTTTGTTTGTTTGTGTGTGTCTCTGGGACTTCTCTATTTTCCTTTCAGTGAGGAGACATAAAAGTCATAACTCATAAAACAATGGATTCATCTTGTGTAGCTAATATTATCATACCCATTGAACAACAACTCCTCATTTACTCCTCCTCTTGTCCCCTCAACTACCATCCTATTTTCTGTCTCTATACATTTGAGTACTTCAGGTACCTTATGTAAGTGGAGTCATGTAATATTTTTCCTTCTACGATTGACTTATGTCACTTAACATAATGGCTTCCAGGTCAATCCATGTCATTTCAAATGGGAGGATTTCTTTCTTTTTTAAGGAGGAATAATATTCCATTTTATGGTTACACTACATTTCCTTTAGCCTTTGGACTGTCCTGGAACATTTGGGTTGTTCCCGTATTTTGTTTAATGGGGATAATGCTGCAGTGAACATGGTGGTGTAGTTATCTCTTTGATTTTTAAAACACGTCTAGCCCTGGCTTGGGCGAGGCAAAGTCATTACTTGTAACCAAAATGTTTGTACCCCCATAATATCCTGAAATAAAAAAAAAAAATAAAATAATATACTATTCTTATCAGTAGAGGGTTTTTAGTTTTTTTCCTAAGTGATATATCTAATTTTCTAAAGTGATATGCATTTTTTCTTTAATATACATAGTCCATTCTTCTAATCAGTGAGTCTATCTTATTGGATGGCAGGACATTTAGTTTCTATTCTGTTCTATTTAGTATCTGGAAACAAAAGAGTTACAGCAGTTTCTACTAGTTGAATTATTAGATACTTGAGGAAGACTTAAATAATTTCAATTTAATGAGCTCTTTGTGCTGTTGGAGAGCAGTTGGGAATGCTAAGAGTGGGGAGAGGCAATTCCTTTATTCACACTTCATTTTAAACTTTTTAAACACATTTTCTTTTAAAACAGCATATTGTTAGATTTTTGGTTTGGGATCAAGCCATGGTTTATTATCTCCATCTTGCTTTTATCAAGTTACTACATGTTTCTGTTTTGTATGCTTCCTGGGAAACCCCTTTGCTAATTCTTGTTTTATCAAGAAAAAGTTTTTGGATCACTTTTATTCTTCTTCAGTAATTTTGAAGAATTACATTTTCTCATTTCATTTCCGACCCCTCAGAAAATGTGTGAATAAAGAGGTTTTTTTTTTAGGTGCTAATTCATGAGGTAATTTTTTTTCTGGGGTAATATGTTATCTTTATTTAAATATACAAATACAATGTTTTTCATACTATATATATATTATACTAAATATATGTATATATAGTATATATTTCAGTGGGAAAAACCCACTTCTCTGCACATACATATCACACCTAGGATTTTTGCTGATATCAGTAATTTTTGGTCTAAATTATTTTTATGTTAATGTATTTTTAAATATTTATTAATAACATTTGCATGGTTTTATAGCCATGTTAAGGATTATGATTGAGACGATACTATTATACCATTTTTATCATGTCTATTTGTTTTATAATATTTTTAAAAATTTTGATTATTTTCTTTATTTGAACCATTGCCTTGGAACTATTAATTATTTGGTTAAAATCTCCCCCCATAAAGCCTGTGGTTTTTATTCCATTACCTTGCTACATTTTATGTGTCCCTTCCCTTGGGGTGATAATTTTAGGATTTATTTGATACAGTTAAATATCTAAAATTTCACTGGACTATGTCCTTGTTATTAGAGTTTTTATTTATGTGATTCTAACTAAATTACATAATTCTTTACATAGAGAGTCTTGAATTTTTCCCTGTCATTTCATTATGTTAGATATTAAAACACTCCCAATAGAGGTGCTATGTGCACGGGCTATGGAGCTGCCACCCAGAAATCTACTGGACTGGGTTGACATCACATCTCACAAGATCTCAATGGGCTTGATGCCTGCTCTCCTCTGGAAGCTTCACCAGCTTCCAGAAGCTAGTTCACTTTTTGCTCCCAGGCCTCCCACTCTGGACCATAGTCCCTCCTGACTCTCAAAATCGTGCCCTAGACTACTGGTGCAGGAGGAGAGGAGGTATCTCTCTACTTTTGGTCAATTAGTGCTTTAACATACTGATTGCTAATCCAGAGAAACTGTGTTCTAAAAGACCCAATGGAACACTTTGTCTTTCGGAGCATTGGAGTTGCTCTCAGAAAGTAGCTCATGGATTCCTTAGGGTGACAGCTTGGCAAGGATTCTTGTGGTTATTCCATTTGACAGGGTGTCTGCTGCCAAATTTGTTATGAGATGGCTCTGTAAGTATGAACACCCTAAAATGCATACAATGTCAGTGAGTATCTGACTATATTCTAGCCCCGCAGGTCTCGCCCAAGCAAACTGCACAATTTGAAGAAGAGTTCTTCATGGCAATTAAGGAACTTTTAGCAATAGTGAAACAAAAGAGTACTGAGAATTTAGATGATGTCACCCTCTTGTGTAGTTTAAAAACACTTTGGAATCTTACAGATGAGTCTCCAGCTTCCTGTAAGCACTTTATTGAAAAATCAAAGATTGGCAATCCTCATCCATGTGCCCTAGAACAATATAGCTGAAGTCAGAGAGCTCTCTTCCAAACTGATAACCAAAGATATGTTGAAGCATATCAGCAACCTGTTCCATAGCTGATTTGTTGCAGGCATCATGGTCCACCTGGTATCTGACAGCCTTGGGTATCCCATAACCTGCAGAGGAGTGTTCTTCTCCAAAAGCTGCATACAACCATCCAAAATTGCCCAAGTTCAAGGTGTAAGATGGTGGCGTTGGTGACCTACAGTTCCTTCAAGGTATTTTTTTCCCATTCCTTGGTAACTTATCTGAACCAAAAGTTCATCATTGGTCATTATGGAGTATGTATCATGTCTGCAGTAAAAGGTCCAAAAAATACCGCAAAATGTTAGTTGAAGAAGAACTGCAGCTTTTGTGTAACATCCAGGAGTACAGTGAGACAAACTCCCAAGCAAAGCAGATTGCAATCTCCAATTTACATGACTGCAGAATACATTTCATGAACTGTCAGAGATCCTCTCTGTGTTGCATGTCCTTCTTAACCTCAGGGGCTTCAGAGGTGCTCCATGTCCCTCAGTGCCAGGTTTTCTGTCCTGTCAGCCAATGAATGTTAAAACCAGTTGTCATCAGAGTTTGTGAATTGGACTCCTCATTGGCCTTTTATTGCGAACCTTATATAAATTTAAAAAAAATAGATTTTATGATTGCCACAATCCCAAATCAAGTTGAAATCATTCTGGGGATACTCCACACTTCAGCAAACATTTTTGAAAAACAAACCCTAGACTCTGTGGAAAGACCTGGGACTTGCATTGGAGTAGTGATGCCAGTTACTTTTCTTTAGCCTTGGACAATTTCTTGACTCTGGGAGTTAATCAAGGGAAGGGGACCTATGGAGGGATAAAAAAAGAAAAAAATGCAGATACAAAGGTATTACCTCATAAATAGAGGGAAGAGAAATATATTTTTTACAATATGGGTATTTTGCAACAAAAATAAATAAATGGGACCTGATCAAATTAAAAAGCTTCTGCACAGCTAAGGAAACTATCATTACAGTGAATAGACAACCTGCAGAATGGGAGAATATATTTGCATGCTACACATCTGATAAAGGTCTGATAACAAGAATCTATATAGAACTTAAGAAAATTAACAAGAAAAAATCAAACAATCCCATCAAAAAATGGGCAAAGGACATGAACCAAAACTTTTCAAAAGAAGACAGAATAATGGCCAGCAAACATATAAAAAAAAGTGTTCAACACATCTAATCATTAGGGAAATACAAATCAAAACCACAGTGAGATATCACCTAACTCCAGTGAGAATGGCCTTTATTAAAAAGTCCCAAAACAACAAATGCTGGCATGGCTGTGGAGAGATTAGAACACTCTGACACTGCTGGTGGAACTGCAAATTAGTACAACCACTGTGGAAAGTAACTTGGAGCTATCTCAAAGAACTAAAAATAGAAATACTATTTGATCCAGCAATACCACTACTAGGCATCTATCCAAAGCTAGAAAAGACATTCTATAATACAGACATTTGCACTCGAATGTTTATGGTGGCACAATTCACAATTGCAAAGATGTGGAAACAACCCAAGTGTCCATCAATACATGAATGGATTAATAAAATGTGGCATATGTATATCATGGAATACTACTCAACTACGAAAAACAATGGTGAACTAGCACCTCTTATATTATCCTGGATAGAGCCAGAGCCCATCCTTCGAAGTGAGGTATCACAAGAATGGAAAAACAAGTACCACATGTACTCGCCATCAAATTGGTACTAATGGATCAACACTAAGGTGCTCACATGGTAGTAAGATTCACTGGGTGCCAGTCAGGTAGGAGGGGGATGGTGAAGGTGGGTAAACTCACAACTAATGAATGCGGAGTGCACTGTATAGGGGAAGGGCACGCTTGTAGCCCTGGCTTGGCAAGGCTAAGGCATTATATGTAACCAAAATGTTTGTACCCCCATAATATTCTGAAATCAAAAATAAAAGAAAAAAAAAACAATTTTGGGTATTTTATCTTTGGCCTTTTATCTCCAACTTTACAAATTAAACCAAGAGCATAACATTCTGTCTATGTGGGTGTGCTGGTGGATCATGGTGGCATTTAGGATTGAGAACAGTGTTTGGATAAGAAGATTAAATAAGAATTGTGTATATCAATCTCTCAAAATTTTAATTTGGGTAACACTATGAACAAAATTGGGAGGAAATGAAAGGGCCAGAAGAAAACTTGGCCAAAGACTTCAAGGAATGCTCTTACCTACCATGGAGACAAGAAAAATATGGACTTTTCTCAGAATCAGCCTCAATCACAACATGAACTGTTTTGTGTCATTTAAAAAGCTCCTCTGTGGAATAGAGTATGAATTCCTTCCTTGCTTTTTTATTGAAACTAATAAGGCATGTTTTATCATTCATATGTTTAAATTTGTTTTTCAAAGAACAAAAGTGAATTCCCATTTGATTAGTAGCATGTTTAAAAATAAACAAAAATGTTCCCCATAAATTGTATTAGTTTATTCTTATACCCATTAACTGTTTTATGACTTTTTAATTAAAATCCACATTTTTGGTGATCAAAAATGATAGACTGCATTGCTCTCAAACACATAACTAATTAGTGACAGAGCTAGAATTCAAAAGCCAGCTTTTTCTAACTGATTTTTCTTTTTTTTTTAATCAGAATATAATGCTTTATGGAATTGTCTTCTAGAGGTGGCTAGAATTCACTGCTATAACCAAAAAGATATGTAAAATCCTACTTAAATTCACATCCTGACTATCACATATGTAAAAATCTTAAATTTTACTTCTACAGAATGCCTCTGTGGTAATGCCATACCCTGATATGCCAATATGTTGAAATATAGAGCAAGACAATGTTTAGACTGTCACCATAGTATTATCTGTCCTCTTCCTTGAAATGCCTTGAAGCCTAGAAAATGTATCTTATACATAGAAATATAGAGTTAGACATTCTCTCTCTCTCTCCCCATTTGTGTGTATATATATTATATACATATATACATATAATTTCATTTTATAATTTTGGTTGTTAACTATAGCGCAATTACAGAAATGTATTGTATTAGTTATCTATATCATTTAACAAATTGCTCCATAGCTTAGTACTTTCAAAACAAAAGCATATATTATCTTACACAGATTCTGAGGGGTCAGAAACCTGATAGTGGCACAGTTTGATGAAGCTGGGTGATGCTGTCTCAGAGTCTCTTATGAGGTGGTTTTTATCTTATTCAATTCTGTACAAGTGAGTCAATAAATCCAACCCACAATCAGGGTCATGCATACCAGGAGATGGCATTACGGGGATCATCTTGGAAGTTAGTTGCTACAACTTCGTACTCTAAATTCAAACTCCAAGTATACTAAATTTCCTCTAATTATGATTTGTTGGCTTATTAAACATTTTCAGTGAATATATTTGGTTTTCTCACCAGAAGAATAAAGACAACTATAGTCAATAAAGTCTACTAGAAAGAGCTGGGGCATCAAACAGAATTCTGCTGTTCTACCTCTTGTTCCCCCATTAATTAATTGTGCAACTTTTCAGATTATGTTTGCCACACATATTTCTCATCAATTTACTCATTCAACAAATATATACTAAGCACTTATTCATTATTCCAGTTGTTGGGATACATCAGTACACATGTTTCTGTCTTTGTGGAGATTACCTTCTAGCTAACTTTCAAAGTAATGAGTAGCTCTAAAAAGTTATATTAGAAATCTTTTTATATTGAGACAAGTGAAAGTATATAGAAAATGTCCCAATGGCTTGAATTAAAGCCAGGAAGTAGGGCACATATAATTTCCAAGTTGGAAAGCAGAGAGCTGAAGGCAATCACAAAAATAAAAAGCCTGGAGTTCATTCAAATGGGACAGCATTAGGGAAGAAGCTGAATTTAGGGAAATCAACCAGAGAAAAGGGGCTCAGGACTTGAGGGTAATAGAGCCTGAAGCAACTGCCTGAGTCTTTACCAAGCAGCCACAGGTAATTTTTATTGGGGAATTCAAATTAAGCCACGTGTGGGAAGGGAGGTGTTAGAGCAGCCATTCCAGCTTGATGGACCTTCTAAGACTATGCTCTTGCTAATTGTACAGCAGTATATTTCCCAGGATGCATTGTAAGAGACTGTAAGATAATGCCGTGTAATCACAAGGTTTTAGAAAACATGTCTTCTCACTGAGTCCAACACTTGTCCATAAACTTTTTCCGTACTGATTAAGTAAGGGGATTCACTAGAGGTGAATCTTACTGAACTGGAAATAAATATTGTGAAAAGCTGAAGCATATGAAGCAGGTGTACTCCACAGGGTGCAGGGATTTTCAGCATATTTCATGAATTTGTCTCACAGGAGGGTTGCTCTGTTGGTGTGTGTGTGTGTGTGTGTGTGTGTGTGAGAGAGAGAGAGAGAGAGAGAGAGAGAGAAGGATAGGTGGAAACTTAAAGATTCCCTACATTTCATTTCATTGTGTAGTCTGCTGTATGTGCAGGAATCTTTGTGAGTGTGTATAGGTAGCAGGGGCTTTTATTTGTGTAAAAAGGAGTGTTCTGAGTACAGAAGTGCAATAAATAATGTGATGCATAGAAACATGTTGTCAGTGGAGGTTATGGTTAATTTCTCAGTTAAATACTCCACTTAAGCATATAAAATTGGCAAGCGGGAATTGGATGGGCTTTTAGAGGTTTATTCTAAGAGAAGTCTGAACTCATCTTAACTTCTGGGAGAACAGAAAGAGTGAAGGAAAACAACAATCTGGAGAGCGATGCCAAAGGAGCCAGGGACTTGCAGTTCTGGGAATGTCCTGCCATATGTACAGTCTGTAATCAAATAAAGCACTTGTGGTGAGCATGGCTCAGACACCGGGAGCTTAAGAATTGAAGTTTCGCCCTGAAATACAATAGAAGCATAGGGTCAGACTAGGTCCTTAGAGATCAGGGCTTGCTTTGAGAGAACAGTAGAAATAATCTTGGAGTTGCAGTGCTAAAATGGCTATTACTCCTCCTGAACTCAAAGGTCAGTGAGACATTTTTATCATGATTCTTATAAAATGGGGTTACATAATTGCAGTATCCAAACCAAGAGGTAAAACATAGAAACAGGAGGGCAGAATGGGATAAGAAATCAAAGATTGGAGAACTTGAGAGATTTCCTAAGATCCTGGGGCATACAGATATTTGTCTAGAGTACTGAAGATAGCTTAAGCAATGATATCCATAAAAAATAGCCTTTTATTGTATTTTAATTGCTGTCTCATTGTATGTAGACCAAGTGCATTGGTAAACACTTTTAGGAAATTATTGTTATACAAATATCCCTTGCAATGGGATACTAAATATGTATTAGCTATAAGGTTTAAAGCACTAAATATCTATTAGTTATACAGTTTAGTTTATACATGTAACTAAGATATATAAATAATGTATGATGTGTTAGTTATAAAGATTAAAGTAAGAATAAACTAGATAGGTTAACATCCTGGTGTTGTGTTGCTTTGAAATGTTTAGACAAAAATGAAAGAAATTGTGCTTAAAATATAAATACTTCATTTATTTAATACCTGTATTGGGAATTAAAGAAAAATATTAATTCATAGGAATTATTGATATACTGAATTTTTGTGATATGGAATCATAAGTTGAGTAAAGAAAGACAGGGAAATTTAGAAGTTTTGTAATTGCTGCCCCATTGATTCAAAAGAACATGTAGTATAAGTTCAAATAAGCAAGAAAATAGATAATTCTGCAGCTTCCATTATTTTCTCCTGACTGTATTCTGCCAAATTAATGATTTTCCCTCTGCCTTTGGAATTCCCATTGACATGGGTACTTTGAACTCAATGTCATCTCAACTGCACTTAAATATTTTTATTTTTTGTAAACATTAGGAACAAATGTTTGTTTCTTTAAGGAATCAAAATTTTGCAGTGTTTGGTCCTGCTATAATACATCTTGATTGTGATATTTATGAAAGTAGATGGTCTCTGAAGCTTGATATCAGTTTGCTTCTTAGCTCCACCACTTTCTTCATATATTAGAGGTCATTCTTGATGATATATTTTCTATCTTCTCAAGTAGAATGTAAGTTCCAAGAAAGCAAAACCAATCAAAATGAAACCTTAGAAACTAAAACGCTGGCTCTCACACCAGCATCCAACAAATACTTATTAAATAAATGAATACATAAAACTTAAGCCTTTTAAAGATCGATAAGGAGAAATATGCAGTGGAATATGAGATTGTTAACATGGAAAATTTCTCATTTTCTCCCTAAGATTAAAAAATGTATCAGATTTTTCCTCCTTAATATTTTCAGTTATAAATGTTAACGTAAGCAATCTAATAGACAGTTATGTACTGTCTGTGTAAAATGTGATAGTTTGGACATGAGAAATCTCATGGATTCAAGATTTTGACTTTTGTAGACTCATGAAATGTCTCATGATATGTCATTCTATTAACGGTATAACCAGCACTGAGTAGTTTATTAAAGCGTTAATAATACTTTTATGTTTTTATGATATAATCTACTGAGCATTCAAGCAAGTCAAAGAACTATAAAGAAAGTCTTCCTTATCTTTCATTATTTATACTGTGGAGTCACGCATAAATGTATGAAACTGTGTGACAAATCTTTTGTTTATGAGGTGTAAAGAAAGAAAAAGTAAAATGTTCCACTGAATTTCCTACTTTTACTATGCCATTTTATAAATGATCCTTTGTTCTAGTTAGCTAGGAGTTACACAAGCCCAATTGGCCCAAACCAGATTAGAAACACATTGAAGCTGATATTTTAGTGATAGGAACATAGCCTGAAGCCATTCCAGAACAGAAAGGTGCTAGGTTCATATCCCAAATGATTATGTTATTGTACTATGAATTATTAAAAAAAAATCTCTCTCTTGTTGCTGATTTGGAATTAAGTATCACAAAATACTTTTTATATATATCTTATCATTTTCTGGACTCACAGTTCTATTCCACTGCTTGGCCTATTAATCTTAGTGCCAGAATCAAATAATTTTAATTATTATATCTTTCTAATATTTTATATTTTGTGAAACAAGTTGCTTTTGATTTCACTTTTTTTGTCAAAAATGATTGTATTCAAAGGTTTGATCTTCCTGCTGAAACTAAAATTATTTTCGAGTTTCATAAAATAGGTACTTATCGTTATATTTTAATCATATTTACTTATAGATGAGATGATTTTGCACAGAATTGACATCTTATTAATGTTGGGTTTCTCATTAGGGACCACAATATATTTTTTCAATGAACCAGTTCTTATTTTGTGTCTGTAAAGGAAGTTATGTAGCTTCGTTTATATTGGTGATTCAAGGTACTTGATAGTTTTTATGATGATGTGTATTAGAATTATCATTTTTTGAACTGGGTCTTTTGATTGCATTTTATGCAAGATAATTAGATATATAGAAAACATATAAATTATGCACATTTATGTTGACTTTCATGTTAAATGACATGATCATTTTAACTGGACTCTCCCTAGGTTTAAAGTAGCTAATATTACCATCTTCAAGTCACAAATATATTGTCATTTTTTTCTAAATTATAAGTCTTATTTTCTTTTCATGATTCATTGTATAGTCTAGAAACTACAGTTATGAATTATGGTGATGCTAGTGAGCATATTTAAACAGGATTTTTTATTTCACTGATATGTTTTGATTTCAAAAAAATTCTTAAACAAATTAAGAATATTTATTTTGCTCATAGGTTTTGTAATTGATCATATTAACATGGAAAATTATATTAATATAATTTTTCATATTACTGAGCCATCCTTTGATATCCTTTTTCTTATGGCTCCTCTCCATATAATGGATGTTATAGCCACCCACACCCTACCATGGTTTGCTTTTATCACTAATATTTGGGTAAAAAGTTCTTTTATTTCCAATTAGAAGTTGGTACATACTTGAATATTGTCTCCTGGATCTCAAGCAGTATTTTAAACTTCGGTGGCTGCTTTTTCTCTTCTCTTTGTAAGAGACTAAGCAAGAAATAAATTTTTTTTTTACTTACTCAAAATATACCCATCAAGTGATGTTGTGCATACCATTTTCCAAATATTTCAGATTAAAAATCAGAAATGACCTGCCATAATAAATTTTTCAATAATTATATATCTCCTTAGGCTGTTTATGACCGTTTGAGTAACAAATATTTCCTATTATTATATTTTCATAGTTCAAATTGCTTTTGTGAGTTGCTACCAAGTCACCAGGTGACAAATCCTAAGTCACAGTTATAGTAATATGCAGAAATATTTAGCGTTTAATTTATTTTACTCTTTCCTCTCTGGAATACTGTAGGGTCCTTAATTTTTAGATCAAAAGTCAAAGTGTCTTTCTAAAATTTTTGCCCCTGATTTTCTCCCCACCTAGGCCAAGAACATACGAGACAAAATACAATTTTAATACAATTTCCCAAACTTCACATCTGTATTGCTTGAATAAACCTAGTTTGTCAAATAGAAATGGGCATGTCTTGCTAATAATTCTACATTGGTCTTTTTAAACAAGTGAATTCACAAATAAGATTAGAAGATAGCTTTTTTAAATTCTAAGTTTAAAATAATAAGTCAGATAAGTGCTGACTTCATAAAATAACATTCGAGTATTTACAGTGTTCCCTATGAGCTTGAAAGTTTTATATTAAATAAGAATTTTCTATTTCTTACATGTTCATTGAAGTTAATTCTTCAAGATACAAGGACATGACAGCTTTTTGCTTAGTAATCCTTAGCAAAATTCTACAATTGTGGTTATTTAATTGGCATCTGGCTCTTATTCCATTTTATTTTTTCCCAAATGTATTCCTCTCCATTTAGTTAGAGTATATTTTAGAGAATTACAGACATAAACACACCCACAACAATGAGAAGACAGATTAATTTATTCTTTTCAGCTGGACATATTATTCATGTATTTCTGTTATCTTTCATGTGATTAAAAATGATATAACATTGTATGCAAATTAACATATAAACATATTTTAATGATAAATATAAATATTTTAATAAATAATAAATACGTTTATTTGTATATTAAACAATATATAAAGCAATTTATATCTAACTACACACACAGAGCACATTACCTGGAATTCCCTGCAACCTTACCTATCACAGTGACATCTTATTTTTGAAATATTTTGGGAGATCATTTTTTGTGATGACACAAGTTTCATGATATTAAGAAATACCTTTCACAATAACATTGGCATATTAATTATATTTGAGGAAAATAGAAAAAATAGCTGTCCTCAAATATCCTTCTATTCGTTGTTTCATTTCAGCAATATGATTTTTAGCATTGCCTTTTGTGCCACCCACCAAGTGTCAAGTTTTAACTTACTTTATATAACAATTATATGTTGCTTTGAAATATGAGCTATTGGATGTCTACAAATGTATGGCTATCTAATGTAAATATAGTTGTATGTGCTATATGAATAATCTCTTGAGATTCCCTGGAGATTATCAATATTTGATTTCTTGTCAACTGAAATATGAAATATAGGATGTGCTTATTTGTTGGATATTCAATGTTTTCATAGTTTGCATGTGTAATTGAGAGTAGGATTTGGACTACTTTTCATACAGAAAACATTTTCTCAACTACATAGTGATCCCCCATAAAAAGACATAAAAAAGCCTTCTAGGCACAAACTGTTAAAACCTGTTTGGTAAGCAAAGCTGTTATATAGTTTCATGAAAATGAATTCTGCTGAAAAAATATCTTGTGCTTCCCTGTTTCAGAGTTGCCTAAAAATACGTCACTGCCAAAATTGCATTAACCATGGATTCTTATGAGTCCTATTTTTAGACGTAACTGAGAATACTGACAGAATTATTTTTTTGAAGAGCATTTAATGTAAATAGAGTCTAAAATTACAACATTGGTAAAGGTTTGGCCAGAGAAATTATTTTATTGACTTAATGACATCTTCAACAAATTAAACTTAGGTTCCAAGTGAATGTACTGCAGAGCAAGAATATTCAATATGGTACTTATTAAATGTTGGTGCCTGCATTATTTCCATGGCAATTCTTTTTTCTTATTGTTAATTTCATATGAGAACTTTTATTATTTTTTTCTTCAAAATATTTTGCAAGCCTCTCCAATGTCTTGGTTTGAATAAGTAATAAAAATATATGAAAGAATTTACTTAGTTAACCTTAACTCCTTTGCCCTTATCCCAGCCCCTGAGTATAGAGAAACACTTTCAGATGCATTGAAAAGCCAAATGAAAGCAATAGTCATGAGCATTTGGATTCAAAGACAGGAAAGAAACTTGTTCTAAATGAGTTGTCTACATAGCTCTGTCTTGGGAACAACTATAGGACGTGTTACTGGGTCAGGAACTCAGTTAAAAGACACGTGACTGCCTGTTTAAAGTATAATACAAAAAGGATTAGGAGGCAGGAAATATGGATCCTAGTTACTTTACCTGTAAAATGGGATTTATGCTATTTTCTTTATCATAACAATGTTGTCATATGCAAAATAGTGTATGTGAAAGTACTTTGTAAATACTTGCAAAATAATATATACTAGTAAAATAACATATACTATTAAAAGTAAATAGTTATTTTTTGCCTATTGCTTGATATGTGCCAAGCACCTTTACATATAATATCATTTAATGATTACAATAACCCTATCATGGATAAATTCTTATTATTACTTTGATAGTGAGGAAAAGAAGCTTAAGAATGGTTAGGTAACTGGCCCAAGCTCACACAAGCAGAGATGGTAGAGCTGGGATTTGAAAGCATGAACATCCGTTATGCCAGACTGTCTCTATTGTAGAAGTACTAGGTATTTCTTACATTAACAGTAAATAGGGAAAGTAGACCTATTATATCTCTACATTTTATTGTAAATCTAATATTCTGTGCTTAAGTATTTTTTTGAGTGCACCTGTCAGAAGATTTTTAAATGTTATGTAAAATATGAGAAAGCTTAAGCATGCTTAGTAATATTCTGGGGACATTCCTGTCATAGTATCAAATATAGACAAGGCATAAAAAGATAACTAGAATAAGAAGAGGAAGAGAGAGAATAAAATTGCTGAAAAGAAAGGTTGTTGGCTTAGATAGTAGAGTCAGAAATGAGCAATAAATTTTAAAGAAAAGCAAATGTTTCCAGGTAACATATGAGTTAATTAAAAGGAAGACATTCCAATTGACTAGGATTCCCCAGCGAACTATCTCTGGAAGTAAAGCACCAGAAACATACTGTGCCTATTAACAACATGATCCACTGAGCTTAACAAGGCTTAATATAATAAGAATATAATAATACTGCTTTATAGTTCATAAGACTTTACAATTTTACTTATCATTTATACAAATCTTATCTCCTTAAATTTATTCTCAGGTTTTACTAGGAGCCTGGTTATTATAACAAGAATCTAAGGCTTAAGGTAAAGTATCATATTTCTACCGGACAATCATTACACACTCGGTACCTGTCTCATCTCATTTAAGATTTGCAGCAACCCCAAAGGTAGATATTATCATTCCACTATTACTCATGAGGCTCAAACCTTTAATAGAATACAAGAGAAAAAACTAAGATATTTCAGAACTGATACTTGAATCTATTAAATCACTTACCTTTCTAGAAGTAAAATATTGAATTATTCAGATAAGGTTGTTTATTGCCTATATATCTCAGCCTCACCAAAATCACATTATGAAGCTCTTATTAAGTGATTAGAGTACAAATACGACCTAAGTGGTCCAATAAGAATTATTGTTTTTGGTTAAACTGGAGCTTTAGAAAGCTTAAATTACTTGCTGCAGCCTCTTGTGCTTTTAACATTTGGGTTTTTGTTGTTTAGTTTACATCTATCTATGTACAATTTGCTTATAGAGCCAGATTGCCTGGTTGTGGAAATTGAAAGTTCTCCTCTAAGTGTGTGACTTTGGGAAAGTTATCAAGTATATATTTTCCTCAGCTTCCACATCTGTAAAATGGGCAGAAAAAAAGAACCATTCTGGCTTAATAGGATTTTGTGAAGAAAAAATGACTTAGTATGGACAATCCTCCTGCTAAAATGGTGCCTGGTACATTTGAGCTCGATGAAAGATAGTTGTCATTATAGTGATTATTATTACAATATTATTACAATCTAAGGACAATATTCCCTGTAAGGCTGAGTTTCCAATGTTAACAATAGCCCTAATAACATTGTTCATATATTTAATAAAAACTGTTAAGTAAAATTATAAAATGCTATAAAATATAAAGTAGTTTTATTATTTTTACGGGGTCAAGGTCTTGTTAAATTCCATAGTCCTTGGTATTAATAAGCACAATAAATTTCTGGTATTTCACTTTCACAGACTCACTGAAGAATGCATTTATTTGGAATTCTTTTCTTTTAATTAACTCATATGCTTCCCCAAAACTTTTTTCTCTTTGGTCATTATTACTACTTCTTGATAACTTATCCTTAGCTAACATACAAACCAGTGATGATGATGATGGTGATGATTAAGAATATGTTGAAGATGACAGTGATGATGCTAAGGATGACAGCAATAATAGGAGTCTTATAATGTGCCAGGCACAAGGAAATTTTCATTAATATTTCAAGAGGGACAAAACAGACAATCTTGTCTTACAAATAGTATCTATTTTGCTGGTAAAAATATTTGTGCTCTATTTTTCTCATGGTGTTTAGATTTCCAAATTTCTTTTCCCACTAAAGTTTAGTTGAGAAACCAAAGTTCAGGTAACTAAGTCTGGAGAAAAAAAAAATACAAAGAAATCCTCTTTGTTCTTTCTGGTTCTCCTTTTCTGTCTTTAGGCTGAAGACATCCTGTTTCAATTTATTACACTGGGGCACTTTCCTAAAATGTGTTCAATTGCACTCAAAACTCAATCAATTCTCTCAGCATATGGTAAAGAGACATAATGTCAGATTGGAAAGAAATTTCAAATTTCCCCAAACTTAAGCTTTTATTGAAAAAGCCCAGGATTTATGATAAAACATGGTTATCTTATGATTCAGAAATTTCTGAACATGTCTGAAAGAATGGTGTGTCCGACTTAGAAGACATCCATTTGAATGAGAGCTCAAGACACCTCCTAGGAGTGCAGAGTGTGTGTGTGCATGAGAGGGGTGACGGCAGTGCTGGAGAAAACATCCTAAGGGAAGGAGAGTGAAAGAACCCAAGCGCAGCCCAAGTTTACTGAGGAAGGACTAAAAGAGAGGGGAAGATCTGCATAATGAAAGATGTCTTTCACTCATATTTTTTTCCAAATATGTCTCTCTGAATCTTACCCTGAGAGAGGAGCCTTACAAGAAATGTAAATCAAATTGAGAAAACTATGTCACTATGTGATGTCATTATATACTCACGTCACATTAGCTTGCAAATAATCAACAGGGAGCTTATTCACACAGGGTAAAGAAATGGAATGATGCATGGTCATAAAACACAGGTAGACCTCAGGAGGGACTGAAACCAGGAGTTCAACAGTGAAGAACCGAGTTTATTATCTCATTATTCCTGGCGATGCCTTGTCTCTTATCTCTTGCGTTTCTCTAAGTGTCTTTCATTGTTTTCTCACTCTCTATAGACATTTTATTTTAATGACTTTGTGCATGTTATTAAAAGGTAACTCCAGCCCTAGCTTTACATAATAAATTCCATACCTGACTTAACAGAGAGGTTTTTCCTGATCAATCTGTATGAACAAAGTCTGTCTTCTCTACTTTGTTACCTTGCTTTGTTTGTCTTCATAATTATACTGTTGTCTCACCTTTATGTTTTCTCTCACCCTTACCAGATTAGAAGTTCAAAGGGAGCACATACTTTATTTGCATTGCTCCTTAGTGTCTAGTACAGTGCCTGCCAAGGATTAGACATCTAGTACATACATGTTGAATGGATAAATTAACACTGGATAAATTTTAGAATCCAAATACATACATACAAAAATAATTGACTTATAAACTAACTAAATAGATATGTAATAGGTGAGTTTGTGTGTGTGTGTGTGTGAGAAAGAGAGAGAGAGAGAGAGACAGAGAGAGAGCGAGAACATTTAAGAGGCTCCAGAAAACAGTGTCTGGAAGTAGGCATTGCTAACAGGGAAACAATAGCCTGTATGCCTGTTCTTGTTTTGCTTTCAGACTCAAAAGAGTCATTATCACAGACATTAGTCACCCTGCTTTCTGTAACCTAACATTCTCTCTACTCTCATTTATTCCATTTTCCATAAGAATATTCAGGAAAAATATTCAGGGGAGGTGAGATGGTGCCCAGCCAAGCCCAACCTTGACCCAGTGATTTATATAGAGATATATGTCTTTTTTTTTTTTTTAAATACCCATTGTGATCCAACAAAATGACTCCATGAGTCATTGATAGATAAAATCCTACAGTTTATCAAGTATGGCTCGAGATATATGTTTTATACAGAGATACAGGTATAGATAGATAGACTTATATAGATATCAATGATATAATTTTATATCTATTTATCTAATTTACTGATTGCTTATCATATACCAGATAGTAACCCTAGTACTTTATATATATGTGTGTGTATATATATATAAATTCTTTCTCAATGTATACATAACCTTTATGATACAGATGTTCTTATTACCAACTGAATTTTTAGATGAAGAAACAGACTTAGAGGGGGTTTGTCACATTGGTAAGTATTATCCAATTTGAAATTGGTAGCCAGAGGATTTTCATTTGGGTACTCTGATTCTAAAGCTCATGCTCTTAGCTAGGATTTCATATTACCTCATTTTTACTTCTAGGTAATTTTAGGCGGTTGGTTAAGTCCCAATTGACACATTTAGAGTTTTATGATTTCATGGACCTTAATTTTATACCCATCCTCCATCCCACATATCTATTAAAATCCCATCTAAATTTCAGTTTTATATAGGCACTTGTTTTTACTCTTGATCTTAGCCAAAAGGCCAGGAAGCAATATATAGGCATTAGTTTTTAACTCATGCTACAATGCTACACTCTGATTCCCTACCTCCTTCAAAATAAAACACAATAATCTAGTTTGTTGTATTTCTATCTTTCTCCTAAATAAAGGACTCTGTTCTGTCCTAAATTGAGAAGAGTGAAATTTCCTAATTCTCTTATAAAATAATTCATGTCATTGCCCTTATGTTGCTTGTTTTTCCTGAGTTTTACTAGTTAACCATGAATTTTTGAAATGTAATTCTTATAAGCTGCTTACCATGAAGTATATTTTTTATTCACCTGATTGAATCCTTTGTAATGTTAAGACCAGTACAATGATAATATAATCTTTTTAAAGTCCTTTCTTTTTCCCTTCATTGTTCCTCTTATTTTCTTGTTTATTTTGTAAAATTACTGACTCCTAAAATGGTTTCTTTACTCTCTTGCTCATTCTTTTTTTAGTGCACTTGAGATACTAAGACATCAGAATTGGGAATTGGCCAAAGCCATGTTTAAATTTTTGGTACCACTAATTGTTAACTGAATGAATCAGAGTTGTTACATAGAGAAAATAAGATAATATATTTAGACATGCCTTCTTCTCTTCAAAGCCCCCCAGAATTGCATCTTACAAATTCTCTGTGATACACAGCCTTCATGACTCTGGCAGATCAGCACGTTTTCTCATATGCCCCCATTCTCATCACAGTGCTTGGTATTTCCTGCCTTGGGTGGCTTATTACTTGTGGATATAGAGAAAAATAGTGTTCTCTAAGTTGCAGAACAGTCTATAATAGGTGGGCATTGTGTATGCATATGTGTGTGTGTGTGTGTATGAGTAGTTCTCAGTTTCAATATTCATTACCTAATGGCTCTAAGAGTGTCTCAGCAAGTAGAATACGACTGGAGAGTGTGTGATACAACTACGTACTACAGGCACTGAGAGATTAAGACTGGGCTAGGGGAGCGAGACAGACTGTTTTCAATTCACGATTCTTCTTTTACTGACTGTGTCATCTTGAGCAAGTTACTTAATCTCTCTATGACTCAGTGTTTTCATACATAAAAATACAATAAAATGTCTGCCTCACAGGGTTTATTGCAAATAGTGAATGAATAAATCCATGTAGAAGGCTCAATCAGTATTAGCTATTATACTTGTAACCCAGTATATTTCTTCCACAGCCCTTTGGGTGTTCTGTCTGGATATGGGTACTGGTCATGTCCTGAAATTGCCTTCTTGGTGAAATTGCAGTTGTTGTTGTTACAGTTTGGATTTGTTCACAGGGGATGTAAGCATGACAGTATAGTCCAGTGATAAATATAAGAAATTCAAGAGTCAGACTGCCTTGATTTGCCTCAGCACCTACTAACTGAGCAATCTTGGGCAAGTTGCCTCTCTGAGCCTTGATCTTTTTCATGGGTAAATTGAGCATATCTATCTCACAGGGCTGATGAGCAAATGAGAGAATACATGTAAAGTACTCAGTGCAGTGCCTAATGAGCAGACTTCTATACCCCAGTAAATGTTCGTCATTGCTTCTGCTGCTATTGTTGTAATAATAAAATTTTTAAAAATACTTTATTGTGAAATAGATAATAATTACAATTATTATTGGAAGAGATTAGCATCTGGACTGTAAAATAAGTAAAGCAGATGACCCTCCACAATGTGGGGAACCCCAAATAGACATAAAAAACGCAGAGGTGACAGCTCATTGTTGTTTTAATTTGCATTTCTCTGATGATTAGTTATTTGGATTTTTTCATATACCTGTTGGCCATTTATATGTCTTTTTCTAAAAATGCGTATTCAGATCCTTTGCCCATTTTCCACTGATATTATTTTCTTAATATTTCCTTGTTTAAGTTCCTATACATTTTGGTTATTAACCCCATATTAGATGTTCAACTCACAAAAGTAGAAAGCAGAATGATGGTTACCAGGGGCTGGGTATGTGCGGGTTGGGGAGATGTTAGTCAAAGGATACAAAATTTGGGATACATAGGAGAAATAAGGTCATGTGCAAGATGGTGACTATAATTAATAACAATGTATTATATACTTCAAAATTGCTAAGAGAGTATATTTCAAGTGTTCTTACCGCAAAAAAAAAGATTGTGTGAGGTAGTGCATATATTAATTAGCTCTATTTTAGTCATTCCAAAATGTGTACATATTTCAGAACAGCACATTATACACAATAAATACATATTAATTTTATTTGTCAAGTTTCTAAAAAGGCAGAGAAAGTGAGAATTTGCTCTCATTTTTTGAGCTGAGACTCTATCTTTTCCTGCCTTCAGACATCAGCACCTCTGGTTCTTGGGCCTTCATACTTAGATCAGAACTTGGACCATTATACAACCCTCACCCCAGGCCATTGGACTCAGACTGACTTATACTGCTGGCTTTCCTGGTTCTCCAGCTTGCAGTGGGAAGATTGTGGGATTTCTTGGCCTCCATAATATTAATATTGGTTCTGTCGCTTTGGAGAACTCTCACAAAAACATAGGGCAAAAGCAACCATACATAATAAAATGAATAGGTGTAGCTGTGTTCTGATAAATCTTTATTTACAAAGGCTAGCAGCAGGACAATTTGGCCCACTCATTATAGTTTGGTGAACCTGATTAGGAAATAAGTCTATTAGAGAAATATAATAGTGAGATAGGTGTGCAGTCTTAGTGCACATTTGATTTTAGAAATCAGTAACTTAAACAAGTCAAACAAGTTGTGTGATTTTTGTCTCCTCACATTTTTCAAATATTCTGGTAGAGAAATAAATGAGGCAAAAGGAAGGTATCACAAAACTGTTAGCGATGAATCACCAATAAACTACAGTATAAACTAGAAAGAAGACTGCAATAGTAAGTTGAGTGCATTGAAGGAGAGGTGGTCATAATAATAAGTCATAATAGCATGACTTGAAAAGGAGAAAGCCGGTTGGGTCTTAGGTCTAGTAAGAAGGGCGGTGGTAGTCATGGAAAGAGGCTCTTAATGGAGTTGAAGACTTACTCCACTGAGGTGCTTGGGAAAATTATTTGCAAAGATATAATGCACTAATTAGGGACTGGGATACTGGAAATCTAGATTTGAGAGTAAGTGATGGCTAACTTATGGTATGACCATGGGAATAACTGGCTGAGGTGAAGAGTGCAAAATATCATTGGAGATAAAGATAAAAGTAACGAGGAATCTGGATGTTTCATCTTTGATATGTGTAGAATATATAAATTTCTAAGACTGGAATTGGAATAGAAAGGAAGTTAATAAGCCAGAACCTGAGATCTATCAAAGAGTAGAATTGTGGTATGGTGCTGGTAGATAAGAAAAGTCAGGTTAAGATGAGGGATGTCTTGTGTTGTTGAATGACATGAGTTTCAAATAAGCAGTAATCATTTGGAAAACTGGGTAATATACCAAGGGGAAAAGGCATTACAATGTGGAGCTCTACTAGTTTATTTTCTTCATTTCAAGGATCATGAGCCATCTATTTGTGCCTATATTAGGTTGCTCTCCACATGTTTAAACAGATGTTATACATATACATATGTGTGTGTGTATCTCTATATATGTGTATATATAAAAGTATTTTTTTAATCCAGTGTTTATGATTTTATTGGAAGATGTGTTTGTTTTATGAAAGCCATTTTAATATAAGGGATAAAATTCATATAACCATTTTAGCTGTTGTTTATCATAAAAAATATATAAAGTTTTTTTCCCATCTCTAACGTAGTATTGTCTGTCTCCTTTCACAAAATTATCTGTGATAACTGTGGAATTGGCAGTCATCTTGGGGCCTTTTAACTCTGGGTCATTTACTAGGACACTTTGTAGTTACTCTTATTTTTAATTTTATTTTGTTCTTTTATTCTCTAGAAAGGCATTCAAGGGCTTAGTGATTATTTAATTGCTTTTGTTTGCTATTGTTGACTTATGCCTTACCTATGGCAAAGTTTAATCTATTAATAATGTTCAACTTCTAAATTTAGAAAAATCACATGTATGTAATCCACTCCCCCTGTCCCCTCCCATGCTCATTTGCAGGTGTTTTTTCCTTAAGGACAATCATGTATTTTAATAAGACTTATAAGTCAAGTATCCTGACCAGTCCCTTGTCATGGTGAAGATTATGAAATTCACACCAGGCTATTTAGGGATTTGGCCATAGAATTTTGGAATTGGAACTAAGGTAAATTAAGATTTTGATTTCCAAACTAGAAATATGTACAGGTCATGGTTACAGTTTCATGAAGAAATTTTTGATGAGAGAATTAAACTAGCATAGAGAAGTTGGGCCAAATGAGAGACAAATTTATAAAATAGTGATTGCATTATACCCTGATTTTTTTTAGAAGTCATTTCAGCTCCTCTATTCCTTTCCAAATTTTATGTTTCTTTGTGTTGGCTAAACTGGTGCAAATTGGGTTTCTGTGCCCTGCAATAAAAAGAGAGCCCTGGACCTTATCCTTATATATCTCATTTATCCTTTTAAAACTACCCATACCACAGGCATTGATTATTCCCAATATCCAACTAGGAAAGCCAAAAATGAAGAAATGCCAATGACAACCTCACTGTCAGTTGAAGAATAAGACACCATGGAGTTTTACTTTGATGTAAATGCTTAGGCAAAGAATAAAATATAGAATGAAAAATCAACAGTTCACGTAATTGTATTTCTACTTTCTATTCTTTCTGGCTAGCAAATTGGTTACTTTGTGTTGTTTCTAACATACTAATTAGCATAAACTCTATTTTAAGAGTGTAGCTCTTCCATTGCTATGCTTAATTAAAGGTAATGATTTATTGAAATTGTGACAGCTTATCCCTGCTCTGATTTAATTTCAAATGGCAGAGTATACTAGATTGAAACTATTTTTTTCAGCTACCCAAGGATAATGGTTAATTTTACTGCCTTGACCAGTACTTTGATTATTTTTGATTTAATCAAGCTTCTCCTATACCTAAATAAACTATTACATACTCAAGAATTGAACATTTTATGCTAAACACTGTGGCTATATTTTCATATAACTACTTGAATAGAGAATTGGAGACATATGTATTAGCAACTCTTATGGTTTAACAACTCCATAAATAATTGTAGGAATTACATAGACTACTGGCCATTTTATATGCTCAAAATTGGCTAGTGTTTCACTCCAGCATCCTTCTCACTTTTCAGCATAGGTAGCTGGTGAGATGGTCACAAACAAATGTACTTTCAAATCTAAATCGCTGAAATAAAACTCTGAGCTTAACGATCTCAGGGACACTCAACTGTTGTGTCCCTAAACATCTAGCATAGTGAAAACTTGAATAGACATTGACTCAATCAGGAGAGGTTATGCTTTAGTAATTAACAACCTAAAACTCTCAATGGCTTAAAATAATAAGGATTTACTTTTTTTACCCATTCTACAAGGGTGATACCACATTATACATCAGAATAACAAAATACCACATTGTAATATATAATACCAAGGGTCGGAAAGGATGTAGGGAGAGGAAAACCTCACGTGCTACTCTCAGGAATGTAGACTATTACAACTGCCCTGGAAAGCAGGCTGGCATTATTTATTGAAATTAAGTGTGTGTTTGCTGTATGGTTCAGCAATTCCACTGCTAGGTGTATATTCCAGCGAAAGTCTCCCAAGGCTTACAAGAATGCACACATAATTTTGAGTAATAGAAAAGGAAGGATATTTATAGCATAATACTATTTATATAATTTAAAGCATTTACCCCACAAATACACTATATATTTTATAAGACTACATGTATATTTATGTACCTTTATAAAACATAGTATAGTTCTCATAGGAGAGTAAGAAATAGGAGTGGTGATGAAAAGACATGAGAAAATTTAAGCACAAAATAAAATGTCTGTGCTGGACTAATGATTTTTAAAAGTGCTATGAAATGAGGAATATAATTTACTAAATTTCTTGACCTGAAAATAAATCCAAGTTTTAAAAATGGTGGGGAGAAGGTGTCAAAATAATCTCTAAGGACATATATTTTTGTCTTAACCATTTTGGGCTCATTGTGGCCAAAGTCTATGGTAGTCCTTTATTTCTGTATATAGCCATAACTGGTCAATAGATTTTTATACACCCAGGGCATTCATCTATCCATTTAATAATTAGCAATTTAATTCTTTTTTCTGCTAGTCATCAGAATACAAAAATCAGTATAATGGTGGTTTTCCCCTTGTCATGCAGAGATAAAATAACACATGGGAAAATTAGAAAATACAATAATAGTAAGAGGTTAACAAACTAAAATGTGATGTGATAAATGATACATATCTGATTGGGGTGAGTTTAGAGATAGGTACAGAAATTGCAATTTTGGAAATTAAGTTCATGGTTGCAGTGGAGATGTATGTATGTTCAAGTACATACCTTTCACCTTCATTTTTTCTGATTTAGCCACTTTTCCACCCATCCATTTATAAATGATTTACTAGATAATACTTGTGATTTTTATCATAATACCATTATCCATGGAAAGCAAGTGAATACATACAGTTTTTTAAAATCAATGTAATCAAATGTAGACATTGTATTCTATGTACTTCTTGCAGTTTTTCTTTACCTACACATACCCACCAAACACAACACATAACACACACACTTTCTAAATGCATTACTTAGTATTTTTAACGTGATATTTTTTGAGTATTTTCATATCGTAAATTAACCTCTATAGTATTATTTTTGTGGTGTAATTTACAGACATTATGATTCCCAATGACTTTTTGGGGGATACCTGCAGATTTTTAAACCATTTTCATTGAGGTAGGACTGACGTACAAAAAGCTGTACATATTTATTGTATACAACTTGATAGGTTTAGAGATAAGTCCATACTTGTGAAGTCATCACCATAATCAATGCCATAAATATATCCATCACCTCCAAAGGTTTTTATCCTGCCCTTTTATTTATTATTATTTTACAAATATAAATATATATGTATATATTACTAATGTAACTAGCACCCCAATCAAGATAAAGAACTTTCCATCTCCCCAGAACGTTGCTTTCTGCCACTTAGCAACCACTTTCTCCAACTTGCCCATCTGCTCCCCTGTCTTAGGCAAACACTGATCTGATTTTTATCACTACAGATTACTTTTGTCTATTCTAGAAGTTTATATAAATAGAATTGTAGATTATTCTTTTGTGTCCAGCTTTTTTCACTATGATGTCTAAGACTTTCATCATGGTGCTGCATATATTAATATTAGTAGTTCATTTTCTTATTGTTGAGTAATATTTCACTATATAAATATATCACAATTTGTAATCCATTTGGGTTGTTTCCAGTTTGGGGACTATTATGAATCAAGTTGCTATGAAAATTTGGGATAAGTCTTTTATGAACATATACAACATTATTATAATAGTTGGATTTTATTCATTATGTCAATAGACCTAAAATATTTATTTGTCCTACTGTAGTCTCCTATCAAAACCAATTCTGGTACAGATTAACATGTTTTTATCTAAATATTTGCATATATACATACTTGATTTTCTGATGAAAATAAATTCTGAGAATTTTAATTGTTTGGTAAAGAATTTTGTTATATATTGAGAAGTCTTGATTTAAAATTATTGTATAAATTAAAAATTTTGCCTTTATTTTTCTACATGTAGAAAGTAAGTGAATAGTATAATTCCTTTTGTTTTGTTTTTTTTTTCCATTCTGTTAGAGAGAATGGTTTATGGCTGTGTAACATACTTGCAACATTTCCCTGTCCTTTTGGGAACCTCTCTTCCACATTGTGTGCAGTTTACATGGATTGGTGAGTATTTTAGGCCTAACTTTCCTTGAATTAAGGAAGCATGCAAATGCTATGAGTTAGATACATACTCTGCAGTTATTGTACAGGGAATCTAATACCCTGTACCAGGTCAGTATCACATCCCACACCCCACCATATGGAGATCTGTATTTTGCTTAGGCCATGATACTCTATTCTGGGCTAGCATGGCTCCCACGACCCTTTATGTGGGAGCCTAACTTAATAGTTATTGGAATCGATTTTCCAGAAGGGAAAAGAGAGAGAGAAGAATAAGAGGAAAAGAACAGATACTGCATATTCAAATTACAAATGACTTGATAGTATGCTATAATATACAATAGTATACAATACTTAGATTAACAGTTTGAGTTGCTGTAGTTTTGTTTCTAAAATCACTGTATCTTAGAGGGTTAAGTGAATTGTGTTTTAGAATTCTTACTTTTTGAGTTTGCAATAAGTGTGGATACAATTATAGAGACTACAGTCAGGAACTAAGTTTTGATCTGTGTCGTGAAATCCTCTGCAAAACAGGAACACAAGAATTAATAGCTATAATCATAAAGCAATTTTTAATGTTGCTGAGAAATTAAAATGTAAGTATTAATGTGGCACTCTGCATATTTCAAAGAAGAGCTATAAGATTAATTTAGAGTTATAACAACAAAATACTACATCCATGCTAAAATAATAAAATGTTGCTCTTAGATAATTTTAATAGAAGAGTGGAAATAACTCCTACATCTATTAGGAAACCAATATTGAAGAATAAACAAGATTAATGTTCTAAACTTATGGAGCTTTAAGCAAAAGGCTGATCGAAGATTGACAAGTGAAAGGTGTTTTTCAATTCACAACTGAGCATTTAGCAGGATCTAAATTCATTTCAAACTTGAAAATATTTCGTGTTCTTGTGTGATTTCAGATTTTTATATATTATTTTACATTGGTAGTTGTGTTAGTCCTTTAGGAAGCAGATGCTGAGAAGGAGTTAGTAGTTTAAGCAATTTAAAGGGGACTAACACCAGCGAAAGATTAAAAAAGGAAGGAAGCAGAATTGAACAGGATAAACGTTCCACCTGCTCTGACACCTGTGAAAGCAGAAAGAGATGAAGCAGGATTGAGCAGGATTCAGACCAGTATACAAATCGGAAAGTATCAGATAACCCAGTGGGTGCTGTGGGTCAAAGATGGCCCATTAGAAGAACCTTTTATTGCCATAGTTTGCCCACCGTCCCCCGTACTTGGCTGTTGCCTGCCAAGGAAAAGTTTTCAGCTCATCAATTGAAGCTCATCCTGAAGGCACTGAAGTTGGGGCCAGTCAGCTAACTGCAGTCTTCTCAGCTAATCAGGAAATTCTGTCTTGAAGGGAAATACAAGTGTTGCATCTCTATGGTTACCACAAGAGAATAATTTTATTTGAACAAAGATTTTTTAAAAAATCAATTTATCAATGCAACAGTTTATTCCTCTGATTCACTCAGTGTCCATCTAATGTCAAGCATTCAAGGCACTATGATGAATACAAAATGGTTATTTCTCTCAAGGAGCTTAAAATAAGATAGTAGAAAAGCAAAAAGTAAAATGGCAATGAAAATAGAATATGACAGATGTTACAACAAGGACATTCTTCAAGAACAAGAGTTGAGACCCCAACCACGCCTGGAGGCACTTCTAAGGCATTCCACAGTTAGGTCCAGATAAACTGAAGTATAAAACAAGCAGAAAATATTAAGTCCAAGAAGAAATAGGCTGAAAAAGTAGGTGCAAAAGCCAATAGTTTAGAGTAAATATTGTCTTTGAAGGAGCTTTAATATATTTAGAATGTTTTAGATTAGAAAGTTGTATTATAAAATAATGAAGGTAAAATGAATTATCTAATCTAAAGTTAACATTAATTACCTAATCTAATTTAAAAGAGAATATATATAATTGGAGGGTAATCAATCAATCATTTATAATAATACCAAACAAACTTATAGTAAAGTTCAAATACATAGAGCCCCTACAGTATGTCAGAAACTATGCTTATCACATAGGATAAAAATAGAGAAAATATCTCTTCTGTTTTGGATAAATTATATGATATGTTGTATAATTCATAAATAAATTATGCATTTTAGCAGTTATAAGTGCTGTGGAAGTGGGATGGAATCAAATACAGTGGATCAGAGGTTTGGGAAAATTATATTCTTGAATAGGATGGTTAGAGTAGACATCAAGGTGACATTTAAAGCAAGCAAGTGAATTAGCCATACAAGTATCTGGGGGAAGCACAGTGTGAACAGAAGGAACAATCATTGTGAAGTCTTTAGGTAGGTGTGAGGCCAAAGTGTCCAATCCTCTTTTCCCTTTTTATTCTTCCACTTTTCATTCCTCAAAGAATTGGAGACTGTCATAAATTTATAATCCTTTTACTTGGAATACGGGCAGCCCCTGGGTTACAGACCACCCAATTTACCACATTTCCTACTTATAAATGGGCTCCTGAGGCTCCCCATTAGGAGCATTTATAATTAAATAATTAAATTAATAATTCAAGAACTAGTTTCTTCTGCACATGTAAACAAACCCACGTAGTGTGAGCAATTTGTTGGTGTCACATCTTTAGCAGCAAGTCTCATTGTTTATACAGTCACTTATGCACAGTATCACTTTTGTCTTAATGTTTTTACTCAGTTTTGTGAGTCTGTGTTTACCGGTACGACCATGCCTCCAAAGAGAAAGTCCACTGCAAGTCGAGGCGAACCTGCAGCAAAAAGAAAGGTAACTATTAATACTTGCAAATGAAAGAAAAAGTTAAGTATTGGGAAAGCATTAGGCTTGAGTTGTTCAACTATCAGAACAATTATAAAGGATAAAGTGAGGCCGGGCACAGTGGCTCACGCTTGTAATTGTAGCACTCTGGGAGGCCGAGGGGGGAGGATTGCTCGAGGTCAGGAGTTTGAGACCAGCCTGAGCAAGAGTGAGACCCCGTCTCTACTAAAAATAGAAAGAAATGATTTGGAAAGCTAAAAATATATATAGAAAAAAATTAGCCAGGCATGGTGGTGCACGCCTGTAGTCCCAGCTACTCGGGAGGCTGAGACACAAGGACTGCTTGAGCCCAGGAGTTTGAGGTTTCTGTGAGCTAGGCTGACGCCATGGCACTCTAGCCAGGGCAACAGAGCGAGACTCGGTTTCTTAAAAAAAAAAAAAAAAAAAAAAAAAGGATCAAGTGAGAATAATGGAACATGTGAAAGGCAGTGCTCCAGTGAAAGCATCAATTGTTATTAAACAGCATAGTGGATTAACTATTAAATAGAAAGGGTATTATTGATTTGGTTAGAGGATCAAAATAAGTGTAACACTTCTGTTAACCTAGGAATTAAAAGAAAGAGCACAATACTTTCTGTAACTTATTATTACAATACAGGGGATATTATCATTATTACTACAGTATTACACTGTATTACTATTACCACATATGAGCCATTGTAATATTGTTATTATTATTACCGTACATGCGTTGTTCATCAGGGGTCTGAGTTACAACAAACCCAACCTAATGACATTCTCAGGAACATATCTGTTCCCCAGGGACTGCCTGTATATAAAAAAGGAAAGATAAGGGTTTGTATCTATGACTTGTAAAATTTTGGTTCCATATATTTTCAGAGTATCTCTGAACTCTGAATCCTGATTTATAAATGGTTAATTGTGCATTGTGTTCTTTCTTTCATCTCTATGAAGGTATGATTGACAAAATTGTATATATTTGGGGTACACAACATGATCATTTGATATATGTACGCATTTTGTTCTTCTAATGTCTCTAGAAGACTAGTGCATATGAAACTACAATAGAACTAAAATTTGCCATTCTTTAAACAATTCTTTAAATGAAAATTGTATTTCTCTTAGAAATAATTTCCTATTATGTTCTGATAGTTAAAGGATTAAATTTTGAAATTGGTGTTAGAGACTTAGCATTGCAGATTTGCTTCATGTGCACAATAAAAAACAGTGACCAGTATTCTAAGTGAAGTATCTCAGGAATGGAAAAATAAACACCACATGTATCCTCTAATAATCTGGAGCTAATTGATGGGCACACATGGACACAGAAAGAAGTAAAAGACATTGGAAATCAAGAAGGTATAAAAACATACCCAGGAGGTACAATGAACACTATTCAGGTGATGGGTACACTGATGGCCCTAATTTAAGCATTATAAAAGCTATTCGTATAACAAAAACATTTGTATTTCCTTAATATTTTGAAATTTAAAAAAATTTTAAAAAGCAGTGGATCATATAATCAGACTTATGAATTTAGCTTTAAGCAGGCTGAAGCTAAATTCTTTCTATAATGCACAGACAAAAGGTTCCCAAGGTATTCTTTGAACACCTTTATATTTTTACAAATTATAGTATTTAAATTTTATCATATCTTAGAACAGATGTACTTGTCACTAATACTTTCGACTAGCATGGGGGTAAATAAGATCTATTTTATTTTAAATTATAAAATTAAAACACAATTCCTGGTAAAATGTTTAACTAAAGTTTTTGATTCCTTCTATTTTCCAGTCACCAGGATGTTTGTACTATCAGGTATAATTTTGGGTTTATGAATTGGACAGTAGTCTCAACTGCATACCATCTAAAATAAATATCTTGAAATTAATGAAAATGTGGGTGGCACATTTCTCTAGCTTCCAATGGTACAAGTTTCTTCTTTTTTTTTTTTTATTTTACTACGTCTATGGTTAATTCCCTTGATCTCTAAGTGTTGAGATATACAGCTCTGCTTGAAGCATCATCTTATCCTGAAGTCAGACCTCCAAACATTTTTTAAAACAAGTTTTCACTGAAAACAAGTTTTGTACAGTCGTGTGTTCTGGGCATTTTAATTATTACATTTAACTCAAACATCAATCAAAATACATAATTGTAAACTTTAGAGATCTCTAGCTGGTATTAGCATAATAATAATCAATTTTAAGATTTTAGATGAGATGACTTACAATCTATCCGGGAATACCAAAATCAGATTTTAATGATTTTAGCCAGGAGCAAGTGTAATTCACATCAGCCCTTTTGCGGCATGGATAGCACTGCTTCTTGACATTGATACAGATGGAAATCAGATGAAGAGCCTGTGACCCCATCCCTAGTACCCTTTCATTGTTACCTAGAGAGTCTTCTAGACTCTAGACAAAAAAGATGTTTGCTCTTCTTAGAACTTTTACCAGGATATGGAGTCTACAAAGCCTCTCTTCCCAGGTTGCTATCTACTCTAAGAATTTTGGGGGATCATCTGATTAGGATAGCCAAGGTTATGTGTTGGCTCCTACTTTTTAGAGGTAAGATTCACAATATGATGAATTCCCTTCACACATGAAGGCTGTTGTAAAAGATGCTGAGCAGCTACAATATGTACCAAATATCCATTACACCATTAAATGAGCATTGATGTCCCAATAGTATAAACAAAAACTCAGGCCCATTTGATGGTCCTATTTCTACTTGTCACAAACTCGTCCTTCTATATATGATAGTTCTTATAATATTTCGTATTGTCCCATTTACAGACCTTTAAACTCTATTGAATTACTTGGAAAACAACTACACATGAAGCCATTTTGATAGTTCACAGGAGGTTATATTGATGTCATACCGTATTAAAATTAGTTATTAAAAATTGTTACATAAATTTATTAGATAAAAAATAAAACCATTTAATATAAAACTTAGCAATCCTTAGTGATAAAAATATGAAAATAATAATAAGCACAATAAAATAAATGTAATCATGCAGGACGATTTTCTAGAACTTGAACCCGAATATGAATACTCAATTTAAGTCCCTTCTCCTCTATCGTGACAACCCTCATTAGTACTGTTCATTTTAATTATTATTATTGTATATAACTGAAGAATTTGTTCATAGATTTAAAACAAATAACATTTTAGAGTTGGAAGGCTTCTTGGATAATGTATAGCTCCATACTATCATTGAACAAATATTAGAGTTTAGATGCACAAATATAAATTTGCTTTTAAAATTATAATTTTTCACAGATCTCATACTGTGGTCCTGTTTAACATCTTATGAGGACATTCTCTTTTCACTGCCATTGATCTTTCCATCGCTCCAGTATCTGAGAAGTCCCCAAGTCTTTCCAGACGATTTTCTGGGTCACAACCTGGCACTAGCATGTGCTGTATTTTATTGTTAGATAATATTTATGTACACATGAGTTGCCTCCTATAATAAACTATGGACTCTTCAAAGGTAGGAAATGTATATTTATTACATATTCATAATTTTAAATACATATTGCCTTCTTTTCTATGGCTAATTTTTGTTACAAAATATGACACCGATAAATATTTGTCTATTGATTTATAGTCTCATGATTTAATGAAAGATATTTAGTATTATTTTGATTATTTTAATATTCTAATTCTCATACCAGGCACTGTTCTAAGAACTCTACATACTCCTTTATTCCTTATTCTACATACTTCTTTTTTTATTCTCTTTTTTTTGGTATCTAATCTAGGTTCTTTTTATTTTTATACATTTCAGCATTATTCACAATAGTGAAGATATGGAAATAACCAACATGTCCATCAACATATAATGGATAAAGAAAATATGCTATATATAGATACACACACACACACACACACACACACACAATGGAATGTCATACAGCCTTAAAAAGAAGGAAATTCTATCATTTACAACATGAATGTAACTGGAGGACATTATGCTAAAATGAAATAAGCCAGGCACAGGAAGACAAATACCATACGATCTCATTTATATGTGAAACCTAAAAATGTTGGTCTCTATGTACTACTTTCAAAGTCCTGTGTACTACCATTATTCCATTTTAAAGACAAGGAAATTAGACTCAGAGCAGAGCAGTTAACTAACTTGCCAAGGATCACACAATACATAGTGAGGTCAGGATTGAGAATCAGGCAGTCAGTCTGGCTCCACAGTCGATATTCTTCTAATGACTTTTTCTTCCACACTCCAGTTGAGATGAAATACATGATTTTTTCCCCCTCGGCAGAGTTTACCAGTTGATAAAATGTCTTCACTGTCAATACGAGTTTATCTAAACTTTTATTTTAAAAATCCACAAAAATGAGAAGAATGGTCCTTTTATTTTAAATTATAGGTCTTTTTGGCTAAGAGTAACATGTGCTCCAAACTGCTCCTTCAGATGGCCCAACTCCCCTGTGTAATTAAGGACCGATGTAAGCAATTTACACTGCCAAATCTCCTGGGCTTCTTCTCCCTGTGTAACTGACAACAAGCTATTATTATAAAAAATAACTAAAACCCACAGTTGGAAAAAGCATAGAGTAACAGGTGCTCCCCTTTACACGTTATGAATATAAATTAGAGCATTTTTAGTTCAAATGTTGTTGATATCTATCTGTATTAAAAGTGATACTTTTAATCCCACAATTTTAATTTTAGAATGTATCCTTCACTCGTACTACCACTTAGTAGATATGAAATGGTGAATATTGCCTTATTATTTGTAAAAGTGATAAAGTATCAATAACCTAAATGCCCGTCGTCAAGGGACCTTTTAAATATGTGTGACAGCAATGGACGGTATACTTCATAGTTCTGTGATTCTGGCAGGCTCATAGAAAACTCTGTCAGCAGACATAAGAAACCCATAATATGAAAGGTGACAATCATCAAAAAAAAAAAAAAAAAATGACAAAATAATGAGGCTTAACCTACAGAACACAGGAGCAATAGCTATTTCTGAGTCCAAGGCAATGTAAGTTTGTAGTGGTACCCACTATCTATTTCAATAAAACAGACAGTTTCTGTGACAGATTTAAGTGCATATACAGTATGATAGAGAAATGGAGAAGAATGATTAGCAGGAAATGTGAGGAGGTTGAGTGACTATATATAATATTATATTATTAATAATATAATAAATAATAATATAAAATATATTATTATAATATATAAATATAATTGTATATAATTCCAGTAGAATTAAAATTTCCAGTTTAATAATAAGGTTAATGATAATTTCTTAGAATAGCACTATATAAATGAGCATACATATTACAATTTTTAATGAGTACTACCTTTTATTTTATGAGTTTAGTGAAAAAATTAACCATTATAATGTATAAACATTTTCTGTTATTTAATAACTCATCATTGATTTTCTCTTCCTTTATTTATTTCATTAATCTTTACAACAAATTTGTTGGATAAGAGTCAACATTAAATAAAAATAAATATTAAGGAAAAATTCACTTGGGATATTTAGAATTTCAATGAAATGCTACAGGTTGGAAAATGAATTTAGTGAGAAAGAAAAAAAAATACATATGTTTTCCATTGACTAAGATAAATTCTTCTTTATCCCTGTTTCCTGAAAAAAAAAAAAAGGTAAATTGTACATAAATAAAATTTCTTCAAAAATATAAGGTTTATGCTGGCTCAATGAAAAGAGAAATAGGAAGTCATATTTACAAAGACTAAAGATATAAAGGAGATTAAAATTCAGTAAAATTATGTTTGTCCTAACCCTAGATGGTGCCTTCTTGCAGAGCAAAAGGAAAAAAAATGGAGTAAGCACAAATTTTCTCTCCAATTTAAATAGAATTAATTAATATTAATAGAACACATCATTCCCCCAACAGAGTCAAAAGAAATTGTATGCTATGAGAATGAAAACACCCTTAAGGCTAGCCCAAAAGATTTTCTCATTCATAATATAAATGATACTATATTACCTCAAAGACAATATAATCAATAAAAACAACTAGTGCTGTCATATTTGTCTTCCCCTTTATTTATACCTACACTGATCTACCAGTATTTCATTTAGGCATCTCTGTGACTGAGTATCAATATTTCATTGAGCCAGTAAATTATTCAGTTAGTATTTGCTGCCTAATGGCTGGCTGATGTCAATTAAGACCTCTATGAATGGCTGTTAATGGCCCCCTTCTTGTTCTGTTTGAGTCCTCCTACCCAATCAGTGCAGCGTATGTTGAAAGTTTTAATTCTAAGATATCAATGGTCATGAAATTAATGTATACATTTTAATTCCAGTAAGATGTTCACTTTTACATGTTAAAATTATTTATATAGCACAGTAACCATTTTATTTTTCCTATTTTTCACTCCCACTACCTCATCACATAATTCAATTATTTTAAGCACTAGAAGCAACTTATTTTTTATAAGAAAGCCAACCACAATTAACCATTTTCATGTTTGTAACTAGGCTGTTTAAATTGACACAACAAATATTAAAAATGAATATTACAGATAGGAGGAATTTGAGGGTATGTGGGAGAAGTTCTGTTTTATCAGAAGAGAGACTGCACTCAGATTTCCCAATTTTACTATTGTCTACATTTAAAATGTGGAGTAAAACCCTCTTTTTTATGAGAGAAATCTGTGTAGTTGCATACATTAACTTTTTTTTTTTTTTACTAAATATTGGCATCACCTAAGAGTAATGTGCTTTTCAGGGGACAAAAGTCCATACAAACTTTTTCAGATATCAGTGCCAAATATAGGGCTAGACTCTTTAGATAAAACACCTCACATTCCTGTATCTGACTATTATCATTCCATTTCATGTAGAGTAATGTCTATATGTGAATAAAGCAGCTAGCAAATTGATCGATGCTATTAACTTTCTATTTGTTAACTCTTTATATACTTTTGTTTGGTTTATCTTTTCACATGGAACATGAATCTGAGAAAATGAAACACTTTAGGAATATATTAAGAAACCAATACATTTTTATCATTTGGCTTTCAACGCTTGCAATAAAGAATCTGTTTGCAAAATGATCCTCTTTTACCTTCTGTGCTTTTTTTGTGTTTCCTTCAATTGTGAGATTTGGTGGTACATGTGTAGTTTGCATGTGCAATATTTTCAAAACAGTGAGTTTGAATTCAGGCAACCACAGATTTGAATTATGATTGTCCCATTTACTAACTGTGCAATTATTAAAAATATTTATTTTTCTGGGCCTTTCCCTCTCAATTTTATTATTAAAAATAGACAACTATCCCTTAAAAATTTGTTGTAAGGAGATAGGTAGGTAGATGGACAGATAGATAGATAATACTATGAGATTCAAGATAATTTCAGTTTCACCAGAGATGCTCAAATATTTATACAAATTAATAAGAAGTTTTGTTTCTTCTATACTTTGCAAACCTAAACATATATAACACAACTCAGCCAACTGTTACCTCTTCTAATAAAGTTTCCTTTAAAGCTCCAAAGCATATTGTATATTTCTCCATTACATCACTGATCTTATTATTATGCTACATACTGTAGTAGGTATTTGCAATTGTAACTCCAATCTCTGTCCACCCTGTGTGCTTAAGGACTGTGACTATATTTATTCTTCATTTTAACATCAGAAACTATCATAGGACTTGGTACAACATGGTCTTTAAAAATGGTGATGTAAGAAGGTTGTTAAATTAATAAATTGTTTATTTAGTAACATACTATTTATAATTGAAAGGCAATATAATATATTAAAAAATAAAACATCTGTGTAAAGAGTCACTAGAACTGGATTTACACCCTAAATTTATGACCAATTTTCTATATGACCTTGGAAAAATAACTTACTCTCTATTAGTATGTGAAAGGAGGTGATAGATTAAATTATACCTAAATTTCTTTCCTGCTTTGATATTTTATAATTCTATACTTTAAAGTATCTTGCTGTAAACCAACCAGCAATTTACTTAAATAATAATAATCCATAAGTTTGTATTTAAAAGAAGATATATATTCATTAATAAAAAGCAGAAAATCTCAGTCACTTCTAAGAAAGGAGTTCAGAGTTTCTTTGAGTTTTACCTTCTCTTTGCAAAAGAAACCCTCACCCCTCTGCCATAAGCAGAGAATTTTTACTCTGGCCTAAGAAATAGGCATGATTTATTGCATGTACTGGTTCAGACTGTTTCACAGGTATCCTCTGGTTAATGTTGCCAGTCTACATTATGAAACTTAATGACACTGTTATTAATCACTGAGAATCAAACAAGTATATAAAGAAAGCAAGAAGAAAGCAGACTAGGTCTCTGAAAGGGAATAATCTTATCGAAGCCTAATTATAAAACCCCTATTAAAAACTGAGGCTTCAAGAATGGCTTCACAGAGAGATAAAATAAAGAAAAATGGACTATTCTGTGCTTTAACAAGCTTGTGTTAGAATCCTAACTGATGGTGTTTTCTTTGACTCATTTGTAAATGGGACCATATGCTTGTTATCTTCCCCATGGCTTTTTTGTATAGCATTTTAGAAGCATTTAGGGACTAGTTTTCTTAAAATTATTGATTTGGTAATTTCTCCTACATAGCACTTGTATACAATAAACTACAGTTGCAACTAAAATAACTTGAGCTACCTTAAGTTCAGAAGCAGAATTTGGTGTGAGGATACACGGTTGTTTATGAAGTTTTGCAGCTAAAATATAATGATGGTTCCCTTTGGAATGGACAGGGGCCAGAAAATAGTAGACACTTATAATTGACTCAGTCTCTCCTATTGATTACTTTCTGCTCTGTATTCTTCCATTTCAAATTGAAGCCTTCTATATTCCTTGCTCATTACTGAGCATATTTTCACTGAGGAACTTGAATTTATTATAGGTTACATATTGGACCATAAGCAGAAACTGACTTAGAATCTCCTACGCCCAATTCCAGTGTCCTCAGGGAAAGAACCAATGGCTAGCATAAAATGTTTACCACTAGCCCAATTAATGTTGAATTGGTCCTGGGCACAATGTTGGCTATGAGGATCCAATGCTGTGGATTGGATGGGGTGATGCTTCTTGTAAATAAATAAATACATACATACATAAATAAATATATAAAATAATGTTTTAAGGGCCAAGAAGATGCATAAGCATGTCTACTATAGAACTTTTACAATTGTGAATCTTTATTTTTAGTCTTTACCCTGTTCTACTGAGCATTCTTTGAAGAGGAGAACTAGCATTCAAGATACATCTTAGATTTTAGGAGATTTTTAAATCAATTTAGTTCGAACTCCTTTCCTTCCTCACACAAAGCATAGATAAGACTTAGTCCAATCTCCTTGTTCAAAGTTTTCTTTATTATTTATATAAACGCCTGTTTATATTTAACATATTTTAGAAAAATATTCAAGCTTTTAGTGGATTATATGTTATTCAGTAACTCATAAGGTGTGTATATATATATGTGTGTGTATATATATATAACATTTACAATTAAGGGGTATACAAACTTGCTTGAAATATATAGAGAAAATTTTACTGCGTCTTCAAATGTTCATTGATCCATTTATCAATAGAATATTGAATCACTCATATATTGATTGAGTAGTTCAAATCTTCACTAACATTATATTTCCAAGACCCCTGGTTTCTCTTCAATTAATTGTGCTTTAAAATGTGAAGAATTATTACCTCTGTCAGCCATAGACTACAAAACATTGGATATCTGAAAAGGCCTTAGGAAACCTCTTATTCTATTATTCACATTCCTATTCAGTGCATTAACAATAGGTGAGGCAAAGAGTACGGCTAATACAGTGCAGCAGTGTGCATAGTTGTTCAGCTGTAAGAAGTCCTCCATTTCAGTTCTTGGGCAAAAATTGACCTCTTCTAACACAATGAAATTACCTCAAAATTAAAAGTTAAAAATATAATAATAAGATTGGAATTGAGTCTAATCTCCTTATGCCAAGCCCCATCATAACACACTGTATAATGCGAACTTTTAATATGTTTTCTTAAGATGATAATTGAGGTAAGATTTTGAAATTTATGCCTCTAGGCTTTGAGAGAAATAATTCATATGTGGTGTCTGTAAATGCATGGGTTTATATTCAGATACCATTTTTTCATATTTAGAATTATACCATTGAAATATATAACACACGTTCATGTAATGATATTTTGAGCAATTTCTAAAGTCACTAAATATTCATTTAATATAATTTTCATGGCTTTATATTATCATATAATATAGAAATGGCCCCATTTATTATACTAATTCCCATTTATTGTATGTTATGTGGTATCAATTATTTCACATTTTAAAATAATGATGTAGTTAATATGCTTCCGCATAAATCTACATTAGAGTCTTTTATTTTGTATTAATTTAACAGGTTACTCATGTCAGACGTGGCATTCATTAAGTTCCTAGAAAATAGAACATATCATTTTCATCACACAGAATGGAAACCCAGTGATACTTTCTAAAGATATATATAATTAATTATATAGAAAATATACAATCCATAAAATCCATAAATGTATTTAAAATAATAGAAATGTAGAAAATATTAAAAAAATTGAAAAACTTCATAATTATTGGAGAATCACTCACATCCACAAATTGGAGGAAAAATAACTTATAATGAATGTTTTTTTTTCACATTTTTGAGGTTAGGTATTTATAGCTACAACCTTTATCATTGCCAATTAAGATTTCAAATATAGTAGGTGCATAATGTCATTATGTTACATATCTCTTTGTTTCTAATGTCATTAGGTTGTATCTCTCTTTGTTCTGAGTCTACTTTATCTCGTATTAACATAGCCATTTCTGCTTTTTTTATTACATACATGATGTATCTTTTCCCATCCTTTTACTTTCAACCAATCTATATCATTATGTTTAAAGTGAGTTTCTTTTTTTTTTATTTCAGCATATTATGGGGGTACAAATGTTTAAGTTATGTATATTGCCTTTGCCCTACCCAAATCAGAGCTTCAAGGATGTCCATCCCCCAGACGGTGTACACCGCACCCATTCGGTGTGTATATACCCATCCCCTCCTCCTCTCTCCCATCTGCCCAACACCCGATGAATGTTATTACTATATGTGCACTTAAGTATTGATCAGTTAAAACCAATTTGATGGTGAGTACATGTGGTGCTTGTTTTTCCATTCTTGGGATACTTCACTTAGTAGAATGAGTCCCAACTCTAAACCTAAGGTGTGAAATTATAAGAATTCTAAAGGAAAATGTTGGAAAACTCTTACAGACATTGGCCTAGTCAAAGAATTTATGAAGAAGACCTCAAAGGTAATCACAGTGACAACAAAAATAAATAAATGGAACGTGATCAAATTAAAAAGCTCAACACAGCCAAGGAAACTATCACAAAAGCAAACAGACAACCTACAGAGTGGGAGAAAATATTTGCATGTTACACATCCAATAAAGGGTTGATAACTAGAATCTTTATAGAATTCAGGAAAATTAGCAAGAAAAAATCAAACAACTCTATCAAAAAATGGGCAAAGAACATGAACAAAAACTTTTCAAAAGAAGATAACTAATGGCTAACAAACAAATGAAAAAATGCTCAACATCTCTAATCATCAGGGAAATGCAAATCAAAGCCACAATGAGCTATCACTTATCTCCAGTGAGAATGGCCTTTATCAAAAAGTCCCAAAACAATAAATGCCGATTATTAGGATGCCTATATAGGTATGGTTTTTATCAGGGAAAAATTGGAAACAATATAACAAAATAATAGGAAAATGAATAAAGATATTGATTTATATTCATACAAATGCAATGTGGATGGTAAAATTATACCTAAATTAAGAAGCGTATACTGAGACAGATCTTTAAAATAAATTGTTGAATTAGGAAAGCAAGTCACACATCACTCTCAAGACCAAACAGGTCTTCAGATTAAATTCCTTGAAGATATAAGGTTATTTTCTACATCATGATTTCCATATTGACTACTTCTCCACCAGATCTCATGTGATGCTATACATTTATGGCCTAGTGTCTAATTTTGAAGACAAGAAAATTATAAAGAAACTCTTCTGAGGAAGAATAAAGAGAAAACATCTTTTTGCTAGCACTGCCTAACTTCCACTCATTCCTTTTAGGGCAAAATAATATTTTATCCATAAAGAGGATAGATGAAGAGTACTTGGCAAGTACTTGCATAAAAGTAAATAAACCATAAATGTGACTGTGTTATATAGAATCATAAAATCTTTTAAAATTTTCATACACTGTGAATCTCTAATAAGGTTTTATTGCCAGTAAGTAATAATAGCATGAAGAACACATAAAATTATGTTAATCTATTTACAGACACACAATTTTGGCTTCCTTGCTGAGGGCAACTACTCCCAAGATTTCATACTCTCAACCATCATCAGAAATTCATTATGGCTTTCCAAGTACAAGTATTATCTATAATATTAAGTATCAAGGGAGAAACCTGTACTTTAATTAAAAGAACATGAAAGACAGCTTTTTTACTGTGTAAGCTAGACACATTGCTATTTAAAACTCATTGGCAGTATGTAGGAAGTCTCAACTTGTAAACGGGTTGTATACCACAATTTCATGTATAAGACATTTGTGAGCCTGAAAGTTCTTTATCAATGCAAATAATATTTTAAAAGAAGAGTTGGTTTGCAGATATTTTACAGAGTGATTTAACTAACAGAATTCCTGAAATTAAACTTTACCCTCTAACTGATATTTCTTTTTAGAAATGCCTGGGGTTTGATCTCCCTCTAAGGGACTTTTTCTTTTCTTTCTTTCTTTCTTTCTTTCTTTTTTTTTTTTTTTTTTTACCATTTCTGCTGGACTTCTCTATTCTACAATAAAAAAATAATAATTTTCAAATATAAGTTGGAAAACATCAAGAAATTTTTCATCATGCTTTATAAGTCTTTTCTTTATATTTCAGCATATTACGGGAAGTACAAAAGTTTAGGTTAAATATATTGCCCTTGCCCCACCCGAGTCAGAGCTACACACATGTCCATCCCCTAGACGGTGTGCACTGCACCCATTAAGTGTGTACATACCCATTCCCTCCTCCTGCCTCCCGTCTGCCCAACACCCGATGAATGTTATTACTATATATGTACACTTAAATGTTGATCAGTTAAAACAAATTTGATGGTGAGTTCATGTGGTGCTTGTTTTTCCATTCTTGGGATACTTCACTAGTAGAATGGGTTCCAGCTCTATCCAGAATAATACAAGAGATGCTAGATCACCATTGTTTTTGTGGTTGAGTAGTACTCCATGGTATGTACATATACCACATTTTATTAATCCACTCATGTATTGATGGGCACTTGGGTTGTTTCCACTTCTTTGCAATTGTGAATTGTGCTGCTATAAACATTTGAGTGCAGATGTCTTTGTTATAGAATGTTTTTTGTTCTTTTGGGTAGATGCCCAGTAATGGGATTCCTGGATCAAATTGTAGTTCTACTTGTATCTCTTTGAAGTATCTCCATATTGCTTTCCACAGAGGTTGTACTAGTTTGCAGTCCCACCAGCAATGTATGAGTGTTCTTATCTCTCTGCAACCATGCCAACATTTATTGTTTTGGGACTTTTTGATAAAGGCCATTCTCACTGGAGATAAGTGATAGCTCATTGTGGCTTTGATTTGCATTTCCCTGATGATTAGAGATGAGCATTTTTTCATTTGTTTGTTAGCCATTAGTCTATCTTCTTTTGAAAAGTTTTTGTTCATGTTCTTTGCCCACTTTTTGATAGGGTTGTTTGATTTTTTCTTGTTGATTTTCCTGAGTTCTATATAGATTCTAGTTATCAGCCCTTTACTGGATGTGTAACATGCAAATATTTTCTCCCATTCTGTAGGTTGTCTGTTTGCTCTTGTGATAGTTTCCTTGGCTGTGCAGAGGCTTTTTAATTTGATAAATCTTCACGTCCTCCTGGTGTTCTCTCCTGACCTCTCAGGAGCTAACTCCTATATCCCATGGGCTTGTCCACTACAAGAAATATTTCTTAGCCCAGGTATGGTGCATGTGTCAATGGTCCTGTATCATTTGACTTCACAGCATCATGCTAAGCATTTAGGGCAGCACATTTGAGGTTGGAAATTCAAAATAATATCAGGGTTGCTGGCATAATTAAGGAACTATCTGTCATACAGCATATTGGTATCTTATGATGTCTAGAAAGGCACTATGCCTGGGCAGTGTCTGGCACTTACAAGGCACCAATAATTATTTCATTGAATGAATGAGTGAATACATGATTTAATTATTCATGTCAGTGGGAATTCTGGTTATTTCCAGTAAAATATAATTGTGAAAGCAGGTTCCAACTGGCCTCCCCTATTCTGAACTCACATTCCATCTTTCGCTATCTAATTATAAAACTACATTTTTCTACAATTTGTTTTATCTTTGGGTAGTGAATGTATCATTATAACCTGCAGATAAAATATTGATTTTTGCTTTGGGGAATACAAATATATATTTGTCATACAGTTTAAAATTTTATCAAAATCAGGGAAAGGTTGCTGTGTAAAACAGGAAGGAGAGCAGGAGTGACTCCAAGACAGACTGGACCTCCTGGAATAGGCCTAAGTTTCCGTTTCCCCAACACGGGTCCTCCCCTTCCCCAGAATGCCGCTGGTAACAACTAAAAGGTCCTGGGACTTGGAACCAACCAATCAGGAGCCAACACAATCAGCCACTTTTGAAGGAGCAAATGAACTAAGGGAGGGAGGGGGATGGTGTGCCCAGTGCATGTAACCTACTGAAAAGTATAAAAGCTTAGTTCCCACCCTAGGGCAGGGTCCTAGTTCGTGGAGAGGCCACTGCGTTGGTGCTCTGGGACTTGGACCCTAGCTCGAGCTAGCCAATAAACTCCTTTGCCTTTTGCAGCCTCGGTGACTCTGCCTCTCTGTTCCTGGGGCCGAGGGGAACCGGTTCTAACATTTGACCATAATGTTTTACCTTTCTAGACTGAGGGCAGTCCTTTGATTAATTTTTTTGAGTTATATTCAAGCAACTGGGTTTAATCATTTGCACAGCTAACTGAAACTTCTAGAATTCTATCACTTAATTCAACTGCAACTAGTGACTTAGGCTTCTTGAAAGTGTAAGTTGACTTTTACTATTTTCTCTCACAGCTTGAACTTCTATTTTCATTTAATGGTGTTTTTTTCTATCTTTTTCAATTTGAAATCTGCTTTCTTTCCCATAGGAGAAAAAAGGAAAAAAATATTGTATATTAGATCCTGAAAATAGATGTGAGTGGAGAGGAGGAAGAGAAAGTGAAAGAGGGATAAAGAAAGAGAAAGAAAGGAAGGAAAGAAAACAAGTGATGGAGGAATGAGATGGAGAGTCTTGAATATAATCTGGAAAGTAAAGAGAAAAACTGGATTTGTTATAAAAAGGTTTTGCTCATTTTTTGACTTCATCATTTTGCTATGTGACCCTGATTTTGCTGAAAACTTGAAGGTTGAAATAATGGCAGCTTCACTTGTTTTACAAACCTGCTGTGAGAAACAAAGCAAGTCAAAGCCAATTGTACATCGTGAAAGAGATTGCAAATGCAGTATGTAATGGCAAGCACAGTGGGATGGGAATGATATTAATTGGATTTTAATTACATATTTGTCATTTTATAGATTATTTTAACTATCTTGGCCTGTTTTCTATATTTAAAGAAGACAGAGAAGGTTGTGAAGGTTAAATAGTAAAATGCATATGAAGTATTCTTAAAGAGCCCTGCAAATTTTAGTGGAGCTGAAAGTACACTTATTCATATGATGTAGCTTGATTTACCCAATATGTGTATATTCAGATAGGTAGTATTTACTATTTTATATTAAGCAAGATAGCAAAACAAAGAAGAAAAAAAATGCTTATTATGTAGAGAGCGAGAAATGGAATTTGACTCTTCAACATTTTTAGAGACGATGGTAAATATTTTACACTACCATTGAAACAAAAAGAGAGATAAAGAGTTTTTTCAGGTTGAGTAGACTCCAGAAAAATGTTACTGGAGTGTAACACAGTGTGATATTACTTTCTACTGTTTCCATATGCCAATGAGACTTATTTCCTTTTATCAAGATGTTACTAAAATGTTAAGACATTTTAGTGCCTGAGGAAGTTAAAACATAAGGGGGGTTTGAAAATCTAAAAATTGAATATTCTACTGATCACTTTTATATAAAAATTAATTCTTTTTCCCTTTAAAAGTTTCTATATCATAAAGGGAGGGAAGATGGCGGAATGGCGGTGATTGCTTGGATCTGCGCTCCGGCGACGAACCGTGGATCCGGACCTGCCACAACGCTAGAGGACCGCTCCCACACAGGAACAGCGGTGTGAATCCACGGAGAATCAGCGTGGGACAGACAGAGCAAGTGAGGTCTGAGGTGAACAGAAATTGAGATCGCGGAACTCTGCGGAAGGCGCGGAACAGACAGTAGCCAGCGGAGCGCAGGCGGCTGCGCCCGCCCCCAGGTGGGGCGGGGGCAGTCTTTAGGAAAAGCGGCTTGCGCTCCTCACTGACCTCCACCCCCAATTGCTTGGAGACCCCCTCGCAAGCCAGAGCAGAATCTCCGAGTGAGACGTAGGGCATTGCAGACAGGAGGCTTTTTCGGGAGAATAGCTTGGAACCTGGGAAGTCTCGGCTGAGACAGTCCTTAGCGAGAAGGGACGGACCTGTGCCAGGGGGGAGGGGCACGATCAATCCCCGATCAGCGAATTGCGCTGTACCTCTGCGCTACTTTTGTCGGTGGTTCTTCAGCCGGTGGCCCCCGGCGGCTTTGCCCGCCAAACCCCCTGGCAGCGGCGGTCCCTGGTCTCTGCCTGCCGGGGAGCCGGTCCCCCTCCGACCCCGGAGCGCTGCGGGCGCCATCTTGAAAGCAAAGTCGGAACCGCTCGGGAGCCATAAGGTGCCCAGCAGCTCTCTCTCCCCGGCGCCCCCCGCTGGTCTCTGGGCCCGCGCCATCTCCGCCGGCGGCACTCGGCGTGAAGGGGCGGAGCTGCGCTAAGACTTAAAATAAACACTGAGTTGCCGCTCCGGAACCAACGGAGCCGGCGTGAAGGGGCGGAGCCGCGCTAAGACTTAAAATAAACACTGAGTTGCCGCTCCGGAACCAACGGAGCCGGCGTGAAGGGGCGGAGCTGCGCTAAGACTTAAAATAAACACTGAGTTGCCGCTCCGGAACCAACGGAGCCGGCGTGAAGGGGCGGAGCCGCGCTAAGACTTAAAATAAACACTGAGTTGCCGCTCCGGAACCAACGGAGCCGGCGTGAAGGGGCGGAGCTGCGCTAAGACTTAAAATAAACACTGAGTTGCCGCTCCGGAACCAACGGAGCTGGCGTGAAGGGGCGGAGCTGCGCTAAGACTTAAAATAAACACTGAGTTGCCGCTCCGGAACCAACGGAGCCGGCGTGAAGGGGCGGAGCTGCGCTAAGACTTAAAATAAACACTGAGTTGCCGCTCCGGAACCAACGGAGCCGGCGTGAAGGGGCGGAGCCGCGCTAAGACGTAAAATAAACACTGAGTTGCCGCTCCGGAACCAATGGAGCGGGCGTGAAGGGGCGGAGCTGCGCTAAGGCGCAAAAACACGATCATTGAGCCGCTGAATTGTATACTTCAGAATTGTGTATCCCTTCGTTTAGTGATGCGTTGTGGTGTTGTGTAGCTCTGTTTTTGTTCTTTTGTGTTTGTGTTTTCGCTGTTTCTGGGTTAGGTCTCTTTGTGTTATTTGTTAGTTTAGTTTTTGTTTTTGTCTTTGTTTTTTTTTTTTTTATTTTTTTTTATTTTTTTTTTATTTTTTATTTTTTTTATTTTTTATTTTTTTTTATTTTTATTTTTTTTTCTTTTTTCCTCTTCTCTTCCCCTTTTCTTTTCTCTTTCCTTTTCTTCTCCTTCTGTTCTTTCTTTTCACTTCTTTTTATTTATTTTTTTTTTTCTTTTCTTTTCTTTTCTTTTCTTTTTCCTTATTTCTTCTCTCTTTTTGCCTTCTAACTGGGAACCCACGCTGAGCTTGGGAACGGGCCAGGCCCCCGGCTCTGGTACATACCGGAACCTGAGTAGTCACTCCCAACGCCGGCGATCTACGGGCGCGCAATAGCCATCTTGGGGCCCACAGCCAAGTCACTGCGGAGCAATAGGGTGCCAAGAGGCTCCCTGGACGGCCCCCTCCCCAGGTCCACAGACCTTATATAGGGTCCCCACCCACGTCTAAACATTGACTACTTCTCCAGAAGCGAGAGTGTGGAGCCTGGTCCCTGGGGACATTGGGCCAAGGCAGACTTTTGCCTGTGGGAGTTGCGGCAAATGGGGCGCTGAGCGAGCGAGGGCACCATCCACTCCCCACAACTAGTATTTTTCCTGCAGATAGAGACAGAAACCACCCCTATAGAGGAAGAACCAAAGGGAAACAAACAAACAAAGAGAATTTTGGCCCACTACTAGTGTGGACCCTGCCAGCCCTCTGAAAGACTACAACACAGTGTCCTAACTCACCAAAGCAGTCTTGGATCACTCCAATCCTCTAGGATTGGACCCATCAGAAGCAGTCCCCCAACTGAAATAGAAAAATTTCTAATCAATTCACAACAGTCTTCCCCTCTTGCCAAAGGAAGCAATATACCTAGACTACTCCACAGCCTAAGAATAGAGCACAGAGAGTGCTGTTAACCAGACTAAATCTATAAGTAAAGATCCAACGATTAATCTAGATGGGAAGGGCCCAGCGAAAAAACACAGGAAGCACAAAGAATCAAACAGAAAGCTCACCCCCAAAGAGAAATACCGGCTCTCAACCATTTGACATAAACCAGACTCAAAACACCAACATGTCACAGGAAGAATTCCAATTATGGATCATAAACAAGCTAAATAATATACAAGAATCAATGGACAGACAACACAAGGAAAATGCAAAAAAAATTCAGGATTTGGAGGAAAAATTCACTAAAGAAATTGAAATATTGAAGAAAAACCAAACTGAACTCCTAGAAATGAAGAATTCACTCAGAGAGCTACAAAACACTGTGGAAAGTCTCAAAAGCAGGGTAGATCAAACAGAGGAAAGAATTTCAGAAATTGAAGATAACTCCTTTCAACTAAATAAGTCAGTCACAGAGATAGATCAAAAAAGTAAGAGAAATGATCTGAGTCTTCAAGAAATGTGGGATTATGTGAAGAAACCTAACTTGAGAGTTATTGGCATCCCTGAGGGTGAAGAAGACAATAAGCAAGGGTTGGACAAGCTATTTGAAGACATAATCGAGGAAAATTTTCCAGGCCTTGCCAATACTCTAGACATACAGATTCAAGAAGCTCAAAGGACCCCTGGGAGATTCATAGCAAATAGGAAAACACCACGCCACGTAGTCATCAGGCTGACCAAAATATCCACTAAAGAGTCCCTTCTCCGAGCTGTAAGGAGAAAGAAACAGGTAACTTACAAAGGAAAACCCATCAGAATTACGCCAGATTTCTCAGCTGAAACCTTACAAGCAAGAAGAGCTTGGGGCCCCATTTTCACGCTTCTGAAACAGAATAATGCCCAGCCTAGAATCTTGTACCCAGCTAAGCTAAGTTTTCTATATGAAGGAGAAATCAAGACATTCTCAGATAAACAAAGGTTGAGGGAATTCACCAAGACAAGACCAGCCCTGCAAGAAGTACGCAAAAGAGAGTTACACACGGACCAGCACAAGAAAGATCCACGAATGTAAAACTACTCAAGAGCTAAAGATCAAATTCCAGATACCACAATGGCTCAGGAGAGAAAACATTGCAATGAAGTTCTACCCAACAAGCTGAACAAAAAACCGTCTCACTTATCAGTTTTCTCAATAAATGTGAATGGCTTGAATTCCCCGCTCAAGAGACATAGACTGTCCCAATGGATAAAAAAGCACAAGCCAAGTGTCTGCTGTCTCCAAGAAACCCACCTAACGAGCAAAGATGCATTTAGACTGAAAGTAAAAGGATGGAAATCGGTATTTCAAGCTAACGGTAACGAAAAGAAAGCTGGTGTGGCAATCTTAATTTCCAATAACTTAGCTTTCAAACCAACAAAAATAATAAAAGACAAAAATGGCTACTACATACTGGTCAAGGGCACAATTCAACAAGAAGCCATGACTATACTCAATATATATGCACCCAACCTAGGTGCACCTAGATTTATAAAGCAAACCCTACTAGATCTGAACCAGATGATAGATAATAATACTGTAATAGCTGGAGACTTTAACACCCCACTGACAGTACAGGACAGATCCTCTAAACAGAAAATAAACAAAGACATAATGGACCTAAATAGAATGCTAGAACAAATGGGCATGGCTGACATCTATAGGACATTCTACCCAAAGTCCACAGAATATACATTCTTCTCATCAGCTCACAGGACATTCTCTAAGATTGACCATGTCCTAGGACATAAATCATGTCTTCAAAAATTCAAAAAAATAGAAATTATACCATGCATCTTCTCAGATCACAGCGGAATAAAAGTAACAATGATCACAAACAGAAACCCTCACTCTTACTCAAAGTCATGGAAGCTAAATAACCTTCTCCTGAATAATTATTCTATAAAAGAAGAAATCAAGATGGAAATCAAAAATTTCTTCGAATTAAATGACAATGGAGATACAACTTATCAAAATCTATGGGATGCAGCTAAAGCAGTCCTGAGAGGAAAATTCATATCCATAAATGCCTATATCAAAAAGACAGAAAACATGCAAATAGACAACCTAACGAATAGACTCAAAGAGCTGGAGAAAGAAGAACAGAACGATCCCAAACCCAGCAGAAGGCGAGAAATTACTAAGATCAAATCAGAACTAAATGAAAAGGACAACAAAGAAACTATAAGGGAAATTAATAAAACAAAAAGTTGGTTCTTTGAAAAGATAAACAAAATAGACACACCTCTGGCTAGACTAACCAAGAGCACAAAAGTAAAATCTCTAATAACCTCCATTAGGAACATGAAAGGAGAAATCACAACCGATGCTACAGAGATACAAGATATCATCTATGAATTCTACAAAAATCTTTATGCACACAAACTGGAGAACGTGGAGGAAATGGACAAATTTTTAGAGACACATAGTCTTCCCAGGCTCAACCAGGAAGAAATAGAGTACCTGAACAGACCAATATCAAGAACTGAAATCGAAACAGCAATAAAAAACCTTCCCAAAAAGAAAAGCCCTGGTCCAGATGGGTTCACACCTGAATTTTACCATACATACAAAGAAGAACTGGTGCCCATCCTACATAAACTATTCTCCAATATTGAGAAGGACGGAGTTCTCCCCAACACGTTCTACCAAGCCAATATAACATTAATACCAAAGCCTGGAAAGGACTCAACAAAAATAGAGAACTACAGACCAATTTCCCTCATGAATATAGATGCAAAAATTTTCAATAAAATACTAGCAAATCGAATCCAAGTACTTATCAAAAAAGTAATCCACCACGACCAAGTGGGCTTCATCCCCGAGATGCAAGGGTGGTTCAACATACGTAAATCTATAAATGTAATTCACCACATAAATAGAAGCAAAAACAAAAATCATATGATACTCTCATTAGATGCAGAAAAAGCATTTGACAAAATTCAACACCCTTTTATGATAAAAACGCTTAACAAAATAGGCATTGATGGAACCTACCTAAAAATGATACAAGCCATATATGACAAACCCACAGCCAACATCATACTGAATGGGGAAAAACTGAAAGCACTCCCACTTAGAACTGGAACCAGACAGGGCTGCCCATTGTCTCCATTACTTTTCAACATAGTATTGGAAGTCCTTGCGAGAGCTATCAGGCAAGAGAGCAAAATCAAGGGAGTCCAAATAGGGAAGGAAGAGATCAAACTCTCACTTTTTGCTGATGATATGATGTTATATCTGGAAAACCCCCAGGATTCAACCAAGAGACTCCTGGAATTGATTAACGAATACAGCAAAGTCTCAGGCTACAAAATTAATATACACAAATCAGAGGCATTTATATATGCCAATAACAGTCAATCGGAAAACCAAATTAAAGACTCAATACCCTTCAAAATAGCAACAAAGAAAATAAAATATCTAGGTATATATCTAACTAAAGAGGTAAAGGACCTCTATAAGGAAAACTATGAAACACTGAGAAAAGAAATAGCAGAACTTGCAAATAGATGGAAAAATATACCATGCTCGTGGATCGGAAGAATCAACATTGTTAAAATGTCTATACTACCCAAAGTGATCTACAAATTCAATGCAATCCCTATTAAATTACCAACATCATTCTTTACAGACATAGAGAAAATAATTATACAATTTGTATGGAATCAAAGAAGACCCCGTATAGCAAAAGCAATTTTAAGCAATAAAAACAAAATGGGAGGTATTAATTTGCCAGACCTCAAACTATATTACAAGGCCGTGGTTCTTAAAACAGCCTGGTATTGGCACAAGTGCAGGGACACAGACCAGTGGAACACAACAGAAAATCCAAATATAGAACCATCCTCATATAGTCACCTAATTTTTGACAAAGCGGGAAAGAATATACTCCGGGGACAAGAATCCCTATTCAACAAATGGTGCTGGGAGAATTGGTTAGCCACTTGCAGAAGAATGAAACAGGACCCACAGCTTTCACCTCTCACAAAAATCAAATCACGGTGGATAACAGACTTAAACCTTAGGCGTGATACAATCAGAATTCTAGAAGAAAATGTAGGAAAGACTCTTACAGACATTGGCCTAGGCAGAGAATTTATGAAGAAGACCCCCAAGGCAATCACAGCAGCAACAAAAATAAATGAATGGGACATGATTAAACTAAAAAGCTTCTGCACAGCCAAAGAAACAGTCCAGAGAATAAACAGATCACCTACAGAATGGGAAAAAATTTTTGCATACTACACATCAGATAAAGGACTGATAACAAGAATCTATTTAGAACTCAGGAAAATCAGCAAGAAAAAATCAAGCAACCCTATCAAAAAGTGGGCAAAGGACATGAATAGAAATTTTTCAAAAGAAGATATAAAAATGGCTAACAAACATATGAAAAAGTGTTCAACATCTCTAATCATCAGGGAAATGCAAATCAAAACCACAATGAGATATCACTTAACCCCAGTGAGAATGGCCTTTATCAAAAAAACCCAAAACAACACATGTTGGCGTGGGTGTGGAGAGACAGGAACACTAATACACTGCTGGTGGGACTGCAAACTAGTGCAACCCCTGTGGAAAGCATTATGGAGGTATCTTAAACAGATTCAAGTAGACCTGCCATTTGACCCAGCAATCCCATTACTGGGCATATACCCAAAGGAAAAAAGGTCATTCTATAACAAAGGCACGTGTACCCAAATGTTTATAGCAGCACAATTCACAATAGCAAAGATGTGGAAACAACCCAAATGCCCATCAATACATGATTGGATTAGTAAGCTGTGGTATATGTATACCATGGAATATTACTCAGCTATAAGGAATGATGAAGATACGACATCCCTATGGTTCTCCTGGAGAGAGTTGGAACCCATTATATTAAGTGAAGTATCCCAAGAATGGAAAAACAAGCATCACATGTACTCACCAGAAAATTGGTTTCCCTGATCATCACCTAAATACAAATCTGGGAATGACACCAATTGGACATCAGACTGAGGTGGGGGGTGGGGGAGGGGATGGGGGTATGCCTACACAATGAGTGCATTGCACACCGTTTGGGGAGTGGTAACACTTGAAGGTGCTGACTCGGGAAAGGGGGGGTGGGGAAAAAAATATGAAACTATTGTTTTTAACTTGCACTGTTCACTTAATAATTTATCATGAATATTTCCCATATTATTTCATATCATTGTACAAGAAATAATGTATACATTATGAGGACATACTGTATCTAACAAGATATACTGTTAGACTCTTTGATTCTGTAAAACTAAATCGAAAAAAATATATATATATAATAAAAAAATAATAAAAAAAAAAAGAAAGAAAGAAAAAAAAAAAAAAAAAAAAAAAACACTTAAAGAAAAATTTGTAAATCAAAGTCCAATATTCTCCTGAGGTAGCTTGTATTTTCTGAAGATGTCCACACCAACATCTCCCATCCCACATACCTTTATACGATGTGACCTTGATATTCTTCCCATATATAGAAGTGGGGTCTGTGGATGGATGTTTGTGATAGTCTTGTTAAATAGAGTGCTTTATGTAACTTCTGAGGTTAACTCAAAAAATATCATGTACTTCCTACTGGTTCTCTTGAGATGTTTGCTCTTGGGACACAGCTACCATGCTGTGAGGAAGCTCAAGCAGCTCATGTAGAGGATCATGTGGAGAGGAATCAAGTCGTCCAGCCCACAGCCCAACTGATCCATCCAATAGCCAGACCAAATTGAAAGCCATGTGAGTGAGCAAGCTTGAAAGAGAACTCTCATTTAGCCTCCATTTGAGCCATCCCAGCAAAGGCCAAATAGAGCAGAGTTGTCATCCCCACAAAGCCCTGTCAGTATTGTGGATTCATAATCAAAATAATGATTTTTATTGTTTTAAACCAAAAAAAAAAAAAAAAAAAAAAAAAAAAAAAAAAAAAGTTTCTATATCATTATTTTGACTTTTTATTTGAAATGTACTAGGACATACATCAGTGTGCTATGTAATAGAAACGTACAATATAAAATAAGCACAATTATTATGCTCTGTTACTCAGTTTATCACATGTTCTAACAGCAAATGAGGAGAAAATCCAAACTTAATGAAAGAAGCACAGTACCTAAAGATGGCTTTCATAATATAAACAAAAATATAGAATTCCTCTATGAGCACATAGGTGCAGGCTAAGAGAAAAAAGGCAGTGTAGCAGGTTTGGGAATTATGAGCATTAGGTCACTTTGTCATATAAACTGTTTGTGCCTTCAAGGCCTGTTCATGCCTTATCATGTCTATGCCTCTGGCATTTGATGGTGGGCTATTGTTGTGCACACCCAACTTTATGGCTTGATGTGTCAAATAACATCAAGTTCGTGATAGGCAGATTAGGTTCCATAGTAAATTGATGGCCCATAGGCAAGCATTCAGTGTCTATTAAGGCCCAGTAACAGGCCAAGTGCTGTCTCTCAAAAGGTGAATAGTTATCTGTGGATGATGACAAGTCCTTGCTCCAAAATCCTAAAAACTTGTGCTGTGATTCAACTTTGGAGGCCTGGCAAAGGCTCCAAGGAGCATCCCTATTTGTCACTGACACTTCAAACATCATTGGATCTGCTGCATCATGTGACCCAAGTGGCAGACCTGCTTGGACAGCAGTTTGGACCAGTTGCAGAGCCTTCTCTTATTCTGGGCCCCACTCAAAACTAGCAGCTTTTTGGGTCACTTGGTAAGTGGGTTGGAGTAATATACCCAAATAAGGAATATGTTGCCTCTGAAATCCAAATAGGCCCATTATTCTGTCTTTTCCTTGATTGTAGAGGGGATACAAATTATCCTTCACTTTAGAAGGAGTATCTTGACATCTCCAACACCACTGACCTCCTAGAAATTTCACTGAGATGGAAAGTCACCAATTTTACTCAGTTTTATTTCTCACTATCTGACACACAAATGTCTTACTAATCAGCATTGTATCATAAATATACAAATAAACAAAAGGTGGAATCATCTTTGATATTTTAATCTCTTCTATCTATGATTTTATATATTACTGAATTTCTCTAGGCCTGAATTTCCTTACTTGCAAAATGGGTATAATTTCAGCTACATAATTGAGTTCTAAGAAAATAATAAATGCACAATAAATATCTCTTATTATATTTTTGTTTGTGAGACTCTTGGTCTTATTCTGATTCTTAAGTTTTTACATTTGCTATATTATTCCTTTAATTCTGTGTCTTTTTATATTTGCCATATCTATATTGCTTATTTTATTTGGATTTTCTGCACATCAATTTCAAAGTTATATAGATTATTTTTTCTATTAGTGGATGCTCATAAATATCTATAAGATACATTTGAACCTACTTTTCTTTAATTATTTGAAAAAAGTTATGCTTGTATGTGTGGATTCCAGCCTCATATATTAAGATGATAAATCTAGCACTATTTTTCTTACCTCTTACTCTTAATTTCTTATATACTTTGTCTTATCTTTATAACTGATAAATTTTAACAATTTGCTCAATTATTAATTGATCTTTTGATGCTAATTTTTTACTTTCACCATTTCTTAAGTATATAAACTATTACATTATTGTTTAGACAACTCGAAGTCATTTTATTGTTCATTATCTGTTTCAATGTTTATCCAGTCACTACTTCTTCAAATTACCTTATATTTTAGTTGGCCAAAGTATGTTTAAGAATACATTGTTTCTTTAGTAAGGCTATAGTGGGAGTAAAATTTCTGACCCTCTGAATATACAAGGATACATATTTGATTACTTTGCACAGGAGTGGCAAATGGGGCAAAAAAACTTTGCTTAAAGGTAATATAGATGAACCTGTAAAATCAGTATAATTTATTTATAAAATAAAACATGCATACACACCACTCACACACACCATATTATCATTATTACAAAGGCCAAAAGCAGCTCCTATAAGTGCATGTACAGTAAATGCAGTAATTTCTGCTGGGAACATTTAATGGATCATATAGGAATCAGAGGACACTGAGGGTGGGAAATCACTTATTAAAAGCTACTTTCATTGAAATGGGATGGGAGTCTTATGACCCATGTAAAACAGTTATGCATGTGTTACCAGAAAATAAACAATCAGACTCAGCATTCTTACATCAATAAATGCCAAGTCACCAACTCATTCTCAATTTCATATAGAATTTGTAGAAAAGATGGTATGTGTATGTGTATAAAATATATGCATATGTAATACAAAACATATAAAATCTATATTAGAGCTCTTCAGAAAACCAACAGGATGTATGTATATGAAGAAACTGTTATAAGGAATTGATTCATGTGATTATGGGGACTGAGAAATTTCAAGAAATGTAATCAGCAAGCTGAAGACCCAGAAGAGCCAGCACTATAATTATAGTCTGAGTCTGAAGGCCTAAGAACTAGAAGAGCTGATGATGTAAATTCCAGTATGAAAACTGACAAGATGAGGACCCAAGAAGAGTCAATAATTCCACTTGAGTATAAGGCAGGAAAGGACTGGTGCTCCAGCTCAAGCAACCAAACAAAAGAAGTTCCCTCCTACTCATGGGAGGGTCAGCCTTTTTGTTCTATTCAGGTCCTCAAATGATTGGATGAGGACCACACCTTAGGGAAGGCAACTGCTTTACTCAGTTGACTGATACAAATGTTAATCCTATCTGAAAACATCCTCATAGATACATTAAGAGTAATGTTCGACCAAATACCCGGGCATTCCATGGTCCAGTCAATTTGACACATAAAATTAACCATTATATCTAGTATTTATTGATATAAGAAGAATGTTGAATCTGCAGTATCATAAACGTATTTACTAGAATATATTTATGTAGAGACAGTGATATATTTCATTCTACATTCTGAAAAAAAACTTTTCTTTCCATGAAAATAAAAACAAAAGAATCTAAACCTAGATTCAGAATAATATTAAGTTAGACAAGTATTTAATTTTTTTGTACATAAGCTTGTGCATATTACAGGACCTGGTAAGGTGAATTTGGCTTTGCACCTGCTGTTTTTGGAAATGGTTGCATACACAAGGTATTTTTCTTGCCAATTTGCATGTGTTTTGCTGTTTTATGCCAGCAATCTTTTGCCAAGATGTTGTGTTAAGCTAACTTCTATTTTTGCCAGAAAACATAGAAACATAGTGGGGCGTCCTTAATGTCTGGAAAGGGATCCAATTAATCACATATATATGACAGCTGGTGGTTCATATCCTCAGGAGTGAAGTTGCCATTACCAAAAACAAATATAAACTTTTATCCAATGAACTTCCTTGACTGAGTTTCTAAAGTTGCATAATCATTCGTAAATAAGTTCTGATAGATCAGGGGATCCAGAGTGATTAGCTTTCACAGAATGCTTAACAAATGTTATTTTTTCTGTAAAAACACACTAAATCAAGAGCAGAGTGAATTTAAGCAAAATATTGAATTACAATTTTTGATCAAAGGTGAAACTTGTGTAGTGGTCTCACTCCATATATTGGGAATGGGAGCAACAAAGCCATGAGATGGGAAGGCATTCCTACCCAGAGCTTTAAGCGTAGCTTTTAGTCTGTCAGTCAGACGATTTCATTACTTGCCAAATTTCAGTTTAGAAAACATACTGCTTTACATGTGTACGAAGCTACCTCTATATGTATTATGCTTGCTTTTCCCAATACACATAGCATATTTTTGGAGACTGACATTTGGCCTGATAAAGTGTGTGCAGAAGGAAAGAAAAGATCATCCTTGCATAAAATATCAGATGATGTCAGTAAGTTGAGGGCTAATGACTTAAAAGGCTGAGAGATAAATGAAGAAAACAGAGTAGTGTTCTTCATAATCTATTTGATGCTTACCACATGGCATGTGTTCAATAAATCTTCCTCATGCCAAAATATGTGTGATGGTCCCTGGAACTGACCTAAACAAGACAGGGAGGTACAAAGCAGAAAAAAGTGAATCATGAAGATTATATGGAGGTTATTAGGATACTAGAGAGGACATTCTAAAATCAAGACCTACAAGACAATGCATTCAATTCACAGATATCACTACCCTAGGCATTTAGAAATACTTATTCAGCACCCAAATAATAATATGGATGCTTTAAGGTGATAATTTAAAAAAAAATAGTAGTTGTACTTCAGCAATTTGACCCAATGGCAAAGAATATTAATAGCAGACCTCATGCACAATTCTTAGATCATGGAAATAGACTTTCAAATTTAAATAGAACATAACAAAATTATGCAAATAATTTAATATATTTTAATATTTGTAAAATAGAATATATCAAAATATGTTATATGAAAACTATAAATATATTACTATATACAAGCTTATTATAAATATAGCAATATGTCTTTAATTTGCATTGCCTATAAATGTAATGTTAGCAAAAATAAAGACTATTTGTTAAGAGAATATCTGATTCTGCATATTATCTTAGAAAATTAACAATAAGATGCAGCTAGGTAATTTTTTAATTTTTATTTTAGCTTTTGTGAATAAGAAATTCTCTAGGAAATAGCCGCCATGGACTTTATACTTTAAACTTTAAAATTTATACTTTACATTTTAAACTCTGTAAAATGCATACATCATAAGTATTTAGTTCACTAATTTTAATCACTACCCTAAACAAGAAAAACAACATTTCCATTACTACAGCGAGTTTTCTTGTGTTTTTTCCAGAAAAATTCTAAGCCCCCATACCCTGCGAAGGCAATCATTTTTAAACTTTTTAAATCCATATATTACTTTTTTTCTTTACTAGAACATCAAATGAATAGAACCCCTTTGTGTTTAGCTTCTTTCAGTCAACATGCTTCTGAGGTTTAGCCATATTGCTGCATGCTTAAGTAGTATGTTCTTTTCTGTTTCTAAGAAGTATACCATTGAATAAATATACCCCATTTGTTTACCCAATATCCTTTGATAGACGTTTCATTTTGTTTCGGTATATTTTAAATAAAGTTGTTACGAACATTCTTCTACCAGTCTTTCTGCAGGAATATATTTTAGGTGACTAATGATAGTGAGATTTTTTTCAAGTATTGTTTGTTATCTATGCCCTTACTATATCAGTGCCTATTTGAACGTTTTGCATATTTTTGTTTGGCTCTCTTTGAGGCTTTAAAGAAATGATGTAACATTAGGATAATAATGGCATATTTTAAAAACAGAGACAAATAAGTTTAATTAAATACAATTTATTATTTGATTTGTAATTAGTGCTTTTTAAGTCCTATCTAAGAAGTCTTAGCCTACCCAAAATGTATTAAGATATTGGACATGTTTTATGATGGAGGTCATAGGTTCTACTTTTTATATTTATGTATACAGTTCATCTCCAATTAATTATATTATAGGGAATTAAACAATAGTTAGGGTTCATTTTTCCTTATTGAATTTTAGATGCCCCAGAAACATCTGTAAAATAAAAATTTCTATTTCTCATTGAATTGACCTCACACTTTGGTCAAAGATCAATTTATAGTGTATGTATGAGCTACCAAAACCAAATTGTTTTGATTATAATGGCTTTATGGTAAGTCTTTAGTAAAGGTACTGTCAGTCTCCAAACTTGTTCTTCCTTTCAAAACTATTTGTCTATTCCAGATACTTTGCTTGTTATTAAATAGGAGATTAATATTCTAATTTTGTTTGAAAAAATATGACGAAGTTTTGTTTGAGGAAAGGTTAAAACTGTAAATCAATTTGGAGAGAATAGACACCCTTACAAAATGGGGTACTCCAATCTATGAACATAGTATTTATCACCATTTATTTAGTTTTTTTTTTTCAACTTTTCTCTGCAGTGTTTTGTAGCTTCCAGCATAGAATTTCGATACATATCTTACCAGATATATTATTCTTCATATGTGATTTCTGATGCTATTTTAAAATGTTATTTTATTTCATGTTCATAATGTTAATTTCTCATATATTGACATAAAAATGAATTTTATGCATTAATGTTCCATTTTGCTAACTTGCTAAACTCACTTCTTAATTCTAGGAGAAGTTTTTATACATTTTATATTTTTCTCTACGTGAATAATCACATTGAGGATGACAACAGTTTTACTTCTTCCTTTCGAAACTTAATTCCTTTAATTTTGATTTTTTGCATCATTGTTCCTGATAAAATTTTCAGTAATTTGTAGAGCAACATGCTTTACTTATCTATCTATCTATCTATGTATTTATTTATTTATTTATTTGAGACCATTTCTTGCTCTGTCACCCAGGTTGGAGTGCAGTGGAGTGATCACAGCTCACTGTAACCTCAAACTTCTGGGCTCAAGTGATCCTCCTGCCTCAACCTCCTGAATAGCTGTGACTACAAGTGCATGCCACCACATCTGAATAATTTTCACATTTTTATTTGGAGACAAGGGTCTCACTATGTGGCCCTGGCTTATCTCAAACTCCTGGCCTCAAGTAGTTCTCTTGCCTTGGTCTTCCAAAGTGCTGGCATTACAGACATGAGCCATCATGCCCAGCCAACATCCTTTATTTCTGAGCTTAGGTGGAAAGCTTTCAGTCTTTTCATCATTAAGTAAAATGTACCTATACTATTTTTGCAGATGCACTTTTCATATTGAGAATGTTTCAATCTCTTTCTGGTTTATGAAGAGTTTTTATCTTCCTGCCAAATAATTTTCCTGTGTTTTTTAATATGGTTGTTTATTCTTAACTGTATCTTGTTAACATTTGTTTTATTCTTTATATATTTCTGAATTCTGTTTGTTTACATTGTGCTCAAGATTTTCAGATATATGGTAATGGAATATATTGGTCTGTAATTTTCTATTCTTTAGTCTTTGGTATCAGCCTCATAAAATGAATTAGGAGGTGTTTTTCTTTTTTCTTTTTTGTGATTCTCTATTTTTTGGAAAGAGTTTGTGAATCAATAACATAAAGAAAAACAGTACACTGAAAAAAATGAGCAAAAGACTTGAACTTGTATTTCGCAGAAGATGTAAAGTGAATCACTAATAAAAATGAAGATATCTTTAGCCTTATTAAGAGAGAAAATGTATTTTATACTTACCAGATTGGTAAAAATTAAAAAGTATGGCATTAACAACTGTTGAGTAGAAGGTATAGCAATGGAAATTTTATACATTGACGCTATATATATATATACTGGCATAACCATTTTTGAAAAACAAGCGGCATTGGCTAGTAAATTTGAGTTTGAAAATAATTTATTAATCCAATATCACAGCCCATCCAAGTATAATAATGCCCCAAAACACTATTTTCCTTTTGATGCCTTCTGGCAAACACTATTGAGTTATACTAGCTATTGTTTGCCAATATATCTGACTATAAACAATTGATACCCAAGTCTAAATAAGCCATGCCTGATAGTTCTTTCTTCCTTCAAAAAAATACAGATTCTCTATTATTTGAAGAATGTTTCAAGCAGCGTTGTGTATCTTTATGAGACTTTTCTGTCTACTTGCTATAGCTAGCCTTATTATACTTTTGGAACTTGGGTAATGGGACCCTCCTGAACTACTCTTAAAAGTGGCCTTTTCTTGCTTTGTTCAGATAAAAATGATCTGCAGACCAAGTGGCCATCTAGCAATCCCTGGAAATTTCAGGCACCCCCCCCCAATGCCTCTTATAAAAATGTCAATAATGATCTCATAGCACATCTTTATGGGTTGAAACAATGCAGGTTGCCAATAAGGTACAGGGCATCTTTTGGATTAGAGGGAGTGAAAAAAGTTAAGTGTTGACTTTCACCCAGAAAAAATGTTGATTTATTGCAATGCTTACATGAAAACTGGCTATCCACAGTGCTCATTAACTGCACAGTTTGGACCTAAACTTTGCTCATACCAGAGAATGAGTTGATGCTTTCCCTATTATGAACACTGATGTGTTAAGTCTTGCCACTAGAGTGCTATCATAAGACAGCTGTAACTTCAGAGCTTGTATTCAAACTTTCCAATCAAACCAGTGTTGCTACCCTAACTAAATGCTTTGAAGTATAAGGATAGAGATAAAGGTAAGGTCCTATCATGATACATTGCTATTGTTTCTTTGTTCCTGATCACTGGAAAAGCAGGGGAAAAGCTGGTGTTTCTGTAACAGTGCAGCATAAAGAATCGCAGCCCAAAAGTCAGAGTCCTTTCCTGAGTCTGATGACTGGACTTGTTAGATCTTTGTGGGCTTCCCTAGGATAAATGGGCAATAAGGAGCCTGCACACTTGCTTTTGATCTAGTCTTTATGAATTGTTCCTAAAGCAGTCTGCACCAGCACTCTGGGTTCTGCTTGGTCATTTGCATACATTTTAAACATGTTCATTCTATTTAAGATTATATAGCAGTGAAAATGAATAAGCCAGAGCTATATACCCAAACAAGAGTGAATTCTACAACATTTATTTGTTGATAAAAAGCAACCCACAGATGAATACCTACAGTATTATACCGCCATGGTTTGAAGTTTGTCCCCTCCCAAATTCATGTTGAAATTTAATTGCCATTGTAACAGTATTAAGAGCTGGGACCTTTAAGAGCTGACTCTTAAAGGTCAGCACTCATTGATGGATTAATGCCATTATGTCCAGAGTGTTCTCATTATAAAAACGTGAGTTAGGGTATACTCTCCATCTCTCTCACCTTCCTTGCCTTTCTGTCTTCTGCCATGTGAGGACACAGCAATAAGGTACCATCTTGGAAACAGGGATCAGCCCTCACCAGACACTGAATCTCCTAGTGCCCTGATCTTAGACTTCCCAGCCTCCAGAATTGTGAAAAAAATTTTTTTGATTGTTTATAAATTACCTACTCTTAGGTATTCCATTATAGCAACAAAAAATGCACTGATATATACCTTTACAGAAATTTCAAAAATGTGATATTTGATATTTCTAAAGGACAAATAATATACCTTTTTCAATTCATTATCTAAAAGTAGAATAAGTCTCATATTTTGACACCAGAACCTGAGAATAGAAATAAAATATAAAAGTACAAAGGTCTCATGTAGCAACAGAAATTTCTACATAAAATAACAAATAAATCAAACAAAGCTATGCATTAAAGAAACAATTGGCCATGATTGCTTAAGCTTAAAGAAAAACTATTCCTTTAAGTTCAAAGGTGGAACAGCTTCATTTTTTTCTAGATAAATTTAAGTGTTTATATAGAAACTCTAGACAGTGAGGAATCCTAATGGATATAGTTCATTGGGAGCCTGAATAAGCGTTAGATCATAGGGAATGTTGGGGAAAGATAAGCATATACCCTGCCTCCCTATGAATTCTCAAGAAAACCAAATCTTTTCTTGAAATGCCAGAGAGGAAGTGAAATGCTTCTCTTTTGTGAGTCACAGTGGTTTCAGCAACAGGACCCAGAGGTTCTAAAACAAAAATCGCTATAAGCTAATTACATACTTATACTTACAACATATATTTGCTGTCAGTTTTAAGTTGTTCTATTGTAAACCTAATTTCACAAACCATCTTAATAGCTAAGGTCTATAGGTTTTAAATAATTTGGGAGACAATCTGGTGAAAAGAGCAAAAATCTTCCTTACAAAGTAGAGTTTTTGTGGGGGCAAACCCAAAAAGAGGATTTTTTTTCCATTGACCCCATATTAAAAAAAGGACCAAATATATTTTTATCCAAAAGGTTAAAGATACTTTAACATTAGAAAATATATGCTTATCATTCATTACCATACGGTCACTGGGGAGTGAACATGGTCTCTCTGTAAAGATATATATAATAACAATGAAAACTTTAAAACACCCAAGTGTCCAAGAGTATAATTATTAATTACAGAAATTCATAGAATGGAATGCTATGAAGCCACTCTAATATTATATGTCTGAAAAATAATGGGAAGTACATAAAATATAATGCTAAAGGAAGAAGAGCATTAAGAGATTAAAAGAATAAACAGTACAAAAAGAGAGACAAAAACATTATATATAGCATGATATAAATTGTGTAAAAACATTTTTTATATGTACATAAAGTATATAATATCTTTGGTCATTTTAAAATTGTCATTTCTGGATAAAGATATTATATTTGATTTAAATAGTCTATACTTTCTACTTTAGGTAAATTTGTATAATTTTTATTATTTTAAAATCTAAAAACTTAATGTCCTTTTAAGATAAAATTTATAGATAACTTGTACATAAAAATTTGGAAGATGTACATTTTAATGAAAATAGAAGAAAGACTACAGAATAGTCTATTGCAAATAAAAGATAGAAAATCACCTTCGAGAGTGTTCAGGCATCACATAATTCCCCTGCTGTGCTGACCTGACTGCAGTTTTCCTTTCAGTCAATTTCTCCACAGGGATGTACTGAGTGATGAAGAATTTGCTCCAGATAGGACATTCCATTTTCCTGCTTCCAGGTGCAGTACATACTCTTATCAACTCTTTAGTACAAGATCAATGTGAATAGCAAGGTATATAAAAGTCTATTCAGCTTTTATCTAGTCACAGAAAGAACAAAATACTTTCATGTCTCCAGAAAGTATTATTGTTTGAAGTTCAGTGGCTCTGGTGTTGAGGAGCTACTACTGCTTTGGATTTTATAAACTATCATAAAAATTGAAGCAGACATCTTTCAAATTAATGTATTTGATAAATGAGTAAAGTAATAATTTATTTGGTTTGTTTTTGGACAGTTCATCTATGCTTTCCTTTTTTTTTAATAATTAAGGGAGGATAAGAGAGTAAATTGAATGAATGAAGGCTTGATTATTCTTTACTCTGCTACTTAAAAAATTTAACCACAGGATTAAAGTTAACAGTGAAAAGCAATTACTCCAGTTTTCCTCCTTTATTCATAAAACCTCTTCATATCATGAGAAGGATATTTTTTAAAAAATAGACTTTTTCCAAAGTAGAAACATATATGTGTGTATATCTGTGTATGCGTATATATATATTCATATTCTAGATTTTCAGCTTATTAGAAATCCTATGAATCAAGAAAACTCATTGTTTTCTTATTTGAGTAAACAAAGGGGAGGAACAAAAGAAACCATCTAGGCAACAGCCCAGTGGATCTGTGGCTTCAAGCCTGAGGAGTGCTGGCCATGTGCTAGATGATGATGAAAGCCTTTTCCATTCATCTTACCTAACCAGCATTGCCCTTTGGCAACAACAACGAACAAAGTCTAAAACCACCTGGCAAGTTCTAGACACTATTAATATATGTCCGGAAAGAATAAAGGTTTCCCTCTAATATCCGATGTGGTTAGACAGTTATCTAGTAGTTACTATGTGATAGATACTATATTAAGTGCTTTGCATAAAATGTTTAATTGAATTTTCCAAATGACCCTAGGATACTGCATTATCATCTCCATTTTCTAGAAAAAGAAAGTGAGGTTTGAATAATTTTAATACATTACCAAAAAATACACAGCTGATTTATGGCAAAGCTTAGAATCAAATGCAGGTTTATATGAATCCAAAGTCCATGTTCTAAACCAACCACTTGGTTAAAAACCAAGCCCTCAAGGTTAACTATTGAGAGCAGGTAGTCGTTACTTAGTTAAGTAATGTTTAATAAACAATCAGTCCTTGGAGATATTTAATTACTTATTTAACATTATTTATATTGAGTTCATACATGCTAAATTAATTTAATTGTATCAGTGTTGTATTTATTCCAAAGAATGTTACTTTATTAATAGGAATATTTTTAGAAAGCCTCAAGGAGAGAACTACAAAAATGCTTTTATATCCAGGGATTATTGGTTTGGGTAAATGTCTACTTAAAATTTCACTGTAAAGTAATAAAAAAGAATTGTTGAATGAGATTTAATACTGAAAAATAATATCAGAGATTAAGGAAATAAATTTATTTAAATTCATATTTAACTATACTCAGTTATAAAATAAAATTTGGACCTAATTAATAAACAAATAAATAAATAATTGAGCAATTTTATAATGCCCTACTTCTAATACTACTTTTAGCAAGCATTGCATGATAAAGGATAACTCAACTTTGTGTTTGACTTTTATGTAACAAATATGTAGATAGTCATTTTTGCAATAATGTCATAGATGTGCCAAATTTCCTAAGGACTTACATTAATCCTTTGTTTTTCTCTATGCAATTCTGTAATACGTGGGCTTAGATAACTAATACTAGGAGAAATATAGGCACAGATTGATAAATTGATTTTATTTGAAGTATGCTCAGTGTGTTAAACAAACGCATTCTCACCTGTTCTTGCTGCTGTTAATATAACAGTTGGATAGTGCTTCTCTCTCTGGTATAGCATATCGTTCTTTGCCAGGTTATCTATCAAAAATCTGTACATTGTAATGAATTAGATTTGAATTGTTGGATCTAATATAAACAATTCCTGCCCACTGGAGGAGGGGAAACATTTAGTGTCCAAAAATCACTTTTCTTTACTTTGATTGTAGTTTCTGAGAAGATGAAAGAGAAACAAAAATCTTACTTGGAGTTTTGAGTGAGGCACAAGCATTCATATCAAACAGACCTAGAATAGCATGCTGTGGTGCCCAATTAATGGTTTTTTGAGTGTGCCTAAGCAAACATAAAGATTTCAATGCCTATAATGCTAGAGTAGACAAGACAGAAGATGCTCTCCTCAGAAATGCATGCTGTGACTAGAACCAGATCATGATATATTCTTTCCTTCATGACCCTTGAAAGCAGAGGGAATCTTTTCTTCTGTCTATCCTCAGCCTTTGCCTATTGCTTGGCATGAAAGCACTTGTTCTTTTAGAAGAAACATAATTCTACTTTTGTTTTCTCCCTTATCTACGCACCACAGCCAAACTGTCTGTGCATCTTATTCATGGTTGAATCCGAGCGTTCAATTCAGTTCCTAGTGCTCAGTTCAATAAGCATTTGATAAATTACCCTGGCTGGGTCAGCTGTTCCACTGGAATGTGGGACCTGGAAGATATCTCAGAAACTACCTCCAGGTTTCAAAAAGGTGATGTTGTTTGTGGAGAAAGCTAAGAATCTTTGTGACCACCAGCTACGTGGCTCCAGAGTGGCAATTACAGAGAAGCAAAAAGAGGAACAGTGGCTGATTATTATTATTATTTTTAGCTAGGCCTGTGCCTTATTTTTAGCTAGGCCCTTACCACAGTTCTAGCCTTGTACCCTTTTATCAATTTGCATTAGCTTCTTCTTGGACAGTGGGCAAATGAACCTGGTTGGGCAATATTTATGTTGTAGCCCCATATGTGAACATTATAAAATTGGTTTTGTGTAGTCTGTTCTTTGTGTGTTTATTTCTGCTTCCTCTCATACCCAAAAGTCTTTTTCCGCTAAGGTCTAAAACAGAAAGGTCATGTTTGGTTAAACCTCACAGTTTAAAACAGTCTCAAAAATCATATCCATAGTTACCATGAAAATAACTATTTTGGAAATATGTAAAACTTTGTGGGTTTTTTTTCCTGATAATTCTTTCTTTCTTTCTATACATTTATATTTACTTAACTATCCTTCGACTATCATATATTTCTTTTAGGTCATTGTAGTTTTGAAGTGCCTTACCTTAAATGTGCACATTCTATGTGTCTAGTATTTATGCAATCCTTACATAAACAGTCCTCCAATTGCAATTGAGAAATGAAGGCTCACAAATATTAAGTAACTTACCTATATTCCTATAGCTAATTCCAGAAACCATTTATTTTGTCATTACTAGAGTTCCATTTGAACATAGATAATGAAAGAAACATTTGAAGAATGAGTTACATTTTATGATCTCTTGGCTAATTGAATAAAAAGCCACAAATGATTTTTAACTTAAAGGAAGTAAAATTCCAAAAAGGGAGAGAAAAACTGCCAATTCTTCCTGAATAATTAGAGTTCACATTATTCTAGAGACAGATCATGTCACAGCTTCTAATTCTTTAATTTGTGTTTGTGTGTGTGTGTGTGTGTGTGCGCACACACGTGGGCATATGTATGTCATTGGTTTTGAACTGATATTATTTCTAAGGGGCATATACTTTTAACTGCAATACCTTATAAGAAACAACAGCAAATATTTTGGAAGCAAATCTTCAGTTTTTTATCTTTCTAGCTGTCTGTAGTATAATAATGATCATCTGCCAACACCAAAGAAAATCAACTGCAACTTTTCTAACCAGAAATCAGAAAAGAAGCAAAACATGGGAAATCCTTCTCTTTGTCAAAGGAAAGATCATGCTCAGTTGCATTTCCCCATCAACCCCCTTGCAGCAGAGCTGGATAACTTCAATTTTATTACTGCCATTAATAACCATGGCGTGTCACATGGGCTTTCAGCTATAGGCTAATCTCCTGGGTGACTGGATATCTATATTTTTAGAAGACTGTGAATGCTACTTTAATTATTTAGAAGTTAGTTGACTCACATAACTCTATTGCATTTCACAAAGCTTCAACATATTTAGGAAGAGATGTGTTCCTAAGTGTGCCTTAATGTCAAATTTATTCATCAATGCTTGAATCACCCTAGAAGAACTTGCTCAGTAAAAGTTTAAATCTTGAAAAGACTAGTTTGGATTGCTAACTGCCATTAAAAATCAGGAATAAAATGTCATTTTCAAGCAGCTAAACACTAATTTTAACTTCATCTTATATTATCTATAGTCACACACAAATAGAAAATATTAAAATTCTGAATTCTGGTTCTGTGCATCGATAGAATTAGTCGTAATACACTGTTTTCAAATACATCAAATGCTTTGATTTACATGTACCAAGGACATAGGTAATCAATGTGCTCATGTATATATGGATAATAATAATGCTAATATATTATTTTTAGAATGATGCAATAATTCTGGGGAACTAACAGATATTTTTGAAAATAGCAACTGCTAATTTAAGTAGCTACTAAACAGTTACAATTAATCCATCAGCAATTATTTAGTAAATAAGTAAAATTAAGAACCAGAGTGGTTCTTTTTTGAAATGGCATTACATTTTAAGATGTCATGACAAATTATATTGATTCTTCTATTTACATGTGTGATTTTTAGATCAAGGTATGGTTCGTACAGCTTTATCTGTTCCCATCAAGCTATGTTAGGTGCGCCAGATATCGTAGAGATGTGAAATCCATTCCTACTGTGCCTTCTCTGAATTTCTAATGCATAGTGTTTCTGAGTGTGATAAAATGGTTTGGTTTTATAATGTTAGACCTGGAGCATTTAAAAAATGTATTTAGCAACAGGTAACTAGAATTACATGCCTTCTCATTTTGCCATTTTTCTCTGTTTCTACTTTTGGTCATTTATTTCTGGACTCATACTTTTGGTTTTAGATAAATGCAGCAGTCTGCAATTACTACTGCCTAGAGGTTTCCATGCATTTAAACTCAGTCTTCAGGGATATATCACCCACAATGCTGTGTTGAGGTGAATTTTCTGAAACCCAAGTTGGATCAAAGCAAGTCTCTCCTGAAATTGCTTCAGTGACTTCCCATTGTCCTCATAATAAAATTTAAAACTTTATCACAATTTAAAATACTTTGTAATATGATTATTTTCCATATTTCTGATCTTATCCCTGCTAATGCCATTTCCCAAAATATGTCTTTCCATTCCAACAACCAGTCCTATTTGAGAAAGAATGTAGATAAAAAATGGCCTGATATGAAAATTGTAAACTATGAGAATCATACAATTTTAAGCAAACATATGCATATACCAATATTGGTGACTATAGTTAATAACATATTGTATTCTTGAAAAATTCTGGGAGAGTGGATGCAAAGAATTCTCACCCCAAAAATGATGGCTATGTAAAGTGAGGTATATGTTGATTGGCTGGATTTAATCATTTCACAATGTATGTATGCTTCAAAGCATCAGGTACATGATAAATACAAACAATTTTATCTCTCAATTTAAAAAATTAAAAATCAACTTTCAAAATTTATAAAAATAGAAATAAAAAAGACAGAGCCTATCCTCTACAGAGAATTGTTAACTTCGGAGTTACTAGATAATGTCCAAGTGTATGGAGATTTTCTGGAGACTTTCCTCTTTGGAGGAGATGGAGGATGAATTAACAGCTTACTTGAAAAACGTAGCCAAAACAAAAACTTTGCCAAATATAGAAAGTGGCCTGAGGAACCTGGCTTTCTTGGTCCAAGCATGAGTATCTTAGCTCCAGGCAGAAGTTCCCTGGAGTGCACAAAAAGCAAATAAATCAGACAGAGTGATCACTGAATCTGACAGTTTTACAAAGGTATCTCTCATGATTTCCAATGCGTGTGTCCTTGCTAAGACTATTCTGGCCCCCAGAGCTGTTTGATGCTTGTGTGATGCTCCACTTTTCCCTTTACCTTCATCCAGATGGGGGATTTACTCAGGAATTTCCATCTTAAAATTCTTTCAGGGCCCGATTTCCTCCTTGCACTGACCTTCTGTGCATGCTGGAAAACTCGGCCTAAGTGCCTCTTTATTTCCCAAGATCACATTGAATTCTTGCAAGTGCCACTGAGCTTCAGGATCCCTAGATCCCATCCTATGGCTTTAATTTCATCTGGATCCTGGGTAAGCCTAGCGGCTGCTACTGATTTGACTATTTGCAGTGGGCCTTTCTGCTCCTCATCATTTTTTCCAGGGCTGAAAATAATAAAATCAGCTCCTTATCTTTTCAGTAGCAGTTACCTCTGGTCTCCCTATCGGCAATCAGCACTAGGTAGCTTCCTTATACTTGGGATAAGGCTCAGAGATAGGAGAACTCAAGCTTTCTGAGGCTAGGGACAACGCTACTGGACAGGCCTGGGGCTAGGACTGGGGCTCTATGTCCAGTTAGTTATTTGTGTCATCAGGAAACTGTTCGTTAAAGCATGGCAGTCCTGAATCTTGGACAATCAGCATGCCAGTGGTGCGGGTCATTCCTCGCTTACTGAAGCTGGAGACCACACTGATGTCCATCTAGCTTATTGGGATTTCACAGGTCATTAATTCATACATCTCCTAATTGCTGTTGGAGAGCAGGGGTGATGTTTGGAATTGATTATTTGACTGCTAATCTCTTTGGTCCTTGAAATTAATAAATTCATCATTAACTTTTTTTTCCCCCTAAAGAAGAAACTCAGACATTCTTGGAGATATGACTACCTCAGATCTTGGTAAACCCATATTATTCCACATTCTTTGAAACAGGTTGGGGGTCTCTCTTAGTCCTTTGGGCTTTGTGTATATGCAGAATTCCCAGGAATCTTTATTACCCTATTGATTTACACCGGGAATCCTCTCTGCTCTCAACTCTAGCTTCTATGTATAATTGTTCTTTTTTGTACATGCCTCAACTTGCTTCAGAGTTTCTCAACATCACACAATTGACATTTTGGGTCAGATAGTTCTTTTTTTTCTTCTTCTATTTTTGGGGGGGGGCAGGGCTATTTTTTGGAATGTAGAATTCCTGATCTCTACCCACTAGATGACAATAGTACCCCCTTTCCCCCTACTGTGACAACCAACAGCACCTCAAGACATTTCAAGTGTTATCTGGGGGACAAAGTTCCACTGTTTCAGAACCAATTGACTTCGATAGACATTTGCCCCCTATTCAATTTTTCCCCAAATTTCCATTATCACAAAATATAGCTAATAAGAATTGTAGCTTATATAAATACTGTAAGAGTGACATTAGAGGTGCATAACACACTCCTTGGAAAACAATGTAAAGGTCCCCTCTTTATGATTATTTTATCCCAAATCCTTGTTCTGCCCTGCCTCTGAGGGCTATTGTCTGCTTCCCTCTTCTCCTATGTAGAACTTCACCCTCCTGGTCTCTCTCTTGTCCTTCACTGAATTCCTACCTTTCCCCCAACAGTTTAAGCTCTTCTCAGTTATACCATGTAGAGCAAGTGGGCTTTCCTTAATTCTCACTCTAACCTGCACACATAACCCATAGGGGGAAGTGGAGATGTCCTCCTTTTAACATGATTCAACCCATTAAGGAAGCATTTGGCATTATATATCATAACAATAACAAGAACAAACTTTTGTTTGTTTTTAATCATAACCCAGGTTATTCCCTGACTTTTTGATTTTTAATCTATTGTCTAGCTTTTCACTGAAATTCCTATTGATTGACCTCTCCATATTTTAAAAAGCAAATAATGTGACTTTTGCTGATTATATACATGTATATATGTGTGCATTTATGTGTATTTATATCTGCCCATATTATTTCCCCATGTTAGAAAAGCATGTAAAATTTATTACACTTATAATTTCTTTATTAAGAATATAAAGTGTTGAATTTAAGAATTGTATCATTTTTTTACCTTATTTTCCCCCATTGTACTGCTGATTTGAGTGAATTAGCCTTGGCTCAGAACACACAATCTTCTTCCACCCACGTGGCATGGCTTCACCAGAACTGACAGCTCCTTCGTTTGCCCGTCTTTTACTGTATAAACAGACTCTCCATTTTCTGCTTCCCCCATAGAATTTACACTTCAAACCTCATCCTTCTTTCTATTCCTCCTTGACTTCAGTAGAATTTTCAGGTTTAAAAATTCCTCCACAGACCCTAGCATCTTTAGTGCATTGGTATGATATTTCAGAATACCAGCAATTAAAAGAAAATATTTAAAATGTCAGGACAACACATTTGTATAAATTGGAGGTACTCAGATCAATAGTTATGAAGTCATCATAATGTAAATATAGAAAATAAATTCAACCAAAATTATAGCATAATTATTTTAATGATTATTGGATAAAAATGACATTGACTCTGATAGCCAAGTCCTTATTGCTCACAGTAAGAGGTCAAATTAAATGTCTAAAATTAATAAATCATGAAATAATGATACAAGTAGTATTTTAAAATATGGAGATCAATAATAAATGGAAAATCAAATGGATTCTTAAAGTTCAACTTCAAATAGATGAGAAAACAATCTATCCTAAGTGAGAGGTAAAGAAACTCAGGAAAACAGTATGAGATGTACATAGAGAGCAGATAGTGAGCGGTTAAAATGGAGTATACAAAATAAATATATTTAAATTGTTTAAATAATGGACAATATTCAAAGAGTATAAAGAAATAAAATGTCATCAAAGTGACATGACATATTTTAAAAGTAACATCAATAAAATTTAAAATTCAACTGATGTATTAAATGATGGATAAAGTAGAGAAGAGTAATAAATTTTAAGAGAGATATGAGATAGTAAGAATGCAGCTCAGAGAGATAGAGTCTTAAACTAGGAAAGAGAGGTGAGGAGAAGTTGATAACCAGAGGAGAAGCACTGACACCGTTTAATTAGATATATACAGAGAAAAAAATAGAGTGAGGATGAAAGAAACAAACTGTGAATATTTCCAGAACTGGTTAAAAACTATATTCATTTTTAACAAGCACAATGAATTCTAAAATCTGTTTCTAGTGATATCATTAAAGCAGCTGCAACACTGAAAACAGAGACACAGTCTGAATGCTTTAAAAAGCTAGCAGTTCATAGTTTTTCAATTATAATTGTGTAACAGACAAAATTATCTTTCAAGAATGAAGGATGGATTCTGGGAAATCACCAACGATGGCAGAGTTTAATATTTCCCACTTAAAATAAAGAGAGAAGATTAGATTAAAACAAAGAAACAAAAAAAGAATTATGAAGATTTCCAAAACATGACTATGGGGAAAAGTGCCAGCACTCACAAGCCATGCATGTACCCATTTGTGGGAAGCAGAGGAACGCCACCAATGTTCTGGTGGACCTGAGAGCAAGAGCAGTACAGAAGTCACAGGTATTCACTGAAAACCGGGCCTGGTTACGGAGATAGGCACTGACCTAATCACCGTGAAAGATAGGAAAAAATATAAATTAATGTAAGGAAGATAGTACTACAAGGGATATATAGATATTATCAACATGAGAATAATGGATTTTATCAAAGTGGAAAATCTAAAAATAAAATAAAATGTTAAAAAGATCTAGGAAAATTCTTGTGAATGAGAACAAAAGTCCAACTTACAGATTAAATGGTACAGTGTATATAAAGAAAATTGCTCAGGAATGATTGCCATTTAGTCATAAATGGCTTTATTATTGAACTTGAATCATTAAGAAAGAACTTTACAGGCACCCAGTAGTAAAAGCAACTTGGGTATCAGGGGAATATCAGAAATACATCCATGAACACTTAATTCCTGAAGTCAATAGAGCCAAGTTTAAAAATTTATGAGGAAAGTATATCTGAATATTATTCTCAATCAAGTTTTTGTTCAACTGTGAAGGCCATGAGCTAACATTTAGAAACATTACATGATAATGTATGTGTTCCCATTTTGTAAAAAAAAGAAAAATGGAGTATAAAACTCAGCTAACAAACTGTTTTATCAAATAAAATACCTCAGAAGTAGAATGGCTGTGGAGAAAAACAGAAAAAAAAAATAAGAAAGATTCAATATTGTGAGGATGTTAATTTTTGCCAAATATATCTATAAATTCAAAGTATCCTCAGTCAAATTACAAACAGATGTGTATATGTGTTCATAGCATTAATCATAATAGCCAAAATCTGGAACAAACCCAAATGTCAATCAATTGATCAATGGATAAATGTGTTCTATATTACTATAATAATACATGCTGAAACATGAATAAACATTGAAAACATTGTGCTAAGTGAAAGAAGTCAGACATAAAATGCCCCATGATGTATGATTTCATTTATAAGAAATGTTCCAAATAGGCAAATCTATAAAAAGTGTATGTATATTACTGGTGACCAGGGACTGGGAGAGGGGAGTGATTGCTAATGGATACAGGGGTTTTTTTGAAGGTAGTAAATATGTTTTAGAATTAGATTAATGCTGGTTGCACAAGTTTGTTAATTTATCATAAACCACTGAATTGTATACCTTAAAATGGTGAATTTTAGGGTACATAAGTTATATCTCAATTTTAAAATTTTGTGAGTTTTAAAAACTTTGAGATTGATTCATAGATTGATTCATTACAAGCAGATGAGAAGAGGCAGGGTAGAAAAAAAAAATAAGGTTCAGTGGACATTCTTGATTTTGAATTTAATATTTTGTTTTGTTTAAACATATTTTTAGGTAAGTCCCGTCCATGCCTATTTTGTTAAACGTTCTTAGCATACAAGGGAGCTGAATTTTGTCGAATGCTTTTTCTGCATCTATTGAGAGGATCATATGGTCTTTGTTTTTGCTTCTATTTATGTAGTGAATTACATTTATAGATTTGCATATGTTGAACGATCCCTGTATCTCTGGGATGAAGCCCACTTAGTCATGATGGATTATTTTTTGATAAGCACCTGAATCCAGTTTGCTAGTATATAGCAAAAGCATTCTTAAGCAAAAAGAACAAATTGAGAGGCATCAATTTACCAGACTTCAAGCTATACTACAAGGCTATAGTAACTAAAACAGCATGGTACTAGCACAAGAACAGAGACATAGACCAATGGAACAGAAATGAGAACCCAGATATAAAAGTATCCTTATATAGCTGTCTAATCTTTGACAAAGCAGACAAAAACATACACTGGGTAAAAGAATCCTTATTCAATAAAGGAGGTGGGAAAATTGGATAGCCACATGCAGAAGACAGAAACAGGATCCGCACCTTTCACCTCTCACAAAAATCAACTGAATGGATAACAGACTTAAACCTAAGTCATGAAACTATAAGAACTCTAGACGAAAATGTTGGAAAAACTCTTATGGACATTGGCCTAGGCAAAGAATTTATGAAGAAGACCCCAAAGGCAATCATAGCAACAACAAAAATAAATAAATGGGACCTCATCAAATTAAAAAGCTCTGCACAACCAAGAGAAGAAACAGACAACCTACAGAATGGGAGAAAATATTTGCATGTTACACATTTGATAAAGGGCTGATAACTAGAATCTACATAGAACTCAAGAAAATCAGCAAGAGAAAAATCAAACAACCCTATCAAAAAGTGGGCAAAGGACATGAATAGAAACTTCTCAAAAGAAGGTAGACTAATGGCCAAGAAATATATGAAAAAATACTCAACATCTCTAATCATCAGGGAAGTAAAAATCAAAACCACAGTGAGATATCACTTATCTCCAGTGATAATGGCCTTTATCAAAAAGTCCCAAAACAATAAATGTTGGCCTGGATACAGAGAGATAGGAACACTCCTACACTGCTGGTGGGACTGCAAACTAGTATAACCTCTGTGGAAAGTAATATGGAGATAACTCAAAGAACTACAAGTAGAACTACCATTTAATCCAGCACTCCCATTTCTGGGCATCTACCCAAAGGAAGAACAGACATTCTATAAAAAGGACATTTGCACTGGAATGTTCATAGCAGTGCAATTCACAATTGGAAAGATGTGGAAACAATCCAAGTGCCCATCAATACATGAATGGATTAATAAAATGTGGTATATGTATACCATGGCGTTCTACTTAGCTACAAAAACAATGGTGATCAAGCACCCCTTGTATTATCCTGGATGGAGCTGGAACTCATTCTTCTAAGTGATGGGAGGGGGTAGAAGAGGATGGGTATGTACACACCTAATGGGTACAGTGTGCACTGTCTGGGGGATTTACATGCTGAAGCTCTGACTCAGGTGGGGCAAAAGCTACATATGTAACCTAAACATTTGTACCCCCATAATATGCTGAAATTTAAAAAAATTAAAAAAATATTGCAAGATGGTACAGATGTTTTAATAATTTCTGCAACTTGAGCCTACAGAAAATATGGGAAATGGAAAATGTTCTGCAGTTTTTAAACAATTTTGACATTTTTTCTTGATATTTGCAAATCTCTGTAAATTTTATGTTATGTCTACATAGAAAGACTTGGAAAAACCTTGAATACTATTTTTATGCAATAATTATCAATGCCCAATTGCTTGTTTAATAGAACATATTTTAATAAAATACCAATGGGAATGTTTTTAAATCATTTTTCATTGCTGATTCTCTTCAATATTCCTTTATTGGTTATGTTAATTGTGATTTTCTAATTAAAGAAAGTGATATTTATTCTGTAAAGCAAATGTAGAAATACAAAAACAGAGGGGAAAAATAAATATAAAAATAAGCCACCAAAAAACCCAAACCAATATTATCTCTTACTACACAAAGAAAGCATATACATATATAATTTCATCCTGAAATTTCACATTGTTTATTAACTGGAATTTTTAACACATCAGTTTCATGTATCCATAAATATTATTTTACCAATTTTTTTGTCATAGATATGTAGGCCCTGGTCCCATAGATTATCCAAAAATTATATAAACCAATTATTTGTTGTGTGCATTGAGATTGCCTTCAATTTTCTAATAATATAAATATTTGTATACAGTGATCATTTACACATTTTTCTTTGTGCAGATATCTTATTTTCTAAAGATACATTTCATAAGTAAAATGTCTACGTTAAAGGACATGTATATTGCTAAGACCTTTTCAAATATTCAAACAAAGAAGTTCAAATATTATTCCAATTTGTAGTTATAGAAATACTTATTAATATTTCAGTTTCTGGAATTCTTGATTATGCTGCTACTCTGTTTATTTTAATATACTTATGTAAATGATGACTGTTGAGGACTGAATTGTATCACTGAAAATTCATATGTTGAGGACTTAATCCTCAGTACCCCAAAATGTGACTATATTTGGGGATAGGGTCTTTAAAGAGGTGATTAATTTAAAATGAGGCCATTAGGTTGGGCCTTAATCCAACCTTTCTGGTATCTTTATAAGGAGAGGAAGTTTGTACACACAGAGAGACACCAGAGATGCATATACACAGAGGAAAGATGATGTGAGAAAGATGCAGAGAGAAGGTGGCCATCTGCAAGCCAAAAAGAGAGGCCTCAGGAAAAAACAAACCTGCAAACAGCTTGATCTCACAGATCTCTAGCCTCCAGAACTGTGAGAAAATAAATTTCTTTTTTTTAAGTCACCCAGGTTATGGTTTTGTTACGACAGCCCTAGCAAACTAATACTATAATGTATCTTACTTTGTATTTAAGTAATAACAAATACATATTTACAATATATTTTTGTAAATTATCTGCTTATATACTTTAATTTTTATGGATGCTTGTTTTTCTTATAAATTTTCTTATTCATATATTATAAAATCAGTAAATGCTCTCTAGCACATATGTTGCATTTTAATAAAATTATGGATGTTTTTGAAGTGCAGATTTTAGTATTATTAAGATCATGAAATATTTCCCTCATGGATTAGCCTACTTTTATTAAATACACACATACACACACACACACACACACACACAGAGTCTTTTTTAATTGTTTCAAAATTTGATTTTCACTTTAAAGAAATTATTCCATCCCATATTTTTTTGTATTTACATTGAAATATATAAACACCTTTTAAACTAAAGGATGATAAATAATCCCAAAGGTATTTTGGAAATATTTCATAATTTTCTCACTAATTAAAAATTGTGTTTTGCTTAGTAAATCCTTGCATATACTCAGAGCTGCTTCTTTCCTTTTATTGTGGTCTAAAATTTTTATATTTTAATGTAAATGTTTGTATAGTATCCCCATTATTATAATCTGTTTAAATTGGTCTTGATTGTTCTTTTTTTCCTTTTAAATAAACATCAAAAAAAATGTTAAGTCCTAAAATCCATTTATTTGGATTTTTTTTTTTTTTTTTGAGACAGGGTCTCACTCTGTCACCCAAGGCTAGAGTGCAGTGACATGATCATAGCTCATTGCAACCTCAAATTCCTGGGCTCAAGGGATCCTCCTGCCTCAGCCTCCAAAGAAGCTGAGACTACAGGCATGTCCCACTATGCCTGGCCAATTTTTTTTATATTTCTGTAGAAACAAGTTCTCACTATTTTGTCCAGGCTGGTCTCCAATTCTGGGGCCCAAGCAATCCTCCTATCTAGGCCTCCCAAAGTGTTGGGACTGTAGGCATGAGCCACTGTGTCTGGCACCTGCTACCGATAATATTAACAAATATAAAGTGCATCTATTGAAATGATCATGACTTTTAGCCTTCATTTTGTTAAAATCGTGTAGCACATTTATTGATTTGCGTATGTTGAACCATCCTTGCATCCCAAAGATAAATCCCACTTGATCATGGTGTATGATCCTTTTAATGTCTGTTGAACTTGGTTTGCTAGTATTTTGTTGAGGATTTTTGCATGTATGTTCTCCAGGGATATTGGCCTCTTATTTTCTTTTCTTGTAGTATCCTTGTCTGGCTTTGATATTACAAGGTTATACTGGCCTCATAAAATGAGTTTGGAAGTGTTTCCTCTTCTTCAGTTTTTTTGGAAGGCTACATGAAGGATTGACATTAATTCTTCAATATTTGGTAGAATTCGGCACTGAAGCTATCAGGTCCTGGGCTTTTAGGTGTTGGGAGACTTTTTTATTACAGATTCAGTCTCCTTACTCATTTGAATTCTCAGACTTTCTATTTCTTAATGATTCCATATTGGTAGGTTGTATGTTCTAAAAATTTATCTACTTCTTCTAGGTTGTCCAATTTGTTAACAGGTAATTGTTCTTTGTTGTCTCTTATGATTGTTTGCATTTCAATTTAATCTCTCCTTTTTCATTTATGATTTTATTTATTTGAGTCTTTTCTCTTTTTTTCTTAGTCCTGCTAAAGGTTTGTCAATTTTGTTTATCTTTTCAAAAAACAAATTCTTAGTTTTATTAATCTTTTCTGTTGTTTTTCTTATTTCATTTATTTATTCTCTGATATTTTTTATTCCCTTCCTTCTGCTGACTTTGGGATTAGTTTTATCTTCTTTTTCTAGTTTCCTGAGTTATAAAGTTAGGTTGGTTACTGAGATCCTGAGATTTTTTTTTTTTTTAATGTGGGCGTTTAGCACTATAAACTTTCCTCTTAGAACTGTTTTTACTTCATTCCATAAGTTTTGATGAATTGTGTATCAATTTTCATTTGTCTCAAGATATTTTTTGATTTCTCTTTTCATTTCTTCTTTGACCCATTGGCTATTCAGGAGTGCAGTGTTTAATTTCCACATATTTGTGAATTTTCTGATTTTCCTTCTATTATTGATTTCTAGTTTCCTAACATTGTAGTCAGAGAAGATACTTGATATGATTTCGATCTTAAAATTTATTAAAACTTGTTTTGTGGCCTAACGTGTAGTCTATGCTGGAAAATATTCCATGTGCTCTTGAAAGAATGTGTATTCTGCTACTGTTAGATGGAATATATTATATATATTTGTTAGGTCCATTTGGTTTTTAGTGTTCTTAAAGGTCACTGTATTCTTATTGATTTTCTGTCTGATCTCTCCCTTATTGAAAATGGAGTATTGCAGATTCCTATTATTATGGTATTGCTATTTCTGTCTTCAATTCTGCTACAGTTTGCTTCATATATTTAGGCGCCTGTCCAAAGATTCTGGGCAGACCATCTGGCAGGGTCTGTGGAAAGGATTACTGTGGAGTGCTTGGGCAATTTGGACTGGTTCCTGGGCCAGCAGGTGGGTAAGCCTGGTGCTTGAGTCCATAGGGAATGAATTGCACCCTGGATCCACTGAAGCCCAGGGCTACAGGGACTGGCCAGGAGCCTGGAGCTGTTCTGGCAGTGGGTAGACTTAGAGCTTGGGTCTGTGGCAGCCAGCATAAAGCTGTAACCCACTGGTGCCAGCCTGGTGCTAGTGCTGGCCTGGTGCTGGTGTAGACCTGGAGGCTTGGTCCACAGATGCCAGCTCTGAGCCTGGGTCTGTAGAGGTCAGCCTGGTGCTGTGAGACTCTGAAATCTGTGTTTGCTGGAACCTTCCTCTAACCTGGGGCTGCAGGGGCCAGCATGTTGATGAAGTGGGCCCAGAGCCTGGGGTTGCAGTGCTGGGCCTTGCCACCATTTATTGTTCTTTTTTCAAGGAAAATAAAGATTTTAAAAAATATATATTATTTAAAAATAAATCTTTTATAATTTTCATTTATTTTTTCTGAATATTCATCTTTTTGTATCCTTATTATGAACAACAAAGAAATTGGGAATTTTTCAAGTGCCAAATCACTGAACTATCATAACAATAAATATTTTGGCCATAAATTTATCATTTCAGTCAGTAGTTCCCTCTAAAATATTTAGAAATGTATATTTATCCCTGGTGGTAAACTTTTTAGTATTTATATTTTGATAAGTTTATCATCACGATCTCAGTAATTTTTATCATTACGTAAAGAACATTATGATTTGTTTGATAATCGTACATGTTGACTGGGGTTTTATTGATCTTCATGTAAGAGTTCACTATGTGAAATCATAGATCTCTACTTGATTACTGACATCACATATTTTAATTTTAAACTCTGTATTTATCCTTTATAATTTCTTAATAAACTGAGCAAAATAGTTTTGCTATTTCATTTGGTCTATTTTATATAATCATTTCTTCATCAGTGAGCCAGTGGTTTACTAATAAGCAGAAAATATTTCACATAATAGTCTGTTTTAATGCAGATTCAAAAGATGCCTTCTGCCTCATTTTCCTCTAAAAATTCCTTGTGGATATAGGGAAGCGGTGTATAGAAAACTAGCTAGCTTTTCCCACTGGACATTTAGTAAAATGACTGGACTCTGCCAGCATAGGTGTCAGCATGACTCAGCTCCAGGTTGCCTCAGACTACAGGCATCTGCCAGGTAGTATCATTCACTCCCAAAGGATGTCTGGAAGGAGTTACAAGAGCAGACTGCAAGGAAATACTCCAATTCTCTGACTGCTCAGAGCTCTGCTTTGGCATTGTTTTCTTTATTCACAGATGGAGCAACTGAGCTTTGGCAAAAAGAAGCATTGTATTTTTCAAAAGAAAGTTTCCCTAACTGGTAGACTATGACTCCATAAATAAGTGAACCTAATTCTAGTCTGTAAGAAAATTCAGGCTACCAACTTGAAATTATATAGCACTTTGCTGAAGGGTTGTTACTTCTAAAAATCACCAGCTACTTCTATAAAAATGACTTGTTTTCTCTCCAGTTATTTTTCCTCAGAATTTTTATGACCTCTTGCTCTTACTAATATTATTACCTATTATACAGTTGGAATCGTTAATTGATTTTTAAAAAAGCAATTTTCAAATATTAATGGTGATTGTGAGATTCCTCATCATCTTGCTTTGAAATTTAACCTGAATGCTAGAAGAGAACATCATACAGTATAACACTAGTATTTTTTTTTTATTATTTCAGCTCATTATGGGGGTACAAAAGTTCAGGTTATATATATTGCCCATGCCTCCCCATCCCCCCAAGTCTGAGCTTCAAGTGTGTCCATTCTCTAGACAGTGCACATCGCACTCATCACGTAGGTAAACACTCATCCCCACCCCCCACCCCCCATCCCCCACCCCGAGTCTGAGCTTCAAGCGTGTCCATTCCCCAGACAGTGCACATCACACTCATCATGTATGTATACACCCATCCCATCCCCCCACCCCCCATCCCCCCTAGTCTGAGCTTCAAGCGTGTCCGTTCCCTAGACAGTGCACATTGCACTCATCACGTAGGTAGTATTTTTTATTTTGATACATGTATTACTTGTTAACATATTAAGTCATATCCATATAGTCCTATTTAAGACAGAACTTCATAATCAAGACTAGATCCTGGATTTTATCAGATTCATTTTGGCATTGATTATAATTTTTTATCACTTGAAATAGTTGTATAACTTATAATACAATTTATAATATTAAATAATACTTACATTTAATGATACAATATATAGTCCTAAGATAGAATCCTATCATTATCTTTAATATATATCTTTAGAAATTTTGTACTAATTTTTATAATGTATTTTCATTTTTTTGAGCTATCTTTTTAAAGTTTGGTTTCAGGTAATTTTTAGTAGATAAAATATTTTCTGAAATATTTATCTGTTTCCCACTCCCTTAATTGTTATAAATTACACTGTAATTATCTGTTTATAAAGCTTTGAATATATTTGCCTACAAAGCCCTCTGCCACGGAATCTTTTTTATTTTGCTTGTATAGATCTTGGAAAACTTTTTTAATTTTTTCCAATTTAATTTTGGTTTTGATTTTAGATCCACCATGTTTTCCAGAAAAGATATTGATAAAATAATTTTTCTTAGTTTCTTTCATCAAAAATGGGCACGCTTGGAGCTCTGACTCAGGGCGATTGGTGGTACATGGGCAACGTATGTAACCTGAACTTTTGTACCCCCATAATAAGCTGAAATAAAAAAAAAGAAAAGAAAAGAAAAGAAATTACCACACACACAAAAAAAATTATGTAAACTGTATCAAGCATTTTAATAATGTTATTTAGTATTGATCTATTAATATTATATCTAGAAAGTGATCTTAAGAGAGTATTCAGATATGCATACAGAGATTAATACACAGGGAAGTTTATCATAGCAAAATATAGAATGATAAATTTATTAAAATCCTAAATGGAGAATGATTAAATAAATAATGCAGCCACATTATGGAATAATGCAGCAGTAGAAGACTGAGGTTTTCAAAAAATATTTAATGATATAGCAGTATAAAGAAAAATATTAAAATTTGTAGTAAGGAAAAAAATTTTTCATAATATAACTGAAATTTCCAGTTATATTAATTTAGAAAATTTCCTCCTAAGAGTCTTTTACATCGATCTTTATCTCTGATTATTTTCCCAATTTAACTGAAGCTTTGCATGTTTGTTTTTTATCCTTTTTTTATTTTTAGGATTCAGTAACCTAGCTAAGTGATAATTTATTTTCTTCCATATGCCATCTTTCTCTCAATAAATGCTCTAGAATTTATTTGACAATTATCATTTTGTATTTTTAAATTTTATTTACTTAGTATTTTTGTCAATTCTTTTGATTAAACTATTTCTTCTCTCCTATCTCTCTGTTTTATTGTTTCAGTTTGCAAAGAATTTGTATCATTTCTTCTTTAACTGTCTAATAGGATTCTCCAGTGAAACCATTTGGGCCTGGTGCTTTCTTTTTTAGAAACTTGTTAATTATTGATTCTATTTTTTAAAAGATAGATGTCTACTCAGATAATTTATCTTTTATTGTGTGATTTTGTTAGATTTTTTTAAAGGAATTTGCCTTTTTCAACTAGCTTAGCAAATTTATGGGCAAAAAGTTCTTTATAATATTCCTTTACTATCATTTTTTTTTTTTTTTTTTTGAGACAGAGTCTCACTTTTTTGCCCGGGCTAGAGTGAGTGCCATGGCATCAGCCTAGCTCACAGCAACCTCAAACTCCTGGGCTTAAGTGATCCTACTGCCTCAGCCTCTCAAGTAGCTGAGACTACAGGTATGTGCCACCATGCCTGGCTAAATTTTTCTATATATATTTTTAGTTGGCCAGCTAATTTCTTTCTATTTTTAGTAGAGACGGGGTCTCGCTCTTGCTCAGGCTGGTCTCGAACTCCTGACCTTGAGCGATCCACTCGCCTCAGCCTCCCAGAGTGCTAGGATTACAGGCGTGAGCCACCGCACCTGGTCTCCTTTACTATCATTTTAATGTCCATGAGATCAGTAGTGCTGAGCCCTTTTTTGTATCTAATGTTAGTAATTTTGTCTTTTTACTTTTAATATTTTACATTAGTTTGCCTAAAGCTTTATTAATTTCATTGATTTTTTTTCAACAAATCAGCTTTTGATTTTGTTGATTTTTCTCTATTTTTTCCTGTTTTCAATTTTATTGACTTCTGCTCCAATTTTTATTATTTATTTTCTTCTGTTCAGTTTAAGGTTAAGTTTAGGTGCTCTTCTTCCACTAGTTTCTTAAGGTGAAACCTTAGATTATTGATTTTAGATCTTTCACACTTTGCCTATAATTTATTGGATATTTAATTTAACAATTAAAATGCCAAAGGATGAACAAAATAAAACATTTTATTGATTTGTGAAACTCATGGCTAGTTAGAGAAAAAGTAAATAAACAGAATTTTCTATTAATCCTTGTTATGTTAGATTCTATCTGTTCCTTTAAATCTATTATTTCCTAAACTATGAGCATGCTAAAAATTGTTGTATCATTTATTTTGTTTAATTTCAGGACATTATGGGGTACAAATGTTTTGGTTACATGGATTGCTTTTGTACTTCTTGAGTCAAAGTTGTAAATGTGCCCATCACCCAGATAGTGTACAGTGTACCCATTAGGTATGACTTCAGCCATTCCCTCCTCTCCCCTCCCACCTGCATGACTTCTGTTGAGTTTTTTTTTTTTCCTCAGAATATTACAGGGGTACAAACACTTGGTTACATATATTGCCTTTGCACCACTCAAGTCAGAAATAAGAGTGTGCCCATCCCCAGAAAGTGTGCACTGCACCTGTTAGTTGTAAATTTACCTATCCCCTCCTCCCCACTCCCACCTGCATGCTTTCCGTTGAGTTTTACTTCCATCTGTGCACATGAGTGATGATTGGTTAGTTCCAATTTAATACTGAGTACATGTGGTGTTTGTTTTTCCCTTCTTATGATACTTCACTTAGGAGGATTGTCTCCAGTTCCATCCAGATTGTTGCAAAAGGTATTAATTCATTTTTTGTGGCTGAGTAGTATTCCATGGAGTACATATACCACGTTTTATTAATCCAGTCATGAATTGATGGGCACTTGGGTTGTTTCCACATCTTTGTGATTGTGAATTGTGCTGCAATAAATATTCTAGTACAAGTGTCTTTTTGAAAAAATGACTTTTTTTCCTTTGGGCAAAATACCCAGTAGTGGGATTGCTGGATCAAACTTGTTGTATTTTAGAGGTCTAAAGTGAATTAAAGAAAGATTAGACAACCTCTATATTATTACATATTTAGTAGACAGTAAGTAAGTACACAAAAAGTACTTAAATTTAGGTCCTACACTTCCAAGTGTAACTAGTTACACTCTGTCATAATTTACATTTTTAAATCTGAATGTATACACTTATATAAACTGTATCAGAATATCAGTGAGAAAATTTTCCTGTTTGACTCTAAATTCTTTAAAATTACTAATAAATACATCACAACTAATACTATTAAAATGTAAATACTACCTAAAGCAATCTACAGATTCATTGCAATCCCTATCAAAATACAAATGACATTCTTCACAGAAATAGAAAAAAAAAAAATCCTAAAATTTATATGGAACTACAATAGACCTCAAATTGCCAAAGATATTCTGAGCAAAAAGAACAAGGTTGGAGGCAGTACACTACCTGACTTCAAAATATGCTACAAAGCTGTAGGAATAAAAAAATCAAAACAGCATAGTAGTGGTATAAAAACAAACACATAGACCAATGGAACAAAATAGAAAATGCAGAAATAAACCCACTCATTTATAGCCAAGTGATTTTCAACAAAGATGCCAAGAATATACATTGGAAAGAGTACAATTTTTTCAGTAAGTGGTGCTAAGAAAAGTGGATAAACATATGCAGAAAAATTAAACTAGATGCCTATCATTCACCTTATACAAAAATCAAATCAAAATGAATTTAAGACTTAAATCTAAGAATTGAAACTATGAAACTACTAGAAGAAAACATTGGGAAACACTCCAGGATATTGATCTGGACAAAAATTTTTGAGTATGACCTCAAAAGCACAGGTAACTGAAGCAAAAATAACAAATGGGATCACATCAAGCTAAAAAAAAAAAAAAAAAAAAAAAAAACTCTGCACAGCAAACAGTCAAAAAAGTGAAGAGACAACCCACAGAATGGAAGAGCATATTAACAAACTACCCATGTGACAAAGAATTAATAACCAGAATCTATAAGGCACTCAAACAATACAATGGTGATAATAACAATGATGATAGTCCAATTAAAAATGGGCAAAAGATATGGATAGAAATTTCTCAAAAGAAGGCATACACATGGCCCATAGGTATACGAAAAAATGCTCCATATCAACAATTATCAGAGAAATGAAAATCAAAATCACAATTGGACATCACCTCACCCAGTTAAGTAAAATGTCCTTTATCAAAAAGATAGGGAACAGATGCTGGCAAGAATGTGAAGAAAGGGGAACCCTCATACACTGTTGGTGGGAATGTAAATTAGTACAGCCACTATGGAAAACAGTAACTGAGGTTCCCCCAAAAAACTGAAAATAGAACTACCATATGATCCAGAAATTTTACTATCGGTTATGTAGCCAAAAGAAAGGAAATCTATATATCAAAGAGATATCTGCACTCCCAGTTTCTTGCAGCACTATTCACAATAGCTAAAGTATGGAATCAACCTGAGAGCTCATCAATGGATGAATGGATAAAGAAAATGTGAAATGTCTTTCTATATCTATGTCTATCTATATCTGTATTTATATCTATGTTATCTATATCTATATTTATATACACACAATGGAATATTATTCAGACATAAAAAATGAAATATTTCTATTTACAGCAACACAGGTGGTACTGGAGGGCATTAATTGAAATAAGTTGGCACAGATAGATAAATATCACATGTTCTCAATCATATGAGCAAGCTAAAAAAGTGGATCTCATGGAGAGTAGATTGGTGGTTACCAAAGGTTGGAAAAGGGAGATAAAGTGAGATTGATTAATGAGTACAAATACAGTCAGATCAAAGAAGTAAGACTTAGTGTTCAATAAATCAATAGTGACTACAGTAAACAACGGTCTATTTTATATTTCAAAATAGCTAGAATAATTTGACTGTTCCTAGCATAAAGGAAAGATAAATATTTAAGGCAATAGATATTCCAATTATCCTGATTTGATCGTTTTATATTATATGAATGTATCAAAATATCACAGGTGCCTCCTAAAATGTGCATCTATTTCTATTACATTAGAAATAATAGAATAAAAGACAAAACTTATTATGATACCTAAAATATCTTATAAAAATTAAGATTTCAATCTATTAGGACAATATTCAGTCATGAAAACATAAGCCATGCTATGTATTTTTCAGCCTGGGCAGTTTGCCCCTCCTTAGGAAAACTGGTGGTCCCCTGCTCCCGGGAGGTCACCATATTGATGCTAAACTTAGTGCAGACACCCCATTGGCAGAGCATACTACAGCCCAGAGCTCCTTGGCTCAAGCAATCATCCCACCTCAGCCTCCCCAGTAGCTGGGACTATAAGCCAGCCTATATTATTTTCAACAGGAAATGACTGGAGGGATGGATTTATAGTTGTATACCCAGTTGTAAGGTATAAGGGCATAGTTTCTGGAATTCCTGAAGTTGCATTAATTGTAGGGAAACTTCTGCCAAATTATCCTAGCTGCCTGTAGCACTAATGTGTGAGGTAGATCTGTACCTGCTGGCAATGTCCCTCCTGTATGCTGGTAACCAGGTGCCTGCCCAGCACTGGTACTGAAAAATGGCAGCTTCTTCACTTCTGTCTTCAAAACTTGTGGTAGTTCCAGAGACAACCTACAGAATGGAGAAAATATTTTAAAACTCTACATGTTATAAGGGGTTTATATCCAAAATATATAAGAAACTCAAACAACTCAATAGCAAGAAAACAAATAACTCAATTAAAAAAAAATGAGTGAAGGACCTGAATAGGCATTTCTCAAAATAAGACATACAATGGCCAACAAGTATATGGAAAAGTGATCAAAATCCCTAATAATCAAGGAAATGCAAATTAAAGCCACAATGATATATCATCTCACACCTATTGGAATGTTTATTATCAAAAAGATAAAAGGTAACAAGTGTTGGTAAAGATGTGGAGAATCTTTCATTAGAAGAATCTATTCCAGAACTTACTCTCCAGGGATTTGGAGAAAATACTAATAGTTTTTTCCTGACAACAAGCACTTGTTTATCTAATAGATAGCCTCAAAATATTTAAAGAAAAATAAACAAAATAAAAAAAACCATAAATTCATTCCAAATAAATATTCACAAATTCAACATTAGTAGAATTTTAACAAACTTGACTCTATAATTGGCAGAAAATTTTTAAAAAATAACAATAAATATTAATGCTATTTTTCTTATTGTTTTATTAGATTAAAAACAGATTAAACTAAAAAATTTTGAGCTCTGCAACATGTCTGTGCCACCTTATCTCATTTAATCTGCCTAATACTCTATGGGAATCACCACTATGCAGTAGATAATCTGAAGCTTTCTCCATTAACCAATTTAGCAGGCAGTGAGTTTTGAACAAGTAATTGGTATTATATCTTCTGATTACATTTTTGGAGATTGTTCTAATGTACATACTATTATTTCTGCACTAAACAAAACGTGTTTGGAAAATGTCTTTTTCAGTATAGATCATTAAAACAAAAATCAGGATATATTTACTGATAACATTTTTTTAAAAAAAAAACATTTTTCAAAGCATACATACGATGGAAGTAGAGCCAGACTCTACACTTTGATTGTATCTATGCTATTATCTTCTTTCATAGTTTCTCTTAAATATGATTTATGCTATTTTGATATTTAAGCAAAAATATGGTTGTTAACATTTGGCTATTTCCTAATTTATCAAATAATGTATATTATGATAAAATATTTCCATTAGCATTTTTGCCAAGATGCATAGGATATAACTATATATCTATGGAGTAATATAAGACAAAACTTGAGGAAAGACAAAGCATATCATGAGCTCAGAAATATAAAACCATGAGTCAGCTCCCTTTTGGAAATCAGATACTATTTCTGTCTTTATGGTACCCTGTCAATAGCATAGCCTCTGACAAAGTAAATTATTATTGCAATTTTATGTTTTTATCAATTGACTGATACATGACATTAGATTAGTGATAAAGCAATGGCATTACTACCAGCAGAACAAGAATAGGTCAAAGAGCAAAAGCATAGACATGCACATGGAGAATCATTATGAGAACGTAACAATTTGATTAGGGATTCACATATGAGTGTAAGAGTCATTTCATAAAATTATATTAATAAAAAATTGAAATAATTATCAGATATTTTAGGTATGTGACAATATATCTGCTCCTACCTTGTTGTCTCAAGCAAGCCCTTGTCCCTATCCAAGCTAGATTTTAGCTACTCTGAATGTCCAGCATGTGTCTATATTATAAGTTGTCCTGTGAGGTCATCAGGCTTCTGCCTTAACTCCAGGTAGCATGGTAATTCAATTTTTCTTGGTCCACATGTGGCATCTGTATCCAAAGATAATTTCTTTGTAACTCCCTGCCATCTTTCTTGTTATTGCCAGCCCCTAAGTTTGTAGATTTTGGCCATGTCCTCATATATTGTCTAAAATTAAGGAATTTTAAGCTGGTGCTCACACTTTTTCTTGGCCCTCTTCCAGAATGCATGTCCAAATCTAGCTTGCTCAAATTAAGCATTTATCTTGACCTCTAATCATGCTTTGAACTTTGACCAATTGAGGGAAGTGAATTCATATTTGTAGCACTATTTTGTTTTTACCAATTTTATCTCCTTTATATGTATTGAGACTTGCTGCATTTGAGACATACGGGAAATTAGAAACAATGATCTTTATTCAGATTTCAAAGCATTCCTTTTCCATATTGGTATAAAACCTTCTTTCCCAGCCACCAAATTTGCATCTCATCTACCTCCAAGATGGGATCAGTAATCGATAAGGACAAAAAATGAAGAGTGATTAAAAAGTCGGGAGAAATATCCATAGTACTACTAACAATGTAGAAAGATAGGTTTTCAGAATGGATATGTTGTCGTTTTACTGTTACTACAGAGTGGCACTCCTTTCTCATCCTTCACAGGAATGAAACAACGGACATTTGCTTTGATGAAGAGAAGTAAAGGATTATAATCATGAGAAATGCAATTTGGCAAGGACTCTCTTTTTTATTAAGTGGAATTTAGGGCTTTGTTGACAGAATAGCCTTTGGACTTTCTATATGATTTCAAAATGCTATTGATCCTTGTTCATCAAGGTAGACAAAAGAGAAGATAATAATTAGGCAAAAGGGTGTTTGAAAATAAAGTGTGCTTCTTATACTGTATCTCTTGAGAACGTATGAATGATAGCTAGAACCACTGAAGGAGGGAAAAACACTTTATTTTAACGATTAACTTTGTTTTTCTGGGCTCCTATTCATAAGAATTACCAATCTATCTATTTTTAAATATTTGATATTTTTTCTTACAAGAAATATTTAAAGAGAAAGCACGTATATTACATAGAAAAAATATTAGCCATAATGCACAGAATTTATTTCTAACGTTTCTTTATTTTTAGGTGTTCTACAAGCCCATAGGCTATAATGTCATGTGTTAACAGAAAGTTATATCTTTAAGAGAGCTACCCAATTTATGGCTGGTTATATTTGAAAAGCACATTAAATTTTTTTCTAGAATTCCAAACTCAAGAGAATTAAAACCCTGCTTTAGGGAAAGTAAATTTCCTAAATGCTTTAAGAAAACAGAGAACTAGACACATATATTTCAGAAATATGATCATAAAAATGTAAGAAGTATATGGTTTAAAAACAAATGCATTCCCATTATATGTAAAATTTATTTTAAATCCTTCATGCTAATCTTTGCATACAATTACACAGTAATATTTGAAAATATACAAGGAGCTCCAGGAATCTGGGAAGATATTGACAAACATCTTGTTTTTTAATCATTTCCTTTTTGTATGGCTCCTAGTCCCACTTTATTTTCAATACACGTGGAATCCCATTTTTCTAACATATGCATATATATTATTTAGGGTTCCAGCAGACTGATAGGGCATAGTCAGGGATAATTTCAGGAGTATTTGATTAAAGGGTTATCTACAAAGATATGATCAGACAGAAACCACATCATATAGTATTGTGCCCCAAAACTAGTAATAGCGTGATTATGTTAAGACACCTGATCCTGAAGAGAAGAGAGTAGGGTTATTTGCTATTTGGAAAGTCAAGACAAGGCACATTATTAGATTGTAAATGCAAAAATGGCTGTAAGAACAGGGTCATCAGACAATAGCTGAAATCTATCTTTGAAGGAATGCTGCCATACTGAAGCAGAGATACAGGGAGGGAGCTGGCGTAATCAGTGTCCTGAATTAACTCTCCTACCTCCCTCCTATCTCCTGCCAGGATGTCTTTTGGCCAAAAGCATCATGAAACTGAGGTACAAGTAAACCTTGATGCAGTCCATAAATTCCAGCCTCTCAGGGCACAGAGCGGGGAGCAGGAACATGAAGAGTGGATCTTTGGGGAAAACAGGAGATACCCAGCATATGTAGATATACTTCTGTCATTTGATATATTTCTATCTGGAATCTTCTAACTTTTTAACCAAAATACTAAATATTCTTTATGAAGAAAAGAGAAGAAGAAGAAAGAGTTGTGGGTTTTACTCAAGAATTAGGGGCCAAACACTGTGTTAAGCACTTTGCAAATGAAATCAGTAATACTATTAACATTTCATTTAGGGAAATAGGATAGAGAAAGTAAATATCTTGCTCAGGATCATAAAGCTAGTTAGGACTGTAAACTCAATTCCAATCTCTATCCAATTCTGAAGTACCTGTTTTTAAACACTCCAATGATGAATCTCTGGTCCTTGCAGCATCCCTGTTTCTCCCTTTCGATCTAGTCAAATTTAATTGTTGTTTCCTGGACATGTCCTGACAGTTCAATCTTTGTGTCTGTGTGTATATTTATTTTATATATATGTATGTTTTACATAATATGTATTATACATATACATAATTTTTAATATTACTTGGAACGCTATTCTTTATATCTAAATATTTTGAAGGTCTACCATTTACTGTAAAAACATCAACCATAATTATCCAAGACTAAGATGAACTCTTCCTTCCTGGGGCCAACAATGTCTTTATTTTTATACACATCTTATGACACTAATTTTGGTCACTGTTATATAAGTTAATTTTTGTACCTTCTTCTTATTCCCAGTGCAGAGTGAGCTTCTAGTGGGCAAGGTGCAGACATGACCCCACGAGCAAGACTGGACATGGTGTACTGTGTATCTGCTTTAATAGAATTGCAAAGAGGTAGATAAAAATACCTTACTTCTCATGATAAATAACTATATTTTAGGCAATCGTAAAGAATGAATGCTATTATTGTCCCAAATTCACAAGTAAGCATGTTGAGACTCAGAGTGGTTAACTTTCCCAAGTTTATATTGTTAGCACATGACAGGGCAGCATTACCACTCAGCTAATCTGGTTTAGATACCACACTTAACCACCATGCTATCCCACATCTTAGAACATAATAACAAACAAGGCCAATAAACAGAAAAGGAGAGTGTTGGAGAAAAGAAAAGCCAAGCTATCTAATATCTACAGGAAGTTGCTCTTTTTTGACATGTGGTAGCTTCAGAAACTCTCCCCTATACTAAAAACTGAAGAGAAATTTCTAAGTTTGTGCTATGTGGGACCATTTGAGGTCAGAGATTTTCTTGGTCTCCTGCAACCAACGTTTTATGTGATCACTTGCAAAAAGGAGATAAGATAAGTGGATAGGCCCCAAAATAACCTAATTTGCATAGATTATATTTCAACCTGGACACAAGTAATCTATGGTAAGGAGAGATGACATTCTACTTTGAAGAGTAAATGTATGCTGTCCCTAGCAGTCAGTTTCAGGGTATAGTCTTGATGCAAATCCCCCTCAGTGGATGCTCCATTGAGGTAGATGGTAAAGCAGGCAAAGTTCTGCTATGGCTCTGAAATGGATTAAGGATGACTCACCACAAGGGCTCATTCCTGCTTTCTTAATGTTTCCATCTCTTCAGCCAACAATATTTATTCATCAGATGCTGTATGCCATGCACTGACCTAGGTAGTGACAACAAGTTAAATATTTCAGGACCTGAATGCAGTTTGGTATGAGTGGTATAAGGGTGTTTATATGTAATGAAAGGAGGTGAGTTTAAACAGGTAGGAAATTGAAAGATGATCATGAATTTTGAAAATCCTGCCATAGTGTTGCGACTTCAGTTCTGTAGACAAGGTGGAACTTTATTATTATAGTTTTAAGTACTATACTAATATGAACAGATTTGCATTTTAAAAATGTCACCCTGGATGCAGTATATAGTAAAGGGAGCACTTGGTGCAACAGGGAGAATTCGGAAGTTTATAAAATAATCCACGTAAGAGATAACAGTGATGTGTGAGCCGTGCCGGCCAAAAGAAATGTGTGTGATTGAAATGTTGGAGTGAGGCTTAGTAACATTACAATACAAAGCTGTAATGCATAGAAAAATGATCATGTCTATCTTTAGCTCTTTTTCAGGTGGCATTTACTCAAGTGCTTCACTAATTAGAATATTTTGATCTGCTACTTGTGCTACCAGAAATACTACCTCTGACTACTTAATGATACAGGGACTCTGAGTTATTTATTCTTTAGTCTATAGCTGAGAAAAGTATTAAGTTGAATGTTTTATCTGAGATTATTTTGTGTACTGTTTTCAAATACACTCCCAGAATCTAAGGGCCAGCCAAGACTCAGGGAAAGAAAGTTTAATCCCTTTGTGTTCTGTGTTCCCCAAAATACCTTGTGCATATACTCTTACTATAGCTCTTATCATACTGCACAATTATTTACTTTCCTATTTTCCCCAGCAGGAGACAAACTCTTCTAGGATTTTATTTTACTAAAACTTGACTAAGATGCAGAAGGGCATATCTTTATCTTAATCTGGACTTTGGAATCACACAAGGATGGTGTGAATATTTGCTGACTAACTTTCCTGTGTCTCAGTTCAATTCTAAATGAAGAAAATAATGTCTCCCACTATATTATGAAGTAAAATAATGTACATGAAGACCTAAGAAAATGATTTTATTAATTATTAACCCATACAATTAATTAACAGGTTAGGATAATTGCTATTACCCTCTCTTGACATAGAGTATGGAGACATATTACAGGCACTCAAAGAATATTTTGGTAAATGAATATTAGCTAAAATGTTAGCACCTTACTATATGCCAGATGTAAATCTAAGACCTTTACATGACTGCTTTATTCCTTTCAGAAAGCCTAGAGATTACTACTAGTGTTATACCAGTTTTCAGATGAAAAAACTGAGACCAAAATGAATCTCTTTCTCTTTTTTACCTCTTAAAAGTCAAAATCATTCTATCAAAAAAAGACAAAAAATTCATTGATATAATTTATGAACAAACGTGGTCAAGAAAGGGCCTATTTTCCTCAAGTGTTCATTTACCAAGCTCTCTGCCTGGTATGACTAATGAACTATTGAGTGAATGAGTGCCTGTTTATAATTCATATATACAGCTAATTTCTTTTTAATAGTTTTGAATTATCATCATAAATAACAGCAGCAACAAAATAAATCAAACCATCTGTCAAAAGGATGTGATTAAGTGTCATGAACTGAGACTAGCATGAGGGCTGAGAAGATGGTGAAAATAGAGTAAAAGAATGATTCCAACATATAATCCCTCCTAGCCCTGTGATTATTTATCTTATTTTCAGATCTGCCACTTGGATCCAAGTATAGTAAAATACTCATTTTTTTTTCACTTTTGCCCATTTTTCATTGCTGCAGACTGATTTACATGTTCTAAATAAGTGTAGGGGGAACTAGGTGTACAGAAATGGGTCTGAACAATGATTTTTTTAGATATGACCCCAAAACCACATGTTTTGGAATATTCATGCCAAGCCTGCAATATCACTAGCCTCCTTTGAAAGAAAAAATGGTGGCGATATTTATCAAAATATTGCACAGCTGTGACTCTTGAGCAATAGTAAGCAGATGAATTATTGCTTAACACAAAACCTCAATTTTTTCATATATATACATGTATTTTCCAATAGTGGCAGCCAGTTTGGGAACTTTTTTATTATTTTTAAGTCAAACAAATAGGGATGATGATTCCTATCTATTCTTCTCTTCTTTTTATGAGTTCAATTAAGTTTATTAATAGAATATATGTCTGAGCACACATTCGAACTGTGTGAGCATTAGGCTTTGGCAGCCTCCAGCTTTCTAACTTGTTAGAAATCAGTATTCAGGGAAGGAACATTCTAAACCTCTGTAAGAGACACAGACAGAAAATAATGTTTAGTTTATACCACTTAGATATAAAGGAGATCACATCATGCACTGATTACATTGCTATTTCTAGGATCCAGACAGACTGCTTTTCTGCTAGTGTTTTTATTCATAAAGGTTAAAGAAATATTAATACATTTTACTTTAGACTCCAGAACCAATATTTATCTTGAATCTGGGCAAACAGCTCAATATTTATTGTCAATAAATATTCATTGTCCAATTTCCTCAAACTGAAATTTGAAGAAACGAATTTTTTTCCAATTTATTTTTGACAGTTGACTTCTTTCATAACACAGTAGAAAAAGGTATTGTCCACTTACCCTTTGCTCCTACCATTCACTACACCAAACATACAAATAGTAGAGCTATAAATCGTAATCAATGTCACCTGAACGGCTCTTTAGTCTAAAAGATGTGCTGTGGTCAGAATTTTAAACACTAGTGGTTTCTGACTTGAAATAAAACTGACTGAACAACCCCCATGATCAAGCATTTTGAAAGATTTGTAAATATAAGAATTTGGTGTAATTTCAAAGCTGCTTTCATTTTGGCTTACTATCAAATAAGCAAACAAGTTAGGGTCAAGGTTATATAAAAGACACAAGGGAGTGAACATAGCTTACTCATTGTCTCTTTTTTCCTTGTGGAGGTAAACTACAGATTTGATGATTACTGCAGCCCTTGTGATATTGGAAACTTTATAAGTGCTTAGAAACGTGGGCTTGCTGCCTTTTATTAGTACAACATTAGGCTATGAAAGATGCTATATCAGTCCTCTAGTCTAATCAATGTCCTATAAGTCAGTTTCTTGTAGCATCAAAGGACAATGGTTTGTGTTATATACACACAGGTTTTTTTTTTCTGTACCATTGGACCTAGAGCAAACGTGGAAATAGCAAACACTGTGTTAGTGTTCTACATTCCATATGCTGAGATACTATTTTTTGCCAATTTTAGGTAAAAGATTTTGGGATAGGACATCTAATTTTTCTTAAGAAAAATTTTAAAAAGAAATGTATGATTTCATAATGAGACATGAAGGAAAGGATATGGGCTATGAATCAAAAGACAGTTCTGCTCTTTGCTAACCTTGTATTTTGGGCAAACTAATTAGACTGTCAGAGCAGTGGGTTTTTCTACAACAGAAATAACCATAATGCCTACTCTATATTCCTCATTTGGTTTCTGTGAAGAACATATATGATTACTAGCAAAAATGAAGCACTTTGTAAATTCCAAAATGTCTTATTTATGCTAGGTTTGTTATTATTGCTTTAGTAAAAAGTAAATAGTTAGTTACAAACATAAGTATTATTTCTTCCTTTATGAGATTAGAAACAAAATTCTACGAGATTCTCAGATTTTGCAGACTTCGTCCATGGCCTTCACAATATTCTTCCTTTCCACCTCCCCCCTTTTTTAAATTAATAAACTTGATATTTTAAAACAGTTTTCAGTTTACAGAAATCTTAAGCAGACAGTACAGAGAGTTCTCATATACTCCCTCTCCTGCCACCCAGGTTTTTTTGTATTATTAACATCTTGCAGTGGTGTGATATATTTCTTACAACTGATGAGCCAATATCGATACATCATTATTAATTCCATATTTTAAATTAAGGCTCATTCAAGCCCTAAGGTAAAGTTTTTTGAATTTGGCCAAATGCAAAATTTCATATATTCACCATTACAGTATTATACAGAATAAACATCTCCTGTGTTCCAGCTATTCACTCACCCCCTGCCCAAATCCATAGCAACCACTTATGGTTTTACTGTCTCTATGGTTTAGCTTTTCCATAATAGTTAGTTGAAATTGTAACTGCATGTAGACTCTTCAGACTGGTTTCATATCCCTATTTGACAGCTGTTTTATCTTCTTTCGTTAGGTGTCTATTCAAATTTTTGCCCATTTTTTAATAGGTTCTTCTTTTTCTTATGAAGTTTTAAGAGTTCTTTGCATATTTGGATACAAATAGTTTATCAGATACGTGACAAAGATATTCCAAAAATAAACATTTTTATCAGATAAAAATATATTTTCCCAATCTGTACTTTGTTGTTTCATTCTCTTAACAGTGTCTTTCAAAGAGCAAAAGTTCTTTTTCCTTTTAATTTTAAAGAAGCCCAACATATCATTTCTTTCTTTAATAGATCGTGCCTTTGGAGTCATATCTAAAAACGTGTTGCTGATTCCAAGGTCATCCATATTTACTTCCATATTGCCTGTATTTGTGTGGAACCTATTTCTGGACTTACTATTCTGATTTATGAAACTATTTTTCTCTTCTTTTACCAACACCGCACTAGTATGATTATTATAGATTTACAGTGAGAATTGAAGTCAGGTGGTGTCAGTCTTTGTTCATCAACATTTTTTGTTGGCTATTCTTTTACCTTTTCATATAAACTTTAGGATCATATTGTTAATATCTGAAAGGTATCTTGTTAGGAGTTTGATTGGGATTGAAATATTTTATGATTTGTGTCTCTTTCTTTTTCTTTTTTGTTAGCCTAGACGAGAATTTATCAAATTTATTATTTTTCAAAGAACCCGCTTTTGATTTTTATTGATATCTCTATTTTTTTCCTATTTTCAATTTCATTAATCACTGTTCTGATTTTTATTTTTTGAGACTTCTTTAATCCCTGTGTTATTTAGAATTGTTTTGTTATATCTCCAAGTAGCTTTGGATTTTCCAACTATCTTTTTGTCACTGATTTTTAGTCTAATTCCATTGTTGTCTGAGAGCATACTTTGTATGACATCTATCTTTTAAGTTTGTTAGTATGTCATGCTACCCAAATGTAGAATATCACTGATTTTTAGTCTAATTCCATTGTTGTCTGAGAGCATACTTTGTATGACATCTATCTTTTAAGTTTGTTAGTATGTCATGTGACCCAAATGTAGACTATCTTGGTAAATATTTTATATGAGCTTGAGAAGTATGTGTATTCTGCTGTTATTGGATGAAGTCTTATGCAAATATTAACTATATCAAATTGATTGATAATGTGGTTCAAGTCAACTATATCCTTACTGATTTTGTGTCTGATGGATCTTTCAGTTATTGGTGGAGGGGTGTTGAAGTCTGAATAATGTATCTGTCTATTCCTTTTTGCAGTTCTATCTGTTTTTGCCTCAGGGATTTTGATTCTCTACTTTTAAGTGAATACACAGAATTGTTTTGTCTTCTTGGAGAAAAGTCTCTCTTATCATTAATGTAATATGCCTCTTTTTCCCTGATAATTTCCATGTTCTGAAGTCTGCCTTGTCTGAAACTAACATAGCAGCTCCAGGATCTTTTTTATGAATGTTATTAATAGCATGGTACATCTTATTCTGAGCCTTAACTTTTAATCTACAGGTATATTTATTATTGATAAAGTTGGATTAATGTCTATCATATTTGTAATTGATTTCCACAAGTTGCCCTTTTTTTCTTTTCTTTTCTTTTTTTTTTTTTGTCTTTCATTTCTTGCTTTCTCTGGTTTAAGATTCCATTTTCTATTTTAACATATTAATTATACCTATTATTTTTTAGTGGTTGCCCTAGAGTTTGCAATATCCATTTATGACTAATCCAAGTTCATCATACAAAACTTTACATTGCTTCATTGGTAGTGAAAAGATCTTACAACAGAGTATTTCCAATTCCTCCCTCCTATTCATTATAACATTGATGTCATTGATTTCACTTATCTATAAACTATAATCACTAAATACATTTTCCTCTTATTTTTGAACCATCATCTTATCAGTTAGATCACTTAAGAATAAGAAATAGAGATTTTATATTACTTTCCTTTATTCCTCTCCTAGTATCTTTTCTTTCCTTATATAGATACAAATTTCTGACCTACGTAATTTTTCTTCCCTCTGAAGAACTTCCTTTAACATTTTTTGCAAGGTGGTTCCACTCACACCAAACTTCTAAATTTTCATTTTTCTGAGAAACTTCTTTCCTTCACTTTTGATGAATAATTTTGCTGTATACAAACTCCAGGTTGATGGTTTTTAGTTTTCTTTCTTTTTTTCAACACAATATTTCAGTACACCTTCTTCTTGCTTGCATGGTTTCAAAAGAGAAGGCCCATTTAATTCTTATCCTTATTAATTTATAGATTGGGGTTTTTTTTCCTCTGACTTCATTCATGATTTTTCTTTGTTTTTGGTTTTTGCAGTTTGAATATGAATGTACTAGATGTAGAGCTATTGTAACTATATCTATTCACTTGTTGGTAGACACTTGTATTGTTTTAATTTTATGCTATTATGAATAATTCTGCCATGAATACTCACTTACAAACATGTATTTAAGCATGTGCAAATCTACATATTTATTTGTCTAATTTAAAGACCCTGGAGTGAAATTTTTAGATCATAGTGCAAGTGTGTGTTTAATTTCTTATGGTTTGCCAAACTGTTTCTCAAAGATATTGTATTATTTTGCAATCCCATTCACAATATATATGAATTACTTACTCTACATCTGTGCCAGTTCTTGGCATTGTCAATATTTTTAATTTTAGCCATGCTAATGCTTGCTTAGTGCTGTCTCATTTTTTTTCAAAAAACATTTTATTTACATATTTTAACAAGTAGTGTATACATATACAGTAATATCAAAACATGTTTTTATTATCTATAAGGTGCTTAGTATTCAAAAAACATGTTTTTATGATCTATAAAGTGCTTTGTATTAAAAAATGTCCCAACCAATATTTCAATGCATACATTTTAAAAAAATTTTTTTGAGATATAAATCACATACTATATAATTCACCCTTTTAACATATACATTTCAATGATTTTAGTATATTTACAGAGTTGTGCAACCATCACACAACTAATTAATTATAAAAGTATTGTTATCAGACCTAAAAGAAACTTGTATCCTTCAGCAGTCACTCCTTGTTCCTTCCAATTCCCTAGTTTAACCAGCTTCCAGCCCTAGCTCAACATTAATTTACTTTCTATCTCTACAAATTTGCCTATTCTGGACATTTTATGTAAATGGAATTATACAATATGTGTTCTTTTGCATATTGCTTCTTTAACTTAGCACAGTGTTTTCAAGGTTTGTCTGTGTAGTATTAATGCGATGTATCAATACTGCATTCTTTTTTATGGCTGAACAATATCCCATTTTATTTACCCCATTAGTCATTTTTGGGATAATTGGTTGTTTTTGCTATTGACTATTATGAATAATCCCAATACAGACATTCATATACAAGTTTTTGCATGGATATGTGAGTTTTTTTGTTATTGATACATTCCTGTGAATTAAGAACTCAAATTTTATTTATTTTGTTTTGTATTACTATTATTTTTAATTGACAACTCATAATTGTATACATTTATGGAATATCATGTCATGTTTTAATATATGTATACAATGTAGATATATGTTGTTATTTCTCTTGGGTATTTATCTAGGAGCGGACTTGCTTCAGGTTTAGGCTTTTGAGGAACTTCCAGACTATTTTCCAAAATATCTTGACTATTTCACATTCACAACAGCAGAGTATGAAGTGTCCAGTTTCTCCACCCTTTTATTAATAACAACACTTAATATTATCTTTCTTTTTTATTATAGTCATCATAGTGTGTATGCAGTGGTATCTCATTGTTGTTTTTATTTACTTTTCCCTACTAGTTAATGATGTTGAACATATTTTGATGTGCTTATTGTTCATTTGTATCTTTTCTTGGGAGAATATCTATTAAGATCCTTTGCCCATTCTTTGAGTATTTGTCTTTTTATTTTCAAGTTGCATAAGATTTTTATATATTCTAGATACAAGTCCTTATCAGATGGATGATTTACAAATATTTTCTGTTAATCTATGGAATGACGTTTTACATCTTGTTGGTATCCTCTGAAGCACGAGTTTTTAAATTTGATTAAGTCCAATTTATATCTTTTTCTTTTGTCACTTCAAACTTTGTTGCTTTATCTATGAAGGCTTTGCCTCACCCAGGATTACAAAGATTTACCTCTCTATTTTCTTTTCATAGGTTTATATTTTTAGCTCTTTCTTTGTTCTATTTTATTTTTTAATTTTATTTTTATTTATTTTATTAAATTGACAAATAAAATTGTACATCTTTACTATGTACAAAATATTGTTTTGAAGTATATATATATATATATATATATATATAATAGAATGACTAAATCTAGCTAATTTGTATATGCATTACCCTACATAGTTATCATTTTTCTGATGAGAACACTTTACATCCACTCTAGCATTTTTTAAGAATATATTGTTGGCCGGGCGCGGTGGCTCACGCCTGTAATCCTAGCACTCTGGGAGGCCGAGGCGGGTGGATCGCTCGAGGTCAGGAGTTCGAGACCAGCCTGAGCAAGAGTGAGACCCCGTCTCTACTAAAAATAGAAAGAAATTATATGGACAACTAAAATATATATATACAAAAAATTAGCCGGGCATGGTGGCGCATGCCTGTAGTCCCAGCTACTCGGGAGGCTGAGGCAGGAGGATCGCTTGAGCTCAGGAGTTTGAGGTTGCTGTGAGCTAGGCTGAAGCCACGGCACTCACTCTAGCCCGGGCAACAGAGTGAGACTCTGTCTCAAAAAAAAAAAAAAAAAAAAAAAAAAGAATATATTGTTAACTGTAGTTTATATATTTCATTTAAGTTCATTTTTGCATATGGTGTAAAGATGGGGTCCAAATTTATTGTTTTGCATGTAGATATCCAGTTGTTCTAGTACCACTGGTTTAAAATACCATTTTTTTCCTATTGAATTTTCTTGGCATCCTTGTTGAAAATCAACTAACTGGATTTTGTTTAATTGGCTTTCTTTCGGGACTCAGTTTTATTCCATTGATTAATTATGTCAATGTCATCCTTTCTTGATTATGATAGTTGTGTTATAAGTTCTGAAATCAGGAAGTAAGAGTCCTCTGTATTCTTTTTCAAGATTGGCCATTCTTGGTCCCTTGGATTTCTCTCATTGTGCTTGGAATTTGCATTTCCCTGATGACAAAAAAAAAAAAAAAAAAAAGGAAAAAGAGAAGAAAAAACTGAGCAGAGTTTTCTGTTGTTCATTGGTCATTTATATATTTTTGGTGTTGCTTAAAATTTTTGGCCTATTTTTAAAATTTGATTCTTTCTTTTCTAATTAGTGAGTTTGTCAGGAAAAAATTATGAGAGAATTTGAAATGAACCAAAAATTTTAATAGGTGCTTTTTAGAAGAAAAACTGTCAGTAACGTCTCATCTACCGTTCCTCATTATCTGAGACTATGGTGTCTGAAAATTTCATTGTGTTTGAACTATTTTATAACTGTAAGTTATAGAAAACTTTTAAAAATTTAGAGGATTCTTGCCTATAAAAAATAAAAATGAATTTTGTTCAATGAAGGAGTTATTAATTTCTACCCATACCAACTTCATTACCTATGGAAAAAGGCAATTTCCATTCAATAAGAAAATTTATTTTGGCTTTCTTAATTGCCTGTATAATTGTCTTTGACTTCTTTTAGCCAGTTTTTATATCTTCCTGGTTCCCTCTTTAACTGATGAGTTAAATAATATCTTCGACAAATGTTAATTATACATTTGTATAAATTCATGATTTTTTTCTGATTTTATTTTACTTTATTCTATTTTTTCAACTGAGAGAAATGGTATATATTTATTGTGCATAACATGATGTTTTGAAGTATAGACACTTCGCAGAATGACTAAATCTAGCTAATTAACATATGCGTTGCATTCAAAAATTATCATTTCTGTGGTGAGAACACTTGCCATCCACTCTTAGAATTTTTCAGAAATACAATATATTGTTAACTATGGTCACCACGTTTTAGATTTCACATAAGTGAAATTATGTGGTATTTTTATTTCTGTGTCTGGCTTATTTTACTTAACATAATGCTCTCTAAGTTCATCCAGGTCATTGCAAATTATAAGATTTTATTTTTTATATGGCTGGATAGTATTCCATTGTGCATATATGCTATATTTTCTTTATCCATTCATCCATTGATGGATACTCAGTTTGATTTCATATCTTGGCTATTATGTAATCACCTTGCAGTAAACGTGGAAGTACAGATATCTCTTTGACATGCTTATTTCATTTGCTTTGGATATATATCTGTTAGTGGGATTGTCAGATCATATGGTCCTTCTATTTTGAATTTTCGGAGAAACCTCCATACTGTTTTCCATAAATCCTATACTAATTTACATTTATGCCAACAGTGTATAAGAGTTTCCTTTTTTCCACATCGTACCCAACACTTATTATCTTTCCTGTTTTTGGTTATAGCCATTCTAAGAGATGTGAGGTGATATTTCATTGAGGTTTTAATTTGCATTTCCCTAATGGTTAGTGATATTGAGCATTGGAATGGGAGAAAATATTTGCAAATTATATATCTGATAAAGGATTTATATTCAAAATATATTAGGACCTCAAACAACTCAATAGCAAATAACCAAATTACAAAATGGACAACCCTGAGTAGACATTACTCAAAAGAAGACATATATTTTGTTAGAATTTTAAAAAGTGTTTTGATACAACCTTCATTATTTTGATTTACAGTATCCACAGAATATTATGTTCATTTACATTATATTTTTCCAAGTTGTGGTTCTTATATTTAATTGAAAAATGAATATAGATGCTAATAACTTTTTTCCCTAGGTTGATTTGTTTTTCTTTATTTTAAACTTTAATTTCAAGTACACATGGTATATATTTGTAGTGCATTACCTCACATATTTATCATTTTTGTGGTGAGAATACTTAAAATTTACTCTCTTAGCAGGTTCTAAATATAAAACATATTGTTATTATATGGCTTTCCAAAAATGTTTTTCAGAATTATAATGCCATCGATACTTTATAATTATTTGTTAATTCAAAAATCTCTTCACATTTGTTGATAAATTTTTTAATATTTGTTGATTTAATAAGAAAATCTTTATGGATTTTAATTTTTTTAAAAACTGGTACTGGAAAACATTTTGAAATAAATTCATCATTATTTCTAAGTGATTGAGTTGTGGGATTATGATGTTCTTTATTGTATTTTTATTTTTATATTTGTGTATAGTGTACATGTATTAAGTTTATAATCAAAAAATAAAATAATCCTGTAAATGTTTTTTTTTGCTTTCTAATAACATTGCATCACTGTCCCTATTTACTATTCAATAAACTAAATTCCTTTGATTTTATCAAATTTCATATTACCATAGAATAAAAAATAATCTTTTTTAAAACTACAGGAAAGAGTAAAGAGAATAACTTGGGACAACACTTCTAACAGTATAAATTTCAGTTAATTTCCAGGGAATAATTCTTTTATTCACATTTCTGGAGCAGACACCCCCTTCAATTTTATTTTTATAGAAAATTCCTTCTGTCAGCAGATGTGCTTGTTTATTGCCAAGCTTATAATGCAAAGCAGCTTATCTTCCTGTAAAAATAAGCATATTTGGTTTACCACACCTTATAGAAAAATGCTATTTTCTAATGTTCATTCCTAGAGGAACAAGTTGAAATAGATACTATTTTAAAACCCATAAAAACACTATAGTAAGCATTTTTTTTAAAAAACGACATACAGAGCTCACAATTAAATAAATTTTTAAATATATGATTTGAAATCTCTAATCTTCCTTATATGTAATTAGGTCTATTTTCCATTTTAGTGAGAATATATTCTTGTAATTACTCATATTTTCAATGTGCCTGCATATTTCAAAATTACTGCAAGAAATAGTTAAGGTGGAATCTGGCTCAAAATCTCTGATTTATTAGGTGACTTCTGCAAATTTACTTTATATGCAATTTCTATGTGAAGGAGAACACTAACATAACAATCACTATACTATATTACACTTAGCTTGCATGGTCTAATCAACTGTGAGATCTCTGAGGGTAAGAACCTAGCTTTTTAATTATCTATTCCCAAGACTTAACACAGTGCTTTTCACAGCATGTGCCCCATGAATGATTATTGAATCATTGAAAGAATGATGACTGGAGGGTAAATCCCACTGTGCAATATATTTTACTGGAATTTCTCCTGTGAGAAATTAGAAGCCATGCTTTTGTTGAAGGCTGTACAAGGATTTGTACTTTTTTAAGATAGATTCAGTCTTTAGACTCCATCCATAACGATATTACCTGTTGCTAAAGCTTTTTTCAAATATTACGAAGCCAGAGCATTTTTTGTACGATGGAAGTTTTCTTAACGATCTCAATAATAATCATGTCAGTTTCTAAAAAAAAAAAAAAAAATCAACATAGCCCCTACATGACACAGAGATGAACCACACTACACAACAATGGGCAAGGACAAACAAATTTGGCATTTTGCCAAATCATATTGAAAGGCAACAGGACGTGTTTGAAGGGTTGCTTTTGTTATTAATTCTTTGCACCTCCACAAGTCCCAAATGTCAGGCATGCATACATGGGCTCGGGGAAATTGGTGTCTCACTCCTGTGCATGGCAGAAAGGAGATTCAATATCAAAAGTGAAAAATGTGCACTTCAGAAATGCAAATTAAAACAATAATGAGATCACTGTGCACCGACTAGAATGGGCAAAATCTGGAATACAGGCAGGGATGTGGAACAACAGGAACTCCGGTTTCTATGCATTGCTGACAGGAATACAAAAAAGCACAGCCACCTTGCAAGTTAGGTTAGCAGTTTCCTACAAAACTAAACATATGCTTAGTGTATAATCCAGCAGTCATGTTTCTCAGTATTTTCCCAAAGTAGTGGAGAACTTACGTTCACACAAAAACCTGCACATGGATGTTTACAGCAGCTTTATTCACAATTGCTGAAACTTGGAAGTAGCCAAGATTTCCTTTAGTACATGTATGGACCAATAAAGTATGGTATATCCAGAAAATGAGTAGATGAATAGACAAATAAATTATGTGATATTCAGACAATGGACTAGTATTCATTGCTAAAAATAAATGAGCTATCAAGCATGAAAATACATGGAGGAAGCATACAAGTATCTTACTAAATGAAGAAAATCAATCTGAAAAGGCTATATACTATGTGATTCCAACTATATGACATTTTAGGAAAGTCAAAACAGTGGAAACAGTAAAAAGATCAGTGGTTGCCATAGGTTGGGAGGATGGAGGAATGAATAGGCAGAACACAGGGGATTTTTAGGGCAGTGAAACTACCCTGTACAAATCTATAATAGTGGGTACATCTCATTATACACTTGTTCAAGTTTGTGAAATATACAACACCAAGAGTGAACCCTAAGGTAAAGGAGGGGCTTTGAGTGTCAATTTAAGTTTCTCTATTATAACAAATCTACCATTCTGGTGGGGAATATTGGTAACAGGAGAGGCTATGCAGGAGTGGGAGCAGGAGATATATGGCAAATCTCTACAACTTCCTCTCAATTTTTCTGTGAACATAAAACTGCTCTTAAAAAAAGTCTATTTAAAAAAAAAATACACCTGAGAGAAATTCTAGAAGTATTTGCAATTGCACCTTGCGGTAGTTGGAAAATTATCAACTTCAAGAAACTATCAGTAATAAACCAAATATACTTAAGTCATAAAGCTCAGAAAACATGACAGGATCTGCTCTGTTCAGGCCAAGGGTCAGCTGACAGCTGCATGTTTATGGCATGTAGGGCGAGGAGGGATGTCTGCCGGCTGGGAGCATCTTATGTAATAACAATGAAGATTTCTTGGTATAATATTACTAATAGATGTAAATTGGACTTCATAAACATTGGCTAATAAATTGGCTAATAAATATTTAAAATCTAATGTGAGAAATGTTCGTTGTTCATATCCTGCAGGATCTATTAAGATGAGCCGGTTTTCCAATGCTCTATATCAGCTGAATGTAAAGATGGATTCTTTCTCTCTTTTTATTATTTTACTTCAGTTGTCATTGTTACCACCCCCAACTCCTTGTGGTTAGAAACAAACTAGACTCTATTGACTTATTTTTGAATGGAATATTGTTTTCAGCAAGTCACCGGTAAATACAATTGAAATAAATGTCTGCAATAGATAGAACACTGTAAATTTAGTTCTCTTTTACTTTTACTTTTTGTGGCTGTTTTAGTTTTGTCTCACTATAGGGATTAAGGAATGATGTGAGATCTCAGTCTGTGTTATAAAAACAGGAAATGGTCTCTAAATGAAAAAAATTTAAGGCAATGTGCAGGCAAAAGTCACTCAAAGTTTCACAGGCTTTAGGGAAATTAATGCTAGATTATAAACTGAAAGAATAATGATAATTTCATTTCATGTTTTATTTTTATAGACAGTATTACATAACATTGATTCATGTATTATATATAAAAATATGTAAAGTACTCAAGGATAGAGTTTGTTGTCTTTTAAATTTTGGGTCTCTTTTTTGGATTACGTATGCGTACGTTCATAGGCTTATGTATCTATCAAGAGACAGTCATTAAATTCTGGAATTGGATTAAATTTTAGTTTTTCTGACTTTTGAATTGATTGATGCCCCATACTATTTGCTTTCCTACAACATCTCACAATATTTTCCCATCTCTTTTTCAACATTGGGAATGGTCTTGGCTTCATAATACATGTATTTTGTTTCCTTCTTTTCTTAACTATAAGTCTAATACATATAATAATGTATGTCCACAGCAGAAGCTTTAATAATATTAGTTGGATAAATGAATTAATTAATTCCACATCTTTGGTGACAGACTATTTAAAATTGATGCTGTTCAAAAGAGGTTATTTCAATATATGTTTTATAGGATATATTTGACTCTGCACTATGCTTCTTTTTATAGGTAATATTAATACTTCTGAATTATATAGTTTACTAGAGATCTTGAACACTTCTGAGCAAAAGAAACTTTTTGCTTGCATAAAGGAAATTTTAAGAATTTTTAAAAATAATATAGGATAAGAAATGAAGGCAGAGAAATAGCAAACTTTATTTAGATCACAAATGAACTTTCATCAGTTCCTCAACTACTGTAAGAGAAAAAAGTCTTTTTTTACTAAAAAAAAAATTCTTAGGAAGAAGCCATTGTCAAGATACTTTTAAAAGTTATTTAAAAACTCAAAAACAGAACTATTCAAATATCTGTAACTTACCCTGCCTCTAGTATTTCAGTTATGCATACATCTTATTTTTTAAACCTATTTAAGTCATGATTTACTGCATGTTTACAGTACTAAACATGCAGACACTGACCACATATCCTTTACCATGGTATCACAGCTTTGTCTTCAAATCCTCCAGATATCTAAAACAGTTCTTGTGAGTAATAGATACAAAAAGACACACTTTAGAAAAAAATGCATAAAAGGATGAATTAATTGCAATGAATAAAATAATTAGGCTATTGATAAGGAAAGTTAGTTAAACATATAGAGTGTTGAAAATAAATCTGAATAAAAAAAAGGTCTCCTTTGATTGGAGATGAGAAGAGTTTACAAACAAGAGAAATGGCATATACCATGAATAATCTATATTGGAAAAATTATGGAGATAGAACTGGCTGTAACAAGGGAAAATGCCATTCATGAATGAAAACTAAGAGGGAAAATATTGTGCCATTTTTAGTCTTTTATAATATTTTGTGAAGAAAAGCATTTCTATAACTGAAAACAGAAATTAAAAACAAGCTAGTCATTAAGTATTTAAAAATACTACAATAAAAAGAGTACATTAGATTACTAAGTTGATAATGAATATAGTATGCTTTTGAAAATATATGTAATGAAATTAAGTGAAATATGAGTAAAAATTGTATTTTTGCTATGATTACAATTGTAAAATAATATATACAATGGAATTTTTGCTCACTTAATAGCAGACTGTATTGCCTTAGACTAACCTGATAGATAAAATACTCTGGACAAAATATAAAAAGCAACATCTGAAAACATAAGAGAGCAATAAAAATATTCAGAAACTCAAAAAAAATATTCAGAAACTCTTTCAACCCATGAAAGAAGGAAACTACATTTAGTGACATCTAATTTGACATAGCTTTTCTCTTAGGGAATTTTCCAGTCTACATTGTATCAGGATTTGGGAGGCTGGAACTCAATTAGAAACTCTCATTGTTATTAGTATGATGTGTCAGAGGGGAAACTGAAGGGCTTAAGTGAACAGACATAATTTCTTTCATGCTATTCTTGATGGCAGATGGTGAGAGAGGACAGGTTGAACAGATGCCAAGGGGCAATAGAATAGCAAGTATATGTAACTTTCTAAAAAACTATATGATTTACCTGTCATTTGTACAAAAACAACACAAATGTCTTTAGGTGAGAATATGCTAATTTTAAGGTTTTACATATTACTTTTAGTTAAAAACTGGGAATACATATATGACTTGGCAAAATATTCTCAACACTTCATTTCCTATGGCTTGCTAAGAAAAGTCAATGAATTTATTTACAAGTATTGATTTTTTGTTTTATTTCACTCATAACTTGTTTTTCCCTAAAAATGTGATGGTAATAGCAATATAATTTTTAGTGTGAAAATCAAGTGTTATGTCTTTAATTCATTTTAGTGCCCCAAACTGTATATTTGTTATGTTTCTCTACTCTCTTTCAGTGATAGTACCAGAGTCACCTTGTTCACTAGGTTATGATGGATGAGTATGAGTTTGCTTTCTTATCCATTATTGAACACACATAAGTTTTCCTTTTGGGAGCACATTAGGATAAAGATCAATAGAGTGCTTAAATTGGCTGCCCCGTCAGCATCATCAGTTGAGTTTATGAAGAGGCAACCTAAGTCTCATGGGACAAACATGAACCAAAACTAATCTGAGTCCAATTATAGTCCACTGAATGAAGGTTTCTCACTGATCTCTAGGTTAAGAGCCAGATTAGGCCCCATCCATGATGCTGTATTGAAACAAATGGGTACTCCAACTGCATTCACCCAGCTTTGGATGCAAGCCACTTAGCATGAACAAATTCAACACTTGGTTGGTGTATTAAGAGGCAAATGTTGCTCTTGACAGAATAGAATTATAGACTCTCAGGTTTAAAAGGGACTCGGGAAACTGTTAAACACACAGTGCTTGAGTCTTGTGCATATGTCCTGTGTTCTCACCTACTCTGCTAAATCGTATTCCTTGCTCATTTCTTTTTAATTTTTTCACCTCCCTTGCTAAATTACATATGTAGCCCCCTACAATTTAACAGAGTTAAAATTAATAAATTATTGTAATCAGTGTTTATTAATGAATGCAATGTAAACTTCACCTTTTTGTTGTCCCGTTCTGTGTTTACAAAAAACACACAAGCACGCATACATGAAAGCAATTAAAAATCTCCCTTAATCTCACAACATTTTGATGTATGGAAATTAAGGACAAAAATCCCTTATTCAGACTATTTAATTCCATCCTACACCTTTCGTAACTGGCATGTAAAGTATATAAAACAAGCTTGACAATTTCATTTTGTTACTACTGAAAGCAACTTAATGTCAAAAATTTTTAAATCTCTCATATAACCAGATATAGGTCTCTCAGATACAAATGTCGACAATGGATTGACCTAGAGTTAGACTTTAACCTTTAACTAACTACTAACATACACCTTCTATTTTTGGGTAGTCAGACAAAATAGCCAAGGCTGGCTTTTACTTTGGATAAAAGAAGCCTTTTGACTCTGCTAAAACAATACAAGTGTTTGAGGTATTTCCAGTGTTGATAAAGTGGTCTACTATAATACAACATATTATAAGAAATTGCTGCCAATTATATTATAGCATTTCCTTATGGCTTCTACCTATTTTTTTTCTGTTATGTTTTTATTCCATGACTCAGATTTTCATCCTTCCATTGCCAATTAATTAATCACAGTATGATCTATCACAACTGCCTCTAACTTGTTCTCATCCCACACATTTTCACATTAGCTACTGCTCATATTTTGTTATGCTCTTCAAAACCTTCAGTGACTTCCCTTGAAGAATATCTGTAAAATAAGGCTCAATCTCTCAGCGGGACTTCAACAAGAAGACCCCAAATTTCTCTTACAGTCAGAAGGTTTTTAAAACCTTCTTAGACCGAACTCTTCACTAGTCCTCAAAAATATTAAATTATAATAACATGCCCTCCTTTTCTTTCATAATTCTAATTTTCTTATATAATTCAGTTTCCACTATATCCACACTTAGATTATATTGTTTAATTATTGGTATGGTGATAGTTTTTTGCTTTGCACCTGCTTTTATTTCTGCCTGTTGTGACCTATTCTTCATCTCACATTCTAAAATCATTCTTAGGTAAAATGGCATTTTTGTAACACTCCTGACACCAATATTCTCTCCCTACCCAGAACTTCTGTAATTACTTGAGCTGAAAATATGTGTCTATGTCTCTTTTTTTGGAGAATGGAAATTTTTTGAGAACAAGAGCACATTCATCATTTTTTCTGCTCTATCTTTTAAAATAATACATGCTCATTTAACTATGACCTCTCTATGGCATGGGTAAATTGTTTTATTAAAGTATATAGAATTTATTTATTGTGAGAGTTCAGTTCTTCTCACTCCCAGCTAAAAAAGAATAACCTCAGGTATGGAAATTATTTCTTATGGTCTCTCTATTATCTAAATAACGTGTATATTAACTCTCTCAGTACCCACAGCAGGGACACTGATTAAGCAGCACATTTACTGAATAGTTTCTGCTTTTATATGAAGGTTTTGAATTTGCAAGCTATTTATTTCCATATCATTCAAAACTTATCAAGTAACTAAATCATTTTTGTTTATGTAAAAACAGTTTAGTCCCACTGTATTGAAAAAGAACAGGGCTCAAAATTAAGTAGCCTCCTTTGAATTCCCTCAACAGCTGGTGGGATTGAAAGATGGAAACCCCAAGAGATTCAAATATCTGACTTGCTTTTTCAGGATCTAGATCTTGAAGTTTCAGTGACTGAATTCCTTACGAAGTCCTTGCTCAAAATGACTTGCTCCTGTCCTGCATGCATGCTCTGGGGCTATGTGTCTGAGGGAAACAGTTTTTTTTTTTTTGTTTTTTTTTTTTGCCACTTGAGGAACTAAATCTTCATGGATAAGGGCCAAAAGAAACCCATACTGGGATTCACACCCTATGGCAACCACAGCGGAAGGGCGAATGCCGTAGAGGATCATAGTTGCCTCTCAGTGCCAAAAGTTTGAGACGTTCTGAAGCAGTGCGGAGCAGTCTTCATGGTGAGACTAACAGGAATAAAAATTTGACTAAATTGCCCAAGGAGTGGACACTGACTTCCAAGGTGTGGGATAATAGAATCTAACACTGAACTGGAGTATGTGGCAGAAATGTTATTTTAACCTTTATTAATAATTTTGTTAATTATAGATCTGTAGTGAAATATGCAGTCCTCATTCATATATTTTTCTTGAGTTCAGCTGCAACCTTCACCAAATCTGCTGACTGACCTTCATTCAGTTCACCAAATCTCATCAGTCTCATTGTGAATACTACTGAAAATGTTTATCAGATGTAAATTGAAAGCAAATATATATTTATAACACAAAGAACTAGTACAAGTTACTAAGTTGAATGTTCTTTAAATATGTAAATGTTTTGTTTTGTTTATATTATATTATAAGAGTTTGCTGGGTGTCTAACAGCATTGAATCTATTAGGAGAATGGATAGGGGAATTCAACAGGTGCTTTTCAGTACACATTCCATTCTTAAAGCATTTACCATGAATATTGTGGCTTTGTAACTCTGTGTTCCTATAACATTTCCTTGTAAACGAAGGTCTTGTTATTTAAATGCATTTTTAAAATCTTGACAAATAAAACTAACTTGTACCATTAATAGAAAATAATTGAAGGCAGTATCTACACTATATGATGTTCAAAGGATTGTACTATCAACAAAAACATAAATTTGCGTTTTTAAATACTAATTTCTAACCCCATGTGATTCATTGTTAGCCCAAAATCTCGTTATACTTACTCCTTTAAGAGGACTTTAAGTCAGTCTGAAATAGACTAGACACTGAAAAAGTAGAAGTTAAATTACCAATGTTTTTAATTATAATATATTAAAATTTTATTTTGCATATAGCAAATATTTACATTAATCAACCACTTATAAACTTTTTTTTACATTGTGCTTTCTACATTGAAAAAGGAAGTTTAGAATTTGAGTAAATATTATTCAGTTTAAAATTTCCAGAATAGGTTCTATTTTAGAAAAACTCTCAGAATCAACAGAATTTCACAAAGATTGTTAAGCACACTCTTGTTTTTAGGGACTGAGAAATTGCTGATCAATAGAATTTTTGTTAAATTACCATTTTCTTAGGCTCTCACAGTCATCTTCAATAGATGTAGCCCTGTTTTAACATGCACTGAGCTTTTCAAACAAGGCAACTACTAAATAACAAGTCTATTGTACTATTTTAGATAATGTTATTCAGGGCTTTTTTGAGAGTTATCCACTATTGTAGAAAATAATATCATCAATGGCAATGTTACTTGCCTATTAGTGTACTTGCGTACTATTTTCTTGTGCATTAAAGCTGCCAATTTAGTACAGCACACTAATATCAGTGTGTATTTTGTTCGATTCCAAGTGAGTCTGCTTACACTGGAGCATCAGACTGCTATGCTGTATTTTCTAGAATAGTAATGTTGAGCATTTATGTATTAAAACACAAATTGTTTTATTATAACTTTATTTTCTTCTATTTCTCTTCTGCATTAATGTTAACACATTGTATTGATTTTTATGAGGTAAGTAAGCTATATTGTCTATGGATTTCACTTCAAGAAGTAAAATTTTAAAAACAAGGTGTGTGTCTAATAAGGCTGAAAATCATTGGCCTAGGAGACTCAAAGAAGGTCATTTTAGTCAGTTTTATTTTACAAACTATTGTACATTCCCCCAAGGATCTAATTTACCAAACACATTGAATTTGTTGAAGAAGTTAAACATGATTCAGATTACAATAGATACAATAAATATTGAATGAATAACAAATGAAAGCAGTGCTCAAGGTTGCAGAAGGATGAATTTTGACCATGGAAATACAGATTGGTGAATATGAGACAGTTATTAAGTGCATCAAAGTTTTAAAGTGGCAATGAACCAAAATGATGACAAAGAAAATAAATGTGAGTTAAAAGGACAAATGATATGAGCAGTTGTGAAAGAGTGGTGAGCAGGAATGCCAAAGATAAAATTTTTGTGCTTTATTTATATTACCTGAGGTTAGGAAAATTAAGATAAGTCATTTTTTATATATATGACACTGGGAGAAATGAATGATCTTAGCAAGAAAAAAAGAATTAGAAGCCACGGCTTTTCAGTCTGTTATATCATTCATATAATGGCTGTGAATTCATAACTAGTGTAATATCATGACTTTTTTCATTAAGAATTTCAGAAAACAGAGTTTGCTTTCAGCTTCTAGGAGTAACAGCCAATTTATTTTTTCATCAGGTTTTCATTTGAATGAAGAGCACAAGAAGTGATGATTTTTTTTATATGTCAATGATATCTCAATAAAACAATGATTTTCTAGAGTATGACTGTTTGGGGCTGGAGGAAAAAAAAAACAGTAAAATTTTCAAAACCATAGGTTAAGATGCAGAGAAAGGTGCTGAGACAAAGTTTTGATATGGATGTTATGCTGACTTCCAGATAAAGGAAAGGGTTCAGATTCCAGCTGTGGGTTGATTCTGGGATAGAATACTTCATGACTAATGGCCTTTCATTTATCAAAGAGCTCGAACATGAGATATTAGTGAGACATACAGCAGAAGCCTTGGGAGGGCTACACGCTAAAATTCTTTCAGTATATCCATGGATGGGATTGATGAAAATGGATATTTCAAAAAGTGAAATTGTTTATAAGTTTTATTTCCTTATAAATCTGCTGACATTATATGATATCATGTCTGATAATTTAGTTTACTTATGTTAATAAACTCCTGTTTTGTTGTGTTATGACTGAACATGGGAGCAGGAGAAACTCACACGCACATACGCATATGCTTATTTAATCTGTTGATGTATGAGGTAGAAGCAAATTATGTGGGAAAATGTCTGCCTCCAAGAAACCCAAACTGCAATAAAACCTATCACTTGTTAATATCTACAGTGTACAATGGCGTTCAGAAACTCTAAGTCACATAATTTTAACAAGCTGGAACTCAAACATTCATCTATTTCACTCTAACATCTATGCTCTTTATTTTCTGTCATGAACCAGGTTTTTATGAAAAGAGCACACCTGAACAAAAATTCCAGTCTTCAAATCTTACATCACAAGCAATCAAAATGATTTAAGGAAAGAATCAAACTGCAAAATGGACAAACACATCAACATGTGTACTTCTGTGTGCTTTTAATAATATATAACATAATATGTTGCATCATAATCACAGAAAAGCCAGGTTTGTATACAATTGTCCCTTGCTATCCGCAGAAGATTGGTTCCAGGACCACCCATGGATACCAAAATTCGTAATATTCAAGTCCTTTATATATTTGCATATAATCTATGCACATCCTCCTGTATACTTTATCATCACTAGATCACTTCTAATACTAAATATTATGTAATTGCATTGTACATAGTTTATACTGTATTGTTCTTATTTGTATTATTTTTGATTGTTGCATTGCTATTTTTACTGTTTTTTATTTGAATATTTTCCATCTGCAGTTGGTTGAATCCACTGATGAGAAACTCATGGGCACAGAGGGCTAACTGTATATTCCTAATGTGTTATTTAGTTGTGTATGTTATTCAAAAGTAAATTCGGCTATTCTCAGCTAATAATCTCCTGGTTCAGTTCTCCAGTGAATGTATAAAAGTTTATTGAATTGACTTGAATTGAATTATCCATGTACCCTATACATTTTCTGACTTTGATTTTTTGAACTAGCATTTCTTTCTTTCTCCATTTACAAAGCTCCTCACCACCACCACTACCACCCTCACACCATTTCTGGGTTTTGAGAAGTAGCTTTTCTTCTTCTCTGCAAAGAAATAGAGCATTAAATGTATACTAGTTAAGTTACTGGAGCTTAAAGCTCTGCAAGATGATGATACTTTCCATTTGCCCATTCCAATCCTCATGAGACCAATAATTAAGAAAAATAAAATGCCTAGCAAAAGTTCTGGTCATATGATTACCTCATGTTGCATGTGATTTTTACTCTTGCTTTTTAGGGGATGCCTCAAGAATTTGATAATTTCTTTATGAAACATGAACAATTTCTTTCTAGATCTGAGCCTCTCAAATATTTTTCCCTAGCTCCTGGACCATCCTAAGTACATAAAGCTATGGCGCTATGACACTGAAATGCTAGTAAGGGAATAGGAGTTAAGCTAAACAATAAGGAAAGAGAAATTAAATTCATATAAATTCAAAAACTAGAGAGGAAAGGAAAAAGAGCTGGAGTGTGAAATTTCCTAGTTTGAAGTTCCATAGATCTTCATCTTAGATTAGAGTACTACAGAGGCACTGATTTCTTCGGCAATACAAAGCCTTATGATAAAAATATTATATATAGTAAATGAACCCTGCAAGACTGGTTCAGTTTCTTATCAATTACCAGGAGAGATTTCACTTAGTGCTGTGCCAAGCTACAAAAACTACATACACATCTCTCTCCACAACGACATTACTTATAAATTGGAGTAGACAATATAATTCCTCCATCTCTATCTCTCTGTATTCCTCCTACCCAGCACTTGCTTCCTCCATATTTAAACCTACTCAGAAATTGTGAACATTTCCTTTTCAGAAAGGAAAAATAAATAAATGGTAGTTAAAGTTTGATCTTTATTATTGTGTTGGAAATCTTTCCAATTCAGAAGCCAGAAGATTTGTCATAGTTTTGAGCTTGAAAACTGAACAGCACTTTAGTAACAAATGGAAAAGACAATAGAGGGCACCCTAGCCCAACTTTCCTTCCAGTTACAAGTCCTGTGTGGTTTGGGCAGGAAAAAGCAAAGTTCCTAGTTTCTTGCTTCTCTTGGATACTCAAGTAATGCTTGCTCTTCTAAAGCACCAAAGAATAGAAAAGTAGTCACTGAGAGACTTTATTTTCCATGGAAAAATAAAGTTAATAGTTTCTACCTGAGAGTCAACAGTGTGATGACTTTCCCATGCATCATGGTTCATTGTTCTAACTTCCCTTTTAACCCTTCCACCCATATCTGTGTTAACAGATCCTTAAACAAGTCATAGGCACAGCTATATGATCTTAAAAAGCACCCTTCAATTTTGACTTCTGTCTCTGGACTTCACATTTTCTTCACTTAGTAGGTGGGGAGTGGCTGGGGGTTAATTTATTAATGACGTATTTTGGCCCAGAAACATGTCATCTCTTTGTTACTAAAAAAATTATTTAATCGTTCCCCTCAATTGAGCAGTGTGCAAATGTTAAGCTTGGGTTAAATGATGCCATTAGCAAATAAATGGCACTGACAGACATGTTTTACAACCCCTGATGTAGCTCTTAAGCCCATGAGTGATCTATAGCAAAGCAGTAAATAACGTTTACATGATATCTTTGAATAGGTCACAACATAGTCAAAGAATGACAAATGAAGATGAGCCATAACCTAGTTAGCACCAGAAATGATCCTCCACAAGGCTAATTCATCTGGTCGCACACAAATAACAGAATTTCCTGCTGCCCACTTCTCAAATGCTGACACTTTTATCGTAAATGTGAAAGGTTATTAGACTACAATTTAGGAGTTGAAGAAGACATTTAGTGAAAGGAAATGATGGCCTACTATATGTCGCCTGGTGCATACATTACAGCTTTGGCTACCTTTTGTCAGTCTATATTTCATCAATTCCATGTGTATAATATCCATGATAATAACAACACTTGACTGATTAAATCTAAAAATATGATCCTGAACATAAACAACCTGAAAGAGCACATTGCTTTCCACAGATAATTTAGATATAGTTTTCATTTTCAAAGGCATTTCTTAAGATTATCATCGTGTTTTTTTTATTTTTTTTTTTTATTTTATTTATTTTTTTTGTTTTGTGTGGTGGGGGTAACCGGAAAACCTGCTAGACAAATTCTAAAAGAGCTGTAACACTCATCGTGTTTTAAAAATTCAAGCTCTAGTTTTAAAAATTAATTACCAAAGTGAAAAAAAATGCTTATGAATATTGATTTAATCAGATTTGTCACTAATATTCCATAAAATGAAATATTTATGCATATAATGAATATTTTAAATTTTATATTTGCTAGATTTGATAAGAAAACTAGCATGATTACAAACATATCAGCTTCATACTTGCCCAAATCTACTCTTTATGAAAATAAAGAAATGAAATTAAACATAACAAAATGAAATGGACTCTTTTTCTGTTGTTCACAATTATTTTATAATATAAGGCTCCACATAAAATCAATCTATTACCTTATAACATATACTTCATGCTAATTGCTATAGAATAGTGTAACACCTAGTTAAAATGTGTTGTTTATGTACTATATGTACTTAGAGTGAATTCTTTTAGATTAGTTCAACATTATTAAACTACTTAATCTCTTTGAGAGCAATTAGAACAAAGAACTCTTGGAGAAGCATCTGAGATATAATACTCCATATAGACAGAAATACTTTTGTAATATTCAAATGTAAATCATAGACTCTATAATAAAGGGAAAAATGAAAAAAACTATCTTTCATCAATTTTTAATATAGAACTATAGATAATCTGGTAGTTTTAAAATAACTATCTTGATTAGCTCCATAGTATATAATACGAGCAGTGCACTGTAGTAGAATGAATGTAACATCATTAATCAAATAGTTTTGAGTTAGAATTCCAACATCAAGGATTAACATTTTGATCCAAAGTTGCTTTAATGCTCAAAATGTCATTATTTGGAAAAACATAATAAAATGAGAATTATGATGAGTATTAAATAGATACTGAATGTAAACAATATCACAGTGTCTAGATTTAGCAATGATTCAAATAATAAAGCTTTATTCTACATCGCTATGTGGACTCTTGAAAACATACCTTTCCCTACAAAATTCCATTGAAATAGTTTCCTAGTCTATCCATTCTCAAAAATATTACATTGGCAATCAATTATTTTTGAAAAAGTACTGTGACTAAATAATTAGGCATAGAAATAATGCACAATATACATGTAAAAGATGAGAAAATGCAATAATTTTTACTGATTTGTAATAGTGTAGGTAACTCATTTTCAAATATATTTCAAAATTATTTATTTTTCTCTCATATAAAGGTAGAAAAATTAGACATATACACTTAAAACTCATCACAGTTTACATTTAAGCATCTATCATTCTAGGTTTATTTTTTTGTGTGTAAATGTGTGTGTTTGTGTATATGTACCTGTATACATCTATCTTTGTAAATGTATATACATTTTGGATTACACAAAGCAGGTTCTGTTATCTGCTATTAAACTTACTAAATACATCATTAATGCTTTTCCATGTGACTGAATATTATTTTAAAATATTAATATGTAGAGTTTAAACAAGTTTCTGGAAGAGAATCTGACTCTAGGTGAGAAAATGCTCATATTCTCTCACTTGAGTGAGAGGATGAATATTAGATATAGTTGGGGATTAATATCAGTTTGGGGAAATTGAATATTTTCAAAAATTTATTTGTATCTATATTTCAAGTAAAGGCCCGTCAACACCAAGGTGCCCTAGATAATTAAGGAGATTTTTTTATTAAGGCTATGGCAATAGAGAGAATGTCCATTAGTGAGGAATATCTGAAAGAAGGAAGGAAGGGAGGGAGGGAGGAAGGAAGGAAGGAAAGAAAGAGAGAAAGAGAGAAAGAGAAAGAAAGAGAGAGAGAAAGAGAGAAAGAAAAAAAGAGAGAGAAAGAGAGAAAAGGAGGGAGGTTGGGGGCCTGGGGACTTATAGAGGCAGGTAAATAAGGGAATCTGAGAAACAGTGGAGGTGGTCTTATCCAGGTCATATGGGAAAGGGTGGAAGTGGGTCTTACAGAATCTTATGGGTGAAGGGAGATCTTTGCAGTTAAACTGTTTATGGAGCACAAAAAGATGGAGAGATGCCTTAACCATCATTCTTTTCCTGAAGTACAAGACCTGAGTAAAATTAAATATTGTCAGGTTTTATCAACACAGGCATAAAAAGAAAGTGCTTGTAAATTCGTGGCAATGGCAAAAGCTCACCTGGATGATTTTCGTAAAAATAGATGTTTTTCTTAACTCAGCACCAAGATTATAAGGACTCAATTAATATCCGCTGCATTAGTAACCCAGTTCACTACTATAATGCATTAACACAAACATTGCCAAAACTTGTCAGCTAATAGGTAAAAGTGAAATCTCATTATCATTTAAAATTCAAATGTATAGTATTAATCTCTCTAGTAAATAGCAATATTTAGCTCTCATTTCTAAATATCTATTCCTGTGTAGCATTTCAAAGGCATTTCAGAGAGGGAAGAGTTTGCTATTGCGTATAAATTAACACATGGGTCTGTACAGTAGTTTTCACCCTAGTATCACCTGACTCTGCCTGTCACCTGCTTTGTCCACAGACCACTGCCCAGACCACTCCCAGTCATTCTCATAGTCATAAAACTATGATTAACTTTTCTAAGCTATTGCTACCATTATGACACCACTTGTGACAAACTCAGAATTTTGCCTTAATTTTCTTCCATGGCTCATAATATACCGAAACAATTGACAAGACCATACTGAAGCTCAGGAAAAGTGAAATAGCATTACAGTGGATATTAACTTCAAAATGCTGGACAGAGGCTATTTTCTCTTTCCTGAAGACATCTCCATTAAATTTCTGGCTCTTTTGGTGTTGTTAAATAGTTTGAATATGTACCCTAATATGTGTCTTGTTCTCTTTCTTGCTTTCTGATCAAACTTCTCTAGGAATTTTGCCTGAAAAAGAATGTCATATGGGATGTTTATTTTCTTTCATTTCAGAATATTCAAAACTGCAAAGATGTGGGATGTTTCTTTAAAAAAAAAAAAATTCTCAGCCTTGAATAGGTGTTTCAGTCAAATTAGACGCAACACAGTTAAAGCCTAGTTTTGTATTGCTATAAAGGAATACCTGTTTTGTGTTGCTATAATGAAAAGAGGTTTATTTGGCTAGCAGTTCTACAGACTGTACAAGAAGCATGGCACTGGTATCAGCATCTGGTGAGGGCCTCAGGCCATTTCCACTTATGGCAGAAGGCAAAGGAAAGCTGGCATGTGCAGAAATCACATAGCAAGAGAGAGAGAGAGAGAGACCGCGTGCGATACCAGGCTCTTTTCAACAACTAACTCTAATGAGAACTAATAGAGTGGCAATTCACCCACCCCCAAATAATGGAATTAATCTATTCATGAGGGATCCACCCCCATAACCGAAATACCTCCCATTGGGCTCCACCTTCAATACCGGGGTCAAATTTTAACATGAGGTTTGGAGGGGGCAAATATCTAAACCATAGCAAAGGTTTATACAAAATTATGTTTAATTAGGATATACTAGGGTACATAGTGTGGTATTACAACCCCCAAATCTCAGTGGTTTAGCAAAATTTGTACCTCACTTAAGGTACTGTCCTTTGTGGCTACCTCAGGATTCTGTTGTTCATCATCCTTGTTGTGTGACCCAGGCTGATGGAGTTGTTATCAACTAGAACAATATTAGCTTCCAAAGGGAATAAATGAAAAATCTAAAATTTTCATGCAGAAGAGACCCATATCAATCCTGCTCATATTGCATTGATCAAGTCAAAAGTCTCCATTAATGCAAAGATGTCTGTCAAAGCAAAAATTGCACTGGGAAAGTTAAACAGGAAGAAAAAAAAAGACTTTAATCAAGGCTATTGCAGTAGAAAAAAGAAGGCAGAACTCAGTCTGAGCTCAACTCCACTAAAACGAAGGTCCAAAGACTTCTTTAATAGTTGGATAGGGGGATCTTAGGCCACCTGTGTTTGCTAATTGGCTGTATTCAAAGGAAAAGTAATCTTTCCCCAGTCTTCATGGTAGGAGATAGTTTTACAACTTGCAGCAAGGCACATACCTAAGTTAGAAGTTAGACTCCTATTCTTCCACAGAAACTGGGAAATATGGGCATTATCTTCCTTGTTGATTACATTTCAAAAGGATGGTTCCCAGGTCCTTGGGGAAGAGATTTCCAGATTCTAAAACTGCAAGAAGCTTTTTCAAAAATTTCCATCTCAAAGGGGAACAAAAAGAATTCAAAATTACAAGTTTCTAAAGTAAATGCTTAAAAAAAAAAAAAAAAAAAGTGAAGCCAGGGGCCTAGAGGTAGGAAAAAGCCTGTCTGAAGCATATTCAAGCTGAGAATGTCTTGGTCAGGTCAGAGAGCTGCATTCCTAATGTGGGTCTGAGAGGGGAACTGGATTTTTTTCGATGGACAACATCAGGGGCTGCCACCAACACAAAACCTCCCTGCTGTTAGTTGATGACTCTCCTGCGCTGAGGTTACATTGAGCCTCTTAAATTTCCATTCATGCTATTTCTAGTGAAGAGTTTCTGTTGGCTTCAATGGCAAGAAAACCACTAAAAGTGGGATACTTTATTCATATGGAGCTCTAACCAACTTCACCTACCTACTGATGGAAAGCTGGTGAGCCTTCCCTCCTCCACCACTTGCACTGAGTATAGAATCCTTGATAACTTTGACCTGGAGTAACCTGGCTCTCTGTCCCTGATACTCAGCTCAAAGCCAGCCACTGAAAGTTTCTCTTCTGACAGAAATGCTTCACAGACTCCAGTTTAATGCCTCAGAGTAATGAACCCACCAATGCTAAAATAATACAGACAAGTACCTCAGCCATAATGGCAGGCACAGCCCCTGAAATCATTTATGCCAGGTCCTCTGCCAATGTCACCACTTTGGCTATTCAAGGTTTTTGTGGTTTCAGATTTTTGAATTTTTGTTTCTACTTCTGTGAAGAATGACATTGAAATTTTCATAGGTATTGCATCGAATCTATATATTTCCTTGGGTAGTATGGACATTTTAACAAACTAATTCTTCCAATTCAGGAACACACAATATCTTTATTTATTTGGGTCATCTCCAATTTCTCTCATCAGTGTTTTATAATTTTCAGTATATAGATCTTTTACTTCTTTGGTTAAATTTGTTGTTATTTTATATTTTTGATGCTATTATAAATGAAATTGTTTTCTTAACATACAGTTCATTAATAGTATGTAGAAACCCTTCTGATTTATTTAAATTGATTTTGTATTCTGCAACTTTACTGAATTTGTTTATCAATTCTAGCAGTTTATTGGTAGAGTCTTTAGGATTTTCTATACATAAGATCATGTCCCATAAGCACAGGCAACAAAAGCAAAAATAGACAAATATGATTGTATCAAAATAAAAATCTTCTTCATAACAAAGGAAACTAATAGTAGAGTGAAGAGACAACCCATGGATTGAGAGAAAATATTTGTGAATCATACAGTATATAAGAGGCTAATATCTAAAATATACAAGAAATTCAAATTACTCAGTAACAAGAAAACACATTAGCCCTACTAAAAATGTGCAAAGCGGGCAGTAACAGTGGCTTACAACTGTAATCCTAGCACTTTGGCAGGCTGAGGTGGGAGGATTGCTTGAGCCTAGGAGTTTGAGACCAGCCTAGACAACATAGTGAGACCTCAACTCTTAAAAAAAAAAAAAAGAGAGAGAGAAAATAACTGGAATAGACATTACTCAAAAGAAGACATATAAATGGTCAAAAGATACATAAAAAAAATTTTCAACCTCTATAATCATCAGATAAATGCAAATTATGAGATTTCACCTCACATCTGTTAGATTAGCTGTTATCAAAACGATGAATGATAACAAGTGCTGGTGAGGATGTGGGAAAAACGAATGCTTATACATTGTTAGTGGTAGTGTAAAGTGGTACTTCCATTTTGGAAAACAGTATGGAGGTTCCTCAAAAAGTAAAAATAGAATCACTATGTGACTCAGTAATCCCACTACTGGATATATACCTAAAGGGGTGCATAGAGGGCTGCATATGCTAATGTGCCAACTTCAGGTCTTTCTCCCTGTTATAAAGCTACCAATTCCATTCCCATGATAGCTCATTAAGCCGTTAACTCATTAATCCATTAATCTATAGATAGCTTAATTTATTCATGAGGCCAGAACCTGCATGATCCACTCACCTCTTAAAGGCCCCACCTCTCAATATTGTCACATTGAGGATTAAGTTTCAACCTGAGTTTTGGAGGGCACAAATATTCAAACCATAGCATTGACTAATGGAATAGGATAGAGAGCCCAGAAATAAATTCATACATCTGCAGTTAATTGATTTTTGACAACAGTCCCAAGAACAATGACGAAAGAACAGTCTATTCAATAAATGGTGGTGGGAAAACTGGATATCCACATACAGAAGAATGAGAATGAACCCTTGTCTCATGCTTGTACAAGAATCAACTCAAAATGAATTAAAGACTTAAACATAAGACCTGAAACTATAAAACTACTACAAGAAAACATAAGGGAAAAGCTTCATGAGATTAGTCTGGGTAGAAATTTCTTGAATGTGAAACAGTCATTAGTTTCTGATGCCCTTTTGGTCTTTATCTTCCACCTGACTGCTAGGGATTAATTTATGATTCAGCAATAGGACAAGAATGCTTGCACCACTATTTAATTTCTAGACAGTGCATTACATGTTCCCATGAAAGGGTCCAGATGCTCTGTTTGAAATGTGATTGCTTACCTAGCCATCATATTACTGCCCATCGTCCTGACCACAGGTAAGACTTACTTTGAATGGTAGTCCAAAGAGCAAGAGCCCTCAGGACTGTCAAAAAAGAAACAAAAGTCTTCTGTTGCAAGTGTTTTGTAATTTAAGAAAATTTGGTCTAAATTTTATTATGTTTTTCAAGAGTTAGAAAATAAAGGCAGGGAGGAGAGTGAGATTTTCTCTTCTTCCTCAATTTACTCAAGATTTCCACAGAAATAGAAGAAATATCTTTCATTAAAAAAAATAGTTAAAGCAAGCTAGCCCAGAGCATTTTCTAACTGTTTCAGATAGCAAGTCAAGGGAGTTTTATAAATCAATTCACACCAGAAAACATTCGCATTGTATCAACCAAGACTTTTCCATTGTCTATAACTCAATTTTAATCAAACTGGATTTTGTGTGATTAAACTTTCTGTAGATGTGGAAAAATATCCTTTTAGAGAGAAATTGGCTCTATCTCTTAATATTTAAAATGTGCCTACCATTATCTTAACTAACAATCTCTGGCAATTTATTTTAGGGGAATTCTATCAAAGATGAATGATGGATATGCAAAAACGTTCATTGTTGCATTTATTATAATAGTTAAAACTGGATATCTTAACATTCATAGGTAACACCGTAATATTGATTGCTTACCACACACTAAGCACTGTTCCATTCACTTAGAATTTAATAACTCACTTTAATTAATTCACAAATTTTAAGTTTTTGGGTTGTAGAATCTATGCTTTTAACCACACCACTCCAGTGGACAATTACAGTGTACATTTAAAATCTCAAAGACATCACAACATTGTTATTACTATTTGAGAAAAGGATGCTATCACAGTTATTGGCTGAAAAAATAACAAAAAAAGGAAAATTCAGTCTACCTTTGCACACTCATAATAAAGATGGTGATAATTCTCCCATTCACTTTTAGAAACAGAGTTATGAAAGAGAACAGTTTGCCCAGGAACCTAAGGAAAAACATAAATGTGATTTATAACTCAGAACCTAAGGTCCCAAGTTCTACAAATAGCTTTCCTTTAGCAGTTTGACTGTGACACCCCTTGTGATGGTTAATTTTATATGTCAATCTGGCCTGTATATAAGATGTCCCAATATTTGGCTAAGTATTAATAATATTCTTGGTATGTTCTATGAAGCTGCTTTTAACATATAAATCTATAGACTGGTTAAAGCAGATTGCTCTCCCCAATGTGAGTGGATCTCTTTTAATCCACTGAAGACTTGAATAGAACAAAAAGGCTGAATAAGGGAGAATTTTTTCTCTCTGCCTGACTGTCTCCCAGTTGAGACATCAGTTTTCTCCTGCCCTTAGACTCAAAACTGGACTCAAAATTACATCATTAGCTCTCCTAGTCCTCCGGATTTTGGACTTGGACTGAAATTATCTTAAGCTTACTTTAGTCTCCAGCTGGCAGATCGAAGAGCTTGGGTCTGCTTGGCCTTTGTAACTGTGTGAGCCAAGTCCTTATTCCTTATCATAACTCCCTCTCTCTCTCTCTCTCTTTCCTCTCTCTCTCTTTCCCACCTACCCTGATTGGTGGATTAATTATATATATGCAGCCTAGCTTGTGAAGGAGAGGAGCCGTGAATATATACAGTTAATTAATTAAGTAGCCCTTTGATCACCCTCCTTGGTTAGCCACATGTGTTATATACACTCTTCTCTGGGCCATTGTTCTAACATAAGTGAGCACATGCTTCCAAATTGGTATCCATTTCCTTAATATACAAGAATGATTCTACACTTCTTGATGTGGCCCATAGGCTACTGGTATAATATCCACAATCATTTATAAAAAATAACAGAAAACCCTCTCCCCACTAAAATAGCTAACAAACTATTGGGAATAATTAAAGAATTTAGAAGTTTCAGGATAAAATATCAACAAATCAAATTTTATCATTTAACCAATAATTGCTAACTAAAAAATTCTAACTGAAAATAGGAAAATGTAGTTAGCAACCTGCTCTGTAGACAAACATGAATTTCTAAAACTTGTAATTCTAATTTACTTCTTATATTTCAAAGAAAACACAGCCCTTTTGTGGTTTTTCTAGGAAAATTGAAATATTCTGAAAAAAATATTATAGCATATTAAAGATTCTACTTCCTGCAAAAGAGAAACTTTCTACCTTTGAGATGATAGTGCTCTCCAATATCTATGATTCCTACTAAGGGTTTAAAAACAAAAACAACAAAACATTCATTTTGGAATTCAGTGAGATCCCAGGTGTAAGCTAACATACAGTCCCACATCTTAAAGTCCTTTCAGAAATCTCTAGGTGATGAACAAGGAAGGTGAACTCCATGCTGAGATGGGGGAAGCAGAGTGCCTTAGGAAGTCAATAGTACTCTTTAGTTCTGCTTATAGACACAGCAGAATTGTAGAGTCTTATCTTCTTGAAGTTAAATGTGACCATATAACTTGCTTTGACCAATGAAATGGGAAGATAATTTATGCCTATCACAAATTCATCAGTGCATGGTTCATTGTTCTCCCTGTTTCAGCCTCGGCAATTGTGGAGATATAAGTCAAGAAGCAGCCAATCAGCCTCTGTTCCCTGGGACTGTGATTAGCAGAGACACACACCTATGGTTACCAGATTTCGCAAAAATAATAGGAAACCCACTTATACTGAAATTTCATGTAAGCAAACTAATATGTAATAGTAGAGATAGTTCCCGTGCAATTTTTGGGACTAATTTATACCAAAAATATATTAATGATTTACCTAAAATTCAGACTTAACTATAGGTTCTGTCTTCCATCTGACTGCTGTCCTTCCAGTCTCACCCTCATCCCCAGACATATAGATTTTATAAAAAATATAAATAAATAATAAATGTATTGAGTTAAGCCATTGGAATTTAGGCTTATTTGCTGTTATATTTTACCAAGTTTATTTTGACTAAATGCAGTACATGGCTCTATTCAGGTGATAACTTTGCTTTTCCTACACATTTATATATAATCTTAGCTCATCCCTTTTTAAAATGGAATTTAAAGTTTTCTATTAAATAGGAAAAAATGAAAGGTCCCATACATTTTACTTCTCAGAAGTTGCCTATGGGCTTCCATTTCAGTGTAAATAATGGCTTTGCAGATGGAAGAAATGATATTTCTAATCTGTGGATGACAAATGGACATTGAAAAAAAAATTACTGAGAGTCATACAGGCCTTCTGGGGATGAAAATAGGATTCACAACAAATAGTAGCAACAGCAGCAACAGTTACTCCAGATGGAATAAAGAGAAAGAGATCACCAAGTTGGGACCTTGCCTGAGTATAGCTTAAATATATGTTAAATAAACAGGAGAGACTGGTTCAGCCAAGAGAAATAATTAGAACTACCAATATTTGCTCAAAATTAATGTTCTGATCTGTTAATAGCATGTCCTATGCCTCCTGATTTCTAGCATCCAAGACAAATAGTGGCATCTGACACTCATTTATATTATTTTGTATTCCTGACACTAAAAAGTATTAAAATGTGATTTCATCTGACTGCTTTGTGAGCATTTGGGAAGCAAAAATCTTCCTGAATATCTGAAACATGTATCAACTTGGCCTTTGCTAATTGTTTCCCATTTATTAGAGACAACATTTTTCATTCCTTCCACCCACAACAAATTATTTCCTCCTACCGGGAAAGTAAACAGCATACTCCAAGGGAGAGGAAAATTGAAGGCTTTAACAAAATTTTGCAGATCTTTTAAAAATGGGGAATAATAAACTCTTAGAAGCAAAGAGATTCTTAAAAATTGCTAAATTCAATCATCTAGTCTGGTAAACTCCTATGCAATGATAGTGTCTTTTAAAATTATTGTGAATGACAGTGGTGGCCGCTCATGCTTCAAGGCATATTAGAACTTTGGGAGAGCTTTGCATCAAAAACTGCTAAGTATGTGGACAACTATCTATGATACTCCAGAATCTTAGCTTGTGCTGTCTTAGCTCTTGTTATAGATTCAAATCAAAGGAAATAAAACCAAAAGATATATTTTCTTTTTAACAAAGAGAATCATATATTCCACTCCCCCTTAACCACTGTTTTGTCCTCTTAGTCCCCATCTCTATACATTTAAATTCAATACACAGCAGTGATTATATTTTTTGTAGAAAAAGAAGAATAAAAATACTTGTCATTGTCTCGTACTTTTCCAAGTAATTTATTGAAAGGAAGGACTAAGATGTGGTTCATGATTGATATACATTTCCCCCAGGTATAAGCATATTAATTTCTCCATTTTCTGAGAAAGATAAATGTATTTTTATTTGTTACCAAGGAAACAATCAGGATCACCAAGATTTCTTTGTCCGAGGCATTTTTGTTTGTTTCTTTTTTCTCTCTTCATTATAAAAAGAGGTTTTTCATTGAATTTCTTCAGAAAATTTCATTTGGTATTTCCCAATTTTGTCTGGGTATATTTGCTGGTTTTGCTCACTTTAGACAATTTGTAATAAAAAAAAAAAATCAGCACATTTCCAACTTCCAGATATAACAATTTTAATATATTTACTTTTACACTTACTCTGTCTATATTTTTCAAAAAAACTCAAAGCAAAAACAAATGAGAGGATTATAAAGTGCATGTCATTTTACAGCCTACTTTTGTACTTAACAAAAATGTATGAGCATGTTCCATATATGTAAATGTTTTCTACAGTGTGCTTCTTAATAACTAATTTCCATATTGTGCAAGAACTATAATTAAATATTACACTGCGGGATATTTACAGAGTTGCCAAATTTATGAAATAAGATATTTAACCAAAAACATTCTTGTAAAGAAATGTGCATAATTATATCATAAGGACTAACCCAAAGAAATTCAGTAGCTGTACCCATGGGCGTGCATAAGTTAAGGTTTTTGATTTATATTCCACCTTGACTTCTAAAAGGTTTTTACCAAATTAAATTCCTAATTTAAAATGAGGGTATTCATTTATCCTGTGTCTGCAAAATTGGTTTTTAACCTTTCATTTTCATCTTCGTTAATATGTTAAAGTAAACTTTATTCATTATAATCTCTGATTATTTGTGAGAATAACAAATTTTATGTTCATATGTAATTTGTATTTATTTTCAGAATTACCTAAGTATACCTTTGTTATTTTCTTATTGGTTAGTATGAATTTTTTTCACATTTTGAGAATCTAAGAACTTTATTTTCTCATATGGTGAACATTATTTTTCATTTTATTACTTACATGTTATTTCTATTTATGGTGTTTTTGATTCACACCATTTTTTACGTTTTAATCGAAGTAATTCACAAAAGTGGTAACAAATCAAATAATTCTATGGAGACTAATAACAAAAAGTGATTTTAATTCACTCTTCCTAAAAAAATCATTGATCAACTTTTTATATATTTTGCTTCTGATTTTTACCATCCTAGTGATATATAAACCAATCATTTCTCTATTTCTTTATTTAGCAACTTTAGATAATAACTGCTGTTTTCCCATTATGCTGGGTAACAGTTGAGGTCACTTACATTTTCCCTTTTCTTCCTTCTTCCTCTTCTTAAAGATTGATAGTTATATTATTATTTTTCCTTCCTCCATTTTCGATCTTTGTTCTTTCAAATAATAACCTTTCTACCTCTATTTATTTTTTCATTAACTTTATTCAGTATCTCAACTCCCCTCCAGGTCAAATGAAAATATTAGCAATCCCATGCTTTACTCCATTTTTCACTCCCCTTTTATCTCACACCTTCTGACAGCTACATTCTTACTTTTACAAATTTATCAAGGATATCAGCCTGTGCACGTGTTCTTTAATTTTATATTTTACAACCATAATTGTGTCTTCCATGCTTCCATGAAAACCACTTAGCAGGTCTGCATTATTTTATCTATGTGTAGGTATAATACCTATAATGCCCAGCCAAGCATTGTGCTAAGATATTTCCTTCCCTCTGGATACTCCAGAAGCAGAAGGTTTCTAACATCAAGGTCATGATTTTACTTGGTTGAAAGTATGCTTTTAAACTTTTTTAAAGTTCCTCTAAATTGGAACCATAACTTTTCATACAGATTTTTGAGTTTCCTTGCATTTCTAATTTTGTTTTTTTTTTTCCAAGTTAAAGAACTAAATGGTTTTGTAATATCTCATATGTTATTTCTCTCTTCTGAGTCACAGCATCTACTACATTGAATCAGTTCTTTCTTTCTTTCTTTTTGTTTTTTTCTGACACAGCTCTGCCTCATTACTGCCAGGTACAGGTAACAGTCTGGATTCCCATTTGCCCACTTGGCTTCCATCAGTACTTGAGGATTTTGGCTCTCTATTTATGGATGGAGGTGGCAGTTCTTGTTTCCTACATGGTCTCCACTGATACTAGGCTGGCTTTTCCATTGTTATTGCTGGGAAATGATAAAAATCCTGAATCACCACCTGACACCAGCCCATCAGGAAAGGGGAGGGGAATCTTGTTACGGTCCAGTGGGAATCAAAGTCTTGGATCACCACTTGGTGCCTACTAACAACAATATAGGAAAGCACTGGCTCCTTACTACCCATCAGGTATGAAAGTCCCAGCTGCAAAGCTGCTCTTCTCTGACACAACCCTGGCAGGGTATTGAAGTAACTCATAACAGCCTTGACAAGGTGGAAATCTAGGCTTCCTACTTGGCCACTGCTGCTGTGGGTGGGAATGAAGCCAGTTTTTTGTGTGCCTGTTTTCAAGGACAGTAGAATGTTTACTATCTAAAACATTTCTGTCTTACTAGTCTGTTCTTTTTCTGGTCCATTTATTAGAGAGACAAGGCAACTTTGTTTGTTTGTTTTTATCTGCACCCACTGGCATTTCCGGGTTGCCAGATTTCTTCATCTCCAAGTCTGGTATATGAGGCAAAAATGAAACTCAGAGAATTCAACTTAATGTCATTTTTCGAGTTGTAAGATCCCTGGGTAATCAACCTTCCTTTCTGCACATTTAAGAGTATTCTTATTTCATTATGTTTTATTTAATTTTATTTATTTTTATTTTATTATTTTATTATGTAATGTTCTCAGTTTTTAGTTTTACTTAACAGGCAGAATAGGGGAAAGTTCATCTACTCTGACTTTATTTTTATGTTGAAAAAAAAAGCTAAGCCTTTTTATTCAAACTTCATCTCTAGGATATCTTCTATTTTAAGCAACTGCATCTGAAGAATCACTATCATTTTTTCTTTTTCTTTTTTAGCTATAGAAAACCCTCTTGCTTATATTCCATTTGACTTCGCCATTCTTCTTCCTAGCAGAACCCTTATTTGTTCAGGTATTTTCTCTCTTCCTCCTGTGTGTGTTCACTGAAGCTGGTCCTACCTCTGGGGGAGAAAGAGGAAGTATAGATGACACTAGCCATATATGCCAGTTGTGGTAGATTTTTTTCTTGTCAATTATTATTTTAGATACAGACTTGTGACTAAATCTGCTGAATGAGGAGAAATCAATGGGAGACATTTAGGAAGGATTTTTCTCAATCCTAAAACAGATGACTAGGATATCATCAAGTGTGGATGTGACCCTGGAACTGCGGAAGATAACTTGCACTGATAGAAAAGGAATACACAACGATATAGCCTAAGAAAAAATATAAAAAACTCTGGATTTTTTTAGTTTAATCTGCTTTATTAGCATTTCTACATTACTTTACTAAATTTAGACAGTAAAATTAAATATAATGTAATAACAAAATAAATAATAATATACAGGAAATAAAAGGGCATAAATAAAAACAATAAATCAAGCACTCCTTGATATCATTGTGTTTTCAAAGTTTAAATCCTCCCAACATAGTCAAGTTCAAGCTAGCACTGTGACGGCACTGAATGTGAAGTTGGGAAAAGATGTGCAGTTCCCACATCTTTATGTAGTATTTCTGCCATACAAGTATTGTTGATGTAAATAATCTCAAGAGCATATATACAGAGCAGTAAAATGTAGCCAAATCATTAGTGAGTGATGAGTTGCAATAAATTATTTTGTTTGTCTCTAACAATTTTTTAAGAGTAAGTTTATATACTTTTTTTTGGCCCACAAACAAAATTACATTTTATTCTTTTTTAAATTTCAAAATATTAAGGGGGTACAAATGTTTTTGCTACATGGATACCTTTTATAATGCTTAAGTCAGGGATTTTAGTGTGTCCATCACCCGAATAATGTTCATTGTACTCAGTAGGTAAGTTCTTATCTCTCTCTCCTTTCCCCCTCCCCTCTTCTAGATTTTCCAATGACCTTTACATCTCTTTGTGTGCTCATTGATTAGCTTCCAATTATTAGAGAATACATGTGTTGTTTGTTTCACATTTCTGAGATCCTTCAATCAGGATAATGGTCTCCAATTCAAATTAAGTTGCTGCAAAATAGATTATTTGTTTTGTTTTGGTTTGTTTTTGTTTGTTTGTTTCAGCGTCTTACAGGGGTACAAATGTTTAGGTAACATATATTATCTTTTCCCCACCCACGTCAGAGCTTCAAGTGTGTCCATCTGCCAGACAGTGCTCACCGCACCCTTTAGGTGTGAATACACCCATCCCCACCTCCCCCATCCCACCTGCCCAACATTCAATGAATGTTACTATTATATGTGCACATAAGGGTTGATCAGTTAATACCAATTTGATGGTGAGTACATATGGTGCTTGTTTTTCCATTCTTGTGGTACTTCACTTATTAGAATGGGCTCCAGCTCTATCCAGGATAACACAAGGGGTGCCACATCACCATTGTTTTTTGTGGCTCAGTAGACCTCCATGGTATACATATACCACATTTTACTAATCCATTCATGTATTGATGGGCACTTGGGTCATTTCCACATCTTTGCATTGTGAATTCTGCTGTCATAAACATTCTAGTGTAGATGTCTTTCTTAAAGAATGTCTTTTTTCCTTTGAGTAAATGCCCAGTAATGATATTGCTGGACCAAAAGGTAGTTCTACTTGTAGCTCTTGGAGGTATCTCCATATTACTTTCCACAGAGGTTGTACTAGTTTGCAGTCCCACTAACAGTGTAGGAGTGTCCCTATCTCTCTGCAACCATGCCAATATTTATTGTTTTGGGACTTTTTAATAAAAGCCATTCTCACTGGAGTTAAGTGATACCTCATTGTGGTTTTGATTTGCATTTCTCTGATGATTAGAGATGTTGAGCATTTTCCACATGTTTCCTGGCCATTAGTCTGTCTTCTTTTGAAAAGTTTCTTTTCATGTCCTTTACCCACTTTTTAATGGGGTTGTTTGATTTTTTTCTTGCTGATTTTCCTGAGTTCTATGTAGTTTCTAGTTATTAGTCCTTTATTTAATGTGTAGCATGTGAATATTTTCTCCCATTCTGTAGATTGTCTGTTTGCTCTCGTGATAAATTCCTTAGCTGTGCAGAAACATTTTAATTTGATCAGATACCATTTATTTATTTTTTGTTGTGGCTGTGATTGCCTTTGGGGTCTTCCTCATAAATTCTTTGCCTAGGCCAATTTCTATAAGAGTTTTTCCAACATTTTCTTCTAGAATTCTTATAGTTTCATGCCTTAGGTTTAAGTCTGTTATCCACTGTGAGTTGATTTTTGTGAAAGGTGAGAGGTATGGATCCTGTATCAGTCTTCTAAATGTGGCCATCCAATTTTCTCAGAACCATTTATTTAACAAGGATTATTTTCTCCAGTGTATGTTTTTTGTCTGCTTTGTCAAAGATTGATGGCTATATGAGGATGGTTATATATCTGGGTTGGTTTCTCAGTTCTGTTCCATTGGTCTATGTCTCTGTTCTTGTGCCAGTACCATGCTATTTTAGTTACTATAGCCTTGTAGTATAGCTTAAAGTCTGGTAATTTGATGCCTCCCAAATGTGTGTTCTTTTTGCTTAAGATTGCTTTTGCTATACAGGGTCTTCTGTGGTTCCACACAAAACATAGAATTATTTTTTTCTAGATCTGTGAAAAATGATGTTGATATTTTAACAGGGATTGCATTGAATCTGTAGATCACTTTGGGTACTATAGACATTTTAACAATGTTGAGTCTGCCAACCCATGAGTAAAAAAACTATATGGAAGATTAATAAAACAAAAAGTTGGTTCTTTGAAAAAATAAACAAAATTGACGCACCTCTTGTTAGATTAATGAGAAGCAGAAAAGAAAGGACTCTAATAAGCTCAATCAGGAATGAAAAAGGAGAAATTACAACTGATACCACAGAAATACAAAATATCAACTATGAATACTATAAAAACCTCTATGCACCTAAACTTAGAAACATAGAGGAAATGGGCAAATTCTTAGAAACACACAGCCTCCCTAGAATCAATCAGGAATAAAGACAATTCCTGAACAGATCAATATCAAGTAGCAAAATTGAAGCACCAATAAAAAACCTTCCTAAAAAGGAAAGCACCAAACCAGATGGTTTCACATGCAAATTTTACCAGACCTACAAAGAAGAAGTGGTGCCTATCTTGCAGAAATTATTCCACAGCATCAAGAAGGAAGGAATCCTCCCCAACACATTGTTTGAAGCCAATATCACCCTGATACCAAAATCAGGAATGGACATAACCAAAAAGAAAACTACAGACCAAAATCCCTTATGAATATAGATGAAAAAGTTCTCAACAAAATCTTAGCAAACTGAATTCAGGTGCTCATCAAAAAAATAATCCATCATGACCAAGTGGGCTTCATCCCAGAACTGCAAGGCCGGGTCAACATACGCAAATCTAGAAATATAATTTAACCCATAAATAGAAGTAAAAACAAAGACCATATGATCCTCTCAATAGATGAAGAAAAAGCATTTGGCAAAATTCAGCACCCTTTTATGACAAGAATGCTTAGCAAAATAGGCATAGATGGGACTTAGCGAAAAATGTTAAAGCCACATATGACAAACCCACAGCCAACTTCATACTGAATGGGGAAACACTGAAAGCATTCCCAATTAGAACTGAAACCAGACAAGATTGCCCTCTATCACTGCTTTTATTCAACTTAGTGCTAGAAGTCCTAGCCAGAGCAATCAGACAAGAGAAGGAAATCAAGGGCATCCAAATGGGGGCAGAAGAGGTCAAATGATCGCTCTTTGCTGATGATACAATCTTATATCTAGAAAACCCCAAATATTCTTCCATGAGACTACTGTAATTGATAAACAAATTCAGCAAAGTCTCAGGTTACAAAATCAATATACAGAAATCAGTAGCATTCCTATATGCCAACAACAGTCAAACTGAGAACCAAATCAAAGACTCAATACCCTTCACAACAGCAACAAAGAAAGTAAAATACCTAGGAATATATCTAACTAAGGAGATGAAAGACCTCTACAGGGAGAACTATGAAACACTGAGGAAGGAAATAGCAGAGGACTTAAACAGGTGGAAAAGACATTATTTTATTCCTTTTTACTGCTGAATAGTACTCTATGGTATATATGCACCACATTTTCTTAATCCATTCATGAATTGATTGGCACTTAAGTTGATTCCACATCTTTGCATTTCTGAATTTTGCTGAGGTAAAAAAACAAACAAAAAAACAAAAAAACAAAACAAAAAAAACTCAAAAAACAGGATTTTGACAAATTCATCCAGGTATGAAATTAACCATCCTGTTTTTTGACATAAATTTATTCATTTTTAAAGTCACTTTGGATTAATTTTTTTCCCTTGCCACTGAGAGTATACTAATATTTTTAAAAGTGCTCAGTCATTATCTCTTGAATAAAGCAATATTAATCAAAATAATCTATAATTAATGACCTCATCACTATTAGTATATATGGTTCAGAGAGTCAACAGAAATTTATTTATTGAGTCAGTTGTACTTTCATAATGCATAAAATATCATCAGATTATTTTTACTACATTTTACAGGAATAAGAGACTGGAGTTCAAGAAATAAGATATTTGTCTAAGTGCACACAGATTTGAGTAGCAGCCTGAAATTCAGGTCAAGGTTTGTGGTATAAATGTGGCAATGCTGGTTAGTATATGTACCAGTTCCATTCAGTAGCAAGTGCCACCAGTGCACTTTGTGGTTGAGACATTCTTCTATGCAAATGTATGACCTGAGGACTTGGCATCAAAGCAATATGCTCCAGGGAGTCAAAATTCATTTTTCTCCATAGATAGATTTTTCTTTAATTGTTCTGTATATGCAGTAAAGAACCTTGGGGAAACTACTAACTGTTCTTGGGGGGCAAACTAACAGATGAACAGCTGGAAGACAGTGTGACTCGGCAAGCAGAACAGCAGGCTGGAGAACAAGGGACCAAAATTTCAAATCCCATTTCCCACTCCTAAGGAGGAGTGACCTTGAACAAATTCTTGTGTTGAGTATGCCTCTGCCCCAGCAGATATCAACATAAAAATTGGGGGCTAGATTTGACGTACATTTAATGTATCTAGTCTATATACCTTAAAGCTGTTTCCATGGAAACCTGCATTCATTTGGAAACTTAAATGTGTTTGCCGATGGCAGATGCTTGTGGCATCTTATCCCAGTACAATGATATTTAACCCTCTTTTTGTGACATCAGGAAAAGACAGTCTCAAAGGCTGCTAAAAAGCTCTTTTAAAATTATAAAAACAAAATTTATTTTTAATTAACTTGAAAATATAGAATTCTGTTGAGAGTATGTTGGAAAATTAGCAATCTTGATTTAGCCTTTCTAATCTCTCATTAAAATGCAAATAAAAAATCAAATCGAATCAATGGATCAACAGTAAAGAAAGCAGAAAATGTTATAATAGTCTGACTTATTCTAAAAATAATTTCAAAGAACCAAAATGTAGAGAAGGTGTCAATGCAGAGGAATGGAGAAGAGGGAGTTTGTCTTCCTAATTCTATCGTATACACTTGGCACAAGAATATAGATTCTCTGCCAATGAGAGGAAAAAGTTTTCTGCCTCTTAAACAAGAATGCTTCCAAAATGGTTTGTATTGTGTGTGTGTGTGTGTGTGTGTGTGTGTGTGTGTTAGATAAACCAGAATATTTTCTGTTGCAAAGTCCAGACTCTATTTAGACCAAAATTTAGAGCTCTACGATTTACAAGCTGTGTCACCATCTACCACTGGCAAGTTACTCAAACTTCCTCTGCTCTTTTTCCTTATCTGTAAAATAAAATGATGAGAAGAAACATAGCATAGTGGTTAAGACTGCAGGCTTTGGTTCCAGACTACCTAGTCTCAAATCCTGCTGCTCCCACTTACTAGGCATGTGATTCTGGTTTTACTTCCACTTTCTGTTTCTAATGAGAACATGCTATGACCTGAATGCTTCTGTCCTCCCTGCAAATTCATATGTTAAAATCTAATCACCAATGTGGTGGAAGGAAAAGGTGTGCCCTTTAGGAGGTAATTAGATTATGGGGGTAGAATCCTCATGACTGGGATTAGTGCCCTTATAAAGAGGAGCCCAGAAAGCTTTGGCCCGTGTGAGCACACAACTGGAAAGTACCATCTATGAACCAGGAAATAGATCTTCACCAGACACCAAATCCACCAGCGCCTTCATTTTAGACATCTCAGTCTGCAGAACTGTGAGAAACAAATTTTTGTTGTTTATAAGCCATCCAGTTTATGGTATTTTCTTATAGCATCCCAAACAGATTAAGACAGAATGGTACCTACATCAGAAGATTTTGGTGAGGATTAAATGAGTTAATATTTTAAAAGTTCCTAAAACAGTAAGTTACACATGCCAAATAAAAATTGATTAATAGAAATTATTGTTAATATTAGTTATTATTAGTTGTTATTATCTCATGATGTTTTGGGTATTAAATGAGATAATACATGTAAAATATCTTTGCTCTTAGTCCCAATAAATAGTCAGTATTAGACATGACTATTTGGTGGTCTACATATCTCTCACTGAAATTTCTCTAATTATATGTATTTCAGAGATTAAATGTTCATTGATGATGACATTGAGTCTGAAAGGGCAGCGTGAGTACCTTCCATGGGAGGTTAACAAAGCCAACACCTAAAGTCTGGCTACTAAGTTTCTCTGCATAGCAATACATTCAAAATAATGAGAACACAAGGCCTCAATAAGCCATCCCAATTATATAACTGTTAGACTGAAAACTCCATGAGGGCTGCCAGAATTGCTTACCTTTTTATCTTTATCTTATAGCATATTACCTAGCACATGGCATAGATATTTGGAAAATGCATGTATGAGTAAATATTAAAATAACAACTGCAGAACTATGATAAAGTCTATAAAACAGGTCAGTTCTAATGCTGGAAGGAGACTGTACAAGAAAGATCTGTAAGAAAGCTTTAGCATTAAATGGGTGAACAGCAATAGAAGATTTATTCATTTCTAACATAGGCAAACACTCTGTTTTAGAAGTGGGCAACAATTCATAGGCCCTGGAGTAACACTGTGCAATTTAAATAATGGAAACTTAAGATTTGTATTTTAGAGAAACTACTAACATTTGAGAAACAGGACTTATCATAGGAGACAAATAAAACATTTTTAAAAATTGTGCTTTATATTTTCAAAGAAGTAAACTAAAACCAACCAGGATAGAAAAGATTTCAAATGGGATAAGGAAAGCACATACAGTAAACACACAGGCTAAGATAAAGACGGAAATCTCCTTTACTACTCTAAAATAATAAATAACCTTATTTTATTTTTTGGCAAATGTGCATTCACCCAACCATTTCAATTTGGTTTCCTGTATTTGGACTTTCTTAACTTATCAAGTCTCTCACCCTTTTGAGGGATTCTAAGCAAAGCCATACTTCTGGGAACAGCACATAATAGTTGTCATGACCTGCCTGGTGTCTGTCTTCTCTTCCAGTCATTTTGAACATTTGGCCTCTCCAATTAAAGTTTCTATATTATTTTGATTTCTAGCTAGGGTTTACTTTGATCTCAGAAAAAAATATTTTTAAGCACCAGCCAAAGAAAACATTACTACGGACCAATATTAAATTGCTTTAGTAGCATATTTAGACAAACATAGGAACTTAGTTCTCTTGCTGTTTAGTTAAACTATTAGGACCTAAAAGTTTCTTCCACTCATAGCTCATCCTAAGAACCATATTTTATCAGACAGCTACAACCCTATTTCCTCCCTACAGAATTCACTGATGTTAACTGTCTACTTGCTTGGATATCCAGGCATTGACGGGCACAATAAAAATGGCAACAGTGCTGGGTGTCGTGGCCTGCACCTGTAGTCCCAGCCACACAGGAGGCTGAGGTGGGAGGATTGCTTGAGCCTAGACATTCAAAGCCAAACTGGGCAACATAGGGAGATACTGTCTCTAAAAAATAATAAATAAAATGGCAATAGAGAATGGAAGTTAAATTACAAAAGCATTTGGGCCAACTTCACAAAGTAAAATAAATTTCACATACTTGCTCCTTAACTGAAAGACACAGCTTTAATGCAGCTTGTAGATATATTTTAATATAATAAATTTTCATTAGGAAAATAGTGACAAGTGTCACTGAAATGGCTTCTTTCCCATTCTAAAGTGCTTTCTGTTTGGCTCCTCAAGATGGCCAGTTAGCTTTGTTTTTTTCTAGCTTTATTTTCTAATTATCTGTTGAAGCTCTCACCCTGGCCATCCAGATTGCCACGGCAGGTCATTGTACCAAACTAAGCTGTCACTAACAATCCATAAGTGTTGCTTGATTAGTACCAATTTAATGATGAGTACATGTGATGTTTTTTTTTCACTCTTGTGATACTTTACTTAGAAGAATGGGCTCTAGCTCCATCCAGGATAATACAAGAGGTAGTTCACCATTTTTTATGGCTGAGTAGTACTCCATAGTATACATATATAATACCACATTTTATTAATCCACTCACGTATTGATGGGCACTTGGGCTGTTTCCACATCTTTGAAATTGTGAAATGTGTTCCTATAAACATTAGAGTGCAGATATCTTTTTTATAGAATGCCTTTTTTTTCCCTTTGGGTAAATACCCAGCAGTGAGAGTGCTGGATCAAATGATAGTTCTACTTTTAGTTTCTGAGGCATCTCCATACTATTTTCCATAGAGGTTGTACCAGTTTGCAGTCCCACCCACAGCACATGAATGTTCCTATCTCTATACGTTCGCAACAACATTTGTTATTTTGGGACTTTTTGATGAAAGTCATTCTCACTGTAGTTAAGTGATATCTTGCTGTGGTTTTGATTTGCATTTCCCTGATGATTAGAGATGTTGAAAATTTTTTGGAAAATTGGATAGCCACATGAAGAAGACTGAAACAGGATCCACACCTCTCACCTCTCACAAAAAGCAACTCATGATGGACAACAGACTTAAGGTATGAATTTAAGGCAGGAAAGGATAGGCTAACACTACTGTTTTGTGTAAATGTAATCAGATTTATGATGAGGACTGCCCTTATCTATAAAGCTACTAACCCCTGAGACTGGAATGGAAAAGATAAACACCAGTTGCTGGTACTTTGGTTGCATAAGAAGTCCTGGACAATGAGAATCCTTTCTCTGGTTGCTCCCATCAGTGCTTTTTCCCTGAAGCCAGGAAGTACCTTGCCAGTAAGAGACTGCCTTTTAATGTTCTATTGATATCGTACAATGCCCTTCACCATATCAAATTCCACAAGTTCAACACCAAAATCATTGAAGTAATCTACTTGTTAATTAGAGAATTAAGATTTCTAATTCAGCCTCTAGATCTCAGGTCATAAGAACCTTTAAGGCGTATTATACGTGATATTCTGTGGAAAGGATTATCAATGCTATGGAAGAGAATCCCAATGGGGAGGTTATCAAGAAGGTCTAGAAAGATTACAGCATTGAAGATTGTGAATAGAAAAAGCTGCGAAAACCACCAAGCCTGAAACAATGAATTCCTACTGGAGAAAACTGTCCAGATGTTGTGCATAACTTTGCGGGATTAAATACAGAGCCACTCCAGAAAATCATGAAAGAGATTGTGGATACAGAAACAAAGGCAGGGCGTGAAGGGTTTTAACACATGAATCTTGGAGAAATTCAAGAGCCAATAGGCACCACACCAGAGGAATCAGCAGAAGACAACTTGATGGAAATGAGTGCTTCCAAACCAGTGCCAGATAATGAGGTAGTAGTAGTGCCAGAAAACAAACTAACATTAGACAATCTGAAAAAAGCGTTCAGATTATTCACAACTGCTTTTGACGCTTCTATGACACAGGCACTGGAACTAAAGCAAATGGTGGAAGTAGCATCGGTACCATATAGAAACATTTTTAGTGAAATGAAAAAGGAAAAAGGTCATATAGATAACATGATGCACTTCTGTGAAGTTACGCCAAGTGTGCCTGCCTATCCTGCCTCTCCTGCCTCCTTTTTCACCTCTTCTGTCTCTGCCACCTCTAAGACAGCAAGACCAACTCCTCCTCTTCTCCTCTTCCTCCTCCTTGGCCTATTCAATATGTAGACGATGATACAGACCTTTATGATGATCTACTTCCACTAAATAAATAGTAAATATTTTTCTTTTTCTTATGGTTTTCTTAATAACACTTTCTTTTCTCTAGCTAACTTTACGGTAAGAACACAGTATATAATATAACTGTATTAACAAACATATAACGAAATATGTGTTAGTGAACTATTTTTTGTTATCAGTAAGGCTTCCAGTTAACAGTAGGCTATTAGTAGTTAAGTTTTGAGGAGTAAATATTATACATGAATCGTCACTTGTATGGGAGGTTCGTGTCCCTAATCCCTGCCTTGTTCAAGGGTCAACTGTATATCTATCCTTGGAAGACAGAAATAGTATATTCATTCTTCTAGAGTAAAAGGACGTATGTTTACTATTTAGTATAATAAATTCAAGTCCTCTACAATCAGAATTTCTCTTATATAACATACTATGTGTAAAAACATCCATCTAGGCTCATTTGTATTGTCTCTGTGAATTTATTATATCTGATCTAGTAGTCTTATGTCTTCTCCCAGCATCCCTGAAATGGTGGCAGGCTAACTCGTTAGCTTGCAAGTAAGGTAAAATTTCAGATGCTTCACAATTGTTAACCATTATGGCAGTGAGGATAGGATGCTGACAAAGATATGGTTTCCTAGAAGAAGAAAGATAAGGAAGGGCTCCATGACTATGTTAGGGGATAAGATTCCCTGGCATCTGGCATATACTCATCCACATGGTGGGCAAAGGTGAGAGAACTGGGAGTAAGTTTCCCTCACTCGCATACCTGCCTATGCGGGTTTGGATGCTGAGCAGTGAGGGGTGGAATTGAAACAAGATGCCAAAACGGTGACTTGTTTGCTGCTCACTGTCCTTTGGGCATGCACAGAACGGGCTGTTAGTATGACAATGGGGCAGCAGGCAGCGCAGCTAGAGCAAAAGACAATGCAATTACGGCTGCTGAGCCAAGGAGTCCTCTAATCTGAAGTAAATGGGGTAAGCAATAAGAACCTTTCTATACAATACAAAATTTTGTACAGGCCAAAAACATGAGAGGTTTGATTTTTGGGTCAGTGAGTGGTTGCTATTACCAAAATTAAATGTGCATTGCATATGCAGTGTCACTCTCCTTCCATGCTGCCCTCCCCTCCTCTGACATTCACCTCAGTAACTGAGTTTGGGCAGAGATCAGCCTCTCCCAGAGAGAACCAGTGGCCACATATGCCCATTTAAGTATGCCGAGTAACTTCAGGGAGGGAAGGGACTCAAACCATTATGGCTCTATTGGATACAGACACACTAGTCGCCATCCTAAACCATGGGAGGAAGAGGTGCTCAATCTCAGCTGTCTTTTGAGCAAAGTTTGCAGTGAAAAAGGAAAGTTAAAATAATTTTATTAGTGGACCCCTTTAGTTTGATTCTTCCTCATCTGAAAACATCCAAGAAATTGATGTGCTTTATGTTCATACCTCCCTGTGCCACCAGTGTCAGAGGAGAGTTTCCACATCTAAAGGTAAATGTAAAGGAAATGTTAGTGCAAGAAACTCCCTTGCCATTGCCATCAGTTGATAGGTCAAAATTTAGTGCGAGTGCCTCTATACTCAGAAACCCAAAACTTTCACTGTACAGATGATATACTGTTGATTGACAAGTCAGAATCTCAAAAGCCATGAAAACAGTGTTACGAAATATGTACCAGCAAGAGTAGCTGATAAATCCCAACAAAAAGCAGGGACTGCTTTTTGGGTAGCCAAAAATAGTTTATTGGAACCATATGGTCAGATTCACAACATTCAATACCTCCTGTAGTAAAGGAAAAACTGCTATGTCTTCTGCCACAGCCACTAAAAAGTAGATCCAGCTGCTTATTGTACTTATATGGTAGTGGAGACATTGTGTGCCTTGCTTGGGCATTCTACTTGGTCCTTTATGTCAGCTAACATTCAAACCAACATCTTTTGCATGGGGCACAAACCAACAGGCCGCAATAGATGTCCATTAAGCTGTGGTATATACTCTACTTTTGTGGCCCAACAACCCCCATGACCCCTTTGCATTGCCAGTCTCTGAGACTGATGATTTAACTGAGTGGAGCCCTTCACAAAGGGAGGCAGCCTCCAACCACAGGAGTCTCTTAGGGTTTCAGACTTGTTGCCTCCCAGACATAGCTACCAGCTAAACCCATTTCAAATTCAGCTATTAGCTTGTTACTAGGCTGTAGCTGAAACTGTATGTCTGATCCATGAAGACTTGTGACTGTCTGGTCTGACATTCCATGGAGTGGGTCAACTTAGACTAAATGACTAAGACTCAATTGTCAAGTGGAAATAGTAAATTAGAGCACAACCAGGCTGCCCTTAGCAGCAGCTTGTCTTTGTATTAAAAAAAAAAAAAAAATCAGCTCTCACTCTGGGAAAACTTTATCTCCTGTTTTACCCACTAAAGCAAAGATGCTGGCTCAGCAGGGCTCTCAATTCACAGAGGTTCCTCCAAATGCCCGGACTGTTTGGTTGATATTCAGCTAAGCTGAAATCCAATGGAATCTACTAGACTGCTGCAGTTCAATCTAATGCAAGCTATTCAGAACTGAAAATGGACATGCTTGTTCTGCTCCATGTGAATAACTCAGGGCTTTTCTTAAAGAACAATCCAACAGTTACATCAGTGAACCTTTTTTTATAGTTCTGCTGACTCTTTGACTGTTGACAATGGATTAGCTATTTGGTTTACCACTTGGAAAATTACTGGCTGGCAGAATAAGGCAATCTTTCTGCACCCATGAATGGTTGAAACAAATCATGGTGCTGATTTAACTGTCTGTACTACTCATGTGGGTGTCCACAGTAAGGCTGTGTTCCTGATGAGGTACAACAGAATCAAGTTGATGTAAGCCCACCAGTCAGATTGCCATGATTGCTGCATAGATCCATCATCATGGTAGACATGGAAACATATCCACCATTATAGACTAAACACACATACAAAAAAAACCTCTGTTTCTTCTGAAGAGGATACCACTGCATTGTCATACTTATGACTCCTGCCAAAAGTTGAGTTATTAGTATCACTTTGAGGAAGGACACATTGCACAGCCATTGCTTCTGGCTTCTCCTGGCAGACTGACTTCATCAGACCCTTGGCCCACTCTGGAGCTATTAGTAGGCCTCACTGCTGACCACGGTGGCTTAACTAAACTTTAACCAGGATTCTTCCTGCCTACCTTGACCTCATTCTCATCCTTACTGAATTCAGATGCCTTAATAACAGAAGCCCCTCCCAACCCTTTTCTCAGATCATTTACTTTAGAAACTTGTTTCTGTAAATTCTTTCTATGTTCCTTTGAAATATGTTAAAAAGTCTCATGCCAGTTTTATAATACAATGCAGGACTGTATTTCTCACAGACGTGGGAACTGGCCCTTTGAAATATAACCATTAAGGAAATTGCTTCCCTATCTCATAGTCTCTTTGGAAAGGTTGGAGCCTAATTTCAGTGGGTGTCTTGCTCCAAGTTGTAAAACTACCTGTGTCATGAATATAAAAGAAAGTTTACAGCTGGGTGTGGTGGCTCACGCCTGTAATCCTAGCACTCTGGGAGGCCAAGCAGGGAGGATCGCTTGAGCTCAGGAGTTTGATACCAGTCTGAGCAAGAGTGAGACCCTGTCTCTACTAAAAATAGAAAGAAATTAGCTGGACAACTAAAAACAGAAAAATTAACCAGGCATGCTGGCACACCTATAGTCCCAGCTACTTGAGAGGCTGAGGCAGGAGGATCTCTTGTGCCCAGGAGTTTGAGTTTGCTATGAGCTAGGCTGATGCCAAGACACTCTAGCCTGGGCAACAGAGCAAAACTTTGTCTCAAAAAAAAAAAAAAAAAAAGAAAGGAAGAAAGAAAGAAAAGAAAGAAATAAAGTTTACTTTTTACTTTTCCTTTGGATAAATCCAATTTGAAAACACAAACAGCTGATGATCCCCTTACTCCAGTTCTCAAAACCTCTTTTGCCCTTTGTTTCAGCTGAGTTCAGAGTTCATTCAGACTATTCTGTGTTTCTCCCCCCATTTCAATAATCTTGAATAAAGTATTCTTTACCTGTTCAAATTTGTCCATGGCAATTTTTGCTTTGATAGACCTGTTGACACTTTTTCTTGTTAAAATGTGGCATATTGCAACTTGATCAACTGACTATATAGCCCTATCCTTGTGGTGCTTGAAATTAATCTGTGCCATTTGTTTGGCCTTCCAGACCATTTGTGGTCTAATGGTGAGACAAAGGACTCATGGACAAGCCATTGAATGGCCCTTAGCTGTTACTTATCATCCTCAAACATCTGGTATCATTTAGGATAGGAATTGCTACTTCAAAAATTTTCTCAAAAAATTAAAAAAAAAAAAAAAATCTACCTAACTCAATTTCTCCTGGTTCATACATGTTAGTAAGGCAGCTTGGTCTCTGGATATAACTGACCCAAGAAAGTGGGTCCACTTGGGTCCCACTTACCCTTGGGTCCACTTCTTGGGTAGTATGCAGGATAAATGGGGTGGGTTTTCTGTGTATCAATTTTATTTGTTTGTTTGTTTTTTTATTTAAGTCTCACTCTGTTGCCTGGGCTAGAGTGCCATGGCGTCAGCCTAGCTCACAGCAACCTCAAACTCCTGGGTTCAAGCAATCCTTCTGCCTCAGGCTCCCAAATAGCTGGAACTATAGGCATGTGCCACCATGCCCGGCTAATTTTTTCTATATATATTTTTAGTTGTACAGCTAAATTCTACTTTTTTTTTTTTTTTTTTAGTATAGATGGGGGTCTCGCTCTTGTTCAGGCTGGTCTCGAACTCCTGAGCTCAAAAAATTCTCCAGCCTCGGCCTCCCAGAGTTCTAGGATTACAGGTGTGAGCCACTGTGCCTGGCCAATCAATTTTAAATAATCATAATTCTATACTAAGTATCCCTGGGAATGATGCTGCTTCTTTTTTACTCCTAATAGCAATCCTAGACAAGTCTGCTTGGGACACTCTCCAGGTCATAACACAGCCAAAGAAGGTCTCAGAAATTCAAACTTAAGTCTGGTCCAGCCACCTAGATTTTCTTGTTTGATTGACTCGGTCATAGATCATAAAGATCTAATCACTTGGTTGAGTACACTGCCTGCTAAGTCCCCCTACAGTGGCTCATGTGAGCCAAGGTAAGGATCTAATGGTTCTCTGCATATCTTATAAAAATGTCCCTGTCTATTGCCCCTGACTCCTCTAGATGAAAAGACTGTATGAAAGTAGAGATGACTGGAGAAAAGGTAAAATTATACCTAATGAAATGAGGCACACCAATACTTTTAGTAGTGGAAAGAGAGCAACATCCCTGGCACTTGGAGAAACAGTACCTCAGATTCTGGAAGATACAGAAGAACAAGGATATTAATTATCTTTATCTTTTAGAATATCCCCTGAAGATTTCCTCATGACAGAAAACACCCTGGTGGGGCACTCCAAAACTATTGCGTGCCCATTGACTGACTGCTGGGTCTAGACAGCAGAATTTCCACTAGACAATTCTGACTGTGATTTGATGGCTATTCCCCTCAGCCATACCAAGAAGTCTTTTTGTAACTGCAAGAGATAGCCCTACTTCCTACACATTCTACTCCATCAACACCTGTAAAAAACTTTTAGTGGGATGAGCAAATACCACCCAACTGATAGTATATAAAAACAGGACAGATTGGATTGACTGCTCTCCAGCAGTCCCTAAACAAATAAGGACTCAATTATTCAAACTGAACTGGGATCCCAGTTCAACCCCACCAGTTGTCCAGGAGAACATAATGGAGGTACTGTCAATCTGCAACGGTGCAACTTATTTAAGATGCACTTGTGGGTCCCAATAAGTACAAATGACATTTTCTTCCAGGAATACCATGTGCAATCAGGACTGTACTTTTTGTGTGTAAGCAAGCATTAATTTGCTTTTCTCCTAAAATTATGGTAACTTGTATCTTAAGTATGATCATAAAAGATATTCAGATGTTGAAGGAAACAACAGTAGATCACGTAGCACTCAGATAACTGGGGAGGGCTCTCCAAAATGAAGCAGTGCTTGGAGATTTCGAGAGGGAGAACTAACTTGTTATTTATGCGCACTGTTTGGGCAGTTATCCTTACAATGGAAGCCACCTTATTAGGAAAAGTGGTATTAACTTTGTCCCAGATTTTAGCTGAAATATTCAATGGCATCACCTAGGCCCTACAAGGCACTCAGGCTAACCTCCACTCACTGGCCAGATTTGTTCTGGAAAATAGAATTTCTATAGACTTATTTATTTATTTATTTATTTAGTGAAAGCTGAGGCTTTGCAATTACTAAGATGTTCTGTTGTATTTGGATTAATGCCTCAATTCAGAGCAGACTCTCAAAGAAAAAGCCATTTGGCTTTCTATAGTATATCCTAATTTGTTTAGTTGGCTGGGTACAGGAGTGGGGATGCAGGATTGGAAGGATTATGGTTGAGATCATTACTACAAGTTGGCCTCATCCAGTTGCTTGGATTCCTTTTGACAGCAGTCCTAATTAAGAGCTGTATGAGACAATGTGAGTGTGCTTTTGGCCTCAGCCTCTGTTGGTCAGTTTAATTAAAGTGACCAAAGGAGTGGTATACAAATGGGAAAATTTGCCTGAAGTCATGACAGTGTAGAAAACAGGTAATATTATTGTGAGCCTGTTCTTCATGGGTCTCTTGAATTTCTGCATATCTTGCAAGCAGAGGCACAGACTGGCCTCTGTCCCAGACAAACTTTTCAAGGTATTTGAATACCAAACAGCCAGAGATAGTGTCTTCTGGAACAAATATCAAGGATGCTTTCCATCAAGTGTTATAAAGACCATGTCTCTATAGAGCAATAATGCTCACTGTCTATTATAAGATTTGGATTTTCTAGGCTCAGAGTTTTTCTTCTGTTACATATCTCACTGAATGTGGTGGCATTATCTGGCTCTGGTCTCATGACTCTGTAGGAAATAGGGGTTTGAGGAACTGGCTTTTATTAATGCTATGAATGATAAAAATGTGCTTTACCTCAGTCGTAGGAATCTTATGTCTTCTGACAGGATTCTTAAGACAGTGACCAGCTAAATTATTAGTTTACACATAGAATAAAAATATATATTCTTGATGATTCTGATATAAAAAATGATAAAAGAAACAAGTTAATGATGAAGAAATTAATTCATTTAATCATTTAATGTAAATATTGAATAATTAATAATTTAGACAAAACATTTTAAAGAAAATATTTAACATTCAATATTATATGAAATTTTTTATTGGCATATGAAGTTAAAATATATCAAGGAATATCAAGTATCTATTATTCAGTAATTTAAATTTTGAGTAGTTTTAAAGTGTCATATTCTATTGTTCACATATAAGGTCTTTTTAATAAAAATGTTTTTATGATTCATGTCAACTCAGATTGATTGGTAGTTTTTAGAAAAAAATTGAAATTATATTTGGGCCTAGCTAGAAAACCTGCCAAGCTGCTGTGAACCATTAAAGGATTTAATTATTTTTATTATAATATTACTTAAGCACAAACATAAAATTAGTTGTAATTACCTTCTGTATATAGCTCTTGTATTAGTTTGCTAGTGCTGCAGTCCATAGTAACAAAGTACTATAGATTGGGTGGATTAAACAACAGAAATTCACTTCCTCACAGTTATGAAGGCCAGAAGCCCAAGGTCAAGATTTCAGCAGGTTTCATTTCATTTTGAGCCCTCTCTTCTTGGTTTGTAGATGGCCATCCTCTCCCTTTCTCTTCACCTGGCTTTTCCTGTGTGTGTTGTCTGAGTCCTAATCTCCTGTTCTTACTGTTCTTATAAAACACCAGGCATTGGATTAGGGCCCACCCTAAAGACTTCATTTTAACTTTTTCACCTCTATAAAGACTTTATCTCCAGATAAAGTTGGTTATATTCTAAAGTATTGTGGGCCAGGACTTCAACATACAAATTTGGGGGTACACATTTCAGCCTGCAATATCTCTTAAACAATTAAACAACTGAATTAAAGTTTTAAAATTAAATGTGAACTAAATTTGAAAACCAATAAATTTTAATTTATCAAAGTTAATTGAATAGTATTGCTATGGAACATCCAAGGATAAAGTCCCTACATAAAGGCATCTCCTGCAACTTTATCTTAATGCAACTCTCTTTGTTAAAGAAGAAGCAAATGGCATTAATAGGTAGGTATTGTCATCTATTGCTATTAAACAAATTATATTATAGGTTTGCAACAAGCTATAAAAATGGGTTATATCTGTAGAAGCTTATTATAGTGAAACACATTAACATATCCATCATCTCACATATTTATCCATTTCTTTGTTTTTTTGGCAAGGGCAGCTAAAATCTACTCATTTAGCATGAATCTCAAATAGAGTACAATTTTATTACAAAACAACTTGTACAATTTGATAAATGAATTTCTGTTAAGCCACTGGTGCACCCCTCTGCATCTCCACTCTCCCAGCCATCTTGTAGAGGGGCAAGCCCATCCTAGGACCCAAACTATTAACACACAAAGCATTAAAGAATCCTGCCTTTGGCAGAGAGTAAAATGAATGTGGATAATACTTGGGTATCAATTGGCATTGATATTGACAGAAAATAAAGGGAAATTATAGCCCTTTGCTCTCCATTTCCTTTTATATTAAAATTTATTTCACAATGCAATAAAATATATTCCAAATACAGTCTGGTTGAGAAAGGACAGAGAGCTCTAAATTTGAATGATCTTACGGCAAAGATGACAATGATGACAACAGAAACTATATATATATATATATATATATATATATACATACACACATATATATATATTCCAGCCAATATTATATGTTTTCCCCATATTACGAAGAGAACAACTAAGGCACAGATTGGTTTAGTGAATTATCCAATGTCAAAAGGCTTCTGAGAATTTCAATCCAGATATTTTGATTCTAAAGCTCATGTACATATCTTCTGCACCAGAAGTCAGCATGTTTTCTCTTAAAAAGCTAGATAGTAAATAGTTTAAGCATTGCAGGTTATAAAGTCTTTGTAGCATCAACTTAACTCTGCCATTTTAGCATTAAAGCAGCCATAAATTTTATATGTTTAAATGAATAAGCCTAGTTGTATTCCAATAAATTTTATTTATAGACATTGAAATTAGAATGTCGTATAGTTTTCATGGGTCATGAAATATTATTTCAATTTTTTAAACATTTAAAAAATATTCTGAACTCATGGTTCATAAAAAATAAGTAGTAAGTCTGATTTGGCTCACAGGGCACCATCTGCAAACCACTATTCTACACTGTATTTATGATTACATTTTGAACATAGTTTTTTTGTTTGTTTATTTTGTTTTGTTTTTGTTTTAGATTGGTTTTGATATAGTTTTTTTGGTAAGTTCAGTAATTCTTCACATGCCTCATGTAATGTTCAATAACTTTCTCTATTTGAACAACCATGATTTTTTTTAATAGGTATCATGACATCATCTGAATTTCATTTGGACTTCATGCATCATTTAAAGTTAAGTTCTTTTCTGTCCTTTTTCTCTTAACACGTGACAAGAGAAAAAGAACTACATGGCACCTACTAGATTTTAAAAGCAAATTGTATAGTATAACAGTAATCATCCATAAGGCATTCATCAGAGTGTTTCAAAATATGCTTTATTTTTTCACATATTACAAAGAGACAGCTAGTGAAGTAACCATGGACATTTGAGGAACGAACACTTGTGTCTTCAAAACATTCTGAAATTGTCCTATGTAACCACTATTTTGTCTCTGTGTAGCACGTTATATAAAAGCTAAAATAGATTATGTAAGGACAGAAACCACTGATTTAATCAGTATTTAAATTCTCCTTTAATTGAATCTGTTTTTGCTAATATTTTCTTATGCTGAGAATTACAGTCAAACTAAAGAAAAATTCAGTCCTGACATGGAAATGTACTCAACTTCTAGCTTTGGCTTTGTATTCTGGCTTTAAGCGATTTAGTGAATTGGAACACTTCTGAACTAAGGACCTCGCACTAATGATCGCATGATAAAGAAAAAATTCACAAGGTTACTAAGAAATAGTTGCTCTTCAGAAGGTTCAATCTTGTACAATTTATAGCACAATTAATATATGCTATCCCAGATATTTCATGCGGGAATTTTTTCAATATTGCCTATTCTTTGAAGACAATGCACTTTTACTAATTTTTTTCAGTATAATTATGGAAATGTATGAAAATAACCATATTTAGCAACAGCATATAACATTTCTTGGGGAGAGGAAAATGAGCTGCTTAAGAAAAGCTTGCAACATGTGCAAGGTTCCATTTTAAAACATTTAATTATTTAAGGAAACAATGCTTACATAGCACTTTACAAAAATCTGTCAATTATCTCTTGCGTTCTTATAAAATCCAAGTAGGCATATATCACAATTATTATTGCTAATGACATTTTTATTTTTTCATATCGTATATGAAGAAATGGAAACTAAGACCATCCAAATGATACTTGTGATCACATTAAATTAAATATTCTTCTTTGTCCTTCCCTTCCTCCTACTTTGTTCTTCTCATCTTTCCCTGTCTTTACAGACTAAGACAAAGAACTGGGGGAAGGAGATGGACAATTGCTATAAATATAATTAGAGTGTGAGGGAGATAGAATTGTCACTAAAATAAGTTTTCTACAATGTATACATATATCAAAACACTATATTGTACCCCATAAATATATACAATAATTGTTAATTAAGTTAATTAATTTTAAAGTAGCAAAAATAATAACACAACCTCTCCTCACAAATCACCTTCCCTCTTCCCTCTACAAAACCAATTAACAACTGCACTCTTATTGTTTTCACGAAGAGAACATTTATATCTTCAATATTTTTAAGAGAAAACAAAAATAATTATTTTCTAGCACAGGTCTAACCTAACTTGCAAAGTGATCATTTATTACTACATAAGCATCCAATTTTAAGATATTAAATTTGTTAAAATGAAACTTTGCATATGGTTGCAAGCCTTTATTAAGCAGATCATTTTTCTCTCTCCCCAAAATGTAATAACATATTACTAAGCAATATGATTATTTTTATATATTTTCATTATTAATTTTGGCATTTATGTCACTTTTTTGATCCTTGAGAGTTTTTTTAGCCATTTTGTTTTTGTTACTTTGACTGTGGTCTGTTTCAATTTTACAGTATTCTCTGTGAAAATTCCAATAAAACTTTTCCCAAGTTGTTATCTCCAGTTTGGATTTTAGAAGAAAATGGCTTAAGAAACTTCAGAAATTTGAAACTTACAAATATAAGAAATTCTTATCCTTATATGGTTGATAAAATAATCATACTATTTCTGTCTTTAAAATATGCTATTATGTGTTCAGGCTGATAATTCTACTTCATTTGAAATTTTTAAGATCACTTAACATTTCCGGTAGTTTATTGATTCTATCTTTATGTGTGTAGTTATAACGTTACTTCTATTTTGCCATGTCTCTATTGCCACCTTGTAACTTATGCTAGAAAGGCCAAGGTTTAAGGGCAGCAATTCATTATACCAATGTAAATTTAATCAAACACATTGATGTTGCTGACAGGTGGCAGGTCATCAATAAAAATAACTGCTCCTGACAACACCAAGTGGCTCCTTTATGACATTTTGTCCTAGCCAATTTTTACTTACCATTTTGTCATTCATAGGGTAGTTTCTCCTAGGAATAATGGATATAGATGTTCCATTTACAATGCCATTTTGTTTATCAGAATCCCCCCTGTTCATTCCTTTGCAATCTGATTTGTGGACTCTTTGCTTTTATTGTGAAATTCCTTATGAGTCACTATACACATATGTATAAAGTAGATAATTCTATTGATCAACAACAAACAATATTTGAAGAAAGATAGGTACTAAATATATAAAATACTTGTCAACTTACCTAAACTATTTGTGTTTTCTAAATAGGAAACAAAGCTATTGAAAAAAATGATGGGAAATTCGACACTAATATACACACAACATGATGGGAATTAAGTCAGAAATATCATTTTTTTCATTTTGAAATATTACAAGTCTTATAAAAATAGATGATCTATGCATGAAAAAACAAGAAAGTAAAATCTCCATTTCCTTTTTCAGGGGCAGGAAAAGAACTAATAGTATCACTTTTCTTATCACACCTAAATCAAAGAAAGTTTATCTCTTCCAAAAGGATATAGGTTATAAAAGAATTGCCTTGCCTGCACATAATTGAGATCACAAATTAATTTTTATAAAATAGTGCTTAATAAAATACCATAGCTATCAAATAAGTTAGTCCATATCCCTACAAAAATTTTGGTTCAATCTCTTTCTCTTTAGTTTGCTTAACCTCAGAATATTTTCACCAGCCCATATGCCAGTGAATGTTGATTTTTACAAGGACTATGAAAACCATATGTGTAGTTGGCTCAGTTCCAAAATTCATTACTATTGTTGAAAAAAATTGAAATAATAAGCAATACTAAGATTATGTTGGTAAGGCCAGATTTGTAGAAGACAGCATCTGAGTGAGGTGCCCCTAATCATATGTGCTTGTGTTGCCTTCAGTGCCTTCCCTGGCTTGTATGATTTAAGCCAGGTACACTCAATACTCAAGCAAAGAGACCATGTGAGGTACATCACAAATTTAGTATATGTTCTCAATGTTTATGCCTCCTTCAAATTCATATGTTGACATTCTCACCCCCAAGCTGATGTTATTAGGAGATAGGATCTTAATTAGGTCATGGGGGCAGAGCCCTGGTGAACAGGGGTAATGATTTATGGAAGAGGCCAGGAAATACTCCTCTTCCCTTCTGCCATGTGAGGTCAAAGTGTAAAAAGGTGGGCCTCACCAGACACCAAACCTGCTGGTATCTTCCAGCCTCCAGAACTGTTAGAAATAAGTTTTGTTGTTTATAAGCCACTCAGTCTATAGTATTTTGTTATAGCAGCCAGAACGGATCAAGACATTGGACAGGTCCTAAAAGGTAAACCACTAAAATACTCACACTAAAAAGACACAGAATATCTATTTAAAAAAAAAAAAAAAATGGTGCAAGCATTGAAACTTGAGGGGAGTTGAGAAGACAGTAGACAAAAATAATGGCTTTATTAGGTATGTGGACCATATATATTTTCTTGGTTTCAATTTCCTTAACTATAAAGTATAGATAACTTTCCTATTATGCACATTATCTCAAAGAATTGCAAAATGTTTTAAATGTGTATCAGTGTTCGTAATATAATAGGTATCCAGTGACTATCATCTACTATTGTTATTATTTTTGTTATCATTCTTTTTTTAATCAGTATTTTTTTTTATTTCAGAACACTATGGGGATACAAACATTTTGGTTACTTTGTATTGCTTTTGTACAATTACCATTCTTGGTATTAATAATACCTTTGATAGATTTACTATGAATGCCTGTTATCTTATGATGTAGCTCTTCCATCAGAAGAAATTGCATTCTCTCATAGAGTGGGATGAATGCTGTATTTTCCAAGGAAGAAAAAGTCAACCAGATAAATAAATATTCTGGAACTAGGCATGGGGGTTTATGCCTATAATCCCAGCTACTAGGGAGGCTGAGGTGGGAGGATCGCTTAAGCCCAGGAGTTTGAGTTTGCAGTGAGCTATGATCATCATGCCATTGCCCTCCAGCCTGGGTGACAGAGGGGGCCTCCATCTTTAAACAAACAAACAAGCAAATATTCTGGCCTGAACAATAGGGATAAAATCTCATTCAAAACACTACACTTCAGATATATATTAATAATATTTGAAATCAGATAGTTACACAGTACCTAAATACCAAGACATCTATAATTGAAAAATAATGTTTTTGTCTTCATCTCTGCTCTCCTCTCTCCCAATTTTACATCCTATTACTGTTTGTTTTTTTACTGTTCTATTTATTTTCCTCTCAGAAAAATTTGCCATCCTGTTAGAAATCTTTCCTTTGTACCTGCTATTGCACTATACCTTCAAAATTTTCCTAGAATAATACTGATGGTTGAATCCTGGCTCCCCCTATGCAGAGTCCCTTCGTTTCCCATATTTTTTCCACTTTATTGACCAAGAAACACAAAAGCGTCTTGACCACTCCATGATCCAGCTGGCTTCAAGTTTTGCGATACAGGCTTGAATTTAAGCAGGGGCCTCTACTGAACCTTCCCAGGCACTGATAAAGGTGTTTAAGTTGTCCAAAACAGCAGGAAACTGGCGCCCACTTTGAGTCACATTTCTTAGACCCACATATAAACTCCGTAACTGGACGCCTTCTTTGGAGATACCCCTAGGTAGATCATCCCCTACCTCCCTGTCTGCCACAAGGCAGCTGTCTCTGTACTAAGTTCCCCTAATAAATGGTTTATACTGATCACTCTGGCATGTAGGGTTTCTTTTTTGATTTTTTTTCTTCCTCTTTTTATTTATTTATTTATTTTTTTTCTGGAATTCCAACGGACTCCATCTTGGGACAGTTTGGGGCACTTTCATTTCTGCTCTACTGAACTTATGGTCACTCTTCCACCCCCACCATACATTCATTAATGATTGCACCTTCTTTTAATTTTCATTTCCATTTCTCTTACCCTTTTCTGGGTGACTTCTATAACCATGTGCATGGGCTATCCAGCACTCAAGTAGACTCAAAGTTATGTTTTTCCAACGAATGATCACTCTTATTCCATCTTAACCAATCCGGCCCCAATCAACCAGGACTTTGTTATCCTCCAGAACCACTCCAGTTATAAAAAATTTAAATAAAGGTAATCACATGCTCTTTCTACAACTTCCAATTCTCCAGCTTTTCCCCTCATTCTAACAAAAACTGTTCTCCAGCCTTATTAAATATTCCTCCAAAATTTCTGCTGCTCAATTTCTCCCAAACTTCTAGCCTCCTTGTCTTCAGTTCCGTGTGTGTGTGTGTGTGTGTGTGTGTGTGTGTATTAAAGATCACATCCTTCATTTAAACTATGCCACAGTATTCTTAAGAATCTTTCCCATGGTTTTTCTATTTCATTAAGAACACAATACATCAATTCTGAATCAACCCAACCATTTTCATAAATGGAAAATCTATAAAACATATAATAATAAAATAAAAGCATTCAGAGTATTATATAAACAGCAATGGACATTTTAGGGTTTTCACCCATAGCTAAGTGGAGAATCTTCACAAAATGATCCTAGAAAAGTGGGAAGAGGAAAGGAACAGAAGTGAGAGGAGAAAAAACAACTTTCAATTGTAAGCAAGGAGAATATAGCACTCTCATCATGCTTTTCAAACCTAAAAGTTTGAATAAAAAGTTCAATATAGTCTAACTGTAATAATAGCAAATGTATAAAATAAATCATGAATATTGAGACACATAGAAAAATATAGTTTTTTTAAAGAAATCCAAATAATTTTTTTTAGGAGTCATGGGGACTACCCTGGAATACATTTTCAAAATTACTGATTTAGACAAAATGTTGTCTATATGCTCATAAGTAAACCATTTTTTAAAATAATAAACACTAACCTATAAGCCATGACATATTATATTCAATGTTTCTAGTTATTATCAAGAGATAATTAATTTAAATATAAATATCTCAGCTCTTACATAATTGTGATAGTTGTTATGGTTAGATGCACTCTGGCTTTAACAAATCATATGTAGGAGGACACATGCCTGCTTTACCTCATTTTAATTGTTGAAATTACCAGGTGATAAAATTTAAACCATTTTCAGAAATTGATATTTGTATTTACTTTTTATTTTCATTTTTTTATTTCAAAGTATTATTGGGGTACAAATATTTTTGGTTTCATGGATCATTTATAATGCTTGAGTCATGGTTATAAGTGTGGCAGTCACCCAGATAGTGTTTATTATACCCATTAAATAGGTTATAGCTCATCCTCTCCTCCTCCCGCCCCCCTGCTTGATTTCCATTGAGTTTTACTTCCCTCTATGAACATGTGTGCTCTTCAGTTAGTTCCAATTTTGAAGTAAGTACATGTGGTGTTTGTTTTTCCATTCTTTAGATACTTCATTTAGGATAACAGTCTTCATTTCCATCAAATTGTTGCAAAAGGCATTAAGTCATCATTCTTCATGGCTGAGTAATATTCCATGGTATACATATATTGCATTTTGTTAATCCATGTATGAATTCATGGGTACTTGGGTTGATTCCACATCTTTGCAATTGTGAATTGTGCTGCTAGAGACATTCAAGTGCAGGTGTCTTTTTGATAAAATGACATTTTCTCCTTTGGGTAAATACCCAGTAGTGGGATTGCTGGATCAAAAGGTAGGTCTATATTTAGTTCTTTGAGATATCTCCATACTGTTTTCCATAGAGGTTGTACTAATTTGCAGTCCCACTAACAGTGTATAAGGGTTCCTTTCTCTCTGTATTCATGCCAGAATCTATTATTTTTGGACTTTTTAATAAAAACCATTCTAACAGGGATAAGTAATATCTCATTGTGGTTTTAATTTGTATTTCCCTGATAATTAGTGACATAGAGAATTTTTTCATGTGTTTATTGGCATTTGTCTATCTTCTTTTGAAAAGCTTCTGTTCATGTCTTTTGCCCATGTTTTGAAGGGGTTGTTTAATTTTTTTGCTGATTTGCTTGAGTTCTTTGTAGATTCATACTATTAGCTCTTTGTCATATGGATATCATATGGATATTTTCTCCCATTCTGTAGGTTGTCTATTTGCTTAGTTGATTATTTGCTTGGCTGTGCTTAAGCTTTTTAGTTTAATCAAGTCCTATTTATTTATTTTTGTTGTTGCTGTAATTGCCATTGGGATCTTCTTCACAAAATCTTTGTCGAGGCTAATACTAGAAGATTTTTTCCAAGATTTTCTTCCAATATTCTTATGCTTTCATGTCTTATATTTAAGTCTTTTATCCATTTGAAATTAATTTTTTTGAGTGGTGAGAGATATGGGTCCTGTTTCATTTTCCTGCATATCACTATCCAATTTTCCTAGCACCATTTATTGAATAAGGCTTCTTTTCCCCAGTGTATATTGCTATTTGCTTTGGGAAAGATCAGTTTGGGGTATGTGAATGGTTTTACATCTGAGTTTTCTGTTCTATTCCATGGTCTGGGTCTATTGGTTTTGTGCCAATACCATGCTGTTTCAAGGATGGTTCAACATATGTAAATCGATAAATGTGATTCACCACATAAACAGAAGCAAAAACAAAGATCATACGATCATCTCAATAGATGCAGAAAAAGCACTTGGCAAAATTCAGTATCCATTCATGATAAAAACCCTCAAAAACTAGGCATAGAAGGAACATATTTCAAAACTATAAAAGCCATATATGACAAACCCATATCCAACATCATATTGAATGGAGAAAAGCTGAAAGCATTCCCACTAAGAACTAGAACAACACAAGGATGCCCATTGTCACCACTTCTATTCAACATATTGCTGGGTGCCCTAGCCAGAGAAATCAGGTAATAGAAAGAAATTAAGGGTATCCAAATTAGGAAAGAGGAGGTCAAACTATTTCTTTTTGCTGATGATATGATCTTATACCTAGAAAACCCCGAAGAGTCTACCAAGAGACTCCTAGAATTGATAAATAAATTCAATAAAGTCTCAGAGTACAAAATCAATGTACATAAATCAGTAGCATTCCTATACACCAAAAATAGTCAAGCTAAGTGTCAAATTAAATACTCAGTACCATTCACAATAGCTACAAAAAAAAAAAAAAAATACCTAGGAATATACGTAACCCAGGAAGTGAAAGATCTCTTCAAAGAGAACTATGAAACACTGAGGAAGGAAATCCCAGATGATACAAACAAATGGAAAAACATATCTTGCTCATGGATCAGTAGAATAAACATTGTTAAAATGTTCATAGTACCCCAAATAATTTACAGATTCAATGCAATTTTCATCAAAATACCAATGTTATATTTCACAGATTTAGAAAAAATAATTCTATAGTTCCTTTGGAACTATAAAAGAGCCTGAATATCCAAAGCAATCTTAGGCCAAAGGAAAAAAATCTATAGACATCACATTACTGGACTTCAGAAATTGATTGATGCTTCAAAGCATTTCAAATGCATGTAATACTACATTCTAATATAAAAATTAAAGTTTCATGAATCTTGAAAAAGTAAGAAAAATAAAACAAAAAATAAAATCTGTTTTCTCATATCAAGCTACACTTTAGGATAGATAAAATAAGTAGTGTGACCGCATGGGTGGAAATCTGCTGTACATATTAACGGAAAACTGGGGTGAAATTTTATAGCAAAATTTTCAAAGGGAGAGAGAGGAACGTCTTCTTTATCTAAATCAGGACTGTTTTGAAAACAATACTAGAAAATATGACTCTTTATGAAAGGCAGAAGACAAGGCAATTTTATAAATAGTGGGAGAGATTGAAGAGAAAGAATCTACTTAGATGAAAGTCTCCAAGTATAGTCTATTTTAACAGATGGAAAAGAAAAAGAGTAAAGAAAAACAAAATCCATCTTATAATAGGTTATCAACGGAGTAGAGGAATGATATTTTTTGATCACTAATCTTTTAAGATGATGTGGTGTTTTAAAGAGTAATTATTAGCTTCATTGAATGAGGTGGGAGGAGGATTCCCTCCTTCTTGATGTTATAAAGTAATTTCTGTAGTATGGGTACCAGCTCTTCTTTGTAGATCTGCTAAAATTCAGCTGTGAATCCATTTGGTCCAGGGCTTTTTTGCTGTTGTTTCTGTAATAATTTTTATTACTGCTTCAACCTCACTGCTCATTATTGATCTATTCAGGAGTTCTATTTCTTCTTGACTGAGTCTTGGGAGATTGTGTGTTTCTGGTAATTTTTCCATTTTCTCTACATTTTTAAGTATATGTACGTAGAGATTTTCGTAGTATTTACAAATGATATTTTATATTTCTGTGGTATCAGTTTTCTCCTTTTTTCATTTTTGATTGAGTTTATTTGGGTCCTTTCTATTCTATTCCTGGTTAATCTGGCAAGAGGTCTATTGATTTTGTTTATCTTCTCAAAGAATCAACTTTTTGTTTCATTGATCCTTTATAGTTTTTTTGTTTGTTTGTTTTGTTTTGTCTGTTTTGTTTCCATTTCCTTTAGTTCTGCTCTGAACTTAGTTATTTCTTTTCTTCTGCTGGCTTTGGATGTGATTTGTTCTTCCTTTTCTAGTTTCTTGGTACATGTCATTAGACTGTTAATTTGTGATCTTTCTGTCTTTTTGATGTATGGATTTAAGGTTATAAATTTTCCCCTTAGGACTGATTTTGCTGAATCTCATAGATTTAGATAGTTTGTGTCCCCTTTGTCATTCAGTTCAAGGAATATTTTGATTTCCATATTATTTTTATTATTAACCCAATAATCATTCAGCAGCTTGTTTTTTAATTCCCATGACTTTGTGTAAAACCCAAGTGCCCATCAATTTATGAGTGGATTAACAAAATGTGATATAGGTATATTATGGAATACTATTCCACCATGAAGAAGGATGAATTAAGGCCTTTTGCAACAATTTGGATGGAACTGGAGACTATTATCCTAAGTGAAGTATCTAAAAAATGGAAAAACATACACGACATGTACTTGCTATTAAATTGGAACTAACTGAAGAGCACACATGTGCACAGAAGGAAGTAAAACTCAGTGGAAATCAAGTGGGGATGGGGGGCAGAAGGGAATGGACAACAATCTACCTAAAGGTTACAGTGAACACAATCTGGGTAATGTGCACACTTATAACCCTGACTCAAGCACAACAAAATTGATATATGTAACCAAAAACATTTGTACTCCCATAATATTTTAAAATAATAAAAAAAGAAGTAATTACCAAAATCTTTATGAAATATGGTATTATGAGATATAGAGACAGACTATAAGATGTGTTATATCATTGTTCTTAGGTAGAATTGCCTTTATGACATTCGTAAATAGCCAGACACTATATCGCCAGTGGATATTTTAGAACTCTAACAAAAATTCCCAAAGGAGAATGTGGTAAGAGTTTGTTCCCTTGGAGAAGATAAACATTATGGCAGTTGGCTATTACATTTATAGCTAGTTTCAGCACAATCCTTTATAGAAGGAAAAAAATTACTGTGGTCCGTGAAGTCATTTCCAGCTCTACAATGCTCTGAAAATGAGGTTAGTGACTGATATGTATTCTAACAATTCCAAAGGGACTTTAAAAAATTTAGTTTAAGATGAAGATAATTTTAAATTAACTAATATATATTCTTAGGAGGCAGCATCTTGTAGTGAAAAGAACACTGTGTTTGAAGAGAATCAACATGACTTTGAGTTAAAAATTGTTTACATATCAGGTACATTGTGTCTTTACTCATAAAACATGATGTCTGTTCTTGAAACATTGCAGGATTATTATGTGAATCAAATGAAATGATGTGTCTAATTTTTGTAATCTAAAGTGTACTATGGTAATACAATATCTGATATTATTGGCTGCTGAATTAAGAGAGGTAGGGTGAAGGAAATGAACATTTTTGGCATACCTACATGGTATATGACAGAATATATTATCCCATGACCTCCTGTTAGTCTTTATTTTAGAAATGAGAAAGGTGATATTAGGTAGGAGAAGACCAGTAAGTCAACATAACTTATCTAATCACTGGAATAATCCAATCTATCTGACTGAAAACTCATCCTTTTTTTTTAACCACCATCACACATCATCATAAGAGATTGGAGTTGTTAAAACAGCCTTGATAAGGTTCTCTGTTTTAATCCATCAATTAAATTTTTAAAGTGCAAATGACTGCATAATATGATGAATTAGATACCTTTTTATGCACAGAAGGTCCCTTAGGAAGGAGTACTTACTGGTTACCCATAGCAGTAGTCAACTTGATATATTCTTGTATTTGGTTTTCCTTCCTATTCTGTTCAATTCCTCATCCCTGAGATTACTTCACAAATAAATTATCTGCATTATTAGCTTTTGTGTGGGCCTCTGCTTATGAGAGAATACAGATTAAGACTGTTGTTTGAAAAAACCAGTTTCTATAGATGAAATTGACTGTATTATTTGGAGACTTTATTCTCAGATTTACATCAATAATCTCCCCAAATATATTAATCTAAATTTCATATTGCTCTAAGTCTTATTTATTTAAAAAATAACAGCTAAATTTTAGCTTAAGATAGAAAAACACTGAAATGAAATGAGACAGTTTTCTGTTTGAAGACTATGTCACATAAAAACTGGAGAGAGAGAGAAAGAGGGAGAGAGAAACAACTAAGGACAAGATTTGGGCAGAGCAATGTAATACAGAAAGGTGTAAAGAAATAGCCAAGTGCTGAAAACCAGTGATAGAAGCAATGTTCAAAATACAAATTTGTATTGCTCCAAAATGTTCTGCAATGCACTCTATAAACTTTAATTCCAATTTGATATGCATACTTAACTTTAACTACAGCAATTCGGTCAGCAGAATAATACAGTATTTCAGTTCTAGACCTTATAAATTAATTGAATGCTGGAAAACTGATTTTACAATTCTACTTATAGGGGAGATTGTTAAGTAAATTAACACCAGCACCTGGTTAGATTTTACTCAGTGGTTTTACTAGCTGTGTTCTTTCCACAATTCTTTTTTAAACATTTATTTCATTATTTTATACTGAAAAAATGTGTGCATATTTATAGCATACAGCATGATGTTTTGAAAATATGTATATTTTGTGGAATGGCTAAATCAAGCTAATCAACTATGCATTACCTCACTTTTTTTTTTTTGGTGAGAACACTTAAAATATACTTTTTTAGCAATTTTCAAGTATCTAATATGGCGTTATTAACTATAGTCATCATGCATACAAGAGATCTCTTGAACCTATTCCTTTTACCTAACTGAAATGTAGTAACCATTGACCAATATCTCCTCAACCTTTTCTCCCAGCCTCTGGTAAATACCATTCTACTCTCTGCTTCTATGAGTTTGACTATTTTAGATTCCATGTATAAATGAGATCATGTGGTATTTGTCTTTCTGGATCTGGCTTATTTTATTTAGCCTAATGTCCTCCATGTTCATCTATGTTGTCAAAAATGACAGGATTTCCTTCTTTATTAAGGCCAAATAGCATTCCATTGTGTATATATACCACTTTCTTTATTCATTTATCTCTTGATGGATGCTTAGGTTGATTCCATATATTTCCTATTTCATAATTATTTAATCCTAAGTAAGGAAAATAATATAATGCATTGTAAAATTATGAACTAAGTAAACATAAGACATTGAGTGGTACACTATATTTTAATTAAACATGATTGACAGGTTCTTTTTATACAGTGATGGATATCACTGCATTGAATAATTAAAATAGAAAGGCCAATTATATTTGTCATGTGAATGGAAGGAAAAAACACATGTAAAATAGAAAAAAAACTAATATTATAAAAATAAAACAATTTTTATATGTATTGATAATATTTCAATGGAAAATATCTTTATATAGGATTAGTATATTGTAAGAATAAGTATATTGTGAGTAAAAAATATTATATTTTAGTAGAGCCAGTTAATGGCATATCCACTCATTGGGATATTGCCAGTGTATTAAAATATTAATCATGAGGAATTAATTACAAAAAGGGAAATGGTTATTATATAAGATCAAATAAAAAGAGAAAATATAAGATTGTATATGTGAGATGATTCTATTAATTTGCTTGATTTCACCATGTGTATGTATATCAAAACATGTTTTTATACACCTTAAATATACAAAATAAGAATTTTTGTAAGATTATATATCTCCAATAGCGTGTCTATTTGTATACTGGTCTGCTGCTGTAGCCCTCAAAACCATGTAACTAGATTTTCCTAAATTTATTGAGCATTTTGGGGATGATCTACCATATATATTGGCTATGTACTATCCTCCAAAGGGGCTCCTTAAAGAGATAGGTGGTCATCCCTCCAAGTAGCTGGTCCTAAGGCACAGCCAGTCCGTATCCCTGACAATCAAAAGATACCTGCTGAAGACCACTGGGAGAGAAATGGTGCATTCAAAAATAAGCACAAATTAAATAAAAAGGGCACATGCTTTGAATTTTAAGTGTTAATTTACAGTCAAACTATTTTCCTGCCTATTTAACTCTATGAAATACGTTCCAAGATTAGTAGAGGCTACGGTCTGTAAACATATCCACAGTCCATGATTCTCCAGCTCAATATTGAAAAGGTATGTCAGTAGTTATTCATATAGACAAGGACTAGGGGGACACGTTAAAAAAAAGCATTATTTCTCAGGAAGATTGCACGACAACCTCTATAAATAGATATTTTTCTTTTATGTTAATAGCTTTATTCATAGCTTTGTTTGTAAAATATACCTTAAAACCACAAATGAGTCATATACTTTGATGAGTAGTATTACTTTGGGTATTTGTATTACAGATTCAGTACATGATACAATAAAAATATAATGATATTCCCTGAGACACATTTATAATAAGTTAACAAAACACAACTTAATTGTCCAACAATAGATGGGAGAGTTAATTAGATTATGGTATATATTTAAAATTAAATAGCCCATAGCTTTTCTTGAAAAAGAATAGCTAATTGTATGGGTAAATGCTTGTGATATAATATGCTTTATAAAAAACCCTTAACATGGCCTACCAAGCCCTTTATTTTCTGCTATACTCTTTACTGTTGCTCTAGTAAAAATAGCCCAAACTTTCTTCCTATTTCCATAGATGCTCCAGGTTTTCGATTCATCTTGGCTGAAAAACTCATCTTCCCATCTTCATCTAGTTTTTATTTCCTTATACAAAAATACTGGGATACATAGACTAAGCCAAATTATCAAACTAAATGTTGCCATAGTATTCCAAGCAGTTACCACCTTTTTCAGTACATAATATTTCTGGCCACAATTGAAGTATTCTGCTAAGGTCTCTAAGAGCTTTTGCTGTTTAGCCATAAACAGTGAAATTAGTTAACTGCCTCCAGCTCCTTTTGTGCTTTCATGATTCACCTCAGACATTTAACAGAGGTTGCACTTGTGAGCAATCCTAATAAGTGACTGATTATAGTGGGATCTTCTTGCCCATGGTCCATCTAATAAATAAACTTTCCACAAAGCTCCCTATGAGATTATCTGACACTAGATCTGCCCATGTAGCCCTAAGGTTCTCACTGAACAATCCTGTTTCCTCCTACCTTTCTTTTCATAGTTGTCATACCTGCATCACCGTCTGAAGATGCTTCCTTCCCAATCCTGCTTCCCTCCCACCCTCCGCCCCACATTTCACAGGCAATAAACATCTTGGGCTTCTATCTTGACCTCAATGTTTGCCTCTTGGACAGCCCAGCTTACATAACATGTGCTTAGTAAATACTAAGTGAATAGACAAAAACATATTGTAGCAACAACCTATATATCATTTTCTAGATGTTTCTCATTGATAGCTATTTAAACTTAGAGCTTATAATTCCTACTGTATACTTAGCCATGATTGCATCTAATGATTTTAGCTATTTATTTTCTCATATATAAATATAAATATTTATATGAATAACTTTTAAAATAATTAAATATCCAATGAAGGATGCAAAAGACACTGGTAGGTTTAATGGAGGTAACATTTTAGGGAATTAATTGAAAGATAAACAATATAAGAAAATCAAAGACAAAACTATGTAAAAACAAAATTTGTAAACAATTCCTTATTAAAAGTTGCATAATCATAAAAAAAAAAAAAAGAAGAATACAAGAATATATTACTTACTGGAAAAGGGGAAAACAAAGCATGTCTTATGCTATGTTGCCAATTTTGTGGCAAGGCAATATAATATAAAGATTATGAGAGTGGATTCTGGATTTCGATTGTCTGAGTTCAATTTCAGACCTAGTACTTTCTGGCTGCTGTCTAATCCATAAAAAATTATTCAATTGCCCTGTGATTCAGATGCCTTCTGTAAAATAAATATTGATTATATTAATTCATAAGATTAAGAGGATTGACACATATAAAAATATACAGTGCTTATAGCTATGATTCGTTCATAATAAGCAAACATGACCGATAAATAGATATATAACATATATTTATAACACTGTAATAAGTAATAATTCAAAAGTCATGGGATTAGAGTGATTTAATAATATAATTTTAATTTATTTTAACTTTTTCCATTTCATACATTTTACTATATTATTAATTTTATATGATGATAATCAAATGATTTTATTAATAGGAAAATATTATCACCAAACTATAAGCTCCCTGTATGAGCAAGAACACTGTCTTTTCACCTCTGCACTCTTAACTTTGAACATTGTATTTGTATATGGAAGAATATGTTGCTTTCTTATCATTTAGTTAGTAGAGGAAAAATATATTGGACTAGCTTACCAACCTAGAATAATTTATTGAAATGTACATAGTATCTTACAGAAATTGAGTAACTACAAATGAAAACTAGAAAGTCATAAACTAAGTACAATTTCTCTGACTCTCAGGGCTGCGTGCTCTCTAAGTTTCATGTATTTCTCTCAACTGCTACTTTCATCTTTGCTCTCTCTCTCAAGGATTTTTCTCTATTTTTTCATGAATGTAGCAGTATGTATTTTTTCATGTACGTAATAGTAGCTACATAGATCCTCTTATTTTAAGTGTTCAACAGAAATTCAAACTGGTGGTTTAGTCTCAGTTCTACTTTCTTGAGTCAGAATTCAATTGGCTCAGCTTTAACAATATGACTATATCTAGCTGAATTAGAGGTAGGGAGGCGGGGTTACATAATCTGCTGCCCTTTTAGCAAGACCCAAGGAAGGTATCTCTGAGAATGTGATATGGACCAGTTTTCTAAGAAGGGGCTACAAAGAGAAAAAATAAAGCAGAAAAAACAATTGACATCTTGAGTATACTAGTACATATATGTAGTATTCACATGTAGTATTTTCACAAGTTGTAATACCTTTTCAAAACTTGAATCTGTCATGAAGGATCAGTGCTATGGCAGCAACATGCTCCTGCTTCTTCAAACTTTACTCAGATTATATAAAGTATTCGTAAGACTATCCTCATCTCTGTTCATGAAGACAATATAGAAAGAGCTTGAATATAGTGTCCATGGGAATGTTTTTTCAAATGTGACTATACTACATAATTGATAGGGTAATCACACATAAATTATTTCAACCTCTACTTTTTTAAAATCTGTAATCTAAGGGCAGTGAACTATTTTCATGCTTTTAATTTTTTTAGCAAAATTATTTTATTTGCAATATGTAAAGTTCTATTTTTGTGTCTCCAGTGAGAATTAGGGGTTCTAAATCAAGTTAATAATAATCCCCACACTAAATAAAAGTTTACTGTGATTTAGATGAACATTGGTTGGAATCCCACTTCTCCACTTTCCAACTATGGGAACTTGGGGAGATTTTTTTATTATCTTTAAGTCTACTTTCACCTTTAGAAATTGCAAAAATAGCAGCAACCTTATTAGCACCATCATTAGGGTTAAGTAGCATAGCATCTGTGCAAGTGCCTGGCATATGAATGCTGCTCCTGGTTTTCTTAGTAGTCTAAAAATCAGTTATATTATATAATAGGTACTTTTCAAGTCTCCATTAAGCTTTGCCCCAAAATGAGGGCACTTGGATATAAACATACTTGTTTACTCAACTGTATGTGACATAAAATTGTATGCCTGAGAAAAAAAAAATATAAAGGTAAAATTTGACTTAAATTTCTCTACTCTCTCCTTCATTCACCCTTTAAATTCCCAGTTGAGCTTCCAGACAAAGAATGAATGTATCCAGAATTAAAATGGAAATATTGACAATTGGTTTCTGTTTAGTAAAATAAAGAGGTGGGAGCAGTATTATCTTAAGGAAAGATGATAATCAAAAGAATGTAAGTGGTGCATTTCATATTAAAATGGCCAGGCCAGCAAAGAGATAAATGTATCTTGTATCTAAGTTTATACCCCATTCTTTAAGAATGTTGTGGGGTTTTTTTGTGTTAAATATAGAAAAATAGGCCATACCCCTGTGGTCCCTGAAGTCAGTATATGACTCAAAATCTGACCCTTCACATTGTCATTGTTGTGGAATGGGCTACTAGAGAATTTAGCAAAGGATTTAAGATCAACTATGAAGCCATGAGTAAGTTATGGACCCTCTCTCAGACATGGAGTGATGGTCTTTTGATGTGTCTGCTTGGCTAGCCTACATTCTCTAGTTATTCAAATACTAATCTATACATGCAGTGAAGGTATTTTGTAGATATGATTAAAGACTAATAATCATTTGACTTTAAGTAAAAGAAACTTTCCGGGATAATCTGTGTTGGCCTGATTTAATTGGTTGGAAGGCCGTAAGAGTGGAGCTGAGGCTTACCTGATGAAAAAGAAATTCAGCCTGTGGAAAGGAGTTTCAGCCTACTTCTGAGAGTTCCCGCCTGACCTTTCTGATTGTCTGATTGTCTGTCCTGTGGATTCCAGACTTGGCCAGCCAGCCCCTACAATGGCATAGCCAATTACTTGCAATAAATCTCTTAATATATACCTAATACTGGTTCTTCTTTTCTGATTGATCGCTGATACACTCACCAATCTTACTTGCAAAATAGGGGGGTATTCATACGCAATTCACAATGTTGTTTTGAATATTAAAACACAGTTATGTATGTGAAATGCTTAGGAAGGTACCTAAAATGCATAAAATAGAGGTTATTCTACATGCCCTCACTACCACCATCCTCCAAGCCTGAAAATCAAATTGCAGTAGCCTCTGGAAATTTGTAATAGTTATTACCAAAACTGCAGTAGCCCCTGGAAAGTTCTCTGCCTGTTATTTTCCTCCCTTTTATAAACTTCAGTATATGATTTGCATTCAGTCTCAAGGAAAATCACATAATTACAATTACTACATTGATAAATATAAAAGACAGAAGGGTATGGAAAGAAATTTGACAATCTTGGTATTAGAAAAAGCACTCAAGTGACATTTGTCTTGTTCCACTTTTATCCTTCTTTTTATCAGCAACTCCCAATATTAAAATCAAATTCTAATATGTGTTACCTTAGTAGAATTATAAGACAGTGTAATATGCAAAAAGCACAGACCCAGCTCCACCACTTAATGAAGGAAAGCTGAGGAACGTGTCTGACTAATACAGCTTCATTTTCCTTATCTGTGAAATGGGGATCACAATCCCTGCATCACAGAGTCTTTGTGAGAAGTATTGGAAATGCCCAATATATAGCAAACAGATGGCAAATACTATTGTGGTTGTTATTGTTATTATTAATTGGCAATTTCAAATCCTAGATTAGGTATCAGGATCTCCTGGAGCCACACTTCCAAAGTTTTCTGAGCTGTAGTTGGCATTCTCTAAGTACAGGTTATGCAATCAACTGGTTTTTCACCTTTCCTTTTCTATTCTTGAGTGAGAAAAATTAACAAAGCAAGGATAACTATTAAAAATTCATTCTTTAGACTCACGACTTGTGTTCCAAGACATTGTGGCTTTGAAAGATGTTAGGCAGGAAGCAGCAACATTCCACAAAACGGTGACTGCTCACATGCTCATCTCGCTTTATCCAAATACTCTAACCCAGCAGTTCTCAATGGCAAGCGCCCACCAAGATTACCTTGGGAGCTTTTGCATCTAAACTCGTGAGAGACAGTAGTTTGTAGTTTTATTTTTGTTTATACTATCCTTGCCTACTTTGATATGAGAGCAATACTGGCTTCATAAAATGGTTGGAAACTGTTCCCGCCTTTTCTTTTTTCTGGAACAGGTTGTGTAGAATTGGTGTTAATTCTTCCTTAAAATTTTGATAGAATTCTCAGAGGTTTTAGATTTAACTAGCAGAAGAAATAGGAAAAAAAAATACTTCTACTCCATCTTTCTGGAAGGCGAAATCCCTGGAGAATTTTAAACATATGCCCAAGAGTCACCCCAGACCACTTAATCAAACTCTCCAGAGATGATCATGTGTATTTTTTTAAGTGTCATATATATGTTCAATTAAGAAGTTATTTTGCAACTTTAATTACGTCCACCCTCAATGTCTGAGATTCTCAGCCTAAAGATCCAAAACATGTCTTGTACATTTCAGCAGCCAGGATCCTGAATCTGGCACAGCATTTGGGTTGAGAACTTCTATACACAACACACACTTTAATGGCTCCATGTGTTTGAAAATCTTCATTCACAGGAGGCTTATGTAATGAGTTCCTCAATTTTGCTATCTGTTTTCAGAAAGATCCTGCATTTTTACTATCTCTCCTCTTACCTTGTAAAATTAGTTGCTTTATAATTTAGTTGTACATGAATTATTTTCATTGTGTGTATGTGTGAAAGAGAGAGAGAGAGAGACAGACATAGGGACAGGGACAGAAAAACACAGAAAGATAAGGATTTAATTGCATAATATCAGGGAAACATGTCAATGCACATACTGTTTTATAGATAGAAACTCATATTCACACAGAGAAAGAAAACTGACTTGTTCATATAAAAGAAATATAATTACAGACTTTATGAGATTCACCTTCCATTTATAAGATATTACTATATGTAAAATGCTATTATATGCATTATTAATACATGTCAGATTAATTTTTTCTCAAATTCTATGTAATTGCAGTGATAAATTTCATTTATATATTCTCTGTTACCTATGTACTATAGTAATCTAGTTTCATTTTTAAAAGAAATCAGGAATTTTTTGCAGCATTGCATTTGTATGATAGTATTACATACTGCCTTTATTTTTAGCATATTTTTACAGGATAAAAGCCATACATTAGACAAATTTAAAATAGTAATATGTTTATAATGTACTTGTATATGTATATTTAACAAAATGACTAAAATAAAAATAAACCTTCGTAATTGCTAAAAATTGGAAATTTTTTACATTGCTACAACTGAATATCAATTTTTGAAAGAGAAAATTATCTCTCATCTTGTGATTATTCTAAAAAGAAAAATAAATATAATGATAAAATAATAAAAATTAAAACTAATTTATCAGGTTAACAAAAATAACGATGGTTCAAGATTTGCTACGCAAATAATAGCCAAAAATAAAATAGAAATGGAAATATTAATGCCAAATTCATCTGCAAGAGGAAATACATGAAATCAAAATATATTTGAAAAGTAAGAATAATGGACAAAAAATAATTTAATTGTCATTAGCATTGTGTGGTGAGCTAAAAAATACCAACCCCCAAAAAGATTATTTTGTACATTAAAGAAGTGGTATATTAATTTACCAAAGGAAAAAATGTCTAATTCAGTGTATTATGTAGGGATAACTGGCAAACACTTTGAAGAAATTATATAGCCTTAATTATATAATATACAAAATAAACTCTAGACAAAAAGATCAGAAATCATGCTATAAAAATTCTTAAATACTGGCAAAAATTCAGTCTTGTAAATTTTTATCTTAAGAATAATTGAACGTATAATCACTAAGTCTTTAAGTAGAAAAATATACCAAACTACAGTAGTACATATTTGATTTAGTGAATTTCCCCACACCCACGGATGTTTATTTGCTTCCAAAGGAGAAAGGAGACCAACTACAAAAGCTGAAACAAGTGTGGGCCACAGCTCCATGTAAAACTTTGGGCCAGCAGACATGATTACTTGAGAGGAACAGGATCTAGCATCAACAGACATGAAGCCAAAGAAAATGAGTGATGACAGAATGGGGTAGAAACGTGGGCATCTGACGGTAGCAAATATTCTTTTCCATTTTTCTTCTCTAGCATATTTGATTGTATATTTAGTGGGTTTTTTGTTTGTTTGTTTGTTTGTTTGTTTGAAACAGGGTCTAACTCTATCATCCAGGCTGGAGGGCAGTGGCATGATCATAGCTCACTGCAACCTCAAATCCCTGGGCTCAAGCAACCTTCTTCCCTCAGCTTCCCCAGTAGCTACCACGCCTGGTTAATATTTTTATTTTATGTAGAGACAAGGTCTTGCTATATTGCCCAGGCTGCTTTCCAACTCCTGGCCTCAAGTGATCTTCCTGTCTTGGCCTCCCAAAGTGCTAGGATTACAGGGGTGAGCCACCATACCTGGCCTGTATGTTTAATTGGTTTGATATTTTCCCCTTTTATGTATGTTTTTCTCAGGCAAAATGACTAGCTTGACTACTAAGTACGTAATTCATGCTCCATTGGGAATAGAGAAAACCTGACAAGCACCACTTTCTACTGTCGTATTTCTGTTTATTGTGTCAGCACATGACACTATGTCTTGTTGTTTCATGATGAACTAACAGTCGTTTTTATATTTTAAAGAGAGAGGTTCAGAGGAGAAAAAAGTTTGCCCCCTTTCTGTTCTCTCTGTTCTATGAGCAGTCTTTTATGAGATGAGTCTGTGATAGTGATTAAGCTACTGTTTCTCAGCTTCAAAGCCATCCTTCTATACTTGGTGTTGCAATGCTGAAAACGTACCCTCCTCCAGGCCTACACCACAAGCAGGTCTACCTCCCTTCTCCAGCCCTGCCCTTAGTCTTCCTTATGACGTTTGAGAAGCCTGCTGGTGAGAACAAACTGTCTTTGTGTCTGCAACTCCCAAGGATCCTATACTCTCACAGTAGCTCACACGTTCCCTTTTGCAATTCTTTATAAATTTTAGCTGAATTATTCTTTCCAGCTTCTATGGCAGCTATGTCTTCCTCTACTTGAGGTTAGCTAGGGCTCACTACGTGTCTCTGCCTGAAGGTGCCTGCATTTCTTTAGATCTCAAACAAGTTGGTTGCCCTATGACCTCAGCCCTCTGCTGGGTTCAATAAATTATAACTTTGTAAATAATCTAGTTTTTTCTTGTTGGTAGAAACAGATTTTTAGGAGAGGTCCCTCTTTCTCATTTTCTTCATCTTAAATAAAAGACGAAAGTGTCTTCTCATTTTTAATATTGAAAACTAAGGCAGACACTGAAGTATCATACACATTTGAGAGCAAATAATAACTTTGCTGTCAGAAATATAGTCACTTTTTATGGTCTGTGAATATGTCAGTGTAATGAAGTTAAAAATTAGTAAGTTTTTCTCAATCTTAGAAAAGTGTGAAAATTTTAAGATGGCAACAATTCTGAAGTGCAATTGCATGTCTACATTTCTTGTTCATTTTATTTCTAGAGAAGATAATCTGGTTTTGTTTCAGTTGCTCATTACAGAATCCATGCTGTGCAATGTTAAACATCTAGTCACCCTAAAACTAAATAATTTTATTAGCTATTCACTTGTAATGCATTGATATAGATATATTTCATTGCAATATCTTAAAGCATCCATATTTTGCAAAACAGCCATGATTTTTGACTTAAAAAGCCACTGAGTTTTAATTTTGCCTTTACCCAATGACAAACCTGCCAAATAGGTTTTTAGTGAATGAACAAAATATACTCTGACAAAAGTCCCACAGAATCTCAAGTTTTGGAATGACCCCAGGAGTTCAACTTTCACCAAACATTTCCCTTGGCACATGTGATGATTAGACAAATAGTTATTAAAGGTATTATTTATTAGTAGCATGACATCATTCTACATTCAAATCACAACTGCTAAATTTGATCTATAATTTATGGCTGAACTATTCTTTGGTATTCAATGCATCAAAGTATAGACACCACACTGATTTATTGATGATGTTACAGAAAGAATAAAAAATTGTTATAGCAAAGTTAAATATCTGGAAAACTATAAAGCTAGTACTCGTGCATTACAACTGCATGTATCCTATAAATGTCTCACATGACTTTTCTTAATTTTTTAAAATTTTCCCTATTTCTTCATCTATTTGACTTTGGTAAGCTAGCCATGGTTGGTTGAGTCATGAGAGCATGTAGTATATAATGTATGTAATTATAGTTTTCAAATTAACTTCCAATTACTAGTTTTACAATTTTCCTTTTCTCCATATTCTATCTCCTTTGTCCTCTCTCCAGCTACTTCTTTTAAAATTTCAAAATATTAAGGGGGTACAAATATTTTTGCAACAGGAGCATCTTGTATAACGCTTAAGTCAGGGCTTTTAGTGGGCCGATCACCAGAATAGCGTTCATTGTACCCAATAACTATGTTTTCAGCCCTCACCTCCTCCTACTTTCCCTCTTTTTTTTTTTTTTTTTGAGACAGAGTCTCACTCTGTTGCCCGGGCTAGAGTGAGTGCCGTGGCGTCAGCCTAGCTCACAGCAACCTCAAACTCCTGGGCTTAAGCGATCCTACCGCCTCAGCCTCCCGAGTAGCTGGGACTACAGGCATGCGCCACCATGCCCGGCTAGTTTTTTGTATATATATATTTTAGTTGTCCATATAATTTCTTTCTATTTTTAGTAGAGACGGGGTCTCACTCTTGTTCAGGCTGGTCTTGAACTCCTGACCTCGAGCGATCCGCCCGCCTCGGCCTCCCAGAGTGCTAGGATTACAGGCGTGAGCCACCGCGCCCGGCCCTCCCTCTTTTTAAAAGAAACATTTTTCTGATTATTTTAAAGTGACAGAAGTATTTTCCAGTAATAACTTTGTGCTGCAAGTTGTAGCATAATGACAAAGCTAGATTTGAAATTTAACTAGATTATTCAAAATACTGTAGAGATTATTTTAATATAGTTTCTTATAACATTTTCTGATGAAGACCATTTCTTTATTATTTCTTGTGTTTTTCTCTAAGTTTTTCCATCAATACTTAGTTATTAATTGTGATAAAATTATAATGTTAGTAAAACTTATATATCTGTAAGTCAGTAGAAGTATGAGAGACAGACACAGAGAGAATAAATGAGATTTTTATGGCTTGAATAAAAAGCTTATGGGGTAAAGTTTAAAAAGAAACTAATAAAAACCAAATACAATCTTTTAGATCTTACAATCACTGGCCCAAAATCAGAAATTAATGGTAGAATCCATTGAGCATGTACTTGTTATTGAAGGGCTATGCAGTCAGGGAGGCCTAGCAGGAATTGCAGTTTTTCCATTTCCTTGGGTAAGTTATTTAACTGCTCTGGGTCTCATCTGGACACTGGAGAATATTAAGGACAGTATTGGCATGATAAAAAAGTGTAACAGGTTTTAGAAATACTGAATATTTCTTTCAAATTTCACAGACAAAAATATTTTGTATGCCTTAGATAATAATTGTATAAAGGCTGGACTTTCATTATATTTTTAGATATAATAAATGTTCTAAACATGCTTGATATGCACTATACATATTATTGGAGTAAATGCATAGGAAAGTATGGGCACTTATGTAACTAAATATATAACAGTTCATATAATCACTATGAAGACTAACCTCTTCTGAATATTTTTAATTTAAATTTTGGTTGGCCATTTTGCAAAAGCAGAAGTATATAGTGAAGAAATTTAAATCAGATTTCACATTAAAATTATAATTGATGTTCAGCATTCAGTCTCTGAGCAGCATTAGAAGATCACATGGACATGCTGGTACTATGAACAGAAAGCAAAGAAATTCTAGGACCAGAAGATAAAAGGAATTGATGGTGTATTAAGAATCCTACCCTACATCCAACAAAATCACAGGACCATCAGTTCATAGTTATGATGATGATAGCAAATTCTGCTGCACTTTACAATCAGGAAATGTTATCTCAGGTGGAAAAAAGAATGGTTAGTAATAAATCAAGCTACCTTGCATGATACTGAGATCTAACTTAACATCTGATAAGATCCTAACAGAGTTTTGCTTACAAATGAGTTTCAAAATAATTGGAAAATTTCTCTTGAAATTTTTCAGCAAGGGACTAAACTATACCATAAGACATTCAGATAATTATAAAAAAGAATAGGACTTAGATCAGTTAGCTTGGGTTTGATCCCTGAATCTGCCACTTTCAATGTCTTTTGTCTTAAATATGAACATTCCCTTCTCAAATATTGTTTTCAAAATTGAGTTTAGAGTTCAGAGAAGGCACTCATGATGATTTTGTACTTCCTATATGATGTGTTCACAGATATAGCGGCGTACCCTTTTGGATTGTGGTTCTTATTTCATTATTTTATTCTTCACGTCAGTAACAATTGCTTGATGAAAATGAATGCTTTCATAGGATTCAGTGCATACTATAAGAAAGACTATTTTAACAACTTTTTTGTAGCAGAATGCAGTAAAATATAGTTATTAGTTTCCCATTTATATTGATCAACTTTTCCTGTTCTGATTACAACGGTAGAATGTATTGTAATTATATTGCTAGTCATTATAAGTGTAAATTGCCTAAAAGCTTCACATTAAAAGTAGAGTGATTATGTACATAGTTCAATTCAAAAAATTATTTGAGATGAATTAATTGGAGAACTACATATTAAAGTCACTTATGATGCCAAAATACTTAAAATTATACTACCTATAAAACTAATTATTAATTTTCTGAATTTTTAAAATCAGAATTTTCTCATATATTCTTTCTAATCAATAATAAAAATTTCTCTTCTTACTATTTTTATCTCCATTTTATTGTCATTTGACACATTGGTAAGCTCTAATAATAAAGGGATATAACTCCAGCTTAACTTTTATAAAGTAGTTAATAAACACTTAAGTTCTGCTTAATAGTTACAAATAATCTTTGGTGATAGAAGTACTGATTATCTTACAAACAATATTCTGATTTTTATGACAAAATAGGAGAATAACTATCATCATATGTCACATTTAAAACTTTCGCTGATACTACCAAAAAAACTTCAAATTCAGCCAGCACTTAAGAATACTATTTGACTTTACTCAATAAAATCTGTATAAGGGAAAAGTATGATACTACAGATTGTATCCCAATTCTCAATGATTTTTCTTTGTTTATTTTATGAGTATATAGGAGTTTTCTTAAGGGATATCATATAAAAACAATCCAGTCTCGAGCACTTTCTTTACTACATTTGTTAGAGAAAGTAGTATAAGAGAAAGAAGATGCTCTATGATTCTAGAGAAAGCTGGGTTTAAATACTGGTGATTAGTTTTATTAATCTGGTAGAAACAATTATTATAAGGTTATTTAAGTCTTACATGAGATACTGAATTCAAAATTGCCCCATACCTGAATCATAGGCAGTGCATGTTAGATGAAGCTCCCATTTGGTTGGGAAAATTTTCAGTCCAGAATTTCTGTTCTTAAGAAGCTCTGTTACTACTCATTCTTATGGTGTGATAGGTATTTTATAACAAAATATATTATATCCCATGATGCTTAATAGAATATATTTATAAGTCTAATTGCCTGGACTTGAATCCTGACTTTGCTGCTTACAAAATGTAAGAACTTAGACAAATTACGTAATTTGTCCGTGTTCAGTTTCTTCATGCACACATGGGATACACATTTGCTCAAAGGAGAAGTATGAGTCATTCATATGTAAATAAAATAATGCCTGGTACATAATAAGCACTCAAGAATTTGCTTACATTACTATTTGAAAATTGTTGCAGATTTTTCAGATATGGCGGTTAGTTCCGTTTTTTGTGTGTGTGATCTTTAAAGATGTTAAGGACACAAAAAGTTCTTTAATTTTGTTAGTGTAAAAATCCATTAAATCTATTATCTATCTAATTACCCAGATAGCAGCTTATCTTTAAAGAATGAAATATGTAATGGCCAATGAATTTTATAAGTATTCAATAATATTAAAAGTATAGGGATAATTACAGTCTAATTAAGAATGGGTTTAATCGATAAGCACAATAAATGAAAGTTAAATAATTTATTAGTCTAATTATCTGTGAAAAGTATTTCACATATTTGAATAACTTAATTAATATTCTGAATTAAATTTTATATTTATTTATATATACACACACACACACACAGATGTACACACACACAGACACAAAGATTCAGATTATTCAAGTAATTCTGTTAATTTTGGGATATTTCACCTAAATTTTTCTATGTATGATTACCCAGGCAAAAAAAAATTATCTTGCTTGGAGCAATCATTAGTGAATTCTTCAAACTTTCAATTACTAAACAGAGTGAAAAATTTTTAAACAATGTAGATCACCTTTAGAACTAAGATTTTCTTGTTAGAGTCATTTATTAATAGTTTACCATTTAAAGTTCTAGATAAGAAGAAACTATTAAAGTAGGGAAACAGATATAAAATGTTCCATTTAAATTTGTTATTGATGTGACCTGAGAGGACAATTTAATTTTGGTAGGCAACAAGATTGTTTTACTCTTCTGTGAGTAAAAAGATAAAAGCTATTAACTTTCAGTAACTTTAGGGAATATTCCAGATGCTAGACTTTGTATCACTCTTGTGCACCTTGTCTTTTTGAAGACTTTGAAGAGTCTGATTCCTATGAGTTAGGTGTAAAAAATTATATTCATAAAAGTATGCCCACATACTCTGCAAATCAGTAAGATGCTGCAGAGATGACAGTAAGCATTCGTGAATGAGAATAATTTTTTATGAATACTCAGCAAATATGTAATATCCTGTTAATATAAGTCATCAACTTTAAAATAATCCATAAGTTAATTTCAAATAAACTGAAAACAACTTCACAATTCAATAGGGCAATTGTTATGAACATAAATTATTGCACTTTAGTAACTATTATACCTTCAAGAACTACTTGGGTATGGAGGTAAACCAGAAACTAATTACATATATTAATGTTCACATAAAGTTAATTTATCTAAATTTCTTTCTGGGCTGGGTGAATAAAAATACTTTAAAAATCTAGAAACAATTTAAAATTATTAGATTACAGGAATTATTTTAATTTTCCAAACACAATTTTATTATGAAAACTGCATATAGTGCATATGACATATAATATTTTTGTACTAAATCAATCAAGAAATATATAGAATAGCTGAGCTAGATGACTAATTACATTAGCAATTTGGAAATATTTGTAAATGGTTTTAAAAAGATTAAATATCTGGGCCGGGCGTGGTGGCTCACGCCTGTAATCCTAGCACTCTGGGAGGCCGAGGTGGGCGGATCATTTGAGCTCAGGAGTTCGAGACCAGCCTGAGCAAGAGCGAGACCCCATCTCTACTAAAAATAGAAAGAAATTATATGGACAGCTAAAAATATATATAGAAAAAAATTAGCCGGGCATGGTGGTGCATGCCTGTAGTCCCAGCTACTTGGGAGGCTGAGACAGGAGGATTGCTTCCGCTCAGGAGTTTGAGGTTGCTGTGAGCTAGGCTGACGCCACGGCACTCACTCTAGCCTGGGCAACAGAGTGAGACTCTGTCTCAAAAAAAAAAAAAAAAAAAAAAAAAAAAAAAAGATTAAATATCTGGACCCTAAAATTTATTCTTAAAAAAAAAAATCTAGATATACTTTAAAAGTGATTATATATAGTTTTGTCATTGTAACAACATTGCTATAATTTTGAAAAATTTATAACAGCCAAATGGGCTAAAAATAAGAAATTGGTTTAATATAACATGATTTATCCATACATACATTATGCAAATATTATGCAATGATATTTTCAAATATTTTATAATATAAATAATTTCAAACATAGCTTATCATGTAAAATAGAAGTTATAAAATAGTGTAATCAATAAGATCCTAATCTTATGTTAAAAAGAAGTTATAAAAGAATGTCTGCAATATGATTTCAGTTTTGTAAAGTATAGAAAGTAGGCCCCATGAGAACAGCTACTGTGTATATTATTCACTATTGTACACCTTCTTCCAAGCACTTTGAGTAGGTGGCAAGTCAACATTTCTGAATGAATGAATACATAAAACCAAACTAAATCTGTAGTGGTAGAAAAATCTCTCAAGCACTTTGTAAAGAATGTAAATACATTCTGCATTCTAAAATTAATCACGTACCATTTTGCTTTTTAAGACCATACAAAAGAAAAACGAATTTTTTTAGTGATTATAATTATTAGTGATAAAACAATCTCTTGTGAAGACACTAAAATAAGGAAAGACTTCTATTTCACTGCTGCACAATTTTTCTGTCCCGTGACATAATTAATACAAACAAATTGGTTGCTCATACACAGAACTACAACATATGCTTGTAGGCAACGAAGAAAATTCTGCTGTCAGTGACCTGATTCAATGTTATAAATTATTACATTACCAGAGAAACATAGGCAATATATGCCTACACTACTCATTTTCATAGAGTTGCCTTTCATATTTTAGCATTAGTTTCATAATACCTGGAATGGGTATATCTGGTATGGAAGAATAACTCTTTTCTTCATTCAAGAATAAGAATAGAAAATTAATATATCTTTGGTATTAATGACTCAGAATAACTTCATTATTCAACATGTTTATTTATTCTGAAGAACATTTCTTGGCATAAATGTTTATTCCATTTTCCATGATCCTGGAATTTCATAGCCCAATAAAAGAACCCCATACTGACTACTACTGACTTCCAAACCAATTGAAAAAGAGAAATCAGTCCAGTGATGATAAAAATCTTCTGTTTCTTACTGACTAAAACAACAATAGATGTTGGCACAGATGTGGTGAAAAGGGAACACTTATACATTGTTGGTAGGAATGTAAACTAGTACAACTGCTATAGGAAACAGTATGGAGATTCTTCAAAGAACTAAAAATAGATCTACCATTCAATCCAGAAATACCATTAGTGGGTATTTACCCAAAGGAAAAGAAGTAATTTTATTAAAAAGACACCAGCACCCAAATGTTTATTGCAGTACAATTCACAATTGAAAAGATGTAGAGTCAACTTAAACACTCACCAACAGATGAGTGGATAAAGAAAATGTGATGTATATATACCATGACGTACTACTCAGTCATAAAAAAGAATGAAATAATGTCTTTTGCAGCAACTTGGATAATTGGAGACCATTATCCTAAGTGAAGTATCTCAGGAATGGAAAAACAGATATCACATGTTCTCACTTATAAGTGGGAGCAAAATGATGGATATATGTGGCCATAAAGTGGTGTAATGGACATTAAAAACTAAGAAGCGGGGAGGGTGGGAGGCAGTTGACAGATAGAAACCTACCTATCGAGTGCAATGTACACTTTTCTGGTGATGGGTATGCTGAAAGCCTGACTTCAGCATGACACAATTCATCCATGTAACAAAAAACACTTGTACCCCCTAAATCTACTAAAATAAAAATAAAACAACAACAACAACAAACTGAGCTTACAATAACAACAGACTGGGGAGGGGGTTAGGTATCTTCCATGGTTAGATATCAGGGGGACAAAATTGTCCAGATTTAGTCAGACTTTCCCACCATAACAGGTCCTGAGAGAAACCACAGACCTTGCTCACAGGAACAGAACTCGATCACTAAACCTGAAGCAAGGTCAAGATCAGAGAACAAAGATCACAGAGGCCTGGGTTAAGGGAAGGGGCCGAAGTACACAACCACCAGTCAGAGAAGTCACTCCTCCTCCCTTTAACAGAAATAGTGAGAGTACAGCGAGAAGTCAAGAACAAGAAGAATATATTGTTTTCCTTAACATGTATCTCAATAGTTTTCTGACCAAGTTTTATTCTTTTCATGCTATTACTGAATTAATTTTGCTTCAGTTTTTTTGGATAAAGTTTTAAGGAGAAAATAGGGCTAAAATAATTGTGGGAGAAAAATTGGTTTTAAATACAACCTCAGTCCTACAAACAGTGGTTTCTTTATTAAGAAAGCATTTGGAGTGAAAATGTTATATAAAACAATGGAAAGATAATATGGATTTGTATTTACACCAAAAGACATTAAATTGCCAAAAGGTGATATTAATCCCCAAAGTAAATTTTCTGCCCCAGTAAATTTAATTACAATACTGTTCTGGGTCACAGCATATGATTTCATTTTTTATTCTTTTTATATATTTTAAATGCTATTCTACTAATAGTCTTCCTAGCTTTACTTGGTACCTTTTTATCCTCTGACTACAGATTGGGAGGGGAGAGGAGAAAAGAAGTACACAGAAACTCTTGCAAACGTCTGAGCATTGTTGTTGTTTTTTTTTTTGTTGTTGTTGTTAAATGAACATATGTTTATGACATACCTAAAAAACACATTATTACTTCAACTGCTAATTGCAATCTTTGTTGAGATGTTCTTAAGAAACCAATCATGAAATAAATAAAATCCAGCTTCTCTTTTCCTGCTACTACTGTATTTTTTTCATGTTAGTATGGAGTTTACTATAGAAAGACATTTTCAGACAATATACTAAGCTCTAATTTGTCATTTAGCTATTATTTACTGATTTCTTTCTATGTTTCTGGTTTTGTTATAATGAAGCAAATACATTTAAGTTCATGGAGTGTATGGTTTATTCTACTTCATCAGTAGTTATCTAGGTTATTAAGTATGAAATGTCTGATTTTCTTTGGTACTAAGTTTGACAGTTGATATCTCTGACGTTTCACTTTGACACTTTTTGTTTTATGTTTATTGTGAAGGTACATCCTCAGTCTTTCAAATGCACATTTTGGCTGTGATTATTTTTAAAATTTTTTAGAGCAATGTTTTGAAACCATAGATAAGTCAAAAATTTATGTTATTTTTGAATATGAGTTCCATCGAGGAAACAATGCAGCACAGACAACTTGAAATACCAATGAAGTGTTTGGGAAGGATGTGGCTAATGAATGCACAGTATGTCAATGGTTTGAGAAGTTCTGTTCTGGTGATTTTAATCTTGAAAATGAGGCACATAGGCAGCCTGAGACCAAGGCGAATAATGATGAGCTGAAAGCTGTTGCGGAAGCAAATCCATCTTAACCTATGTGTGAATTAGCAGCAAGGTTTGATGTTACTATTCCAACAATATTGGACCATGTGAAACAAATTGGCAAGGTAAAGAAACTGGATGGGTTCTGCGTGAATTAAACAAACATCAGAAGAGAAATCGTCCGGAAGCTTGCCTTTCTTTGCTCTCATGACATAAAGGCGAACCATTTCTACACTGTATTGTTACAAGTCATGAAAAATGGGTTCTTTTTGACAAGTGCAAGCATTCGGCACAATGGTTACAGAACGGGGAAGTGCCGAAACACAGTCCAAAACTGAATATTCATCAAAAAAAGCTAATGGTGTCTGTTTGGTGGTCCAGCCCTGGTATTATCCACTACAGCTTCATGAAACCTGGTCAGTCGATTATAGCAGATGTCTACTGCAACCAACTGGACAAACTGATGAGAATGCTTGCAATTAAGCAGCTGATATTGGTCAACAGAAAAAGGCAAATCCTCTTGCAAGACAACACTCAACCACATGTCACACAAACAACAGTGTTCAAACTACAGAAGCTGGACTTGGAAATTCTCTGTCATTCACCATATTCACCAGACCTTACACCAACTGACTACCATTTCTTCCAGGCTTTGGACCACTTCTTGCAAGAAAAAATTTTCAATTCTCAACAAGCTGTGGAAAACATCTTTTGTGATTTCATCGCCACTCGCTCTACGGGCTTCTTCACTGTTGGCATAAGCAAGCTACCCTTAAGATGGCAAAACTCATGCTCGCTTCGGCAGCGCATATACTAAAATTGGAACAATACAGAGAAGATTAGCATAGCCCCCATGCAAGGATGACACGCAAATTCGTGAAGCGTTCATATTTTTGTATTACTCAGCTATAAGAAATAACGATGATATGACATCTCTTTGGTTCTCCTGGAGGGAGTTGGAACCCATTATATTAAGTGAAGTATCCCAAGAATGGAAAAACAAACATCACATGTACTCACCAGAAAACTGGTTTCCCTGATCATCATCTAAATGCACATTTGGGAATGATACCAATTGGATATCAGACTGAGGCGGGGGGTGGAGGGAGGGGATGGGTGTATGCCTACATGATGAGTGCCTTGAGCACCGTCTGGGGAATGGTCACTCTTGAAGCTGCTGACTCGGGGAGCTGGGGGGTGGGGGGAGGGGATGGGGGTATAACTACATGATGAGTACAATGCGCACTGTCTGGGGAATGGGCACGCTTAGAGCTCTGACTTGGGGGGATGGGCGGTACATGGGCAACGTATGTAACCTGAACTTTTGTACCCTCATATAAAGCTGAAATTAAAAAAATTAAAAAAATAAAAAGATGGCAAAACTCTACTGATAGCTTAGGCACATACTTTGATCAATTGTACTGCTTTTTGTTTGAGATACAATACACTACACTTTTGATTCAAAGTCAGACATTTCATATTTAATGGCCTAAATATTCATTTCTGTAGTATAAAAATGTTGGCAAAATACTGATACAAAGGCATCTATCTTCCTTTTTTTCACACAAACATTTCATTCCTACACACCTGTACATACCGATACGTACACACACATATGCATGTGCAGGCACATTTGCCTTTGATAAGTTGTTGATGTTCTATTCAATTGTTAAATGTGTAGAATAAGATTTTTAAAGCAAATTTATTAGAAATTCTATTAGTAGCAATAAAAAGTGCATTACTAACTTGTTTATGATGCTATTTAGATGCATCCATTCTGCTTTCAAAGAATAAATAATTTGCTGGCTTAAAAAAGCATTTAATTAGCATCACATCTTGTACGTTCTTCCAATTTTCCAATAAAATACCAACAGCATTTCAATAAAAAGGGAAAGACATACAACTATTAAAATGCAAGACTTGAGGCAACTTATTAAGAAAATCTGAAGTTTTCAGTCCTTATACAATTGTTATGGAGCTTAGAAAAGCATTGCCAAAGTTTGCCTCATGGTGTAGTATACTCTTTATCCCCAAACAACTTTTTCTGGGAAAAAAAAAAGGGGGGGGGTTGAAATCTTTTCATATTGTCTTCCTCCTAAACTCTAGAAAACACGACACCTCTCTTTTTACAGAAAAAGTAATTCCTCATTGCGTGCCCAGATTATTGTTTTATTATGTACATAATCTTCCTATATTCAGAGATAGAATCAAATTAGATAATTGGAGAAGAGGAAGGAGGTACAACCCTCAGTGCCCCTTTCATCACCTGCCCAACACAAACTCCTCTTTAAGTTTCTATGAACTAGTGCTTGGAATTACCCTTAACTACTGATAATGGTGTGTGGCAGTGGGGCGGGGGGGATAGTTATTAGTGTGAATGTTTCTGTTCTGTGTGTCCATGTTTTGGTTACTGAGGCCTCATATAACTCCAGGAGATACATTTTACAACTAGGCAATCCACTGTACCTGAAAAGCAGAAACAAGGTTGGCTGCTTTCTCTTTTCCAGCTTAGAATGAAACACAGAAGGTTCTACTCCCACTGTTTCTCTTCCCATTCCCATCTTCTTAGCTTTTTGGCCCCAGAGACTAAGCTCAGCTGGGCCCATAGAGTCAGTATGGTTTCTAAGATCCAGATGTAAGGTAATAGAGGAACATCCTTATTCCACACAACCCTTCACATTTACAATCTTTTTTATAAGAGTCCTGTCTTTGCTCCTTGTACAGGTAAATAAAACTAGAGGTTAATATTGTATTTGGATTGTGACCTTGCTACCTTTGTATATTGTCACCCCTTACAGGAACCATTGATGGCATGGTTTAATAGTACCCGAGACAGACAAATATTATTGCCTAGAAAAGGTGGTTTCCACTGTTGTTTGTGAGAGCAGAGTCAGGAAAAGGATTGGGACAGGAAATCTTGGAAATTACAGATTCTAATCTATTATTTAGATTTTCAAAGAGACAGAAATGGAGGCAGAAGGAGAAATTGTTCTGGGCTATAAATTATAATTGGTCTGGAACGAACCTGTTCTCTAGTTACTAATCTGATGAAAAGATTTCAAAGAATGCTAAGACTTTAACACGTGAACTATAAGGGGAACCAAAAACAATACACAAAGCTGGCTATATGACTATTTCATTTAAAAATAACAACAGAACAAATAACATTACAGGAATCATGAAAAAAGAAATCAGACTAAAGAAAAAGACCATCAGGCTAAAGGCTCAAAGGTAAAGAATTTACCCAAAATAAAGTATTAAAAGAGGCAGATTAAAGTTCTAACAAAGTTGCATTTTCTCAGTGACAGAAAGCTATAAGAATTGCATTGGGTGAAATTTAAAAATAAAAAAGACAGAATTAAGGTGCAAGTGGGTGAGATAAGAAGATGTATCAAAGGGATTAAGGAACAAAAATAAACCATGGAGCAAACAAAATTAGAGATATGGAGGATAAAAGTGAAAATTCATCAGAATACAAAGAAACAAAACAAAACAAAAACCAAATAGACCAATAATGTTGAAAAGCCTGTGCACAAAGATTAAAATGACTCACTGTTTCTCTGTATTTTCTATTACGTTAGAGTTAAGACTTCTGCTTGTTTTTTGATTCCAACACAGTTACATTAGTGTTCCTCTAAACAGAATCCTGGGTCTTGTTTATCATGCCTACATATCATTTTGAAGTGGATATTACATACGCAATTTATACCAGTGCTATTGTTTTAAAAAGTTATAATTTTCATTGGCCTGTTTTTCTTACAAACTACAAATAGTGATGATGTTTCTATGCTGAGTAACAGCAAGCACCACTGATACCTCTAGTTAGCTAAATTTTCAGATCCAGTTATACCCACATGCCTACATGTTGTAGACCCTGGACCCAGCTCCTAAGAGATGTTTTTTGAGAACATCAAAAAAAGATTAAAACCCTAGATAATCATTCTTTTCCAAGAATGAGGAAGCAAGCTATGAACTGTGATATAATTTTTTTTTCATTAGATTCTAGAGAAACTGAGAAGCCAGAAAATTAGAGATTGAGCAAGGCCAAAATAAAGTCCTAGAAGATGAAAAATCTAAGAGACTATTTACAGTTCAACTTGTGTCTTCATTATATTTTTTGAGACTATACATAATCAAATTATATTGCAGTCATATTCAAAAATGCTATCATGTAATGTTTTAATTACTATCGCTAAGAATATTGTCAATTAAAGACACTATATACTTTTTAAACTATAATCTTTCCTGTTTTCTGGATGTTTCCTTTTTCTCTGGAAGATTCTTTTCAAACTCCTATGCTGCTCACTATCAGAAGGGTCATGTGTTAATCTTCTCTTGTCATTTTACCTGCTCCCTAGATGAATATATTTAAATCCATGACATAAAATATCTATACACTGATTATTTTCTATTCTACATAGGTAGAAATTCCTCTCCTAAACTATGGTCCTGGTACTTAGTGTCTCTGACTAAATGTTCCACAGACAGTTGAAATATAACATGTCAAAAATTAAACTATTTCATCATAAAATTAGTTTATCTCCAATGCTTCCAATATTGGCTATTGACACTGTAATCAAAAAAAGAAAATTCAGAAATTAGAAATGTTACACTAAAATGAATTTCCCTTTTCATAATATACACCCAGCTTGACCTAAAATCACTTGGTTATAGCTCAGATGTATATTTCGTATTTTCTCAAAATCTAAGTACAAACTTTGCCCTTTTTGGCCTGGATTCCAGCAGCATCTTTATTCTTACCTATTATCTTTTCTTTTAGTCTCTTCCTCTCTTCAACCCAGTTAACAAACCAATTCTTACATAGCCTATGGCAAAATCCTGGTTTAAATGCATCACTTGATCTCTACCGCCTTCAACAAAACAAAATCAATCCTTATTTACAAGACAATGGCCTCATGAGCTTGGTGCATTCTATGTTTTTGTCATTACTCACCAACCACTTTGAGCTCTATATTGGGGTGTGACTGTGTACCTGTGTGTGTTTGTGTGATTGTATGTGTATGTGTGAATTTCTGCCTCTGAACATTTATGTTTATTATTTTTCTCTCTCTAGAAATGCTAATTTAGTTTTCCTACTTGGCCAATTCCTATCTTTATTCCAGAATAAGTTGAGGTGAGGATTGGAAAGAGTCTTAGAGAGTAAGCAGCTGCTTGATCTCATCAGTTTGATATTTATTCAAATAGGATTCTCTAGGCAGTTCCTGGAAAGAATAATGATGTTCCTTATATTTTTTTTTTTATTTTCCTGGCCACAAGTTTTCTGGTTTAGCAAATTACCTTTAACATAGAGAGTAAGCTGTGTGGTTGTAAATAGTTTCTGTTCTCAATATATATGCTCACGTGAGTCTGATACTTACTCTTACTCTCATTACTACTGTTACTGTGATCTTGTTTTCACCTCCGAACCAGTGTGATCTGATGAATGAATGATTACACAAGAATCACAAAACTTAATAAAACAAATTTATGCATATCCAATTTGTCCTTTTACTGCTTGTTTCTTTAAAATGTAAACTAAACTAATGTAATTATGGCAAATTAAGTTACTTTGAATTTGATATGCATATGAAAGCATGTTTAAGAAAACTGTAAGGATGCTTTCTCCAAAATGTCCAAATTAAGGAAGTAATCTGTGGAAAAAAAAATACTGAATTTATAAAGTAAAGTTGGGAGGTTCTCATTTGTTGGATTTCAGTAAGCAAAAATTGAATTAGAGAATAAAAAATTTGTCACTTTAAACTTATTCCTTTTCATCCCATCAACCCATTATTTTGTACATTCTATCCTATTTTATTTTTCTTCATAGAATTTATCACCATCTTATAAAGGTTCTTATAAATCTATTTTTATCTGTCTCTCTGTTCCTAGTAATTTGTAAATCCATAAAATCAGATACTTTGCCACCCCAGATTTTAAAATAGTGCCTCAGACAAAGTAGATACTCAGTGAATAATGTGTTGGATAAATGGATGAAAGAATGACATTTTCCTTTTGACTATGAATTATTTGAAAACAAACGAAACATTTTAGTATGCATTGTTCTCTTTATTATAGTAATTCTTGCCATGCTGTAGGCACTCAAGTATTATGTAGCATATAACTGAATGGATAGATTTTGCTATGATATCAAATTTTAAGTTGTCAAGCAAGCAATTGGAGAGTTGTGTGTGATGCCCAGAAGAAAAACTGGAAACTAGCAGAGGTTGGTTCATGAAGTTTAAGGAAAGAAGCCATCTCTATAACATAAAAGTGCAAGGTGAAGCAGCAAGTAATGATATAGAAGCTGAGTCAAGTTATCCTGAAGATGTAGCTGTGATCATTGATGAAGGTGGCTACTCTAAATAACAGATTTTCAGTGTAGACAAAACAGCCTTTTAATGAAAGAAGATCCCATCTAGGACTTTGATAGCTAGAGGGGAGAATTCAAATGCCTGTCTTCAAAGCCTCAAAGGGCAGGCTGATGGTCTTTTCTGGGGCTAATGCAGCTGCTGGCACAGAGCTGGCATTGAGGGATCCAGGAGAATAAACACTTTATGCTCATTTTCCTTCCTCCTTCTGATAGTCTGTCAGTATCTCCCCTTGCCTGCATCTAATTGAAAGCTATAAAGCAAGGGAATTGGTTAAATCAATGCAAGGATATTAGCTTCTCTAGGCCTAAATCAGAGTAAGAAAAAGTAGAGAGGGCGAAAAATGAATACTTTCACTTCAAAAGGCAAGCTTGAGTGTGGGTTACCAGGCCCAAACTGCAAGTCAATATTTTAAGTATACAAATTAATCAGGAGAGTTTTGCAGAAATTAGCGTAAGAACCTGAGGGTTATCTAAGGAAGCATAGAAAACAAAGTCCAAACACAAAACCAGACAGAAAGTGTAGTAAAATATGATAATCAAAAAGTGCCTCCAAAAGGGCAGATTCTAACAATGAGATAGTATAGGAGATTAGAGCCATCCACAGAAATAGGAGGGTGATTTGATTTGGGGCAGCCTTTTGTGATCTCTTCTTAGATGGGTCAGCACACGTAACTGCTTTTGAGTCATGGGGGAAACACAGTTGGCATAAGGAAATGTTTAAAAATTAATTTACATTGCCTGTCTGGGTGCAGTAAAATGAATTCACTCATATACTACTGGGAGCAATGAAAATTGTTAGTACCCTCTGGGAAACAATATATAGCAAGTGCCATAAAATGTTCATACACTTTGACTGAAAATAACAAGTTTTATTGGATGTTTTATCATATTTATTTTTATTAAAAATGTATTTAGTAAGTAACACTGCTGAAAATATCTAAGTGCAAACTTTGGGAAGGTGATATTTAAAGTCCTACTGCTGCAGCCTAGTCAGATTGAGCTTAAATGGGCCATGCTGGTATAGCAAGGCTGAGGGGAAAAACTGGAACCTCTGACATATATACAAGATTGTGCCCATGGAAAAAAAAATAATGCTAGGGATGAAAGTTGGATGATAAAACCCAATAAAACCCAAAAAAGTTCATCAAAGAAAGAAGCTTCAAAAGATACATAGGAAGCTGAGATCCTGAGCAAAAGGGCACAACAGTCAGAAAAGACATAAAGAGCAGCTTATCAAATGAACAAAGGGGAAGAGTTTTGGACAAATAACCAAACACTGATCTTGATATCTGACATATGACGTGATGCAGGGGGTGGGGAGTGGGAGAGTGGATATGTGAAGGAAAGGTTCACTTAATTGGCAAGAGTCAAAGACCAGGAAGCCCTTCTGTGGAGTCTAAGAACAAGCACAGAAGACTTGCAGCAATAACTCAACCTCATAAGAGGACTGAACAGTCAGTGTGGACCTAGAGGGTTGGAGCCTTAGAGAAAAGCTCTTATTACCAAGAATCAAGGTGAGCTCCAATAATTGAAGCCTGGTGAGCCCAAATTCATAAGTAGAAGGTTATGAAGGATAAAAATCTGCTTTAAGCTGATTAATTTTGTAATAACTCACTTGGAAAATATATGACGCTCTTCAGTAAAGCCAAAGCTCCTAAACTCTGACCCTAGTCAGCAGGAAACGTTATAAAACTGAGGTGGCTATTTTTCTCCCTAAAAGGGTGTGGGAGGTCAAAGCAGGTGGTGTGCATTCTCTTAGTTAGATAGGCAACAGAGTATGATGGAAAGTACAAGAACTTTGAAGATAGAAAAGATCTGATGTCAAATCACTGTGGCACCTTAGACAAGTTACTTAATTCCTCTAAGGCTTCTCCTTAATACACATAACAATAATAAAAGCAACTGTGCATATTGTAGTGAGAAGCTAATAATATTATGTATATGAAAGCATTTTATGGACTTCTATATGCATATCGGCTAGTTAACTTGACTACTCATAAATTTGATACAAACACCAACTCTGAATGAATCACTGCTAGAAGTTAGTCATGATCTATTGTATTTTTCTATTACTTACCAACTAAGTTCTCCTTTTATAAGATTATCTACTCACAGATTCAGAGCCAGAGAAAACTATGCAAATATTGTGTGCATTTACTCTTGCCTAGAGATAAGGACATTGACAATCTTATTAACCTCTTGAAAGCTACCAAAGTCTAAGATGTATTGAGGCCAACGGGCATGAGACGCCTCACCATCAGTTCTTCAGTGAATTAAGAGAAAACAATAACATGTACATTAGAATTTCTGCTCCAAGCTTTGTTATAATATCTCATAATACCTACATACAGAAAGAGGGTTATATATGGAATCCAAATGTGCTAAAAAGAAACAGGTGGCTCACAGTAAAAGTGCAAGGATAAAACTTGCTAAACATTTCATGTAAACTCATAAAAGACTGGCTTATAGATTTAACAAATTCTACCTTCCATCTTTAAAGATCACGGTTACAAGAAAAAAATATATTTTCTTTGTATTAGTAGTAAAACATATGAAATCCTAACACAGTCTGGAGTTTAGTTAATATAAATGCACCATTGCTAGTTTCTTAGCTGTGATATATAGCATGATTGTGTAAGATATTAAAATTAGGAGAAACTAGGTAAAGGGTATACATAACCTCTGTATTCTCTTTACAATTTCTCTGTGTATAATATTATTCTAAAATAAAAGTTTATTTTAAAAATATTTTAAATTTCTACTAAGCATTTTTATGAACACTTAAAATTCAAATTTGGTTACCATACTAAAAGCTAAGATGATCACCAAACTATTATCAGAATTTCAGACAAAAATCCTCTACTTGTAAAATTTTAAATCAGGAATGTATTACGAAACAAGAAGGAACACAAATTTTGTCACAAGATAAAGAACAACTGAAACCTGAGGTCTGTACTCTGAACAAACTCAAAAGCTGAGTGTTCATTTCTAAAATTTCTAGAAAATTTCTGATGTGGCAAAAGATTATTTCACAGGTTCTTTTCTTCATTAACATCTCTCCTTTTGTATCCATTCTGGTTCTACAATACTCACTCATGCAACAGAATCAAATATGAAATCTGAATCAAGAGAAATGAGCAAAAGAATACAAACAGGTAGTATGTTAATATTATTGTAGCATAATATTATACTTGGCTCTCTTCTGGGTTAATGTGTGAGGACTCTCAATAGAAAATTTAAAGGAAAATATCATCTGCAAAAGTCATACACCAGAAGTAAGAGCAAAAGTGTTATTGGAAAAAGTCTAAGATAAAGATACTAGTCTTAAACAGTTTTGGACGTAAGACATTAATCTGCCAGAAAAATTCACTGTATAAATTGTCTTGTTTTTTAGTCCTGAGGAGATGTTTTACAAAATTTTACCCAATTATACAAACATTTCCTAAATTTAAATTGTTGGGGAGGAAAGAGGTTCCCCTAAATTAGGATTCTCCGTAACATAATTCTTCACTAACAAATGGGGATTTTCCCTGTTCACTAAATTTTAAATGGTGAATATTTAAATAACTAATTAATAGTTTGCTATCTGACTCAATGTGACACTTCAAAATCCTAAGGAGAAGGATTACAAGACTTGTTCTTTTTCTAATAATACTGAGGATTTTAAAATGGAAGGAGCAGTAGCTCTCTTATAATTACAATTGACATATTTCAGAAAGGGAAAAAAGTTGACCATTATTAAGTATATATTATATGCCCTTTGCTTTATCAAATTTCTCATTTAATTTTTTTTAGCAAACCACGAAATAGATGGCAAGGCATAGTATCTGAAAAGCTAAGTAATTGGCAAGACACAAAACTTACTTATTGATTGACTGATGTGTAATTCAAAAAAAGCTTGTGTGACCCTAGGACAGTCTTCATAAGCAGCACAATTGCCATTGTTTCAGGTATTTGTAACCGAATCTATTCAGTTAAGTAGCATTATCTATTCTTTTTTGTGGAAAAGTTTACTGGAAATGTGTAAACACGTTAGAAAGTATTTCAAGACGAACAGTATAAATGTTAAAAGAGCAGGCTGAACAGCAGGCTCATTAAGAGAAATGCAGGAGACTGCACTTACAGCCATCTGACATTCAGGGAGGGACTAGAAAACTATGAATAAATTTTTGCAATGGCAAGTAACATGATAAATAATTTCTTAGTAAAGTATATTAATATTATAAATGGCAAAAGTTTCATGGTTATTTTTGGAGAAAATAACTCAAGAATATATGAACTTTCAAATTGTATATTTTGAAATTTTGTTTCTGTTGTTCCTTGGTTATCAGTGACTAATAGTGAATTTATCCACAGTAGAATGTTTGAAAAACCTAGAAAATCCTCAAAAATAAAATAAAAAAATATTGATATATTGACCCCCTAGCAATAACTCCCACTAGTGTTGTGAGACAGATCTTCCAACTTAGTTATATGTACATATACACATACATATATGGATATATTCATATTAGGATTATAGTATATGTACTACTTTGACAAGAACAATTTCTATGTTATTATTATTAACTATATAATATTTAGTGACTATGATATTTCAAGATTTTAAAATTTCTGCTTTCTGGAAATAATTGAGATTACCCTTTTAACTTTAATGTACAATCTAATTCTTTTTAATATGTGAGAATAGAGAAATTCTCCCTAAGCTTTTTTATTTTCAGAATTTCGAATCTATAGAAAAATTTCAAGAAAACACAAGGAACACCCATACATATCTAGATGTGTGCTCCCTCTCTCTCTCTCTTTTTCCCTCTTCCTCTCTCACTCTCTCTTACACGCACATCTATATTTACACATATATGGGAATTTATATTTGTAAAGCATTTCCCCAGCCTGCTTTGTCCTTTGTGCCACTGAAACATTTTAGGTATTCAGGCCAGTTGTCTTGCAGAATTTTTGTCAATTTTAGTTTGTTTCATTGTTTCCTCATGATTAGACTGATTCAACTACTTTTTTTCTTTCCAAACACTACATAGTGATGATGTTTTTCCCTTCTGTGTGCAACATACTAGAGAATAATGAAGTCAAACTACAGGTCAAACTCTGTTTCATCTGTGATATGTTTGATCACTGTGTTTAAGGTGGTGCCCACCAGATTTCTCTACAGCAAAGGAACCTTTTCCTTTTCATGATTAACAAGCATTCTTTGGGATGATTCTATGAGACTGTGTGAATATTCTATTTTTTAACTGTCTTTTTCCCCATGGTTTCAGCATTTATTGATAATTCTTGCCTGAATCAATCACTATTATGCTCATTTTTAACTGTCTGTTAGTCAATCAGTACTACCTTACTGTTAGAAGGAATAAATTCTAGTGCGCTATTGCACAGTTGGGCAATAAGTCAACCATAACGTATTATATATTTCAAAACTGCTAGAATGAAGGATTTTGAATCTTCTTGAGATGATGGCTATGCAAATTATCCTGATTTGATCATTACACAGTGTATTCATATATCAAAACATCATACTGTATCCCTTAAATAATAGAAGTATCGTGTCAATTAAAAATAAAAATAAAATATACAAAATTTTAAAACATTCATTTGAAAACTATCTCCTTCATTATGTAGTTGTCATTTTTGTATAAAGTGATTTTGTTCTTTCCCCATTTAACTGCTATATGTTCATTCAGTAAATATAATCAAATTATAACATTATTAATTTTTATGTTAAATGTTCCAGATTTAGCAATGAAAGCTCCTCCAAGCTGCTTTTATGTTGTTTTGACATGCTTCCACCAGTTTTTTGCACGTTTGATTGATTTTTGCACATGAAAATAACAACTTCCTTAATTTCTGGCACAAAAGAAATATTTTAGTCTCCTGTTACCTTCCCTGAATCCAGTCATATTTCATTTTCCCAAAGATCCTTGACCACTTAGGGTGGAAAATAATATTTTTTAACTAGATGTAGGTGTTAGGCATGCTACTTGTTAGGGGATGTATCACTTCTAGTCCATTTCAGTAGACAGAAATTGTATTCATGAATTCACATTGATTCTTCTACTTTCATTCCAACACCACAGGATTCTTCCTCTCATTTCTATATTTGTAAATTGATTCTCCTTTATCTCACATGAGAAACTTAGTTTCCAACAACATCAACATATTCATTCATTTTCTCAGTTCCAAAATACACACACAAAAAGTTTTAGAATTATTATACAAAGGCCGGGCGCGGTGGCTCACGCCTGTAATCCTAGCTCTCTGGGAGGCCGAGGTGGGCGGATCGTTTGAGCTCAGGAGTTCGAGACCAGCCTGAGCAAGAGCGAGACCCTATCTCTACTAAAAAAATAGAAAGAAATTATATGGACAGCTAAAAATATATATAGAAAAAATTAGCCGGGCATGGTGGTGCATGCCTGTAGTCCCAGCTACTCGGGAGGCTGAGACAGGAGGATCGCTTGAGCCCAGGAGTTTGAGGTTGCTGTGAGCTAGGCTGACGCCACGGCACTCACTCTAGCCTGGGCAACAGAGTGAGACTCTGTCTCAAAAAAAAAAAAAAAAAAGAATTATTATACAAATATCACTACCAACAAAAAACTTTCTAAGTGAAGTTCAAGACATCATTACATTTTTCACTTAAAATATGGCCAACTCTGTTACAATAGATAAACATGGTTCAAAATTAAAAATTTTATGAATACATAGGTTTTAAAATGTTCTTTCCTTCTTTCTACTTCTTTTGACCAAATCTCACCCACCAATTCCATTAGTTTTTGGTTTTCCTTCTTATGTGTATTTTTATAAAAATTAATATAAATATAAATATATCAATATCTCATCATATCTACAAAATTGGCATGCTACATATGCTTATATCATCCCCCATTTAATTAAATATTATAAATTCATACAAATTTAGCTCATGTTTTTATATCTGCAAAATATTTACATTGTGAATATACTGAAGCTTATTCAACCAATTTTCCATGTATGGACATTTAAATTGTTTCTAATATTTTACAATTATAAATAACCAATATGATTTTTAAAAGTTCATTAGTATTGGGAAAGAATGGATATTTATGTTAGAAATACAATATTTATATTTAGATATTTAAAAATGTTACTAACATAAAACTGTAACAATTTATTCAGTTTCCTGCACTAATACTTTTTCAAAGTCCATCTCTTTACAGTTGAGATAGTTATTCTGTTACCATGTATCCATTATATTTTTCAATTCTTCTTATTTTATTAATATTTATTTTTCTATAAATTTTGATTCAGTGTTATCTAGTGTATGGTTTTGTGATTTTTCTGCTATGATTCTTAATTTTAATTATTTAAAATTAATGACATCTTTGAAATTTAATGTTTTCTGCTAAAACTTTACATGGATACTATTTTTTTGAAATCTACTTCTGCATTTGAATTTTTCTGATGTATTTTGTCTCATCTTTCTATTTAAACTCACTACATCATTTTGTTCTATTTTGTTTTTTAGGTTAAACACTTAGTGATAGCATGTATTTGGATTTTGTGTTTTAATCTAATCTTATAAGCTGTATCTTTTAATAAGTGAATTAATGCAATTGAATTTATTCATATAACATATATGTGTACTTATTTTTATGTGATGTTTAATGTTTTTGCTTCATTCATTTCTCCATTTTCTCTCTGCAAGAATATTGGAAAGTATATATTTTATTTATAACAATTATATTTGTTGCATTAATAGTAATTACTCTCCTTCAGGGTTAACAATATGAGGTTATCTTTTTTCCCTAATTTTTCCCTCAAAAACTCAATAATTCAAAAACACCTGCCTTCTCCACCCATTTCCCAATCCCTACATACCAGCACATACACACATCTCATTATGATCTTATAGGCCTGACAGAAAGTATACAATTATCTCTCAAATTACAGAAAGACCATTGATGAAAAACTACTGTACGGATGGTCCCCGACTTACAGTGGTTCGACTTACCATTTTTCAACTTTATAATAGTGCAAAACCCATATGCATTCAGCAGAAATCTTATTTCAAGTACCCACATAATCATTCTATTTTTCATTTTCAGTACAGTATTCAATAAATCACATGAGATATTTCACACTTTATTATTAAATAAGCTTTAAGTTAGATGATTTTGCCCAACTATAGCCTAA